>NC_143436.1:173272537-174591912 GCF_987193195.1 Phasianus colchicus | reverse complement strand
AAATCTCTTTCGCATACTAGAACTTGATAGCATGTTTTGCTTTTGTATACTGTCTTTAATTACCCAGTGTTGACTGCATTCCTATTTCCAGCGTGATATATTCTAGACATCTTCTGAAAACATCTACATGAAGTAAGAACTTGAGGAGCATACTTAGTGCCTGCAGTTAAATTTATTTCTGCACACTGTAAATCACATTTGCATCTTTTTAATAGCAATAATTGTTGTGTTGTCCTCTATTGTTAAAGGTGGTTTGAATAGTTATTGTTACAAACCTATTAGCTTTAATGAGAGATCATGCTGTCAGATGCATGACCATGCATGATCAACAGATCATTGCTGTTATGGACCTAAAAATTTAAAGGCATTTTTGTTGTAAAATTAGTCTTTCTTATACAATTATATGATTACACCTATAATAATACTGCTTTTTGGTAACAATTTTCATTATAATTGATTTTGCTCTGAAATCACATATTAAAAAATAAAATAAAAATAAAAATGTGATTTTTATTGCTTGACATCAGAGTAAGTTTGTTAAAATTCAAGCTAAAATCAAAGTTAACGTCACTGAAAAACCATTCAGTATAATAAGGATCTTGAGTATTTCTCAGCACAGAGTCTTCTTTAAATGTGCTTGTGCCTGAAGTAGATAATTTTACTCATGTGTATTCTGTGCACACTGCTTACCCATTTATTCCAGTACAGATATATAGATAGGAGAGGGAAGCCAGTTTTTCCCTTCCACCATTTGATCAAGGTGTAATCTAGTGGTGCTTATTCAACAATGCTCCAATCTGAGATATTAAATATATATATTTATATATGCATCTATAAATAAAATTAAAAAAGAAAAGCAATCTAATCTTAAATCAGTCTTTGTTCTTAGTTATTACTGCTTTTTTAATTAACTAAACCTCTTCTTGCAGTGACAATATATAACGGCTGACACGGCTCTTAAAATAGAGTACAGTGTGCCCAGCTAGCAATTATCACTGACTTCCATGTCAGTACATGCACCTTTCAGCTTACAGATTGCTGTCTTGCACGGGCTCCTTCAGCACAGTTCCTGCTCCAAATCTCGATTTTGCATGGATAGGAGGGAGGCCAATAAAATATTCCATCTTTATCAGAAATGGAAAACCAAATTAAAAGTCCTTTCTGTCAGTCAGTCTGGAGTGAGTTAGTAAGATGATGATCTGAGTCATTAGGAAAAAAAAAAAAAAGTTGTTCAAAGGACAGGCTGAAGAAATGGACAGACAGGAACCTCCTGAATTTCAGCAAGGGAAAGTGTGAAGTCCTGCTCTTGGACATGAATAATGTCAGATGCCAGTACAGAGTGGGAGCAACCAAATGGAAAAGAGCTCTGCAGAAAAATGACCTGGGGGACCTGGTGGGCATTGAGTTGAACACAAGCCAGTAATGTGTTCCTGCCAAAAAGAAGGCTAATGGTATTCTGGGCTGCATTAGGAATCTATTGTTAGCGTGGAAAGAAAATTGATCCTTACCCTCACCTCAGCAATGATGAGGCCAGACCTGGAGTATTTTGTCCAGTTCTGGGCTTCCCAGTACAACAGAGATCTGGAAAGGAAATATTGGAAAAAGTCCAACAGATGCCCACCAAGATGATCACGGGAGTGGACCACTTCTATGAGAAAAGGCTGAGAGAACTGGGACTGGAGAAGAGGAGGCTCAGGAGGATCTCCTTAATATCCATAATTCCCTGAAGGGAGGGTGCCAAGGTCTGGAACCAGGCTGTGCTCAATAGTGCCCATTGCCAGAACCAGAGGCCATGAGCACACAGCATGTTCCCTCTCAACACCAGGAGCTTTTCTGTGCTCTGTGAGTGACAGAGTGTTGACACAGGCTTCCCACAGACTGTGGAGTCCCCTTGGGGATCTTCCAGAGCTGCCTGGACGTGGCCCTGGGTGTCCCTGCTGGAACATGGTTGGGCCAAGTTACCTCCAGAGATCCTTTCCAGGCTCAGCCATTCTGTGATTCCGTGAAGTGGTTTGAAGTAATGTGACCAGAACTGAATGGATGTTTCTTTCTTTACAGAACTTCATAGGAGAAGCACTCTGGGGGAAAAACAAAAGATCCTCAGGTCTCATTTGGGATTGGAGAGTGATGGATGCTGCTTTGTAGTTAGGGTTAAGTTTGACACCAGAAGTTGTTTTCCATCATCTTTGGGAGTGATGCTCACTTTATGATGAAGCTATAAGTTTTATTCTTGTCATTAAAAACAGTTGAAATTTAACTTTGCAACATTTTTTTTTTTTTTTTAATATCAATTATCAAGTTATGGTTAACTTGAGCTTTTTTTTTTTTTAATTTTCGAACGTCCTAGACAAATAAGAATTGTACAGAAAATAAAGCATAAAATACTTCATTTGTAATTTAGATGCTCAGAATCTGAATGAAGGAATAATTGCTTATAAATTATTAAAACTAACAAAAAAAAAAAGTCAAAAAGAAAGCCAAACAACTTAATCTCGCTTGCAAAGTTCAAAATGCTGATATTGGTTTCAGTGTGGCTGGAAGAGGAAATGGCATTTTTTTTCTTTCTCTTTATATAGTTCTGTATCTTCTATTATGGATAGGATTTATATTTGTTTGTTTGATTGTTTTAAAGAGATAAGCCCCCAGCTATGTATTTAAATTGAAATACTCCAAATAGGACTAATGGAATAATTGAATATTTCATTAGCTAATGAAATAGTTTATTTTTGCATGTATTCAGTATGTCAAGAGTATATAAAGATTTGCAGTGTAAGAAAAGTTGGAGAAGTACTGGAAAGGGAAAACACTTGAAATTTTGATCCAAGATTGTGCACTCATTTTAGTGACTGTGTTCTTGCAAAGTTGTTCGCATTTGTTTATGCATGTGGTGAAATATTAAACTTGGCACACTCTCTTCTCATTATTATCCATTTGATTAAAGAGAAGCTGAATGCATTCTATTTTTCCAGTAAAAATGGTTACTGAAACCCTCACTTCTTGAAGGAGCTTTTATAGGTTATGATTTTTTTTAATGTATCTCTCTTCTTTTTCCATTTATGTAACTGTTTCACTTCCTGTGGAAGTGAACACAGGAAAAAAGGAGAAAAACCTACTCAATGTTAATCATGATAAACTAAGACAAATGTCCTTGAAAATCCATGTGAAACTTTATACACTAATGTAAAATAAATAATGCACTTCACAACATAGAAATTCTGAATAGTAAGAATGATACTTTCAGATGACCTTTCTTGAAATATCGTTGATTTTTAACATTTCACAAATTCAGGATTCAACTTGAAACATTTAGAATGCTGTATGCAAATGTCCTTTTAGTAGCTGTTGCCTGCACATTTCACAGTATTAAATTTAAGCTGGCTATAACTAACTGTAACTACAGTTGATTTTTCTCTTTTGTGGCACTTAAATTGCATAAGAAGTGGAAAGGGGAAGAAAAGTAACTGAATCCAGCCTTCTGAGTAGGCATTGTTTAGTAGTCCCTTCATATGCTTTTTTTTTCACTTTTTTTTTTTTACATCATTGTATTTTATGCTTTTCCACTAAAAACAAAAGGTGTTTAAGGGCTTTCAATATGATGCAAAACCAACCAAAAATATCAAGCATAAGTAGTGCCTTTTGTAAATAATTTCCAATTCCATTGTTTTACTTTCTCATTTCAGTCAAGTGAATGGATTTTTTTTTTTCTTGGAAATAAAAATGTTTAAAGGTGTTTTAAACTCCTTTGTAATCTGATTTGACTGAGGAGTGTAAATTAGGCATCTCTGAACATAACTTGAAATTAAAAGTGTGATTACTTTAGAGCCAAAGTCTTCATTGATAAGAGATAGCTACACAGGAAAAATATAATTCATGGCTTGGAATCCTATTTTAAAAACCTTTTCTTAGAGCTTTCTTTCCTCTTTTTTATTTGAGTCAGCAAATGTCTTCTTTTACTAGTATGGGGAAAAGCATTGTCATGCATGGCTTTGTACTTTGGAAAATGTTTTTATGCCAAGAGTACAATGATGCATAGATTATGTGATTTGAAATTGAAGTCATGTAAATATTAGCTATACACAATGGTAAGTGATTGTACGTATTTATAATGCATTTCCTTTAATTCAGCAAAGAACACATGATTTTCCTCTGTATATCACAGAATCACAGAAACACCAAGGTTGGAAAAAACTTATAAGTCCAACCATCCACCTACCACCAATAGCTCTCACTAAACCATGTCCCTCAACACAAAATCCAAACGTTCCTTGAACACCTCCAGGGTCAGTAATTCCACCACCTCCCTGGGCAGCCCATTCCAGTGCCTGACCACCCTTTCAGAGAAGTAGTATTTCCTAACGTCTAGCCTAAATTTCTCCTGGTGCAGCTTGAAGCCATTCCCTCTAGTCCTATAACATGTACCCTTGTGATTACTGACACTTCAGTTATTTTGGTCTTGCTATGAATAAACCCAGGATGTCTTTACATGTTGGATATTGTATAAAACTCTGGCAACTCCAGTTTTAAAAGAATTCATTAGAAGAAGCAAAAAAATACAAGTTTAAGAAGGTGATTAAATTTGAATTTGGGATGAGGAAAAATTTAACAAAGAAAGATGGTTCAGCTTAGAAAAGAGATGACCACATCTCTTGAAGGTAAATGTGGATGAAATGGAGTGTGACAGAAACAGAATATGTTAGAAAGCATTTCTTCTTTGTTTTTAAAAATGCAAGAGCTAGAGGGCTGAAATGTAGTCATGTATACATAAGAGATGTAGAACAAAATCTTTCTACAGAGAACATGAGAAAAGTGAGGGATTCATTGATGTAGGATATTACAGGTTCAAAAAGATGAGAGTTCAGAAACTAATCAGAGAAAATCTAAGAGGAAATCCATCAAGTTGATGAAACGAACGTGATAATTCTGGATGTGGAAACTCTGGATTCTCAAATAGTACAAGGCTGGGACTCTATAATGGAGAAGTGTATGCTTATTTAGTTCCTATATTGTTTGTGGATAATTTGCCACTGATATAGGTTAGATCTCTTTTGCTGCCCTTTTATTCCTGAAGTGTAGTTCAGATAGTAACACAAATTATGGAAATTGTGCAACATTGAGATAAACATTTTCTTATTGCTTGGATCTCCTGCTGTAATTATTTGGTGTGGGTTTCATCTTTAGAAAGGTGTGTATTTCAAGTGCTGAGATACCCAATGTAGCAAACTAATGTCATGACGCTAAATAACAAAAGCAGAGGGAAGCCATGTACTTAAACTATAAAGCATTTTTCCATTATTACCTTGGTCAGAATTGCATAATTACTCCTAATCGCTTCCAGATAACATGAAAAGTATGAGCAATTGTGCATGAAATGGTTCAGCTTGGAAAGCTGAAAAGTTACTAAACTTCTCAGGTAAGGGAAATCCTCTGACTGATATATTATCTAATATGCTCATTTATGTTCTTTTTAATTTCTTCCTTAAAATTGTCTTTTGTGGGTAGAGTTGCATAACTGACTTCTATTTTGCTGAACAGTTCTGGTCTTTGCTCTTGACTAGTGTGGATTAAACAAAAGATTCTATTGAATAAAGAACTTCTATTAGTACTTAATTAAATAAAATAACAGCAAGAAGGATGCAATTCTGGCTTTGTGAAACAGCTGTCTCTTAAGTGGTTGTCATTTTAGGTTTTGTCACAAAAAAGTCTTAATATGTTAATGACAGCTAAAACCCTTTGGAAAACTACTGAAAACAATTATCAAACACTGGCCTGGGAGTTACTTAGAAAGAGAACTAGCTTAAAAGAGTTTTTGAAGTGCTATTATTGTCTTTTTTCTGTATCCATCTCACTTGTGAGAACAAGGAAAACGTAACAAAGAGCATCTCTTCTTGAATTTCTTAAATAAATTAAATGGTATTGAGTGGCTTGGGTTGAAAATTTAGAAGATGATGTTAGTTATGAAACAAGCTTCAAGCTATGAAAATTAAACAGCCATAGGAGTTGTATGGCCACTGATACAGATTTTTGCTGTTAATTCCAAACTATTTGCAAATGACACTTTATAATTCATTTGTGCGTGTATTTTGATGGTGTTCTTCAGTATTTTGTCACATACCAAAAAGTGTTATCAGGTATCTGAAAATTACTGATGTAAGCAATCAGCAGGATGTTGAGAACTAAGGCCTTTTTGTAATCATTAAGCCTCCTACCTTTTAGAAAGATGAAATGGAGTGTAAAACCACTGTGGAGTGTCTCTTGCTTCAGCATTATTTTAGATCAGGCATCCCCAGCTCTGTTGTTCTGGGCTATCACTCTGTCACTAACTATTCACATAAACAGGGTAATTTGTCACTTTTTTGTACTAATGCAAAACAATGCTATTATAATCAAACTATTTCGAATTGTTCTACCTTAAGTGTTGCAGAAGTATGCCTTACATTTCTTAGGTTTTTCAGAATTCTAAAACATTTTGTGACAAGAGGAAAATGTTTCAGTCCTTAATAAAGTCAATTAAAAATCCTAAAGAAAACTAATTCTAATATGAAAGTTACCTTAGTTAAACTTTTTTAAGTTCAAATATTCATGCTCTTATAGGATAAAAAATAGGTTATTGTTTTGGTGGTGACGCAGAAATACTGGGAGGATGATTTCTGTTTTGATGATTTGAGCTAAGTACTTGTTCAATGCCTTGATCAGTCTTCATTTCTGTCAGAATTCACTGGATTGCTGTTCCAACTCTGCATGAGTAAAATTTGACGTGTCCCAAAGCTTTAAACTGCCTCTTTTTGTATTGCTTCCAAGGTAGGACTTTTAAGGAGTTGCAGTCTTGTGCTGAGGAAGCTTTTATGAGATGAGATATTTGACCTTTATCAGGCTAATTTCTGCCCCATGCTGAAATCAAGCATACTTTAAAGTTCTGTGATCTGAACTTTTGTGTCAAATAGTCCCCATTGCGTGGTGTTTTTTTTTCATTTTTTTCTTTTTTTTTTTTTCTTTTAAGCCTCAGTGGTACTTAGGAAAGGCCTGGGTTTGTGAAGTATGTGTTTTAAAAAAGCAGAGAGAAGGAGTTGAAATTATTTGAGCAAATGATTAAGCCAAAGTGTTGGCCCTGTCTGTAAGTTACAGTCTTGCCACGTATGTGAGTGTAATTGATGCTTCCATCAGTAAATTGTTTATACTGGACTGCAGTTAAGCTACATTCATTTTTGATGCTTTGTTTGATAACTCACTTGTATTTCAAAGAATAAAGTGTAGCAGTGTGTCCATAATTCTAATTTTAAGGTAACATACCTCTCTACAATTTTTTCTCTTATTTCACTTGCAGATCTATTTGTCATTCAGAAGAGTCAATCAAAAGTGACTTCTTTTGTTCCATTGAAACCTTTAAATATTATATTTATTAAATCACTGTTTTATATTTATGACCTGGATAGTTAAGATGACAGTAACTTAGTATGTGTTGCCAGTTTCGACGTACTGCTCTGCTGCAGCTTTTCTACCACAACAAATACAGTTTAAACCATGCCTTGATGTTGTCTTCTTTTTAAATAGATTGTCATTTTCATCTATTAGGGCTTCTTTTCAACTGAAATTTCAACTGAAAAATGTCAACAGTCAGATTGTAAGTTTGCCAAGAAGCAAGAAAAAAAAAATGTTTTTCTCCCTTTCCTGCTTCTAAGTAGCTTATAAGTTTGGTACTAAGAATGGATGAAGAGAGTCTGGAATAATAACTGACAACACACACAAGTCACTTTAAATACACAGAAACCTTTGTTCCTTAGATATATTTCCTTTAATATTGTTTCTTTTGGGGCAGCTTGCTGAAGTGACTTAACATTAACCTTCCCATTACTTTAGCGTTATCATTATCCATACTTAAGCACTGACAACCTCTATTTTGTAGAATGCATAAAATAAAACCAGTCTTGTGTAGAAGGACTTAGGGATGTTGATGATGAAAACTCAACATGAGCCAGTTAGTATGCTTTTGCAGCCCAGCATAAAGTTGGCTTTCTGGGCTGTATCAAAGGGAGCACGACTGCTTGTTGAGGGAGGTGATGCCCCCTGCCTCTATTCTAGTCTCATGACACTCCACCTGGAACACTGCTCAGCAACATAACAAAGACATGGATCTTTCGGATTGGTTCAAAAGGAAAGTCCCAATGATGATCAAAAGGCTGGAACACCTCTCCTATGAAAATAGGCTGAGATAGTTCTTGTTATAATTTTTACTTTCAGGTTTGTATCCCAAGAAAGCTAATGTCCTGGAGGAGATAACAATGACAACAGCAGGATGTTGATAAGTAAATACAAAGTTAATCTTCATTGCTTACGGTCATTTTTCTTTCACAATTTATGTTATCTTCTAAACATTGAAAATACATTTTTTGTTTCTCTTCATACCTGAGGAAAAAAAATGCGAGGAAAACCATAGGTATTTCAAAACTGTTTACTGACTGAAAATGAAGAAGTGCAGTGAAGCTGGAGCACAAGTCTTACAGAAAGCAGCTGAGGAAACGGGGATTTTTCAGTCTGGAGAAGAGGAGGAGGCTCAGTAGAGACCTTACTGTTCTCCACAAATGCCTGAAAGCAGGTTGTGGTGAGATGAGGTTGGCCTCTTCTCCTAGATGATGGTAATAGGACAAGAGGGAATGGGCTCAAATTGTGCCAGGGGAGACTCAGGTTGGATATTAGGAAAAATTTCTTCTCAAAAAGAGTGATCAGGCACTGGAACAGACTGCTCAGGGCAGTAGCGGAGTCAACATCTGTGGAGGTGTTCAAGAAATGTGTAAATGTGGCACTAAGGGACATGGTTAGCAAGCATGGTCGTAGTGGGTTGATGGTTGGACTAGATGATCTTAGAGGTCTTTTCCAGCCTTAATCATTATATGATTCTGTGATTGTATGAGATGTTTTCCCTGTGTAATGGTGGTGATACGTGCAGACTTCTAAAAATGGGGAATAAGCATGCTTTATACAATATTTAGCAGTGTTGTGGGTTTGGTAGAATTCAGTAGGTCATACTCAAAGTTAGTTGGGATCATAGTCTTCATCAAAAACTATTCATGCCATATGATTATGGCTCGATAGTGTGTAATTTACAGTTTTTCCTTCAGCAGCATATTAAGACCACTTACACAAGATTCATTTGAGTTTATTGAACCTCAGTGCTGGTCAGTGGGCAAAACTCTCTGTATGAAGTAAATGTAAGGGCAGGGGCCCAAATTTTCAGACAGTGATGAGCTGATCTCCACTAGTTGCTCACTCACTCCCTGTCCCTCCACCAGTGCAATGGGGGAGAGAATCAGAAGACCCTACAATTTCGTTTTGGAACATTACATGATATAGTATAGAATATTGCTTTAGTTATTTGCTGTCATCTGTGTTAGCTGTGTCCCTTCTTTCCCACCTCCACGGTGTTTGATGAGGAGGCTGTGAGAAACAATGAGGAGGGACTTGATTTGTGAAAGCCCATCACAGCAATAGGTAGAACATCAACGATCAACATCAACGTTATTAGAACTTTTTCAGTTGCAAATCTAAAACACAATTCTGTATGTGCTTCCATGGAGAAAATTAACTCCATTTTTTTCAGACTCAAATCTATGTTCCCCTTCACCAAAAGAAAACCAAAGAAATTAAAAGGCAAATCTAGAATAATATTCTGCCTGTATAACAATGTACTCATGTTCGAAGTACCAAAAGTGATACTGAATGCGTTACTTCGTTCATATTTTATCTGCAGATATAAAGAAAACTTGGAAATAGATTTTTTTTTCTCAGAGTACTTTAAAGTTGTCAATAAACTAATTAGATAGTACTCATTTAGTGGCACACTGCTGTGGCATACTATACATTATTCAGAATAAACATTTTTGAATCTAGAATGAATGAAGGCACCTTTAAAAAGGGTACATTAATGTGGAAAAGGACATGCTGCTGTAGCAATTCCTGTGCTGTCATTTGGTTATAAACCATACTGTGAGCACACTGGTTGAGATTAATCTGGCATAACTTTAGATGTGTCTGTCTGGACTAGCTCTCCTTTTATAGTCAGTGAAAACTACTACATTGCCATGGTAAGAATCGTTTGATCCTAATGTTGCATCTGAATTCAGTGAGAGAATCACTTCTTAGATTCACCTTTCATTTTCCACTGATGGTAAAAAGAGCTTTGAAAATGCACTTGGATCACAACAACCCTGTGCAGTGCTACCGGCCTGGGACGGAGTGCCTGGAAGACTGTGAAGTGGTAAAGGTGTTCTGGAGGTGTTAGTTGACAGTTGGCTGAACATGAGCCAGTAGAGTGCCCAGGTGACAAAGAAGGTCAGCAGCATCCTGGCTTGCATCAGAAGTACTGTGGCCAGTGGGAGCAGGGAGGAGATCATCCCTTTGTACTCAGCAATGGTGAGGCTGCACCTTGTGTACTGCATTCAAGTTTTGGGCCCCTCACAACAAGAAAGACACTGAGGCCCTGGAGCATGTTCAGAGAAGGGCAGTGAAGCTGTGAGGGGTCTGGAGCACAAGTCTGATGGGGAGCAGCTGAGGGAACTGGGATTGTTCAGTCTGGAGAAGAGGAGGCTCAGGGGAAACCTTTTCATTCTCGACAATGCCTGGAAGGATGTTGTGGCGAGATAGGGGTCGGCCTCTTCTCCCAGGTAACGGCAACAGGACTGGAGGGAATGGCCTCAAGTTGCGCCAGGGGAGATTCAGGTTGGATATTAGGAAAAATTTCTTCTCAGAAATGGTGATGCGGCATTGGAACAGGCTGCCCAGGGAAGTGGTGGAGACACCATAACGAGATGTTTAAGGAAAGTGTAGATGTATTATTAGGGATGTAGCTTAGAGGGCAGTACTGGTGGTAGGTGAACAGTTGAGCTGGATGATCTTGGAGGTCTTTTCTATCCTTTATGATTCTATAATTCAGATTTCTAAAGAACTCCAACAGTTAACGCATTTTATATGTATGTATGTGTATATGTGTGTAACCAGCATGTGCACTGGTTGCTGAGAAGTTTCATTTAGCATTCTAAACACTTGCATGAAGAAATCTTCATTCATGCACTTGAAGAATAATCCTTACAAAAACCTGAATTAATTCAATAGAAATTAAATGTTTTAGTTAATGACATGAAAATAATAGCTTTCTTTTCTGCCTGGGACCACCACCTCTTTTGTCACTAATGTGTTTCAGTGCTTGAAATGGAGCCCTATCTTTATAAAAGAAGCAGCAGTAGCGATCTGACTGTATTTTAAACTCACTGGTGATTACAAAGTCAATGAAATAATGTTTTTGTAGAAAAGATTCCAGTTTGAACTAGTATTATTCTGGAATTTTATATAATGACTGTTGTTAGCAAAGGTAGATAGATTACTAGTTTTCTCTTTTAATGGTGAATTAAGTTAGAATTTTAAGATTACCACTGCTATCCCAGCTAGTTATTTCTGTCCTTTTCCCTTGGAAATTTGTTCCAAACCCAGACAACTGTTTTGTAATGCTCAAGAGATATATGAACATGAGGGAATGGAAGAGAATTAATGAATTTGTTTCACTGTTTGTTTTCAAACTGATTATCTCCTGTACTTGCAAGGCAAAGTTGATTACCATAATCATACACACATATATTTAAACCTAAAGTGGTTCTCACAAAGTAGCCGAAAACAGATGAGAATGCTTGTCATATTGTCTGTGATATGTCCTGATTATTCTTGGCTTTAGAAAACACAGAGCAAATGTGGTCGCAGTTAATTAGGAGAGGAAAGAATGGAGTGCCTTGGTATAAATCTGACCTGGATGTTCTAGAACTGCAGTAATTACACCATTGTGATAGTTTAATTCTTTGATGGCATTGGCTGCCTCGTATAATGGAATTTATATTCTTCATTTTGGATTAAACGAACACAGATAGCAATCTAGTATGAAGGAAGCTAGAAAGATGTGCTACTTTGATGGCAGTGAATAGCAAATTTAGAGATGGAAATGTTTAGATATATGCTAATATACTTTAATCTTGACTGCTATATAAAGAATAAATCTGTGTTAATGTAGGTGGAAGAAAAAGATGTGTTAAAAACTTGCTTTTGTTGCTGATAACTGCAAATTTATTTCACTTTAGTTCAAAAATGAAACTGAAAAACTATCTTTGCTTACTTGAAAATGTTTTCAAATTAAATACAAGATACAAGTCATAGAATCATAGGATGGGTTAAGTTGGAGGGGATCTTAGAGCAGTTCCAACCCACCAGCTCCCACCCACCAGCACGGGCTTCCTAGGGCCCCATCCAACCTGGCCTTGAACATCTCCAGGGATGGCACATCTACAGCTCCTCTGGGCAGCCTGTGCCAGTGCCTCACCACCTTTTAAGTGAATTTTTTTTTTCCTAACATCTAACCTAAATCTCTCTTCTTTTAGTTTAAAGCCATTCCCACTACTCTTTGCCATCAGACCATGTAAAAAGTTGGTCCTCCTCCTCCTGGTAAGCTCACTTCAATTGATGGAAGGCTGCAGTGAGATATCCCAGGCGCTTTCTCTTCTCCAAATAAAACAAACCCAAATTCCTTAACCTTTCTTCACAGGAGAGGTGCTCCAGCCCTCTGATCACCTTCATGGCCCTTCTCTGGATCCACTTTAACAGGTCCATATCCTTCTGTACTGAGGCCCCAGTACTCCAGATGAGAATTTACAAGGGCAGAGAAGATGGGGACAATCCCCTTCCTCTCCCTGCTGGCCACCCATCTGGATTTAGCAGGCAGCCACTGCTGGCTCATGTCCTGCTTTTCGTCCATCAAGACTCCAAAATCCTTATCCTTACACAGGTCCATTACATCAGTTGTCTTTCCTTTATCCACCAGTGCTGTCACTCCAAGAAGTCCCAGATGGTTATAGACTGCACCCTTGAATTCATCATTTCAACTAACATGATATTTGAGGAAACAAAAAGCTGTTTAGGAAGTTTTATTAGCTAACAATAATTTTCAGCTGTACAGATTAGTAATTCTTTCAATAGCAAATCAAAGAAGGATTAGAAAGATACGTAAAATGTTCAAATTAACAGAAAAATGCAATTAGATACCATGAAAATTCTTCCAGAATTTGAGTGCAGAACATGGGAAAGTAGGCTATTTTGAGAAATTTATGATATTTTATGTATTGGCATGAAAATAAGTGCAAAGAAAAATGTTTTAATTAATATTCCTTTTGTTGTTCAAATTTTGACATTTTATTGTTTTGGCTTTTGTGTGTGTGTGTATTTGTTCTAGTGAGCCATTTTCTTTAGCACAATGCACTCAGTGTTTTTGTTTTAACCATAGTAATATCAAATGCCTCTATAAATGTTTTCTTGCATCTCATGTAATTATTAGGATTCTTGTATTTGACTTTTTTTCCTCTTTTTATTCCCACTACAGATGAATTTGTGTTGAAAACCTCTGTATCCCCAGGGGTTTGGTTTTAGCTTTTACTAAAATCATGCTAGAATAACTTCTGACCTATACTTTGAATTGTCATTCAGAATTCTATCATACTGATGCTTCATTTGTATATTTCTTCAAATATAGCCATATCTCCTATCCTCTGTTTATTTGGTATTTTTTTCTAGTTTGGCAGCTCTCTTCAGTGTCTTTGCCATCAGACCATGTAAAAAGTTGGTCCTCCGCCTCCTGGTAGAGCGGCAACAGTTCAAGCACATATTTTACTCTGCTTCTTAATTCATCTGAATATATTGTCAGATATATGTAGACAATTTCTGTATTTTGAGAGACTATTTAATCTTTGTTCTAGCCAAATGGGGGTAAAAGAGCAGCCTAAGCTCTGTAGAGATGCAGAAGCTCATGAATAAACACTTTATTGCAAATTGTAATGAATGGGAGAAGCTTGCTGAGGAATGGCGACAGCATTCAGAAGAATGGAGAATGAGTAATGCAGCTGCCTTTGAGGATGGTGGCGTGGGTTTAAATTCTTGGAGCAATTTGCAAGGCGTATCAACCTGTCATTTTAAACAACCGTAGGATAGAGAAGATAGCCTAATTTGCAATAGCTGCTAGTTCAGTACTTCTTTGTGAGGGGCTATGTTGTTGGCCATATTCATCGAGCTTGAAACTGGGGTGTGAAATTAGTTTTCTTCTTCATTTATTACAGCTTTTCTGTGAAAGATGCAGAATAGTTTAAAAGCAATGTGTGACCTTGGCAAAGTACATGCAATAAATCAAGATACTTAATCGCAGTGAAAGCAGTCTTTACTGAATATTAAATTGTCATTTGAAGAACGCAAAGTAAGACTGAATGTTTGACATAACAAAAAGATTGTATTTAATCTATAAGATATAGAAAGAGCACTGATTTATGGTGTAATGTACCAGCTACTGTAACGATATGCTTGTATTCATACTGTACTCTAGCTGAAATCTGTCTTAGAACAGAAGCCTTCTGCATGTTGTGTTAAAAATAAGCTACTTGATGGCAGTAAGACTTAACTCTTTATATGTGGTATTGCGATCAGAATTGTACCCAAGTTATAAAATTGCAAGCACATTATAAATTTTTCCAGTTACTTACTGACAGTCTTTAATGTCACTTAGTTGGTTAAAGTAATACCTATATTGGCTCCAAGCTCTTTTTGGATGATAATAGTGAATTTCAGAGTCATACGGTAAATGTAGGGAAAATCATAAAAATACAAAGTGGTACTAGTTTGCATTTACTAACTTTGAACTATTATTACCTGAGCACTTGTTATCATAAAAAAAACTTTTCAGCTCTTTATAGTTGGTGTCTCTAAACAGCATAAAATAATTTTTTGTTTCTGCAGCAAACTCAGCCCTTTCATTAGTATCAACACCTATTACTATCTTTTATACTGGTGTTAGTCCTCTGATAACTCCTCTATGTTGTAAAGTTTGATTGGTTATTCCTCCTCTTTTCTTACTATCTTTTCCTGGGGAAGTGCAGGTATAGAATTTTTTTGGAAAACTTTTTTTTTTTTTTTTTTAATTGTGGATGTTCTATTTATTTTTCTTGGCTGAAATATATTGTACTTTTCACATTTTAAAGGAGGGGCTTTAAAAGTAGTTGCCTTATACTACTTCTTGAACATTAATTATTTAATCATGGTCTTTTATTTGCCTATTCTTACTTCATTTTTGTTTAGATTTTCTTAGTCATCTTAAAATTTTCTCTGTGGTGACTGTTAACATTTAAATTTATGTTTATTATCGGAACTACTATCTTTAAGAAAAGCTAAAACTTTTTTTTTTTTTTTTTTTTTTTTTTGCCACAACTTTTAGTTGGCTAATTAATTTGTTTCAATTTTAAGGATGTTGATTTTAATTAAGAACAGTGATCATTTTTAGTGCTCTAAATATACTTTAACCATTGAATGAAATGAGGTACATTTTCATGTTCTTTGTATTGAAATAAGCAGTCATTCTGATGACAAATGGACAAATACAGTCTGTAGTCCTGTAGAACACTTCCCTTGAAGCCAATTTTAGCAACATTCAGTTTATTTTTGACACAGATTCTCTGAGATATCTTACATTGATAGACATCTTGTTTTTAACAGAAGTGACAACATAATTCAGACTGATTCAGATTTGACATCACTTCAGATTTAATAATGAGCTCTATTTCAATGTTGTAAAGTTTACATATATATTAATCTAGCAAGAAAATACAGCCTGAATTATTTTCATAGAAGTATAGAATGGTTTGGGTTGGAAGGGACCTTAAAGATTGTCTGACCTCGCTGCTGCTAGCAGGGACATCTCCCACCAGCCCAGGCTGCCCAGGGCCCCATCCAACCTGGCCTTGAACATCTCCAGGCATGGGGCACCCACAGCTTCTCTGGGCAGCTGTGCCAGTGCCTCACAACCTTCATAGTGAAGAATTTCCTTTCCTAGCGTCTAACCTAAACCCTCCTTCTTTTAAAACCTCTTGTTCTATCACTATACTTCTGATAAATAATCCCTCTCCAGCTTTCCTGAATGTCCAGCATTAGGTACTAGAAGGCCGCAATGAGTTCTCCTCAGAGCCTTCTCTTCTCCAGACCAAAGAAGCCCAGCTTGCTCAGCCTTTCTTTGTAGGAGAGGTGCTCCAGCCCTCTGATCATCTTTGTGGCCTCCTCTGGACTTACTCCAACAATTCCACGTATTTCCTTTGCTGGGGACTCCAGAACTGGATGTAGTGCCACATGTGGGATTTCATGAGGGCAGAGCAGAGGGCCAGGATCACCTCCCTCTCCCTGCTGGTACAAAGATCACCCCCTGCTCAAATGGGACCACCTAGAGTAGATTGCCCAGCTCCGAGACCAAATGATTTTATCTCCCAGGATGGAGACTCAACATTTGCTCATCCTAGATTCCCTGCATGGAAAGATAAAGAATAAATTGCCACTTCTACTTTTGAGGCCCTGGAGCATGTCCAGAGAAGGGCAGCAAAGCTGGTAAAGGATCTGGAGCTCAAGTCTTATAGGGAGCAGCTGAAGAAACTGGGTACTGTTCAGTCCGGAGAAGAGGAGGCTCAGGGGAGACCTTATCAGTCTGTTACAACTGCCTGAAAGGAGGGTGTGGTGAGGTGAGTGTCAGACTTGTCTCCCAGGTAACAGCTATAGGATGAGAAGGAATGGCCTCAAGTTGCACCAGGGATATTGTTTAATGGGGAAATATTGGTTATAGGTATCCAGATTGGCTGGAGGGTCTTGGAGGTCCTTTCCAACCTTGGTGATTCTATGATTCTATTAAGTGCATCACTTCATATTAGGATAGGCATCTAAAGAATTTAATTAGATATCATCTACAAGTGCCTGCTTTACCTCTGTGTGATTATAAAATAATCTCATAGAGACTTATCTAGACGGAGAGAGATATGAAGTTAACTGAGAGAACAAACCAGATTGCTGGTGAAATGTATGCAAATCACTGTTATTTTTAGGAATAGAAACTCCATCTATGTTTTTTGAAAAGTATGGTGTTTTCCTATGTAAAACTATTTCATGATTTAAGAAAATGACCATAGAAATACTGTTTTCTTCCTTTTGAGAGTTTGATTACCTTTAGTAAACATTATATGTTTACCAAATATGCAGAGATATGATATGCAATCCCAATTTCTAAATTAAAATACTAAACTTAATTAGGATAATAGTTTTATTAGAATGTAGTTAAAAGTAATCTCAGATACTTGGGAGGACATCAGTCTATATATTTATGTTGGAAACTTTTATGTTGTAAAATTATAAATTGGTTATTAGTACTTAATTGATAGAGAAAAACAAATTTGTAAGTCGATGAGAAGCATGAGTGAGGGTAGAAGCCAAAGCCAATCCTTAGTTGTATTAATTTTCTGAAAAGCAGAACTGAAAGAAGAAGACTGAATATTTTAATAGCTTCAACTATCAGAAAAGGGTTTACATATTATTTCATATTGCTTCATACTAGGAGTTTAATTTGAAAATAATACAAACTGCTTTTAAATAAGCAATGAAATAGCCTTGTATTAAAAATCACTATTGAAATTATGTACTTGAAGATAAATTCTTTGAATATCTTTAATTTAAAATATTATTGCAGTTTTAATTATATACCTTCCTGGAACAGACAGAAAAGATTATCTTACAATTATTTTAGAATTAATTTAATTTGTTCTTTTGCCTTTCTGAATTAGATTATATATTTGCACTTACTGAAATTCAACACTGGTACTTTCAAAATTCAGCAGTCATACTAGGGTAAAGTAGCGTAAGACACAGGCTTTTTATACTTCAAAACTGAATAATGCTTCTGCCATTAAAGATCATTATTTTTTAAGCTAAGTTTTACATACATTTCAGTAAGATGTTCTGAGATAATATTTTTAAAATTACACAAATAGCTAATGGTATGGTATTGATGACATAGTGAATTCAGTTGTCCAAAGACATACTTGGTCTTGACTATGTTTTTCGCAAATTTTTGCTTACAGCATTTATTTTTCCTCCTAACTTGTGCCCTCTAGTTGTGCTGTTTAGTTAGAATTCAGGACAGTGTGGAATGATCCAGGTAGACAGACATTAGGCTGCAGTTTTATCAGTATTGTTAAATTATTTTTCATCTGAGTGCTTGTTCCTCTCCCAGTGCCAACTATCCTTGCATCAGCAGCAGGTTCACATGGCCACATAATGAATTGTCCTGTGGTATAAGTAGCAAGCTTTCCATTGTTCCTTTAATCCAGAACAGTTCCCTGATTCTTGTTCTGCACATGACTGGAGGGAGATTCGGATGTCATAGTGGAAAGAGCAGTAAGGTCTTGAAAACAAGTAAATGTAAATGCTATGTTATATCAAGTGGAAATATAGCTAAGTTATTATCAGTGACTTTTTATTTCTGAGTAGATAAGTGTCTCCTAACAGAACTATGGGAAAGCCTCCATTTCTCTTTAGGTTTTCAGTTTCTGTAGCTTCTGCCTTACATCACTCTGGGCAAGGCTGCTGTTTCAGTTACTTTTTACATTAAGGAATATTTCAAGTTTTTTTTTATTACATATTATATTATTATGTATATTTTTTTATTTTCTGATTGCATTTCATGAATGTGTTGTCACTGTGACAGAAAGGAGGGTAATATATTTTTGCTAGTAGTGGGTAGCTTTTGTACAAGGTATGTTTTGTGTAGCATGATTATCAGTTTGCTGTGAAATCAAATTGACCAAACTCACAGCTCATCATATCTGTGAGTTTCTCTGTCAAAATTACCTCCCTCATAGAATCATAGAATGTCCTGAATTGGAAGGGGCCCACAAAAATTATCGAGCCCAACTCCTGGCTCCACACAGGACCACCCAAAATTCAAACCATATTTCTGTGTGTTGTCAAAATGCGTCTTGAATTCTGACAGACTCAGTGCTGTTACTGTCAAACAAAAAAAATGTTTACTATTGGCGACAATGCAGGTATGAAAGACATTCAAGCTATCACATTGTAACACTGTTCTCATTTTCTTTTGTAGCTGGTTGGCGGTGAATTTGATCTGGAGATGAACTTTATAATCCAGGATGCAGAGAGCATTACGTGCATGTCAGAGCTTTTGGAGCACTGTGATGTAACGTGCCAAGCTGAAATTTGGAGTATGTTCACAGCAATTCTACGTAAAAGTGTCCGTAATTTACAGACTAGCACGGAAGTTGGCTTAATTGAACAGGTACTGCTGAAGATGAGTACTGTGGACGACATGATAGCAGGTATAAATCACCAACTGATAAAATAATCCTTACATAGCTGAACTGTCAACTTTTTTGTGAGTATAGAGGGTTTGGGATGTTTTGTTTTTTACTGAAAGTAATGTTTTGATTAGTACCTCCGTTGAATCAGATTTTTTATCAATTTCAGAAAAAGATGAAGACAAGAATATATATTCATAGTTTAAAATATATGCAGGTGCTGTCTAAAATGATTGCCTATTTATTCTTGTGAGAAGACAGTACTTAGTGATAAAATAAAGCAATCTGAATAACCAAGAACAGAACCTGTTAAACTTTCAAGATAATATCTTAATTCTGTCGTATATCGATCATTTTGAATTATTCAGATATTTAAGGGTTAAGCCACATGTGACAGCATATACAATTATGAATAACTTTAAATGCTGGACATTTGGATTTTATTAATTTATTTCTGTGAGATCACACAGCTAAATCATCAATCAGCTGTGATTGTTTTCAAAAGCCTGTAATATTTTTACAGTTTAAAAAAATTTCATTATTTACTCACTAAAAATAACTGATGAAATTCTTTCACAGACAAGATTTTTAGATTACTTTTGAAGGAGTATGTTATGGTATACTACATTCTCTGAGTAGTAGAGTACTCATAATCCTGAATGATTTAGTTAGAGGAGTAGGTTTCATTATCAAGTTTAAATATGCCAACTAAGTGCTATATGTGATTAGTATTTATGTACTCCTTCTTTTTCCTGGGGGGAAACTTAAGCACTTCCTGAAGTGTGAAGGTAATTTTTCATTTTTATATACATTTGGATTGATAGCAGGGTACTTAAGTTGTGAGGCATTTTTGAAAGATTGGAGGTTTGTCTGCCATAACTCTAACTCTTAAGATTTTAGTTGATGATCTGATTCCTGACAGATATATAGGCTTTGTGGAACAATAAAACAAGGAGGATTGCAGACCAGAAACAAGAAGAGAATAACAGCAGCATGAAATCTGGATTATTCATGAATGTTTTTGTCTTTGACTTTTTTTCAGTAAAAAGGTGTATGTAGTAATAAGTATTCAAAAAAGCTGTAATTGTATTTCAAAGTCTTACAAATGTATGTGGAAAGGCTATAATGTGGAAAGAAGAAGTGTTAACTATTGTACTGTGAGATTCAGAGTGATGTATGATCATTAGATTCACAATGCTTTCCAGAACTGGTATATACATCAGAAAAGTATGAGGGGAAGGATAATTATTTCTTATTAACTATAAGGCATCACTTGATGAACACAGACATTCCCATCTTCAAGTTCTATCACTGTTTTGTTCTTGGAAATCAGTAATTTTACTAACAAAAATAGTTCAGTTTGAAGTCCCCTAAATAGTACTTCTGTATACGGCATATATACCTCTGATGATGTTCTTATTGGAGACAAATTTTTCAAATTGCTAAGCTTTTTGTAGATGTCACAGATCAAGAGAGTATAGGATGTCTTCTAGGAGCACCTGGAAATTGTAAAACACTCTAATTGCAAATATTAATTTGCAATTAATATACATCAGAGGTGATATCTTGATAAAGGAATTTCATCAAGCTTCTTTCCCTTAATTATATATATTTTTTTCTTAGAGTTGTCACACAGTATTTCAGAAAGACTTTCTGTAGAAGAAGCACCACTAACCTTTCCCTGCTGAATATTCACGTAGATGAGGAGAGCACATATTTAGTTTAAAAACAAAACTGAAAATTGAAATTCTTATGACTTACTAGCTCTGGAATGTGTATCTGCATAGCCTTGTACATATTATGAAATTAACAGAGATTTAAGAGAACACCACACTGTTGGTTCTTTGAGAACTTTAAATAGATGAGTGTGGGTTTTCTGAGAAATTTACTAAGAAAGAGGAGAGAAAAAAATCAAATTTCTCATTTTAATTTTATCTTGTTATTTCTGGGAGCAACTCAGCACAATAATGAATGGCAACTTTGGTAATAAAACGGAAGCAGTAAATATGGTCATCTAATAAGCAGACAGATAGTAGTCACTTGATGACAAAATGCTAAGACATTGATGTATTTTTTATTCTGATCTTAATCTGATATGCACATGTCAAAATCATGGTCAATAATTGTAGAGCAGATTGCCCCCAGATGTTTCTATGAACTTTCCATACCCTGAGGATAAAGTAAGAAATTCTCTGGAAAAATAATTTTTAACATTGAGAAAGGATGTTCTGAACATGAGCTATGTTAGCATTCACAGTACTACTTTCTTCCCAAAACATCCCACAGTTTTGCAGTTGGCTTTTATCATCTGCAAAAGGTGAAGATTGTTTCGTTGTGTTTTTTGTTTGTTTGTTTTGTTCTGCAGGCTTTTGTTTTTTAGGTCATCTCATCTACTTCTTTCTGAAATGCTGTGATTAAACCTAAAAAGGGTCTGAACGTACCTGAGACAGGTATTAACTGTTATGTTCTGAAAGTGAGAGCAGTCTTTGAGGACCAGTCTAAGTCTGAAGCTAGTGTCCTCTGGCTTTATGAAAGTAAGAGACGCAAATAAACATTTACCCAATCTTTTGCAGTGAGAAAAACTTGATTGTCCATTCAGATGAAGACTATCAGACTATGAGACTTCTCAGTGCTTTAAGTATCTCACTTCTTGAGATTTTGCAGATTCTATGGTCAAGAATAAAAGCTTAATCAGTGTCAATTGGTATCCAAATGGGTTAATTGCTATTTGTATTGTAATTTGTTTTCCAGAAGTATCACCCATCACAAGTAATCTGTGCACTGTGATAACCGTTATACTAAGATGGGGGCTGATCAGACACTTTATCAATAGTTTAGGCAAAAGATCACGGAAATATTCACTTAGGTGATTGGCAGACATTTTTATTAACAACTGCACAGGAGTTCTCTCTTTTCTTTCAGCTTGATGAATAAATAGTGATGCAGATATTCTGTTCCAAGAGACTCCTTGGTGTAAGAGATAACGTATCTGTAGTAACTTCAGAGAAGTCTGAAAGGTGAACATAACCCTACCTCATACTCAGTGGATGTGTCTCCCTTGAGCCCCATTTTATTTTCTGCTGTTCAGTATTTGTTCTGGAATAGCTGGATCCAAATTCTTAACTATTGAAACAGTTCCTGATTTCTAAGCAAAAATGTTAGCTTTGAACAGTCCTGCCCTTAACAGGCTGTTAACAGTCATTTATCTTCCAACTGGATCCATAAAAGAAGATTCAAAATTCTTATATCCTCTATTGCCAGTCTGTAGAACTACATCTGCTTCACAACTAGAGCTAAAATTCTGTTTCATGTCTGCCTGTTACTGAACATTTAAGGAGGCATGAGGTAGTTTTCCTGAAGTTGCATTCCCAGTGCTGTTCAGTACATCTTCTAAAGTTAATGCCACATCATCCAATGAGATGTATACTGTTTACTTGAGAGACAGGCAGGCTCTTTTACTGTTGTATTTTTGAATGAAGTGATTGAATTAAGCATTTCTTCAAGGCTTCTGATTAATTGGTAAAGCATATGTAAACTGCTTAGCATGAAAGTATTCAGAAAATGCCAGTAAAAAAAGTAATCTGTTTCATTCAGTGCATTTTTCAAATGCTGTACAAATGAGAAATGGTGTCTGTTTTCTCCTTCTGGACTTTCTTATTTCTGAAATGAGATCACAGATACCAGTTTTATATGCAATCGTATTTAACGTTACAGAAAATGATGAAAATGTTAAAAACAAAAAAGGAGATTATGGTGTTCTGTAGCTGTGTTCATTTACAGATGAGCAGACTATTATGATTATAAACCAGAGGTGGCCTGACTATTTTCAGTGAGATTCTAATACGTATGAATAAAGTTATGTACTAATAGTGCAGGCTTTTTTATATTTGGTTACACCGAAGCAAAAAACAACCCCTCATTAGAGGTGTTTAAAGGAAAACATTGCCTGTTGTATTTAGTTGCCTACGTACATTGACTTCCATAGGTGTTCCTTCCTTTATCTGTACTTGTTACCTCAGTATGCTTCAATCTTTCTGGTCTTTGTTTTACTGAAGAATGCAATGTTAGGGAATTTATATTTATGTATCTCCCTAAATGTTTTATTCATTCTTTGTAACTATGTACTGCTAATGCCTGTGGGGTATCAATATCTTGAGAAGAAATATGACATTTTCTGTGCCATAAGGTAGTATAGGACTTCAACGATGAAACAACATAAGGTGTGTTCAGTGATTTAAAAAATCTGTCAGTCATTTCTGTGCTTGATTGTATTACATTTGTCATCATCTGTGATAGAGAATTTTTTTAATGGTCTTCTGATTTTCATCAAACATTTTTGTTTCTACACGAGACATTATAATAAAGCAAAATTTGAAGTAGCTTGATTTAAAACACAAGCTAAGACTTGGGAATAGGGAAATTCTCAGCTGAAGATTGGTATTCACTTATGCTGATTTCCTTTTCTGAGCTGTCAGTGCGTTATCATTCTCAGTTTCTGGTCACGTGCCATCACTGCCAGCTTCATGTTGCATGCTAGCGACTGAATGGTGAAGGGGGCAGATGGTTTTAGGTACTAGAGGACGAGCTGGTTTATATGACTTGCTGTTTTCTTAGCTGTGTTTTGCTTTCCTTCAGGAAATTCTATCACGATTATAATCTACCACTAATTTTAAAAGGAATATTAATTAAAATCCTAAACAAACTGTTTGGAGAAAGGAATAAAAACATGGTTGAGCTTTAATATTAGGGAAGTAGTCTGATTTTTATGGTGAAAATTATTGTGAGTTACAGTGTTTTTTTGTTTTGTCTTCTTGTTTTGCTTTTCCTGACATGCAGTTTCACTGCATCAGTGAATAGCTTAGTATGTCTCCTATGAATTGAATGCCTTTTGTACTGAAGACCAGAGACTGGTTTCATAGTGGAAGAAGCTAATAGATACTGATGCGTTTACACAAAAATTTGCAGAGAAAATTTGTTTAAAAGCAAGATATCATCCTAGAGAATTAATATTTTTTAATGCTACTATTTGTTAGCAGGTCTAAGAGTCGTTCTTTCACTGATGAACAAAGAGAACATGCAGACTCATAAAGAGGTTACAAGCTTGATCATGTCTTTTGAAGGGTCTGTGGGGAGACTGTTCTGATTGTTGAGCATTGAAGATATTTAAAAAGATTGTTAATGCTGATTCTATTTTGTCACAGCTTTATTGTTTTGAAATGTCTGTACTTCAGTTTGATCTCTGAGTTAATTTCTTATGATACATCTGCAAAGATGTGCAATTTGTTTTTCCTTCTACTAAAAGCAGTATTAATTGTTTGTAGTGCTGTTTATTTCAGAAGAAAATGGAGAGTGTATGCAAAATCCATCATCTCACAAACTAACAAATTTTTAAAATGAAATTCTGTGTTTTAAAACAAAGCTCCAAATACTAGCAAAAATTTTATACCTGATTTTATCTGAAAGACAAGCTACATAATGCTATTAATTTAAAATTTCATGGATTTTGAGATGTTTTAGTGAAAACTATATAACACAAACTTTAAGAATTTTGATGAATTCTTTTTATTTTGGCTTTGTTTTTTCTCACTGATTTTTATTTTATTTTATTTTATTGCTGTTGATTGTGGGTTATTTGGGTTGCTGGTTTCTGGCTTTTCATTTTGGTAAAAATTGGAAGCATTATCACTGTAGCAAAGCTGTGAGAACCATAAAAATTCTCTGTATAATGTACTTAACAGTAAAGTATTCAATATAAAGTACTTCAGTTAAAAAATAATGTCAAACACCTTTTAGATTAGAAGTGTTCAAAAAATACTAACTTCAGAGGAATGAAGAAACCTTTATCCCAAAAGTTTATAATAGAAATGAACAAACAATAAGTTCATAATGTATGATGAATGGTACAGAAGAGGAAGAATTAATCTTTATAAATATAATAGATGCTTTGTTTGTAAGTGTGATGCAACATCTGAAAATGCATATGTAAATTTATTTTTAACATTATTAATCAATGATAGTATGAAATCCTTTGTAAAATATTTAAAGCCACTAAGTTGATTTTTAGAGGTTGTGAATACACTTACTTTTAAAGGTATTAACTTCTTCAGCTTTTTTTTTTTTTTCTGTCAAAACAATGAAATTCAGAGTTCAGAATAACTTTATTTTCCTTTGAAGATCTTCTAGTTGATATGTTGGGGGTTCTTGCCAGCTACAGCATCACTGTCAAAGAATTGAAGCTTTTGTTCAGCATGCTTCGAGGCGAAAATGGAATCTGGGTAAGCTGTGATCAGATAAAGCATTAAGTGTCATTCCATTAGAGACTGAAGTTAACATAAATTGTCTCCTGGGACATATAAACTTGAATATTTTTTTTTCATCTTGATTGAACATATGTTTATGAAGTACTTTAGCTAACTGCTATAGAGTTAATTTGCTGTGTTGTTTGAAAACTGTCCAGTTTCCATTGTAGCCTAATGAGTATAAAACTGTCTGTATTTACTTCAGTGCAATTTTCTTGTTTTCACAGCCAAGACATGCAGTTAAATTGTTATCAGTCCTTAATCAGATGCCACAGAGACATGGGCCTGATACCTTTTTCAACTTCCCTGGCTGTAGTGCTGCAGTAAGTTTTCAACCAAAATAGTACAATTTGAGGAACAAATAAATTGCTTCTTCCTTGCATTTCCTGTATTTTGCCTTTGGAAATCTGTGCAAGGGAAACAGAGGAAGTACATACCTGAATACCACAGGCTTTGCTTTCCATTAGGTTTGCAAGATAGTTGTACTGTTGAAACGGTACGCTTATGAGAATTGGAATGTCAAACACCGGATTTTTGACGGGGGAAATTGCCACTAAAATGAAAATTTATAATTCCTAAGAATAGCATTTGTTTTGAATAATGTAATTGGTACTGTGTTATATAAATCTGGGACTTGAGGAAAATGTAGAGATATGCTTCTGCATATCATCACAGCGACAGTTTATAGTGACAGCAAGTCAGAAATTTTATTGTATCTTTTTCTGTTTGAACTCCTTCAGCTGGTTCCTTTCCCTCAAGGCAGTGATTTAAATCTAGTCTACTTTTGGCTTTACTTTTCAAGATAACTTATGACAATAAAATTGCAGTCTTTTTTTTTTTAATTTATCTTTGAAATTTTAAGAAGAAAAAGCAAGTGGATTTTCTCTTGTCAGTTCATGAAAGGCTGCACGTAAATCAGGTTTCAGAAGAAAAAAACACAAACCTGCACAAAAATCTAAATGTTGTATACAGATTATAAATATATTTATTAAGACAGTAAATGTAAATGTTAAAAAAAAGAGAACTCCAGATTTGAGGTTCAATACACTGTCGTATGGAGTGGTATACATTCAGGATAGAACTTGGAATCTTTTAAGGGGAAATCATTCTGTGCCTTCATTCCAAAGGATGAGGGGTGATAGGAGATTCTCTTGGACTACTGCTGATGTATTTCCTCAACTTAAAGCTTAAACCACCACCTCTTCTTTTTTGTGAGTACAGCTGTTGGTATAGCAGATTGCATCGGGGAAATGAACTGGTTGAAAATAACTTTTTCACCCAGGCTATTTTTGGCTGAAATACTTCCTTGATCTTGTTCAATATTTGGCTGCACAAACAGATGTACCACCAAAGTGCATAGAGTGCATTGTGTGAGGAATTAATAGTTGAGCTTTGAAAGAGAGCATTTCATTTGCTACTACTAAGTTAAAGCCATTGTTAATCTCTACCAAATGTAAATGCAGCAGGAAGATAGCTGTTACAAAATAAGAATGTCTACTATGACATACACTGCTCTGACATTTCTGGGCTTCAGAGGCAAATCACGATGAAATGTCTGTCTTAAATTTGATTTTCTCTTAGATCTTCAAAAAAAAGTTTTGCAGAAAAATTTCAAATATATATTCCTGTCTAAAAACGTGCAGCAATTTGCATCAGTTATTGCAAGTCGCATTTAAAATTGAAATGTGCAGTAAGCATTCCCCTTTCCTTGGCCATGATCTTGCTTTATATATGTATTACTCATCATTGATTGTGCACCTGTAAATCATTAAGTACAAGTTTCAAATTTACATTTCTTGAGTAGTCCATGTTGTGTTACACTATGAAGATCTAGAGAGGATTCATTCTCTGAAGTGAACTGTGGACAACTGCTTCTAAAATCACTTGTAAGAGCTGGGGTAAAACCAAGTTCATAAGCACTGAATTGAGATTTTCAGTTGTGATGCACATTGGTGACATCAGTATAGTAATACAGAGTAACAGCATGATGTTTACCTGGTAATAAATATCTTTAAAGTTGGATGTATTCTCCACCTATAACCAAGACTTCATCTGCAGTATGTGAAGATCAGAAAGTCAGTTGTGCCAATACTGAAGTACTTGTGAGAACTCCCTTACTGTTGCAACTGAAGGGCTCTTCCTAGTGGTAGATGTATGTCCTCCATTAGTATAATTTATGGAGTTAAAAATTAAAGTATTTTAAAATAAATGGAAAGCAATGCATTTTTTTCAGAAGCACTATTTAAAGTTTTTAAATATTTTTCTTTTATATTTGAATGTTAGAGTAGATCTGCAGATTTATAATAAGAAAATTCTATAAAGGGATTATATTTAGCAATGCTTAACAAAAAAAATGTATTCTTGGCTTGTTCTCTTTTTATCTTTTTTTTTCTTTTTTTCTTTTTAGGCAATTGCATTGCCTCCTATTGCTAAGTGGCCTTATCAAAATGGGTTTACCCTTAACACCTGGTTTCGTATGGACCCACTAAACAATATCAATGTGGATAAGGATAAACCCTATCTCTACTGGTAAGTAACTTTCAACCGTGTATTTATAGTTTCCTTTGATTTCCTAATAACCATACAGTATTTTTTTTTTTCTTTTTTTAGTTTCTTACACACATCTTTTTATACCTAAAATATCACAAATTTAATTTCATTTGCTGTTCTGATAAAAATAGAAATAATAGCTTCATCCTTAATAAAGTCTGTCAGTGAGAATGGTAGAGCACTGAAAAGTCTTGATTCATTAAAAAATTAAAAGGTCAGGATAAAAAAAATATCCAGAGCTTTCCCCTCATCCACCAATCCAGTCATTTAATTGTAGCAAGCTTCTTTTTGATCAAAGATGATTTCCTATTTGTAAATCCTTACTGACCACTCCCAGTTACTTAGTTATGATCCTAGTGGCAACTGACTGCAGAAAGATGTGGCCAGAGATCTTTCTGGTGGGAAAGACTTGCATCAACTTGGCTGTTTTAATGTGGACCCTTGTGCACAGAAATGGAGAAGGGAAGTAAAGAAGTGCTTTTGCATTTTCCGGATGTGAGAGAAAATAACTAGTTTTGTAATTATCTAAATACTGGGTGCTGCTTCCGGAACTGTAAGTCAATTAAAAAAAAAAAAAAAAGAATCATTGAAGCTATTTCCAAGGATGATATCGGGCAACTGCTAAGTGATAGTTTTAATATTTGTGTATTGGAACAGTTACTGTAGCTTTCTTACCAATTACAAAATGAATGCTAAGAATCGTGGAAGAAAATTATTTGACATATATATGAATGATGAGTAGAAGAAATAGACTGTTACAGAGCAGTCAGGTTCAAATGGTAGGATAAACAGAATTCAGTAGCACAAATTTTAATACAATAAAATGAGGGTTATGTACCTAGCAGTGAATAATGGGTGCCATGCTTACAGAATTAGTAGTTATGCATTAGAAAGTAGTGATTACAGAATGATGCTGAGAGTTATTGTAGGTGACCAACTGACCATAAACTGAATGAGAGAACTAATGGAATATTTTCAAGGAACAAACAGAGAAGAGAGTAAAGGTGATGTGACTGTTACCTGAAATCTTGGTAAAAGAATTGCATTTTGCAATTGCAAGTTGCCACTTCTTTTAAGAGACCATGTTAGAATTGGGTAGAATTCTGAGAACATTCTGGAGTGAACAGTACTCTGGAAAACACATTTGTTAAGGAAACTTCTTGAGAGACAAGGGTGAAACCCAGACTAGATTGTTATAATTGTACAGCTTTGTCCTTAAATCCAGGTGCTTTTACAACCACTTAATGGAAGAATGTCTAAAGCTTCTGAAAGATCTTTGCAAAATTTTATTTTTACAGATGTTGGCACAAGAAACAGAGTACCAAGGAAAGCTCTCTTGACTTCATTCCCTCTCTGCTGATAATAATAAAGATAATGCAAAATAGTTGCATATAATGGAAGTACAGAATTAGTAGAAAAGAAATCATTTCTTACCTTCAGGCAAAAACGGATTAGGATTAGGATATTGAGATTGAGAATATATTATCTCAAATGCTCCTATCTGAAATTCCTTATAAAATCCTAAGCTAAAAAAACAGGACTCATTAAGCAGTTTCACCAGTGTATAGGAGAATATTTACCTGCTACTGAAGTGTAATAACATGCAGTAGCTGTTTTGAGAAAATGACTGAAATGAAACTGATAACTGAAATGTTGTTATGAGCTATCCAGAGTAAAATCATATACCAGCTGCTGTGGGAAGTAGTTTAAGGCTCCTAAAGCTGCATGGGTGTTGACAATATTTTCTTGTTTCCTCTATGCGTTTCATTTTAGTACGCAGCAAGTTCTGCATGTGTAGGTAATTGATAAGACAATTTCTGCATAGCATCCCAGAGAACAGTCCTAGCATACTTTACCTTTGGCAAGAAAGACAATGTGAAAATTAACATAATCTGCATAATATAATATTGAGGCAAACAGAAGACTTGTTTTCTCAGTTTCTCAATTATGGTTATAGAATGCTAATTAACGTGGTCCCAAAGAGAAATCTTGATGCATAGTGGCAAGACTTCATGTTTAGCGAATTCTATTCTGACATGGAGTGATCTGGCCTGCTCAGAAAAGAGCTATTACTTCTTTATTTCAGTGCTTTCTTGTCTTAAAATGCTGAACTCCAGGAAGTTACACATCTAAGGACGTTTCAGTCCTTAGAGATAGATGGAGATAACAAATTTGGCACTGAGACATGCAGCTATCCAGTGAAAAGTTCTTTGAATGCCATTAAGCCCAAGGCAAGTATATCAAAGTCTCAAAATAGCCCACCACACGTTCAGTGTTGTCAAGATTCTATTTTTACATGCTTAACCTTTGTGTTATTTTATAGAGTTAGCTAGGTGATATTGCAGATTATCTGTGTATGGGTAATGTTCTCCCTTGAGGCTGTTCACTGTTTCTTTTGTTGTGGAATATAGTTGCCTCCAGGGTCATTGTGAAAGCTAAATCCTTGAAGTGCATCCATGTTGAAAATAATCCTCAACAGACAAAGGAGAGTTGCACTGTTATAAATTCACTGTTGAGGTCAGTTGTGATGGACAGCATGTATTTTTTTCTGTTCGTTCTGTTCATTAGATCATGTTTTAAGCTTATTTAAGTTTATTAAAAGTGTCCTCCTTTGTGAGGAAGATTGTGTGAAAACCTGCACAAAAGGTTGTGGCAGAGGAGAATGCTCCTTCCATTGTGGCAGCTAGAGGAGCACAAGAGTTGTGCACCACATAGACATATAAAAACAGAAAGAAGAATGGAAAAACATAGCCTGAATTTGGGAAAGTAAAGCTTCTTTAACATCTTGACAGTATGCTAAAAGAAAAGTGCAAACTAAAACATGGCTCGTGAACAGAGATTTGAGGCGTAGTGTGCTGCAAGTTCAAAGATAAATCAAGGCTGGAAGTAAGGATCTCGGTGCAAGGACACACTGACGTGGAGGAGAGTTGTCTGTTATTCCAGTTCTATTTAGCATAATTACTCTGCTTTTCCCATTTAGTAGGCGTATTCTAATTAATTATAACAGAAGTGGCTTTCTGGAATTTGAGAATTGGAATGATATTTTTTTGACCTCCTTTAAACAACTTCTTTCATAAGAGCATCTAAGATCTGGCCACCTGGTGTGTCTAGTCACATCAACTATACTGAGAGGCATTTTTTTATCAGAAAATTGTGCTTTATCAGCTATATTCTTGATAGTGAATAATGAGGAAAGTCTTTTCTTTCTCCATTAATGAACACATTTAACTATATGTTTATGAAGATGAAATTAAATCTGTAATTATGCAATTTTTTGACATACTGAAACAGGATGTTATTAGCATAGTGGGACAGATTAAAGATTTAGAATTTCAGTAGCTATTAAGTAAGATGAAATCTGAACTGTTTGCATATACTTTTCACCTCTTAATGGTACTTTGAAAAACCTAATAGAAGTGTTTAGTAAAAATATTCCAAAGTAAAACCATTTAAAGAGTCATTATTTTAATAGCATGAAATTATTTTAAAAGCATTCTACATCAATGAAAGAGAGAAAGTGTTAATTATTGGGCTATATGAGTATACTCAAATTTGTAATGACTTTTTGAATACTTCTGAAACTTCTTTTGAATGTTATGGATGAGGTTCACCATATAGAAGCAATGTATTTCAGCAGTGGGTTATTTTTCATAACCTGAGGTTTAAAAAGATTTTAGATTAAAATTTTTATCAATTGTGTAAATAATAACACAGTTATCTATTGTACTCAGAAAGGAAAAAATGACATAGCTTACATAGTTGTTAATATACATTTTAAAAGTGTTCTAATTTGATTCATTAATTTCTACTGACTTCCTTTGCAGAATATATCTTAAGAAGTCCAGAGTTTCTCTTTACACTGCTTTTGATTTCAAATGTAAAAAGAAGTATTTGCTTTTTGCATTTTCTATCTTTATGATATTTGCCACAGAAAGCTCATTAAAATTACTTAAAAAAAAAATGTCATTAGATGTCACATTGGTTTAAACAATCAATTTGACAAATGAAAATAAATCCACAACTTGGATACCTGTAACTACAAAGATAAGTATCCTAACTCATCAGTCCTGAAAAAGAAATTGCTGCACACAGTAATTAACTGGAATCCAAACTTGTATGTTTTACCTGTTACATTTTTCTCCTAGCCCCACAAAACTGCAATACATCTTTCAAAACCTAAGCATAGCATTTGGTTCTGTGATGCCTTTAGAACTTAAATCAGAAGTAATATTTTAAATGGTGATGAATTAGGAAACTGGGGACAAAAACTTGACAAATACTAGATTTGGAGATTTACTATCTTGTGTTTCTGGAAACAGGGGAGAAAATATATATTTGTTGGGTTTTTTTTAGAATGTAGCCCAGAATCAATTTGTGATGAAGATTAGTAGAAAACCTTTCCTCATCACTCACCATTCCCTCTCCCTCCACCCACCGTAAGAAAAAGGGGGAACAGAGGAAATTAGGAACTTAAGTTCCAGATGTCAGTTTCTTTTCTTTCCCATGGCAATTTAGAGTGGTGTTTGAATCCTCTTTTATTAAATGAGAGTTCCTTTTCTAATTTCATTGATGATTTTTTCTTTTCAGTTTCCGCACTAGCAAAGGTGTTGGGTATTCTGCTCATTTTGTTGGCAATTGCTTAATAGTTACATCATTGAAGTCAAAAGGCAAAGGTTTCCAGCACTGTGTGAAGTATGACTTTCAACCACGCAAGGTAAGTATAGTAGTAATAATAAAAATTAACATTGATAATGCTACAAAATGCTTCTGGGAAGAAGTACTAAAATCCTTTTAGTGATATAGTATTATTAATAATATGCAATTTTTTATTTATAAGTACCTTCTCTGACTGTCATGCAGAATTTTATGTCAATTACGGGCCAGAATCAATTCAAGAAAAAAATAATAATTTATGAAGTAACACTTTTATGAAGTCATCTTGTTTTAAAAATACTGCTTCATTAGCTGCAGATACGGAAGAATTTTAACTACTTGTGAAGTGATTGAATGTCATCTCTGAAAGAGCTGTATGTTATTACAAAAGTAATTCAAATTCTGAACATCCTGTACTTGGTGACTTTGGTAACAATGCCTGAAACAATTCTGCTGGCAGAGTTTCTAGAAGAAACAAGGATCCAAAGTTTATTAGCGATATTGACGGATTTCTCATACTGAATGTTGATTATTTCTTTAGATCATATTAGTGTTTCTTTCTGATGTATGTCTAGTAGTCAGAGGAGAACAATGATTCTGCTTGCTTCAAGATTTCAGGAAGTTGGCTTAAGCATTGGCTTTCCCTCACAGCGACCATTATGTTTGGCATCGGTAATAGCCTTGTATGTGTGTTTTGTTGTAAAGCTCGTTTCTTTTTTATGGCCTCAGAATTTATATATTGAATTTCACAACTTGTTCTGTCTTGAGAAACCAGTGTTTTAGGGAAGGTTGCCACTACTCACTTATCAACTTTATGTTCTACTACTTTCCTTGGTATGAGTTTGTGATTCAAAATCACCCATTCTAATTCTATCATGTAGGTTTGAATTTGTGGATTTTTTTTTTTATATGGTAATGTTCTTTCCTAGCATATCATTCAATGATGTATACAGGCTTATAAACACAAATCTGCTGAGTGTATAGATTCTGTTCTGCAAATTTATTTTAAAGCCAGAGAGCTGTTTTAATGACAGTTTAGGTTTTCTTTTGAAATAATGTCTTATATTACTGATAAACACTAAACATAGAAACAAATTAAGTTATTAACTTGTGGATTAAGTTATTGTTAACTAGATGTAAGGAGCCAGCTGATCCTTTTTTCTCCTCTTTTTAATGCAGTAACAGTCTTTCATGTTTTAACAAGATATTACTGTGAATGACTATATCTTCACACAAAACTTAGAAAATATTAGCTCTTGCTGTTGCACTATTCTAACTCTTCTAGTTAACTGTGAAATACTAACAAATGTATGTATTAAATTATAGGTATACATTTCATTTATTACATATTTACAAAGCAGCTTGCTGTTGAAACTGTAATTTGGGAAGTGTAATTTTCTAGCCGTTTTCTAGCATTTGCTTACAGACATTCAGCAATAGCTTTTGCTAGGAAACATCCTCGTTAAACTTCTGAATAATGAATCTTTTAAAAATATTTTTGTTGAATCACAGTAGAGTTATATAATCAAGCCTAATGCTCAAAAGATCAGAAAGATATGTTTATGTGAATATCTTTAAACTATTAATTATGTCTGTATCCTTAATGTGGGATGCCACCTCTCTCCAATTGAGCTATACTATGAAGTAGCTGTGAAGTATCCACTTATTCAACAGTGAGTGATAAAGCTTGAAAGATTTCAGCTGCATAAAAAATTGACAGGCTGTTATCTTTATTGAGGTGTCTTTGGATATTACCTAAGGAGGCCCTTTATAGCAAAGAGACATTGCGTTTTCAGATAAAATGATATAGGGAATGAGAATGCAGGATGAACTTAAAGGAAGGTTGTATACTTGACATGGAAAATTAAAAAAATAATAATAAATTTTTCAACTTAATGTTGAAGAAAAATATATTTTGGTAGCATTTTGTTTGGTTAATTGTGTGACAGAAAAGACCTGAAAACCACGTCCTCAAATACAAAATAGACGAGAAATCAAAAATATTTTGGTGAAAACAGACAAACCTGGAGTGTCTGTTTTAAATGAGGATAATGACTTAACAGAAATATGAGAATAACTTGGCAATCAGTGGGCTAGTTCTCCTGTATTACCTGCCTGTCTTCCATGTGCCTTAGCATAGTTTCCAGGAGGATCTGCTCCATAATCTTTCCCAGCACAGAGAGGATACTGACAGGTCAGTAGATCCTGAGGTGATCCTTTCTGTCTTCTTAAAAATGGATGTGATGTTACCTTTTTTTCAGTCACCAGGGACTTCACCTGATTGCCACAACTTTTCAGTTACCGTAGAGTGGCTTGATGACTACATCAGCTACTTCTCTCAGGACTCTGGGATGCATGAAGTTAACCACAGCATGGTCGTTACAGCCCAGGCAGCCTCCAATCCTGATGTCACCAATCAGTTTGTTTACACTGGTGAGCAACAGGTCCAGTATTGCATCCCTCCTGGCAGGGCCATCTATTACTTGACTCAGAAATTTATCCACAATGCTTTCCTGGAGCCTCCTGGGTTGCCTACAGCTGCTGTGCTACTTTTCCAGCAGGTGTCTGGGTGGTTAGAGTCCCCCAGCAGGATGAGCACTTGCAATCACAATGCCTCCTGTAGCTGGAAGTAGAAGGCCTCATCAACAGGCTCTGCTTGGTCAGGTGGCCTGTAGTAGACAACAGTCACAAGGTTCCCTTTGCTACATTGGTTTCTAACTGTCACCCATATATTTTTTACTTGCTCATGACTATTCTTTAGGGACAGTTCTTCCCATTCTATTCCCTTTCTAGATTTAGATAGCAACACCACCTCCCCTTCTTCCTTGTCTGTTCCTTCTGAACAGTTTGTAGCAGTTAATAGCCACACTCCAGTCATGGGAATCATCCCATTGGGTTTTGGTGATAGTAACTATATCATGGTTTTTCAGTAGCAGAGTAGCTTTCAGCTGCTCCTGTGTGTTTCCTAGGCTATGTGCATTGGTGTAGAGGCACTTAGCCAGGCAGCTGGTCTTATCACTTCCTTACAGGATAACTCCTCAATTCCTCTTAAGTATTTCCATTGATTTCCCCATTACCTTCTCCTATTGCCCCAGTAGTCACTCCCTCATCATCATAAGATTTTGTCCGTGCTGCAGTGTTGCCAGCACCTCTCAAGGCAGCAGCTTGTGAGAGCCAGCTGCAACAATGATTGTGGTTTTGGAGATTGCTCAATAACTTTAGGCATTTTACTCCTCTGGAAGCCTCTAAGACTCAAAGAAATTAGACTGTCATGGAGTAAAATAGAAACAACACTTAAAAATGTAAACTTAGTTCATTCAAGTGGAGGAGGCAAAGGACCTGGATTAGTTGTGATAAGTAATTGGAGTAAACTACGTGTGCATACACTTGTGTGTGCTTGCATGCACACTGAAGAAAAGTTCAGTGTGTTTTGCAGAGCTTGTCTTGGAGATAAGAGCAACAGAAGTAGATAGTTCTCAGAAGCAGAAACTATGTGAAAGATTCAAAAAAATCATGTGACAGGAAGGAGGTTGACTAAAAGAAGCTGAATGTGTGAAAAGAAGTTGTTAACATGCAAATAAAAGGCTATTTAAATGAAAAGATTATATTATATTGCTGAAGACTTTCATGCACAACAAGCAACGATGCTATGAAAAGATAGTATTGCTCTTTCTAGTTCATTATGGGGTTTGTGGACAGTGTTACAATAAAAGATTGATGACCTATTTGTTTCCAAACAAGTGAGCCAGCTAATTAGTTCAAACTACACACAACAGAACAAACTGCACAACATCTTGCAAATTGGTATATTGTCTGAAATGGTCTTAAAACACTGTAAATGGAAAGTCATAGAAAATAAATGAGTAAAACTGTGGCCTTATTGTCGTGAACTTATTTTTCTGTTAGAAAAGTATCAGAAATACAAGAAAATAGCTATAAAAGGTACAGCTTTTAATAGTGTCATTGCAGTGAACATGTGCTCAGCAGAATCATTGTCTCTAAATGGAGATTACTGTTAAATAAACTAGAAGGAAAGAGGACAAGGGCATTTTTTGTCTAAGAAACACAGACTAAAGCAGAGCCTTAGTCATGCAGTTTGCGCTCAATTTCTGATTATCATAGCGCCAGCTAAGCTTCGGGGGTTTCAGTGGTGATGCTTATATCTGTAATAGAAACTTTCCACCAAAAAAAAAAGAAAGAAAGAAAGAAAGAAAACAAAATGAGAAACAGAATTTGTGGGTTTTGTGTGTTGTTTTTTTTTTTTCTTTTCCCCTCTCGGGAAAGGTGGCTATATGCCAAGAAACATTAATTTGTTCATTATTTCTTGGAAAAAAAAAAAAAAAGGCTTGGTACACATGACTTCAGAAACCAAAGCTGTAATGCTTCGTCTTTAATTTAGTATTAAATAACAAATCTATTAACTTGGACTAGCAAGAAGTAAGTGTACCACTGTATGGTCAGTAGGGTTTTTTCACTCTTCTGCTAATTATAATTTTTTAGGAGGAAAAAGTCGGTATACATTTTTAAAGACCTGGAAAACATCCTGGAGATGTGGAAGAATGTTAATATGTGCGCGTGTTAAATGTGTAAAAGAATACAACTTAATTTGGGGACTACTGCTAGGATTATTGGCAAAATATATTTTGCTCTTTTCTTTTTTTGATTTGTAATAGTGTGCTTTCTTTTATTTCAAAAGCAATATATAAAAACACTTCTATTTCCTCTGATACATAGAGGTAGATTTTTGTATTAAATATACTCTGTGCATTTTTAAAAAAATAAAAAAAAAATCTTCATTATTTTACTGTTATTTATGCAAAATATCATCCTTGAACAATAAAAGAGAATCATAGGAACTGTTCTGAAGAAATGATGGATTTATACAGGGACTTTCTGATACATAACACTTATGTAGACTATTTAGTTTTAAAATAAGAAAGGCTATCTGTGCTAGTTTGCTTGCTCTCTCTGTACTACTATTTCAAGTAATTTGGAGTTTGCCTCCGAAATTACTCAAATTCCATTCTAGCAGTAAGTGCTTCAGGTGATAAGGCTTTCAGTATGCAAATGATACGAAGTTTAAACACTCCTTCAAAAGTTTACTGGCTGCTTTTATTAAAAGGAATTTGCTTGTGACTTCAACTATGTATTTAAGACTTTTTATAGTTTACAGTATCACTGTAGTGAGTTGTATCCAACCTGAATCAGTAAAAGAATTAATTTTACATAGCAAGGAGGCATTCTTTGAGGAGAACTGAATATGAAATATTTATGTTTATGTAAGATTAATAAATTTATTAAAATGCAAAATATTTTATGCCAGTTTTCTTTTTTTTTTAAGTTTGCATATAAGGTAGGAGAAATTTCTTTTAATGACTCAGTCTGAAAAATGAGCATTGATATTTGTAAGATAACATTACATACACTGTGGCTGCATTCTTAGTGAGTAACATTATTCAGAGCAGTATGTTGAACTAATGCTTAGCAGGCTGCACCAGAGCAAATATTGAGTAGCCCTTTTTAACTCAACAAAATTAGTTGGTGAGAGTTTGTTCACGGTGTTCATTAGGAAAAAAAAAAAAATAGATAAAGGACTTGCCTTTTCAGCTGTATCCAAATAATCACAGGTGTACAGGGTACGAAATATAACAAGAGAGTAAAGGAAGAAAATTTGTTTGATTTGTATTCTTCTTGTGCATTTCTAAATTATGTGCATTCTATGAAGAACTTTTTCAACAAGTTACAGAATCACAGAATCACAGAATGACCTGGGTTGGAGGGGACCTCAAGGATCATGTAGTTCCAACCCCCCTGCCTAGCAGGGCCACCAAACATACACCTTTACTAGATCAGGTTGCCCAGAGCCTCGTCCAACCTGGTCTTGAACACCTCCAAGGACGGGGCATCCACAACATCCCTGGGCAGCCTGTTCCAGGACCTAACCACCCTCCTAGTAAAAAACTTCCCCCTAACATCCAACCTAAATCTTCCCTCTTTTAACTTAAAACCATTTCCCCGTGTCCTGCTATTATCAGCCCTTATGAAGAGTTTACTCCCCTCCTGGGAGTAAGTTCCCTTCAGATATTGAAAGGCTGCAATGAGGTCGCCCCGCAACCTTCTCTTCTCCAGGCTGAACAAACCCAACTCCCTCAGCCTGTCCTCATAGGGGAGGTGCTCCAGCCCCCTGATCATCTTCGTGGCCCTCCTCTGGACCCTTTCCAAAATCTCCATGTCTTTTTTGTACTGAGGGCTCCACACCTGAACACAGTACTCCAGATGGGGCCTCACAAGAGCAGAGTAGAGAGGGACAATCACCTCCCTATCCCTGCTGACCACCCCTCTCCTGATGGAGCCCAGGATCCCATTTGCTTTCCGGGCTGCCAGAGCGCACTGCTGGCTCATGTTAAGTTTCTCATCTATCAGGACCCCTAGGTCTTTCTCTGCCGAGCTGCTCTCAAGGACAACTCCCCCCAGCCTGTACAGGTGCCTGGGGTTCTTCCGGCCCAAGTGCAAAACCTTGCACTTTGCCTTATTGAACCTCATTAGGTTCACCCGAGCCCAGCTTTCCAGCCTGTCAAGGTCCCTCTGAATGGCCTCCATTCCCTCCACCGTATCGACTGCACCACTCAGCTTGGTGTCATCAGCAAACTTGCTGAGGGTGCACTCCATTCCCTCATCGATGTCATTAATAAAGATGTTAAAGAGCACCGGTCCCAAGACAGACCCTTGAGGGACACCGCTCGTTACCGGCCTCCACCTGGACATAGAGCCATTGACCACCACCCTCTGTCTGCGGCCTTTCAACCAATTGCTTATCCATCTAGTTGTCCACCTGTCAAATCCACTTCCCTCCAGTTTGGAGATGAGGATGTGATGGGGGACCATGTCAAAGGCCTTGCTCAGGTCCAGGTAAATGACATCAGTTGCCTTCCCTTCGTCCACCAATGCCGTCACTCCATCATAGAAGGCCACAAGATTAGTTAAGCATGACCTTCCCCTGGTGAAGCCATTGTACATTTATGGCAAATTTTGTAACTCATTCACTCTTTTATAATGATGATGATCATAGAATCATAAAATCATAGAATCACAGATGGTATGGCATGATACTATTGATGATAGTATTGTTGGTGTAGAAGAGAAAGACAACCTCAGCCACTTAAAGGATGACTTCTTTAGTTTCTTGACACATACTGAAAGATATGTAATTGCAAAAAGAGCCAGCAGAGAAGAAAATTTAAATGATTCAAAACATCAGTGATTTACTGAGACAGGTCACACTTCAGCATGCATGAAATTCTTTTTTTTCTTTGATGTCCATGGAAGAATAAACTTTGATATGGTTTCTTACCAAGGCAGAAAAGATGAAAGGAACACATTTTCTGTTCAGTTTTTTTTTATGTGTTGTAACAACTACTTTGATTATTTAAAGTAGCTTTTAGGAGGTGAGTTCTCCCCAAAGTTTAGCCATCTGAACTAGTAAACTGATTGAGAAAAAGGCATCTGCAGCAAATCATTTTGCAATTGTAGCTACAACTTGCAGAATGGGATTTAACGTTTATGAGTTCCCACTTGCTCTACTCCTTAAGTAATAAGTACAAATGACATTATAACTGACCCTTGGTGTTCATAGGTTCTTACAGTTGAATCTTTCAGTAAAGAATTGGTTAATGAGTTTCTCTTTTGTTTGTGAGATTCTCTGGACAATAAAGCACCTTAGAATTCAATGAAATAATTCAGTTTATGTTTTAAGGACTTCTGTTATGTTTGTTGATTTATGTGTCTGTCTGAAAAATAGTTTTACTGTCATTCTTTTAGGAGAATGTAGAGCATGGTCCTAGAAATCCAGTTAGATTTTTGATAATTTTTTAATACAGTAGTGTTAAAAATCACATAAAATGACAAAATAAGACTAATGGATGTTTAGAGTTGTTGGCCTTTTGATCAGGTATTAAATAACTTTAAAGTATTTGAACTGTTGCTTTCCAAGGCTGGCAATTTGTCAATATAGCTCATCCAGATATGAGTACTGCATTGATAGTTCGACTTTATTCTAGCTTTGAAAATGTAGTATTACTTTTGAAACCATTTATCTACTGGACAGAATGCCTTAGAGGGGACACACCTTAGTTTCATGAAGATGTGTTTACTAAATATTTATAGTAGACCAGTAATCATCAAACAAGGCTATTAAGATAAAACGGAAAGGTTACAGAATCCAGGATGCCTGTTTTCTTCTGATTTGTATATGATTTGAAATAATAGACCTCTGTTATAGTTAAGCATGGGTTGATTTGCAAATCTCAAAGGTTAAATTCCCATTCCTAGGATTAGATTATTTTGAAAATTGGATTTTAGGGGAAACATAAGGTTTTCTTCTGAAAATCTGCAATTCACAATTAAAATTCATCATAGAAGATTCCACGTGAACAGATTATTTGAAGGACCACCGTAGTTGTACATGGAAGCATTTTGCTGTGATGTTTTCTCTGTTTGATTATATAATAATAACTATATAACAGTTGTCCAAAGACTGATGGAATGGTAAAGAATAGAAAAAAAAATCATATGAAACAATTGGGATAAGATCCTAAACTGGAATGTAAAAGTTGCTGTGGTGGATATTTTCCTTTATTAAACAATTTCTGATTGCTGTGGTTAAAAAATAGGTATATGTTACATTTTTTTTTAGGGTAAGTACGCATAGAATGAGATTTCTGGTAAGACTTTGGTTGTGTTCTGTATATAGTTTTTAATTATATTACACTTTCAGGAATGGGATTATATTTATCTTCTTAATTTTATGTATGCATTTTTGGCCCTAATCCCATAAAAGGATACAGGTAGGTACATCATTGTATTTAGTCACAGTTCTACTAAGTAGACTTGAAGTTCTGCTCACTTGACTTTTATGTAATTTTAGGAGTTTGCAATGATTTGTCTGGTCAATTAACTTCATGAGATGGGTCACTTATTTTCCAGTTACAGTCATTTAGTTCATGTTATGGCACTTAAGCTGCCTCTATATACTGTTTTTTCTATTTCTTTTCAGTGGTATATGATAAGCATCGTGCACATCTATAATCGCTGGAGAAACAGTGAAATAAGGTGTTATGTGAATGGTCAGCTGGTATCCTACGGTGACATGGCGTGGCACGTTAATACGAATGATGTAAGGTTTTGTTTTTTCTTTTCTTACAGCATTCAGCAAATCAAACTGTTCAATTTGTTTTAAAGTAAATGCAAAAAGAAAAAGTAGTGTATTTTCTCTAGGTCTTTGAATTTTTTCTGTTTTTTAAAGTTTACGCTTTTACCTGTCTTCCTTAGTTATGTGTTTCATAAATTTAATATTGTTGCTTTTTTTTAGAATATCATGGATATCGTGGGTTTTTTTTTAGCTGTATTCTTCATGATTGTTTTGATCTCTGCGGAGATTTTATTGGAGAGACTGGTATAGAGAATATTTTTAATGTATGATATTATATAGAGGATACTGATAACAAGAGATTAATATTACCTTTTTTTTTTTTTTTTTTATGAGAAGTTATTCTGGAGCTACAGATTTAAGAGAGATTAAGGAAAACACTTATGAAAAACAGGTTCATTCAGCCAAATGGTTATGCATGCTGCCAAGCACTCATTTTTGTATCACATTAAATTCTCTGGGTTATCCAAGAGGTGATATTTGGTAATGGTTAAAAGATTTCCATGTTATTTTTGTTGTTTATTCTTAAGTATTTTTCATATATTGCAGTAGGACTGAATAGCCAGGACTGTGGTCAGAGTCCTATTGTTTCAAGCACTGTATAAACATTGTAAGAGATCATTTCTTTTATGGAGAGTTTACGAGATACATAAAGATTAAATAATTAAAAAAAAAATAAAGAAAACAGTAGCGTGAAGAAGTGTCAGGAAACTTATTGTATTAAGCAAAGGCTGATATCTGACATCTTTATCCCAGTAACAAGCATATTTTGCCTCCTTCACTGTTTGACTTGGAATAGTTCACAGGCAGTTGATTAAGATTAAAAATGCTGTGCTAAATTTAAAGGAATTAGTATTTAATTAATGTTGTTAGCAAGAACAAATTAAGTGCTACAAATTTGCCATTTTGTATTTCATACTTTATTCGTTTGTATGGACAATAAGGGAGATTAGCAATTAAAAGATATGGAGAGACATACAGTTGCATAGCATTAGTCATCTCTGTGCAAAGACAGTCATCTTCTATGTCTGCTTCTACCACAGGCAGAAACCATTCATTTGCACTTGGAGAAGACTGCATGTATACCTATATATACATCTTAAAGTTAACTGGACTGATTTCAAGTTATCCTAACAGTACATTATAACAGGAAATGCATCAGATTACGTATTTTAAAAAACATAAATTATTTTAATGAAATCTATTTATGTTTCAAAAAACTTTTTAGTCCGTTTTCTTATCTTCTACCTAGGAGGAGATGAGGGTACACATCTAATGATGCAGGGGAAAGGTACTTTTTCTGACCCAAATATTTGAATGAGGGAGGCAGACAAAACAATTATCTCTTGCGCTTTGCTTTCAAGTTAAACCTGTGGTAGATTTTCAAAGATGAATGATTCATCAGCTCACTACGCATTGCTATTTCTTGTTTATCTTATGAATCTTGGCTGTTCTGAGTGCGTTTATCGGAAGCACATTAGTACATAGGGAAATTAACTGTTTGTCCCTTGCTAAATTGTAAAGTTGGGTTTGATAGGAAGGGTTTAAATATTGTGTGTTAATTAAAGTAGATGGGCTCTGCTTGTCACACCTTCTGATCATCATTCTTTATGTTCTTGGGAGAATTTCTACTTGCAAGAAAAGGCAATGCAGTGATTTTTTTATCAGAGCATGGGTTCTCCTTGGTAATGTAAACATGTATGCTGAGTGAGAATGTGGTGATTCAAAACCCAGCTGAGGTATTGGGGGATCTGTACTGAGTTATTAATTTGAAAATTATATGTAAATTAAATGTAAAACGCTGTCTGTTGTACAGATGATGATAACAAGAAAAAGAGCAAGAAAATAGTCTCAACATAGGCACAAATATATATATATATATATATAAAATTATAAATTACAAATGTGGTACAAACTGAGGCAAATTCCTCAAAAACATTAAAGTTATAAATGACTATTTGCTCAGGACGAGTTAAAACTTTCCGACAACAAAGGCGCAAGTATCAGTAATGTCTTTAAGTCTAAGCAGGACTTTCATGGACTAAATGAAAATTTTTAAGACGTTTCAGCATTTACCAGTCATCAGAGTGGTCTCAGCTTATCATCAACACTGTGCATCTTGGATGTGAACTTACGTTGCAAGTTGGGTTTTTTATTATTTTTGTCAAAAAAAAATATATATCAAAATTATCAAAAGAAATTACAAGTTCCAAAGGAAAAAAAATAGATACTGGTCAGAGGGGAGGATAAATCAAAGATGAAATCCTGGATACCTCTTACTTCACCTCATTGCAAAGCTGAAGTCAGAAGGATTTAAAGTCAAACCAAATCATTATAGGATAAGGTTATAGAACAAGACTGTGCACCAGGGCAAACTAGAAAAATCATATTTATTTCTTTCTGCTACAGACTTTTAGCTATTATAGCACAATAATAAAAGAATATTGTATTCTGCTATTCTAATTTTCTCTGTTGTATGTCAAATAGTTAATAAATATAAAGAAAACCTAGCAGGTAGATACAGTAGCAATGTATTAATGACCCATAAAACAACTAAGGGTTAGGTAATCAAAATGAAATTGTTCACTATGGTTATTTAGGTACTGAACTACTAAGTGATACTAATTTATTTTCCTCATTACAGTCTTTTATTTTTGTCTGTACATGAATATTATTTCATTGTATAGTTTGTATAATTAAGGCTCATTAACATTGCCTCTTCTAATACAGAGTTATGACAAATGTTTTCTTGGCTCTTCGGAGACTGCTGATGCTAACAGAGTGTTTTGTGGCCAACTTGGAGCTGTATATGTATTCACAGAAGCCCTCAACCCAGCACAGATTTTTGCAATACATCAGTTAGGACCTGGTTATAAGGTAACAATGGATCTTAAAAATAGTTTTGCAAAACTGGAAATAAAAAATAATTGTTAGAAATAACTGATAAATATAGTCGGAAGCTATGTGTGAATGTAGATATTTCTCTTAGGATTGTGTAAAGCTGTGTGATTTTTCATCAAAATATAAATATTTCATCAAGTTTCCTAACTACTCTTAATTTCTATCTGATTTTTGAATGATGCAAGTAATTTCTTTAAAGAATGATGAAACATGATTGTATGTCAATTTTATTAATTTGGGTCATAATCAAACTGGCACAATTTTATGTTTTGTGTATTGAATTCCAGGGGAATAACTTTCCTCTTCTCTCCTGTTTTGTGTTTAAAACCTGAATTAAAGCAGATTAGCATTCAGCAAACCATAACAAGCCAATTCTGTTCAAATGCACAGTTCTGCTGAAGTAAGCTTTTTACTCATGTTTTACTAGAGAAATTTAGGAGACAGTTTGGACAGATTCATGGTGTGTGCATCAACTTCAATCTCTAGTATGAAAAAAGTCTTAGTTATTACTTGAAATGACTATGTATAGTGTTATTTCATCAAGAAAAATAAAGCAGATGTTTTTCAGAAGCATGTGGGAATCGTTTGTCCGTTGAAGAAGTCTTGAAAATGAATGATCAGGTCTAACTCCATCTAAAGACTATTGGATTTGTGCCTAATTTTATTTTTGCTGATTTGTGTTATTTGTGGTACCATTTGAACTATATTCAAAATATATAGTATCAAAAATCAACATTAATCAATACAAAATTGTATTAATCAATACAAAAGTCAACATTTAGATACCAGCAATATTAATTTATGATCCCGCAAATGTTTGCTATAAGTTATTTGACAACAGCTAGCAAATGGCTATGCCAACTGAAAACATCTTTTTTGGTATATATGTTGTGTGGAAAGCCAAACATATGTTAAGGCTACTTGAAGAAGAGGCAGTCCGTTGTGTGTGGTTTGTGGTTTTAACCCACTGTGAAACCAAATTGTTCAGTCAGTCAAGAGAAGTGTGTCACCTGTGCAAACAAGCAATACTTTATTCCAGTGTTAATACTCTATTTTGTTTGAAGAAAGATCCTTTTGTATGGCAAAAAAAAAAAGAAAAAGTAACCTTATACTTTTTAATAATAAACATAATAAATCTTTGTGAATAAATTAAAATCCTGGATTTGCAGGAGCATACTGAAGTGATATGATATAGGAATAATGGTTGCATTTGTTACAAGAAGTGAAAAATATTACGTGACATTCATTAGCACTGAGGAGTTCCAGAAGGCAGGCATGTTTTCATACTAAACATCATTTTCAGTACTTATTACACTATCCTCACTACACTATTGACAGATTACCTTCCTTCATTCATAGGCTTCCCTTAACTAAATTTCTTCACGTCAGCTTCTTACTGATTTTTTTAAAATGTCAATTAAATGTAATTAAGTGTAATTTAATTCTTCAAGGATGTTTTTCCTTCATATGTTATTCAATTTAGACTGTGTTCTCAGCAGAGTTAATGCCTCTTTCCTGTGTACCATGCCTTTCTTCCTTGTCTAGACAACTAGGAGCTTTACTAATCAACCTTTACTAAACTTAGCTTTTACTAATCATGGTTAAACATTCATTAAGGCTTTGGTTCCCATTTACAGAAGCCTCTTAGAGGTTAGTAAAAAAATGTGTAGCTATTGTTTTAAAGTATAGCTATAAAGATATTCAGTGTGTACAATGAGTTTTTATACATTTTATCTATAAATTTCACTTGCAGTCAGATATGTCAGAAAGTGTTTTTTGTTGCTCCTTTACAGCTACATCTGTAATGATCACTTCTCACTTCTGGCTCATCTATAGAGCCTTATACATATTTCAGCTTTAGCTTCAGTTACACTGAGTGTTGGATGCTGCTGATGAGTTAAACTGCAATCTTCTGCTATTGTTTCCTCATTATTTATTATGTCTTTATTGGAGAATTTGGTGTGGAATATATGAAATGAATATAATAAAATGACAAATTTATGCTGGAAAAATGAAATTCCTAAATTATTATAGAGATAATTCTACATCTAAAAAAAAAAAAATTGCTCAATTGATTTCCAGTATCTTGAAACAATTTATTTTTTAATATCAATATATACAAGAATGATAATTGAGAATGTTTAATTCTTTTATACAGTTAAATTCAACTACTATGATTCTAATATAAACATGTGCCTTATGCTATACTTCTGTTTCAGCTCTTTAACTGATTGCTCAAAAGTGTAATTTCCATCTTGACAATTTTCATTAGTGATTGTAGATTTAAAAATTCCAGAAATGTGTATGCGGTCTGAATGAATTAATAGATTCTTATACTGTTCATACTCTAGCAGTAAATTCTGTTACCACTTGTAGTCTGACACCACAAGTCTACCACTTGGAATATTGAAGATTTCCCATAGTAACTGCTGTGTAGAAATGATAAATAATCAAATCAAAAATCAAAGGGGAAGAGAGGAAAATACACCAACAATAGAGCTGTGTTGTTTGCCTCCTTCCTGTTAAACCTTCTCACATTCGTCCACAAGATATCTTTTTAGATTGTGTTGAATAGAAACCCAGTAGAATTCCATTGTATCATTCCCAGGTTTCATCTATATAAAAGCGTGCTAAGTGTGTGTTGTGCAGTTACTAAACAGGACTTTCACCCTCCAAATTGTTTTCACTTGCTGGAGGTTGACAAAAGGATATGAATACATCATCTCCCTGCTCACACTGCACTATTTCTGTTACCCAGCATTATTCCCAGGCAGCAAAGAAGAGTGTGATGCATAACTCAGTGGAATTCTGAGGGGCTTATCATTGCAGAATAGAGGGGCAAGGAAAATAATGTGGTAGGAAGAGCTGCATCTGATAGCAGAATTTGGTGCTGTTTGTAAAGGGAATTTCCAACAATTTTCCTAATAGCCCTGTGAAGTTTGTAACACTCCTATTAGCCCTCCCACATACACATTTCAAAATGAGGTATCAGATTACTCTGTGTCTTGTTGCATCTGAGTTTGCTTTTCATCAGTGCTGCAGTATCAATCATTTTGTCACCTGTGAAGGCTGGAGTAAAAACTTCATTAATGCATGCACATATAAACACACACCAACTAATCTTTAAAATTCAAATTCACTTCACCTAGTTGTGTAGTGCAAGGTCATATTTTATTTTTGATTATATATATATTATATATATATATATATATATACACACATATGAGCTTGATAAAGGAGGTACAAAGGAATATGTATACATATATTTGCTATTCAGCATGTTAAAGGGTCTTTTTTTTTTTAATTTATGCCCTTATGGTGATTCTACTAGATCTCAAAGTTTCATTTCTTCAGTGACAGGTAATTAACCACTTGCAATTAAACCTTACAAATTTGCCAGCCTCTGCTATCCTCCTCCTTTTGCAAGTCCCCAGCACAGTATGTGTATAGTGCACCTATTTTTTTTTATGTTTTTATGTAAGTCAAACCTAGTGATAAGGGAGCATCTTGTCTGAATTAATAACCCCTCTTTCCATTGTATTATAATATTCTTGTGAGTAGAACAGAACAGTTTCTAACTTACAATCACTTACTTCAACTTTTATGGCAGGAAGTCCATTTAAGTCTTTTTTTTTTACCCTCAAAATAGATATTGTATTGATTCGTGGCTATTTGGGCATGTCTTTGCAACGATGGTATCTGATAAACTATTGAGATATAGTAAACACTGAAAATTAGGAAATAAAATGATGCTCAAATTTGTTTTAAAAATTAATTTTATTTTAACTTTATTTAGAAAGTTGCAAAAGTTCATGGTAAAGTAATGATACAAATTTTTGCTGAAACACTTTAACATACTTGAAATGACAGGAAATGCTGTGTAAAAATAAAATATTTGCAAGTTTTAGCTCTAATAGGGCTTAAGGACATTAAAGGGAACCTCCTGTGCTCCAGTTTGTGTCCATGGTCCTGGCACTGGTCCTGGAGCACAGTATGGTTTTGTCTGTTTGCACTCTTTCTTCAGATATTTATGAGCGTTGATGAGATCTCCCGAGCCTCTCAATCTCTTACAAGAGGTGCCCTGCTTTCTTCATCATCTCTGTGGCCCTTTGTTGGATTCTCTCCATATGTCCATCTCTTTTGTGTACTGGGAAGTCCTGAAATGGACACAGTGCTGCAGATGCAGCCTCACCAGTGCTGTATTGGGGCAATGGATCACCTCCCTCCAGTTGCTGCCAACACTAATCCTTACAGACCCCAAAATGATGTTAACTAATTTTGCCAAATTGTAGAATAAACCACTGGCTTGCTATTCCTTTATTCCTATCTGCTATTCTGATTTCCTTCTCAGTTTTAGTGCCTGTGTCTCATTCATTTTCAGTGCAGCTTTGCTGCCTCCCTTCCATTCAGCATCACTATGCATGGGGCACAGCTGACTGACACATCTGCTCCGAGGGTTCTCAATCAGATGCAGTCAGATGTCCAGTTGATTCAGCTACATATTTCTTATGACCCACATACAAATGGGTGCTTGTCACAAGACCTTAGATTGCCATGTGTCAGTCACTTGAGCAGACATTCTTTCCAATCCTTTGGTCATAGCAAGAGAATTTATTCAGTGTTTGCAGCAGCCTTGAGAACTCTGCAAAAGCTAGATGGTTTTGTGGGTTTACGTAGCTGATCAGAATCTGCAATATTTTTGGAAGGAGCAGCTGATAGTCTATAAATTGCCTATTTTAATTATCCCATCCTAGATAACAACAACCCCACTGATTACATGTTTTACAGTTTCATGATATATTTTCTTACTGCATTGGGGACAGTAGGAAGAGAGAAATTTGTGGGATGAAATAGATGAAAACAACAGTATTTTTGACATGGACCAATATATAGATGGCCATATGCAGTGCAAGTAAACAAAGTGTTTCATAATTAACATCAGCTACATATATAAAAAAAAAAAAGAAAAAAACAATAAAAATTTTAGAAATAGAAATTGAATTTCTTATTGCAGTGTTGAAATACTGTATTACATATTACAATGATGAAAATGGTGATCATTTCTAATTAATTTATTTGCATCGGCACAGTGTGTTACTACTGGTTATTTTTTGCTGCTGTCAGATGATTGTTACATGCAGAAGTAGGTGTGTGCCAAGTAAATCTGTCAACGCTTTTCAGAAAGAAAGAAATCTATCTTCTTGTTCTTGATTGATTTCTCAGAATTACCATAAAACGTAGTTTCAGATTAGATGTGGATCATGTACGTTTAAGAATAAGAGAAATTTTCATTCTTCCTTTAAGTTCGAAAATCATTAGTTTGAAACACAGCATTTAGAATTTTGATTTTTATTTAATTTCAGCATCGTGTATATATATAATCTACTCTGTCATTGAAGCACGGGATTTATGCTATTTTAAAAATAGCCATTGCCTTAAAATGGAATAGGATTCAGTCTTCCTTTTACTTTTTAAAGCTTCTTATATTTTCTTTTTTTTTTTTTTTTCAGAGCACATTCAAATTTAAATCTGAGAGCGACATTCATCTGGCTGAGCACCATAAACAAGTGCTATATGATGGGAAACTTGCAAGTAGCATTGCTTTTACTTATAATGCAAAGGCTACTGATGCTCAGCTATGCCTTGAATCCTCACCAAAGGAAAATCCTTCGATTTTTGTACACTCCCCACATGCTCTTATGCTTCAGGTTTGTGTGTTTTATTTCATTTTTAATCATCAAAATTATTTTAATTGAACCAGTACCAACACATAAACCATAGTTTAACTGACTTCTGACTGTTAATTTTGTTCACATATACAAATTACAGAGTTACACATCAAAACTTACCACTTCATCCAGGTTATAACTTTTATCCTTTAAAGCATATGTTTACCTTCTTTTATGTTTCATGTTCTTTGCCTCTTTCTTTCGCTGTGGACAACAGCTTACTGTTGTGTTACTATGATTCTTGTACTTAATGTAATCCTTGTATGTTAATTTTCTGGGGAGGAAAAACTGATAAAAATAATTGTGTCCTTCACATTTTCTCTGTTGCATACCTAATGCTACTAAATTAATATTCTGTGATAACTGATAGCTCAACATCATTTGAATGAGGAGAGTATTTGTACGCCATTGTACAAAGAGAATATAATTTTATGTTATTTCAGTTCTTAATATACCTATCATGTGAACTGTTCTTTTCTCACTTTTTTTCATCAAGAAATATATACTTCCTGCCATAAGCCAGATTTTACCATGATTCTGAAGTTTTTCTTTGTTTGCTTTTAAGTATATCTAGTGTAATTGAAACATGACTATTGAAATTAAATTAAAAATATGTCTGATTTAGTTTGCACTTCATTCAGTGGTAAAGTTTTCCCAAGTTATATTACTAACTGTCCTTTAAAACTGAGATTAGTGATTTTTTTCCCATTTCTTTCTTTCTTTTATTAATTTAGGATGTGAAAGCTATTGTAACCCACTCCATTCACAGCGCAATTCATTCCATTGGAGGGATTCAAGTTCTCTTTCCTCTCTTTGCTCAACTAGACAATCGACAGCTGCATGACAGTCAGGTGGAAACAACAGTTTGGTAAGCTTCTTTCAAGCAAGATAAACACTAAATTTAGCTAATTTCCTCTTTTGGGAATGTTTTGTTTGTTTTCTTTTTTAAATCTGTAACTTGTGTTTTACTTTTGTTTTGTTAAAAATACATCCTGAATGTGAAGAAGTAATTTACTGTAGAATTTTGCAAATCATAATAACCTAAGGAGATTCTAGATTAAGCTGGTCATAAGTGATTGGATTGAATAATGAATTCAAATCACATTGGAGGTTTTTTTAAGGATAGTTTTTTGATGTTTTTTTCAACTTCTAAAATGAACGTGTTTTTACTTGTAGATGAAATATCGTTTACTTCTCCAAGTCTGAGCCATTTGAATCCATACTTAATAACATTCCAAGTTAAAGAAAGATATCACTTTCAATATTAGTACATGGGCAGAAAGTCACAAAGCTATGCATAGCTCTATTTTAACCATATTACAATTGCAGCAAGCTAGGGGGGGATTTTAAGAGACTTCTAAACAAAGGCTCATTAAACCTCTGCTTTGATGACATGGACCTCTTGCTGCATCCTGTCTGAGGGGGATCTTATTCTATTGGTAACATAAAATATGAAAAATAAATAAAAACTAAGTGTGTGTGGTAATGAAACTGAAAAGTTAAAGCTTAAGTCCTTTTAACTGTATTTTTCTGTACAGGATTTGGGAACGACATAAACTCTCTCTTGTGTTTCGATAAATATATAAAGTACATAATTCAGAGTACATAGAGTATTTTCCTGTTCAGAATGTCCTCCATCATTAATTATTCTGGATATTTCTGGTTGCATGAAATAGCTCAATAATAATTTCACAAACTGAAAAATAATAAATATTACTTAAAAGGACCTACATCTTTGAATAATTTATTTGGACGTGATGCATTTGTATAATTACTCCAGGAAGATTACTTATCTCAACCTAATTAAAGAAATTTATCAATTTTTTTAAGTTCTGTCAAATCATCTGTTTTCACCCTTGGTAACTAAGTTGTAGCTAAAATTGCTGATAGGTTTTATTTTATTTCATGAGAAATTTTAGTACAATGCTGGAACAAATGCAACAGTCTCAAAAATAACTATTTCTACTTCCTAGCAGCAAAGTGATGAAAATAATTTCTTTCAATTTAAAAAGCAGAGAAAAGCTGGTGGTTACTAATTTGTTTTCTAATATGTACTTTGCATTGAAGTGTTGTGAAGTAATAGAAGGAATGGGGATGGAGATTGGTTTGAATAAATGTTAGACAAAAATCTGTATATGTTTTTATTGTGGCACAGAAATACATGTTTTTATACACAGCACAGAAATAGGCAAAATACTTTTTTCAATTTGAGGAAGATTATATGTCTGTACACATCTATGTATATATGAATAAAATGTATGTTAAATTATTAATAACCTGAGTATATAATAGATGATAAAGCAGTAACTCAATATGTTTAAAATGGAGAGCTAACACAATGTGAGTCTTAGAAATTGAGCAAAAGGCCAGTTTGTCCTAAGTGGTCTTTCTATTGAGTGAGAACAGTAATAAAGCTCAAATAAAATGTACAGAACCATTTCTGGAGTTAGTTGAACTGTGAATAGGAAAAGAGTTCTGACTGAATATATCAATGCATTTCTTCTATGCTTAGGTTATTATTATTTTGTAAAGAGCTCTGTAATTCATTGTGCTGCAAATTATACACAGTACAAGATGTGATCCCAACTCAAGCACATATTGAAAAGACTTCTGAGTAAATTCTTGCTTGATGAGATGTGACAGAAATGTTGAATTATTATTTCTCTAATATATGTGCATTATTTTTTCCTATTTGATGTAATGGAATGTAGATATGGAGAAAAAAAAAGTTCAGGTGAAGAAGGAAGTAGGCAAATGGAAGAATAAAAGATTTCTGTGTGGAAAGGATGAAGACCTTAGGGAAAGGAAAAGGGAGATTCAGTTGTGGAGTGGATATTTATTATGCATACTTACTATGTACTTTCCTTTTCCCTTTCCCTTCTTCAGGTGTTATTTCCCTTCCAAAATTCATTTGTATAACTGACTCTGATACCTACTTATGCTTTTCTTACCTGAAAAGTAAAAATATCTACAACAGGGCTGCACTTCTTTCTGAGAAATTGCTGGGATTCAGCAATTACAAAATTACAAAATATCTATTTTTATAGTGGTACCATCTTAAAGTGAATAACCTTCGTGCTTCTTTGCCAAAAAAAAAAAAAAAAAAAAAAAGTCCAAGGGATGTTTGGTGACAGTAGACCATTATATTTCTAAATGCTTGCTCTGGCTGTAGACAAGTGGGGGGAATCGAATATTGTCCCTTGGATATTTTTGCTGTCCTTGGTCTTGCCTTATTGCGTTCCTTGGAGATGGGAAATGTCAACAGCTTGAAACCCCATTCTGAGTATCCAAACTTTCCAGACTATTTTTCTTAATCCTTCCCACCTCCTTCTCTCCTTTGCATTTCAAAGTCTGTTTAGTAAGTTCAGGTTTCTCAGTTGTTTTTTGTATTTTTACTTGTAAGGAATTTGATAACATGTCTGTGAGGGAACACCTTGATTTTAATCTCCCCGATCACTTATAATTTTATTTTCTAAATGAATGTGTTCAGTGTAAATAAAATTCTGAATTATAAAGCAGGGTAATATAAGTATAGCAACTCTGTGTCTTAATGGTATTCTTTGTGAATGTTCTTTATTCCTGTTTTTGTATATCCTTGTATGTCTTTCTTGCATCTTCAGTGAGACCAATGAAGTACCCTACAAATCTACTTTTGAGGCACTGTAAACGTTCTTATGCTCTCATACACTAAAATTAGAATGATGGAAACTGATCTCACATCTTAAATAGATCTTCTTGTTTTCAGTGATGCACCTGCTATTCAGAGGAGTAGTCTGTCAATCTGAATGTTAGGCTGCCAGTTTTCATCCTGCTTTTTATCTCTTTTCAGGGTAAAAAATGAAGCAGTTTAAGTTATGTAATAAAAATAAATATAGCGTGCTTTTTCTGATCCTGTTGTTGATAACTTTGATCATGCTACAATGGTAATATGGGAGGATTTGCTTTGTTCCCTTATGGTGTCTTGCATGTGGTTTTAAATTCCTTTGGGTCTAGGTGTGCTGAGCACTGACATACAGATTGATTGTGGCAAGATATTGAGTGCAATCATTGGTGCTTATTCAATTCTATTGCAGAATAAAGTACAAGCAGTAATTCAGGTGTGATTGTTCCTTTCAACTCTACCATACTGGGGCCATATTGAAAAGGATCTGTAGAAGCATCTCTAGAAGGATTTGTAGCTGTTTGCTTAAGTAGATTGAGTCAGAAGTTTTTTTTATATACTTATTCTAGAAGTTACTAACTGGATTTGCTATATCCCATAAGCTGTACCATAGCAACTAAAAACACTTCTACTGTTTATCTTACAAAATAAATCCTGTGCTCAGACCCTCAAAGGTGATATATAACATCTTTTCCCAATTTCCCCAGATCTGTGCTAAAATAATTCTAGCATCTTTTCAGAAAACTTTATTGCTAACATTGACTCTTTAATATGGAGAGTCCTGATACAGAGTATATTGCCCATCTACTACGGTGCATCCAGAGTAGGGCCACAGAAATGATCCGAGGGATTGAACACCTTTGTTATGAGGACAGGTTGAAAGAGCTGAGGCTGTTCAGCCTGGAGAAGAGAAGGCTCCAGAGAGACCTCAGAGCAGCCTTTCGGTATCTAAATGGAGGATGTACGAAGAAAGGTGACATACTTTTTAGCAAGGTCTGTTGTGATAGGACAAGGGGAATCTGTTGCAAACTAAAAGAGGGGAGATTCAGATTGAATATAAGGAAGAAGTTTTTTACAATAAGGGTGATGAAGTGCTAGCACAGGTTGCCCAGAGAGGTGGTAGATGCTCCATCCTTGGAGACATTCAAGGTCAGCCTGGACAAGGCTCTGAGCAACCAATCGAGCTGTAGGTATCCCTGTTCATTGCAGGGGAGTTGGATTTGGTGACCTTTAAATGTCATCTTTTCCTGTAAATGTTTTGTCTTTTATTCTGATCAGTTAATATCTTTTACTCTTTTTTAAATTTTTCCAGTAGTTTTTATATTTAGATGATGTCTCTTTAGGCTCCTGACTGAAGTTAGTGATGTTGCTGTGTATATTTTTTTTAAAAGGTTAACTTACATGACTATCTTATATCTTGGATAGCAAGTTTTGTATGTTCCCGTGGATTTAAGCTAACGATCAATTATCTTAGAAATTCTTTTTTTGTAAAAACAAGACATTAATTGTTGCTCTTTTTCTTTCCTCTTTTCCATTACTCTGTTTATACAAATGTTTTCAAGAGTTATCATGTAAGAGCCTGTGGTGGGGTTAATCTTATGATCTGTTGGTCTTATTTTGGAGAAGCTGGGAATACAGATGAAGTTAGTTTATAAAGGTTGCTTCCTATATATAATCAGAACAATTACCTGCATTCGTCTCTTACATATCCTCTTCATAGTAAATAATCTATTTTTTATTAAGATACTTAGATATTTATAGCTACATGCCTGCTCTTGTTTATTCTCCCTTTTGCAATGCACGATCTATGTAGATAATTTCATTGTACACGCTCTAAGGTGTAATTTAACAAATTCATGATAGAATTAGCATAGAAGATTTTCACAGGAAAGAGTAGACTAGAGAAACTTTTCTATTCAGTTATTTTTTGAACTAAAAAAAAGAACGTAATATTTCACTTATATCCCAGTGGAGAACATTCTTCTTTTAGGGTTCTCTTTATAATCAAGTTGTCTTTGTCATTTGAGTTTTTATGAATATTTGCACCGAGTGATGTTCCTAATAGAATGCTTTTTTTTGTAAATGAAATCATGAGAATTCATTTAATAGGAATTGCTTTTCTAACAATTGTTCAATGGCTACATGGCTCAATAGCTCCATGAAAAAATAATTATTATTCTCTTACTGGGAACCACCAAAAATTTAGATGCTGACAAAGAAGATTCTTCCTTGTTCACCTGTTGTCATGGTGTACGATTTCTTAAACTTGAGATCTCCTTCTCTGGAGATATTCAAAAAGCACCTGGACACTTTCCTGTGTAACTTACTGTAAGGAACCAGCTTTAGCACTGGGGGTTGCACAGGATGATCTTCAGAGGTCCCTTCCAACCCCCACAGTTCAGTGATTCTGTGATTTCTGCTCTGACTTGTAATCTGCACACGCTCTTTAAAGTTCCCAAAGATGGTTCAACAAGGTTAAGTGTCGTATTCTGCACTTTGGCTACAATAACCCCATGTAGCGCTATTGGCTTGGGAATGAGTGGCTGGATGACTGTGAAGATGAAAGGGATGTGGGAGTGTTGGTTGATTCTTGGCTGAACATGAGCCGACAGTGTGCCCAGGTGGCCAAGAGGGCCAACGGCATCCTGGCCTGCATTAGAAATAGTGTGGCCAGCAGGAGCAGGGGGGTGATCATCCCTCTGTCCCTGGCAGTGTTCAAGAGGCGTCTGGATGAGGAGCTGCGAGATGTGGTTTAGTGCTTGTGGTAGCAGTGGTGATGGGAAGGCGGTTGGACTAGATGATCTTGCAGGTTGTTTCCAACCTTGTGATTCTATGATTCTATGGAAGTGAAGAGAGAAAACGTAATATTTACAGATGTCTGTAACTAATCATTTTTTTTAAAAGAAAGAAATGCCACATGCTGGAATTTTGAAAAATGTTATCTGGCCATTATCTTTGTGAATTGCCATAATATCTTTTTTATTTTATTGTAGTATAGTAGTACTACTGCCTGGCTGTTCACTAAGGATTGCAATATAGATACATTTAGTATCAAATCAAAATGGTGAACTATTGAAACATAATAGTTATTTTTTATTATTTCTCTAATTTGCCTGAATTAAAAAGCTAGGTGGTATTTGTAACTTTACAGTGTGAGTCACAACTGTCTGAACTGTAAAGGGAGGGATTTTACAAATATCACGGATGTTTATAGATGTGAAAGAAATCTACTCTGCACACCAATTCTGTCCTGTGGTTTGTTGATTTTTGATTTTTATTTTATATTTTATCTTCACAAGAGATATGTATTTTGAGTGCGGAAACATTGGCAATGCTGTAACAAAGTAATTAATCTTCAGATTTTTAATGCAGTGGATTCCAGAGACTTAACATCTCTACAACACACTAATCTTACAGTAAGCAGTATCATTATCACTGGAAATGAAGAAAATTCTTGTTTTGGACAGAAACTTTTTTCCCTACAAATTAGTAATTGAAAACTACTGGAAAAAAATATCCTAAAATTAACTATATTTTCAGTAGGAGAAATGATAATTTTGTCTGATTTAGTGTTGGTGTGCATACATACTCTGTCTATATCATGGCTGCACTGCAGACAAACTGATGTATTCTAGGCGTGGCATGGTATAGAGGAGAAGCAGGAATGGGCTGAAGTATCCTTTATATTTGCCTTTGTATCTAGGGAAGTTGAAACTAGGTAAGAATGGAGAGAAATTGTGTATGACAGTGCACAGAATTTTGCAAGTTTAATGTGGGTCCTGCATCAATCTGATGAATTTCAGTTACTGGTAAGTTTGTTAAATTCTGTTTGAAAAATTGCTCTTCTTAGAAGACAGTCTTCTAACTAATATTATTTCCCCTGGGTCAACAGTAACCTTTTTAAAAACATTAAAAAAAATACATTTAATTTGCTGATTAAAAAAAAAAAAAATTGTGTTTAGAATCTTCAGGTTAAATTTATTTTCAGTTTTCAAAATGATTACATAAATGGATTATCCTTAGGAACATGTTAAATGTTTTGGGTACAATCCTTTTAAATTAGGCAGGCAGACTCAGTCCTTAGAATGCAGTGCTGAGGAGAAAAAATCCATTGTGATTATGAATGTATTGCTGCCTTTATATGTATGAATATATATACTTACATGTTTGCATGAAGTCAATCTGAACATGTAGAGAAGAAAATTTGAAGGCACTGAAGAAAGCATATCTGAGAATTTTTTACTGCTCGGTCTATTCAGGCAGATTGAACGCTCTCTAGCATAAAGTATAGATAACATGACATGTAAAAATTATTGTTTCATGCAACAGCTGTTATTTAGTGCAGTTTCGTTCCTTTCTTCCTCCTACAAAATAGAAATTTGATTTGAAACAAATATATGGAAGATTTTGGGGGATAAAATGAGACTAAGCATGTAATCTGTTTTCTGCCTCTCTTTGATCATTTTCTTCAGGTAGTAATAGTTCAGCATCGTATGAGAATGAGAATTTTAAAGCCCTTCCTTTCTGATTTTAAAGTCCTTGTATCAGTTAAAATTTGTAAGGTGTATTTAATTACTTCATTTCATGCATAATGATGTGGACCAAATGCTAGCTGTATTTAATTGCAGTGCTAATTTTCATCAATGCTGTTGTGCCATACAGTATTCACCTCAAACATTGTGTCTCTGTGTGAATGTCAGGCTGTTCTCTTTAACTGCTTTTTCTGGTACTTGAAGATTTGTACGTGCTTGAAGGTGTAATGATGCATTCACACATGCTATCCCAAGATTTGAATTAATATATACTACAGTGAATTCTGTTGTTTACGGTGGCAGTCTTGGCTAATGCAAAAGGATGAAGAGCATAGCTTGAGTTACATCTGACAGTCCTGAAATGAATCTTTGCAGAGTTGGCTTGGGTTGTCTTTGCATATCTGATTTCAAAGATGTTCAAAGATGTTTTGGACTTAGAAAAAGTCATAGTATATTCACAAAGGTATTGGCTGAATTAATAAATTTCCCTGAAACTAGTAACATTGGTGTCACACTGCAGTGACAGTTATGGTAGTTCTGTACAGAGCTCATATGTCAAATGCCATTAGGAATAGCTAAAATCTTCAAGATGACATTTGGGCTCTGAATTAAAAACTTCATTGAGTCTTACTTGCATAGAACCAGCTCGTGTATTTCTCTGTCTGTAGAATGGTTAAATATTAACTGAGTTAATCAGGCTATTGATTATTTCAGAGTTGGCTGCTATGTTTTATGCATAGTTAAAAAGAAGCAAATACAGAAGATCTGTATTTTAGGGTGTCCTTATTCCTTGGAATTTATATTTGGAGTCGTATCAGAATTTCTAGCCATTGTGAAGAAATTATGTTAATATGAGATACAAATAACTCCAGTCCATGAGTTTATATTTAAGTTCATAGAACAGACAAATAAATTGCAAAGCAATGGAACAGGCTTTTGGAATGGCACTCATAGAAGTGAAAGTAAAACCCATTAACTTAAGTCTAGTGATGTGCTCATAGTATAAAAATCTTTTAAATACATTTTAATAGTAATTTTTGACTTTTCAATGTAATATTAGTAGTGTTCACTATTGTAGTTTATGTCCTAGTCCCACAACTCTGTTCTGTTTCTTAACTTTATGCATATGGGCCATTCTTCTAAGTCATTGAGTTACTCACAAAGTAAGAAAGTAAGTATCACTGATGTGGTGTTTTCTTTGACCTGTTCAACTTTCTAGAATTTTTCTAAATACAAATATTCCAGACTTTACATGAGCTTCTCATGGATAGCCATGTTTGAAAAAATTGTGGGTGCCTTATTTTTAAGTAACAAATACAGTAGAAACTTTCTATCATGTTAAGGGAAAAATGATGCATATAATCTGTTTTGAAATTGATGTGACAGTTTGACAGGCTGTTTTGATAAAAGCTTTTGAATTCTGCAAGTGGATGTTATCTGTGTTCTTTTACTGCTGACACATTGTGGAGAATTCTCTTTGTGATTTTTAGACTGATTATTGTGACCATCCAGCAATGAAGCAAGACAAGGCACTGTTTCACGTTCACAGCATGTCCTTTGTCTACAATCTACTTTTTGCATGCCAGGCTCGCTCACCATATAGGGTCTTCTTTTTCTCAGCATGTTAATTGGTTTTGGTACTGACATGGATTAACCAATATTAACATTGTGTCTGGATATCAAGGGAACTTTTAGCTACCTAGATAACCTATGTAAAATTGAAATTTATAAAATGTGAGTTGGACATTTCCTTTATTTCATAGTTGGAAATGCTACAATTTCCACCCCTGTCTTGTCCACCACCTGCCTGAGAACCTTTATGGTTACAGATACTTGTCTGCACAGTTAGGAATTATTAAAAATATTTTATTCTTAGAAAAATAAGCATGACATTGTTTCATTTTTAAGTCAGTAAAGTGCATTTATGTCACCTACTTCTTTTTTTACTATTTGCAAAATAGTATAAAATATTATCTTTCTATCACAATTTTTTTTTTTCTTTCCCCTTTTCCTCCGGGTTTCCAGCATATTTTTATTTCTTTCACACCATGCAAGAATGAATTGTGATTTTTTTTTCTCCCACACTGAATTCATCTGCCATGTATTACCTCTGTTTGTTGTTTTTCATAACATGGTTTTACCTTCTTGCTGTCCCCTGAGGTCTTTAACATCTCTTCAGCTTTTAAACTGTAATCTTTTCTGAGCACTTTTTTCAACCCTCCTGGAGCTTTCTGAACACCTCACAGATACTGAGAACTTCTGGAATGGACTACTGGGTGATTTCCTTAGTGCTTCTTGAGTTTCTTTGTGCATTTCTGAATGGTCAGGCCTAGCATTTATTTTCATGCTTGATCTGCTGAAAGTATGATAGAAGCTCTGCACCCTGGTAGAGTTACACTGGTTTGTGCTGGATGTCGTTGCTTGCAGAGCCATTTGAGACCTCATTTCCATGGTATACCACTGAGTATAGGGATTGAAAGTATGTAATGATGATGCATATCTGCAAGTTTTCTTGTTTAACACAATTAATCTGGATGGTCAAATAGTTGACACAGAGGAAATGGCCTCAAGTTGCGCCAGGGTAGATTCAGGTTGGACGTTAGAAAATACTTCTCTGGAAGAGTTATCAGGCAGGCTGCCCAGGGAGGTGATGGAGTCACTGTCCATGGAGGTGTTCAAAAAACATTTAGATGTTGTACTGAGGGATATAGTTTACTGGGAAATGTTGGTGATGGATGGATGGTGGGACTAGATGATCATTTTGCAACCTTGGTAATTCTATGATTCTACCGTCAAAAAAGGAGAGCTAGAAAAATGATTTTTCCAATTCTATCTACAAGAATAGGAGGAGGTAGGAGTGGGATTTCTACTATTGTAATACATGAACAACCAATGGAGAAATTTGTCAACAGGGAATGTAACATTTGAATTCTTTCAAGGGCTTATTCACGACCTCAAACCTATTTCTGTCAATTTAATAGATGGTAAATATTAAGAGTGTAAAAAAATGTTTTTTCTGTATTTGTAACATGAAAATTGCTTGTTCTTTACATGCAGTGCTACCCTATTGGCTTTCTTGGTTGAGCTTCTTAAGAGTTCAGTAGCAATGCAAGAACAGATGCTCGGTGGAAAAGGCTTTCTAGTCATTGGCTACCTCCTTGAAAAGGTACGGGCATTATTTGGTTTTGTTCTTAGTATTTCTCCTGTCTTTCTGGTATTTTCAGTCACTCGGCTGAAAGGACCAGTATATCTGTGGTATAAAACATTTTTTATTGCAGTACTTCTAAGCTGTCTACAGGAGTCTTTTCATCTTCTTTGTCTTCTTATCTCCCAGTATTCAAATAAATACTCTGGAGTTGATTCTGTTTGTCTAATTAATGCTTTTTCTTTAGAGTTCTTTGTGAATCTCCCTAAATCTATTTTCCTTTGTGTTTCTCCGCTCTTTGTCCCTCAACATGTCCTTTAGGAAGGTTACATTGTTCCTAGTTTATACATGCATATCTCAGACATGCCGTAATTTAGGTTTACATTTCTGTAGGCATTTGCGTGTTAATAAAAATTAAATTAATCTTCTGTGGCTTAGTTCTGAAATTGATAAAATAGTTGATTTGAGTTTTGAAGAAGGAAAGCTGTAACATAATTTTGTTTATGGGAGAAACAATTGAAAGGGTATTTCCTTGCTTGTTTGTTTTCAGACATGATGAGCAGTTATCACAACGCTGAGGTTCATTTCAGATGCTTGCTTGATGACAACTATGTGCCTCCTAGCCCAAAACCATTATAATGTCCTGTTATTATAATAAAATAGAGCTGACAATAGTTTGTTTTAAGATTGCTAAGGCAGTAATATTTACAGTTGAATCTTATGGCCGTGATGTTCTTGAATGACTCCAACTGTATTTTTGGTCAACATGTGATCAATATAGTAACAATCATTTGAGAAGGAATCACTATTAGGGTTTTGTGTTGTCTGATGAGTAAATTATGATGATCTTGCATTTTAAAAAATGTCCTGAATTTTGAACACCAGTTATTAATAATTTCTCTCATTATGCTCCTTATTTTATTCTCACCTAGGAAAAAACACATCCTTACACTAGAAAGAACTTCACTAAAGTTCTCTATGAAAGGTTATTTTTTGTGCTGTTATGTTTTTCTATACTAAATAAATGTTAAAAGATGATCTCAAAAATAACACTGGTTTATGTATATAGGACAATTATAATCAATTTAGGATGTTGTACGTGCAATTTAAAAATAAAAAGATTGAGTTTTTATAGTGTTCTAATAGACACCTGCTGCAATTTTAAATTTTGCAAAGCTGTAACCCAGGCTTTTGCTCTACTTCAATATATTAAATCAGCAAAAAAGGTGATGTGTTTTGTTTGATTTCAGTCACAGTTCAGGCCACTTTCTGGTGATTTTTGTTTGTTTTTGTTGTTGTTTTTTTGTTTGTTTGTTTTAATACTATAATATCCTTAGTTGAAGTTTTTCAATTAGATGTATTTCCTCATTATGTGCTTATTTTCAGTTGTTACACATAGCAACAAAATGTCCTTTTGTTCCCTAGACAAGCTCCATGAATTGTCTGTTGTTCATTTGTATGTGATCAAATACTTAAAGGAGGACACACAGCTATATTTTTTTTCTGTCATGAACATCAAAATAACATTTTGGTTCTTATTAGTTTCAGACTGTTTATTGTGATTTGTTGTGTACAAGCCAAGGGAAACTCAGTATCCCGGCTGAACTATTATTACTGACAAATGGACTTCCCATCTAAAAATAACAAATCTGCATTTTCTCAGACTGTATTTACAGCATTAAAAGTAAATGGAACATTTTGTAAGGAAAGCAAATAGAAGGATTTTTTGGCATTTTTTTCTTATTGGTTCCTTTTGTTTGCTTGGTACATAAAGAAATTTGTGAAAGTCTGCCTTCCATGTCTGCAAAGGAGCAGATCTCAACAGCGTTTCATGGCATAGCTATAAAGCTGAACAACTTTCCTGCAATTTGAGGAAACTTTGAACCCAAATATTTCAAATACTTAAATTTAACAATAACAAATCTGCTGTGACATGTGTTTGCATATTGATAAACTCAATTTCAATAAAACTCATAAACTAACTGAAGAAGAGCTAAAGTCTTCTACACAGTTCTCAAGGTGGGATGGAGAATGCTGACTGGATTGTAATAAAACAAACAAAAAAGAGAATAGAACAAGGATTTATTCAGAGTTATTGACTGATGTTTTGTTAAATGTAGTCCTTAGAAGACCATCAGTTTTATTAGAAAGCATAAGTTGTTGATGTTTGTTTCCTTTCTTATCCAGTGAAATAAAAACATATGAGGTTGCATGTATTTTGTAAAGATGAACCTGGTGAAAATATCATTTGATATTAAGTATCATTTGATATTAAGAAATTATATTAAGAAATATATTAATTATATTAGATTATATAATTAAGAATTGTTCTTATTATTTTGTAATATTAAGACAGTATATTAACAAAGAATTTATATATTTTTAAAAAAATTCCTCTTTTAATTTTTTTTTTTTTTTTCCCCAGTCATCTAGAGTTCATATAACCAGAGCAGTTCTGGAACAATTTTTATCATTTGCAAAATATTTGGATGGATTGTCTCATGGAGCACCTCTGCTGAAGCAATTATGTGATCACATCCTTTTTAATCCTGCTATCTGGATTCATACCCCTGCAAAGGTAGTTGTACGTTTGAAGTATGTTGTGACTTTTCATACACTGAAGTGAAATAGTTATGTTTTATGCTACAGTACTTATATATACAGTATACAGTACTTCTATATGTACTATATATTTTTTTCTTTTCAATTTGAAAGCACTGTAACAGCAAAGATATTTTTGATCATGAAGTTTATCCCTTGCTTAACTATATTCTCCAATGCCTTTTATACAGTTGTAAAAGCAGTTAAATTCTTGCTTAAGATTCTGGCTAATTCTGTCAAAAAAATTTCAGTGGTTGCATGGTTTTCCTACAGATTAAGCATTAAAAAGACTAAGAAAAAAAAAGCAACAAAAAAGCAACACATTTATCAGTATGTAAATGATGGAATCATATATAATTTTTCTTAGGAGTTTCTGGAGGTCATTCCAGGTGACAATCCAGTGATGATAAACCAGTTTCTGCCTTATTAAAGTTATTTGTAATATTTTTTGTATTGTTTTTAATCATGTCCAAAGTAATTCCCAAGGAAACTTTGAAGTCTTTTAATACTTAACTTACACTTACATAGATAACTATTTCATTCTTCAGGTGCAATTGTCTTTGTATACCTACCTGTCAGCTGAATTCATTGGAACTGCTACAATCTATAACACTATACGCAGAGTAGGAACAGTACTGCAGTTAATGCACACACTGAAATACTACTACTGGGTGGTTAATCCTGCTGATAGCAGTGGCATTACTCCTAAAGGATTAGGTAAGTACAAAGCATAAGAAAGAAATTATGTGCATTTCCTCTATAGGAAAATCTTTGATGTAAATTTGTCAAGGCTCCTAAGGCCTACAGACAAGGTAAGTTGGCAGTAAACCAGCCGTCAACAACTCTATAAGTGAGTTGCTGCCACCCTTTCCTATGTTTATAGGTATTCCCAAAAGGTTTTAACTGTAGTCTTCACAGTTATGTGGAACTACTTCAGAAAACACAGAAAAAAATCACTGAGTTGAAGAAAAAAATATTAACTACAGCTCATAACAATGCTTTTTGGTATTTAAACATGATAATGTTTATTTGGTATTGCTAAGTGGTCTTTGAAAACAGAATGGAAACTTCTAGTTTTCTCTTTTGAGATCTCTAAAGCTGTATTTTCAGTTCAGTAATATTTTCTCTCTGCTCTGATAAAACAGATTGATCTAACTTTGTTTATAGCCATGTGCTTGATCTAACTCAGGAAGTATTAAAAGATATCAACAACAAAATACGATAATACATGCAGGCTAAATGCTGCGTGTAACAGATGCATATTAACGAAAGCATCAAATCATTCTAATCCTATACTCTCCAACTGTAATGTCATTACATTTAGCAGACTACTTGTGCAAAGAAGGGAGGATTTGGCAGAAAATCTCTAAAAAATTAATTCATGTGAGAACCTCATAAATTATTTTTATTCTGTAACTATTACTGTCATGTTGTGAAATTGAACAATTGGGAGATTTTGTAGTGCTGTCACACATCCAAATATTTAAGAATATAAACGTGTATAAGCTATTATCTAATTCTTTAATTATGTCAGCTACATACATAGCTGTATGAAAATTTGGGGTGGGGGAGGGAGGTTAAATAAAAATGTAAGAAACAATACTTATCCTAGATTAGGTATCCTAATAGGCAGTGAAGCTGTAACTTCCTGAGTCTCACACGAAGAGCTGCTTGTGAGTATGCTTAGTCTAAGATAAGAATTGTTCCTTCCATTTTTATTTATTCATTAAAAAATAGGAACTGGGACTTCATTTATAGTTATCTCGTAATGTTAGACTAACTATATTCTTCACAGTTACTAAAAATTGCTTAAAAAATACCTAAAAAGAGCAGACTGTGCTCAGCAGGGCTGGAGAGCTATTTGAGTTGAAGGGCATTTGCTTTCTAGATTCCATTGGCTGACTAGATCTCCTTTGGAAGGTTAGAAGCTGGTCTTGTGCGTTCGTAAGTATGCTGTAGACATTTGAAATTAGGATGAGATGAATCCTACCATACGGTTGACTCTCTCCTGCCTGACACTTTGGATGTCCTATTCAGCTGTGGGTTGCCCTGCAGTACTGCCTAGGTACAGTTTTTCACCAGACAAGTTAACCACTCTTAACTCAGAGATAAATTATTATGTTAAAAACCCAGTCAATGAGTTTATAAGAGCTACACTGCAATTACAATTGCACTGTTAAATGACCATCTACTGAGAGGTGAATCTTCCAGATGTCAGCCATATTTACTTCTAGACAGTGATCTGGAAGATAGTTCAACTACTTTGAGATTGTGAATTTGATAATATTGTTTTCTTGCTATTACTATCATGCTTTTTTTGTCTTTTAATTGAACAGAGTTCCTATCGTGCTGTGTCGTGATACTATTACCTAACAAGACTTCATGAATGTATTGCATATTCCAGAATTCCCTCTGGCTGGCTTTGCTCTTTGTGGAAGTTGTGCAACATTTCTTTCTGCAGAAGATTTGTATTGCTTTTGTCTTCCTTAGATCTGCCTCTCTGCAGTTAGCTGTATTTTTTGAGTATTTGTAAGTGTAATGCCAACTGAGTAGCCAGAAAAAAATATACAATCTATTCTTTAAAATCTGAACATGGAGTACAAAGGACACAGATTTAGGGAGGAGAAATGAATCAGTTAACTCGAAGTTAGCATACATATGGATGTTTTACTTCCCTATTTTTATCTCAATTTCCTATGTATTTTGAGGGAATAGTAAACTCTTTTATTTGTGTCAATTTCAGACTAGAGACATCTTCTATTTCTTTAAGGATGCAACCAGATAGGTCCCTGAAAGGTAATCAGATAATGCAGATTACTGCTTGTTTGTTGTAGCAGTACAACAAAAATCATAATTCCTAAGGCCTGCATAGTGTAGTTGGGAAAGCATTCAGTAAATGGTGAGGCAATGTACATTTTCAGCATACAGATTTTTAGCCACTACATCTGCATTTCCACTTTTTTGAGTTAGATTTACAGACAATATTGCCTTTTTTTTCAAATTACATCTTTCTTCTTTCTTCCTTATCCTCTTCCCTGTTGTTTAATCTGCAGAAGGTCTTATGAAAGAAAGTACTTTGTCATATTTCTCATCTAAAAATGGGCATTGCACTGAGTTGAAACTTGTTGGCTTATCAGGAAAGATGATCAGTGAGGTGATACTGTATCAGCAAATCACATAGCTACGGCTCTTTGTCCATGTGAATCAGCAGTCGGACTTCTTGCTCTTATGTTACACGTGGCAAGTGGTTTGATGATTTGCAAGTAAATGACTGTGGAAATATAATTGCTGATTTGATGGGTTGCTGACATTAATTTCATATTGACTTAATCTTAGTTATTTTATCCAACTCATATTAATTACTTTCATCAATTGATAAAATTCTTGAAAACTTCTCAAAATGTTTGATTGCCTGGATATTAGTTTTCTTCACTTAGACATTATCCTTTCTTTTATCATTAACTGCAGTTTAGCAACATGTTTTGTGGCTCTGGTGGATTCAAGGTGATAATCTTAGAATACTATAAATAGAAAAAGCTGTAGATAATATTACCTAATGCTTTTTCTTTACATCTCTGTTTTCAGCAATTCATAGCTTCCCCAACTTTTGTAATTTGGAAAATTAAACTATTCCAGAATGTTGTTTTTGTGTTGATTTCATTAGACTGCATGCAGCTACTACGCAACATATTCTCTGCACGTTTTATCATTTGTTACAAAGTAAAAAGAAGTTTGTAAGAAACAGAAAAGTATCATAATAGGAGAAAATCACAGTATGGATTAGTTTGAAAGGGAACTTAAAGCCTCTGAAGTTCCAACTCCCTGCGGTGCCCTGCCATGGGCTGGATTGCCACCCACCAGATCAGGCTGTCCGGGGCCACATCTAATCCTGAGCATTTCCAAGGAGGGGGCATCTGGGCATCCTGTGCCACTGCCTCACCACTCTCTGAGTAAACTGTCAGATCTGAACCAACTTTTTTTTTTTTTTTTTTTTTTTTTCAGTTCAAAACTATTTCCCCTTGTCCTGTCACTAGATGCCCTTATAAAAAGTCCCTCTCCAGCCTTTATATAGGCCCCTTTCAGGTACTGCAAGGCTGCTGTAACATTCCCCTTGAGGGTTTTCTCTTCTCACAGCTGAAGAGCCCCAGCTCTCTCAGCCTGTCTTCGTAGGGGAGGAGCTCCAACAGCTCCTTGTCCTTCTTGTGGTAGGAGCCCCAGAACTGGGCATAGTACTCCAGGAGGGGTCTCACGAGGGCAGAGTAGAGGGGCAGAGTCACCGTCCTCAACCTTCTGGTCACACTTCTCTTGATGCAACCCAAGATACTTTTGGCTTTCTGGGCTGCAAGCACGCATTGCCAACTCATGTTGAATCTTTCATCAGCTGACACTCCCAATCCTCCTCAGGGTTGTTCTCAAGCCATTCTTGACCCAACCTGTATCTGTGCTTGGGATTGCCTCAAGCCAGGTGCAGGACTTTGCTCCTGGACTTGTTGAACTTCAAGAGGTTGGCATGGGCTCACCTCTCAAGCCTGTGCAGGTCCTTCTGGATAACATCCCTTCCGTCCAGCATGTCAACTGCACCACTCAGCTTGGTGTTGTCTGCAGTGAGGGTGCAATGAGGGTGCACTCACTGTCCATGTCACCTACAAAGGTAACACCAATCCCAGCCCTAAACCCTGAAAAACACCACTCATCACTGGTCTCCATTTAGACATTGAGCTGTTGACTGCAACTCTCTGAGTGCAACCATCCAGCCAATTTCTTATCCAGAGGGCGGTCCATCTGTCAAATCTATTTTTCTCAAGTTCAGCGACCAGGATGACATGTGGGATAGTGTCAAATGCTTTGCACAAGTCCAGTTAGATGACATCTGTTGCCCTTCCTTTATCCACAGGCATGACTTCTCGTGGTTAAGCCATGCTGGTTACCACCGATCACCTCATTATTATTTTCCATGTGCCTTAGTGGGACTTTCAGGAGGATCTGCTCCATGATCTTGCCAGGGTCAGAGGTGAGACTGACTGGCCTGTAATTCCCTATATCTTCTTTTTTTCTCTTCTTGAAAATGGGGGTTATTTTTCCCTGAAGTTGCACTAGCCCTCTGAATAAGTCCATGGCCCTTCTCTGGACCCTTTTTAATAGGTCAGCTCACATTGAGTTTTTCATCCATCAACACCCTCAAGTCCTTCTCAATATACTCACTGTCTAGCCTGTACTTGTGTTTGGTATGGCCTGCAGGACTTTGTGCTTGACCTTGTTAAACTTCATTAAGTTTGTATGGGCCCACCTCTTGAGCCTGTCATGGTCCCTCTGGGTGGCATCTCATCCCTCCAGCATTTCAAAATGGCATATCTCCTTATTGGAGACAGTTGAAACTCTAAGCTAATTTGACAGCAGACTTTTCAAACCTGAAGGAAACAGTAATATAAATCTTAACAATAACAGAAATTTGACAGTGTTATACTATTTTCAGATAAGTTGATATCTTTTAAAAATGTAAGCTTAGTTACACAGCTATCTGAATTGCATATTGCTTGCGTCTTGTATGGGAGCACCGTTTTTTAGGCAGAGATAGTTTGCTTTGCTCTTACATACATACAAGTTTTTTGCTTCAAGATCCTATTGCCTTCCTGTGTCTTAATACAGCACCAAGTGGGTAAATTTCCTGTACTGACAGTTTAGTGTACCCCATTTAAAGCCAAACTGTCTGAATATTGAAGCTTTTTGTTAGGCTAATGCTGTTTTCTTTAAAAAATGTGGAAGTTCAACCATTGCTTCTTCTGGTAGTCAGCTTTTAAAATAGGAGGTGTAAACACTTGGAATTATTTGATAAACTCAAATACTTGTTTCAAATTTGTTTTCTATAATCTCTTTCATTATTGCTTTCTTATTTCAAACTGATATCTCTTCTTGGATTTAGTATGCTAAATTTGTATTGTGTTTTTTTTTCCTTCTCAAGTATCAGAAGCACTTTTTCAAAACGTATAGTTTCTTCATATTTTTTTCATAATTTCGATTGATCATTTTCTATTTCATATGCAGTTAGACACACATATATGGATCAATATTTTTTTAATCTTAAAACTATGGATTTTACTTTCTTATTTTACTCTTCTTTGTTTGCTTGCTTTTGATTCAGTTATCAGTTGTAAATAGATGTCAAGAAAAGCTGACTTGTGTTTGATGAAGGCCATGTTAAAGTAAACCATTGAAATAACTCTAGCATCAAGAAGAGCAGCATAAGTAAAATCAATTTCCACAGGAAACAATCTCCAATGTTGATTATGTTTTACATTTTGCACTCGAACTATGATTATAGCTATTCTCTTGATTTGCCACATAAATGCCTTTAACATTTTGTTAAATTTTACAGAATAAGATGTGAAGATGCAAGACCATAAAGTTTTCAAATGTTTGCAGCATCTAAAGATTGCCTGTGAAGCAGGCAATTGAGTAAAAATTGCTTAGTGGTAGTTTCTTTCCTTAATTATTTTCTTCTGTGGATTTTGGATACAAATAGGATAAGTGGAGAATTATTTAACTCCTCTTATCTTGCTATGCAAAGTGATGTATTTCAATGATAATACTTAAAACTATTAGAGAAATCTTCACATTACATTATCAGTCTTTTTGTTTGAGGGTTCATCTTTTCAAAATACATACCAGAGTGATATTTAAAGGAATGTCAAGCCATGAGTGGATTTGAGAAGGTGCATATACTATCTGTGACAGACAAAAAAATTTAGGCATGCTTTTGTTACTTTAATCTTTGGATGTATATATAGGCTGTTGGGCTTTTAAACATTTTTTAAACAACTACAACATTTCTGAACTTAAAAAAAATTACTTATATCGCTGACTTAATTTTTTGTACAGTTTTGTAAATTTCAGGGGAAAAAAAATGCCTATGGGGATATTTATGCCTTCAAAATCCTTTGCTGGAATTGTTTAACAACTGCATGATATTCTCTGAAAACATCAATGTGCTGAGAGTGGTACAGCACTGAGTGAACAAAAAAAGTCTGATGTAGCTCATGTGCTTCCTGCAATAAATAAATACATATAGAATCTAAAAGCAGGAAATGATTTAATGACTCATTGTGACGTGGAATAAAGAAGGCATCTTTTGTTTTTGACAAGTTACAAGTTACTATTTTGTATAAGGACTTATGGCTCCTGTACAGAATAAATTATACAATTTTTGTCAATAATGCATTTTTAACAATCCTTCTTTAACTGGTAATGACGTCAGAAAGACTGATGAAGTTACAAATTGCAGTGGCAATTTGTTTTAGGTACCTTAAAAAATCCCAGATTTGTTATGTTCAATCTATATTAGGTGAATGTTGCATTACTCTTTCTGCAGTCCTTTCTTCCAGTATTTGTAGCTACTCAGCTTCCAGTTTCTCTAGCTTGTTCTTTTTCTCTGCCAGTCCTCTTTTAATTTCAAAGTATTGAAGTATTTTGAGTAGAAGCTATCTGTTTTTTCCTAACTCAAAGGCAATGAATATTCAAGGTGCAACTAACAAACAAGGAATAAATAGCAGTGAAGGATTGAAAACATTATTGTGCTGGTTGGCATATAACCTGCAAGCAGAAATGCCTTTTGTGTTCCTTGTGTGTTGAAGAACTGAAAAGGGCTCTCCCATATCTCCAGAGAAACTATGGGTATTTGAATAAGAAGTATGAAACTCAAGTACCTTTCGACAGTTCATTTGGGATATCTTTTTAATCCTTTCTTGAAATTTCTGTTACAGAAATGTTTTGCAGAGCTCTCCACTGACTTAGTGTTCCACTTTCTGTTTCCATAATTACGGTCTTTCAGGAGAGACAAAACACCTTGTTTTTTAGGCCTGGTTTTCAGATATTGTCTGATATGAATCCTGATAGAGTGTAGGAGGAAAGAGGAAACGTGAAGACACAGGTTTCTGTGATACAGTTAGAGGAGTCAATTCTGCATTTCAGTTAGGGGAAAAAAATAAATGCTGGCTAGAAACAAACCAGAAAAACGTGTGCTTTTTAATGTACTGCATTTAGTAGCAAAATGTCCAATTGTTTTAATGATAGGCATTTCATAGTACCATTAGATAGTATTCAAGAAAACAGTTCCTGTAGCATCAAAGCCTATATACTAGATTGTACTTGCTGTTGTTGCATGTGATGGTAGGAGAAGAAGGCTGAGACTTATTTGCTTCTTTCAGAAAAGTACCCAGTTCTTCTCTCTCTCCCATACAGAGCAGGGAAGAAAACTTGAGGGAATCAGCTACTCTTTTTCTTCCATCTCACCTTCAAGCAGAAATGTGAATTAACTGTGAATCTGTAAATTAACCTTCATCAACATTCACTGTACAAAATCTAAGACTGGCACACATTGTTTGAAAAGTAGGAATTTTAAAAAGAAATTTCCAGTTCAACCTTAGCTATTTATGAAAGGGGAGAATGTAGTATCCATACAGCAAGGTTCAAGTGAATATAGTTGTTTTAGCTCTTTGTTTCTTACTCGGTGTTTTGGTTACTTTTCTTTTACTATTATACTTCCGCAAGCACATTTTTTTCAGGATAAAGAATTACAGACAGTCTTTCTGGTGGCTTAAATTTAACATTTTTATTTGCAAACCCTTAGTTCTCTTTGATTAAATGGCTTCAGTTTCTGCTTGCAGGTAATGGCCATGACTAATATTTCATTAATTCCTGCTCTTTTGGACTTCATTCTTATGGCATTTCACATACTGGCTTAGTTGTTCTGAGTGATTGTCATCACATTTTACATAAAATTCACCTTTATATTCAGACTCCTGTAAGTTCACAATGTAGATTTCTGTAGGTGTGTCTAAACTACTGTTGAAGTCAGTGGAATTTCACTCAATGTAGACAGTGGAATATTGATTTTTTTATCCTGAATTGGGCATTTTTATCGTGACATTGGGTCAGTTGACTAGGTTTTGTCAATAGAATTGCTGCCTGTATTAGAATTTGCAACTCCCAGCTCATAGAAGAAAATCTATAGAGTATATACCTTAATTTAGCTGTGTGAGTTGCAATCTTGTTATTGCTCTTCATGTTCTTATGTCTTTAACATTTATATATAGACCTATATATACATATCTGGATTTCTTTTTTTTTTTTTTTTTAAGATGAAACTGTACTCAAGTTATATAGTGTTATAAAATGTAATTCTGTAAGGTTTTAAATGATATCATTTGTAAATATGTGCTCTTATATAACGAATAAAATATGAAATCTGTTCTAAGAACTGTGATTTTCTGAAGAAGCTGCAGTTATTAAAGAAATTAGCTTATATTTAAATGTGGTATATTTTGCTTCTTCCAGATGGTCCTCGACCCTCACAGAAAGAAATCATATCACTAAGAGCATTCATGCTTCTGTTCTTGAAACAACTTATATTGAAGGTAAAATAAGTTATTCCAGATGGAAATCTTTGAGACTGTTGCATAGGTTCTTTCTTTTTAGTAATAAGCTCTTCCAGAGTAGTAAATATGTGCTACCTATCAGGTATTATATCTGTTTCTGGTTAATTTTAATGTTGATGCACATACTAACGATGAACATAAGAGTAGAAAATCCATAGAATATTTCTTATTAACGTCGCCAAACTAAGATATATATATTTTATTAAAAGTACTTCCAGAAATAATATGTAATACTGCAGAACTGTTCAGGTACTTGGGCTTATTTTTATGTGAAAATAGATTGATACTAGAAAGATCAAAGGAAAAGGTTGTGGAAGTTGTTAACTTAGTTACTGCTTTATTGGTTTTTAGGTCCTACTGCTGCATGAAAAGTTTAGTACTTTTTCTGGTTACAGATGGTCTTTGAGTTATAATCTGCCATTTGAGGCTTGTCTGGAAAACAGTATTTTCTGCCCCAGCTCATTCCTATAATTTTTTCTGGTTTTGTGTTGGGGCTTTGAGGAGTGACAACAATAGTTGATATCATCTGGGGGTCCACACTATAAGAGTTGTATCTAGCAAGAACAGAAGGCTACATTCAGGCTATTTTGTACTGCCAATGTGATGAGGGAACGAAAGGGAAAAAAATAGAGTAGCTCTTTGAATTTAAATAGTAATTTTATAGGATTATTTGGCTCAGTTCAAGTTTTTCTTAGGCCAAGCATTGAAGAGTGAATTTTCTCTGAAAAAATATCCCATCTCATTTTTTCAGGATCGAGGTGTAAAAGAAGATGAACTGCAGAGCATATTAAATTACTTGCTAACAATGCACGAGGTACATCCCTTTAATTACCTATCCTTTACTGTAATCAATTGTACGATGTCTATGAGAAGCCTGCTGTAGAGGTTAGTTTGTAGAATAACATTGGTGCTTGTCATACAGGATGAAAATATTCATGATGTGCTGCAGCTGCTGGTGGCACTAATGTCTGAACATCCAGCATCCATGATACCTGCCTTTGATCAGAGAAATGGGATACGGTAAGACAGCGAAGTGAGAAAACATTTTAAAAGCAGTTTCAGTATTATCACTCCCCAGATTTCTTCTTTTTCACAATATCACACATGATGATTTTTCAAGAATTTTAGTTATTTAAGCTATAACTTCAGAAATAGACTGTTTTGATATCTCAGAGGCAGAAGTTTTCCTCTTGAGATTATCGCTATCATATTTGAAGGTAAATGAACTGCTGTACTTGTTTCTCAGTCTCAAATAGAATATGTAATTAGCAAGAAGCATCAAAAAACCAAGTATCTATCTCAGAATTATTTTGAATACTCTATCTTTGATTGCTCTACATAATTTGGGGAGAAGAAGAGGAAGATGAGAGAGATCATGCCTTAACCCTCTTTAATTTTCTCTGAAAATATTTTAAAAAATATCTGTGGAATTTATATGTTTATGTAATTGTTCATAGACTCAGTAACTGATCATTACCAGACAAGCAGTATTTCTGTGTTTTTTTTTTTTAATACCTACTTTGGTAATGCATTTTTTTCAGTGTTTATTGCTAATAATTTAATGTTTGCTATAGATTTTTATTTTGTGTTATTGTGAAAGTACTTTGGAAAACAATTGTTTTCTGTAGCATCCAGGTACCACAAGAAACTCCAAGATGTGACTATGTTCCAGTTTTTTCCCTTTGTCTTGAGCCACAGCTGCTCAGCCTGCCTTTGATTTTATTTTTCTGCTATAGAAACATTAGGGAAGTTTTTGCTGTCTGTTTTGAAGCATTGAACTGAGTGACGAGACACCATGCCTCTGACCCAAAGAATTTGTGATCAAATTCTTATGCTGTGCTTGTTGTTTTAGTGTATCCTTTCATTTTGTGTAAATGGTTGAGTTTATTATTATTTCATAACCTCATTATAAAATATTACTGTTCAGTGAAAAACAAGTTGTAAGTGTGATGTTTAAAGTATTGAATTTGTTCTCCTTTTTTAGAGTAATTTATAAACTTTTGGCTTCCAAAAGTGAGAGTATATGGGTGCAAGCTTTGAAAGTCCTTGGATATTTTCTCAAACACTTGGGTCATAAGTAAGTGTAATTTTAAAATTATTGTAGTAGTGTACGTTAGTTCACAGATCTTGTCCTTTTGTCATAATTGCCTTAATTAATTTGATAGTCTTCAGAAATAACTTAAAGTTTTCTAAGTTTTTTTATTTAATAATGTGCAGCTGATGTCTTTATACTGTAAGAAAAAATAAGTCTTGTAGTTAACTTGTTCCTATAATGACGTTTGAAAAATTAGATTGATTATCTGCCAGATGTATTATATACTGAAAATTAAACCTTAAAATTATTTTAAAACATTTTCCAAAAATACATTTTAACAAATTGTATGTTCAGTTAAAGGTAATAGGAAATATGTGACTGTCATCAAAAATTTGTGACTGAGATTTTCAGTGTCAGTACAGTAAATGTTTTAGGGCAGTACTTTTAAAAATAGCTTTATACTGATGGGAAAGATGAAATAGAATAAGTTATTCCACTGGGAAATGTTCAGAAAGGAAAGTAAACAAAATAAGAAGATGATCAATAAAAAAAAGCACATAAGAATATGCCTCTGCACCAAAGGAAGGAAGAAATAGTCACATTTAAAATGAGCCAGTGTCACAGAATAGGTGTACTGAGTCTCATTTTTCCTCATTTGGAAATAAAAAAGAATTAAAACAGTATTAAAAAGAATTAAATACAGTACTGTGTAACCTGGGCTGCTCACTTTCTCCACTGTATTAAAATATTCCAGTGTGTAGGATGGAAATTAGCAATGCTCTTCACAGTAGACTTCATCATATAAAACCATAGTAGGAAAAGAAGCTTTGAGGTCAGCCGGAGTGCAGTATTGCTAGACACACTTGTCTCAGTAAGGTCAATAAAGTATGACACCATAATTGAGAGACGGTTAACTGAGAACATGCTCACAAATGGGATTTTCTTTTGGAATTGAGCAAGCCAAGTAGTGTTCTGGGAATTGATAAAGCAAATTCTTAGACCACTCAAGAATCTCAAAGGACATTTCTAACATTACTTACTGAAAATCATTCAAATTAATTGAAGTTGGATTAAGTAAAGTACACCAGTTGAAGATTTGATTTGAGGCCTTTTTCCAAATAAGTACATTTGTATAATTCATTTATAACATACCTAGCAAACTAGAGTTTAAGTTAAATAACTTATTTTTCATTGAAATCCATTTGTATGTTCTGCATCTTCCAAGATATCTTTGAATATTCTGTTACTTTCATTTAGGAAAAAAAAAAACAACAAAGCAACCTCTGGGTTATTGGGAAATGTTCACTTTACGGTCGACTTCAGCATGTAAAAATCCTCCTCATTTTAATATTTCACAGCTAATGCCTGTGATATGTGCCCATTTGTGCACACACACACACATCTTCATATGCATGGTTATATAAAACTGTGGTCAAATACAGGATATTCTAAGAAATTATAAAAATGTAAACCACATAAAATTATAAACTACTTATAAATTTATTTTATATTACAGGAAACAGGCATTCTGTTGCAATTCTATTTTAATATGCTAAAGCATAATTGCATAAAGAGATGTTATAATTCATGAAACCTGAAACAATACAATGTTAATAACCAGTGTATGCATGAAAAAGCAATTACCATTCATAGATATTCTGTGCAGATTAAGCTATAGAGTGAATGTAATTGATTACCTGGAGAAGCAACTAGTGATGTGCTGGGAGATTAGTTAAATTATTTGAATTTTCTTTGTGATCTGTGATGATAGCTTATTTTGCCTAACCTTTGAAGGAGGCAAAATCCTGTTCTTTTCCTTCTCTGCCTCCTTGACTTTTCCTACTTCATCACTGAAAACAGTTATAGTCATTTACTTGTGCTTTTTTTTTTTTTTAATCTACACATTTAAATCTTCCTAAAACAGAGTTATATGTGCTTTTACATTTATAATATTCTATTTGAAAATATATATAATCTCAAATACAGCAAAATATAGATACACAATGTATTAACCTGTGCTATATATGCTGTTTAACATTTTTTTTTTCTGCAATGATTAGATATGCTTGTTCTGAAATGTCTTCCATGCACTACCTCATAGCTCACAAGATTGAATACGTGTAGTTTTTCTTATAACTCATGAACTCTAAGCAACCTGATCTAGTTGTAAGTGTCCTTGTTCATTGCAGAGCTATTGGACTTGATGACCTTTAAAGGTCCCTTCCAACTCAAAAGATTCTGTGATAACTCTCTCTTCAGTGTGCAGAAAAGTACACACTGTTATAAGATGTTGCCACTTTCTCTTATGGATATTTGAAAATTATAGTATTCCTTTCAAAAGTTCTAGAACAAATCAGTGTAATTTAAGCCTTTGGTGTTATGATCAGTAATCAGGAAAAGGGACTTTGTAAACTTTTGAATGAACGATTGGGAAACTTCGTTGTATTTTCTTTTATATTGTTTTAAAGCTTTCATGTGGATTACTAATTAATCTGAATAATTATTTTTATTTTGTATTTTTATAGTAGTAGATAAATATAATGATGAAATATACAGTAAGTATTCTATTTATAATGCTGTATCTCATTAAGCAATACTAGTTTTTAGGGACAGATGGAATTCACTGATGTGAACTGCTTTCTTTTCAGCTTTTTAAGATGATATTTTTCTTGGTCCTGACTGTAAAATTCACCTCAATCACTTTGAATTTCATACTTTTTTTGGATTATGGTGTATGAGAATTGTGGGCCATTTTTTTTTAACACAAAAGCACATTCTAAATACACAATTTCTTGCTGAGAACCTTTCTGTATTACTGCAACAGCATTTGTATATTCCTACAATAGCATTCATATTGGGAAAGAAATTATGTTTGATTCATAATATTTACAGAATAACTGGTTATAAAACTCTTCAGTACAACATGAAAATATTTAGCTTTCGTTTTTTTGCATTTACTTTAATATCTTAGACATAGCTGGCATATTTTTATTTTCTCTTTCAGACGAAAGGTTGAAATCATGCATACTCACAGTCTTTTCACTCTTCTTGGAGAAAGGTTGATGCTGCATACAAATACAGTGACGGTTACAACATATAATACGCTTTATGAGGTACAAATTATTAAACATACAGATTTTAATCTCTGTGGTAAAATTTATGGCTGAATTAAATTTTTATATTAGCTTTTAATACTCTGTGCTTTGAAATATTCTGATTTGCAAGACATCTGAGAAAATTTTAGATAGAAATTTTAAGAAAGATCACTTTGGCTCAGTATTTTGCCACACTCAGCTAAACAGGAGTTAGCAATGTTTGAGGTGGCCAAGAAGGTCAGTGGCATCCTGGCTTGTATCAGAAATATGTTGCCAGCAGGAGCAGGGAAGTGATTGTCCATCTGTACTCAGCTCTGGTGAGGCTGCACCTGGAGTACTGTGTTCAGTTTTGGGCCTCTCACTACAAGAAAGACATTGAGGCCCTGGAACGTGTCCATAGAAGGGCAACAAAGCAGGTGAGGGATCTGGAGCACAAGTCTTATGAGGAGCAGCTAGTGGAACTGGGATTGTTTAGTCTGGAGAAGAGGAGGCTCAGGGGAAACCTTAGCGCTCTATACAGCTATCTGAAGGGAGGTTCTGGTTGGGGGGTAGTGGGGGAGAGGGTCAGCGTCTTCTTCCACATAACTGGTGATGGGATGGGAGGGAATGGCCTCAAGTTAGGTGAGGGGGATTCAGGTTGGACATTGGGAAAACTTTCTTCATCAAAAGAGCGGTCAGGCACTGGATTGGGCTGTTCATGGAGGTGATGGAGTCACCATTCCTGTAGATGTTCAAGAAACGTTTAGATGCTGTACTAATGGACAAGGTTTACTGAGAAAGGTTGGTGATAGCTGGATGGTTGGATAATCTTGGAGGTCTTTTCCAACCTTTGTGATTCTATGATTCTATATTTTGACTGTTGTTGGCAATGTCATACTTTTTACATATTCTTTATAAAACCTTATAGTTTTACACAGGGCAATATGGCAATATAATAGATCCTAATACTTAAGATGTTGATCACTTTAAAAAAAGAAAAAAAAAAGGGGGGGACCAGGACCTGAAGCTGCTCTTCTATGCTAAAACTTTTTTTCTTTCGAAAATTGCTGTTTTTCTTTTTCAACTAGTAAACTAGTAGTAAAATGATAGCTGAACAAAGATACTTTCTGAGAAGAGTAAATGTGACTTATAAGCATTTAAATATCCACCAGTTTCTCATAGAGACATAAGTTTTAATGGTGAACAGTTTAACTTATACATTATTGTTCCAAAACCATTTCTGTATGCCTTCAACTGCATACTGTCAAACCTTCAGTTCTTTTTCCTAAAATGACAACTAGATTCTATTCTGAGGACTTTTTCATTGGGGAAAAAAAAGTGTTTTTTTTTTTTTTCTTTCAGACACAGAAAAATGTAGTGGATATTGAGGATTGGTTCCTGAAAAGATATAGGAATACTTCATGAGTGCTTGTATTTAGAGTTCTGAATCTGTGTCATGTAGAAAAGTTTCTGCTATGTTTGTAAATACTTGATCATCATCTGTTTACCAATGACATACTCATATGCCCAGGGATTTTTTGTTGTACGCATCAGATGACTTCTCTGGCTTAGCAAGCTTACTCTGTTGTGGCTTGGCAACTTGAGTCTCTCTGGATGTTCTTCCAACATCTGTAATGATGGCCTCTTAACTTCCCCCAGTTTCTAGAAGATCATCTCGCCCTTTGGAAACCAATTAAAAAAGCATTCATCTCCATCTTCTTTCCTACCGTGTTTCATCTGTCATCTTCAGAAGTAGCACAGCCCTCTTTTTTATATTTTCCTGTGCGCGATATTATATCTGCAACTGATTTTCAAGATACAATCTTTGGACTTCGTAAAATCTGAACAGATAGAGCAAGAATAATCCTATCTAATCTTGGTCCAGCAATCCTATGACAGACTCTGACAATTTGTTTCGTAAAAAGTATTTTACCAGATGACACTGTAAATTTCATAGTGAAAAGATCTAAATGTGCTCTTACCAAATTTACTCAACCTGTCTGTGTGAAGGAATTGAGCCCCAAATTGTATATCCTCCAAATTCCCAGTTAGACTGTTAATACGTGAATCATTGACTTACTTCCAAACTAATATTAGTTGTTACACAATATGATGTATAAGCAATATGCTAATTTGTTGGATTTTACAAGTGTGGTTAAAAGAAAATAAAATCAAAAAAGACCCCACAGAAAATTAATATCTTTAAACCTACTATCTGAAGTCTTCACACATGAACATGCTCAGTTGAGAATATTGAGTTGGTATAGTTAAATTTCAGTCACTTTGAAAAAGCAACTTTCTGCTCCAATTTTAAGGGATTAAGAGAAGGAACTTTATAAAAGTACCTAAATGCCTTCAGTTCAGGTACACAAGTATTTGTCTTGAATCTTATGATTTTTGAGCATACTATTTGACCTTATTGACTCTCAATATCAGTTTTCACTCATACTTTGATATCACCTAATTTAATACATTTCTGATAATGCTGTGAATCCATCCATACACACTTGTTTTCAATCTGCATGTAGCAGATTAAAGTTCTTTGAGAACTGGGAAGATGCATGAGTGACTAATTGTAACTCAAATGCACTTCAAAGCTTAAGTTTCCAGTTATGTTAGCTTATAGTTAGGGTAGAGCCATGGGACCACAGCAGAACAAAAGATTTATCCATGGACTGTTGTAGTTATTCTAAATATTCTCTTACAAGCAAGCATTTGCATTCTATATTAAACATCAATATGTAAAAACCTACTCAAAGATAGTGTGTTTACAAATGATATTAGTTTGATTATTGATTAATGAATGAGCTAAGGGTATGCTTCAAAATAAATATGAATTACTAGTGAAATGATTTAATTATATGTTTTGTTTATGTAGTTGCTTAAATACGTTTCTCGGAAATCCAGCATTAATACCACAAAACTTTTAGCTTACTCTTCAGAGTTGCAAATGTATGCAACTGTAGAACCAGTGACAGGTAGCCTGCTGCAAAACATATGTGGTTTTGCCTCAATACAGACTAATTAATTTTTCAGGGACAATTTGTGAAACAGGAGACTGATCTGTCTTTGTCATTATGTCAGATAACATGGCTATTCCTATGTAATGCAGTATATGACTACTCCTCTCTCTGAGCTGAGGAAAACAAAATCCATTTTCAAGAAATATTAGGTTTGGATACGGAAGGAATATAAGAAAATATCTTTGGATATATGGTGTTCAGGAAAGAATTTTTGATCAGTGAATAGGAAGTTTATGAATGAAGGATATTTTTAGAAAATGCAGTTTTCTTAAAAAGATATTGTTTATTAAAATCTTTTTATGTTCAAATGATATTCTCTTAAATTAGCAGAATAGAAAAATTAGCTTGGAAGGAACTTCTGGAGGTTGCCTAGGTTAACTTCCTGCTCAAGGCACTGCGAACTTTAAAGTTTTTTCATGTTGCTCAGCATCCTCCTCAGGCAAATTTTGACTACTGTCTCTTGTTCTTTATTTCTGAAATTTTCATTCCAATTCTGAGATTTCCTAATTTTGACATGTTTCTTAATGCAGCATTAAAATCAGAACTGCAGTTTTCTGAAGGGTGATGAGTATTTTCAAACTCTTTCAGAATCCTACCACAGATTTACGAAATTAATGCCAAGTTAACATAGCAGAAATGCTGAGATAATCTACGTACTGCTAGAAATTCACTTTAGTTTATTATTATCATTTATTGCTACTGCAGAGACAATATATCTGATCTGATTTCACTTCTTGGAAAAAAATGTGTTTGTTTTGAGGGTGATAATGGGAGGGTTGATTGTTGGATCTATCTCACATTCAATATATACACAGGGTATCTTAACTAAACAGAAGTAAACTTTTTAATGAGATACTCTTGCATTTTTAACATGTCCCACCATTAATGGATCTTAAACCAGAATAAGTTATTGATTTCACCAGCTTTCTGATTAAATAGCATTAAGTCACTTTCTACAGATGAAATTTATAGGAAAGCTATTTTTGGCTCACAGCAAGATTTAATCAATCGGCTTCATTTTTAATGCTGGTTGTGAAAACTTCCATAATCTTTGTTTAGTATAAAACATTTTACTAGAGATTTTCTTAAATATAGCTGATGTATTTATTCAACACCTGTATTGCAGTTCATACATTAGAGTTGTTATACACATTTGGTGTATCTTTGAACCAAGACAAATACGTTGATTTTGCTCACTGTAACAAATACATACTCACAGTCCAAACAACAATAAATACAATCTGACAGTAAGTACTCTGTTAATAGGAATTACTTCATTAGGAATTTGCAAATGTTTCAAGCAAAAAAACCCTACCCTTTTTATCTCCAGTGGTCAGGTGTTAAAGGCTTTAAGGAGCTAGAAATTTTGAAGAGATTAAGGCAAAAAGTGAGCATTGGAATAGGATCTTAGGCAATTCTCTTCGCATTGCTAATATGCTTTGTCCTTCTTTGAGAAATAACATTTCAAGTCAAACATGAAGCACAACAAGGAGATTACATTTTTCATAGTGTATCTCTTTAAAACACATTGAGTATTTATTGAGCTACCTAAAACATCAGCTTGATTCTATTCTTGAAGAATAAAAATATTTTCCCAAGATTTTTTATATGAAGTTACAATGTGGCTATGATAAATGGTGACCTTAAAAAAATATTAATAATAAAAATATATGCTGTAGCATTTAATTAAAATGCTAAACTTCTGTGTTTTAGATTTTGACAGAACAAGTATGCACTCAAGTTGTTCATAAACCCCATCCAGAACCAGATTCTACAGTGAAAATACAGAATCCAAGTAAGAATTATATATTATTTTTGAACAATAAAGATATTACCTTGATATTTTATTTTCTTTGAAAGGATGTGGCTCGGGAAGCATGAATAATTAATTAGCATCTATCAGGTGTGTTTGGGTTTCAGTTACTGTTTACATTCGTTTCTGAAATTTAATTTTAATTAGTTTTATGTTAATGTATTTTGTTTTTAAACCAAATGTTTTTAAAATGTGTTATTGTAACTAATTTATTCTTTCAAAGTGATTCTCAAGGTGGTGGCAACACTGTTAAAAAACTCCACACCAAGTGCAGAGCTGATGGAAGTTCGACGTTTATTCTTGTCTGATATGATAAAACTCTTTAGTAATAGCCGTGAAAACAGAAGGTATGTCACTATGGACAGCATTTTCTCATCCTTCACTTGTGGGTAATAGCAATCTGTTGTATTGTACGTAGGATTGTATACTCTACAGTTTAAATGGAATCTATAAAAATAAATGTAATATGTCTGTGGTAATTTTTCCTTATCCCACAAATAGTATTTGGTTATTCTTTTAAGAACATAGTTTAAATTTTTATTGACCCTGATGTATTTTCTAGGTTTTCTCTTACCATTGGAATTACTTTCAGAGTAGATGCACCATGTTACTTTTCTCCTCTTTTAACCATCATAATATTAAAATAAAAAGCTTTCTTTGGATATATTTTGACCTAATTATTTCACTTTAGATGTTTACTTCAGTGTTCAGTGTGGCAGGACTGGATGTTTTCTCTGGGATACATTAACCCTAAGAATTCTGAAGAGCAGAAGATCACAGAGATGGTTTACAACATATTCCGTATTCTCTTGTATCATGCAATAAAATATGAATGGGGAGGCTGGAGAGTGTGGGTGGATACTCTTTCTATAGCTCATTCCAAGGTAAGAAACGACTGGATGTTTTTATATACTGGTAACTCCCTCACAGGCACTAGTAATGTATTTAGATAAGATTTAAAGTGACTTGGTGCCATCTGGTGGCTATCTCCATACATGTCAAGGTGGAATTTGTTAAGATTCTTTTTAATTTTTGTCCAGTGTGATACAGTATGTATTCATCCACATAATCTCTTATTTCTTAAGGTCACATATGAGGCTCACAAGGAGTACCTAGCAAAAATGTATGAAGAGTATCAAAGGCAAGAGGAAGAAAACATAAAAAAGGGGAAGAAGGGTAATGTAAGCACTATCTCAGGTCTTTCATCTCAGACAACAGGAGCAAAAGGTGGAATGGAAATCCGAGAGATAGAAGACCTTTCACAAAGCCAAAGTCCAGAAAGTGAAACAGATTACCCTGTCAGTACTGATACGAGGGACTTGCTCATGGCTACAAAGGTGTCTGATGATGTACTTGGAAGTGCGGAGAGACCAGGAGGAGGAGTGCATGTAGAAGTTCATGATCTTTTAGTTGATATAAAAGCTGAAAAGGTAGAAGCTACTGAAGTAAAACTTGATGATATGGATTTATCACCAGAGACACTAGTAACTGGAGAAAATGGTGCACTTGTAGAAGTTGAATCACTTCTAGATAATGTATATAGTGCTGCTGTTGAGAAGCTCCAAAACAATGTTCATGGAAGTGTAGGTATTATTAAGAAGAATGAGGAAAAAGATAATGGTCCATTAATAACTCTGGCTGATGAGAAAGATGAACCTTCTACTAACAGTACCTCATTTCTCTTTGACAAAATACCTAGTCAGGAGGAGAAACTTCTACCTGAACTTTCAAGTAATCATATTTCTATTCCTAATGTGCAAGACACACAGATGCATCTTGGTGTAAATGATGATTTGGGATTACTGGCACATATGACGGGTAGTGTAGATATAACATGTACTTCAAGTATAATAGAGGACAAGGAGTTCAAGATTCACACAACTTCAGATGGAATGAGTAGTATTTCTGAGAGGGAGTTGGCTTCATCATCTAAAGGATTAGAATACGCTGAAATGACTGCCACAACTCTTGAGACAGAATCTTCTGGTAGCAAAACTGTACCTAATGTTGATGCAGGAAGTATAATATCAGACACAGAAAGATCTGATGATGGTAAAGAAGCAGGAAAGGAGATACGGAAGATCCAGACCACTACCACTACCCAGGTAACTTTCAAGTGCTGTAGCTATTTACATCTCATATAATCACTCTTCTTTACTTCCGAATACATTAGCAGTTTGAGGTCTGAGAGATTTTTGAAGTATATTTCCTGAATGGAAAGGAAATCCTGCAAGCCAATTTGCTTTGAAAATTTCTTATCTTTACATCTGTGTAAAAAATAACTGTTGTGGTTGTGCATGCTTTAATTAAAAAAAAAAAAAAAAAAGCTAAGAGAATCTCTCATCCATTTTCCTTATTTTATGTAGACAGATTAACTATTGCTTATAGAATTCTGTTTTAGGCCTCTTACTAGCATGTCTTATAAGATTAGAAATATCTCTGTTTTTGTTATGGGATACACATAGAAGTGTTTCTTTCCTCTCACTGGGTCATTCTCAGAGTAGTTTGTCTTATAGAACTTTAGTACACTTTCTCCTTCCTATACAGGAATGCTGCCATAAATATTCACCACATTAAATCCAAGCAAAGAAAGGAGTTAATTTAGGGAAAGTGGAAGAAAAACTGTGATTTGAGTTCCAGACCAGAGATCATCACTAAAAGAAGAGATATCTACTTTCTTCTTAGGGATTCTTTCTGTTTCTGCAGAACAAAATTCATTTACGTATTAAAATTGTTGATAGACTCTAGTAAGTAATCAAAGTTTGCTTTTGAGAATGTTATTGAGTGAAAAACTTCATTATCTTAACAAATTAACTATCTTACTATAGTGTCCACAATGCACAGCACTATTTTTCTTCTAGGATTTGAAGCAGGCCTCCTGAAACTGTGGAACAGCCATTACTTACAAAAACTGCTTTTCTTGGTGCTGTATAGTATGTACCATATAAACCAATCAGAGTATTGGTTACTCTGATTAGTGGGTTCTAAAGTCTTTCTCCTCTCAGTCTCTCTTCTATGGAAATAACTTTTCTTCTGAACAGGAGAGCAGATAGAATTCAAAACTTTCCCTAGGTAGCAATTATAAGAAATGCATAGAGTTATCTTGTAAGCATTTTTCAAAACTATGAAATTCCTCATCACATCAGGGACAAGAATATCAAGTATTGCGTAGATGTTTCTGTGTTTGGAAGTATTCTGTGTAATAAAGAACAAGTCGTGAAAACTCTTGATAGGAAGATTGATAGGAACCTATTTGTGGTCTTAAAATTAAGACTGTTAATAACATTCAAACTGATAAATGGGAGAAAATGGACAAGAACAAGAAAAAGGAGCGGATAGTTTTTATTTTGAAATGTTTTTGTTTGTTTTTTTTTTTAATAGAGTAAAAAGCAACTGAAAGTATTCATTTGCTATGAAGTGATATATACAAATAAATACTGAGTTAGTAAGATGTCTTTAATGATTTCATACTACTGTCAAACATTGTTTGTGTAGAAAATTATGACTATTCTGTCCTTTAGCCTCTTTGATGAATTCTGCCTACAGTGCTTGAATTATAAAAACTCCTCAAGCCTATAACTATATGTTAGGATAAAAAATTATATGTAAATCTTAACAAACTTTTATAAAAACATAGGTTAGGAAAATGGAAATATTTTCAAAATGCTTCATCCTTACATTGACAGAAAATTCCTAACAGATCATTTGGATTTACAAACTGTGTAGAAACTGAGTACACATCCAAAGCACAACTCTTAAACTTATTTACCTCATTTGATTGTCCATGTTACTTAAATTGCATTTATTTCCCACTAAAATCCTTGATAAACTACAATGAGTTTGTTTAAGCAAATAATATCTCTTAAATAGTTTTCTCAAAAAAAAAAAAAAAAGTTATTAACAGTGTAATCACCAAAATTGTCATAATCTTTAAATCACTTCTTTACATGTTTTGAAATACCCAATGAGAACTGTAAGGTGTCCATAGTTAGGTAATTTCTGTTTAAATGAACTTAAAAGTTTGTGGGTTTTTTTTAATAGAAACATGTATTAAATATTGAAAATGGATTGAAAGTTGTTGTCTCTAAGGATCTGTTCCAACCTAAAGCATCCTATAGTTCTAAGCAAGGATTATCGTTTTCATGAGTAAAGAACAGTGATAAAATTACAGTTAGATTTGATTGCAGCATATATGAACACTTTAGATTTGATTTCAACAGCTTTGAGACCACTGAAAACACCATTTGGTTTGTTTTTAAGGCTGGCCACCCAAGTAAATAGTTGGTTTTCATGGTAGTTTGAGCACTACACGTCAAAGATAGTGTTGCAACTACAGCACTATTGACTTGATAAAAAGCTACTCTGTTCTGGTATGATTCCATTACTGCAAGTGTCATGGAAAATGCATATAGTTGTATCCAAAAGGGAACAACTAGTGTGAGAATGGCTATGCTAACTTAATTTTTTTCTAAAAACATACCTACTATCAGTTCCCCGTCTTATCAGAATGTAGTAATCATGTCTTACTCAAATGGAGTGAAGGCAGGCAAAAAAACACCCAACTAACTACAGATGGGATCTCACGCATATTTCAAAAAAGATTTAATGTGCTTTTGTCAATGACAGAATCATAGAATCATAGAATTGCTCAGGTTGGAAAAGACCTTAAAGATCACTGAGTCCAACCACAACCTAACCATCCTACCCTAACTCTAACAACCCTCCGCTAAATCATGTCCCTGAGCACCACATCCAAATGGTTTTTAAACACATCCTGGGATGGTGACTCAACCACCTCCCTGGGCAGCCTATTCCAGTGCTTAACAACCCTTTCTGTAAAGAAGTTTTTCCTCATATCCAGCCTAAACTTACCCTGGTGCAACTTGAGGCCATTTCCCCTTGTCCTGTCATCTGTCACCAGTGAGAAGAGATCAACCCCACTCTTGCTGCAATCACCTTTCAGGTATTTTAAGAGAGCAATAAGGTTTCCCCTCAGCCTCCTCTTCCCCAGACTAAACAGCCCCAGTTCCTTCATTCAAATTGTAGGTCAAATGTCAAAGGAAATAAAATAAACTTCCTTCTGTGATCTAAGCTATGAAACAATAAAAATAGAATTGAAGTCATACTGTATAAAAATAATTCAAAGGATTAAATTCTTAGTTAATTCTAAGAAAAAAAAGAAAATAATTATTTAAAGATCATTCTAAGGAAAAAGAATAGAACATAGAAACCACCGCAATATTGATCCTAATAAGTCAACCTGAATGCAGGAAAGAAAAGTCATAAAATCCACATCTTCTACTTGCTGGGAGAATCTAAAGAATGTCCAGAGGATCCATAAAACTGTTAAACTATTAGCAAAATGTAACAAAATTGTCAAAACTGTGTTTTGGAGAATAGATTTGATTCTCTAATGACTCTGCTAAAAATACAAGATGAATAAACTGGTTTTAGAAAATGATGAACTGTATGCACAAGTACACTGAATCCCACCACTATGTAGTTTTTTCATATTTCTGAGTAAAATATTCAAGGAAAATTGTGTAGCTGCATAAAAATAAGTTGTTTCATATGACAGTGTTTTGTAACTGCTGACCTTGTACATGCTGTATTTGGTCTTTTCTGTGATATTTCAAGTGAAGAATGTGAATAAAAAAGGAAGGCAAGCTATGGCACTGCAGTGCTGATTGATTTGAAGTAGCAGCTTTAGTAAATGATAGTTCCTATGCTGAATTATCAGTATCTGCTGTTGTATGGGCTTGAGTTCAGCATTAGCCTATCCTTTCTCATAGTCTGTAATCTATCCAAAAACACATTACAGAAACATAACGTGACTTCTGAACTTCTTGTTATTATAGGCGGTACAAGGTCGATCTGTCACCCAGCAAGACCGAGATTTACGTGTTGACTTGGGATTTCGAGGGATGCCAATGACAGAAGAGCAGCGGCGACAGTTTAGTCCAGGTCCACGCACAACTATGTTTCGTATTCCAGAGTTTAAATGGTCTCCCATGCACCAGCGTCTCCTGACAGACTTGCTTTTTGCACTAGAAACAGATGTACATGTTTGGAGAAGGTAGATGACTGCTTCTCATTTAAATCCTGTTTTGTGTTTCTGTCAACAAGGAAAAATCAGATGCGTTGTAGAATGGATGTTACAATGATAATGGGAAAGGATAGAGTTGGCTTAAGCTGAAGTGCTTTACTATATCTTTTATCTACTCTTTTCACTCTTCCCACTTTATAACATCTCCTTATCATGGGTTCAGCATCCATTTGCTTCAGAGACTGTGTAATTCATATATACCTGACTAAACTGAGCTGCTGTCTCAGCGTATGTTTAGCACTAGAGCTTCTCTACCTGCAAATCTTACAAATGAATACTCTGTCCTATAAATTCTTCTAAGCACCTTTTGTAGTTTTGATAATTTTATTTTACATGCCAGCTTCTGGGTGTAGTTAGTTTTTCTGGTTATGTTACTTCTAATGACAACAATATGATTTTCTAGCTTTTTGCACACTTTAACAGAAACTTCTAGTTACCAGTGCCCTTAAGTTGCCCTTAAGTATGGTAGACATTGTATAATCTCATTTCCAGAACAGAATAATTAATTTATAGAAAAGTTTACTTTATTTGTTTCAAAGCACCTGTTTATATTGCATTTAGTTTATAGTTTGATTTACTGTTTTGTGGCAGTCGTTGAGGAATAAGCAATTTAATTTAATTTAATTTTTTTATAAAATATTTTTTTTTATCCTTTCTGCTATGTGACACTTGCAGGTGAACATTTTATTTTGTATATTTTCAATTGAAGTTTTTGATTTTTGTTTTCTGACTGGCAAAAGGTTGTTCTAAAAAAAAAAACCATACTGTGAATAGGCTCAGAATTCTTCAGTGTTTTCACACAACTTTTTATATTTTGGGGAGAACTGTTTTGTGGGACAGTTTCTCACCAATTTGTTGTTGACATGACAGGCAAGAGCATATCTGTCTTGCAAAGTTTTGTCTAATGCTAAAGTTAATATTAGTTAATAAAGTTTATACTAGGTCAAAATATTACCAGGTCATTGGTTTTCTGCCTTAAAACACTGTCAGCAGGTTTCTCAATCAATGATACTCTAACAGATTAGCCTTTTGAAATTACAGTTTAGAAAAAGTCATGATCAAAAGCTCCTGACTAATTTCATTAGGTATTTTGAGGGCTACTTTAGATAGCACTATGTGCACTATGTTGAACTCTGTTAATCAGCTGAATAATAACTTTCACACTGAAGAAATAATCACGTTGCTTACAGTAGAACTGCTTCTGAATTAAGGTACTGCATGATGGAAATAAAAGATTTTGAGCCATTCCTCTCAATTGTGTATCTGAAACAAATCCTAGTGTGAAATTAGGTACCAGTCAACTTGTCCATTAGACTACTGCTGTTTATATTTTTGACAATTTGCATGGAAAAACTTGTAGATAAGGATCTCCTTTAATAATAGAGAAACATTTGTGTTCTGATTATAAAGAATAAGTTTGACCGAACTTTCATTTTAATTATTTGGTTTTAATCTAGCCTTTTTTTGTGTGTGTTCTTGCAGTCACTCCACAAAGTCAGTGATGGACTTTGTCAATAGCAATGAAAATATTATTTTTGTACACAACACAATACACCTCATTTCCCAGATGGTTGACAATATTATTATTGCTTGTGGAGGAATTTTACCGTTGCTGTCGGCAGCCACATCCCCAACTGTAAGTACAATATTTCCACCTAGTGGTCATATTTAAAATCATTGTTAGTTATATAAACTACTGTTTGCAGCTGAATTTATTTCTTTATGGAATCCTCTCCACTATCCACTAATTCCTTTCAAAAAAATTGAAGTTTATATTTGAAACTTTTAAGCTTCAATACATGGAGTGTTTATAGTTTTTATCATAATCTTCATTTGAAATGTTAGCTTTATTAAGGGAGGTAGTACTAAGTAAGAATATTAATATTTCATATGTATTTAATATTTCATTTGAAAGAGAAGACCATTATTACTATGGTTATGAATTATGGCTACTCTTAAGAAAATTCACATTTCATGATAGCTAGTCATTGATATTCATAAACCTGTTTTGCTTGGCCACTGTATTCGCATGCCAAATGACACCAGAAGTCACCCCCTCACTACTTGCTCTTTACTTCTTTTAGTAGGTACAGACCTTGTGAGCTTTCCTTTTTCTTTTAATCTTGTCTTGAGATAGTGATGTTTCTATCCACTGTTATGTTCTTACTAAGCTGTAAGTTCTTAGGTGAGCACAGCTCTGGCAGGTAGAATAGCCTTATAAAATGCTTCATGAAAGATGGAATTTTTTTAAATATATATTTAAATATATATTGTCAGTAGTAATACAGTATTTGAATTTGATGTCATGTTCGTGCATACAGTATCAGCTACCATCTCTTTCACAGTAAATATGTTATCTGGATCATCCCATATCCATTTGCAGCTAGTATTGATCTTTGAAAGGGGAGAAAATGAAGCATAGGAAGAACAAAGATGTTTCTATGAAGTGGTTAGTAAGCACTGAGGGCTGCCAATGTAATTTTGCAACACAAGCTTAATTTCTTGTTATAATGATTCAGCAACAGAGATTATTTTGCCTCTCATATTTACTTCTTGTTAGTTAGCAAAAAAAAAAAAAAAAAAAAAAAAAAAAAAGTTTAGCACTATTTTATTGAAGGATATGAATGTATTTACTAACTGATTGAACATCAACATGATTTTCATGACTAAATGCTGTTTCTGTACTATCTTCATTGTTAGCTAAAGAAATTACTTGCTATTAGCAAAAACACAAGACTCACATGAAATACTTTAGTCTGCTGTCTGTTGTCACATCAATAACACTAAGATTGCTGAATAAAAGATTTTGCATGTGTTATCTTTTAAAGAATGTTGGCACGTATGACAATGCACACCAGCACACCTTGAGATGAAAATTGTACTTTGGATAAAAGGACGTGGGGAGATATTTTTGAAAATAAATTTTTAGACAACATTTGAAAGTGAAGATGTTTTCTTTGCCATCTTTTATATTAAAAATATAGATTAGGCAAGCACAGCATGAATTAGGCTGTAATTGCATTGAATGGTCTCAGTGCTTTTAGTTTTTTGTCCTGATTTATGTAAACCGCTTCTATAAAACAATTTCACAATTCACTATTTAGTTTATTCTGGATAATGTGTTTGTGTGTATGTATATATATATATGGTACAGCTTTATATACTACATAGCAATTTGTTAAAATAGTGGGTGTTCTTACTGTCTTGCAACAATAACAGTGATTTCTATGCATTATTTATAGAAGAAGATTACATTTAGAAATTATTATTATTATGCATATATTTCTCCACTACATGAGGATTCCATGTGTTACTTAAATGCTTAATTTAGCCATCTGTTTAGGATAGTAGAAGTAAATTGTGATATGAAATAGTTCACTAAAAGATCATTAGCTGGTTTTAAACTGAATTAATCCTAGTCCATGAAATAAGAAATAAAAGTAAAACAAATAAAACTACTTTTTACCCAGTAATTGATATATCGCAAACTAACCCGAGTCCAAAGAGTGGTGGTCAATGACTCAAAGTCTGGATGGATATCAGTGATGAGTGGTGTCCCTCAGGGGTCAGTGCTGGGACAAGTGTTCTTTAATATCTTCATCAGTGATACTGACAGTTGGATCAAGTGCACCCTCGGCAAGCTTGCTGATGTCTCTAAGTTGTGGGGTGAGGTCGACAGCCCAGAGGGCTGGGATGCCATCCTGAGGAACCTAGACAGGCTTGAGCAGTGGGCCCAGGTGAACCTCATGAAATTCATCAAATCCAAATGCAACATCTTGTGTGTGGGTCAAGGCAACTCCCATTACCAATACAAGCTGGTGGATGGGAAGCTGGATATGAACCAGAAATATGCCCTTGCATCCCAAATAACCAACTGTATCCTGGGCTCATCAAAAGAAGCATGGCTAGCAGCTTGAGTGAGGTGATCCTGCCCATCTGCTCATTGCTGCTGAGGACTCATCTGGAGAACTGTGTCTAGATGTGGAGTCTTTAGTACATGAGAGGCATGGAGCTGTTGGAGTGCATCCAGAGGAGGGTCACAAAAATCACAAAAATGTTCAGAGGGATGGAGCACCTCTCCTATGAGGACAGGTTGAGAGCTGGGGCTGTTCGGCCTGAAGAAGAGAAGGCTCTGAGGTGACCTGAGAGTGGCCTTTCAGTGTCTAAGGGGGAACTACAGGAGAGAAGGATACAGAATCTTTAGCAGGGTCTGTGGTGATAGAGCAAGAGGAAATGTCTTCAAGGCTTAAACAAGGTAGGTTTCTGTTGGGTGTAGGAAAAAGTCTTTTACAGTGAGGGTCTTGAGACACTGGAACAGGCTGCCCAGTGATTCTGTGGTTGATGCCCTGTCCCTAGCAACTTTCAAGGCAAGGTTGAATCAGGCTGTGGGCAACCTGATTTAGCTGTGCATGTTCCTGTTCATTGCAGGGGAGTTGGACTAGATGGCCTTTAAAGGTTCCTTCCAACTCTGAGGATTCTATGATTCTAGGAACTTAACCTAGAAATAACTTACAGCTTAGATGATGATTTCATAGTCACATCCATCTAGAAGAGAGCTTTTTCCATTCTATTCTACTACATTCCTTTTCCATTACTGGCTGTCTATAAATGTTAGTGTGAAAGTGGATTCAGTAATAATTGTGAGAGACACAAATAGCCCAGCACATCCTTGCTCTTTCTTTGCTATCATGATAGTAACAAAGAGACTTGATGCTATGTTGAATCTCTCCTGGATATCCATCATATACATTAAAAGTTTCATACAGGTTCTTAGTCTTATTTCTTTTGTATCTTTGAGTTGATGTGGAGAAAGTGGCAGATGTGATGGCAAGAAATATATTTTTTCTTGATCTTAAAAGGGCACAATAGTCCAGTGCTTGCAGTCAGTTACAAAAAATTATCTCACTGTCCTCCTCCCAGGAGCTGCTAATTGGAAGAGAGAAGTCTGAAACTAGCAGATCTATATAACTACATAAAAATACTTATAACAGGCTTAACAGTGACATTTGCTGCCTGAGTAATTCTCAAGGGAGGAAAGACCAGTACTCTTTTTTCCATCACCTGTTGAAAGAATCACAGACTGACTGAGATGAGAGGGGATCTCTGGAGGTCACCTGGCTCAGCCCCTGCTGCAGCAAGGACACTCAGAGCAGCATACTGAGGACCACATGCAGTTGGCTCTGTAAGATCTCCAAGAAGGAGATTCCACAGCCTCTTGGCAGCCTGTGGTCCATCATCTGCATAGCACAGAAAGGTAATGCTAAGAGAGGTGCTCCATTGACTTCATCATCTTCATATCCCTTTGCTGGGTTCTCTCCAGTATGTCTATGTCTCTCCTGTATGGAGGAGCCAAAAACTGGATATGTGACTACAGGTTGTGCTATTCAGGCAACAATTTAGTCTCAGTGCTTGGGTCATCTTCAGCTGCTAAAATCATCCAGAATATTTTTACTTGATATGAATGTATCCTAAGATTTGCCACACATAAACGACTTGAACAAAAGTTTATTTTATTAAGGAAGCCACTTCAAAATAAATGGATGTCTTCACATATCTGGGAAAAGCCATTTTTAAATTACTTTATGGTATGTTTGTCTGTCTAAAAATTACTGTAAATGGTTAGAGAAAGCAAAGTTATCTTAGACTGTTGAGGAAAACATGATTCAGAAGCTATAAAACAAAATTTGAGTGTATATCTTTCAGGGAAAAAGGTGTTCAATAATGTAATTAACTGGAACATGGGAAATTCCTGTATAACCTATTGTAGGAAACCTGCGTTAGCAGGGGATTGGACTAGATGATTTCCAGAGGTCCTTTCCAACTCCTATGATTCTGTGATTCTGTCTACAGTGTCACATTTAGTAACAACTGAGGATTTATCCTTCTAGAATTTATCTAATCTGTTTTGAAGCTACTTACTCTTTTAGCCTCTGTAATATCCTATGGCATCAAGTCTGACAATTACATAACCTTTGAAGTGCTTCTTGTGTTTATTTTTTAAGCTTGCTTGAAAATTACAAAATCACTACATGCCTTGCAATTTATACTATGAAAGAAAACTTATACACATTTTTATTTCATCTCCCTATCACTTATGAGTTTGTAGGTTGAGTCATATATCCTTGTGTGTATAATTGAATCCATTGAGTCTTCATCTTGTTTAGTCTGTCTTTGAAAACCTCTGATTCTCTATATCTTTATTCCATGGAGCTTTCCTGTTTGAACTAGGGTGTGACAATTCTTCCCATTTTATAGATCCTGTAGAATACCTATATTCAGTTTATCAACAAGAATTAACTCATTGTACTTCATTTCTTCCTTACTTACCCCATGACGGGGTGACTCAAATATTCCCTCTGAAGGCCTTTTGGGTCTATATTAAAATTTTACAGTAGTAATTCTTACTAATTTTCTACTAGTGAGTTTTGTTTGTGGCATAAGGCATTTTTTAATTTTTTTGAAAATGTGAAATAATTAAATGCAGGGGCAGAAATGCTACAGAACAAACAATAAGAGACATCCCACATAATAGAATGATAAAACATGATGTAATTCAGGAAGAAATAAAGGTAAATTTAGGTATCTACTGAAGCATTTTGCACATGTACTAGATTTCTAGCCAGTGGAGATCTTCTCAATACAGCAAATAATTCGTCTATCTCTGATGTAGACATCGTATGGACAGTCAACTAAATCTGCATAAGCTCCACAGATTATAATGAAGGTTAGCTTGAGCTGAATCTCACCTTTTTTTTATGAAATAGCTTACTTATTTTGTATCAGAGAAAGTGACAGACAAAAGCACAGAGCATTTACCTGATCTCCTTGACTCCAGTATGTCAGTCTGAGCTCAGATGTAGCCCATTCTGGGCTGCTAGTTCTTTAAAAGTCTAGAGCACCGCACCCCACCCCTTTTCTCTGATTTATTGATGATAAGTATGCCTCACTGCATCTCATTTTTTGAAAGGTATTTCACCTATTTCTCATTAGTAAAATAAACACTGTGTACTGGATGCTTGACTTAGACTTTTAGCAGAAAATAATCAAGAGCTAAGTTTAGCAAAATTACTCTCAAAATATTGGAGGAATTGTGGAATTTTCAATTTTTGATTTTTGTTTGTTTTTGTGCAAGAGTTTCTGTGTTGTATTCCTTCTCTTGCTGCAAGAACAGTACTTGAAATACTTTAAAATATTGGGGAATTTTCTGTTTCAAAAAGACTCTCTCTTTTAGGATTTGTACTGAAATTGCAGTGTTTCAAGGTGACGTGAAAGATTATCACTTGTCTGCTGTAGAGTGGGAAATCTTAATTCAGGGAATTTATTTGGTATTGAATACTTGCAATAGAAATCTACCTTTTGCCTTGCTCTTCCCCAACCCATTCCAGACGAGGCAAATTGGAATAGTGCTATGGCTCGGGGCCATTAAATACAAATAGGAAGAAGAAAAGAAAAAAACTGTTTTCATGTACATAGTCAAATGCATTGCTCGTGAAAACAAACAAGACACACAAATCTGACTGACTCAAGCAGAGTGAAGGTCATGCATTTGCATGGAAAGTTTTCTGTAATTCACTATACACTATTCTTACATTTCTGTATTTCCCTCGCTTGCAGTTATGTACCTCCTCTATCTCAGAGTCTGTGCAATGACTGGCTTCATCTGCTGGTGTTTTTAAAGGGATGTGAATTATACATGTGAACTGAAATTAAATGAAGGCAAATACTAACAAAAAGTATAGCCAGTTTTGTTGCTTTACAGTATAAATTGGAATATGTTCTACTGTAGATTCCAAATGTCTTGCCTACTGAATTGGAGAATATTAGTGAGAGATGATAAAATATAAAATAGTGATTTGTTGTTTCTTCGCTTTTGTGAGGGTGTTATTTGAGGGTTATTTTTAATTACAGCTGTAAGGGAGACATTCTTAAGATGGCGTGCAAGTGTTAAGTAAGCATACTTGAGATCTTTAATGAAGAAGGTTTGCAGAAGATGATTTCTGTTAATAGCAGCTCATTGCAAGAAAATAAATTTTGTGTAAAACCTAGAAATTCAAAGCAATCATTGCTTACTACAAGAATAGCAGTTGTGATAAGGATGCAAGGAATATGGCAAAAGAAATACATTTGAAGTAACTGTGACAACTGAGAGTAAATTTCAAGATCCCTTGAAATTATTTTTTTTTCAGTTTATTCTAGAAAGTCGAGAATTTTAATTCACTCTTGTAGCACCTCAAACTGTAGTTCTTAATTGTGAACTGAGGACTGCTGGTGTTATATGAGCAGTTGTCTACAGAACTCAGACATTTTAAGGCATTATTAGTTATGTGGATTAAAAGACAAATTATATATTTTTGGTGTGTTTTGTGTGTAGCATTTTCTAGCAATTATAAGCTAGAAATTTTGAGAAAATAGCAACAAGTTGACTGTCAATCCAGCTACAGAAGAGGACGCTGTATTTAAAAGCTGTCTGAGTGTGATATCTTCTGTTTCAAGAGTAAAAAAAATCAGTTTGTTTCCACTTGTTCTTTCTGCCAGTTGAGAGTTGCACTATTTAAATGACAAAAATATTGACGTAAAATAAGTTTGCTTCTTTTTTCAAACACAACCAGAGAAAGCTTAAGGGTGACTTCCTAGCCCATTGCAAAAGTAAAGTGCTTGTACCCAAAACTGAAATATAAAAAAGTTAACACATTAGTTCAGTTCTAAAGATTGGAATTTGAAGACTAACTCAGTCTTGAGGCTTGGTGAATTTTTAATGTTTTGTGGTTCAAAAGCATTCACTTATCCACCACTGTGTTGGTTTAAACTGACGAAATTAGACCCAAGCATTATATATATATATATATGTATATGTATATGTATGTATGTATATATATTAATTGAACTGTCTTGTGTTGCTTCAAAGGAAGGAGCTTTATGCATGAACCAGTTTGCTTTTTGTGATTTATGATAATTTTGTCAGAGTGCTTTATACTTACTTGCCTCCTCATACAAAGATTAACTACTTTATTACATTTCAGTTGAATGGGTTGTTGTAAAATGCTCATTTTATTTCTATATAATCAGTGAAAACATTACTTTGATTTACATTGCTTCATAAAATTGCTCTGTATATATAATATATAAAATACATTGGTTTAGAAGAACCAGTGTTTACATGAAATCTGTAATAATGCAATATTTACAGTTTTTCTTTTCTTGTACACAGCTATCTCTACAAGTATTTATTTTCAAATGCTGAACTGAGATTTTATGCTGTTTTAATTATAAATCAAAAAAATGTATAATTCCAAGATAATAATTTGTTTCAATTTTGCATTGTATTTTTTTAGTTAACTTAAATAATTTTCTTTTTCTTTTATTGTTGTGATCTGTTGTCTGTTTTGTCTGTTGCATGTCCAGGGTTCTAAGGTTAGTATTGCCACTGTAAGTTTCAGTTTTTGCACTTTCAAAAATAGCTTGGTTTTAATCTTTTAGCATTTTGGCTTCTTTTATTGTTATTTTCCTATGTCATGTAGTAGGATGTGAGTAAGAATATATTGGCTGTATTTATTAATTTCTCCTAACACGTTTCCATTCAGTAACTTAATGCATTGTCATGTATGACACTTAGGTTAGCTAGAGGACCAAACATAGGAAGGTCTCTGAGCTAATGTAAGTTATAAATGTGTTTCTCAGTAGAAAAAAAATCTTTAGGCCCTGAAGATGTAATTGTATGGGAAACTAGTTATTGCTCTTGATCTATCCTGTGTAGACATAAGGTGGTGATAAGTTCCCTTTCTTAAGTCTTCTTAAGCTACTCCAATCTAAAATATTAGTACCTGAAGGCAGCTTGATAACAATTGAACTTATTTTAAGTGTTATTAGAATATTAGTGCACTGTTTTAATAAGTAGAGCCAATAGTAAGTTTTTCTGCAAAAAGACTGATAGTTTTTTAATTTTTTTTTTCCTATGTACATATCCAACAAGATTTTGGAGAAATTTTTAAAAAGATTTTTCTTTAATTAAATGTTTTCAAAAATCTTGGTAAAACACACCTATATATATATATATGTTTTTAAAATGAGTTCATTTCATAACTTGCAAGAGATATACTGAGAAGGTTTTAAGGTCACAATTGATAAAATACAGTTAAAATGAGAAAAATCATCAACAGGCACTCAGCTGGTTCCTAGCAAACCTGATGTTATTTGAAGCATGAGTTCAAAGTTCGAGTTTCTACCTGTGATTTTTTTCTAGCGGGCTGTTATAGCTATAGATTTTTTCAGATCTATTTTCTGTGAATGAGTGCTTTTAAAAAACAATGTTCCAGTCTCTTACAAAAAACAGTAACTTATTTTTCCAGAATGTTGGAATATAGTGCACACCAAGGAGGGAGACCTGGATAAAGGAGAGAGACTGGAAATAGTTCTGGGAGCTGTCACTTTACCATTTGTCTGATTTCATTGGGCAGATCAGACAGATGACAGCATTTCCCAAATCACTCCTGTAACAGACATGTTACATCCTTAGGAGAAATTAAATGAAGTGTTATCTATCATTGTGATGACACATGCCATGTAATATCCTACATGTTTAAAAACATTTTTTCCTTAATACTGTTTGGCACAGTTTGCAGTCTTCATGTGATACTCTAAGCTGTTCTAAAAAGTAGCTCATGTATAAGTATAGTAATTTTTTAGAAGTATTTATTATTTATATTTTAGAAGTATTTTTCTTCTGAAATGTCCCTAATGGCATAAAATGTGTGTTGTATTTCTCTTATATGTGCTTCTAAGCAAGTGCAGCAAAAGTGGCAAACACAACAGAAGTGATGCCTTTCCAAGTGACCAAACTGTATTTTAAAAAGCCACGCAATCTGAAATCTTCATGGCAATCAAGAAGAATATGCTATCTGCAGACAATTTTAAGATACTGTTTAGACATAGCAATGTGGACGAAGTCAACCACTAAATCCAGTTTTCAATTCTTTTGTTAATTAAACTTAGTGTTTGCTCACTCATCTGCACTGTTAGACCTGAATGCTTTTGAAAACATGACTCTAGATATCAAAATATCTTCTTGGAGAAAAACATGACCCCTTTTTAGATTTCAGAAATAATGAGCTCATTCACCATTATTCTGTGGGTTTCCATTAAGGACAATATACCACTACGTTAGAAAAGAAATGGTCTTTTTCTGGGAAAAGTAAGCTGCATGCCATGTACCTGGTCACATTTTCACTCCCTCCCCATTGCTGTAGTGAGGGAGTAAATGATCCCTTTTCAATTCCAGGAGTATTGATATGGTTCTAATAATACAATAGTAAATGTTCCCTGGAAAGAATCAGTTCATGGAAGCAGAGCAGAACTGCACGCTATTTTCCCACTCTCCAGTCCTCACATTTACTTGTGTGTCTAAAGGACTATAGAAGCTATGCGGACTTCAATTAATGTGTTCCCTGCCAGGTTGGTTAGCCTACAGAAGAATGGAAGTGTATCTTGCACCTCTGCCTAGTTTTACCATTGGCCACATTTTGTCTTTATGTAATTGCTAATAGCTTTCCCATTTATCTTAGACTAAGTATTACCTATTAGAGTATGTAAATCTAAATAATTTTCTCATTCATTTTATTTTACTTTGAATTTCACTCACAATTTACATTAACGGTAATAATGGGAGATTTTTAAAATAACTTTCAATATATTTATCATTAAGTGTAACAATTTAGATTTGTACACGTATACGCCGTCATTATATTTCGGTTGTGTTCAATCTGTTTAATTCAATTATCTCCTTTTAAAGACTGAACTGGAAAATATTGAAGTGACACAAGGAATGTCAGCAGAGACAGCAGTAACGTTTCTCAGCCGTCTGATGGCAATGGTTGACGTTCTAGTATTTGCCAGTTCTCTAAATTTTAGTGAGATTGAAGCTGAAAAAAACATGTCTTCTGGAGGTCTAATGCGACAGTGCCTGAGGCTGGGTAAGTCTGCAGACAGTGCGTATTAAATAATTACTTACAGATCAGTGAGCTCAAGCTAGATCAAATGGTGACACACGTCACTATTGTGCTGACTGTGATGTGATGAAATAAAAATATCTGTTCTTGCTGATTTGTTACTGTTTCAAGGTTGGTTCATTTCAGGCACAAAAGTGTATCGAAATGGCACGTCTGGAATTGTTCATTCCCTTATACAGGTTGTGTACATTTTTAAGGAGTAAAAATATAAAATAAAGTGTATTGTGAAAAAAATGTTTTTGCTAACTGTTTTGCTGCGTACCTACTGAGATCTTATCCAAGTCTCTAGGTTTGGAAGACTGCTTCAAGACTACGTAAAATTAAAAGCTTGGGATGCATGTACAGCCTGCAGATCTTAATATGTATTGCAACAGCCTAGCGTCTGTCTTCACTATTTACCATTTGCTATATGCTGTTACAGTTAATCTGGGAAATTTAAAATCTTCTGAATAATTCCAATTATTATTATTATATCACTTTATCCCGGTGAACATTAAATTTTGACTATTGTCTGACACTGTTTCTTTAATATTGTGCCCCTACATACTTTTTCATCTGTCAAATGCTGAATAATCTTTAGACTTGGATTTTGTCCTGTTATTAATCATATAACTCACTAGATTCTTGATAATTATCTTGTTACTGATAAAAATCTTGTGGTTTATTCTTAGTGACTCCAGCTGCCCATAACTCATTCAGATTTTAAGTATTGATAACTGATCAATAACATATGACAGCTCCAATTTAGAGACTAATAATTTTTAATTTTAATATAGTGATAGAGCAGTTATCTAAAGCATTAAGATTTTCAACTAAAAGGATGAAACGACTGAGTCACTGTTAATATTTTCTTAGTACCAACGCAGTCAAATGTGAGAACTGCTGCAGTTACTATTTGGACATGTTTATTGACATATACTGACTACTAATTAATATTAGGAAAATAATCGAGAAATATTCTAACTCGTATCATTTTCATAACTTTTTTAGTTTGTTGTGTGGCTGTGAGAAACTGTTTAGAATGTCGGCAAAGGCAGAGAGAGAGAGTGAACAAGACTTCATTAATCAGCAGTAAAGCTCAGGACGCTCTTCAGAGTGTAACTGCTTCAGCAGCAGCCAAGGTAATCCTCTCTTGTTACCAGCAGCATTGACAAGACTGTACCACTTCTTTTTATGATCATAAAATAATTATAACTGCCTTCTTAAGTATTTGGCAAAAGCTTTGGCAAAATAGCTTTTTGCTCTTAACTGACTTTAAGTGAAGGTATGTTTTGGTATTCCTTGAAACCAAGTAAATGTTAATGCAGTGGTATACTGGAACATTTTTAATGAGCTTTACCATTACCGCTTTTTGTTGTCTTCAAAAATCAATTTGCCATCCTCACATCTCTCCTATATATCTGCTCAGCTGTTTTTTAATCTCTCAAAGCATCTGCAGTTATGATAGGTTTTGCAGTCACATCTGTCACTGGAACATCTCGGTCCAAGTAAAATCAACAGACCTATGCACGTACAATAGAGATCAGTACTTTCTTTGTGACTGAATGAAACTTACTTAATATCTAATTACAGCTTCATTTATTTATTTATTTATTTAACTTGTTAACAACTTTGAGAGTTTGTGAATCTTTTTTGTGAAACTAAAATCTGAAGCAATTTAATATAGCCTATGACGAAAATACGACATTTTAGCTGACAAAACAGATTCTTGTTTTGGGTACTATAATTTCATTGAATTATAGAATCATTTGAATTGGAAGGGACCTTTAAAGGTCATCTAGTCCAATTCCCTGTAATCAGCAGGGACACCTCCAGCTCCATCAGGTGCTCAGAGCCCGATCCGGCCTGACCTTGGGTGTCTCCAGGAATGGGGCATCCACCACCTCTCTGGGTAGTGTGTGCCAGTGCCTCACCACTCTTACTGTAAAGAACATTTATCATATAACCCATCTAATTCTCCCTTCTTTGAGCTTGAAACCATTTCCCCTTGTCCTTTTGCAACAGAATTTTCATTAGTAAACTAGTGGTTTTTCTTCTCTACTTCCAAATAGCATTTACAAACTCAGCTACGTTCACAATGTTATTTCATTAAATCTCACAAAAAATGATATTTTTCACTTTTTCATATTTCATTCCCTTTGCAATAACATAAATTTTTATGTGAACAGCTGTAATAATTATCAGTAAAACTAAAAGAAAATCTCGTTTGAGAATATTTCTGCTCACGGTTTTTGTATTTAAGACATGTAAAAAATGATTTGCTGCTATGAAGCAACTGTAATCTGAAATCACCTTATGTGTGCAGATTATTATCTCAATTTTGCCACGCATACCATTCTGATGTACTGAGATAATTTAACAGTTTTTTATCTAAATAATTAGGAATACAACAGTAATTCAAAGCATTGCTTTATTTGTGGAAGCCTTGTCTAATAGGAGAGCACACTGCTATTGAGAGCAAAGGAGCATCTAAGAGTAGCAGTGGTATCTGCAAATGTTATCAAATTAAGGTTCTAACAGAAAAGCTTTGAATTAAGATATTTGGGAAAAAAAAAAAAAAAATCTCACAACTTTTTTTATTCATAGACTCCCCTTGAAAATGTCCCTGGCAATCTTTCTCCCATAAAAGACCCTGATCGGCTTCTTCAGGATGTTGATATCAATCGTCTACGAGCAGTTGTTTTTCGTGACGTGGTGAGTAATAAATAGGCTCTGCATTTCTTTCTTCTTCAAAATTGTCACTTATATTTTCAGAGATTTTCACTGTTCCAAAATTAAAAATACCCTTTATTTGTTACACTTTATGTATTATCAACAAACCATTTGCTCACATCTTTGTCACCACCAGTCTCTTTCTGCACTTTAAAATCATACCGATAAGCCATTTGAGATTAGTACATAATTTCATTTTGCAGTTAGACTTGATTTTACATTAGTCAATTAATCACAACTAGAATAAAACATTTCTGCCCTAAATTAAAACTGCATTACTAAAAAACGTCAGCTATTTTTCAATCTAGTGTAGGAGGAAGAATTATTATATGCATTGCAGAATTGCAACAAATTCATTTTTAAAATCGATCTTTACATTTGCTGAATCTGAATATATGTATTATATACAGATGTATAAAAAAGTCAGATAGCAGCAGCTTTTTTACCATAAAACTTTGCCACAACTTTTTTTGTTTTTGAAGGTTGTGCAACTGGACTTATTATGTATATACAAATAGATTTAAAAAAACAACAACAACAACAAACTTCTCCAGCCTGAGATTGAGAATGGAATCTAGGAATAGATTTCAAGTGTTCAGCAGAAGAAAGTTGAACTTGAAACAAAAGCATTATCCTGACAGATAATGTCAGGATGATCTCACCATCTTGAAAGAATGAGGTTGAATTTGTGTGATGTTCATCTGACATCTATTCTTTCCTTACCTAGAGAAGAGAGAAGAGAAAACTTTTTTTCTGACAGATCTGTGAGAGAATTTACAGCTATTTTAAGGGTTGCAATGACATGTGACCAAATTAAACACCCATGATAAAAGACTTCTCAGATGATGCAAAGCGTGTTGGGATCAAGTAAGGTCATACCCTAGCAATAGCTAATGGCCATAGAAGAACAGACTGAGTTGGGGAAAGTGGAAAAGAAAAGCAGCAAAGGAGTTCTGGTCCTGGTATTTATATTTACATAGAACCCTCAAAATCTAGGATTGCTGCTGATAACGATCCTGTTGAAGAATTCAGAATATATGAGCTGGAGTTTATATTTATTGCTGGAAAGAAGACCATGGTCATAGTCTTCATGTTTTTACCAGATATGTTATGCCTTTATATGTACCCACTGTTAGTTGGTAAAGCATCAACAAGATTAATTTTCTCTTTCATCAGTGCCCCTTAAATTTCTGCAGCAGGACCAAGAATCCAAAAGATTTACCCCAATGTTCTTGGGGTATCAGAAGTCAGTTGCCATTACTCTTGAGAAGAATTAAGAGCATCCTCAGAGAAGAATAAATCCTTTAGTATGAAAAGCCCACTGATTTCACTGTTTTGGAGATTTGAGTAGTTTTCAAACTACTCAATCTTTAATCTAAATCTACAATCCTGTAAGATTAAATACGTAATACACGTTGTGTGCATATTACTTCACTGAAAGTCCATTAAATCTATTTAATCCATCTCTTACTATGTAAGAGATGTAACATTTCAGAAGGGTATTTTTTTATAAAGCTTTAAGATGATCTTCAGTGAAAATTCAATGGAAATGTACAGTATTACAGAACTGCTCCTTTTTCTCTAACACAGGACGACAGCAAACAGGCTCAGTTCTTAGCTTTGGCAGTAGTCTACTTTATTTCAGTTCTGATGGTCTCCAAATACCGTGATATACTAGAACCACAACGAGAAACGGCAAGATCTGGGAGCCAGGCAGGTAGAAATATCAGACAAGAAATAAATTCACCAACAAGTACAGGTACATTTGTTTTCTTTTTATGTTCTTTTTCATTTTCATGTTTAGATACTTGGGAACTGTAGTTATCTTACGATAAACAATTTTCAAACACTTTAAAATTACAATAGAAAATTGTATGTTACTGTTTCTCTAAAATGATTTGGTTCTTTAATGTATATTGGCTGTATTCACTTATTCTATGTATTTTCTTATAGAGTATAACTAATTTTCATTTGCACATTGCTTTTTTATGCTTTCATTTCTTTAATTTGTATGTTAAAAAAAAAGTATCTTTAGGGGCTAAATCTGTAATAGTTGGTAGTAGATAGTTGATGACAAATTCTTTGTCATTTGTTAGTAAGAGCACATATCTTTAATTGTCTACAATGAAACGTGTAAAGACCAAACAGCTTTTTGCAAATATAAATGTGAACTCTGTTAGTTTGAATGAGTGCGCTTCTGAAAGGGTGGTGATGATGGACACCTTGCAGTCCACTGTGTTGGTGCCTGCATTTAGAAGGCTACTGAAAGAGTATCAGAAAAAAGGAATCATTTCTATTGCCGTCCTTGATCTGTTTGTGATTTTTCATTAGTAGTGTTATTTTCACTGGCCTTCTTCAGCCTGAGTGGAAGGGAGCCTGGCAGCTGTCAGAGCCCATCAGAAATAAGAGATCCAAACTTTCAAATACTTTACACTATCAGTTCAGTAGGTTTTTCAGAACCCCTGGGATTGTTTATAACTGTGCCTTCTGTGCTAAAAATGCTGAAAACAATAACTGAACTTGTCTTTGAAGCTCTTCATGTATGTTTTTCTTCGTGTATTGAATTTTAATTATTTTCATCATTTATGGAGTTTCTAATATTCATTCTTTTTAGAATGTATGCTTGAATTTATGTTACATTTATGTTTATTCATTGTTTTCTGATTAATCATTATGTTTTAATTTACCACTTATACATTGTTTTTGAAGTTCACGTGCTTAAAGGCTTTCCATTTTGAATATGATACATGAACATATGATACATAGACAATTGTGAGAAATCATCATTTTTGTGCTTTTCTATTTATGTTATGGTTCTGCAATAAAAAGCTGCTAGCTTTTGTGAACTTTTTTACTCATAACTGTCTTCTCTGTGTGTGCTGTGCATATATATATGTCTTTTTCTCCCACGTGAACGTTGCTTTTTGAAGTGCCCTAATAATAGGTACGCTGTTTCCTATCTCTTGACACAGAACTTGTTTTCTTCCTTTAGAAATGCATTTTCTGTTGATAATACTAGATTTGCATGTTTCAATGAGATAGGATTTCTGTCATGGATCCACAGTGGACCAGGCCACACATGAATACTAGCTGGCTCACATTTGATTCCATGATTTTCTCCACAGTTGTGGTCATACCATCTATCCCTCACCCAAGTTTGAACCATGGATTCCTTGCCAAGTTAATTCCTGAGCAGAGCTTTGCCCACTCATTTTACAAAGGTAATATTAACATCATCTCCTAACCTGTTTGGGTGTTCTTATTTAATGTAATGTAATTCAATAAATAACTGTGATGTAATTGTTGATAAATAAGTATACGCCTCAGGTTACATGGAGATCAGACCTGATGACACCTTCAAAACTTTAACTACATTTCTCTAGGAGACCTCTTACCCATTTTTGCTGCAATTTATTAACTTTACATCCTATGAACTAAATTTTATAAAAGAGCAGTGAGGAGGAGAAAGTGGATTTTGAAAATTCGACATACCTTTTGTTTCTGCTTATACTGCTACAATATTATTAGGTCCTTATAAACAAAGTCAGGCCTATTCTAAAAACTACTGCATACCACATAAAGTATGTAGAGCTTTTGCAGTAGCATCTTTCCCCATATCTTTTCCTGTTCTTTTTCTTCCTTTCTTGCCTTTTTTTTTCTTGCCTTCTTGATGGTATGTAAAGCTTTGATATTGTATGTACTGTGAATTATTTTATGCTTGTAAGTTAATGTGCTGTGCTGTGCTTTTCTTGAAAGAGACCGCTTCCGTACCAGAGCAGCTATTATATGTTTTGGGCCTGTTTTTGTTTGTTTGTTTGTTTCAAATGGTACAATACAATGCAGGGAACATGTTTTTCAAATGTCATTATTTGAAATAATATGATATCTGACTGTAACTTCAGCAAAGTTTGCATGTTTATTTTCCCATTTATCTGCATGTACTGTGAATAAATAAATGTGATATAGGTTAAAAATCTCATGAAATGTTCATGGTGTAATTTTGCAAAATCTCAATGGGTAAAAATATTGACTTATAAAAAGCTGAGGAGATTTAAAATTGCATCCTGTTTATGAACAGAAATTGTTAACTTCTCACTTTACTAATAATGTAATTTATGTTAAGTATATCACATCCTGTTCTGGAAACTTTAAGTTAAAATTTTCATTAGAGCAAATTAAACAATCATTATGTTAATCTAGCATTTCTTAAATTTCCACAGATACATGTACTTTTATTATACACTGCTTTAAATTCTAATGACTAGTAAGCAAGAGTTTGTGATTTTGATTTAAAAGTCTACTGTACATAAAGGAAAAAAATATATTTTTTTTCCATTGTTCAATTTGCTTATGTCATATTCTTTGTCGTGTCATAGTTATATGGGTATGATTCAATACATCATTGATGATACTGCAGAATAATACCCTGCAACAGTTAAATTCTGCTGTCTCATCTCCTTTTGCCTTTAGAACATGCTCCTGAGTAGCAGTCATAGGATATTTTATTTTGGTTACCTTTTGCTTGAAAATTGGTATTATTTAGAATGCCTCAAAGCCTACAGTTATTGAAAAGAATTACAGTTAAATTTAATACAGTTTTTAGAATAGTTGCAAAATAATTATTATATTGCTATATGTACAAAGCTTGACGTTTGAAATAATGACTGGCAAAAGGAGGATAAATAGTTTTTTCTTCTCATCTATATGACATAAAGTAGATGAACAAAATCAGAAAAAAATGTCTAAAAATAGTCTTTTAGAATGGAGAAGGCATGCAAAGTCACCAAAATATTTCAGACAAAGCTTTTTTATTTAGAGATATATCCTCCATACTATTGTTCATAGTACTTACTTCACCTCAAATTCAAGTGAAATAGTTTTGTTTTGGGGTACCTTTTTAAAGGTTCAATAGAGCTACAGAAAAAGAGTGAGATAAAGAAAAAACTGTACTGAAGAATTTGGCATTAGGATCCAATTTTTTGATAAAGGAAATGTTATCTGTAGCTAGTTATTTCACCTGTTGATGTCACTGTATCCTTCAAGGTCTCAATCTACAGGGTCCAACCTCTTATACCCAACTGCTTATTAATCTCTAAACTGCACATGCCATTAGAGAAGAAAAGTTTCTGCTTTTTAAATTTTGAACACAGTCCCTCAGTCCTTAAAAACATTAGCAGGAATGGAAAAGAAAAAAAAAAAAAAAAGCCAACACTGTCAGAAGAGGCTTAAAGTCAAAACCTATTTTGTCATTCCAAGAATTTTTCGTTCCAGTGGCTTAGCCAATCAGTTTACTTTTATTGATGTGACATGCTTCCAGACTTCAGCAGCAAACATGTAATACATGAAAATTACCACATAAAATGCAGTTACATTTTAAGATAACTCAACATATTATAAAGCGATTATTTTTATTATTTAAAAGTCAATATATGTTTTTAAAGCCAAATCCTTTTTATTAAAATGTGAATAAAAATTCAGTTGTTATGTGGAAATACAGCATCTATATTTTGTTCATTCTGGATGACACTAATTGGATGTAAAGGATGCATTCTTTGTCAGTTCGATACAGCAAATTGTATTATTATTGTTAGAACTGTACAAGAGTTTTTTGTGATAGATCTCTATGAACTTAGGAAGACTGATTGGCTGCTTAAAGGAAAATGATTTTTAGTAGATGGAATCTATTCATAAGACCAGAAAACTTGAAGGGTGAGTAGAATAGGAATTTCAGTGGCATTTGAATAAGAGAAAAAAAGTTCTTTTTAATGGTGCTTTTTTCTTTTTACTGTACAGTTGGCATTATCTTTTATTAAAACATATCTGAGGCTATGTGAGACCGTACTTATCTCAAGGACATTACAGTGTGTGATTGCTATATGCTTCTTTCTTGTAACTGCAGCTGGTGTCAAGCAAAGGTTCTAGGAATTCTAAATAACATTGTACTTGATGCTGAACATTTCATTTCTCATCATTTATAGATGTTGGCCTTTCCCAATTTATACATGATTTTATATATAAATAAAATGTAGAATTTACTAAAAAGAATTTAAAACATGTTTTGCAGGGATATATATTCTACCTATAAATGTTTGTAGGCATTAAAATAAGAATTTTTTTTGTTTGTGAACCAAGTATTTTTCACAAGGTATATGTTATCTTATACTGCTTAAAGGAGAAAGGGCACACACAGGAGAAAAGAAATAATTCAATGATGTCCACTCTACCATTGTGTCATTGTGTTGAATGGCATCCACTTAGCATTAAAAAAGTTTAATTTGCTATGATGTTCTGTTCTGCTACATTTTTTGTAGGGGAAAAATGTCTCTTTTTGTAGATTTATTTTTTTGCCATGTGTTTGTCTCAAATGCTTGCATTTCTCCTGTCGGTTTCTGATAACTGTAAAGGATCTATAATATTTCTAAAATAAACATTGTAGAGTTCAACAAAGTAAAACTTGTAAAACAAAAGCAAGCTCCTTCTTTTCTTTTTAGGTACACACATATGCATTAAGAGTCAAAAGCAACCCTCCTTAGCTCGGATTACTGAACTTCATAACTTCAGTTTTTTAAATAAAATCTGAAATATAAATACATTCATTTCCAAAGCTTTAAAATGGAACTTTATAAAGCACCTTGATTTACAGTGGTAATCTTCACAAACGTATCATGGCATAGCTCAGAAAGTTATATGAATGAGTTTGCAGGCTTATTCCACCTGCTGCTTCAAGTGTCAGATACTGAGTAATTCCTTCAGGTATATCATCAAAGAAAAAGACATAAAACATACACAACCCCTTCTCTTGCCTTACTTATTCTGCAACATCTTCATACATCATGTTATTCATGGCTGGATGCCAATCGCATAAATGAAGAGCTCGTATGATTCTAATGCTGACAGCGTGGCAAGTTGTCAGTCAAAGACAAATGCTTGTAAGGATACTCTGGAGAAAACTTAGACTCTCTCATCTTTTCAAAGATACGTTGCCTGCTTACTGCTCCCCCTTGAAGTTCAGAACCAGTTAAGACAGATCTTGGGCAAGCAGGATGTTTCCTGAAGCACAGAAGTCAACTAATTTGCAAGCCTTTCTTGCATACCTTTCTTCTTATGTGCTCTGTAGTTCCCTTATAAAGTGAAGTCAGGTGAATCTGTATAAGCAATCCAGAGCTATGCAGTACAATCTGAGCAACTATGCTAGAGAAATTTATTATTACAGTTTCAAAAAAAAAAAAGCAGATTAGAACTATTCTCTTGCTTTTGAAAGATGTTTAAGAAACACAGTCCAAAAAACGTTAAACGTTGCCAGTCTTTATTCTTTCTGTTCACAATATCAAAGAATTAGGATGTATTAGACTTGGAATGTTACAACAGTTCCTCTGTATTTGTGAAGATTTCTAGATAGAGACTTTGGATCAACTGATATCGAAATGTAAGAACTTGTTGAGTGACCTAAAATATTCCTTGGTCTACAGACAGATTTATCATCACTTTTTGGTTCATCAGATTTCTCCAATTGACTGTGATTAAAATAAGTTACATAACTAAAATATGGAACTACTAAAAATGGGTATAACATTAAACAAATCTTTTCTATTAAGGGATTGCTTTCACCTGACTAATCAAAGATGATAGAGAACTTTGTTTGCGATTCTCAGTATTTCACTATCAGTATTGCAGTATGACTTAAAGCTCTGCACAAAATTTTCTTTGTATATAGATATTATTTGCCATATGATTTGTACTCCCTGAAAAATGTTTCTCTTTTTCCAGTACTGTCATAATTTTTGTCTTCTCTCACACAGTGCTAAACCAGTTCTGTTATTAGTAGCCAAGACATCTTTACCAGTCTTTGTCCCTTTGGTCAGTTTCCTTGTGAATTAAGTAAATTTACTGTAAAATGACAAAAAAAAAAAATATATATATATATATATATATTTCTAGAATGGCAATGCCTTAGATAGCTTAGAAAATTTTCTTTCTTTTTCTTTTCTTTTCTTTTTTTTTTCTCTTCTTTTTTCTTTTTTCCTCTGTATCTGTAGTAAGATTGGGATGTTTTCCCAAAATTGGTATGAAAATCTCATACATCTGGAAGGTGTGGAAGTCAAGACTGGAAAATTGAGAGTAGCCCTTCCTCTTACCAGACAGAGGGTAATCAGAGCATATTTTTAGAGCAGAAATATCGTATCAGTGGAATAAGATGTGGAAAAATAGAGGAGCATTGTGTTTTTATTTAGAGCAGCTAATCAGCCTTATTATATATAAGAAAGAAACCTCTTCAAGCTATTGCTATGAATTTGAAGGAGTTTTGGTAATGGTGGTCAGGATCACTAAGATGAGTTTTCTCAAGTCTGGTCATTGTCAAAGCTGTCCTCACTTACACTGAAGATCTATTAGACTATTGTTTTCAACAGTACTTCCATGTCTCCAGCAGTGGAAATGTGTGAATGATGTTTTTGTGCATATAAGCTAGCAGACTGTAAATTCTTGAGAACACAACTAGTACTAAGCAAATGATGGAAAAAAAAAAAAAAATCATTATAAAAATTTGATGTTATCACTTATATTCAGGGCTGTTTTGGAAATAAAAACATTGTAACAGTTCAATTCACCTTGTATCATATTGCACAGAGAAAAACAGTATGTGGCTTATCACAATACTTTATCAAAAATGGATTGGCTTTTCATCTCCCTTGATACTACTGTCTGTATTTTTTTTTCCCAAAGCTCTGTAAATGAACAGATTTTTAAAGGTGTGTGCTGTGGATGGAGTGAAAGCTATTGATTTTTTTTTTATTTACTCTTGATAGAAGCAGAAATTGCTTTTTCATCTGAGGAGAGTAAAGCATCAAGTCTTCCTGATCTTTTTGGTGTACAACACCTAAGTACTGTCTTTGCTACACCATAATTTGTATTCCTAGTGTTGTAGCATGTAGATTTCCAACCTATTTTTAAACTAATTGTTTTGCAGAAGGATAGCAGTCTAACTACACAATATAGTACTGAACTACTTTACACTGCTTCTCAAAATACCCTTTGCCTCCACAGTGTCCTGATAAAAATTGTTGCTCAAGCTTCCACAAAATCATAGAATGATAGATTCTATAGAGAGATAGAATAGATAGAAAATCTAATTGTACATATGTGTGTACATATGGGACATGGATGATAATCATGTGAATGGTAAAGTTGAATTGTATTGAGTTTCTGCATTCAATTCAAGAATATTTATTGCTTGCCTGTTTATAAAAATATATCCTACCTATTTATTTATTACTATATCATGAATGACTTATGGCATCAGAATATACAGTTGCACTTACATTTCATTATTAATTGATTGATCACTGCATACACGGGAAGCAGTTGTAATTTTTTTTTAATTTGTGGTCAATATTTTGATTTGTATGTACAGAGTACAGATATTTTAAAAGTTCTTTCATTTTTGTCAAAGCAGTTCTTAATATAATGTTTTTAGTATAAGCTTCATCATATGTTCATATTGGGAAAATATTTTGTGCTTCACTGTTTAATTTTTCTGGCTGGATAATGTAAACTGTGTGGCAGATTGTTATTTTTTTATTTGTTTTGCAAACAATGTCTAAACAAAAACATTTAGTTGTATTTGATTAGAAATATAGGTAACTACAAACTCATCTTTTTTTTTATTTAAAAATTGTCATAAAGAAGAAAAAGCAAATGTGGGCAGGAGGTAGAAGCCTGTGATGACCAACACACTGAGAATCACACCTTTCTTCCTTCTCTTCACTGTTTTGTCTTTTTCAGTTAGTATTTGTTCCTGTGATAATTTTGTGTCTCCCATTGCACTGAAAAGAATCTTTCATTGTTTATATGGGTTTTGAGTTTACACAAGACAAAAAAAATAAAAATATAACTAACAACATAAAATATTACAAAAACTAGGGAAATTGACATAGAAAAAAGAAAACATGCTATCGTATTGTTCCTAATTTTTGTTTCTTGTTTTTTTCTTTCAAATGCAAAAGTGAGTGATGTCTGATGAGTAAGGAAAATGATAGCAAGGCAGAATCAAGACTTTACTTTAAAAAATTGCCTAAACAGATCAAAAGTTATGTGTTTTAAGTGGTTTTTTTAATGCTCCTTCTTTGAGGAGGATAGAAGGAGCTGACTTATCTCCCTGCCTGAGTCCAGGATTGATTGTTGGGGAAAAACAATATTTTAAGACTTATGAGGAATTTGAGCAAATTGGAGTAATTTCCAGTAAGCAAAAAGAGAAGACATGCACTTGCAAGTGGAGAAACAATCTGTTATCAGCTCTGTCCTCTGTCATGCAAGGTCTTTGTGACTGACTTCCCAACTTTGATTTCCCCATCCTGTCTATCCTGCTCCATTTTGCTCCCATTTCAGAGCCTTTCTCTTCTGCATATGTGTTCTGCAAAATAAAATTCACTGATTCTCAGATAATCTTGCTTTAGAAATAACAGAATCCCACTAATTCCATTACTGAGAGGGGGCCAGTTTTGTTCATTAATGCTTAGTTATTGAATGAAGAGTAATACTCTCTGGGCTGCTGAAGTGAATGTACGTTGTGTGGTTGGACAAGAACCAACATGACTATGTAAGGATTTTTTTTTTCTATGGCCTATTGTAACTTCCACATAGAAATAGAAATGCCATTATGACCAAAGTTACTGAGTGAATATAGAGCAGCTTGGAATGCTAATGTTTCTTCTAGAGTGATTCTTGCCTCTGTTGTGCCTCAGCTTCTGACTGACTATATTTCCATTGCAACTCCCTTTTGTATTACTTGTTTCAACATAGTTTTAAATCCTTACTACTCTTTGATTCTGTCTTCATATTGAGTTCTTCATTTCTATATAATTGTGCCACTTCTCCTGTGCAAAAACTAGTAGATCAGTGTTGCTAGGAAGAATATTTTCACATTTCTTTATCACCAAGTGTTTGGCGGTTGGTTAGTTCACTACCACTTCTGAAGGAAGCTGTAATATAATGGCTGTGATGGCCTGAAAGTGTCTTCAGCCTGCAGTGTATGCCCCCTGAAAATTTGTGGAATACTGAGGAGGAACATTTGAAATTCACCTAATAAGGTAATTATCAGTGCCATAAAAGCTGTACAGAGAACAGTGCGTACATTTTCCAGTTCATGTGCAGACTGGAAGGTGGCAACAACTCCTATACCTGAATTGCCCCCAGAGCTTCCATAGCAAATGTTGCTACTTTGCTTGCCTCAGACATTTGACAACGACAGGGATAGTGCAGCTTTCATATAAATTTCTTCTTGAGTTGGAAAGTAATTCACCCATAGTGTTAGCAGTTAAAGATTTTCAGTTGTTTTTTTTTTCATTTTATTTTTGTGTAGGATGGGTTTTTTAAGTCAATTTAGAAAGAAAAAAGGCCATAGGAATATATACATGATTTCTCCATTTTTAAGTAAATAAAGATTAAAACCAGAATATTTTGTGTTGTCGATTTTTTTATAATGGCAAAATGTTATGTGTTTGCCACCAACACGAAATGTCTCCTTGTTCTGGAATAAACAGAGTAGGTTTTGCATTGTTCAGGCGTTTAGAGGCAGTGAAATAACTGTTTAGGTCTCTCAGATAGTTAAAACAATTACAATACACTTCATAAATCACAAGCAAACAAGATATTTTAGGCAAGGAGTGTGACGGATGAGACTACCAGATATACAATATGTCATTTAGTTACCTTAAGCCCATATTTTTCCCATAATGTAGTAGATGAACTCATTAGTTACAATGAGAAACAGTAAGGAGAAGGCATCTGGCTTTCAACTGCTTGCTTCTGACAGGGTTAAGATCACTAGATCTAGCAGTGTTTCTGCTTAGTCCACTGACATGGCCTAGTGCTGCACAAAACTGATGAGGTTTGCTGAAAATTTCCAAGCTTACTGTCAGAATGCTCTAACATCAGCAGATGTAATCAGTTACATTTTTGCTTCTGTTCATGTTTAAAATTATCAGTTTGCTAAGTTGCTTTGAGTTTTTTGGATTTTTTATGAAAGCGTAAGCATTGCAGGTTTAAGATTTTTAATGCATAACAACAGGAAGTACTGATTCCTTAGTCCTAAATTCTGAAATTTACAGAAGTGCTATCCCAAATTATAAATGAAGAATAAAAAGTATCTGCATTGCTGCAGATCAAATTTGTTGTTTTCTGTGACCCACCCTCAAGAGCTTAGAATTTACCTACAGTAGTACCAGTAATAATGCAGACGGTTATGATGATATGCATTTTTAGACAGATTTTTCTGAATCACAAAAACTACTTTGAAACTATACTTATTTGAGAAAAAAATATTAATCAGTTCTATCTGTTCTGAATTTTATTTTATTTTGCTTTGATTTACAAAAAAATTGACATTTTATACCCGTATGATGCTTGCTGATGTTTTGAAAATTTAGTTAATGCACTGGCTTTAGGTAGTTGTCACAAATTGCTGCTTGCAGTGTGTTTGCAGTCTATCTAACTTAAATTATGTTTCTGAAATTTGCATCCAAAAAAGTATTTGAATAACTACTGCTATGTACACTTCCAGCATTAATCTGGCCAGACTGTATCAGCTGAGCTTTTTTATTATTATTTTACTGCAATAATATGTTGCTTTTTTTTGTCCAAGAATGAATCTGTATGGTGGCACTTCATCTTTCTGAAATATGGCAGTGCGTACAGTATTCCATAGTGAAATTACCAAAGTTTTCTCTAGTGCAATTAATACTGAGCTGTTTTAGGAATTACCTTTTTCAGCAAAGTTTGGAATCATGTTTGCCTTTTCCTTGACAGTGTGGTATTGGTAACTGAATAATTACCCAGTGATTGATGTGTCCAGGCCTTTCTTATCAGTCATATTTTGTGACACTCTAGCTTTGCTGAAATTTACTTCTTTGGCTGTTTTTTGTCTGACAATAAATACTAAGAAAGCTCTTAGTTTAGCCATTTGGCATTCTACACCATTACTATATTTTACTCCAAAATAAATCCTGAAATCTTGCTTACTATTGAACTTTCGTAGTTATCCAGATCTTTTTTTCTCCACCATTTCATAACAGGAAAAAACGTATTTAGTTTTCTCCAATCATATGTTGTTGTCTCCACTTATATGTCTGGCAAAAAATACTTGTAATTACATCACTGATTTCAGAAACTGCTTTTTTAAAAATGGTTTAGAGTCAATTAATTCCCACAGTTTTGATACATTTAAATTCTGGTTTTGTTGGGGCATTTGAATTTCCAGAACCACACTTCCACGAGCTTTACTGCCTTTGGTTTTGTGTTGGACATCACTGACCTTTATGAAAATTGAGGGTAAATGTCCCTAACTCTGCCATATAATGTACCTTCTTTTATGTATAGTCTTCTTCATTTATGTAACAGTGGAACCTTATTTTATTTAGATGATATTTAGAACCTTATTTTATATAGATTACAATATACTTTCACTTTCAGCAGCTTTTTCTTCCTGTTTACTATTGGACTTGAATAATCAGCAGAGAAAACTGTATTACCTTTTTTTTTTTCTTTCTTTTTTTTCACGTATAAGTTTCTTTTAGGCCCAAATTATGTTTTTGATTTTTCAGGTGTGCTTTAAGCAATTGTAATATTTTCTTTGGGGATTTATAATCTGAATCTTTTACTCGAGGAGAAAGAGTCAAAACATTTAGCTTCCTAAAGCTACCAACACATTTTTTACATTCTTTGTTAGCAATCACAGCTTCAAGTTGTTAAAGTCAGAGTCTGAATTATCATAAAGTAGTCACACCTTCATATACAATGCCATGGCTCCTGTGACTATAACCAAACATTTGTAAGCTGTGGGTCCTGTCCTGGCCTTTTAGCATTTTATGTCGCTGTCTTCCCAAGCAGGTAGGATACTCAGCACAGAGGTGTGATTCCTGCTTAAATAGGACAGCAGTCATCTGCTACAATCAGTCCTACTCTTCCCATTGGTTCAGAAGTGTTGTCTTTAGATGAATGGAGTTTAAAGAGACAAACAAGCAGAAAATTCATTAGGCTCATGCTGTGGATCAGATGTCCCTCTGTGCCAAATATGGGCAGTACTAAGTAGTATTGGATTTTTTACTTCCTGACCGGCAGATGCTAAGTGCATCAAATGCAGCTCATAAATCCTGTTTCTACTTCCTGCTTCAGAAAACAAGGCACATACCCATTTGGTAAGAAGTGTTTAAGGCAATTAGGAGCAAGAGAAGGAGGAAGTGGCTTCGGCTTTTATGGCAGTTAAAAGAAAACAATATACCATATAATGGTCCATTATGCTTTGTATTTTTAAAAGCTATTGTTTTATATCTATATGTTTGTCAACGCTTCTAAGTATGATTCATTCTACAATAGAATTTGTTCAAACACATACATAATCTTACACGGAATATTTTTTTCTGGGTATGTGCACACACACACAGATATGTCCTGGTGGTAAATACGTAGATATTTTACAACCAGTTGTATACAGAATTAGTAATTAGCTATGTGCTTGTTATTACAGTTATATTGTTGATGGATATTTTGTTTGAAATAATTAGGTAGGCAAAGTTTAATCTCAGTATGTTTCTAAAATATTTCCAAAATATCTAAACTACAAACCATCCCCTGAAAAAGTATACATCCTTCATACACCAATGAGCTACATTTTCTTATCAGTGCAACTGACTCAATGAAAATAACGTAGTTTGAAATTTTTTAAATCATTTTGGATGCAAGATTATTAAGAAAAAGAAAAAAAGACAAATCTGCAGTTTAATCACTTTTGCTAACGTTCCTCTGATCATATAAAATTATTCTTATCTAATGAAATTGTTGTCTGTTTCACTGCAATAATGAATAGAGGTATGCCTTCTCAGTTACAAGATGTTGTAAAGTCCGTTTCAATCTGGAAATGTTCCAAACTCAGTGGATTTCACTTTCCCGTCTTCCCATATCTATAAAGCTGACCTTATTTTGTTCTTAACATCTGCCAGAATTTTTCCCTTTTGTAGTGAAGGGAGTTATTTAAAAAATGAATAATAGCATCTTTTTTTTTATTATTTTATTATTCATGTACAAATGAATTTAATGTAAATTTAATGAATTTAATGCTTTTAATATAAATCCATGTGTGTAAAATGTGTATAACGTGCATTTTAAACAAAAGGACAAAGCAAACTAAATGTCCAGCAGTTTTCATTTGAATACAGGCTTAAGATTTGCTGTCAGCAATAAATATCCTATGTTTTGTAGTAATCCTAAAGCATAAATGGTTGCATTTTTCTTTAACAGTAGTCTCACAAGTGATACCTGTATGCAGTGTTGATCAGTTATGATTTTTAATGTTGTTGTTCCTGACAGTATTCTGGTATTTGATTACTGTATGAGTTGTGGGCTGTAATATCAAAATGTCATTGAGCTTGCACTTTGGGCTCCCCTTACAAGTCTTTATATATGCCGAAGAGGTGTTGAAACCAAAATGTTTTGTATGCAGAATGAGTATTCAGGCATAAATTACTAAGATTTGTAGGTAGATTTTTTTGTAGATTTTTTCTGACAGAAATTTCTGTGTGACAAAACTTTCTAATTATATTTGTAGGAAAAAAAAAATCTAACTAAATATTATTCAAAATCTCTATTTCACTGCAGAGACACCAACTGTGTTTCCAGAAAACATCAAAGATAAAGAAACACCAACACCCGTTGAAGATATTCAGCTGGAAAACTCTATTCCTCATACAGATTCAGGAATTGGTGAAGAACAGATGCCTAATATTTTGAATGGGACAGACTTGGAGACCAGCACAGGCCCTGATGCTATGAGCGAACTGTTGTCTACTCTGTCTTCAGAAGTGAAGAAATCTCAGGAGAGCTTAACTGAAAGTCCCAGTGAAATCTTGAAACCCTCATCATCGATATCCAGTATCAGCCAAAGCAAAGGCATCAATGTCAAGGAAATACTGAAAAGTCTCGTGGCAGCACCAGTTGAAATTGCAGAATGTGGTCCGGATCCAATCCCTTACCCTGATCCTGCTCTGAAGAGAGAAGCTCAGGCTATTCTTCCCATGCAGTTTCATTCATTTGACAGGTATATGGCTGAATTCGTTATTTTAAATTGATTAAATTTAGAAATTTGAAGATCTTTTCAAACATTGTTATTCTGCTATTGTTTTAAATTTGACTGTTAAAAAGTTGCTGTATTACTTCACCTTTTCTTTTTTAGCAAATCAGACTGCACAAAATAGTGCTTCACCTTGGTTTTCTCAGTCATCAGTGAATAGAACTCCAAATTAATTGTAAAAGAAGCCTGTTTTATAGAAATATTATTGCAGTAAAATCTTCTATTTTTCTTTTAAAACATTTTACTGAAGAGGCAGAGTAGTATCTGCTGATACAGAACAAATTTGTTGAATATTTTTTCGAAGGCTTAAATTTTGGATCCATCACTTCTTTCCTAGCACTGAGATACTTCAGCCATGGCAAATGATTTATATAGTCATAGTGAAAACCAGACTTAGGTCTTTAAAAAGGAAATAGGCTGAAATCTAAGATATATAAATCTATGAGATATATAGAAGATATATATTGAATAGTTCAACATTTACACAAGGAATTCTTCTAGCTTTTTGGGCTGTAGATTTCAAACTTCTAATGGAAATAATTTACAGTAAATATCCAGCCCATCTCAGTTATCACAGTTTCACTTCAGGGCAAGATACACAACTGACAACATTCTCCTAGGAGAAGGGTAGCCTGTTTTATTGTGGGCTCAACCTTAAGCCGTGCAAAGATTTAACTCATGTGCTGATGTGATTAAATTTTCTGATATAACAAGGTTCCTGCAGTTTCTTTGTAAAACTTTTTTTTTTTTTTTTTTTTTTTTTTTTTAAACTGGACAGACAATAGGAGGAATTAAAGATATAAAATATGTCTCGAAACTTGCAGGACAGTTGTTAAAAAATCAGTTCCTCCTGTAGCGAAAATAAATAAAATTCTAAAGAAGGGAAAACTGAAACAATTGAACAGCTATGTTATGATTTATAAGAAAAAAAAAAAATCCATCTGCATTTACAGAAGACCTACAGAAATGTCAGAATTGTTTTCATTAAAGTCTTAAGAAATAACAATATGCAATCAATGTTTCCAGCATAATGTAAACAATAAAGTGCAAGAAGATGCATGTGAATTTTGGAACAAAAGTGAAGCGCTTTTGCATCATGAACTGCATAGAAAAGCTGATGACTTTTATCTGTATGTATAGATTAGTACAGATGCTGCTTTTCCGAAATAATTCAATAAACAATCAACATCTGTTGTTACAAAAAAGATTGGATTGAGATAGAACAGTGAAATGTGCCCTACTTGCAATGAATATCACATAATGTTATTTTCGCTCTTATAGCCATTTCAGAGGAAGCTTACTTGGCAAGTGCTTCATTAAGAGTATATTTCTTGTTCATCAGTCTGCATGTGTTAATTTTAGACTGACTTCAGTGTGAAGTGAAAAATATTTTTTCCTCTCTGGTCAGGTATTTTTCTTTCATCCTGTGTGAGAAGCCATCATATTCCAAAACTTCAGAAATGTCTTTCTGTACATTAAGAAGTAAAGAAATTTATGGTGAATGCAGAATTAATAGCACATAACTGTAAGCACAAAAAAAGGTTATTTACTGGAACCTATTCAGTTAATTTCTACCTTGGTTATTCCATTCAGATGTTTATTATTAATTCACAAGATGCTAGAAACCTAAGTTAACATGGTGGCATATTAGCTCATCAGATGTCTTTGTAGCCTTTAGAGGGAACTTAACATCAAAATGATTGGAGTGATGAGTTTAAATTCCTGAAGTACAGCTTTATTAAAAAGCATTAAATAGTACGTAGGGAGGATTGCAGTAGGTTGACTATAACTTCTATTTTGTGTGAGCACAAACAGAAATTAGATTCTTCTTGAAACAAGGACCATCATTATAGATGTTCAAAAATAGTTCTGTAGAACTATGGAATTGTTTGAGATGTGCTGTGTATGTCTAGAATTTACATTTTAACAGACACTTCATACTTAATAGGTTCACTTGGGACGTAGAAGCTTTGGGGTTTCTTTTGCTGCTTGCTTTGTTTGATTGTTCTTATCTGCTCTCTTACCCTGCTGACCAAGTTGTGATTCTGTTGTTACCTATACAAAGCATACAACTTTATTTGCATCTTGGTAGTAGTGTATGTTGTGCTACATCAGCCTTTGGTATTATTTATTTCTTCAGAAAAAAAAAAGAAAAAAAAAAAGGATGAGAAAAAAAAAAAAAAGAAAGAAAAAAAAGGTAGTTGTTAAAGCTGAGAAAAAAGAAGATCCATTGTATTAACTTTGTTAGGACATTTTTTTTTCTCTTTAATAGGACATGTTGCTATCTGATTTTGAGTGAGGTAGATCATACATTTTATTATAACCCACAACTGTGAAGAAAACATTGGAAGGCTAGGGCAAGTCCCACAGTCTCGAGAAGTCTTATATTCTTACCTCCACAATTAAAGGGATATTACTGAACTGCTGGTATCATCATAAAAACACTAGTATTCTTAGCCTACAGGACATCAACTTGCTGTTTGGATCTCATGGCTATGTCCCTGAATGCTGACCACTGTTTATACATTGTTATCTGTGTGCTTTGCACATGGTTTCAAAGTACTTACATTAATTTTGTGGTAATCTCTAGAGGTAAATGATAGGTGATTATTTTGCTTTTTTTACAAAGTTGCAAAGAGGAATCAGATTGAGATCCCAACCCTGAAATTTTCTAGGGGGAGCGTGAAAAAAATGGTTGTTCAATAATAACATATTTAATTATATTGTTTAGATTTAATTAAAATATGGCCTGAGAAATCATTACGACTTTTAGCTTGTGATGGTTTGTGATTTTTTTTCTGTGGCCTCTACTATTCTAATCAGCACTGAAAAAAAATGAAAAAAGTTACAGGTTAGTTGCTTGTCAGTGTATTTTCATGTAAATAGAATTGTGTTTACTAGTATAAACTAATAGTCAAAATAATACACACTGAATATTTTTTAGAAGCTAACGCTATGCCTTTGGACCATGTTATTATAGGTTCTGTTGCAGTAGTTCATACAGCTTTTGGTACGTCACTGAACCTTGTGGCCACTGGTCATGTTTATCCTCTCTGGGGAGAATCGTGAGCAATAGAGTGTATTGTTTTGCCAGATTTTATTTGTTTCAGTTCAGCTTTTTTGTTGGCTTTTATAAAGTACACACGGCCATTCTGTATTTATCAGCAAATCAAGATTGCAGATATGCATTTTTTACTTTAATCAAAAGGTATTCCTAGTGATTCTTACTATTATAATTCATTTTTTGCTTACATTTGGGTGGCTATGTGTCTTAGAAGAGTTGCAGTAATAAATAATTACTAGAAAATTAAGAACATCTTTGTTGTTTTAGAGGCTTTCTTTAGCTATAATTGCTCATTTTATATGCAGGGAAATAACACATGAAGTGAACTCCAAGTTAAGAATCCTATTTTATCATTTCATATGATGCATTTTGCTCTGCACGTTCTTGCAGTTGCACACTGCTAATATGCTCACAGAAGTCACTGTGTAACACGCTGCAGTGCGTTCTCAGAATTTGTGCAGTTATAAATGAAATATAAAAGCAGAAAATGTGTCCAACATGTTTTATCGAGCGGGACTTCTGTGCAGTTAATGTATGCAGCCGTTCAAGCACTATCGAATGTAAATGATGAGGTGATATTGATGAAAGGAGGGGATTGAGGTCTCAGGGGGCGCTGATGACGGATTGAACAGAAGCGGCCTTGCCCTGAACGTAACTCAAGTCTGTCGTCTTCACTGCTCAAAGCCATAATGGGAGGTGGCAGTCTGAAATGAGTTGCCACGGCAAAGAGTATTATTTTTGAAATGCTTTCACACAAATCACTAGGCCCTGCATACAACTTAGTTTCATGCTTTAATGTCATCAGGAGGCACAAATTGGTGTGTCTAATTGTTTGCCACCTGCCAGCAAAATGAGCTGCCAGCCAGCCAGACGGGTTTGATTGTCTGTCAGTGATTCAATAGATTGAGAGTGACAACATCAAAAATTTCACTTCAAACTCTGGAGCTCTGAGCAGCTTTTCAGAGACCTCTTCCCCACAAGTGCTTCTGGACAACCGCATTTTTCAATTAGTTTTCAATATATTGCTGCCTTCTGCCTCATCTGTCTTAAGGTAGCTGTAATTACATTATGAGCTATATAAACAGATTTCTGAGGCACGTGAGCCCAGATTCTCAAAGTTATGACATGTCTTTTAACGTCAAACTGAATTCCTTGAAAACGGCATCCAGGATGACATTTTTAGAAGCAAACAAGAAAGGGTTATTTCACCTAGATTTGCAACTAATGGAGCATAACTCACCAACAATTCCTTTGTGCATTCTCATCTTCCACCTGACAAAAATCAGTATCTATTGTTGATTTTAGGGCTTGGGGATTTTCTTGGGTTTTAGTCAATTTGAATTTGTCCCACTAGAAAACTCAAAACATTAACATTTGTGAATTTATTTCGAATTCTATCTAGGACTGCATTCTAAAGCTTACATTTTTTTTCCATTCTACTTTTTTTCTGGTAGAGAGCTGTTAGAACAAAGCTGTTTTTGAAATTGAGAGTGCTCTTGGTTGTAACCATTGTTTATTATTCTTTCAAACCGAGATAATTTATATGTATTTTCTGTAGTTAGCAGAATTATTCCAATAGGAAGCATTCTTGTATAAGCTGAAAACATTGAGTTCTTGGAAGTGAGAGCAGTTATTTTTCTCCCTATTAAATATGTTGTTCACCTTTAATCACGACATTATCACTTTCTAAATTGGAATATTATGGAGTTTTATAGTTTTAATGCTCATTAAATTCTTAAAAACGACATCTTGAAATATTTTGAAGGACCCACTTTTGAAGTATTTTAATCTTGTTTTTTGTTTATAGTTGGTTTTTGGTTTTCCGTAGAAAGTCCTTGGGCTTAAAGGTATTTATATGATAGAGAAGGTGGACATTTTGTGAGATTCAGTCAGGGTACGTGTTCTGTCAGATAGCATGAAGAAAGAAGTTATTTTAAGATTGCATTTAAATCGATAATTATATTTATTATATTTAGACTATATTTGGAAGTATTACTCAGAGTCTCTGTGTTTTGGTAGAATATATGTATGCATATAAATTTTACTGTTCAACAGAATGGGAAAAAAACAACAACTGTGAGAAAAGTGGTAGGAGGAGGAGAAAATATTGCTTTTTATAGTAAAGACTTAAGAGCTCTTCACTCTATATTTCCTAAAGTAGCAGTTAAAATAGATCCAAAAGAATGGGAATTATGGTTTCAGATCCTGTTAGACAAAGAAGGGAGCTGAAGTTGCATTGTCTGTATTCCTGAACAGTGTCATAGCCTCTGATGTACTAAATAAAATGGAGGAAAATGTGGGAGGGCTACTCCATCCCAGCTGTTCATTTAGAACAACTTCATCCTATATTAATAGATTCTAGTTAATGAAAATTTGGCATATTAATCCTTGATTGTTTTTCATCAAGCTGTTATCGTGTTCCTTTTGTTATCATTTACCAGTCTATGCTCAAATAGCTCTTTAAAAATTCATCTTATAACCTCTTTAATGTGCATCTTTTCATATTCAGTGCATGAAACTTTAGCTATAACTTATCTGAAGTTTATATATGGTTTATCAGGAGAAGCTTGTATCTTTTTACTCTATGATATGATCCAGTAGATATGCAGTTGAAAATTATGCTGGATTTCTGTCTTGTTTTTTTTACCTGCATAGGTCTGTATAAAATAGATGTTAAATTTGTATTGACTGTTAGAGAACTGATGCTTTTTAGTGCTTGATTTTTTGATTTTTTTTTTACATCATACATACATGATTAGGTACTTTCCCCAGTCCCAGCCATCTCATAATATTTGCTAATAGTTTTTTTTTGTCATTCAGTGATTTTTCTGGAATTTAATGTATGACATTTTACCTTACTCTCTATTCATATTCTTCAAATTCATTACACTTGCAATATTTCCAGTTTCTTTATTCAGCCGTGACCATTCATCTTACGTGATAGCTTTTTATCTCTTACAGTTTTTCCTTGTTTCTTGTCAATATATTTTCTTATTTTAGATGCTTCAGTTAATTTATCCTAAATCCAAGGGAGATGCAAGGGACTGTGAATTTCACTGGGGGGTGAACACTGAAACTCCTGCTTCATCTGAAAATAAAAAATCAAAGGCCTTCATTTCCCTGTTCTAGAACCACTTCTGAGATGATTCACTTCCTTTATTTAGAAGAAAAGCACATTTTCTTTAGTAGATTAAAAGCATGTTATATAGTTTAAAGTTTGGAAGTTTTGATGAATGCATTATATAAAATAATTTAAAAATCAATAACTGGACATTCAGCACTAAGACTTCATTTGCACAAGCCTCAAAGATTATATAGCTCTGTTATTCTTCCACATATTCAATATGCCTCACATTTCCTTATCCAGCTTTTCTTCTCCGTGACTGTTGACTCTGAGTTACATCTTTCCTTCTCAATTTCAGATGAATCTATCTTAATGCAATCAGCCGAATAGAAGGTTGTGTAAAGTAGGATTCAAAATGTGGTATTAATACATGCTAACAAATTTTACAGATTCAAACCACAGTCTGAGGCTGAAAACAGGCTGAATAATGAATAATCAGCAGTATACATTATTCGTAATATATTGAACATGCGTATAGGTATAGAGAATGCAGCCCAGGGCTCCGTCCAACCTGGCCTTGAGCACATCCAAGGATAGGGCACCCACAGTCTCTCTGGGCAGCTGTGCCAGTGCCTCACCAGCCACTAAGTAAAGAATCTTCCTACCGTCTAATCTAAATCTATTTTCTTTCTGTTTAAAAACATTATCCCTTGTCCTATCGCTGCCCTCCCTGACAAAGAATCTTTCCCTATCTTTCTTGTAGGACCCCTCTAGCTACTGAAAGGCCACAATGAGGTCTCCCTGGAATCTTCTGTTCTTCAGGCTGAAAAACAACAAACTCTCTTAGCTTGAGAGAAATCCTCCTGCTTTCTGCTGTGGGGAAAGGAGAGCAGGGGCAAGAATATCAATTCAGCCTTAAGAGGTTTCACATATCCCAGAAGAGTGTACAGCAATTCTAGTTTAGTTGCTGCTGCTCAGCTAGATAATACAAGACATCCAGTATTGGAGGCTCATGTCTGACCTCCAGATTGACCAGAGTGATTAAGATGGAGGGCCTTTGGATTTCAAAATGGAGAAGAGATTCAGAATGTGGATCAGAACGAAAGAGAGAAAATGTACTGCTGTACAAACTGATTTGTCTATCACCAGCACTGAGTAGCTAAAATTTTAAGGAAAGCTTACTTGAGAGCTTTTTTTTTTTTTTTTTTTTTTTTTGCAGTTCAACACATGAACGGTGTAATTTTCTATCTAAACATTTCATGTGAATTAATAAACTGCAGACAAATTCTGTAGCCATTTGCTGAAGTTATTTAATACACTACGTGAGTGATGTGCAGGTTAGACCAGCACTCATGTTAAACATGATGTGAATTACGATTACTTCAGACCTAGACTTGGAATTTGAAAAAGACACTCAGAGCAACAGAATATTCATTAGTAGGCCCATTTCTTTATAGAATTGCAAACTACCTGATGAACTGAAAAAGAAAATTAGTTGCTACAGTCAATTGCTACTAATCCTTCGCTGACTAACTCACTGATGAACATTTGGGACTGGAATTATGTGAACAATTTTTGAATGAAGTCTAAAATATATTGTGTAAAACATTGTCTAAAAAGAAATGTCAGAATATTTTCTTCTAGTCCTTAGATTTCTGTTTCTTCATGAGAGAAATATCTGAATGTCTGTCAGAGTTGCATATAAGGCATCTATCACATAAATTTCTTTCTTCCATTCATATTATCTTCAGGTAAATAACTATGCATCTTTCATAAAGCTTCTTTGGTTTGATTTGCCTTCTGCTTTCACCCTGTAGGCCATTGGAGTGATTTGATTGGCTAAAAGAATGTTGTTTTGTTTTGAACTTGAAAGCAATCAGTCGTTCTATTTCACTTTTCTTGCTCTGTTGCTACTTTGATTGTTTTGCACATTTTTTTCTTCATTCTACTGTGTTGTTCATATGTCTACTTAGTCTCCTTCATCTGCATGTCATTCTGTATATTCACTTGCTTTGTCTTGTTTTATTAGTAGGAATGAGACATTTTGACAAGATTACCATGTATGACATGTCAGAAAAATGCATTTTCTTTCAGCTCGGTTGATTGTGTCTCACTGATATTACATACTCTTATGGCAGAGATGTTTCTCACGATGTTCCCTCATAATTTTAAATTTAATAACACCTGACCTGTCTTCATATCCTGATTCATACCTTAAAAGAACGTGAACCGCATGAAGAACATCAGTACTTGTTGAACATGGGGAAGACTGTCCCTTTTTTGAAAAAGGAGCTGATTTTCAGTCTTAATTTACACTCCTAATAAAATAGTCTCCTAAACTTTACCTGGAGGCCGGTCTCTTGTGTCTCAGGAATGAAGTTGATATATGCAGTCCTTGCTTTGCTGTATAGGTAATCTTTTGGATGCTGTGAAAGACCAATTAACTCTCTGAAGCTAAAGAGAAAGATTTTGAATTTGGCTTCATATTTTTTGGAAAGTTAGTAAAGAAATAGGAAATAGTTCTGTAGCATTGTATCAGCAATTTAACAGATTCAAATAGGAGACCTTATAGGATGAGAAAAATATATTTTCTTAAAAAGAAAAGGAAAAAGAAAAGGAAGAAAAAGAGGAAAGGAGAAAGGAGAGGGGAAAGGAGAGAGGAGAGAGGAGAAAGGAAAGGGGAAAGGAGAAAGGAAAGGAGAAAAGAAAGGGAAAAGGGGAAAGGAAAGGGGAAAAGGGAAAGGAAACGGGAAAGGGGAAAGGGGAAAAATCTCACACTCTTGTCTCACATTTGCAAGCACTAGAGTGTATGTGTGTCTATGAAGTCTGAAGTCTGTGTAACAGTCAATTACCTTATGCTTGCATCTAGGTGCATGTCCAGTATCTGCTGCAATGATGTGTATAACATGGATACACGCTTCTGTCTCACATCTCCTAGTTTCTTTTTTAAAAAATATTTAATTTTCTTAGAGAGTGTTTTTGTTGTTGTTGTTGGTTTGTTTGTTTTCATTTCTTTTTTGTTTTTTACTCTTATGGAGCTATCAACAACATCTCTTTCCTTTCCCACCTTTATGAGCTTTGCTACACACATTCTTGGGCAGCTTAATAAATGCACCATTAACATAGGCCAGTCTGAGATTCCTGTGCGATTTCTTCTTGTGTCTCAACACCCAGATATAGTAGGATGGTTGAGGTGAGAAGGGACCACTGGAGGTCACATGGCCCAGCCCTTTCTCTTGCAGGGACACCCAGAACAGGGTGCTCAGCATCATGTCCAGGCAGATCTGGAAGATCCCCAAGGAGATGCCACAGCCTGGGCTTGTGCTCTATAATCTGTGGGATATCCAAACTCATACTTCATTGGCACTAATCTTAGCTTCCTTATTTTATTGCATTTCTGTACAGAGATGCTGTAAGTAATGAATGGTTTTAGTTTCCTTTTGAGATTACTGTAATCAGGACATAGTCTTGCTTCAGATGCACAAGATGTCTTGTTTGTGTGACACTGTAGGGACTCTGCTCTTGTTGGTACCTGTTCAGTATTCCTGACCTCAAGTATTCACGTATTCCAGAAACTGAGTCTTTGGTTGAAGTATTAATTGAGCTTGAGATCTTTTTGCATGGACAGGAGCTGATCTTAGGAAATTTCATACTGTTACATAGCAGATTAGTCTATATCTGTAGGCTCAGTTTTATGCACCTGCAGCTGCACTATAAACACCATATCCACAAAGATTGTAGGAGATCAGCAGAGGAAAGGAATTATTTTAGGATCACTTATCTTAACCAATAGCTACTGAATTTTGCACACTCATCTTCTCCTAATGCAAATGGAATGAGACAGAAAACCATCCATATGCCTAGAATTACCTTTCTGAAGTACTTGCTTCAGGGTAGTTTTAAAACTGTTGTTCAGAGTATAGAGATGTTAGCTGGTGCTGTGATCCCCACTGGAAAGAGTAAAGAAAAAATATTACTTATGAACACTTTGTATGTCATCAAGAGATAATTAAAAGAATAACAGTTGTACACAACTTTCTCAATGGCATCACCTGTACAATTTGCATCAAATTTGAATTAAAATCCAGAAAGACTGAGGATTTAGATGTGTATAAACAAACTCCATTACAATAGAAATAAATAAAAGAAAATAAGCAGCTTTTGATCCACAGTGTGCTATCATATTTAAATGAAAGTGTAACAAAATAACCACCAAAGGAACTTCTGCAGCAAAATGAGGCCACAACAAAATAGTTGAGTTTTCTTCCTACTTTGTATGGTTACAATAACTATTCTTAGCTTCAAAGAAAAAAGTACCTGCTTAAATAGAAAATATGTATGATGAATTAAAAAAAAAAAAAATCAGGTTTTCTACTGAAATATGCATTTTTGGAGCAGATACTTTTTGTAAAGATGTGGATGTATTAAATGGAAAAATTTAAATTTACCAGTCTGCATTTTGCAGTCCTATGCTGAAAAAGTATTCAGTAAATGTCCCTGTAATCTTTTCCTCCTTCTTCCCTTTTAATCTGTGCAACAAATCTTTTGGTTTTGAGATTCGAAAGAAGAGTGCTTTAAGATTAGATGTGCATATGTGAATGTTTGTTTGAGTGCAATAAGTCATCTGTATATATGTGTGTGTATATTATGAGATACATATCTTCCATTTTTGTGTGGAAGGCATGTTCTCTTCTAAAATGCTTACAAATTCTTAAGGCTACTTTTAAATGAGCATAATATCTGTATTCTGTGATTAAATGTTTACTAGCAGTACAATGGCATAGTTTTTTGACATTTTCTTTGCAAATCTAGGACACAGGTGCTCATAGTGTTGTCAATAGCTTATCAATGAATGTTGACACGTTTCCATTTTGAAGGCATTGGAAGAGAAATTGAGTTTCTCAGCATCACCTGAAACTGCAGGCAACAGTCAGTTAACATAATCTCCATCTACCCAGAAAGAATAAGGAAATTGCTGTTATTGCGTGTTCTTACCAAGAGCGTTATAACGGAGCGTAATCTCATAATAAACAAATGTTCCTGCTAATTCTGCTGTAGAATTTTCATAATCTGCTGTTCCTTTTCCTGCAGGAGTGTGGTCGTGCCAGTGAAGAAGCCTCCACCAGGTAGCCTGGCTGTGACCACAGTTGGAGCTGCCACAGCAGGGAGCGGGCTGCCACCGGGTAGTACACCTAATATCTTTGCTGCAACAGGAGCTACACCAAAAAGTATGATTAATACAACAGGTATTGTCCTTAAATATTTTTGTGACCCCCATTTTTCCTGTCTGTTCTTTGGTTTTGTTGTTTTTAGTGATTTATTTTCTTTTTCAGCCATCTTTTCTGTTACTGTTTTTGTACTTTTCAAATTTAAAAAAAAAAAAAAGAAGAAAAAAAAGAAAAGGAAGATTAGGTCTTGGCCTTTGTTAGTTACAGAACTTTCTCTTGGTTTATGTTTACTATCTTTGATATTGCACAATGGACTTGTGCAGCCTTTGAATAAGTTGAGAATTCAAGTGAACTAGCTTTTCCATGCTCTGCAGTAGAGGATGCTTGTATGATATATACCAATAAATATCTCCTTATGCATCAAAGAAATTAAAGAATCCTAGGTAGGCATATACCATACATTGTTGAGTTCAGTTTATTTGGTAATTATTTGTCAATAAAAATTATTCTATGTTTTTTGGAAGTTTTTTGAGTAAGAACCTACCTAATTTAACTCCGGTTGTGTCTTCTCAGTCACAGTTTATTGTGACCTATAGAAGGAGTACAGAACTTCTTAATTATTTAAAATAGTAATAGTAGAATTGTCTTTCATGAAAGAGCCTGTTGACCATGGAGGCTGTGGTTTCCTATCATAAATGAATCCTTACTGTGAGAGCAACTGATGTTTACTTAAACTCCTTTGAAATGTCTGGCTTTGCTATGTTTTCTTTCTAAACTAAGCAAAAGCACTTGAGAGAAGAGCTCTCTTCAAGGATATCACAACTGCTGTCAGAGGTTGAGAAAATGAAAATCTCCCTGGGGTTGCAGAAAATGAGGGGAAAGCTTTTGGCATCTTTCTACTCCATGCAGTAATATGAAGACGCTCGTTTTTTTTCTTTCCTGTTGCAGATTACCTTTAATACCTGGTAATAGAACTTTCTATTTATTTAAGGATTAAAAAAAAATAAATCTAAAAAATCTAATAATCCTAAAGCAGATGGGAGTAATAGAGCTCTAAATATTGTTATCATTTCTATAAATGCTTTCCTTTTGTGTAGCCACTTCTGTTAATCTTGAATGGATTTCCTTTTAGGTCCTCTTGTATCATGCAAAAAATACTCTACAATGAAAATCTTGTTTTCCAAATTGTATTGAGTAGTGTGAGCTTTTCAGTCTCCTCACTGATTAAAGATCTGGAGTGTTTTGGCTGGAATGTAGTAGCTCTTCTTTGTAAGTAATAGCATTTAAAAACGAGTCACATCCCTGTAGAGGACAGTTTTGCAGATACCATGGTTCACTGTGAAAGGGTTTTTTTGTTTTTTTTTTCTTGTTTTGATTTTTTTAAATAGATTTTATCACTTTTTTTTTTTTTTTTTCTGGTAGGTTTTTGTTTTGTTTTCTTTTAGTGCAACCATTTTTGTCTCCCAGTCTGTGGATTAGCTTGATTTATGGGAAAGTATTGATTAGATAGAACTCCAGCAAGTATTAGATCTAATTAGTAAGAACTATATGTGTGTTGAATTTCTTGTGATCTTATTTAGTTCTTTTATGCCTGAATTCCCCCAAATGAAACATATTAATTCTTTTAAGAATTAGTTTTAAATGTATTTCCTCTCCAATATATGTTTAAAGGTTTGAATTTATCATCAACAGTTTAGAAATGTTAAATGCATTAATGGCAGTAAAAATTAGCATAACATAGAAAATGTATAAGTATTAAATAAAAATGCTCATTTCACAATTTTTAACTAAGTTAAAACAGTTATCATATATGTCAGTTTTTGAGATGTAGACATCAATTATCCAGATGTTTTCTGGTTTGTATACACGTAGACTCTGCAAAATTATCTATGTAATTAATGATTTTAGAGTAGTAAAGAGAAATTCATTAAAGAGAGATTTTTACTGTGATGAAAAAGGAACATTATACAGTTTTTTTAGAAACACTAGGTGTCCCCCCAAACCTATTTACAGCTGATTTTACAGTATGTCACAGATGCCATGCCAATGTAATTTTATATTTGAGACCTGTTCTTTGCTGGACTTCTGAAGAAGGTGTGGGGTTTTTGTATCTTTGTTTGTTTGTTTGAAGTTTTTTGTAGATTGGAATCCATGTTTATGTTCTCTATGTCATCGCTGTCATAGTCAATGTCACTGTCATGATGAAATGAGATGAGTGTTACTGATGCCCTTTCAATGTGTTGAGTGTTTCTGTTGAGAGATTTTCTTCTTTCATTTCTTTAAGAATATGTTTCTGCTGTTATAGAATTGATGTCTGTAATTCCTGCCTCGATTCTCAATTCTGTGTTAAATATATAGTCTTTAGTCTGTTTTGCCTTCTCTGCTGGGGGCATCACTGGTTAAATTACTTACCAACTGCTATTTTTAGACAAAAGCCATAATGAAAAAAAAAAAAAACTTTGGAAGGAGAGGAATCTATCATTACTTTAGTAGCATAACAAAGCCTAGTTCATTTTGATATTGATGTAACTGGTTTTAGTTGGCCAGACAAAAGTCAAATCTTTATCTAAGTTCTTTTTCAACAAAAAATATTTAAAGGCAAAAAATATATATGTTTGTCCCTCCTATCTGAAAAGTTTTCACCATTACCAGCATTTGACCTCAACTTCATTGTCAGATGGCTGCTTAAGCAGTTATGAAACTGTAAAGGCTTTCCTGAGATTTTATTTTTTATTTATAAGAAATTGATACATATATATATATATATGCAGATATTTACACCTATATCACAATTGATAACACTGATCAGCAACAAGGAGTTACCAGTTATCATTTTTAAAAGTGTTGGAACAGTTGATCCCTAAGCTTCAGTTTCTGGGTCCTCCCATCTCTCATTGCTAACCTGGCTAAATCTTCTTCATTGCTTGTCACCCCCAACTCTGGTAGCACAGCCATCCCTCCAACTGCACCACTGTTGTTGATACCTATGTTACCATGATGTATTACACAGTGACTGTGCAGCAGAACACTGACAGCATTTATCAAGATTCTCTTGCTACCGCTCGTGGCCACTGTATGCCTTTTCTGTTTTGCTTCAGAGAGTCTGAACTCACAGTGCCGTTTCAGCAAACATGATAGATTGGCATTTAGAGTCTAAGTTTAGCCCTTAGCTCTGACCCAGATCACATAAAGTATAAATGTACACTCTGTCTGCATCTTTTTTTTCTGAGCAGCTGTTCACAACCCATTGAAATGATACCCTCGCTGCCCTCCCTGCTTTTAAGGTCTAAAAATTCTCCTTGACTTGAGTAAAGAAACTGAAAAAGTAAAAATTAGAATCTTATTAGAGTATTATAATTCTTTTGAACACTGGTTTCCACCATTACTTGCTGAAGGAATGTGTGTTTTCTATTTTCTCTGTTATTTATTTAAATTTATATTCTATTTTCTGCCTATAGTTGCAACTGGGCAGCCAAGAAGTGTGTATATATAGAAAAAAATGTAATAGTTAAGCTTCTATTCTCCACTCAAGCTCATCTTAAATATACCTCTATTTTAGAAAGATCTTGCTTTACATGATGATGTAAAAATATTTTCATCTTTGGAATGTAATTTGGGAATAATGAAAATGAGGTAAGGATTTATTTTGCCTGACTTTCAGTAGTTATTTAAGTTTATTATAACTATACCAGCAAAATGAGGTATTAATTTGTATTATACTCACATTGAATGTTTTTAATTGTTTTAGAGTAAGTAACATGATTTCTTTACTTAAAAATAGATTAATAAGACGAGCTATATTGAAAGTCTCTAAAAGCTGTATTTTTTCAGACCGAATTAAGACCTGTATTTTTTGGGGGACAGGTGCAGTAGACTCAGGATCTTCTTCTTCCTCTTCGTCATCCAGCTTTGTGAATGGTGCTACCAGCAAAAATCTTCCAGCCGTCCAAACTGTTGCTCCAATGCCAGAGGATTCAGCTGAAAACATGAGGTATACAAGCTCTAACTTTTACCATTTCTCCTCCTACAACAACCTCATACATGCAAAACAGTGTTAAAAGAAATACGTAAAAATGTGTTTCAGTTTCTTTTGTATGCTCTACTGTAGTTATTTGTATAATTCAATGGATATTTACAAACATTTGCAATACTAGGAATGTACAGGCCATAATAGTACTATAATAGTACTTCACTGAAAATTCTAACTTCTTTGAACTATGCCAGACACTGAAACTTTGTTAAGAGTTATTTTTTAGTTGACCAGCTCTTTGCTATCAGTGAAAGCAAAAATCAGAACACAAGCACAGCTGGGCAACAGGGCACTGGGGAGTGGAGAGAAAACCTCTTCTGAGCAAACAAAAGCCCTATTTAGGTTGGAAAGGGTGAAACCGGACATGCATTCATGTAGCTAACTAAAAGGCATGCTAGATCTGAGTTGGTATAGCAAGGGGCACATGCCATGGAATAGCTAATACTCCTTCAAAATTACCCTCTAAAATTCCTATTGCTTGTCTTTCTATACTAGCTTCTTCTGCAGTACAACTTTAAAACAATTTGAGGTTAAGTTCATAAAATTGAAAGAAGGATTTTCTTCTTCCATTACAAAGTAATGCATCCATCCTTACTGCAAGGTCTGGATGATAACTGTGAGCGTTTGTGCTTCCCTGGATTTCTTCCTTTCTTATGCACATTCATAAGTAGGCACACAGAAATTAGGCTTAATATCCAAAGAGGTGAATGATGCACTGATTGATAAAGAGCAAATTGATTGTTCTGTAATTTCCCATTTATAAGCTTGCTACATTTAGAAGAGGAAAGTAAACCTGTATAACATCTAATAGCATGGTACTGTTGAGCATAAAACCCTACCAAGGAAGTAATTTAAATGGTTCAGATAGCAATGTTAGTTTTTATAGTAGCGATTTCAATAATTTCCAGAATTCCTTGTCTGTTGGGTTATATGCTTTGCATTTCAAATTTTTATATGAAGTTTTTTGTTGGAATTTTATCATTTCCCTTGAAATAAATCACTGGTCTTTGGACTCTTTGGATTTTTATTTAGATTTAACAAACTATTTTGAAGAACTGTTTGGGTTCCCTGCAATTTATACTGTGTATTACATTAGGTTTAATAAAAACTGTTCTTGGTATTCTTGGTAGGCTTTTGTAAACCTGTTTTCATGGCTGAACTAAACAAATTGCATACCTAATTCTCCCTCTAAAAGTAAATCTCCTCCGTTCCTTTTTTTGTGCTAATTCCAGCACTAGCCTATAAGAAATCTTCACAGTGTTATTTGCTTTTTTTGCTCAATGTTTGAAAAGTGTTTCCTCTAATCTGATACTATTGCTGTGCTCTTTCAGTCTTCCCTGTCCCAATGTATTACTTTTGTGTACTTTTATGATAGATATCATATATAATTTATATTCTGACATGTGTAGCCTTTTACTTGCAAAATAAAGAATCTTGAATTTGGATGGTATTAAAATTTTCTTTGCATTTAAAAATATCTGCAAGTGGAGTGGAGAAAACTTTGGGTTTTTTTACAGAATATCCTTTAAAACTCTTAATTCAGTCATGAAATCCCCAGAGAGTTTCCAAGTGATTGCAGGGTGCATTATAAGGTATAATAGACATGAGAAGCAGCTGTAGTATCAGATCAGGCTGTTTGTCCTCTTTTGCTGCTCTTTGTGCATGAGTGTGAACCAAAAATTCAGTAGATGGGCCACCTGCTTTCCTGAATCATTTTGGGTGTCTCTTTATGCTTTTTTCTTAATTCTGTTTGTTATTTTTGAAATCAGAGGACCAGAACTCCAGTCAGTTTTCAACATGTAAATGCACCAGGGATTTATATCAAGGCAAACAAGACTTTTTTCCTTTTTTTTTTAATCCATTTAAATATTAAATTCGGATATTTGATATGTATTTTTGAAGAGTGCTAAACTTTGATCTCATGCTTTCACAGAATACTATCCCAAATTCCCCATTAATAGATCCATAATATACTAAAACCATCAGTAATCCATTTAATAGTAAGGTGTTTATTATCATCCAGGGTGTTGATTAACAAGACATCCAAAGCTTCTGTGTCACTGGATTCTTAAATAAAAGTTTTTTCAATTGTACATAAAGTTGTCAGAGTTAAATGAACTCTAAAATCAGAATGGATTTAAAATCTGTTCTGTAAATAAATAAATTTGCAATGAAAAGTTATAATTTAGAGAAGTCTTGATTAATCTAGCAGGTTTGTTTGTTTTGGTTTGTTGTTTTTTTTTAATCTCTAGCAGCAAAATCTTAGTATAGATTCATGTTTCAAATGAAAAACTCCAAGATAGTCATCAGTTTTTCAAGTAGATTCAAGAGAAGCTCTATCATAAAACAAAGACTGGTGATATGGAAACCTCCTTTAGAATATCAGAAAATCAGTATCTGAATTTGAAATGGGAGGGCAGCATGCTGAAAGAAAATAAGCTATAGGAACTCAATAAAATCACTTTAAGTTATTCAAAGAAACCTTCCTTTTTGTTTATAATGTCATCTTTTTTTTTCAAATGTAGGAATCTTCATATGACTCAAATGAGTCTTATTTATAGTTTGCAGATGGTAGATACTACTGCAAATTTAAAAAGTCAGTGTTCATTCTCTTGTTTTCTATTAATAAATAAAACTTCTTCCTATTAATGTTCCTTTAAACACAATAATATTTTGGTATTGTAATTCCAATGTGAACAAAATACTTGCTGACACAAGCAGTCTGAAAAAATTATATATAAATTCATATATTGGTAGACCAGAATATGTATGTACTGTAGTTTATATTTTTTGAGTAATAATTTATTTCTCTGAAGTAACACTGCAAGTTTTTAATCTTGGCATAAGAGTTTCAGAGGGCACAAGTGTTATGCCTTGTCAAGTTTTTAAAGTGAAGAGGGCATAAAAAAGGAATCTGATTGGCTTAATTTGTGATCACATTGCCTCAAAGTTGAAGAAAAGTATGTTGATATCCTTGACTCCTATGCTAGATCTTTCTCATGCATTTTCTGGTCAACTACTGAAATACCACATATGTTATGTGAAAGCTTGAAGAAAAAAATCAAGCTATCTGTGATTGCTTTACATGAATAAACATTTTTCAAGCTCTCAAATGTATATAAAAAGTAAGTTGAGATAGGTGCAATAGTTACACTTGAATCTCTCACCTTCCTATTGTGTTTATATGATAAACTTTAAATGCTAAACCTTAATTGATGTACAATAAAATAATAAATGACTCTTGTAATAATCTTAAAAATGAGAATAAAATTTGTTCTTGTTTTGGAGTACCCTGTAAATGCTGTAGAATTTGAGGCTGAGATGGCTTTTTTGTTTATATTGAACCATTTAAGCACCATAAAATTTAGTTAAATTATGGTCTTCCTTTTCTCTAAGTAACTTATAGCAACTTTTAAAAACAGGTGTGGTTTGACATCATTTAACTTCCAGTTTTTAATCTTTCCTCAAATCATGGTCTCTGTTTTTCCACAGTATCACGGCAAAGCTTGAGAGAGCCTTAGAAAAGGTGGCCCCTCTCCTGCGAGAAATTTTTGTTGATTTTGCCCCTTTTCTATCCCGAACATTATTGGGCAGTCACGGACAAGAGCTGTTGATTGAAGGTACTGTTTCTGTTACATTCTATTTTATTTAGCTATTAGAAGAATGATATGAAAAATGTTACTTTTCAATGATTTTTCATAAGTAAAAGAATTGGTTGTTAATGTCTTGTGGTTTAACTTATTCCTATTTAACTTTTTTTTTTTTTTTTTTTTTTTTTTAAGTAATTTGAAATATCAGCTTCTGTTTCCAGTTTTTTTTTTCCCTGAGTTGCTGTGTAACTCAGGAAATAACATTCTGTCATCATGGATTGCAAAAACCTCTCCATAATATGCTTTTCCCTTCTCAGAATACTTTTGCGTTTTTCATCCTGATTTTGAGAAACGGGTGATACTGTAAAAAAGTGTATTGAATTTGCATGGAAGAAAATAAATTGAAGAATGTGGTCTAACATTATTGATATATGCATCTGGATTTGGTAGGGGCGCTGTTTGCTCTGGTAGGTCAGTTGGTAAAGAGTTATCCCAAGGGAAATTAATATCAATGATTGATTAAATTGATTGATTGATTAAGAAAAGTTTTTTTAATGTATAGTAATGTTAACGTTACTGCTATGTAGTTATAAAATTTGGGAAAATAAATTCTCATAAGTAAGACAGTAAGTAATGCAGAAATTATGCTAAGTGTGAATAGGGTAAGCTTATGCAGGAAGTAATGAATCAATGCAAATGCATACAAAACAGTGAATTGACATGAGCATGCACTGTTCTTACATCATACATCCAGAAGCACATATTCAGCCAATTAATTTTTTTTTTCCTTTCATAATTATTCTTACACACAGTATTGTTGTTTTTCTGAGAGGAAAAAGTCATTATGACTTCAAGTTGAGCCAGGGGAACCTTAGGTTGGATATTAGGAAAAAACTTTTTTACAGAAAGAGTTGTTAAGCACTGGAATAGGCTCCCCAGGGAGGTGGTTGAGTTTAAACACATCCCTGGATGTGTTTAAAAACTGTTTGGATGTGGTGCTCAGGGACATGATTTAGAGGAGGGTTGTTAGGGTAAGATGGTTAGGTTGTGGTTGGGCTTGATGATCTCTGAGGTCTTTTCCAACCTGAGCAATTCTATGATTCTATTATTCTGTGATTAGTGCGAGGCTTGTAATGTGTGAAGATCTATGAAACAAACAAACAAACAAACAACACAGTTTGTGTTCAAATGTCAAAACACCTTCTACTATATATGCATTTTCTCTAAATACTTTAGAGTATAGTCTTTCTAGGGTCTTTGTTGATCCTCACATTGGCCCTCTTTTGTTCTTAATGCTAGAAATATTTAATTTTATGATTAAAATCTTTTAAATATCCTTTTCCTTTTTTTGTTCTAAATTTTTAATACAAGGAATGGTAAAGTAGCTTTATAATTCTTGGAAACTTCCGATGTTTTGTATTCTTTATTTCATAGCTATGAGTAAGTTGCTGCTCTCATTTTAATGAGCAACTCATTGAGAACATTGAGATGACTGTAAAATGTTTCAAGGATTTCATCAAGTCTTTCATTTCAAAATCAATTGCAAAATTCATAGCGGTTTTACCCTCTTCTTTTTGACAACTAAAGTATATTTGAACTAAAGTGTATTTAATTACACTTTAGTTTTTGTACAATATAGATAAAATTGTCTTCGTTTCATCTCAGGTATAGATTAACAAGTTCTTAAAAACTAAACAGGGCTCCAACAGTTCTCTGCATATGATCTCCTGAAAAGCAAGATGCTGCAGGAACACCATGACTACATGGCAGTATGAATTTATGTCATTGCCTGTTTCAGAGATGAGGTTTTGCTGGCTGTAGCATTCTTCCCGTACTCCGTTTGCCTGCCTTTCAAAATGCTGTCTTCTGTGACTCAGGCATCTTATTCATTCTCATGAATCATTGGTTGTGAATCTAACATGGAGTTAATTCCTAAAAGACAGTACTTTCACCCCAAGATATTGAAATAGCAATCTGTAAAGAACAAATCCATACACAGGTTAAATTTGTATACCGCATGCTTCAGGACCTGAGGGTCTGTTTTCTCCTGAAGTAGTTGGACTTCTTTTCTTATTAACAGGGCAGCTTTCACAGTCATTATGTATTTCTCATCTTTGCTGTCTTCATTGCACCCTTGATCTCAACTAAACTAATCTTGCATAGTTAAATTCCACTTGAAAAAAAAAATGCTAAATTCTCTCCTAGTCCATTACCTTATTTACTTTGATAAATTTCCTGTCATTGTTTACTGAAAACTAATGGTGGTCTTACCCCTCAAACGTGCTCTTTGTATAACGACTGCAAAACAGAGATTATTCGTGGAGTGATTCAAGATATGTGAATACACAGAATTCCTGTGGGGCGTGGATAATTTAAACTTGAATTTTTTTCACTGACAGTAGTATTTAGCTTGACAGCTCTATATGAAATAGTTTAATTTGTGCTTTGTATATAAAGGTTGTATTTACAACAATTAAGAAGGAACTAATAAAGTCTGAAGGTGCTCTTTTTTTTTTTTTTCAAATTGATCACCACACACAAAGCTGTTGCGTTATACAAGGCTTGTCTCTTTCATTATTAAATCTTAAAATATCTTCCCTATTATTGCTGTCTTTTAACACCTGCATATGATATAAAGAATTTTCTCACTCAGATTTTGATTAAATCTGAAAACTTTCAGACAACCTTGATGGCAAAATAAAGATGTGAGATTCTGAACAGAAAAGAATTTGTAATACTTCTAAAGCAGGTTAATTATGAAAACTTTCCAGAATATCTGATGGTATCAGATAGATGTTGTTTATATATCTACTTGGAGAAATGTATATAGGACAGTTATTATTTCACCTAGTCTGTCAGACAGCTAGTCTGTCCCAAACTTCCAACAAAATATCTTAAATTCAAACCATGTCACCTCATTTTCTTTAGCTTGTATCAACATTCTGTCCCATGGAAGACTTTCACATAGGTTTTCCTGATGGAAATGATATTCAGTACCTTAGCAATGACTTCTTAAATTTTGAGTGGATTTGAAGTGATCTGGCTGCAATGATCTAGTCAGTTCTAGACCAAATACCAAGACCACTCATTCAAAATCATTAACAATTCATGTTTGTTCGTGTAAATTGGTAGCAGAAGAATCCTATCGCATTTAAGAACCCTATCTGATACTGCATAACATATTTTTTTTGTAAAACTCTTCATCCATTTACTTACTGAAATAGTTGGCTTTTTTTGTTCCCAAACAAGTTATTTTTTTCAAAGTATCTCACACTTCACAGTTTTTCAAATATTTCATCAATTTTCCAGAGTATTTTATACATGGAAAGTGTCCTCAATGATAGTTTAAAAGTGACTGATTTGCAGTTGACTGCAAATAGCTTCAAACAAAATATACCAAAAACAGTCCCCTATTACTATGGTTCATCAACAGAACAGGTTCTTTAATGCCTCAGAGAACAGAAGTTGCAAAGGTTAAAATTGTCCGTATAGAATCTAATTGGAAACAAACATGCAATATGTGTAGGTCACATATTTAAGCTTAGCTGTACTCATTGTGGAGTTCCATTTGACACTTGCACAGGTATGTTTTCACTAACTCTAGTTTCCATATGGTCTGCAAATACCTTCCATGCAAAGTGCATTACAACATTCTAGCCTTTAGGTGAAAATGTTACAGGCAAGTGTAATGTGATCTGTATCTGAAAGAAAAGCTATATCCTCTTTTTGTCAAGCGCAGATGAGTAAAAATATTTTCAGTACAGCTGTACTCAGTGTCTTAAGCTGCAATAAATCCAATTGAAGCACAGTCACATCTGATCCTTTCCCTTCCCTTTGCTGAGATACCAAATAAACTTTACCAATGCTTTTCATTTTCCTCTATGATTACTTAGGTAGACCGTCAGCCAGATATGCCTTCTCCAAAAGAGCTCTTACAAATTTCTTTGGCGTACACTTATGTTTCTGATACATACACAATTCAAATCAGGTGAAACAGAATACATTTTGTTGCTGATAGGAGTAGAAAATTTTTCTCCTCATTAACTCACCACATGGCCCTATGAAAATATTCAATAGAAGTGGTGAAGGACTTGCTTTGTATGATATTTGACAGGATATTTCTTGAAACAATCAAAAAATTGCCCAAAACATTCCTTTGGAAACTATAGATAGAACTTGAGTGCTAAATGGCACTATTTTAAAAGTTCCCAAAAACATCAAGTGCAACATCACTGTGGCATCTACCAATGCAGGCACAATTTGTTTCTAGTTACCTCAATAAATACAAGTTTTGCATTAGTAAAAACACAATAATAATTTTTCTGAGAAGGAAGACCCTTATACTTTCCTTGGGGGAGAGGGAAGGAAGAAAAAAAAAAAAAAAGAAAGAAAGAAGGTACTATTTAGTACTTAAAATGGCCCTTGGCTTTCTCTTCGAAACTTTTCAGCACCTTTGTATTATTGCTGTAATCAGAAGCACAGATGCTGTAACGCAGAGTGAGTGCATGTGCTTGCAGAACATTCCTTTCCTGTTCATTCTGCACACTCACTCTGCCACAAAGAAAATATTTTTGTTTGTGTCTCCATGTTTTCTTTCAATTAATAAGACTTTTGGTAATTCTTCCCATTCTAAGGCACAGCAACTAACAAATGTTTTGAACAAAATAAATGAATAAATATTAACTATTAACTAGGCAATAAATATAAACATAGTGTTATGACTTTAAAATTTACTTTAATTAAAATTTAACTGCATGTAAGCAAGAACTGAAGCTATTCATAGTGCTGAAACTCCTTTGAGCTACTTTTTTTTTATCCTACTTTGATACCTTTATCAATAGTCTCGATTACAGTATTGAATTGTTTCTGGCAAAGCTAACTGACTAGATAAAGCTATAAAAATGAGAAGAAAAGGCTTTTTGCTGAACAGAGATGTTGAATCATTTTTTTTTTTTTGAATAATTGCAACTCAAGGAAAAAAACAAATTTCAGTGTAGCCAAATGCTGAGTCCAATCTCTAGGAACAAAGAACAGAGACATGGAAGACAGGAGATGAGGGAAGAAACCACCAAAAGAATGCAGGGATTGTTACAACAGTTAGTGCACTCTGAGCACTTTTAACTCAGTGCTCAGGCAACAAAGACACGTCCAATCCATGGATGGTTAGAAAGAATAGATATTTCTGTGCACAACTTCAGCCACCCTACTACCATCCGGCTCTTTAGTCAGTACTTCAGGATTGATACACACATACAGCAGTGAAAGAGCAAGGCACAAGAGTGACTGATGGATAGTAGATAGATAGACGCTATGTACTGAAGCACAAGCAACTGATTTTAACCAAGGTACTCAAGAGAAGAGAGAATCCGATGCTATATGTGGAAAAAGAAGTTAGATAATGCAAGATATCTTTCTACTAACTGAATGCATAATGAAGGTAAATAACATTGGAAAACTTTACTAGGACTTCCCCCCAAGTATTGAGAACAATATTACTTGTTGTCTTTGTAAGAGGTTTACATTTTCTTTCTAAATATGAATCTTCAATCCAGCTTCTCAGGAGGAAAAATATAATGTATTTGCCAAAGGGTTTTGGTGCTTCAGTATCACTTAGAAATCTGCAAATCCCCATTTCCTCTGGGCTATACCCTGCACTTTATGGTATTAAGTTTGCATTATCGTTTGCTCTAGTGTTGCAATCTCTGCATTTATTCATATGGTCATAGAAGATATACCACGGTGTCATCTAGATATCTGCAGAGATCTGTAAGAAAAGGTACTTTTCTGCTTGTTCTGCTGTTGGCCAGATGCTGTTGGGAATATATCATGTCTTTGAGGCATTGAAGTGACTGTTCAGATCACTATGAAATAAGTCTCTTTCTAGATTTTATAGGCATATATGCATTCATATATATAAAAAGATTTTTTTTCTTTAAGTGAAGTTCTTTAATCATTACTCTGAAGCTCATTTTTGTGTGGTCTGTGAGACATTTTCTCTTTTCTCTGCATCAAGAATCTTGTCTATTCAGACAATCACGCAAGGCTCATGCCAGCTAAAGTTTGGTCTTCGCATTTTGGTGTATGAATGCATGGCGAATATAATGCATGGTGAATATAAGTCTTATATGGGTGCTCTGGGTGGCAAGAATCAGCCTTTTACTCAGCCCATTTATCAGGGGATGATTAAAAGGTATCCACAATTGCCTTAAAAATTAGTGTCTGGTTAAAGAAATGATACCCAGTACTGTCTTAGCTGAGGCTGAAGTTACATGAATTTTTCTTCATCAACTTGCATCTGCTATGTACTAGCATTTGGGGCATACTATCATTTTGTAGTGCTTAAATGGAGGAAAGCTCATCTTGTCCATCTGCAAATTTTATAAAACACTGTGTTGTTATGAGGCTATGGATAGCAGAGGAAAGGATCATAAAACCAGTGATAGCACAGCACAATCTTTGAACACTGAGCTGCAGGCCAGGAGAGAGTACAGTATGATCTCAACCTTACTGGACATCAGAGGATTCCTGTTAGAAGTCAAGGTGAAAGTTAAAAAATGTTCATGTGGGAAAGATGTTTTGCAGTGGTCAGGTTAATGTCATTTGCAGTGTGTCAGTCAGGGTCAGGAATGTTATGGATTCTTTGGTTCGTACGGAGGCATGAACTCTCAGCTAGTTTCCAAGGATAAGGAGTTCATAATGCATTCTTTCTCTGCCCCTTCTAGCTTTTGCTCCTTTCTCTGCATGCTTCCTCGTTGTCTCAGCGTACGTTCTGTTCTGTCTGATAAGAAATCATGCTGCAAGCTTAGCACAGCTCAGCCAGTCAATTGCCTGGTCCAGTCCTCCGGAAGAGAACTTTCCTCAATTTGTGGAAGTAGGGTTTCTGCTCATGGATTTCTTTTTATCTTCCACTGAAAAAAACTTGCAAAAAGATTGCACTGAAATCATGCTACTATCTGAAAACTTTTAATAAGCCTTGCTTAGATAACTAGATTGGAATGATAACATGAGAAAGTTTAAAAGCATGAGTTATTACTAACTGTATGTTAAATGACTTCATAGTGTTAAAAGATTCGATTGTTGTTTAAGAATGAGGATGCTTTTGTGTATTTCATTTTCATGCTAACTTTTAAAAAGACAAGAAAACCCTTGAAATCCTCCAACTGATATTGTTAAAACTATCGATGCTGACTGAAATCCAATCTACACATTTTGTAAGCCCTTCATAAACAGAAAAATAATAAGGAATTTAAAACCTCTATTTATTGGCTGTTCAGATTTGATGTGCTGGTTGCAATCAATTTTCTGTCTCTAATTAGTTCTTATCATCTTGCTGGAAGGCTCCGTATTGTTGTTTGTTTTTTTTCTTCTTTCTCTGACTGCCTTGGGACTGTAGGTGTTTCCTACTAAAGAACGCTGCCAATTCCAGTAATGATGAAGGCAGAAAAATAACACTTGGTTTCCAGAAGACTGGATGGTAGGAGCAATAAAATGATGAAAGGCTAATTGGATATTTAGATCTACCCCTTTCTTTATATGCAGTCCAGCAGAGCCGAGTTTCAAAGTCTTGCATCTTTCACACTTTTTCAGAATCTGTTTCTAGTGAAAAGACAGATCCCAAATCTTGCTTTCAGAGGAACTGAAGAAAAAGTGCCACAGCACAATCTCAATTATTTATCCACAGTGAAATCTTCAAACTATAAATGCCTCCATACCAGTTACAGAACATTTTTCTTTCACATAATGAAGCCTTTTTGATGCCTTTAAAAAGATTTCATTATAAATACTAGAAAGTAAAGAGGACAACATTCATCTGATTTTGTAGATTTAACTCTTGCATTTCTGAAGTTCCTGTGCACAGAAGTATGTTCTGAGCAGATGTTTAACATGGCAGGAAACATCACAGATCAGAGATCCGAATAGCAACTAGAAGATGCATAGCATCTGGCACCTTCTTGAACATAAACCTGCCAATAATTAATTACACATATGAGCCACTCTATCCTTGTCTAATAAATTGGACACTTGCTAAGATATATTAGACTATGTAACAGGGGTTAACTGCTTATGCCCTCCCTTTTGTCTTTGGCTTGTGTGGTCCCACTATAACTTAAGTGCAGAAATAGTTGTTGGCACTCTGTTTATATGTCTTTGATTATATTACCATTGTTACATTAATTAGTAATCAAGGCATCTTTAAAATCCAAAGTGTGTGTAGTCTCATTAGGTATGGTTCTATTGCTGGAGCAAATGACTGAAAATCTAAGATTAATTGTAAAGTTTAGAATAAACAAAAAGAAAAAAAAAATGCTGGTAACCAGGTAAAGTAAGATTTACTGAAAGGAACCTCTGAAAGCTGTCCTTGAAAGAAACAGAAGCCACTAAATGATAGAAATTATTAAATATCTGTTGAAAGTGCTACTGTAGAAATTGCATGATTAGAATACACAATACCAATTTTGCTCTTTGAAAGCACATAAAGAAGTGCACAGAATATTGGAGCCTGTATAAAGGAAGACAGGGGCTTGATTATGATCCTCAAATTCCACTTACCGTCAGCAGTGCTGGGCTTGTAGCATGTTGGCTGCAAGCCAGTTGCAAGCCATTAAGGCTTTGAAAGGACAGGTCTTTTTGCCTTAAGATCCTAGTAGAATACTCTCCCTGATGACTTGGTGTTTCTCCTATGTCTTAAGATAGATGCTTCTCATCCTAACTTCCAGCTTTTCTTATTTTTTTTTTTTCATAAAGCTTCACTCTTACTAGAAGATGAGAAAAAAATAAGATTATAAAGAAATCTTTTTGATGCTATACCAAGGAAATCTTTTAAAAAATTATTTAAATTATTATTGAGAAAATTAGCATGTTCAGGCACTACTGTAATATTCCTATAAGCCGATTCATCATATCAGGTATACAGCACTGCTGTTACAGTGGACCAAAGAACCGTTGTACAACTTTTTTAAGAACAGCCACCTTTTTTACACATATTATTTTCTCCTCTACTGTCCACATACAAAGAAAAACGAGGTGGTATGCCAAAAAAGTATTCAGAATCTACAGGATGTTCGTGCTGTGACTGAAGCTCCCCACAGGCAGAGGTTCTCCGGTTCTTATTCCACTTAATTCATCATTCAGAACTCAGCAGGGGACTCTGCCTGATTTTGGACTTGAAACAGGCTGGTATTTGCCCCACCCTTTCTCCTCTACAGGCTTAAAAATGGAATCAATCTACTTTATTATCCCAGCAATATTTTCCAGAGAACTACCTAACTGGTAAACTATAGGCTGCAAATAACATCTCTGTATCAGGTTTTGCCCTGAAAGATATATTTCTCATGAAGTGTAGTTTAATAATCTTCTGTACTGGTCTCTACATTCAGTTTATTTACAAAACTAATGTCATTAACGCTGGTCACAGTTTCTCCTTCCATATTCCTTCAATTTCTGTCTACTTTTCACCTGCACTTATGACCCAGACTGAAACCTTGTAATTGGTAACCAAGTTTAACAAAACTCCCTTACTTGCTCTGATGATGTAAAGGCACTTCAGTAGTTCATCCCATTGCATATGGATACGCTTGGTTCTGTGCCTCCAAGGCAGTAGCAAAAAATATTCTGCCAAAACTCTTGAATAACTGAACTAGAGAAAAGTTTTAAAGTTAGTTATATTTTCAAGATTCATTTTTGATAGGAAGAGGTGTTACAATAGCATAAACATTAATTAACCTTCAAGCTTTATTCATCTAGATGTCTACAATTGTACTCCTTACAGAATCAGAATTATTTTTGCAAGGACTAAGAGAGCTAAAAGGGAATTGTCTCTACTGTGTTCAACCTAGTTTTATGCCAACGTTTTCTTCCCAAGGAAAAAAAAAAAAAAAAAGCTAAATATCTATGTCTTATTGTCTTATATCATCTCTTATTTTTGTCTGTTGGCATGGTGAATTTTAGGATCAAATCCTATACGAATAGTGATGTTTGTCTGAGGAGATTTTCTTGCAATTGGAAACCCTCATGCTGAAAGAACTTGTCAGGCAATACAGACACTTGTGATGTGTCAAATTAAGATAGCAAAGTGATGTCAAAGCAGGTCTAGGGAGAGCCTATAACAATGTTACTGTCAAGTAAATAAAGGAAACTGAAACACAAGAAATGCAAGTTATTTCAAGACATCTGTAGCTGTGTATAGTTCTGTGTTTTGAGAGATGCTTTTTAAATGATTACCATTTGTCAGAAAGGCTTCAGGATGGGAGAACAATCAGATGTTTGCCAACCAAGGTCAGCAGAGTCCTTTGTGGAAACTAAGATTTTTTCCCCCGTTATTGAATTATCAGATAGTAATTACCATCTAAACAAACAAACAAAAAATATATTTCACTCAGCATTTTCCGTTCCTTTTTTTCTCATTCCACCCATTGAAATAAAATATCCAGGACAGTGGCTGTGGCAAAAAATGTAGCCACAAGTTTAAGAGCAGCAAACAGTAATGTTGGGTGGAATCAGAAGACTTCCATGATCATATTTGCATTTGTATACTGGTCACTCAGGTGTTTCCAAAAAGAATAATAATAATAATAGTAAAAAATAATAAAAATTAGAATGGTCTTCACTGAGATTTGATTGCTTTGATCCATTTCCTAAAAGAGGACTTTAGAGGACGAAACTCATTCACTTTCTAAATTATAGTATATGATAAATATCATATTGCAAAACAAATCTGTTGCACTTAAATTTAGCAGGGAATTGGTTTCCTATAATTAACATTTAAGTTGTATTATTTTATGTTAGGAGAATAATTTTGTGTCATTTTGCTAATTGGAGTAATTTCTCAATTGACATATGATAGTTGATATTAATTTTGAAAGATTTTTAAAACTGATCAGGTATGGCATTTTGATAGCAGTAGATTGATTTCTCCCTACATCAGAACACATACTTGAAAACTAATCCATTTAAAGAAATACTGTTTTTAAGAGAAGGCCAGAGAAACACAAATGCATGTATTGATTAAATCTGAATGGACCATTGGTCAAGGAAAGAATTGCCACAGGCTCTTATTGAAAAAATGGATCCATTTTGAAAATCTCACTGAGATATTAAATGGAATGGTGGTGGCTTCTATTGTATAGATTAAATTCTCATTCATCAATTGAGGAGATCACTTATTTGTGCAATCCATTGACACTAATGGAAAATTGACAAAAGTTCCACACATCACTACAAGACTCTTGTCAATGCCATTACAGATCATAGGATCAGACTACAAAAGTCTGTAATTTTAAAATGTATCTCTTATGTATAGAGTATGGAAATACAATGGTCTTGACTGACTATAGAAGTACTGGATCCAGTGCACAATTATCATGTTTTCCTGTGTCATCCTTTGCTCTGTAAAGGAGATCTAGCTCAACTAAGAATGGGCTGTAGTGTTAACACAGCCTTCCTTCTTGGTCCCTAGAGTTTGTGAAAATGTTATATTCTGCCAGCCAAGGCTACTGAGGAGAACTGCTAAATCTGTAAGCCTGATGCTGTTATTTTAGGGAGTATATTTTCTTTGGAATAGTATTTCCTTTCATCTAATAAAAGTGGAGCTGTAATTATTGTGCAACATGACTATGATTTCCATCTGCAGACTATCATCTGCTATCACTAAATATTTGCAAACTTTTGCTTTTCATAAATTAAGACCATTAGTATAATTCAAACATCTACAAACTATGACATATATATATGTATATGAGTAGTCATTTATAGTTCTAAAGCCAGTTTTGAGTGTATTCTTGCAAAACACTGTATTCTGTTTAATACACATCTTGTTTTTGGTGAATAATTACCATCTTCTTAATTTCTCACTCTTGTTCTCTCTTTCTTCAAGAAGAACTGTCCATCAAATACAAACTTTGACTAATATGCAGTCCTTTATATTGTAAGTCATTTAAAATTGGAAAAAAACAATTACCATTCCTGATCAGTAGCTACTAAATTCTTTTTCTTTTGGAAAACTGGATGTCTCACTCTATTTGATACAGTTTTGATTCCTCTTTTTTTTCCTAGGCAAGGGTTGTTGCCTCTGTTTTCTGATATTCAGTTCATTTGGAAAAGGAAAATCTGTCATTTCAGTTAATAGTTTTACATATTTCCAAACTTTTTCCTTACCTTTATATTTTTCCACCATACTTTTCACATCGTTGATGAACTTGCTAGCAACTTACTTGTTGATTAAAACCATGAATTTGAATCCAGGCTTCTTTGAATTACAAGAAGAAATACTATAGATTTAAACTGTCCAAATAATTTTAATTAATAGTCAAAAAAAAAAAAAAAACAAACAAACCACACAACCAAACTAAGCTCATTTCTCTAATTCCAAGTTCAATTTAGTAAAAGATTTCAAGAAAACATTTTCTATGATTTTTCTAAAAGAGGAAAGATCTTGCAATAACAAACTTGAAAGAAAACTTGCATTTCCATTTAAAATATCTCAATCACTTTTTCATACTGTTATCAAAGCTGAAACATGCTTTAATTTCTGTCACCAGCATGAACTGTCATTAAACTGTTTGTACCACTGCTAACAAATTTTGAAATGAACACTAGTCTACCAAAAATGAAAACACATCTTTCATTTCTGACAATTACCTGTGGAAAATTCCTATTTTGTCTCTTGGTACATGAAGCAGTGAGGACTGTAGCAGCAGATACAGTGCACAGTTACCAGTAGCTATGTGGAACAACAGTACAAGTTTGTTTAAATTACATGAAAAATTCTAGCAGTAGGAAAGAGAAAATAGCTGACATTATGGAAATGTAAGTTAAAAAAAAAAAAAAAAGAGAATTCTAGTATTTTCTGAACCTTTTAGGATCTTAGGACCTTGTGGTCTTTTCTAATTGTGTTATATCCACTTCTCTTACGTTGATAAAATAATATATATAATAGAATGTCTTTATTTGGTCATATAAAATTAAGCTCCTAGTGTTTTGGTGGCATCATGTGAAGAGCAACTTTTTACTGTGTCTCAGCCTAACAGTGTAAACTTTCTCAAGTTTTTCTTTATCTGTACCTGAGACTTTTCAGTTGAATTGAAGCTGTAATTGAGTAAAATATTTATGCAGTTTCTGCAATCTCTAGGGTTTAGTTAGTTACAATTTTTTATCTAAGTTCAGCATAAGATATAACAACTTCTATCTTTTTGCTTTTGCTAATATTACAATTGGTTCCAGTTCCAATAAGGGTTTAAGTTGACACGAAGTAAAAGCACTGAAAGAAAATGCAGGCAAACTTTGATAAAGACCAGATGAAATTGTGGTGGTATTCAGTTAAACTCATACACACATTGTATTAATAATAATGAAAAGAAGTTCAAAACCATGATCTTATTTCATAAGGATTTTTTTTTTTAATGATTTTATCAGCCTACATTATATTTCTTTGCAGTAGAAATTCACACTGACTGGTTCAGCATGGTGACTTCAAGGTTTTTAACCCGATATTTGATTAATGCCACAGGCATGACTAAAATAGTAATGTTGAAATTAATCTTTTTTAGACATTAATAAGTAATAGTGAAAAGAAATAATTAGCATATCTTTGGGGCCTCGGAAGAACACTGAAAAAGAAGTCATGTAAACCAGAGCATTTCAAGATAATTGTCAGGCATACATCATTTATTCCAGATTAGCTAAGGTCATGCACTTGATGCTCCCAGTTTTTGTATCCATATATGTGGTCATTGTTGCCATTAAATGCTGAATTTTTGTGGCTATATTTAATGGACTGAGAATAGACTATGAAGAAAAGCACTAAGAACAGCAAATATAGAGAGCACGTACTCCATTCAGTTAGACAGTGACCTTTTTAACCTTGCTGTATGCAGGAAATATCCACTTGTATTTTGGTAATTACATTAGCTTCCTTAATGGCATTTGATACAGATGGTATAGGAAGAACTTATGTGCAGCTGAAGAATGCAGGCAATAGTTTTAGTTTGAATTGCAAATACTTCTTTTTGGAGCTAAGTGGTGGGGGAAGAGAACCAAGAATAGTTTCTATGCTTTCCTCAATCAGAGAAGCCATTCATTTTTAAAGCTTTACATCATTTTTTTTGTTTGTTTCTCATTATATTAAAATTAATAAAATTTTGAACACTAAAAATCTCTGTGAAATCCCAAAAAGTATGATGAGGCAGAATAAGTGCTGTTGTTCCTGCATTTGGGGCTCATGGAATTTGTTTTTATTCTGCTTCATGCTATAAATTCTTGTGTCGATTTTATGAAGATTCCTCAATCACTTTCTTCCTTCTCATTTGCCTGTAAAATGTTCTTCCTCCTTTGCTCTTTGTCTGTTAGAATATCTACATCTGAGGAAGGAAATGACTAGCACCAGCTCTACAGCGTTTAGCACAAGCTGGGCTTACTAGAACAGAGGATTGCACTAATTAAAAAAAATGAGATTATGAAAGCAACAGTATGCTAGTTCTATAGGAGAGAGATGATGCTTCTTCCTTAACTTACTCCTACAACTTTTGATTATGTGGAATTTTCATAAACCAGAGGTTGCAATGTCAGTTTTTCCAAACAGTCTCAAATGGATCTGTCCTCCATTAATCCTCACCTGTTTGTATCATCCTGTACTGTTGACTCCACAGCACCTTCGACAGGTGAAGATTGTGTTTTGGGTAACAAAAAATATATATATTTCAAATCTTTCCTGCTTAATCACGAATAAGCAAAGAAGGAAAGAAACAAAAGGGACACAAAAATGGAGGGCTTGGTATCTAGAAAGGAGGAAATGGAGCATATGATGGAGGGCACACACTTTTCCCCGTATGATTCAAGCTGATGAAGTCCCTGAAGTGTGAGTAGGAGGCTGATAAGCAAGAGACTTACGAGGTGAAACAGTGTCTCTGATCTGAGTGTTTTGCGTTTCCGTGCTCTGTTTTACCTCCAGCCATGTACCCTATAAGAACTTAAAAAGATGAATAGAAAGTACTTATGTTGTTTGTTTTTTTTTCTTCTTCCCACTCATCAAGATGCATGTGGCTCTCTGTTTTCTATTAATTGTCCTGACTTTGCTTATTTATAACTAGGGGTTGCACACTTTAATCTGCTCTTACTGCTTTAGACTGAGCTCTCTGTGAAGGGTATTCCTGGTATCTGTATCACCATTAGCTTTTTTATGGGGCTTTCCTAACTCCCTGTTCTCACACGCTAAAAGTACTACAATTTCTGTGCTAGCTATTTGTTCAATTTTGTTGAGTAAATCTATCTCCTCAAACATTTAATTTCAAATGCCATTGGTTATCAGAGGTGTTATGGATATTATCAGTGGTTTATTTTGTCAGCAGGCAATTACTGAGCTGGTTACAATGAATGGGTGTGCTAATACGCTAACTAGATGTCAGGTCTGTATCCTCTTGTAACTTTACCAAAACCAGTTCATTTCTCCCTTCCAATGCCAGAACACCCCACCCAAGCTCACGGTCGATTAGATCTGGTATACAAGAAGTTATCAGCCCACGTCCAGACAAATAGAAAAGGCATCAATTTTAGATCAGACTTTAGATTCAGTCCTAAAGGGGTAATTAGCCCTTTAGAATTATCAAGGTTTTAAAAAGTTAGGCATATTAATATTAATATTCTTATGATTTTAAATGGAAAACTTTGCACTAAAGTAATTATTATTTCCTTCACAGTCCTGTTTTATTAATTATAAAGCATTTATGTCATTACAACTGGATTATCTTTGTTATTTAGTTGATATCTTTGTTATTTAGTTGTATCTTTCAGTAGAGATACAGGAAAGGGGACAGAGGGACAGACTCTTTAGCAGGGTCTGTTGTGACAGAACAAGGGAAATAGTTTCAAGCTTAAAGAGGGTAGATTTAGGTTGGAAATAAGGAAGAAGTTTTTTACAGTAAGGGTGGTGAGGCACTTGCACAGGTTGCCTAAAGAGGTAGTGAATGCTCCATCCTTGGAGACACTCAAGGGCAGGCTGGACAGGGCTCTGAGCACCTGTTGGAGCTGTAGGTGTCTCTGCTCATTACAGAGGAGTTGGACTTGGTGACCTGTAAAGGTCCCTTGCAACTCTGAGGATTCTGTGATTCAGTGATTCTATAATAGCAAGTACTTATCCTGTCTTTTTATTTTAGGCATACATTCTGTCATTTTAAATATCTGTGCAATGCTTCAACTTTTTTTATATTGTTTGAAGTTCATGGCTTAAATATCACTGAGTGTCATTGGAAATTAAAAACCAAATTAAAAAAAAAAAAAGTTTTTATTATCTTTGTCTTTTTTAAAGTGGGGTTTTTGCATCAGTTTTTTAATTTTTCAAAACCATGCAAACACATGACTTGGTTTCAGCAGATGCATAACATATAATCTTTGTTACATAATATATTATATATATATAAATTTATAAGACTGTAAAATGTAAAATTGGTTCTGAGAGCTTTGTTTTGTCTGTATCTTGTTCTTATACATCTGAAGTCTGATTTTGGAAAAGATGAGTGAGTCACTGAAAATGTGTTAGTATTTGATTGTTTTTCCTCTTTTTTTTTTTTTTTTTGGTATGACAAAATACATAGATTGCTCCAAAAATAATGCTTCCTATTTATTTACATGGAAACTACAACAGGTACAAGGCGCACAATAATGTTATATGATAAAGCAAATTCTCAGCTACAGAATGGAACAAGTTGCCCAGAGAGGTTGTGAATGCCCTGTCTTTGGCGACATTGAAGGTCAGGCTGGACTCTGGGCTCTGAGCAACCTGATCTAGCTGTAGGTGTCCCTCTTGATTGCAGGGGATTTGACTTGATGTCCTTTAAGACTTCCTTCCAACTCAAATGATTCTGATTTTCACCAGCAAGGAACCTGCCAGCCTGCATGCCATGCTTGTAAAAATCTGCACCAGTGGAGGTGATCACTGTTGCTGTTGCCACTGCTGACACACCACCACAGCCTCAGTGTGCTCACACTGTTTCAGCGTCTCTAAACATTCAGCAGGCATCAATGAATGTCAATGGGTGATACTTCCACATGGAGGAATTCAGTGACACAGCTTTACTTCATACACTTATTATTATTATTTACTTCCATGTCAGATGCTTTTCTGTCAGACTGCCCCAGTGCTGCCATCTGTTGCACAGCAACAAAATGTAATGGAATATTGGTGGGAAGGTTCAGCCTCTACTGCCGTACCACAAACATCTGCCTCTGACATAGCGAGCTGGAACCATAAATTAGGAGGCATTACTTTCAGAGCTGCCCTCATATGGGATTAATTCACAATAAAACTTGTTCTCTGATAAGATATTTGATATATCTCTCTTGCTCCTACCTGCATTAGCTTAACTGTTCGGTTTGCTTTTCTGTTTGGATTTTCTTTGTCAGTTTTCAAACAGTGGAGGTAGCCTGCAGGTGATAAGTATCCCATTAATCTTTCTGATCCTCAAGCACTTGAGCATGAGAATAGCTGATCAATTACAGCAATTGTCTCCCTAAATGAGCTTTTCACATCTGCCTCTTATTTCATTACTTAACTGTCTGCTCATATATCTGATAGAATGGAATCCTAGTGGCTTCTTACAGCGTGTTCTGTGTTACTGTACAATGAGGATGGGGTTGTTAGCAAAATGGGCACAAAAGGGTATTTATCCACTACCCACAATAAATATATTTGCTGCTATTGCATATGAGTGCTTTTGTCTCTAATTGCTGTTTGTTGAAACCTACTCAAAGTACATCAGCTTCTTTTTCAGCTTCTTTTGTTGTAAGCCTAATTATTTGTTTATTCATCGTTTTTATGGCACATAAAAATCATTTCCATGCCCTAAGCCATGATATCAATGTATTGATTTTAGAAAATAGAAGCTACCAAAGTTAAAAGTGTAGTTTCCTTCTCCTACCTTCTCCTTTTTTTCAGAACATCTTTTAAGTATTTACATCTGATATCCTTTTCTCCAAAAGTTCATCAGCATCTCCAAAGCTGCAAAAAAAAAAAAAAAATTCAAAACTGTGGTAATCTGACACATAATAATTATTTAAATTAAGTAAAAACTGTGAATATGCTGCAGAATTCAAGATTTTCAAGAAGCTTGAACTACAGAGATTCTAAATTTGCTAGGAAATAGATTTTATAAGAGTGCCTCTTTCATTGCTACTCAAAGTTTCAAAGTCAGTTGCCAGATGAAAATTGAATTAATTTCTGTGCGGATACCTTATTCACTACTCATTAGTATCTGATCAGTTTATTTTTAAGCATTTACAGGATTTGATTTTCAAAGATTGTTTTCTTATGCTTATCACGTAGTGAGTTGCTTTGGATTATATAAGTAGATGGCTGGATAGATTTTTCTTATTTATTTTGCTAAATAGTAATCTGAGATAAAAGACAAAAAGGTGTGATCAGAAAACTCTCTGTACTGATCCTGGTACAGCCTTTCTTCGAAGTGATTCCTTGGCAGTTCCTGAACACTTAAGTATCTTTGAAATTGAAATTCTCAGAGAATTTGGTTTGAAACTTCTGTCATTGAATTTAAGTGATTAAAAAAAATACAGTACAGAGATTTTATGGAATTCCTGAAACCGTTTAGTTATAGTTAATAAAAACTGGTAATCTTTTAAATTCACTTTTGATTATTTTTTTGCAGGTCTGGTTTGCATGAAGTCTAGTACTTCAGTGGTTGAACTTGTTATGCTGCTTTGTTCACAGGTAAGACATTCTCTGATTATGATTTTAATGGTTGTTTAACATAGTGCTGGACTACTGCCAACCTGTGAATTGTGCATTGGTGTTTGTTCTATTCTTTCATTTCCTTACAGGAAAATAGAAATTAATCTCTTCTGGCAGCATACAAATTATAAATTTTAAAATATATATCCACATCATAGTTCTTCTATATTGAAAGAGTACACAAAGTATATTTGCATTTGTTTTTTAGAACTGTATGGATATACATAATCCACTTTACCAGTGTGTGAACTCTCTGTCAAGACAGTTCTCATTTACAGTACATGAAAATAATATTATTTTTATTTTTAAAATCAGTCTTTTGAACTAATTTCATTAAGCCATGCTTTACGGTGGCTTTATTATTTCTGGTACACAACATAAAATACCACATATTTGATGTCATATCCAAAAAGCAAAGGAGCATGGCTGAAGTATTCTTTAAGAAGTGACAAAGGTAGAATATTTCTATTTTAAAAAATTCTGTAGCTTTTTTTGTTTTTGTTTTTTTAGCATAGCAGTAACTGATTTCTCAGAAATCTGAATCAATTTGCTCTTACAGGTAAAATATTCCAAATTAAAATAATTCCATTGACTATTCGGATTCTTTACATCACAATTTTGATTTAATTTCTCTGAATTGTTATTGGCTAACTTCCTGCATACAGCTGGTGATAATAAGCTATCCCCAGACCCATTTTATGTAATATAAGGCAAATACAATGGCCTAACAGATCCAGATAATCTAAAAGTTCTTTCACTTCTCGAAAGACTTACTACCAATTTATCAGTAATCAAGTCCTCTGCAAATGTAAAATATCAGTGAAATGTATATTATATATTAATATAATATATATATATATATATATAATATAATGCCCACATTAACTCTTTATATTATTACCGAGGAAAAAAATTTGTTTGCAGTTTTCCTTGAGCATTCACAGTTGCACTTGGAGTATCTACACTAAAAATGTACTGAAAAGAAATACATTTTCAGGGGCAAATGAAATGAAGATCTACTTTTGATTCATCTATCAAAAAATAATTAACATTTACAACTCTTTGGGGGGAAGTGGGGGGAGGGAGTTCCAACTTACCTGCTGTTTGCCAATCCGTAGCTTGTGTTTCTTCAAGCTGCTGTCATAAGGAAATCATTAGATCTTGTTTTCCTTTGTGTTTTTTTTTCTTCTTATATTTTTTTCTTTCTTTTTCTTTTTTCTCTGCTTAGCCAGGATGGATATTGGTTAGGGAAAAGTAAAAGAAACATACATCCCTAGCAGGAACCCTCAGTGGGGTTTGAACTTCAAACCCTCTCCAGCAGAGCACTTGAAAAATTTGTTACCTAATGGTTAAGTCCTGGGTTCCAGGAAAATTCCAAAAGATCCATTAAAGCTTTTGAGCCTTATGTTCATGCCATGAAATCTTTTCTTTTTTTCTTTTTAACATCTTTTGAAACCTTTACTTGAGGGAAGGAATGACTTACAATCCTTTCTTCCCCAGTCCTTGGCTTTACTGCAGTTCTCAGGAATAAAGTGGAATGAAGCATTAGGGTCTAGTGTCTTTGATGGCCTCATCATCTAATCATAGGTTTAACATTACTCATTTGCTGGCTCCAGGAATTCCTGCCATTAAGGGCCCTAGAGATGAAACTTTGCCTCAAATATTGATTGAAAGGAAGAGGGAGAAATTTAAGCTCTTTCTGCAGTGCTTTTTCTTCAGACAACTCAGTCAAGCTATGTAGCAAATGCAGCTAAATCAATTTGTTGGTTTTGTGACTCTTATACCAGTTATTTATAATTTCAAAATATTTGACTATGTTAAAAATAAGCTTTATTTTATACCTAATACAATGTAAAGAGCCGAATCATTTTGAAATTCTAAACGTTAATTGATTTTCTTCAGTGTTTACTCAAGAACTATTTTCCATCTATCCAATTACTTGGGGAAATAACAGCTTTTAATTCTTATACCTCAGCTGATATTTTAGGGTTGTTACCTTGAATTGTAAATAAGGACAATCTTGCATCCCAGTGCCTGTTTATATTTCAAGTTCTTCAGAAGCTAATGCTGTAACGTTGATGGAGGAGTGATGTTAAATGTTTCTACAGGCGTTGGTCAACAGGGGGCTGTACTGATGTAATAGCTGACCAAAAAGCATTGCATCTGCACAAAATATTGTATTTTGTCCTATGGGTGTACTAAACGATCTGCAGTTCACCTGCATGAAAATCTGTGGTGAAGTTTTCTATTCAATATTTTAAATTATTTGTCAAAAGAAAACATGAGGTAAATGGTTTGAAATACTGATAGGACATAATACAGAACATTGCTAGAAGAAAATGGCACACATAAAACATATAACACAATCCAGCCCCTGGCTAACATCGGGAGGCTAGGAGATGCTATGAATGAAAAATGAAGTTAAATAATCTCTCTCTAAAAAAAAAAAAAAAAAAAAGAGCATTACCCAAGCTTTTATGTATAAATTAATATGAACTGGGAAGACTATGTAAAGTAGTGCATTTATTTTTTTTTAGTAATCCTAACATAACTAGGACTTTTCTTCCTACCATGGGTAAATCCTTCAGATTCAAATTGAATGACATTCTACAGATTAGGTGAAGTTTGAAATGTGTCTTTCAAAAGATAGATGATGATGTCAAAAACCTTTGAAAATTACAATTTTGTTTGCACAAGAACAGAGTAACTTTAGACATTGAAAAGGAAAGGGAAATACAAAGTTTGTTTTCCTTTAATTTGCTACAGCAAATTAGATGCTTTTATACTCTTTATGTTGGAAATTCCATGTTAACGACTACAGATTAGCAAGGATGTCAGAGTTTTTTTTCTTATCTGAGCTCCCGAATAAAATCAACATTGCCAGCGGCTCACGTCCAAGGTATGGTCTAGATTTACATGAAATATCACATTACAACTGTCTGAAGGTACATGTCATGGATAATTCAGTTCATATGGTCAGCCTTTTAGACTCAGAGGGATATGCAATCAACTCTTTCCCCCCAAAGGAATTTGGAGTTTCTGTGAAAAATACTTTTTAAGTTTTAAAGGAACTCCTGTAAAGATTGTGCATCATTTTGGGGCTTGGGAAAGAAGAAAATTCTCAGAAAATTCACAGTTCTATTCTGTGTATTTTTAAAATATTTCTTTTATTATAATTTGCTTCCCTTCACTCATTTATTTCCTAGGATCAGCTAGATGAAAATGTAGCTTACTTTGAAGGCTGTATTTTCTTTACTTCTTATATGAGCTAAAGGCATTCAGTTAAGTACTTGAAATATATGTATTTTTTTGCATAATTGGTAATAAACATGTAATGATTTTCACTTATCATAAAAACAGGCACTTTCATTTGGATTTAGTCTATTTTAACATAAAACGGATGAAGATGTGTTACATTTGACAAGATCTGTGCTTGATTAGCTGGTCTTTGTTCCTTCAGCTTAGCTGAGAATGTCACAGCTGTGTTACTTTGAAGAGGTAGATTTCTTCAATAAACTATACATTAAAACAACAACAACAACAACAATGACAACAAAACCTTTGCAGTGTTGTTCCATCTTGCATCAGATTTAAATTTCATTCATTTTATTATTGGTATTTATTTTTAGCCCAAATAGCATAATAGTTCCTAATTACTTCCAGATCTTTTGCAACTCTTTCTCTTTTGGAGATGTAGCTTCTGCAGAACGTGAATGATGTTGACCCAGAAGATAGTCTCATCTCATCCCACTGGCATTTTTCTGTACCTTATCTAAGAGCAAGCGAAAATTATTTTCTTAAACAGAATGTGCTCAAGGCACCTACTACTTCATCTTTCTAAAAGCAGAACACTGTAACATGAATGGTTGCTCTAGGAAAAAATGCTGTCACTTGTAGTTCTAGAATCTATTCAGATTTCTGACCAATTTCAGGATTTAATAGTTTTCAATGCAACATTCGTTCTATTGATTTCTCCTCCCACTGCATTAGAAATTTGATTGAGATCATACTTCAGGAGCCTTCAAAGGAAATATCAAAACTAGAGTAAGAATAATCTGCTTCTGAAAGACAATGTTGAGGCAAAATGTTTCTTGTAGATGCTATCCATTGTAAATTGGCTCTTACTAGAAAAATTCTTTGGGGGAGGGGAGAGAAAGCATTTCTTAGTTAAGTATATTCTTTAATTAAAATCTGTTAGGAGATTTTCAAGTAAATGATAGCACACAGTCCTTTTCTTATAATTACACAGTATGCAGATTCTGTACATAGTTTGCTTTTATGAAAAAATATCCAACTGAAAGTCTCTTAAAGAAAGCAAACCATATCAAGAGTATATCCATAACTTGAAAACTCCAGTATATAATTAATGGGTAAACTGGGCTTCAACTAAGCTTTTCAAGCTTTATGTAACAGTGTGATCCTCATTTATGAGTTGTGTCTGTTCACATGGTTTAGTCTTTAACCTGGGAAGTCAGAAGCTGCTTGGGTTGAATCCAGTCTGTCTCTCCATATGACTGGCAGATATTCAGTACATACTTAATCAGAAAAGATCTTTGGAGGATCTTCTCCCATGCAGCACAGCCCATAAAACATTTTCCAGCAGTTTGATGCATGTTAAACATATTGGTTGTATGCTACATTACAGCCAACACAACAATAAAGTGACAAAGTGGGGTGAAGTGTGGAGGGAGGGCAATGAGAGCTTTAGCTGTTGCTGTAATTGTCAAGGAAAAAAAAAAAAAAAAAAAAAAAAAAAGGTGATAAGTTTAATTCTTATTAATATAGGCAAGACCCATCAACCAGGCACTGAAGAGATTTCAGTACCAAAAGCTGTAGCAGATCTACATGTGCATCCTGCCTCATGGGATGGTATATCTCTTGGACTTCAGAGACTGTCAGCTGCCTGACACAGAAACCAAGGAGCAAAATCAATCCTTTCCCGATCGCTAGGGCAATCAGGATTAACTTTTGTTTAATAAGTGATAACTCTTATCTGTGTTTGCTATTTGTCTTTTTTACACTAGCATTGGTAGGAAAATTAACGAGAAGTTAAATAGTAATTGCTTCTCTTAAATCTAAAGAACAGTGAACCTGAAGCTTAATCTACTTAGGATGTGTGGAGTGCAACTTGAAATTAAGGCTGGTTATGCAAATTCCTATGGAGGTGTATTTGTTTTTCCTACTATGAAAAAAAAAAAAATGGACTGTTTCATTTTTTGGCCATCTTTACCCATTTGTCCTGGTGGATTATTCACTGTCTGTAGTTTTACCAGTGCAACTAGAAGGAGAACAACATCTCATATTGTATCACTGCAAAAACCTGAATTGAAATTTGCTGTAGAAGGGAAGAATGTCTATGTGCATCTCTATACATAGAAATACAGACAGACAGAAATTCAGCTTTGTTCCAGTATATCTTGAAAAACAGGGGAAAAAAAAAAAAAAAAAAAAAAAAGTAAAAAAAAAAATTAGGAAGTTTTGGATCTGTTACACTGCTTTTGTTCTGCATCTTCCTCTCTGCTTATCCTATTTTGTACCAGTGACATTTGTAAGACTGTGTTGCTGAAACATCGGAAAAGTATTCAGACTTTTGCTTCCTGGTTTAGTAGGTTAAGCTGAGGTTCTTATCCAAAACCCACCAGAACTATTCAAAGACAAGTTTTCAGGATTGCTAATCTGGGACCACAAAGGAGTGAGAAAACATTACCCATGTCATCATGGCAGAAAGCTCTAAATTCAGATCTCTGCATCTAGTGGAATCATACTCAGTGGCTGCTGTTTCAGTATTCAGCTTGGTCTTCTGTCTTGCCTGACACACACTGCTGGAGGAACCGTATGTTCTCCATACGTGGTTTCATGTTCCTGTTTGCTTCTTTACACCATTACACACAGTGGTAGAAACAGTCACATCAGTTATAGACCAAAATTAAAAGTAGCTCTGGATGAAATAGTTTTAATTTGTTGTATCTAGAATAGCCTTAAAAGCAACAACTCCTAGCAAGTGGCTAACATATCTTGTCTCCCAAAGGCTTCAGTCCTTTAAATATTTGAGCATATGATTAATTTCATCTGATAACATAAATTAACTAATTATAATTTATTTGATTACTTTGGGTATATGCTTAGATGTTTGCAGGATTGATTACAAGTACTTAGATTGCTCTGAAAGTAATGTCTCCTATTTATTTCCATGGAAACTACAACAGAGCACAATAACACTATTTGATAGAACATATTCTGAACTACAAAACACTATTTTTCAACATAGTCACCACCATTTGCTATGCATTTTCAGCAGCGATGTATCTACCAGTCTGCACACTGTGTTCATAGAAATCTGCAACAGTGGAGGTGACCCGCTGTCACTACTGCTGAAACGTGCCACCCACCGCCTCAGTGTGCTCACATCCGTTTTGGTCTCCACAAATGTTCAGCAAGCACCAAGACATGTCAGTGGGTGTCATTTTTTTCTCAAGGAAGAATTCAGTGACACAGCTTTGCTCCACATTCAATCTGACATTGACCTTTCTATCAGATTGTCCCTTTGCTGCCATTTGTCACACGGCAACAAAAGGTAATGGATTTTGGTGGGAAGGTTCAACCTCTGCTACCGTACCACCAACATCTGCCTCTGACATAGTGGACTGGCATCATAAAATAGGAGGCATTACTTTCAAAGCAGCCCTCATACATAATGAAGGCTATCTGAAAAGAATCAGGACAATCATTAATTTCTTTAAGTAAATGTAAAGATAAAACAAAGGAATTATGGCATTTGGTGGGAGAGAAATCAAGGTAATAGAAAAAAAAAAAAAAAGAAAAGAAAAAAAGAAAAAGGCAGAGATTTTACACATGGTACAAAGTATAGAAAGATTTCTAAAAATAGCCATAGCCAGGCATGTAACTTCAAAGTGACAGTTTCTAACTATTTACTGCAAACTCAAATCTAAAATCAATTACAACACTTAGCTAAAGTTGGTACTTACTGTCATTATATAAATGTCCAGTGAGAAAGAAAAATTATTACTATGTCATTGTCCAATCTCAAAAATGGCACAATTTGAACGTGTATTTATATTCAAGTGTTGACTTGGGGCTCTTCATAATCCAGAACACGGCCTACATAAAATATGTCAACGTACATATTGAATGTAATTTCCAAAATCAGAAATGAATTCTAAGTAATACAATGGAATCTTTGTATCTTTGGTACAGAAAATAAAAAACTTATTTATCATTTATATTTTCTTTTGATCCAGAAGTTAAATGATTTTTGTTTTTTGCTTAATGTTTCTCACTTGCTTCGTAGATTCTGGAAGTTATTCAAAAGATGAACATCTTGCATTGTCTTTTTAAGCTAAAGGAGTGTCAAATAATTTTCCTGTATTAATTTGTTGTCCATGTGTGGAATGTCTTCCAACCCAATCTTGGTCTTCATGACCATCTGCTTCTGATAATCTAACATTCAAGTGGAAACCATTCTTTCCATCTTGAAAGGAAATCTTACTTGACTATTCTGTGAGGTGCCTCTCCAGATCCCAGTACACCCAGAAAGCTAATTCTGTGTTTTGCCTTCAGTAACAAACAGAATCTCTTCTTATTATTATTTACATCTGAATGATCACAAAACTTCTGTTAATTTCTCTAGCCCATCCTCATCAGAATATTTTTTGTAACAAAACATTTAAACGTACATTTATTACACATCAGTGAGATGCTGATCTGAACCTCTTCTGGATAGATGGTAAAACAGGCTGAATCAGAAAATTTTAAGAATTACTTTCTTCATTTTCCCATACATCTTGGCGTCTTCCCCTGACTATCAAGTTATCTACAATTTATATGGATCTTAGGTATATAAGAGGAAAACAGCTAGAAAGTCAGAAAGCATCAGCTGGTATTTCTTAAAGGTCTGAGAGAGAAGTACAAGAACTTATTATAGGTGAATATCACCAGATACAGTTCGTTGGGTGTCTTTTTGTATGGAGGCAAACTAAGGAGCAGTTTTCTGTAAATCAAAAAGTCTTCTATTTATTGAAGTTTTGGAAAACTTCAGATTCATAGAACCATAGAATCACTGGCTTAGGTTGCAGGGGCCTTAAAGCCCACCCAGCCCCAACCCCATGTCATGGGCAGTGCCTACCAGCAGATCAGGCTGCCCAGGGCCCCATCCAACCTAGCCTTGAGCGCCTCCAAGGATGAGGCACCCACAGCCTCTCTGGGCAGCTGTGCCAGTGTCTCACTGGCTCTGAGTAATGGATTTCTTCCTAACATCCAACCTACATCTCCCCTCTTTCAGATTAAACCCAATCCCCCATGTTCTATCAGATTAATTATCTGCCTTTAATATCAGTGCCTGGACTGGGTTTTAGCACAATTAGCCAAACACTAACATAAATTGTTAATAATCTTTAAATGTCTTAAAGGAAGATATATTTTTCCAGTTATGAAATAAACTCTAAAAACTTTGGATGTGTGTATTTTCTAACACATAAATATACATCTGCTTTGGGATATAGGCAGAATTTCTACACAGCAGTTAAGGTTATTACTGTAACATCTGAATAAATTTGGTCATTTCTCTAGTATTGTTTGGAGAATGTAAATGTTTTTTTGTGCTAGAGGTTTTTTTTCTCTTTTCTTCTAAGGTACCAATGAAATGTTCCTCTGGGAAAATTTGACTTAATTTTCAAGATAAATTGAGTGATTACCACAAGTGATTTGAAGGGCAGTAGGTCTGTGTATACTCAAGAAAAAAAGAAAGATTACTATACATTACTCCAAGTCAAGAAAATAAAAGGAAAATGAGTCTTCTGAAGGAGAAGTCTAAAACATTCTATAATTTTTTTCTCATTTTTAAAGTCATATTCACATAAATTGTATTGTGAAAGTTCCATATTCCTTTTTTTTTCTGAGATTTGGCCTGAAGCCCAGTGGATTCCAATATTCAATGATTTGCCTTCCAGAGGGATGTTCATCAGTCATTCTGTATCTTTCTTATTGTGGGAAATAGTCATTTTTAAAAAGATGACCATCATAAAATCCTAAAATTGATTCCAAATTTACTTGAAAGAGTAGACTAAAAATACATATTTTTTTTTAATAATCTATTAGCAGTATTTATGTTAGTAAGGGAGAAGATTATGGGCAATAAAATTCCTAGATCTTAACTCTTAGTTCTCTTTTTCATTCCAAATAATAATAGAAAGTTTTCGGTCTCCAATATCTTTAGCTCAATTCTTCCAGCAGTGGGAAGGACAGTCTTATGATCTTAAAACTGCACAAGCTACTCTAAACTTTATGGGGCTATATCTGGGAATCAATCAGCTTTTCTGCTCATACATACTTTTAATGGGCATATTTTTTCTGCAATAAAGAAACATTTCCTTCAGTCTTGTAATGTTTCCTCTGAACATTTCTTGCTTGGATGACATAAAGTGAGTTATTTGTGACTTTAGGAGGCAACTTCTACATGGAGTTCAAACTCAAGGTAAATTACATTCATGTTGTGAATTGCAAACACATTTTTTAAAAATTTCCACTTCAGCGCTCTGATAGAAGGTAGCCCTTCTACAGCTCAATACAAAACTTTTCTCCAAACATACAACTGTTCAGAGATCAATAGAGAAGATTCTTCAAAGAGAATCAATATAACTAAATTGTCAAAAAGTAGCAATGGAAATTCATTAATTGAAGAACTGAGATATCAAGTGGGTTATTGATATCTTAGACTAGAACATTTAATAAATATTCAGTGTGACAAAAAGACAAAAAAAAGTACTGTGATTATTTAAGTGCATCAAGAAGTGAAAATTCCAAAGAAGTTGAAACTGATTGAGAGTATCGATCCTGTAGGATGATTATTACATTGGACATCTGTGTAGTCAGTAATTGTAGTTTGTGCAGAAACATGCAAAATTGGAAGAGATTTTAGACTTTTTTGAAGAAATTGGAAACAGTGAGATATAGATTTTTAAAACTCTGAGAATCATTATTTATTTTTATGAATTTATTCATTAAATCATGTGTCAGATTCATCATTTGATTTTCATTATTATTAAAAGAATAATAATTTTGTAAAGTAAATTTCTAATATTATGAGTCAAAAAAGTGATTGCAAGCAGAGGCTGATTTGGAAAGGAGGATTATATAAACTGAAAAATTGGTTCTTTTTGGTGTAGTGGGGATTTCAAAGCTTTAAAGAAATAGGATGAGGAAAAAACATTCAAAAGTAAAAATAGTAAGAATACCAGAAAATAAGGAAATCTCAGTTTCAAAGAAGCTTGAATTTTAAGTAGTAGGTACACTGTGTTATGGTTTGTTGTCTAGAAGTTTGAACTTTTTAGTGTCATCCCAGTATTTTTTTCATCTCTTCTCATCCTATACATGGATATTTTTTGTAACTGTATTCATCCTGAAACTTCTATCAGGAAATATGTACAGGCACTTTCTGGATGCAGTGATGTTTTTAGAATCATAAAATCATAGAATCCTTAGAATTGGAGAAGACATTTAAAGGCCATCTTGTCCAACAGTGAACCAGGAAACTTCAGTATCAGAGGAAGGGAGGAGTCCAAGCTCCTCCTGATGGATAGGAGTTATCAATATTCTAATCACTTAGGACATTTTTGAGATCTTCAGTATATGTTTGCATAATATAAAATATTTAGAATGTAACCACAGCGGACAGTATTTTAATTAAATGTCTTGTAGCATATGAAGACAATAATTGGATTTTTTTTTTTCATTTGACACTATTTAAGCATATAGCTTCAAGTCTTTATTTTCATACTTAAAGTGCATGCAGTGATCTGAACTGGTGTTGCAAAAGCAACTTTAAGTTTCTTAGCATTTCTAGATGTTTTAGTGGATCTTTTGAAAAGAAACTGGTAAAAAGAAAACCAGGTTCCCCACTCAAAAGTAGAAATTCAAATCCCAGGATCATGAATTTGTTAAACTAAATTCTGCTTAAAATTGAGAGGAAATTGTAGTAATAATAATAATAATCCACAAATAATCCCTTATTTGTAGTTTAAAGAGTCTTGGAATATATGTCGAGTTCATAGTGAAGGAATGCATGAAACCATAAATCCTGTATTTTATGGCTGTGTAGTATTATTTCTTCCATGAGTTTCTGGTAGAAATTTGGGCATGTTTCACGCATTTTCAGCATGGATCAATGAGATTTTTCACCTATGGAGACAGAGGGAGAAATTCATTTGCTACTATATACATTTCCCATGACATTTTTGGTACCAGCAGTCCTGTTAGCTGGTTTACATGTCATGCAGTATCTGAGACATTTACACTGAGCAGGAATATGTGACTTGCAAGAAAACCTTCCCCTTTTGCAAATGTAGGTAGGCAGGATAAACAAACATAATAAAATGGCACTAAGTGCCTATGTTCAGGCTGCTGAATCCTTTCCTAGTTGGTTTCTTGAAGTAATTGTTTTATACCAGGGAGACTTAATTTCTTTCAAAAACTGTATCACTAGACTTGCTTTAGTCACTGGTTTTGGAAAAGAACAAAATCAACACCAGTGAACAAAGGAACTGTTACAATGATTTTCTAGATCTCAGTCTAGTGGCTTGAATGCTAGTACTCTGTGTTCCCCAATTACTTGTTCAGTGATGGGCTGAGTATGGTCATTGTATGGATTTTTTAACAGCTTGCTTCTTACAAAACCCATCATGAGTATGAGAATGTTCATTTATTATTTTTTGTTGTTTTGAAATGCTTGACTTGGTAAGGTCTGTGAATTTTCCTGGTATCAGTAAGAAGCACCCTGCTGATTACAGGCTAGTTTTCACAACAGTTATTTGAGAACATTTCATAATTCTGCCCAAAACTATTTCTCCTGCCCATGTCATGTAGCAAGAACTGGGAACTTCTGTCTGATCTTTTTCATCCTGGGAAAAATAAAGGTAATGCAAAGTAGTTCTGTAACTCTAATTCTCTCTGTCCATTATTGTTTATATTAAGGCTCATTTGAAGTACCAAAATCAGTTGACAACATAGAAGTCAAACAGTCTGTTTATGATGCATTGAGTATTTTGTCTTTAATCTAGAGGTATATTAAGTAGAAATTATTATATTTTACTATCAGTGAAATAGCTTAAATCAGTTTCAAGGATTTATATTGTACATCGATGTTAGAAGTATAAGACTTTTAAAATCTGATGCTGTTATTATGACATTATTATTTAATCGATATGGGGAAAAAGACAAAGATTGAAATCAGGGATGGATGGATGGCATGCAGATTGTTCTCTGCCTCACATGAAATGTACAAGATGTAAAAGTGAAACAAACTGAAGAAACTAATGCTTCTGTGCTTTGTTGCATCTAATAGGCAAAATGTATGAATGGAAAAAAAAAGATTTGTGAGAATTTTTTTCTGTGTTTCCAAGTTAAGGAAACTAAATGTTGCTTAAGGATAACACAGAAAAGATTACCAGCTAAAATTTACTAGAAAATTAGAATAAATTTTATGTTTTAAATGATCATATCATTCTTAAGAAGAGCAGCATTAGATTAAGAAGTCCAGCCAAAATTCATATTCCTTAGGAGAGTATCAGGGTCAGCTTCAGAAATGTGGTTTAAAGTACTTGGGTTTTGATCATGTTATATTTTATCTTCTTAGGAATGGCAAAATTCTATTCAGAAGAATGCAGGACTTGCATTTATTGAGCTCATCAATGAAGGAAGGTAATTAATTTTAAAGCTTTTGAAAAAGTAGCCATTTTGCATTTATTCCATTGGGTGATAATACTTCTTCACCATCTGTTCCAAAAACATTGTGAAAAGGCTATATTAATTAAGAGATCTATTGTAAAGGTACTTTATATAGCAAATATTTAATTTAGAAATGTACAAATTCTTAAATTTTCGTTTATTGGCAGAAGGAAGTAGAAACCAAATAAACTGTATAGATGTTTGGATGTATTTGACTTAACCACCATTTTCCTGAGCAGCAAGGTTGTTTTATCCAGACAGTCCAGAGAGCCCAATCTGTAAACCCATCTGCTGCTCCATCTGTTTTAGAAGCACAGCATTTATTGTACAGATGCACATCTTGAGGATTTTATCTATCACTTCATGAGGATTTTATCTAGAATTTCTGGTCTGATTTTAGTCCTGTAAAACACAAGACATCATGTTTGTAAGATCTGCCTTGCTTTTGCAAATTGTTAAGATAGTTTATTATCAATCCTCTAGTACTTTTAATGCTATATGTGTTTTTATCTTCTACGTTTTGTAATGTTTGTCAGTACTTCCAGTCATCCAGCTGGGCAGCAGTGGGGACTCTATGGCCAAGCTGGTAGTGGAATGCCAAAGACAAGTGCAGCCACCTGTGTAATCTGTGTCATGTCTATTGGCCAGTAAATTAAATCCATACAAACATAGATGTCTTTATAAGAGCAGATGAAATATATATAAATGTATACTTCACAGTATGCCCATTTTGTTGTTTTATGTGTTTGTCTTCTACAGATAGTATGTCATTACCAATAGTGAAGTATCAAATCTTTTCTTTGCTATAGGATTTTTTTTTATCTAGCTGGTATTTCAGAGATTAAGCCATGCATTCATTTCAAAAACTGGAAAACATACCCAGTCTTTGGGTGGTGTAATATCTTGGACTCCCTACAGGCACTGAAGTTACGCTACAGTTATAGCAGTTTGAAATGTAGGCTTTTCACTGGAAATTCTTTTTGCTAAAAATGTCCATTTCAGTTTACACCTCAATAGGACTCATCAGAGTGCGTTAAATACTGCACATTATTCACTAAATATTACATAGTGTTAGATTGAATTATTATATTATGTTTCTGGATAATAGTAGAGAATCTAATTTTTGTTTCTCAACCTGCTTAATGAGTCTAGATATTACTGATTGCTCACTTTATAAAATGCTCATTCAAAGCAAATAGCACATCTGCATATTTTTAGCAATTAAGTATTCAGGTATCAGTGGATCATCTTCAAAATGAGATAATATTTAAGAACTGTTACTTAAATGCAATCAAAGGACTGTCTAATCAAACTGCCCTTAGACACATGTTTCTCCATATACTTTTGTCATAAACATGTCTTAGAACAAGTGTGTGCACATTGCTAGAATGCTCCTCTTTGCAATCAGCCCATCCGTTTTTAATTTATCCTTTTGGGGATAAAGATAACAGTCTTTTAACTGGAAATTGTTATAAATATTTATTCTACTTAATAGCTAAACTTGTGAATGCAATTCATCAATCATAGCTAGGGAATGCAATTGTGCAACTGTCAACAATTAACAAGACATAAACAGTTGATGAATGTGCAGCTGAATTAAAGTGCTCCCTAGGATAACCTGAAATTATAAACTGGATCATTTAAAAGAATCTAACAAAGGATCTTTATAATTAAAACAAAGCAGGGTTAATGGGATGTAAAATTGCATATAATCGCTGCGCAATAATGATTGAATTTTAAATTATTAAAAGCAAAATGAAGACTAAGAATAATTTTAAGGACTTTCTGGGTACAGAAAGTATTGTTTCTTGAACAATAAATCAGCAGTTTTGAGCAAGTTTTTCATCTGAAGGTAGAGGGTAAGAATTTTAGAATCTTCAGTTTGATGTCTATCTGTTCATATATGTGCATGCTACAAGGTGATTTTCTGAGCACCTAACTTTTGTTTGTGTGCTAAATCATTTGAATGCCTTTCTGTTTTTCGACTTTATTAGAAATGTTCTGAAACAAAACATTTAAAACTAGCTGTAGTAAAGCATAATCATTTTTTAAAAATCAAGATACTTTTATGTCACCTTAATAAACTGTGTTTTCATTTTAAATCTGGTGTTTCATTAGGTTTGTATCTGTTTTTTCTCATTTTATGCAGTGTTTTCCTAGGAAGGTCTGAATTATGCATATTTGTAGCATCTAGATTATAAACAATCTGATAGAGCTTTGTTTATTAGTCCAGAATTTTTTCTTTGTATGTTTTCTAAAGAAGCCACCTCCAAGTTAGATTTTCTCATTTATAAACTAAAGATATTAGTTGTTTACATTTGATAGTTACAATAAAAATAGGCTACAATACAGATTACTGTGTTTGTGATTACTAAATAGTATAAAAAAGAATTCTGTTATAACAGTTATTACTTTAATTAGAGCTATTAATATAACAGGAGTATCTGACTATAGATTTAAATTAATACTGTCAAGAAAAGAAAATATATTTGCAAACACATTTAATTTCAGAGTGTAGAGTAACATCATTTGTATTGAAAGATTTAGAGCCATGCTGCTTATGATCCTTAACTTTGAGGTTCTTTTTTTTATCAGTCTCATGCTATTAATATGTGATGTTGAGAGTATCACACATGTCAAAAATTTCACTGATAGCAGCTTAATTATTATTCTAGATTTTCATTAGAGTATACACACAAGAAGAGTTCTTAAATTATGAGCTGGATGCATCTGCACTGTTGGCTGTGAAAGAGGACATGGAAAGAGTTTGTTTAACTAGGAATGATGCGGATGGGAGATGACAACCCATGTTTAAGTGGGCTGATGGACAAGATCAAAACAAAAAGGGTGCAGGGTGACAAGAACAAGAGAAAGTTGGAAAAAATACCTCAAGTAAATATGTGAACAACAGCATACAGCCTAAAAACAAGCAGGAGAAATTAAATCCGTATTCAATTACAAAACTGCATCATTTAAATTAAATAGATTTGGTGGGATATCCAACTCTACATTACAGAAATGCTGTGGTGGACACATGTGAGTTTCTCAGGAAAGACAGGCAGAGGGAGCATATCATTCTATGTGAAGGATCATCTCAGATTTATAGAGCTTTTCAATCAGATACATACCAGTCTGATGGGTAACTTGCAGAAATGGACAAGCAGAAAAAATAGTAAAGGTGATAACATGGTGTGAAATTACTTGAAACCACCCATTCAGTGCAAGGGAACCAAAAAAGCCTTTGAGGGAGTATCTGAATCACAAACACTATTTCTCACTGAAGTCTTTAGCCTTCTGGAGATCTGTTGGGAATATAACAAGGTGGGGTGCATGCAGTCAAGAAGATTCTGGAGGATGTTGAATATCATTTCTTCATACAGGATGAACCAACTGAGAGTGACACACAGTTGGATGTGAGAATTGGGTTTGGATGCAGTAATTAACATAACCTTTGCCTGTAGTGACTGAAATAGTGGAGTTCAAGATACCAAGGGAAGTGAGAATGGAGAGCAAATAAAAACGAGTGCAGATTTTAACTTGTTTGGAAAACTGATAGGGAGAATCCCATAGGAGTAAGATTTGGAGGTGAAAGTAGCTCCAGAAAGGTGGCAGGCATTTGCATACAGCATCACACAAGTATAAAAACATGTAATCCTAGTACTCAAGTACAAGAGTATCAAGAGATGGATTTGTCTTGTCAGGAAATATATAATAGAAATGGATACAAAAAGAAATTAAACAGGGAGTAAAAGGTAGGAACCGGATAAAAAGGAGGAATTTAGAATCACTTCTGGGGCTTGTAGGGAATGATGTCAAGAAGGCCAAGTCTCGACTGGAAATGAGACGTGGAGGAAGTATTAAGGACAACAAGAGTTTCTGCTGCTCCATTAGTAGCAAAAATAAGGTGAACAAGCAAAATGTAGCCTGTTACTGAACGGAGTGGATGATTTAGTGACAGATAATGCTGGGATACTCAATGCTTTATTTGCCTCAGCTTTCACCAAACCTCTGTGTTTTTGGAAAGAGTTCAAGGAGGAAAACTATCAGTAATGCGTGAGGATTAGGTCAAGGTTTCTTTGAGAGAAATTGTTCCATGCAAGTTCTTGTTACTTGATGAAATATATTGGATGGTAATGAAAGTCTTGCATGTCCAAAAGATCAAGAAAACTGATGGAGATCAGTGATGCTTTCAGAAAGACAAATGGTGCAACCATACTCAAAGTAGTCAAAAAAAAGGGGAAGAATTATAAGCTTGTCTGATTGTCTTCTGTCCCTTTGAAAATCATACAGCAAGACCTTTTGAAAAAGTTCTGACCATATGAAGGCGAAGGTGACTGAGCAAAGTCAATGTGGGTCTACCAAAGAAAGCTAAATCATCTCTCACCAACCTGTTTGTCTTTTATGATGAAACAAGTAGATTGTAGACAAGGAGGAGAGCAGTAGAAAGCATTTACCTTGGCATCAGCAAGGCTTCCATTCTGTTTCCCACAAAACTCATGTATCATAATTAGAATGCTGCAGTCTAGATGGATGGACAAGTACATATGCAGAAAAATGGCTGTATGATTGGATTCCAAAGGTTGTGGTTAGCTGGTTGTACTTTACCTTGACACCTTTGACAAGTGGAGTATCTCAGGGGTCTATCCTGTCTCAGAGATGGACGTTACAGATCACGATCTGTTATTCTTTCAGATTTAGATTACTCTCTTCAATCTACTTCCATTTCCTTGTCCTTTTGTGTTATAATAACACTAATATATTGAGATGATTTTGTCCTTTCATTTAAAATGATTCCCTTTATTTTTTTTTACAGAATTTCCTCTTTTTAGATAGCAGAAGTAGTCTGATCATAATACAAATTTGAGGAAACATGAGACTGTATTTCTTCTTACATTTAAATTATAAGCTTAATTTCCAAAGTTTTATCTCTGTACTTAAGTCTGGTTTCTGCCTGTAGCAGAGAAAATATACACTTTTACATATTGACCTACCGGGACGTCCAAATATATTTAAAATTCACAGGCAGAGATTTCCTTTTGAACTCTGTTGCACTGAGATTTTTACTAATTTCCTGGAAAGAGTGGCAGAATGTTTAAAAAGACTGGAAATTTGTGTTTCTTTTAATTTAGATGAAATGCTGATTAAATCCAGGATGGGTGGTAGTGAAGACTGAAACTAGATTCTTTTCATATTACCTAAACTAGGATTGTTATAATTGCAGAAAACTTTCTTGTGGACATCTATTGCAGTTTGGCAGTCCTGATGTTTACTTCGTGGTAAATGAGCTCACAGTCATCATTATTCATTGTCTGCGATTCTTAAATGTTCAAGCCCAGTATTAGAGATATCCATGATACCACTAGCCATATTTGATTTATGATGTGCAATTGTAAATGGATCTGTAAGAATACATTGAAGAACTCATTTAATAGTTAGGTCCAAGCACACATGGAGAAAGAATGGTATTCATGTCTCTCTCTAAACAATGGTCTTGATCACAGGAACCTTGAGGTTAGGAGAGGGTACTGAATCATCTAGGATACATTGTATTTGGACATCATACATATCAGGAAGGTGAATGCTAATAGAAATATGTGCAAAGGACTCCAGTCTGACATGCAAAATCCAATCTATGCCAATCCAGCCAGAAAGTAGAGCTGAGATAAAAATACACATATATATGAAACTAAAATAAATATATATTTATATAGACATATAAATACAATATACCTGTAACAATATAAATAAATATATCTATAAAAATATGTAGATAAAAGAACAAATGTACTCAATCTTTTACAGATGAATTCTGTTGTTGTATGGTCCCTCTCACTAAGTCTGCATCTATACTCCAGCTGAGCTGTGAGATTAAGCTCCCTGTCAGATGTGCTTCTTTATAATGCCATACTCTGTACTGCAGCTGTCCTTGCTGTTTAGGAATGTTCTGTTTTTCAATTTTATCTGTATAAGAAAAAATAGATGAAATAGATTCTTTGTAGTCAACTCTAAGTGATGCTGAGTCTTTTACAGTTTCTGTGGCATTTCTGAAACATTAATAGTTGCCCTCTGAAAAGTTTATCTTGCTGTTGTGTTTGTGTTTGTGTTGCAGACCAGTAGCTGTTTTGCGTGTTGTACTGTCTAAATTTTCTCTAGAAAGTTCTTCATTACTGCCTTCTTGCAAGAAATCAAGCCCCTGTTCCAGACATTACCTTCCAAATTTTATGGGAATTTCGAAGTACTTACAACTGTACCTTATTTTGTAGAGCTTGCAACTTTTCAAGTATGGCCAGTTTATAGGTACCAAGTTCAAAGATAGGTTTCACTTCTTATGAATTCCATTAAGAGTAATAATTGTCAAAACAACTGTGTTTGGTGAAAAGGAGAATATTTTCAGGCTGCTTCTTGGAAAAAATCAAGCTGTGGGCATCTGATGAAAGTAAGTCAGAGAAACATCTGTTTCCCTGGACATGTGATTTGGCAGAACTTCAGGAATGAGCAGAGGAAGCAGGACCTTAGTTAAATTATAACAAATGTTCATTTTGTAATCTGTTTTGAAAGTTGCTGCTTGGGAATGATCTGCTTTCTTAGTTTATCTCAGATAAAAGAAACACTGGTAACATAAGCAGAATTGTTTTATCTAGCAGTATAACAGCAAGGAGTCCTTTCTCTCCATGTCTAAGATTATTTCGAAGAATAACTGACTACAAGGTAACAAAGTCGTCATAGAATAGTTAGCGAAATACAAGTTTTCATACTTCATTTTTGGTAGGTGTAAAAATAGCTCTGCTTGTCACAAGCTATCCCAATTCACATTTAAATGTTTGCAACGATTTTATGATTTTTACAGTTTGGGTATAGTCTTGTAATTGTCTCTTTTTCCAAAACTCTAAAAAGAGTTGTCCCAGGCTCTGGTTATTTACTGAGTGACTTAGAATGTGGAATTCTGTACCCAGCCTTTATAAACCCTGTGTCTGAAACACTGGGACTTCTAATTGTTTACATGTGTTTTTTTCATATCTTGCTTTAACCTATAAAAGTTCTAAAGTAACCTTACTGAGGGAAAGTTGAGGAAAGCAAGCCACGTGGATTTAAAAGTAACTTCTTGCCTACTCCTAAGCAACATTTGCAAATAACTCATATTTATGAATCAGCATGTCCTGAGGCATTCTCTCAATCTGATCTCTCATAATCTGAAACTTCAGTCTTAAGTGAGGAACAGCCTGCTCTATACTTGCACTCCAACAGACATTGCAGCCTCATCATGATTATTTTACAGCACTGGCATATCTAAATCCTAGTTTTTACTTCCATTTTACGTATGTTCACCTGGAAATTTCACACCTGTCTGTGTGGAAAACTCAGTTTGCCATAGACATGTACCAGGATTTGAGTCACAAGTGACCTCAGACTGCTTTGTTGGTAAATTCCTTACTTCAAGTTCGATTCAGTTTAAAAACTAATCAACCATTTCCTAGTAACAGAGCTTTAACCATGCTTCATGCATTTGTTAATGTTAACACACATCAAGCTTGTCTTGACAAAAAGAAATCGTAAGTTAATATTTCATCTCTGACTTATCCTGTAAGAACTGCAAGTCAAAGAATAAAAATTTTGCTGCTCATCAGTTCCTGACTGAGATCAGCTCATCTGAAGAAGGACACAGCAACACATTTGGCTTCAGTTCTTTCAGGAGTCTGTGGTGCAACTGAATAAATGGTTGCACAGGAGAAAGCCAAAAGCTTTTCCAGACCAATTCTGTTTTGATCAATCACAGTTGGAAAGAAAACATTATAAAAAGTAAAGCAAGTCTGTGCAGACACTTCTAGACTGCTCATTAGTCCTGCATGAGGACTAATTGTGTGGAAGTCAGTAAGATCAAAGGGCCAAATTAATTACAAACACAAATTAATTCAAACACTGGTCCACCTAAAGTCCTCTGAGAGTGGCTAATGCAGGATGAAGATTACAAAAGTGAATGAGAACAGTGGATATAAATTCAGTCACAATAAATGTTCAGTTCTCAGTAAAAAGGAGATGTCACTAAAGAGAATGTTTTGTTGCCAAAGCAGTGTAAGAGTGGTACTGCTCTCAAATTAAAGATTTTCCCACTGTTTTGCAAATATGCATTTCTGCACCTCAAACTCATCCTTACTTGATTTCTTCGCTCCAATACAATACCATGCCTTGGGAAAGATGCAGAGAATAGACATTTCCCCTAAATTGAGTGCTGTATGGAAATCTGTGGATGGAAAACATAGTTGGGCTGTTGTCTGAAATATCAACCGGAATATAATGGATGTGTTTCATATCTACACTAACAACATTGCATAACAATATTATTATGAAATATTTACATATTACTTTATATAATGTTACAATATGAAAAACTAAGATCTCATTCTTGAGCATATGTGACAAAGACTTTGCTCATCTTCTGGAAATATCTGAGGCGGTAAAAGACCAGTCTATCATTGACTTCTTTTGTGTTTTTTTTTTTTTTTAATTTTTACAAGACACTAGAAAATAGGGCTAAGCAAAAGGAAAGTACTACTCTACTCTAGAACTGCATCAGAAAATATATTTCCATTGAGATGAGGCAGCATAAATGTTACTTTGTAAATATTGCTGAGGATTTGTCTAGAATACTGCTGCCAGTTTTGACTGTGCTCTGTCAGAAAAGGTGAAATTAGTCTGTGACAAGTACAACCCAGAAGGTAATCTCTTTTATGAGATATTATGGTTATACAAGGAATGTTTAAGAGAATTGATTTAGTTAGCCTAGTAAAATAGGGATAGATGGAATATCAGGTCATGAGAAAGAACAACTATGTAAAGCTAAGGCCAGCATTTGCATGAAAATGAAACAGTAAAGACTACTGAAGAATATACATTTGGATTAGAAAGTAAAATAAGAGTTTTAACCTTCAGAGGCTTTCCAAAGCTGTGCTAGAGACAAGATAATTAATTGCATTTCCATTTCATAAACTAGATTTCATGAAAATACATTTCATAAACTGAATATAGTTTAAGGAGCGTATGTATGGTGTGGTGTGGCTGCATGTTGTAGTGAAGGAGTCAGTTTGCTGGTCTTTTTCCCTTTGTTTTATTTGCACTTCTCAAAGGAAACTTTTTTGGTGTATCAACAGCCTTTGATACTACTGAAGTATAAGTTTTTTCCTGGTTTGGGATCCTTTTTGAATCATTTGGGGTTTTTTTAATGACAGTCTGAAAGATAGTCATAAGCACTTGTTCTCTTGCCAGAAAAGTCTGAGGTTTCTTTTATTCTAATCTTATGCTATGCATGTGATTGAGCTAGTAGGACTCAAAAGTGATGAGGGCATTAATGTGCGTGTTCATGAAGTGTAACCCAATTAAGATAACACAATGAGTTATTCTGTGTCTGTATGAATTTAAGATTCAGTCAGGGTTAGCTGGCTATGATTTTATCCAGGTAAAACACTTCTGCCATCTTTTGCTTAGCAGATAACTTCCCTCTCCTGAAGGAAACCAAACTAATTACCTGGGGTAGTGAAAAGTCCAAAGTAATGAATGCCTACTTTGCCTCAGTCTTCACCAGCAAGATTGGCCTTCAGGAATGCCAGCTTCCATAATCCAGGCTGAATGGCTGGAATAAAGAAGGTGTACCTCTGGTGGAATAATACTTGAGCAAACTGGACATTCGCAAGTGCCTTGGCCCTGCTGGAATGTACCCACAAGGACTGAAGAATCTGGCAGATGTGATTGCAGGGCTGCTCTCTGTAACCTTTGCAGGAAGTTAGAGCAGAAAATAGATGAGTGAAGGGCAAGATAATAATATGAGTGCTGGAGGCAATCTTGACCCTGTGCTCAGGCATACTCACTAGTTGCCTTTTACTTTTCATTGTCTTGATTTTGGAACTTTGAACCTTGAAGACTTGGAGCACTTCCATGCTACCTGAATTTTGTCTCATGTGGTGTCTAAAAGTTGCACCAAGTGGTTCAGGGGTCTCAGTCTCTGGAGCACAAAGGTCCATTAGATGGGTTGGAGAGGAAATCTTTGTGTTCAAGTTTTGAAATCCTAGCTAGTTGCTCCTTTGTCAATAATCTCGTAAGTTCAAGAAGACATGATATAACCTTAGACTGGAGATGTTAAATGTTCAGTTCAAGTATCTTCTCATAGAATCATATAGAATCGTAGAATCATGGAATGGCTTAAGTTGGAAGGGACCTCAGGGTTCATCATATTCCAGCCCCCCTGCCACATGCAGGGCCATCAACCAAAGGCTTGATTTGGAGCAGACCTCAAAGATTTAGTTGTAGCCTCCCTGCTGTGGGCAGGGTTGCCAACCACCAAATCAGGCTTCTGACCAGGTTGCCCAGTGCCCCATCCAGCATGGCCTTGAACATCTCCAGGGACAGGGCATCCATAACTTCTTTCGACTACCTGTTCCTGGACCTCACCACCTTCTCAGTGAAGAAAATTTCCCCGACATCTAATTTAAATTTCCCCTCTTTTAGTTTAAAATTATTTCCCATTGTCCTACCACTAGAGACCTGTAAAAATTTGATTTCCCTCCAGTTTCTAAGCTCCCTTTAAGTACTGGAAGGCTGCAAAGAGGTCTCCCCAGAGGCTTCTCTTCTCCAAGATAAACAAGCCCAACTCCCTCAGCTTTTTTTCATAGAAAGTCCAGTTCTCATTCCAGTCCTCATCTCAGAGAATCTTGTTAAAGTCATGAATGTTCATTTGGAATCCATACATCTGAATTCTTAATGTTAGTAAAATAGCAAAGCATGTCTTCAACAGGGTAGATTTAAAAATAATTCTAAATTTTGAAAAGGACAGTGGAAGCACCTTTAGTTTTTTAGGCTATGCTTTGTCAAAAACATTTTATCTTTTGAGAAAAATAACAAAGAGATATTAAAAAAAGGCTCATTCAAATCATGAGTATTCACCAACTTGATCCAAGTTAGTTTTTCCTTATCTCTAAACAGAGATCCCAACATTTATGTCTTCCCTTGACACATATCCATATTAAACATTAGCTCAGAAAAAGTATTTCCCTCCTTCACAGGTGTCAGAATGCACTGAAGGAGGCAAGAATAAGATTCAGGTCTCTCATTTTATAGGTGTAACATCCAATTATCATGCATTTCATTTCTAATAATCCTGACTTTTATTTTTTAATTGCTTTTGAGCATCAGACATCAGCCTTAGGGTGGGATTGGCTAGTCAACTCATATTCCTAATATAAGAATCTCTAAATTTAAGTATGTTTCCCTCATGCTGCAAAAATGAAAGCCCTAAACCATGTGCCAATTTAGCTCAAAGAGAAACAGTTCTTCCTGATCCAAAACAGACAGTCCGGTCAGATCTTTGCAGCCTGAAAGATACTTCCTCTCTGCTGATTTGAAGAGCAAAGAAATTTTGAATAGAGTGGGCAATCTTAGGAACATAATGTAGGGACAAGAAAACAATTGGTTGCATTGTTCCCGTCTAATAAAACATCAGCATTATTAATAATGTAGTGTTGTTTATGCTGCGGTTTTATTGCATGTCTCTTAGTATTTGAGGTTTTCTCTAAGTGTCTTAATTTAAGGACTATGATGGAAATTCTCAATCTAATTTTAATCCTTCTCTTTTTTTTTTTTTTTTTTTTAATTTGAAGTCTGTGATTGAAATCCTCAATCTAATTTTAATCTTTTTCTTTTTTTTTAAGGTTTTTTTTTTCAAGTTTAAGATGTCATAAAAAATCTTGGAAATACGCATTTTTTATTTGGGTTTTTAAAAAGCATGAATTATTTTGCAATTTTATACTTCAACATTTGAATATTTATATTTAATAGTATAATTAGAGTTTAAGCAGTTATCTAGATTTTTTAAATGAGGCTGTAGTACTGAGACTACTGTGAAAAATATACTAGAAATTTATTTACTTCCATAAGGATATATTCTCTTCAATAAGAAATAGCAAGCTTTTTCCATGTAGCGTGATTTCTTTGTGCTCTTACAAATACTAAAAAATAACACATTTGGACTACAACAAATACAAAAGCTGATTGTGACTTTTTTTTATTTTAGATTATTATGTCATGCAATGAAAGACCATATAGTGCGTGTTGCAAATGAAGCAGAATTTATTTTGAACCGACAAAGAGCCGAAGATGTCCACAAGCATGCTGAGTTTGAGGTAATCCTGAGAGTTGGTGCATTTCTGCTTTTCTGTTTTCACTCAGTTGTCACCTAGACTGTAACCCCATGCAATAAAGATTTTCTTCTTCCAACAAAGAAATTTATATTGAAGGCATTTCAAAACTAGTTTTTAAAAGCTTTGGTAAATGTCAAACACAAGGAACTGGTTTAATATCTCATCTCCTCACTGAAATTAATGAAAACATTAGCTTGAAGAAATCCCTTAATCAGAATGTCTGCTAAATTGATATGGCAGACTCTTTAACTTCACAAAGAACTTTCCTGATTTATTGCAAATTGTAATGTAAGCCTCATTACTAATTATTTTTGTTGGATTTTATCAACAGTATATTTCAGTTCAGTATGAAAGAAAAACAGATAATGCGTTTAAGCACTTCACAGAAAGTAAGAAATATAACTCTTTTGTTATAATTAATATTTTAGGATATTTTTGGTAGAATAATTTGGATATTCTTAGAATATCTACCTTCTATAAATTATATATTGAAACATTTTGATTCCTACTTTAGCTGCTAGCTAGGAGTCTTTACTGACATTAAGATTCTGTTTACGTTGCCTGTTTTTTTAAGTACTGGAAGAAATAACATAGCATCTGGATCCCGTAACTCTTTAATGTCTATAATTCTTTCTCCTTAAAAGGAGTCAGGTTTCTTTTTCTTTTTTCATCAAGTAGTATTGTAATTTAAATTAAATTACTTGAAAATGAGGCAAACATACAAAAAACCTATTTCAAAAACGTTTTTTTCAGTTCCATATTTTAAATGTGTTTGATGATTCCTTCAGTATTAATTTAGTTCCTGTTTTTAAAAGTGCAAAAATATTCAAACACAGTTAAAATTTAATTTTTGAGAAGACTTTATCCAATATAGTTTTGCTGCCCTTATCCAACACTTCAGTATCACTGTTATTTCCAAATCTGCCTTTTTTTTTTTTTTTTGGTATACATTTGTGTATAAACAAATATACATACACAAACATAACTTCCTTGTATTTTAATTTGCAAGTCACCTCCTATTAGGATGGAGATAGACTTATTTAGTATTGATGATAACAATCAATTTATTCATCTGTCAGAAAATGTCAACAAGCACCTGGTGGCTAGAAATAGAATCCAGTAATCTTAGTTTTGATGAGGTTTTTATCTCATTGAAACAGCTCTCTTAAATGTACACTTTGATGTACTAGTTCTTGTGCTCCTTGACCTAGCTGAAAAGTGTGAGACACAGAGATATCTGTTGTCATTTTGAATACACATAACCTTTACTTCATCCTGTCAGAGCAGACAGCAGACACTCGTCATATGGGATTGCAACAACTTTATTACCAGGCACATACTGGATATTTTGAACTTAGATAAAATCACATTTACAATTAAGTGTGTGTCAGAGTGAAGTTTCATATTGCCTCAACAATATATAACATTTGATATTTATCAGAGCATCACGCAGTAACCTAAGATGACAATAGAAGATTGAGTTATCTGTTCTTTGAAGAATACATTGAGATATAAGATCTGTCAGAACTCTAGACAAAATGAGAATATTCAATTAACTTCCAGCTTCTGTTAGCAAATAGGATTTAGAATATTAACTAAATTCTCTGAAGGAATAGCCTTAAGTCAGTCTTATTGTCTGGTAAAGAAACCAATGCATTTTTCATATACAAATTTTTTCATTATTTTTGTCACATGAAAGGCCTCAGCTACATATTTTAGATGAGGACGATAAAGTCGGAAAGTCATAAAAGAAAATTTCTTGCAATTTAGTCTCTGCTAAATATGAACCTCAAATGCACTTAAGTAAGGTGATGGTTAAAGTCTGGAAGAATATTTTTTATATTGTCTTTAATAGCATTAGGTCTATGATAATAATACTGAACATTTTATTATTCATCCTATCTGAAAATAGTAAGAACAAAGAGATTTCTGGTAGTTTTCTCTTGCATAATTTTAAATCTGTCATTTTAATTAAGCTTTTTAATAAGCTGTATCAGTGTAAGTTCTAGGTTTAAGTACATGTTAATTGTTGCTCTCAGCAAATGAGAGTGGCTGTTTTATTTTTACCATTTAAACTTTAATTGAATAATTATGGATGAAATCGTTTGACCCAGACTGCACTGACTTACTGTGTTGCCCATGCAACAGCAAGGGAGACCATGGACCAGCATATAAATGTTATCCTCCCACTATGGATGTAATCAGGGCAAAGGAAATTCCTCCTAGACTGGTTGCTTCACAGTTAACTTCCATTTTGTTAACCTTTGTAATTGTTTAGGAAGAAAAATGAAAATTTAATTTTACTGTCCAATGAGCTGGTGAAATATTAACCTCATTACAAAGGCAGATCATTGTACTAATTGGTGCTTCTCTGTACAAGAAGATAAATTGAAAAATGAATTAACCCTTTATGAATTAGTGTAATGATTGTTCTTTTTCAGATAGATTATTTGAAATAATGGCTATAACGCAGTGGAAAGACCACTGTTAAAATCCTAGCAAATGCTAATGAGATCTGCATTAAATGGGCAATGTACAGAAATAGGAAGAATAAAGCACAACCTACCATGAGTTTTACTAAAGTGTAATTGCTTTTTTCTGTATTAGAAGATGGCAGTCTATTCAGCTTAAAGTGTTACAGCAATGAATATTGGTTAAACATTCTAAAATGACGTACAATAATTTGTGCAAGCAAAAATTGAGATCTTTTTAAAAGGTATGCATAAAATTAGGTCTTTTGAGAATAATCTAGCTTTTGTAATTTACTGCTAGAAAATGATACTTGTAATGGATTCATTTTAATGACCATGGCTACATTTACTTCCTTTAGACCTTCCAAAAGAATCTTTAATAGGAGGAGAAATCAGATTTAATTTTAACATGGATTTGAGAAAAGAAAGGGAAAATTTACATTATTTTTGTTTTACACAAAGCATTTGAAGTTGAATATTGTGTTATATATGCAGTCAAAATTATATTATATATGTTATATCTGTATGTTACAAATGAGAATGTATGAAAATTTTATTTTTACAACACCAACCCTTAAGACATAGCCATGATTACATACACACAGAGGTGCATAGTTAAATGTTTTTCATTGTAATTTGGTTGTATTTTCCATAAATATTTCAAATTCTACACATTCTGAGAGCTTTTTCATGAATGAAATATAGTAGTAGAATCATTTAAATTGTTTTGTCCTGTTCATGTTAAAATTATCTTAATGAGCTCATTGGCTATTGATGTAAAGAGTTTTAGTAAATTACCACCTTCTGGTGATTCCCAAAATGCCTATCTTTTATCAAGTAGATGTATTTTCATTCCCAGTCACAGTGTGCTCAGTATGCCGCCGACAGAAGAGAGGAGGAGAAGATGTGTGATCATCTTATCAGTGCTGCGAAGCATCGGGACCATGTTACAGCCAATCAGCTGAAACAGAAGATACTCAACATACTAACAAATAAGCACGGTGCCTGGGGAGCTGTTTCTCACAGGTGAGCTGATAGCATAAAATGTGTGGGCTTTAAACATTACTTCCAAAGTCTAAGAGAAACTGTTACCATGTTACTGGAAAATGAATCTGGTAGGAGTAAGAATTGCTAAAATGTATTCTCTGTAATTAGGCATTGCTTCAACTGTTTCTTGAGAAGTCTTCTTTGATGAAGATCTACAGATAAAACTCCTCAATAGATTGCTAAAATAATACTTTATTATATTTCAAATAAATTGTAATGAATGTTTGTCAATTATGTTTAATGCAGCTTTGCTAGCGGTATATTGGAAGTTTTTGAGGCTCCCACCAGTATTACAACCTCTGAGTGAAATGCTCTGGATGAGATAAGAACTGAGAGCTTTCCATACAGCTATTGAAAGAGGAAGGAAGGGAGATTTAGGTTGGACATCAGGGGGAAATTCTTTACAGAGAGAGTGGTGAGGTGCTGGAACAGGCTGCCCAGAGAGGTTGTGGATGCCCCATCCCTGGAAGTGTTCAAGGCCAGATTGGATGGGCCCTGGGCAGCCTGGTCTGGCATTTAATGAGAAGGTTGGTGGCCCTGCATGTGGCTGGGGGTTGGAGATTCATGATCCTTGAAGTCCCTTCCAACCCTGGCCATTCTGTGATTCTGTGATTCTGTGACCCATCTAGCATTATAGTCAGAGTAAGAATAGTGAGCAGAACCAGAACACGAGTTGCTGTGTCGTACTTTCTTCTGTTTATAGCTTTTCTGTGCAAGTGATGAAGTGATCCACTGGTAAATCTTAACTCTCCTACAACAAAACAGTAGTTGATACCAGCCATGTACAAAGTCCATATGCTTAACGCAAAACTTATGTGTGTGCTTCACTTTATCAAGTCTGCAGCTGAGCTTAACCAAAGTGCAACTCAGTTCTGAAGGAGCCCCTGTGAGGAAGTAAACAAATAAAAACAATGTGATCCAAAATACATATAATTCTTATTTTATGTAAGTGATAATGTAATATTTGAGATTTTAATCAGAACTATGTTGAGTACTGCTTTTAAAACTTGACTGTATTCAACACGGGGATGAAATGAAACTTCTTCATATATCATGCCAAAAAACAAAGCCTTGCTTTTCCAATTCTAAATCACAAAAATAGCCAGTGGCTAAGGTGTTGACCTTCCTCATGTGGAAGAGTTGGCCTCAAATTGCTCCTTTCCTTCATTCTGAGTAAGGTCTTGAACCTGGGTCTGTCTGCAAAGCCACAGGCTGCCAAGAAAGAGACTTTTTTTTTTTCTTCCATTCGAACTAATTAATAAATTGATTATTTATTCAAAGTGCAACTGGTCAACAATAGAGGCTGAAAAAGTTTTGCTTCCAAATATCTCATTTTTTATAGTTTGATTTCCTACTTGAATGCTGCTGGTCTATTCTGAGTCAAACAGAGCAGAACAGAAAGTTCCTCCTTAGCTCTGAAAAAGCTTTTCAGTAAAAATCTGGTTGAGACTGATATGCTGATTCAAAAACTTTTCCACAGATAAATATTTTCTTTCAGGGAAAAAAAAAAAAATACACCAACACATTTGAATATAGCTTGAATACATACCTGAGGCTTCTTAGAAAATATGTTGAATAACAAAACGGACATATCAGAAATAACATTTAATAACTGTCATATATCCTGTTCATTCTTTTTGTCATTGTGCCTAGTTGGCTCTTGGGATTATATAGTGTAAAAAATAAAAATAGTTTTTCATAGTCATCGTCCTTGTATCTTCCAAAGAAACTACAATTTCCTGGATGATGTAGGAGATGTATTTTATTTTTAAGGTGGTAGAAAATGTAGAAGTTTAGACTGATGAAATTCTGTAGTGTAACATCACAGACATTCTGGTGGTAGTTACAAAAAAGACATTTAGAAGATTTTGATATGGTTAATTTAAAGCAACCTGAGTTCGTAATGGACGCTGGTATTATTCCTAGCTGAGGCTTAAAATAGTATGTCTGGAGACTTGAATCTGATAAGTTTAATTTTCAGTCCTTTTAATGTCGTTGCATTTTTGAATGATGTTGGGGCTCAAATTTGGTTGCAGGCACTTTGCAGGCTTCAGTCATGGGCACTCGTTCCTGCAGGAGACTCGTTGGGTCATATAACTCTCCCATTTTATTTCACTTTCCCTGTGTGCCTGCTTCTGAGTTCCCATTTTGGACATGTTTGGTCCAGCTGTTGGCCTGGTGGTTGGTTTTTAGCTGCAAGATGCTTCTGGCTGATGTTTAACCTGGAGAAGTGATGAAGCTGTGACAGCACAAGGGTTCCAATGAGATTCCCCATTTGCAGGATGCAAATGTCCTTGCAGTTCAGGTCCTAGCATGGCAACTGTGTGATCCGCCACACAAGTGTAGCTTCTGTCATGAGACCTAATGGACTGTATAGAGAAAGGATTAGGAAGGCAGGAGATGTGGGAAGATGAGTGGACAGAAAACATCTAGTGCCTTGTAAATAACTGAGGTCACCATTCTTGGGCAGACTTAAAAGGTTTTGGCTGCAAAAAGGAGAGAGGGCTCACAGAACTACTTAGATATAGAAGGCAAAACCTGTTCTTAATTAGTTTCTCCAGTATTTTTTCTGTGATGGAAATTAAGATGAATTCTAAAATTTTACATTCCATTGTCTTATTGGGCAATGGATTCTTGATGGGCAGTTACAGTGTCAGCAGTCATTTTATGCACTGCTGCTTCTTGTGCCCCAGAAGATGCTGCCTGACTGGAGGAGAGCTACTAAAAAGTTTGCTGACATCTACATCTCTGCAGTGACCACATGACTTCTGTCAGAATTTTCATATTTCTGAAGTTATCCTAACAATTCTCTGAGTGGCTCTTGAATCTGTGAACATTCTTGGAAACTGTAAATTAAGGAAATCCTTAGCAGGTCAAGGAGAGGCGGGCAAAGAAATAGGTAACCAGTTCCACATTATAAACATTTAGGCATTGCCTCTAAAGTCCTTTAACAAAGTTGCTCATAAAATATTAAGATCTGATTTTGTGAAATATTATGCAGCTGTACTTTTTTTTTTTCCTCGTGTTGGCATTTCAACACAGTGATTTTATAAGTCCTTCAGCTTTTCTGTCTGCAGGTAGTCCTTCTGCAGATAGCAACAACCACCATTTACTGTGTTTGATCTGTAAGTGCCACAAAGTTTATTCTTTGTTCATTTATGAGAAAGCAAAAATTAACCTCACTCCTGGCAGCACTGTGATTATTGAGAGGAAAATCAAGGGTTTCGACGAATCCAATTCTATCATATTTGCAAATTATAAATTGTAGATATAAGCTCTTTTCAACATGTTCAAAGAAACAAAGAAGATAGTTAAGTTTAAAATAGATAAAATCATAGGTGACATGCATTTCAATTTCCTTCTTAATAAGCTTCTCATTTACAAAGGAAAAAATAATTTTATGCAAAAACTTCCCTACTTGAATTAATTATTTCAAAGATGGTAACACTGTGTGAGCTGTCCCAGTCTGTGTATCGACCAATCAGAAGGGTTGCAGACAGTCTGAGAACCTATTTACTCTTTCATCTCGTTATTTCTAAAGTGGTAAATAATATTCTTTACAAATTTTTTTTTTCTGTTGTATTGCTTTTCAGTATCACCGTCTTCATAAATATTTTCCATTCAGTACTTAAAGCAAAAACTGAAGTTCTTTTGCCTCATTTCTTGCAAGTGTGAACATCAACTCCCTTACAACAAAAAGAAATTATTGAAACATCTTGTTTTGTCCTTCATATCTTATAAAAGAGTAATAGTATTCAAATTAAATCTATTTGGTTTGTTACAAACATTGTTTGCCTTTAAGCCAAACTAACTCTGATTTTCTGATTTTGTCAGTTTAACAGTTTTAAATATGATCTGCTTATTTATCTTAGCTTACCCAAAACATATAGTTTTTCCTTTTCTTAACTGAAACGTCATACCCAAATTTGAATTCTGCAGGTTTTTTCCATTGGGATGAGAAATTGATGGGTTGGGTATTTCTTTGATGCATTGCCACTTATTCGCAGTGAATATGCAACATCCTATTTCCTTCAACTCAGGAAGAATCACACAGGGTGTTTCATAGATTATCGTTCAAAGCCTCTGTAAGCAGGCACTTACCCTAGCTTTTTTCAGGGTTATAGTCTTCATGTCACAACATATGCTTCCTTCTGTCTTCTCTGTCAGCTTCATATGGTGCTTCTCTTCCTTCCCATCTGCTTCTCTCCCCATAGACATTTTTCTTTAAGAATACATATATATATGGAAGTTCAATGAAACTTCTCTATACACACGGTTCAAATTTGTTATCAGCCCCATGTATGTCTGGGATGTTATCTCTCACCATGCTTGTTTGGAGGGTGCTCTTATTTCAGCTTCTTGAATTTAATCAGACACCACAACTGCATATGTAGTTATAGTTTGTATAAGTTTAAGGCAGTCTAGGACAATATAGAGTTCTGAGTTCAAGGTTTTGTTCAAAATCTAAATAGCGAATACGCCTGTATTGATATTTTCACACCATCAGTTCTGATATACACAGAATTACAATGATGAGAAAAATGACATTTAAAAATAAGAGTTGGTTGTCTTGCTTTCAGTGATTTGATAAAGGAGGCCCCACCTGCATTAAAGCAGCTTTACCAAACAGCAAGTATACAAGGGCTTTTTCTGTTCAAATCCATCTTTGGTTAAACGAGACATCCATAACAAATTAATCATTCATGGTGGAGGGCAGAGCTGTCAAACTCATTCTGTGGTGAAGACCAAATTCGTCTGGGCAGACAGTCTGGAAATACAAAGTTTCTTGCCAGACAGCTAGTTCTGCCTCTCAGGGCAGCATGTGCTCTGCGGAGATTGGGTTCTGCTGGGGAAGGGGGAGAGAGCTGAAAGAGGAGAACTCCCTCTTTCTGAGCCTGTAGGGCTGAAGGGCTGTTAGCGTGGTGATTCTGGGAAGACCCTGCTTCTAAACCTGCTTCAGATGTTTCCAGTTTACAGTAAGAGGGATGAGAACACAGGAATTTGGTAAGGAGTTTCCCTTGCAGCCAGCCCTTCTCTGTCTCCCATCACTATACTAGCTGCTGCCTTAGGAAGTTGAGAGCACAAAGATCCTGTCCAGTCCGCCACTGTGAATCAGCTTCATCTGGTTTAGCTATTCATTCATTTCTGGCTCATTTTAACCGCTAGACATAAATTACAAAGGAAGCTTTAGAATAGTAGAAAAGATATAGGACCTGATCCAGTCTACTGGATCCAGCAGTGTATTTGACATGCCTGTTGTTTGAGGGTCTGTTAAAGTTCTGCATTTTTCCACATATTCTATACAAACAAAGAAATGAAGTTGTTTCTGGAGCTGGTGAAATGTATTTTTATTTTCAGAACAGATACTTCCAGACTGATCTTATGGAATCTGCATTTTAATTAGTAGCTATTTTGGTTTCAGGTTCCAAATATTCAGTTCTAAGACAATTTCATAATGATAAAACATTAAAAGATGCTTTTCTGTCTTCTGTTGTTTTTACTTAACTTTTCTACTATGATAAATGTTGAGTCTTCAATTTTCACATTTTGGATCTGGTATTAATCACTCTTCTCTAGAAGGCTCTCCTCTAGAAGAGGCTGTTTTTCTAATTCAATCACTCTTTTTTAGTATTTTACCACTTCTTATCTTTCTTTCTATGCTTTCAACTTTCTGCTGCTCTGCACCTGCTATGTTACATTCAATACTGGTTGCTTACCCCAATATTTTCTCCAACTATGGTGTAAGGCAGAGAATTTGTGTTAACTGTATCATATGAGTAGCACAACAGAAAAATATTCTTCCTAAGAACAGTAATTTAGATGTAGGTGTATTTGCAGCATAGAAATACTTGCCAAGACAGAAGGACTGCATAGCCAGACATGGGCCCAGTGAGTGAGTGCCCCCTTTGTTTAAGTGAGACTCACCCACTTTTGTATCTGTACAAGGTGACTCTGTTGTTTTTAACTGTTGTGCTTTTCACTATGGGCTTTCTCCCACAGCTGGAAGACACCTCTGAAGAAAATACTTGTTTTGGAAAGAAGTAGAATTTGCCCATGTTGGGACCGCCAAGATACTCAGGGGAGACTTATTCACCTCTAGGGGAAGACTTGCTTATCTCTAGGAAGAGCAGTATATTATATTTGATATTAAAGGAGGACATTTTCTCATATTGTTACTCCTGCAATAAGAGAACAATTTTCTTCCTTCTTTACTCTCTTTTTTTTTTTTTTTTTTTTTTTTCCCATTTCTATTTAAAGTGTCTTCTGTTTCTGCCTGTAATTTGTTTTTCCCCTTTTGCTCTATGGCAAACACAAAGAGGAAGGTTTTGCTCATATTCCTTTTCTCTTAGTGTAACAGACAACAAATCTCTAGAATTCAGCAATCAGAATAAAAATCCAAATGACATAGTGTCAACATAGTGTCTGCATATTCCATTGCAGCAGCAACAAGAGGATTTTAAAGTGTATTTATACTAAGGGGAAAATCAACCTCAACACTCTAAGAGGTCTTCTGCTCCTCCTTCATGTAACCACAGAGCTAGCACATGCTACATGCAGCAGTTCATCTTCCAGTATGAAGTCACAAGAACAGGTTCAGACCAGTGCTTCATTAGCCTGGTAAATTGCCTTCAAGTGTAAGTGAATGCTTAAGAAAGAGTAAGAATAGGTTCAAGTAGACACGATAGGTCCACCTAATTTTGCCACAGATTCCTTGCTTTTTTTCAGCTCAGGATTTCCTGAGGGATCTAAATTTCAGCCTGTCAGTTTTTAAGTTTCCTTCTATCAGTAGGACTTCAAAGTCCAGCTGCCTCTCCTCATCTTTTCCTCCTAGTTCCTGCAAAGGAAGCAGCCTCTGGAGTGGCTCTCAGCAGACTCAAAAGCAGGTGCTGACATTGGACAATGTTTCTAGCATCTGTGCGCCTTCTTTCTCTGCCTCTAGTTTAGACAGAGGCAGAAACTCAGTAGAAACAATGAGGGAAGAATTTCTCATTTGTTGGGTAACACTTCCCTCACATGATTCTCACTTTTTCTCTAATCCAGTCTAGTGCAGTATAGCAATGCATATCCATCTTCTTCATAGAGAGGATGGAAAGCAAAGAATAAACAGGAATAAAGGCTTATAAAATTCTGCAAAATTAAGTTTTATGTTTCTAAGAAGGCTTGAGAAGGGAAGAAAAGAAAATTCTTTGTCTTATTCTTTATTTTGTGACCTAAACTGGGTAATAAACATCGTATTTTTAAGTAGTACCATTACATACTGGGATTCTTTTCCATGTAACCCTTCAGGTAAATTATGTAGCATAAATGCTAACCTGTACCTTTTTTTTTTCTTTTTTTTCCCCTCTAAAAGAAGAAGAATCTATATATAGTGTTTAGACAGTTTTAAGCATTTTTGTAGCAGTTATCAGAAATACAAAGTTTGATTGGAAGAAGAAAAGAGGTGGAGTGATTTTGATTCCTTTCAAAACCTTAATGTGTCTTGTACTTTTTTATTTGAAATGTATTTATATCCAACCATATGTTTGTCAAAAACTTGGAGAGATTCAGGTTAGTAGCTGGAAAAGAACTCAGGATTAAATCAATGTCAGATTCTGAGGAAACCATAATTTGGAACATCTCTATCACATGTTTCTTATCCTTTTTACTTTGAGCAGGGGAAAGAAAGTGTAATTCTGCATGCACCTTAGGAAACCTGTTATTTGTCTTTCCTAGTTTTACAGTTGAAAATATCCTATTATGTAGGATAATTCTATGTGCAGCAAATTAGTTGAATTATTATGAAAAAAAAATTGAGGTAGTCAGAACATATCTAAAACCCCTTAATGAACAAAGTTTCTTCCCATTCTAGCATTAAAATGTATTCAAAATATACTCTTTTTATAACTTTTTTTTTAAGATCTGTCCTTTTAATAAATGATCACTTTACCACTGAGTTTCTCGTATTCTCTGTTATTTAAAAAAATTAAGTTCAAATATTTCTCATGTCCATACTCTTTCAGAGGTGATGATAAAAGATTTTTTGTTATTTCTCTCAGCATTCAGTACCATTTTTTTCTCCTTTAAAATTGCCCAGACTTTCAGTGTTTGTTCCATGCCTGTTTGTAAACTTCAAAGAAAATAAGCTATTGCATGCCAAACAAAAAGTTCTTCTTTTTTGTTTTTCCTGACTTGTTTTGGCAAGCTTCTGTAAAGCCAGCCTGAGTTTTATGTTCTTGATACTAAGACACTACTTAATTCTTGTATTTCCCCTTTTCTTCATTGCAGTGTGTAGTCAGCTAAGATATATAATATCCATTTCTCTCATCTCCTCAGTTATCCAGTCATCAGCCCTGGTCTATCTAAAAAAGAAATCAGACTTTGGGATGTTTGTTTGGTTTCAGAGTGGTTTGTTATTTTTTTGGCATTTTTACTTCTCTGTTATACAAGATTGTTCTCCTTCAAACTAGTTCTCCAAGCCAATAGGTCACTATCATTTTGGCCTTCTGATTTTTATCTCTACATAGCTGGTTTTGTGTCAGATTGTAGTCTCACGTTTGAGGAAATCAAAGAACTTTCAGGAGTGTCTGTTTGTCCTCATCATCCACAGCCTTCATGTATCCTTACCTGTATTGCCAACTGGAAACACACTCTGTGTTCGTGGCTATGTGACTTTATCTCTTCTTGCTCAGTATAATTTTGAAATCAGCTTGGCATCCTATCTTGCAGTTACTACTGATACACAGAGGGCATAGGCAAGTGAGTGAGCAAAAGCTGTTCACAGGTGCTGCATGACAGGTCCTGCTTTCAAGTGGCACAGGAAGAGCGTGGTTTGTGGGACACAGAAGCTAACAAACAGAACCTTCTCCCTCCTTGCTTTGATGTAGCATAGTAGGACAATTGCTTCGATTTAGTGTGCATATTGTGAGTACAGACTATATGTTCTCAGGTCTGTAACTATGAGGATCATCATCACACAACTCATTTTTCTGCTGTCTGTAAAACAATCTCAGCAAGCATTTCTCTTTCAAGTTGCCACTCCTGATTTAATTTGGAGGGTAGCATTTGCTTTGTCTAGTTTTGTTTGTTTCTAAAGAGTGAAGAGAATAAGTTTACACAAATTTCTTCTGACTGATTGAGAAACCCTGCATCTGTCATAGACTTCACACAAGGAGATGGCTGTCCTTGATTACACTGATTCCTCACTGATAAAATGGATAGGGTAATGCACACTGTACTTCTACAGAGTAAATCGTTCAAAGGAGTATTGCAACTACTGCACAGTTTTGTTTTCATTGCCTGTTTTTTTTCATAGCTTGAATACATTTGGTATGTGTGTGATTATAACATTTGCTTTTTTCTATATAACTGTTGTGGTTTTTTTTAACGTGATAGTTCTATTTTTTCAGCAGCAATATCTGTTCGCATAGAGGCTTGAAGTATATGGAAATATATTTCTTCTACACTTAGAAACATAAATAGTTGATGATGACAGATTGCAAGCCTTTCCCCATTTTCTTCCTCCTCAGTATATTGATATCTTTTGTCAATAATATAGGCTGTTTAGGTTGTAAAGCTCCATTGCTCAAGTGTTGGATTTTGAAGTCATCTGTCATGTATGTGTTGTAGAGATAGGAGACTATTTATGTTTATGGCATTTTAAGTAACTCAGTAAGACCCTTTAGAATATACAGAAAAGGCTTGTTTACTGTCATCACTGCTCACTTAATCCTGTGACCTTGACATGATAGTATGCCCATAAAGCTCCCTGTGGGTAGTTCAATAAAATAGATGAACATCAGAGTCTAATGATCGTTTCAGCTTCAGGAATATACTGCCTTATGCCGTAAATCGTTCTTAAACGTTCAATAGCACTGAACCATTCTAAAACAAAATAATGTAGCAAGCTAGCCAATTGTCTAGATTACTAGCAAATCCCCCCAAAAATGCATAAGCCAGATATAATACTGCTGTTCAGTTTGAGAATGTTAACCATTGTTTACAAAAACATTCTATGTATACAATGCCAGTGGACTAAAATTTAAGCAGTTATTTCTTAAAATTTCTGTACCAGCTCAGTTATTCTTTTTGTTGATGGTTTTGTTGTTGTTGTTGTTGTGAGATTTTATTGGGGTTTTTTTTGTTGTTGTTGTTTGTTTCTTTTTTTGTTTGTTGTGACGTACTTAAGTACACTTATTCTTGAGGTTATCTTTATTCCTGGCAGCAAATTATATATATTGGGTGGGAATGTTTTTTTGTTGTTGTTGCTGTTGGGTTTTTTGTTGCTACAGTCTGAAACTAGGAAAGATTAATGTGCAAGAAATTTCTTCTAATGATTTACAAGAAGTTATGTTTGCGCTAATGGTAGGAAGCAATAAAAACGTACATAAAGAGGAAGCTAAATGTGACGTCTCGTAGGCCCAGTTTAGAAATATTCCTAGACCCTTTGGGATACTTTGCCATAAGAGGGCCTTAATTTTTATGCATAATGTATCTCATGTTATGTGAAAACATGAGGAAAGTGAAGTGTGATATATTTGCCTTATGGTGGATGGAATTGGCTTTTTGGTATTATTAAAGATTTTTTCATTTTTTAATTGTTTAATGCGCAGGCATTTAAGCTTCCAATTTTTATTATCTAAGAATGCCTTATTTTCTGTCTTTTACACTGAATAGTAGCCCACCCTCTCCTATTTTCATGAAAAATAAGTGTTATTTTCAAAGTTGATGATAGTTTAATAGTAGAGGAAATTTATTAGGTGAACTTCAGATGTATTCTTCTTCAGGTGTATTTTCTGTGGTAGAGCTTTGTACTGAACTGTTGAGTTAAAAATCTAGGCAAATGCATTGACTAAAATCTGTCAGAAAAGTACAGACTGGAGCAGGAGGTGATATCCATCCACTAGAACAAAACCTAAATTTACTGTTCTTTCTGACGAGACAAAACCAAAACAAGCAAACAAACAATACCAGTATTTGGTTACATACTGAGCAGGACTGAAGAAGAAAAAATATTTTTTGTTATAGTCATCAACGTGTGAAGTGAAGAATTAAGTTGCTTGATTTAATTAAAAGCTCAGCATTTGTTTACCTCAGTGTCCTGAGGATCTAGATGGACAGATTGTTTAATTGTTCTCCAAGTATATGTTGCTTTTCATTTCTAAAGATTCTGGAAGTGTATTCAAGAAATGTTTATATAGTGGTTTAGTGAGGAAATATTGGTAGTAGGTGGATTGTTGGACTGGATGACCTTGGAAGTCTTTTCCAACCTCAGTGATTCTATGACCCTATGAATTAAAAACTGCCCAAAATCTTATTTGAGGCTTGTGGGAAATGTCACTAATTTATCTGATTATATCCTGAATTGAAACTATTCTGCCTCTCAATTTTTGGCAGAGGCATTTTAAAAGTTTGAAGCCTGATGGAATAAAGAGAAATTATGAAAAATAGAATTAAAAAAAAAATCTATGTACAATTGTACAATTTAGTAGTGTTAGAGGAGTTTTAACAATTGTATATAGAACAAGGAAATCAACTTTCTACATACAAGTTATATATTTCTGTTACTGTAAATGATCCTTTAGCAAATCAGATATATTTTGTATTAGTTTTCAACTTTTTGTTTGTCTGTTTTGGATTAGTGATACCATTTGTGTTCCTCTTGTTTTCTGATTAACATATCCTCTTCCCTGGAAAGAAGCAGGCCTGTTTCTTTTTGAGTGGATCTCCAGTGAAGGCCAGGTACATCAATTTTTCTAATGTGTGTGTTGCAGATGCTATAGTTGCAGGTCATACGTTGGGGTTTCATCTGTGGCATTCCTGATATATCTGAATCATTTGATATCCTGTAGCTGAGCTATGAAAGGGCATTATTGACAGCTATGCAGGAAGGTTCAAAAGGTCCTGCTGGATACCACTAAATTTTTATTAATGCATGACAGTGACCTATTCTTAGGGATGTCCTATTCTGAAAGTACTAAAAGAGCTCCTTTATTTCAGTGGCACAGTGACAAATTGCTGGGAGTGGCTCTTTGAATGCAATATTTATTTAAAGAATTCCCCGTCTTTAAGTGTAAACAAGGAGTTCTTAACTTGAGTACAGCAGTGCAAAAATAAATAAATAAATAAAGTATATCTAAATTCTTAACCTCTTTTTGTTAAATTTGACATTTCTCAGAACTGGCAAAAAGTAAATTTGTAATGCCATTGTTTTCTGAAAGATGTGCATTCCTTAGGAAGGATGCATGCTGTAGAAAGGCCACAATGGTCATTCTCGTAACTAGTAAAATGCTTCAGCTTCCTTTTGTCACATATGTTTTTCAAAACATTTATAAGATGTCCTATCACAAGAAGTACTATATTATGGGAACCTAAACACCGAGTAGTGAAAATGCAGTTGTTTAGAACTGGTGTTCATCACAATTTCTGCACTGAGTCTGTTTTATTCTCCTTGCAAATAATCAGAACTCTAATATGTATTACAGTTTGTGTTTGAAGGCATGTTCATTTGAAGGCTCTTCACATAATCCTGCATTAATCTTGGTGATGTTTTAGATAGTTTCAATAAATCATCGGTTTCCTGGCTAGTGTCTCTTTAAGTTATCCCTTGACTCTAATGCTCAGAGGTTTATTGTTTTCTTCCCATACCAGTCAATATTACCAGCTGCAAAGGCAAGACACTTCCACAGATTTTTACCTAAATACAGTTGTCAGTGGTATTCAATGTAGAGACAAAATTGTGACTCCAATTACAATATCTTGGTGTTGCATACCTTTGAAACATCCTTGTTGACTTTGCTCATTGGAAAGTTATAAATGGTACTCTGTCCTAGTGTGCTTCATCTTGGAATACATAGAAAAATGCAACTTAGCCTGTATCCAAAACCTCCATCAGGTGCATTTTTCCTAGTAGGTCTAATACCCTATGACTAAGGAATGGGGACAAACATCTACATCATACTTGCATGATATTGAATATTTTCTTCAAATTGTTCAGGCACAGATTATATTTTGGTGTAAAATTATATTAAAATTTTAATATGTATACACAACTATTGACTTTCATTTACACTGTTCTGCTAAATTTTAGGCCAGCTGAATAAGATGAGAATTATCACCTTCATATTTACTGAATCATTCATTCAGGACAGTCACTTTTTCACAATTTCAGATATTTCTTACACTGATGTGTTCATGTAGAGTAACTTAAAAATGGAAATAGCTGTTTTTGCTCTCTACTATCTGTAAGATAAGGCATTTAGTATGCATAATTTCCTGGATATTTCATATACTGAGATCAGGAGTTAATACAGAAAAATGCTGTGTCATTTTGTGTACTCTATTTTATGTACTCTAAGTGATTGTTCTTGTACATTTGTACCATAGTATGAGTTAAGTCACAGAGTATAGTTCTTTGTGATATTCTTCAGCACTGTAGCTTAATTATCTTGCTTTAATTGGTTTAATTATTTCTTTGAATTCTTGATCTTACATCTTATGCTCTTGGGTGTATTTCTTAAGCAAATGAGCAATATATTGTGTATGATTTTGGGGATGGATGGGTAAGAGTTTTCTTTTTTCTTTTTTCTTTTCTTTTTTTTTTTTTTTTTTTTTTTGTGGGTCAGGAAAGCTATATGAGTGAAAAAATGATGTCTTATTTCCACAATCTAAATGTTCTGCAGCAGTAGCAGCAGCTGAGCAACTCACTGTTATTCAATGCTACATTAACTTTTCCATTAATGCTGGTGCTGTAAAATATGAAGCCCTTAAGCATTGTGAAGTTGCTGTCTGATTTTTGTTCCTTTACATGGCTGCTGTATATTTGCATATTTCAACCATTATGTGGATAATCACCATCATTACTTTTTAGAAGGTCGTTCTCTTCTTGTGCTGCATGTAGTTAAATGTAGAGATGTCTTAGCAGAAGTAAGGATCTTTAAACATATTCACTAACAGTGCCATCTATGCCCTATTTATTTGCAACTGTGATTATGTGATGGCAGCTCAAATGTCAACAAGATATTTTTCTTGTAAGTTTGTCTTCCTTCCTTCCTTCCTTAAACAAAAATAATCCAAGAAACCAGACACCATGAAAGACCAATGTTTTTCCAAACAAAAGTGAACCAAAGCAAACCTATGAAGGATTAAAATATTTCTTCAGAAATTATTAGATGTTCTTTTGCACATAGATTAATTTTCTTTATGTAATAAATGCAATTATATTTTCAAAATGCAGAATTTTATTTCTAGTGAATAATGTGCAATGACTGGAATAATTGTTAAGGAGTAAAGGTCAAATTTCTTCTTTTTTTTTTTTTTAATTTTTGTTGAGAATAGCTGTTTAGGACAACAGTGGGTTTAATAAGTGCCATCAACAAAGCATCACAGCAATTCATGTTGTGTCCAAATATGGCTTACCAACTGTTCCATCCACCCTGCCCTCCAGAATTCATACTATTCATGCAATTCATATGGAAAAACAGAATTCTTCCTTCTGATGTGAAAGCAGTCACTTTATGCACCAAAGAAAGAAGTTATGAACTTAGTGCTGCCAGCGAGGTGACATCTCAGCACTGAATAAATCATTTTATTTATCTGTCCTCCTTGTTTTCCCCATGAATTACAATACTTGCTAATAGTGTCTCGAGATCTTTCAATAGCTTAAAAAGCCCCAAAATAGTGCTTAAATATTATCTTATTTTAAGAAAAATGTTCTAAATATTTAGTGCTGCTTTGCTTTATATTTAAGTATGCATTAGTAGAGTTTCAGTGAGTTTTTGTGATGCTTCAGTCTCACTAAATGTGGTTAAGTTTGAGTATGAGTTTCTGTGGTGACAAATACAGAGTCCTTTCTGTGTGATCAACATTATTAAGCTTAAGAACTGTTTCTGGTGGTTTTTAACCATATTGAAATGGCTCCTCATAAGAGTGGTAAGTCTTTAACTGCATATTCAGCCAGAGGTTTTTTTTGTCTCTTTTCTGTGCTTTATTTCTCCCACCTCAGTCTTCTACCAATTTTTTATTGTACTAATTTTTTATTTTTATTTTTAAATTCAGATATTTTGATGTTGGTTTTGTTTAATTTCAGGTACACATATAGAGATGAGTTTAGTATCCAATATATATTCTGTATTCTTTGAATAGGCAGACTGTTCATGTTGAGCCCTAAGTCTACCAAGAAATTCTACCCAGATTTCATGATATTTAGATGATATTTTTTTTGCTTCAGGAATTTCATTTACTTAGTGTATAATTCTGTCATTTAGGAATTTTTCACAGTTCTGCTTAATAGTCGTTGACCTGGATGATACTGTTCTACTAAGGAGTATTATCTATCACTTATCTAAACTCTTTTGTGTGTTTCTTGAAGCTCAGTCCTAGACTGTAGTCTATACACATAGGATTACCATATTTTTCATTTATTTCTCATATGCTGCTGAGAAAATTCTTTCAGTTTTATCCATAGAATATTTCTTCCTAAATCTCATTCGGTGTCTTTTCTGTACTAGTGCTCTGATACGATAACATATCTGCACTCACCAGCAGGAATGCAGCAGTCAGAAATGTTTGTGGTACTGTTTATATAAATCATAAAGGGACTTTTTTTTAGAACAGGAGAGAAAAGGATTAGTTGTTGGATCAATCCTGTAAGGAATTCTTAAGCATTTTACACTGGAATGAAGTACTAGGGACTGATGAAATGACTGCCTTTAAACTTCACCCAGCATTGCTGCTTCAGAAAATTTGGAGTGAGAAAAGCTATACAACTGAAAATTGTCTTATAAAACTGGACACATTTTTCTTTTTGAATTAAGTGTTTTTATCAGTTTGAATGGGCTGTTGTAAAAGTCAGTCATTGCATACGAGCAAAGTAATTTACCAAATGAAGATAAAGATTTTTGTTTCATTAAAAAAAAAAAAAAAAAAAAAAAAAAAAAAGCTGTTTCAGCCATAACAATTTGCTTCTCCTTTGGTATTGGAAAAGCATAGAAAAAAAAAAAAAAATACAGTTCTCCCTGAAGCATTAAATGGTTCCAGACTTCAGAGGCAACTTAGTGTAACACTTCAGTATTAACAGCTCCTGAAGATTTTAACTTGAAGTTCTAGTTTGTCCTCCTGCTCTGAATGAATTGCAATATGCATGGAAGGGAAGGGAAGGGAAGGGAAGGGAAGGGAAGGGAAGGGAAGGGAAGGGAAGGGAAGGGAAGGGAAGGGAAGGGAAGGGAAGGGAAGGGAAGGGAAGGGAAGGGAAGGGAAGGGAAGGGAAGGGAAGGGAAGGGAAGGGAAGGGAAGGGAAGGGAAGGGAAGGGATTCTTCAAGTTATTGCATCTCAGAAAAGGAAAAAAATATATATTACTCAGAAGATCATTTTAACAGTGATTAGCTGTTATGTGGAAAAATAGATTTCACTTCAGTCAATAGAATGCTATATTTTGTTGAGAATCATAGTTTACAAAATAAATTTCAATATTTTTTACTACAGCAGGTGATGAATGTTCTCCTACAGAGGTTATATCAGAAAATCAATATTTGTAAAATTGAAACAGTATAGGTTTGTATTGATCCATGTGGCTAAATCAAAATGAAAGGCTTTGTAACAGCTTTCTTAGACAGCCTGCTACCCAGTAATGGCAAACTATCAATTTTAGCTTTCCACTGATAAATCAGCTTGAAAATTGGATGTCATTTTTTTTTTTTTTAACTGAGGTAGTGATTTTTTTATGCCTTCTAACCTTTCCTGACGTGTTAGATTGGTTTATAAGACTAAGCTCTGCCTTTTTGAAAGCAGTCATCAAAACTGACATTGGGATATATTTTGAAACAAAACATAAACTCTTGAAAGCTAGTTTTATCTGCAGGATGGCTTGCTGGTAACCATATGAATGCATCTCTGTGTGAACAAGCATGAATATACCCTTATTGAAGTGGCATTAAAATAATATTTCAGGTTGTTATATTTCTCTGTTTTCTGATCTCTAGAGCTCACAAAGGTCAGGTCCTCAAATGCAGCTTTTAGAAATTAATGCTCTAGACACTATTTTAGCTTGCAGGAGCTAGGGAGATTGATTTTTCTTTAATTGACTGGGGTTGTTTTTTTTTTGTTGTTTGTTTGTTTGTTTTTTTAATTCAGTTTTGCAGTGAGACTTTATGAAATGATACCAAGTACATTGGTTTCAGCAGAAGCGTACAGTATGTTCTGAAAATCTGCGTGGTTGTTCATTGTTTTTAATGATACGTTTGATTTTACTGAGAAAATAGGTAGCAAAATCCTTTATAACAGTGAAGGAAACCCTTTAATCTGGGTCAAATGCAGTAGTTTTCGGTGACAGTCGACAGTGCCATACCTTCACGCAGCTTGAGGTGGTATTGATTGTGAAGCTCACTGTTGTATAATTACTTTTGGCTGCAGAAAAATGTGGTGTGTATTGATCTAGATGGAAGCATTTGAGTAGCAGTTTCCCTTGGCTAACGGTGAGTGTCATCTTTCAGCCATGATAAATGGTAACGCTCCAGGTCAGCATAATTACTTTGTGGTGAAATGAACCTCCTGTACCCTTCTCCCTCTCGCACAGAGGAACTACCATAATCATCTTTATCTGAAAGCCATGATTTACTGAACTAATCATCCCCTTAATAAAGTCCTTTCTCCCTTCCCCACAGAGTGTGCCCAATTTAATTGTGGCTCTATACTGGTATTTTAAAAACTGAAATGCTTCGCTCTGAATCCACAAGTACCATTTTTTACTAACTCCCCTCAGTCCATCCAGACGTGCAGGATGCCCACAGCTCTTGTGACAATCTTTTAATCCTTATGCTTAGTGTTTATATAGGAAAAGGAGAAAGATTAAGATGTTCATTGTTTTGACACTCTACTACTTCTTTGGTCTTGGAATCAAACATTATTAATGCACTAGTAAATAATAGAGGACCGCAGTGAAAACTGTCGCATGAATTTATTGTCAGCAGCCCTTTAATTTTATAGAGTAATGTACATTCTTTTGAGAACAGATGAGCATATCTTTGCACAATATGCTGCTAAAACAGCTTCATTTATAATAACTGTGACATCTCATTTAATAGTAGTTTTAAATTTTAATTTTTTTCAAGTATCAGCCATTTTCCTGTTCGCATGGACTTCTAAGAGGTGACAAATGTTTTATCAGAAGTAAGGAAATGTATTTATTGCCAGAACAGAAAACTGTGATGATTTGTATTATTTGGCACCTTTTTAATGGGGAGTTTTCAATTTGTTATCAATATTTCATTAAAACTTTGTAGCATGTTGTTGAAAATGGATTTGTGTTTACTTGCCAGTAGGGTAATATGGCCCTGGGGTAATGACTTTTTGTTAAGTAATGTTAGTTAAAGAAAATCTGGCAATAGTTTTAGATCATTTTCAGACAGCTGTGAAGGGTTTGGATAAAGGTCATTTTCAATGATTGTGCTTAGTTAAATAAATGTGAAGGGTTCACAATGGGAATCTTGCTTTTCAGTATGCTGTCATAAATTTCCCTTTAACACATCTGGGAATACGAAGTAAAATGTAGTTGTTTCTGCCTTGAAGGCAGTGTATTTTATATTTTCCTTGCTTTGTTTGTTTTCCCCTTATAATGCTGTTTATTCACATAACTAGAGTTCAAAGGTTTTACTTTGTCATAAATTAAATCTTCTATTCTCTGACAGTTTGTTGGACCCGCTGGATATAGTTTTCAGACAGTTGTAACTTGAAGATTTTTTGCTGAGATTTAGTCATTAAAAGTGTTAAATTTTCTGACAACTCAGCCTCTATTGTGACCCTGGTTCATTGCTTGCTCCCTTCATTGGCCACAGCTGGCCTCTTGCTGTTCACAGCTGAAAAGTGAAATCAATGCTGGGTCTAACAAAATGCAGATGAAAGCCATTCTGATCATATATAGTCATTTCCCGTAATTTTATCAGCCTTCAGTTTCTTAAAAGATCTCTGGAAATCATTGTTTGTTCATGTGAATACAATATCAAATTTTGTGATAAAATGAGCTGTCTTTTCAAGAAGTGATACCTTCTTAAGCATTAGCAGTGATATACAGCTCACACAGCCGTCACACAACTTCTTAAAATACCGTTCTGCTCCTTCCCCTGCTCCCTCCTGAGGGGAAGCACTGGGTACCAAACCCCCTCAGAGCTGCTGGCTGAATTCTGCAGGTTTTGAGCCTTTGGAATCTTGTGAATTGAGGTTTTTATGTTCAACAAGGCTCTGAGCTGGAAAGTAGGAATTCCTACCATGTGCCGATCCACATTTCCATTGATCTCTCATCCTTTTTATTTTTATTTGAGCAAGATCGGTAGAAAAGCTCTGTTGCTGTTATAGGTGGCAGTGTATGATGTAGCTTAATGCTCCAGAGGTCACAGAACTACAACGAGTTTGATGGAAAACAGCCTTTCTCCTTATTTTAAATGGTTCCTGCTTTGATTACAGGCATTTATTATAATTATCAAGAGATTAGTCTGTTGTTATAGAATCCTTGTAATGGAACCATTTAAAAGGAATATAATGGCAGTTTATTGGATTTTGCAAAGGAAAAGAGAACAGATAAAGTGGTGTTTTTCAAATGGATCAACTGCTGCTCTGAGCACACTGATTTTTTTTCTTTTGTTTAACTTCCCATTTCTTTTTGTTTCACAGTTTTCAGTTGTATACTAAAAGAGTCTTTCACTTTTTTAGGTTGGAGAAAGAATTTTTATTTATATTGTTTTTGTAGCAGTCTAAGCTCTATGTAATTTAATAGTAAAAATATTCCTTCATAAGTGGTCTTAAACCATATATATTTTTTTATTTTATTAATATCCCCATTCTAAAAAATAGCAACTAATGAAGTATTGTTGATTAAAAATATAATATTAAAAGAAACTACCATTTGTATACTTTGTTCAATTTTCAGTTGAATTGTAGCTAGAGTGATTTCTAAATAAACAAAATAACATAGTATTTATGAAACTTGTTGAATTTCTTCCCTATTTACAGTAGCTTTCCCAAATTAACAGTTTATCATGGAATCATATAATCACAAAAGTTGGAAAAGACCACCAGGATCATCTAGTCTGACCATCCACCTACCACCAATAATTCCCCACTAAACATGTCCCTTATTAGTACAACATCTAAACATTTCTTGAACACAATATATAATACAGTTGTATTTACAGCATCTACGTTGAAAGAATAAATGTTAAAATTATAAATTATAAAATTATAAATCGATCATTCTTATCAAGTGGATTGTAATACCATTTGTAATCTGCCAGTGAATGTAAGTACCAGATGAAATTTCAAAAAAATTAATAGCTTATAAACTTTGTTTTTGACACCAGACACTAGGTTTTATTTCAAGAGCAATTGAATTTCTTCATACATGTATGCATTATCCTTTTTATGAACGTCTTCCAGAGGTTTGGGCCACAGTTATATCCTTTTCAAAAGGAATTACAGAGCCAGAGTCTTCCTGCTGAGAACACACTGTCCTGTGCTGGTCAGTTGAGCGATGGTGTGAATTACCTTGCACCACTGTTAAGCCAAGGAAGAAAGTCATTTGGCTGAAACTTATTTGACAGGGGACTATTTTGATGGCACTGGGGAATTGGCCCCAAAATAACAGCGGAAAATGGTATAGCAGCAAAGTATAAGTATCAGATTACAGGTCTGCTACTCTAATATCTGCTGGTTGCCAGTGGAGGAGGCCTAGGGAAGGCAAGTATTTCCCTTGGTGAGTTTATAGTGACGCTCCCTCAGCACATCTTCCGAGCTTTCAGCAATTTGTAGCTCAGGGACTTCCTAAACCAGAGGTGATATTCTTGCATTTAATAACTTTAAGGGGGTTTTGTTGTTTTTGAGGTTGGTTTGGTTTTTTTTCCCTCTATGAAAGGAAATGTCTTATTACTTTAAGAACTCATGTAAACGTATGATATCTGTAGTATCACAGGCCTTTAAACTTCCCAACTTAATTATGTCCTGTGAGAAATTTACACTATTTCACATTATTCACACTACTTCATTTATTTTAAACATTTTGCTTGATAACTGGATTTCCTTAGGTCTTTTCTTACAAGAAACAGCAAGTCCTTTTTCCCTGCTCACCATCTTGATGCCATTCATAATATTAAAGATCACTACTGTATCTCTCTCAGCTGTGGTTCAGTTCTGTAGCCACGGAGCCTGGAAATGGCATTCCCCACCTTGGTGGAGGCATGACTAGCAGGCTGCAGCTTATTCTGGAGTAGGACTCTGTTAATCCTTCCAGCTGGAGCTATTTTACTTTGTGTAATATCAGAGAGAAGAGAATGACATACACATGTACTGCTTCTCTATCACTCCCCACCCACCCGTCCCCATCTGCCAGCCTGTAGCTTTATTGCCATTAGGAAGCTAACAGAAATGACTAAAGTTTCCTCAACCAAATCCACATATCTGTGCTGACTCAGTATTTTCAAAAGGAGATAAATATTTGGGTTCTAAACTGGAGCAGTGCAGTTAGAGATGAGCCTGGTCCCGAGCCATGTGTATGTAGCCCTTTCACTTCCCATTCCAGTTTATGTTCCACCAGTTTACAATGAGATAGCATCATCAGAAAAGGCTGACAGCGTTCCACGCCATGAAACTTCATTGATTCTTGGGGGAAGCATGCTGTGTCAGCCGTAGCTTTTCTCACGTAATTGTATATACTTTCAGATAGAATCAGTTCTAAAAGTCTAGGTGCAAATTATTATTGTTGTGTATCTCTGTGAAAGAGACACTTCCTTGGCAAAACCTGAAAAAAAATCATTTTGATGTACTATGGCAGGCTTTCAGGTTGTGGTAAGTATCTCAGGGAGACTGCAGGCATAACACTCCATATTGAATTAGATTCTGGTGCTCATGGTTGTTGATGAAATTAGAGCATGTGCACATTTCACCGTGCTAAATGATAGTTTATCTATTTTTTTTCTTTTTTATGAAATGTACAAAGAAAACGTATGTTGCTTGCAAAGTTAACAACCCTAAAATTTGTGAATGTGACCATGATTATTCCCCTAATGCATATGCTTTTTCAGCACTGAATTAGGTAGAGAGGTTCTTGGGCAAAAATTGAATTTGGGGGGAAACTACAGTAAGGTATTTCTCTTCATATTTCTAGAAGTTTCCTTATATTCCTAGTGCTGTATTTACGGCTGTTTTAGTATCACTGAAGTATTGTGACTATATTGTGGTTATTTTGGTATGCTGCCAGAATTCTCCTTTGGATCAGTAGTGGAATACTGCTTTCTTCAGGACTTAATATCTCACTTAAGCCAGAATGGCACTTAATATCATAAAGGGCAGTGCTCTAACCTAAAATAGATGTTCCCTAAACAGTTTTCTTAAATGTTTGTTGTGAAAACACCAAATGTTATTAAAAAAAAAACTGAAGTGATTTGTTACTGGTTCATCCAATGGTTTTCCATGTTTCCTGTGTTTTCTTTCTGTGCTGAGATTTCAGTTTTCATTCAATCTGAATCTTAACAGTCCAATGCCGTGAGTCACTTTCATTATGGCAGAGCAGGCCCTGATGGGAGAAATTACTGATAATATGTTTGTGACTATCAACTGATGATTGATAAACTCTAGTCAATTACTATCTGAAATGGGTGCATTACAGACAGTTCTGAACTTTGAGTGAAGGCCTTCACATGAGATTTTTTACTCAGTTTCTTTTGTACATAGTAGCAGTGCTGAAGGCTGCACAGATATGTGCAAGTATCAGCAAAGGTGTTTTCATTGTGCAAGGACTGAAAGTCCTGCTGCTGATCAACCATAGGTTAGACAGCATCAAGAAGATGCTATCAAGTAAAGAAATGTTGTCAAGAGTGATCTGATTATTGATACTGCTTTCTCACAGTTCACCAAATCTCTAATATCATAGGCACCCTGTGATTGTGGCTCCATCAGAAGAGGGGTGGCCAGCAGGGACAGGGAGGTGATTGTTCCGCTCTACTCTGCTCTTGTGAGGCCCCATCTGGAGTACTGCGTCCAAGTGTGGAACCCCCAGTACAAAAAAGTCAGGGAACTGTTGGAGGAGGGCCACGAAGATGATCAGGGCACTGGAGCACCTCCCCTATGAGGACAGGCTGAGGGAGCTGGGCTTGTTCAGCCTGGAGAAAAGAAGGCTGGGGGGTGACCTCACTGCAGCATTTCAGTACCTAAAGGGAGCCTACAAACAGGAGGGGAATCAACTCTTTGAAAGGGTAGATAACAGCAGGACGAGGGGAAATGGTTTTAAGTTGAGGGAGAGGGGATTTAGGTTGGACGTCAGGGGGAAATTCTTTACAGAGACAGCAGTGAGGTGCTGGAACAGGCTGCCCAGAGAGGTTGTGGATGCCCCATCCCTGGAGGTGTTCAAGGCCAGATTGGATGGAGCTCTGGGCAGCCTGGTCTAGTATTAAATGAGGAGGTTGGTGGCCCTGCCTGTGGCAGGGGGGTTGGAGATTAGTGATCCTTGAGGTCCCTTCCAACCTGGGCCATTCTGTGATTCTGTGATTCTGTGAGTGTCATTAATGTTGTTTTTTTCATTATCAGTCTGTTGAGTTATACTACCTTTGGTTGGTAATGTTGCTGGTATCAGGAATCAATTCTGAAATCACAATATTTTAAGTGTAGTGGAGGGTAGAGCAAGTTTTTTCCCAGCACTGTATGTAGATATCACAGTACAGTGTCATTTTCCTAGCCTCTCTCTGAAGTTTAATCTTTTTGGAAGCATAGAAGCAGAACACTTTTGCTGGGAACAAGAACAACTATTTTTTTCTTTTCCAAAACCACTCAAGATACTTTGGACAGATTCAATGTTAATCTAGAAACAGCATCTGGCTTCTAGGTCTGTAAATCAGTACTACTAGTCTGTTGGAAGAAATAGCTATTAAAGCAATGGTAGATCCATTGTGTGTTGTGCTTTGGTTTGTATGTGCAGTTTGAAACCACACTGCAGGAATTACCAAATATCTGCAGCAAAACAAGGATGCTTTGAGTCAATGACACAATTGGTCATATGTGGGTGTGACTAAGGCAGATGAATTTAAATAGCATCAAGAGACTCGATTCTTAGTTTGTAAATATTCTCAGCAAAATCATATGGATGAAAGAACTGAATTATTTGATCTACTGCTGATAGGACAAAGAACTAGCTTTATGCTCAGTTGTATGTGGGGAAAAAAATATCACAGCTGTTGAATGACATGGAGTACAGAATTTATAGTTCATCCTGGCTTGTATCAGAAACAGTGTTGCCAGCAGGAGCAGGGAAGTAATTGTCAGTTTGTACTCAGCCCTAGTGAGGCCACACCTGGAGTACTGTGCTCAGTTTTGGGCTGCTCACTGCAAGGAAGACATTGAGGCCCTGGAACGTGTTCAGAGAAGGGCAACGAAGCCGATGAAGGGTCTGGAGCACAGGCCTTATGAGGAGCGGCTGAGGGAGCTGGGATTGTTCAGTCTGGAGAAGAGGAAGCTTCTCCAGAGGCCTAAGGAGTGACCATATTGCTCTCTATAACTACCTGAAGGGAGGTTGTAGTGAGCTGGGGGTCGGCCTCTTCTCTCATGTAACTGGTGACAGGACCAGAGGGAATGGCTTCAAGCTGCGCCAGCGGAGATGCAGGCTGGACATTAGGAAATACTGCTTTTCTGAAAGGGTGGTCAGGCACTGGAATGGGCTGCCCACGGAGATGGTGGAGTCACCAACCCTGGAGGTGTTCAAGGAACATTTAGATGTTGTACTGAGGGACATGGTGTAGTGAGAGCTATTGGTGATAGGTGTATGGTTGGACTGGATGACCTTGTAGGTCTTTTCCAACCTTGGTGAGTCAATGATTCTAAGATTTACCCACGTAGTTCCATATTGCTTTCTTTCCATAAATAATGCATGAAATACTGGACAAAAGCTATTCTATAACTGTATTAGAGATACTTATTTAATGAAAAATCCTATAAAACATGAGATGCAAATAGAATGAACATTGATGTTCAGTATAAAAGATTTAATAATCTTTCAGACTGATTTAGCCTTTCACACTTTTGTCAATTCAGTTCACTTCTTTGTAGATTCATTGGAAGCTTTTTACTAGTTTGGCTTTTTGTTATTTGTTTCTTAAAAAACCTTTTAGAAAGATGGAAAAAGCAAAAAACAAACAAACAAAAAGCTAAACTAACATCTTCTTTTATGTAATAAATAGCAATTTCCATATATATGGAATTATATGCCGGTGTTCAATCTGTAGTATAGAAAAATACATTGATGTTCTTTCAGTAATTTAAGGCCTTTTCTCAAATTTTGGTGGAATTACACTTCTGAAATATATTCTGAACTATGTCTAATTTAAAATATATCATTGAACTTAACAGGATCACTATTAGACTTATACTTGTTTTACTCGTACTTCTTTTTAGAATTGGTCCTCAGTGATAGTTCTTCAAAAATATATATATAATTTACCAGTGATTCACAACAACTCAAACAATGTTCACTTTTTAACTTATTATTATGTATAATAAAGAGTGTTCTATTTTTAAATATTTAGCTATTAGGTTTTCTGAATTTTCTTAATAACTTAATTCCTAACTGATTTTTAGGAATTACCAGATTTTTTTTTTAATTTCTTGTATTTGTTTAATTTTATGTTTACTATTTTTTATCAGATCAAAATAATTTCTTTTCCAGTGATGCAATGTCAGTCTGAGTCTGGCGATTTTGGATGCTGACTCTCTGGTTCTCCATTTTTATTTCAAAGCAATTAAAAAAATAACCTCATTCTGTAAGAAATCTTCCAAAAGGAACTTCAAAATGTTTTTAATTAACACGGAGGAGATTAGTTCCTTCGGTTTTTGTCTATTGTATGTTTCAGGATTCCCCTTAGCAGGTCAATCAGATGATGAAAAGACATCTCCATGTAGCTTGAAGTTATATAAGATTAAGAAGAGTCAATCTACCACTTTTTCCAGTTCTTTAACTGGACTCATACAGCCTATAATTCTCATTTTCTCTATCCTGCCTTAGATTTCATTCAGTCATGTGAATTTTCTGACCTGATCCTTCCCTTGACAATTCCATGCAAGTCTCAGATGCCAGATTCTTTTGTGAGAAGCCCAGGTTTTTATTTTCTCTAATGCTGAGACCTTTGTTACTTGAGACAAGAGCAGCAGCATTCCCATCACCCAGCTTATCCCAAGTTGCAACAGATTCTTTCCTTTGCCTATGAAATGGGCCTGGGTTGATTAGTTAAATGTCAATAATGTTGACATCTTAAGTTAGATAAAAGGAACTCAACTCAGCTATCAATTGGCATAATTTGACAACCTTAATCTTCCAGTAAATTACAACTGTCAATTGCTAGTATTAACTTCTTGAACTGTGTTCCCCAGACTGCAAAGAAGGAAAACAAATGCTACTAGGTCATAGGTGGTTTGGTCCCTTTAGGAAGAGCAATTTGCAAAAATAGGTGATAGTCAACCTCACAGCCACAATTTCTGTTGAGATACATAGAGAAAATCTGAAGCAGATAAATGAAGAGAGAAGTTCTTAAAGAATGAAATTAATGAAGGACAGAGAGAGAGAGCAGACCTCCAAGCTGATCATTAGAAAATAGAGAAACTGAGGCTGGCATGACCTGCTCCATGGTTCTTAAGCCATATGTGACTTTTCAACACTTCAACAGTGGCATCTTCCCAGATTCTGTGTTCCAGGGTGCTTTGCCAGTCAATATTCTGAATGATACAGATTCATAGGAGAAAATAAGAAGCACCATCAAGTTGGCTTGAGACCCAGCTACAGACCAAGTCCACCTTTTTCTTGTCTTTCTTACTTTTGAACTGCTAGAATTTGGTTGCTTCTTAATTTCACTGGCATAAAGTTTTTTGATTTTTTTCAAGACAGAAATCATTAAGTTCTCATTTTATTTTGTCTTTTTTTTTTTTTTTTAATGTCATCTGGTTCTTCTCCTATGAATTTTGCAGAGCCAAAAATAAATCATTAGGTCATGCTGATGCTGATATATTTTGGGATGCTTTGTAGAAGATTGTTTCTGTACTTCTAAAGAACCTATTGACTCTCAGAAATAAAGTATAAATAGAACAGTTTTGGTTTGCTTGCCAAGCTAGTTTCTTAGCTTTTACAGATACTCCTGAGAACAAAAAAATAAAAATTAAAGTTAAAATTAAGATTACTTCAGCATTTATATGATAGTATAATAAACATGGCCTCTATTAAAAATCTTGTAGCCACTTGACAAATGATTATTTCGGCAACACAAGTTGCATTTGCTGATAGGAGTATCTATGATATGTCTTCTATACACTAATCAGAATGCGTCCACTAGTTGGGTCAAAATGTCTTTGATTCAATTCTTAAGAACAGGTTAAAAGTAGATCTGTGTACTTTGTCTTTACCTATACTGTATTCCCATGTGGTTCTTAGAAGGAAAGAAAAACCTTCAGACTTCTACAAATTTTGAATGTAAAGATTTGTAGTTACCAGGATTGAAATATCATAGTTTGTAAAAACAATCCTCCTGCTAAATAAAAGTGTGCTGCTTGACAAGCATTTTAATAGACAGTTCTGTATGACAGAAATTAGAATAATCGCTTAGGTACGACTTTATTACTTATTTATTAGACTTCAATTACTGTTGCTGATTGTTGATAAGCCTCAAGGAAGCTAATTATTTCATCTCATTGCTTGGTTCATAAGTTCTCTGTCTTTAAACAGTTGAAGCTTGAATAATTTATAAAGTTTTGAAACAGTAATTCATAGATTTTTAAGAAATAGTCTATTTAAGAAAAAATGAAACTGTCTTAGTTTTGGAGTAACACTTCAAAAATATATAAGAAAAACATTTTTTTTTTCCTTCTGATGAAAGATTTTGAGACAAAATTTTGGTTCCTTGTTGCCATTACCTTTGAGCTGTGGCTCATGAACAGGAGTAACTGAGGAGATAACCATTCTTAGCTGTCTACCCCAACCCTACTGTTTTTGTTGAAAGCACAGCTCTGGTATCAGATGATTGCTCTCTACAGAATTGTTACTGGAAATGTTTAATGTCTGAGGTCCAAGGTATGGATTATATTGAATTATATTGAAAAAAAATGAACTTTAAATTTGTAAGTATTTACCTAAGATACCTTAGATAGTATCATGATAACTTCATCTATTAAAGTTAATATTATTCAAAAGGCAGCATCTTTGTGGCAAAATCAACATTTTCCATTTAGTTTATTAAATCAGCTTCTTACTGTCTTAAAATTAGGATATTTTCTGTCATGTTTGTCTGATTTCTAATGAGATTATAGCAGTGAAATACCAAAATGTTTTCAAGATAATTTTGCCAATTTTTTTTTCTGTTTCTTGAATTTCCATTTTTCATGTTCAGAGGGCAGCTACTTTTAATCTACACACGAGATATTTGAGAAGAAAATAATTTTGCTACCAGCAGGTGGTATATTTGTACAAATGAAACGTGCATTTAATGAAAATTTTGTTTTTAAGCTTTTTAAAATCTGAAAGTAGTATTTTAGTTAAATCTCCTAGTAAAAATTATTTATGGTAAAGGTTTTTATGAAAACATTGAATTGTTTTTCTCTTCTACTTGTCCTAAATTAATAAAAGCCTTCACAATTTTTCATTTTGAAATTTAATTTTATTTTCATGTTTTATTTCTTCACAGCAGAAATGTGAAAGCTGGTGTCATACTGTCTCTTTCTGGTGTGACATCATACAGACAGAATAGCCAAAATATAAAATAAACACGTTATTTTCTTTTATCTCGAAGTTCATTTACAAGATACCTTTTGGATTGTTGTTTGTTTGTTTGTTTCTTTGTCTCTTTGTTTTTGTGGGTTTTTTTGGTGTATGTTAGTGGAACTTTGAGATGCTTCTACATTATTTGTAAGAAAAGCCACTCGCTCAGCATGACATACATTGTACTTAATTTTAGCCATTTCCAGTTATGCTTCATTCAAAGCTATTCTGTCTTACTCTTTCTGCAGTTAGAAAGGCAGTTCACCGTTCAAGCCAACATTATGAAAGAAAAGTCAAATATTGCCAGTTACTGTATCCAATTTTGATGTTGCCTCAGTTGTTTATTCAGTGTCAAAAGATTAACTTGAAAGGAACTGAGTATAAAACTTCTGGAAACAAAATTGTTTCATCTATGTATAATACAAGTATACTAACATATGTCATTAGAATTTGGATAGATTTGCTAAAGCTATCTTGCATTCCTTCAAACTTATGTTTTAGGTTAAATTTATTTAATAATAACAAACAATTCTTGCCTTTGGTTTTACTTCATGGACATTTGAGTTATTCTCCTTTCCATTGCTAATTCTTGTAAGTTGTATGTAGCTTATTTATCACGTTTTCTTCCATGCAGCTGTACAAATGGTTAGTGTTCTTTCCCTGAAATCACAGCTTTTTGATATAAATTTACTACTATTTAACAGTATAGAGGCATTTCAGAATGAAAAATTTCATCAGGTGGACAAAGATTATTAAAAAAATCTAGCCAGTCAAGCTAATTGTTAGACCTTCTTTGTATCCATGATCAATTCATTTGTTTTATCTTTCAGTCTGTTTGCAATAAACCCAAAATCTCCATTGCCTTTACATATTGTCTGCATTTTATGCAAATTTTCCTATTGATAAGGAGCAAGTTCTCAGGCAATACAATATCATCTAGAAATTAACTGCCTTTGAACATTGCATTTCATAGAATCATGACCAGGTTTCCCAGGGTCCCATCCAGTCTGAGCTTGAACACCTTGAGGGATGGAGCAGGTACTATCAAAGCAAAAAACATCTCTATTTGCAGAGCATCCCTTTTGCATCTATCAACACTGCTTTCCCTTCTGGCATCTTTCCTAACTGAAGATTTATACATCTGAAAAGATTTCTGTTTTCAGCTTCCCTTTTCTATTTTTCATCTTTTAAACTTGAGTGTTCTTGATTTTTTCACTCAAGTCATGAAATTTGTAGGAGTTGAAGAGTTTTCTTAAGAGTAGCCAATTCTCTGTTCCTCTCAGCTTTGCCCTTCATTATTAATGCAAGAACATTAGTAACATGATCATAGAAGAGAAGCTGTGATGGCAGCTTATTGTGCTTTTCAAAGGTGTCTCCTCTGCTCCTGTTGTGATGATTTGCTACATTTTCTGTTACCCACTTTTGGTTCATCTGTGCTCTATTTCACACCTATTTCTAAATCCATATGAAAGCTCTACCATTCCAACTAAATTATATAGTTGTATTTAATGATTGAATCATTATAATTATTTGATATTAGAAGCTGGAATTACAGTTGATATTAGTGTATGTGGAAAGCCCCTGAATCAAACAGAAGAGAAAAATAGGTCATTTACTGTATGATCCAACAACTTTTTCAAGTCAAAGCCTTACTGTGTATGCTGCTGGTATTTATTCAGGACTTACAATATGTTTGAGATTATATACTAAGTTCCGGTACCTTGTGAGATATGTTAACTATCTAGAGTCTCATCCAAATGTGTATTTATCTATCTATACCCCATTGCTGTAAAATGAATGATGAGCCTTAGCATCACAATTAACTTGGAAGATAAATTGTGATTTATGGCATTGGTATCTTTAATCTGATGTGCATGCTAGGCAAGCAAAAATGCAATCCTAGAACTTCAGCCACTGCAGGTAAAAGATTCGCTAAAATATTTTCATTGTTCTTTGTGGAGCCAGGAGTTGGACTCGATCCTACGGGTCTCTTCCAATTCAGGATATTCTGTGACTCTATAGTGGCAACCAAAAACTAATTACAAGAAATAGTGCCCAAAGCTAAAACAATTAATAAGGGATTTTATGAAAATAAGAAAATTAATTTTCTAAGATGGCTGTTAACTTTCAGTGGGGAAAATAGAGCAATTAGTATTTTGGTATTACTAAAGTTCTGCAGAATTCCTTTGCAATACTTTATTACAGTATTTGCTAGGAATCACCATCAAAATACTCTTTTTTTTTCTCATATTAAGAGTGAATTTCTATAAAGGGGAGAGATTCTAAAGAAATGATCTTTAATTTGAAATTTAAATTAGAGTTCTATATCAATAGAACCAAATGGCCTTTTGTGAGCTCTGAAGACAGTTAAGCAGAATGTCTCCTTAAAATCATCTGATATGCCATGAAATGAGATGGTCTGAATCTTCAGAATTTCAAACCAGTTTTACTTTTTTCAGTACCAGTAAATTAAGCTACCGTACCGCAATTTAAACTATGGCTGTAAAATTAGTAAATGACATCAAAAATAAGAGAGGGTAAAATTGTTGTATCTATGAAAGAAAAGATGTGGCTTTATAGTTTGGGAGAATTTACAAAGTATGTCAACAAAATAATAGGTGAGAGGAATCTGCAGGTAGTTTTAAAGTAATTTGATGGGAAAAAAAAAAAAGAAAAAAAAAAAAAGGAGAATGATAAAAGTTCTTTAAAATAGGTAGAAAAGAAAAAGCTTTAAAGTTGCTTGCACTTCTAAAGAACAAATGTAATTCATAAACAAGCAGACTTTTAGAGAGATCAATATTTGTGCTTTGTAGCTTTACAAGCTTTTTGCTTTTGGATGGGTTGAAAAGCTTAAGCACTGATGATCTCAAAGAGTTTAAAGGAAAGAAAGAAACTGAGATTTTATCCTTTACCATCCGAGAGAGGGAATAGCTGTTTTATCTATCATGAAAATTTAAGAAAGCTATAGCCAGTTGGTAATGATAGTCATTATAAAATTATCAGTGTGCATATAGTGTTTGCAGATGAAGAACAGCCTTACAGCAGTCCTGGCTAAAATGGAAGAATATTCAAGTACTTGTTTTTGGTTTGTTTTTTTTTTTTTTTCCCACAATTTAAATTGTATTCAAAATCTCTTCTTTGTGTGGAACAGACAATATTGCATAATAAGATTTCCTATTAGAAAAGAACCAAGTACCTTAGCAATTTAGCAAGGTTAGAAGCAGGGAGCAATGGCTGACAGCAAGGAGAAAAATGCCAAAATTTGAGAGGTTCATTAAAAAATGAATTCTCAGATGGCAGAAATTTAGAGTTTTGCTATATTTACTGTAAATTATAAAAATACTGGTCTTAAGATTTGGGTAACTGGTATTAACATCAAAATCCTTTTTTTATAACTTCACTTCTTGCACATGCAGATGATAGTTGCCTTTATTATTAGCATGTACTTCTCTCTCATCCCATCTGATTTCCCTTCCACTTGCCACTACAGTCATCAGTTTTCCTCTCACATCTCTGTTCCTTATAAGCTTACTACTCGTTCATTTTTTCCACCTCAGCATTGCTTTTTCCTCACCAATCAATAATTACATTTCAAATCTTTCATCTATACTTTTTAACCAATTTGCCTCCCAATCTGTTGTCTTTATGATCTCGCATTGTAACAGAAAATGTGTTTGGAAGAAACCTTTTCATCTGTTTCGTTTCGTCCCAGCTCCGGTAAGATTACCATAATGAAAATTATCTATTAGTTAGATCCCATCACTTCTCCTTTTGAAAAGTCCTCACTGCCTAATTCTAGACTTTTCTGTTAAGCCTATTTCCTTTTCATTTCTGAGGCTCTAATTTTGTCTACATTTCTGCTCTTATTTCATCAGTTGCTCCTATCTCACCTCTCTTCTTGTTTTAATTTTTCACATGTTGGCAGCACTACAAAGGAGGTACAACTCTCAAGTCTCATGACACTTCTGTATAAGGCAGCCCAGGCCGTGCTGCAGGGATATAAGTCATCTAACTGGACTTCTGGGCTCTCCACACTACTTCCTCCAGCTGTCAGTGACCAGAATATCATTTGCTTTCAAATTAGCAGGGAGTTCTTTTGCTTCCTCTCTCATTCATACCCACGCTAGCTTGCTGCACTGATTGCACGAAGTGGAGAAAAAGTTAACAGTGGCTATTCCCCAACAAATGCTACCCCTAACCAACTGCCTAGGCGCCCCTTTTTTGCCCACTGATGCCACTTCAGCTTCATCACTGTCACCCAGTGTTTATTCTCTGAAAAAAAAATTGTTTTTCATTTTTAAAATGTCTTACAGAAAATAGAATAGAGCTAATTCTTGAAATTATAGATCATCAGTTCCTTCTATTTTACATGCAGTTTCCCAGTGTTACAAAGACGATGGATTCTCTGGCATCCTTCCAGTTCTGTGACCCACCTCTTTTTCCAAGCAACTTTTTCCCCTTCCCCCATGCCTGCAGGCTCGTTCCTCTTCATTAACATATTCAAACTTAATCTCTTCCATCTGGCAGCCCATCCTTTGGGCTGCAGTCAGAGGATCTTTTATGGACATGTGTACTGCTGCTGTCCTCTGTACTTGCCTCTAGCTGCTGTAGCTGGAGCTAACACAGCATTTGTAGCATCCAGTCTGAGCATGAGGGTTTCCATGGAACAGCATGAGGAGGGACAGGGATTCACTGCCATGAAGCTGCTGTTACAGATGTTGACTTACTCACAGGATGGATTATAACAGCTAAGATTCATAATTAAAAAATAAAACGTAACTTTCCCATATACCTCTTCAGAGCTGTCACCAAAAGACTTAATGCAAAGTCCTTTCAGAAGTTGTATGGAACAAGTGTGAGCTATCAAAGCATTCTGAAAGACAGAAAGAACTTTACTCTGCAGATTGGCTTGATATTCCTCTGAACTGTTTTAGAGGCACAGAGCTAGCTACACAGTTTCTCTTCTAAAAGAGTTGTATGTTGGATATCTGAAATGCTTTAACCTTTCTTGGTAATATTTGTCTTGAAATATATGGAAGGTTTGTATGAAATTGCAGAAAACCGTATTACACAGAATTCTGAGCAAGGCTGACTTTTAGAGCAACCTGACCTTGCAATAGCAGGTCTCTTTAACATCTTAGTTCATGACATGGACAGTAGGATCAAAAGTGCACCCTTAGCATGTTTGTGGATGGCACAAAACTGTATGGTGCAGTGGACATGATGGAGGGAAGGAGTGTCATCCAGAGGGACCCTAACAGACTTGAGATGTGGGCCTGTGTGAACCTCCTGACGTTCAGCAAGGCCAAGTGTATGATCCTGCACTTGGGCCAGAACAAACATAAATACAGGCTGTGCAGTGAGTGGACTGAGAGCAGCCCTGAGGTGAAGGGCATGACAGTGTTCGTGGATGGAAAATCTCAACATGAACCGACAATGTGCACTTGTAGCCCAGAAAACCAACAGTACTGTGGGCTGCATTAAAAGAGGGGTGGACAACAAGGCAAGGGAGGTGATTGTCCCCCTCTGCATTGCCTTTATGAGGCCCCATCTGCCATGCTGTGTCCAGATTTGAGTCTCCAGCACAAGAAATGCATGGAGTGGGTCCAGGGGAAGCCATGAGAATGATCAGAGGCCTGGAGCACTTCTCCTATGAAGAAAGACTGAGAGATCTGGGCTTATTCAGTCTGAAGAAGAGAAGGCAACAGGGAGATCTCACTGTGGCTTTCCAGTACCAACAGTGGACCTACATAAAAACTAATGTCAAGGAATGTAGTGAAAGAGGAGAGATTTAGATCAGATGTAAGGAAGAAATTCTGCAGTGTGAGGGCAGTCAGGCACTGGCACAGGCTGCCCAGAGAAGCTGTGGATGCCCCATCTCTAGACATATTCAAGTCTAGGCTGGATGGGGCTTTGAGCAGCATGACTTAGTGGGAGGTGTCCCTGACATGGGCAGGATTGGAGCTAGGACCATTCCAACCCAACCATTCTGTCTGCAGTGGCTGTTTAGGGTAGCGTAAAACCACTTTGCCTTTTCAACTCATGCCTGGCCTTTAACAAGATCAAATGCTGCATAAAGGAAGAGAATACACACAGTGAGCTGCTCAGCAGGCGCGAATGGTGATAGTGGAAGCAAAATAGTTTGTAATCCTTCAATAACTGTATTAAAATAGGGCTTATTCCATTATAATGTGTGTAATTATATGCCTGTATTAATTGTATGAAATACCATGTCTGAAATTTTGGATTATGTTTTATAACATATACTCTGTTGCTTTGTAAGTAACTGTGTCAGTAGGTTCATACCAGCCTTTGTGATGAAGAGGATGATAAGGATGATAAAGGTTTATGTTAGATTATGCTATAGTTTGTAAGGAAAGTATCTTTAGAGTCTGAAGTGACTGAATATCTTTGGTCATACGTTTTAGAATGCATTTTAAATAACTTTATTTAAAGAGATAAGATATATTTGATTTTGGAGGTATATAGAAGTAGCTCACAAATGATTCCATGAACTTCTAGTTCTTAAAAATTAAAAAAGTAAGATCATTGCTTAATATGCACATTTTCATTAGGACAAGCCTGATTTGAAATGTCACTTACCTACTACTTTAAGATACAGGGAAAGTAATGAGAAATTAAATGTAATCCAGTTGGCTGTGGAAATAATGTTTGATAATAATGGATACATTATTAAGAAAAGTACAGCTTATTGAAATATTGTATTTTTCACATAACTAAATTACTAAAATGACACGATATAGTCGCATCACTTCCAGGAAAAGCAGATTGTAGCAGGAGGGACAATGTGCAGACATTCCCACTTCTGTAATTGATTTGTGTCTAGTGCTTTACATAGAGAAATTCTGCTTGATTTACAGATATCACTTAGAGCTACTACCTAGATTCCTGAAAAAAAGTTAATGCCTGAATAATATCCACAGGATTCTAACATAAACATGTATAGTATGCTGTCATCTAGGAGCTAAACAACTTAATTTATTCTGGGATTTATAAGCTTTTTTTTTTAGTTTTAGGCTAGAGTTTGTGGCCACAGTCTTCTGCTTTATTCTGTTTTTAATCTAATCCAAGGAAAAATGTAATAATATATTTTTTTAGTAAAATCCCATTAATCTGTCAATAATATTAGTGACATAAATCAACCATTCCGTATTTTCTGGACTATGATTTCTTGCAAAAAAAAGGGTAAGAAGAAAAAGTCCTGCCACTTTAATAAAGATGCTGCTCAAATAGTTAAGTATAAATCTGAGGGTAATTGGTAAAGATCCAGAAACCTTTCTATCTATAGTTCAGATTCTGTGAACCCAAGACATCTTTGCATTGTAGTACTTGACCATCTAGTAACATTATAGTGTTTAATTACAACCTCTATGTTTGAGTAACTCAGAATCTTCTATTGCGGATTTGTCCAGTCTTGTTTTATTGTGTGATGTTTTGGGTTGTTTTGTTTTGTTTTGTTTTTGTTGTTTTTATTTTGCATTACAGAGAAGTTAGAAAAATGCAGGCAAGCACTATTTTACTGTTACTGATTTTATTATACTTAATTTCTGTATCAAGGCAATACATAATTGAATTTTGAATGTGGAATCATAGAATATGAACATGTCCTTGATGGGCTTTCTATGATAGGCTTGCATGCAGAAAAATAAGCACTTTGAATAACAGCATGTGAAGTACATTATGCACTCCTAACGATGAGACAGTTTTGCACTGTAGGATCATTTCAGCATACATTACCCCATGAGCAACTCAGTGCAAATTTTACAATGTAGCTTAAAAGTAATGGCTATTTTTTTGGTGGCAGAAGCCTGTAAGCCAAGAATTCACAAGAATCAGAAAAGAAAAGCAAAGTCCTTATCTTGCATGGCTATAGGTGTCATACTCCATCATATACTTAACTGTGTTCAGCATATTTTTGTTTACTTATTATTCAGAAAGATAGTTGCTGGCAAATACTGTACCACCCCAAGACAATTTCACCAGCACCAAGTTCTACTAGTTTGTTAAACACTATGTAGGTGTTTTCTCTAAGGAGAGAAAAATCTTTAGAAGGGGTCAGATGAAAGCATCTTAAGCTCTGTTATTGCTGCATGGAGCTCGTTCATGTATGCACTGTCTGTGTACAAAGACTGTACCATTCATATGACTTCTGTTTCCTAAATGTTCTGATGTTCTCAAGCCTCGTCTTCTTAATCTTTTAAAGTTGAAAACAGATTTGATACTTTATTAAAACTTTTGTAAATCCTACAAACTCCAAATTAAATAGTCTGTAAACTAGAGAGACAAAAGGCATTATTTCCCTGAAGGAAAGTGCCAGGGAAAGCAAGTAGGGAGATGGAAATTCATGAAAATCTCTACTTTTTAAAATAAATAAAATTGTTGCATTATTTTCATCTTGTTGCTCTTTTCACATATCTTCTCTCTTCAATCTTCGTCATGAGGAATGTTTCCATCTTTTCATTTTAGAAGGAATTATGTAAGAATCTTGGTTGGATTATGCATAGTTTTGCATAACGGTCCAACTGTATTCCTCCTAACAAAAATGCTCTACTAACTTGCTAGTACCTGATGCCCTGAGTTGCTCTGTATCTTTATCTCCCACTCCATCTGGCTGCAGGTTGGCAGTGATTGAGGGCTGCAGCCCTAGGTTAATAACATGAGATAAGTTTTTGAAGACATAGCTTCTCCTGCAGGGAAAAACTCCAGCTGTGTTTTAAAAAGATGTGTAATTTATGATTAAAAATATGGTTTGAGTCCTATTATTTCAAAATTTTTATTTTGGACCATTAATAAGTATTTCAGATGTCAAGCCCGGCTTAACTAATAAACTTTTTTTGAATCCCAGCAAATAAACATTCTTTGAAAATGTTGTCATGTCACTTATGACTTCTTTAAAGTAGCAACTTTAAGTCTGTTACTTGCAGCTGAGAATATGCAGTGTCTTTCAGACTGAATAATGAAATGAAAGGATTACCATATTAAACAGAGCAAATTAAAAAATTAATATTCTTAGTCTTTGAGAATTTCTTAATTCAGTAAAAGGCTTTAAATTTTTACATTATTGTATCATTTTTATCAACTTAAATCTTTCTTTTTTTTTTATGAAGAAGCGCAGTGTCACAGAACTCTTATGTTTAAAACAGTTTTTGTTAACATCTTTACTCCCTTTTCATCACAACTTAGAGGGATGCAAAAAGGGAATGTTTCTCACATTCCACAATGACTTTATGCCTATCCTTCCCATTGCGAGTTTAAAACATTGACTTGAACTGCACAAGATTTTAAGTTATGTTTCTGAAACCAAAGAGTAGCTGTCTGCTCGTTTTTTTGCATTCGTATCACATAAGAGTCAAATGGACTTAGCAGTCACAATAAAATTATTCAGTGCTCAGTGTAGGAGGAGAAAAAATGGACTGATATGTCACACTAACACAACATCTGTGAGCAAAACTGTATCGTAGTATGAGCTGCTGTTTTACCTAGAGAGAAAACTGGTATTCAGGATAGCAAGATATTGTCACATAGCAGGCATGCCGAGCCATTAACATTGCATCTTCCCACTGTGAGAGCTCAGAGCAACTGCCTCACCTTTATGGAAGATGCTCTGAATTGCTGTCACTGAGTAAGCAGCTCTCACTGAACTCCCAAAGATGTCATCTCAGTGCTTGTATGTAAGCAAAATAATGTCTGGTCCACAAGGCAGCATTAAGAATAAGACTTTCAAGGGAATTCAAGAAGCATATATTGAAAATGTTATTCAGAATGAAAAAAAAAAAAAAAAAAAGGCTACAAATAATTGACTAAAAAATGATGATGAACTGCTTCTGAAAATATGAGTGGCTAGAAGGTATGCTGCTGCATCCGCTCCCCTTGAGCTGTGCCCTCCAGAACTGAGTCAGGCCTCATGACAGCATTTAGTAAAGTTGGATGGGAACACATGAAAGTGTAAAAGAAGTCAACTGCAAAAACTGAAAAGATCTGTTCTACATTATTCTGCATTCTACATATTTATTCACTTCATCTGGAAATTGCTACAAGTTCATAGCCATAGTGAAGACTATAGAAAACAATGACCTAACTCACATCTATGAAAATCCAGCTGAAAAGAAGAGCTGAAAACTGTGACATTTTGTTTTGTTTCTTTTGTTTTCTAGCTGCTTTTTTGTCCACTTACCTCCAGGGTTCTACAGATTAATTGAATAGCACTGGTTTAACGCTCTGGTTCTCTAATTATGGTCTTGCAAGTTTGTGATCTTCAGGGTTGTTTGAAGTGTACAGTGTGTTCAGCTACCATTTTGAATGTGAAGGTGAAGCCAGAAACACTTTGGATATTTGACAGTGATCCAACAAGTTCTTTACATTTTGGTTTAAAATGCAACTTTGTCTGAATATCCCACAGCATAATTACAAAATTGAGAAATTGGGAGATCTTTGTGTTGATAAGGTCAAGAAGTTGTCTAGAAGTGGAGTTGGTCGTTTCTGTAGAGGCCAAGTTAAATACCAGGTGATTACACATATATGTTTTGAGTTGAACATAGGTTAACACTAGCTTATATCACTCCACAGAGCTTTAATATTGCTTTTGAGTGGAGAAAGGCAATGTAACGTAAAGATGGCCATGGTTGTTAATGGCTTGTATTAGCTGGAAGCTATAAAATCATCCTAGTACTCTGTTAGTGCTGGAATAATAATTTACCAAGACAATTACCACATGGTGGAATTTTTTGCTTCTCTAATTCAGTGTTATTAATAATGAATAAAATTGCAATTTTCTCAGGTTGCTAGGGGCAGTGGGGAATTATTTCAATGAATATTTCAGCACATTAGTTTAATCATAGTTCCACAAAATTCAAGTGGGCAATATTTTATACTTCTAAGTTCAGTCTGCTAAGGGACCATAGTCATTAAATTGCAAACTATTTGTGCTGAAGTCCATTCTATGATTTACAAGCCTTGTTAAAAACACTGTAAAAGAAAGCAAGCTGTGCCATTAATACTTGTAATTTGATGCTGCATTTGTTAATGGGCTCAGTGTGATTAATGTTTTTAGCAGCAGGCAGAACATTCTGAGACAGGCAGTGCTGAGGTTTATAATACATAAATGCATGTAAAGAAATGTTAGAATATTGTAAGTTTTAGTAGTATATGTTTTTACAAGATTATATTCCTGAAAGAGAAAAACAGCAGTGAAATTATAGTATGTAAATACGTTTCAAGCTGTGGTAGGTGCTGATGTGTGTGTTCTTTATTTCATAGCCAACTGCACGACTTCTGGCGCTTGGATTACTGGGAAGACGATCTGCGCCGGCGGAGGCGATTTGTTCGCAATGCTTTTGGGTCTACTCATTCCGATGCTCTTCTGAAAGCTGCTGTGGAATATGGTCAGTACTACGTCCTGCTTAAAAATATATCTTAACAATGTTTTCTTCGTGTCCATGAATCCCTGAGAATTATGTCCCTTCTTTTATAAGGATAGCGCTAATTCCTAGAACAACATTTTCTTAGAAAAGGAATTCTTTCAATTCTCATACTTCAGTGAACCAGAAGATGTGAGGTTGTGAGCTGTTAAATTTTCTAATCCTCAAGGGGTTCACATGGCATTCCCAGACACTAATTTTGAGACACTGGTAAAAGTAACCAAACTTGTCTCTCCCAAGTGACAGAATGAAACTGTTAGGCCATCAAACTAATGTGTCATAACAGTTCCATTGGAGACCTCTCATGAATAAGGAATAAACTGCTTTTAAAATGTATCAGATGTTTTTATCTTGGCATGAATAGTCTCAGCCAAAAATATATTATTTCTGCAAATCATGAAATGCATAACAACTTGTTTAAAAATATGTATTTTGAGGATTCTTGTGATGGAATAGATTACTGGCCTCATAGGAGATACAGTCTTAGAATATAAGAATTAGATGATGATAGATTTTTGTGGAGAGATAACTGGAGTATGAAAGAGGAGCGAGAAACACTCTTAGAAATTCCCTTACAACATCCAACAGTTTCACATGTTTTAGTGTCTTCTGTTCAGCAGACTGAACTTGAGTACTCCAGAGAACTAAAGTATATTTACTTCTCAGGCTTCATCTGTGTAGCTCTCTAATTTATCAAAGATGGGGGATGTTTTGAATACCTTAGTATTCTTCAAAATGCTTTTCTGTCCTTTAATTTGTAGTACTGGGGAAAAAAAAAAGAAAAAAAAAAATAGGATTCTTTAGCATTTTGCAGTAAAATTTTACATCATACATGAAAAACCGAGAAAAGGGGAGTAATTTGCCCAAAGCAAGTTAAATCTTTCAGTTGATATGCAGCCAAGGGCTAATGGTGCCAGAGGTTCTGAACATGATAGATATAAAGCTAACCCTACATATTTCACCAGCTTTGCAGGTTGCTGAAGCAAATAGCGGCGATTCAAAGAAGGTTAAACATATGAATATCTGCATGTGCAGTTATACTAGCTAGTGTAATTTAATACTTATTTTAATGTAAAGGTTGTCATGTGCAGAACTTCAACTGTTCACCAGTTGGGTTAAGGAAGTCATTTCCCCTAGGAGTACACTTGCCTCATACACATTTGACAAAAGGTTATTTTATCCACAGCCTTTCAAAATGTCAAAATAGAGATCTTATCAGAAGCAGATGCAGAAGTGCGCTAATTTCTGTGTTGCTTTTGTAAGAAAAATAATCATCAAAACTATGTATGAGCTTTCTGCACTATTCAGGCATAAAAACTCTTTAAAAATACTGTTATTGCTTAGTAATTTTAATTTTAGATATCAGACTAGCATAAAAACAGGAAGAAATCTGACTCAGAAGCTATCATGAAGTTTTAAGCCTTCATAGTGACCACCTTACATTTCCATAGGCAGCCTTTTTTGTTTATAGTAGGAATATTTTATCATTGGGATCAGATTGCACTCGGAAGATGCTGGAAGTGTTGGGGTTTTTTTTGCTTTGTTTTGTTTTATGAAAGCTATAATACAAGTTGCACTTGAATGGCTTCCACATATTGCAAAGATTGATTCTGTTAAAGTAGTTTTTGTGTTACAGTATTTCAGTGGAGTTGACAGATGCCCAGTATAGTAGAGCTAGCCTGCGAGATAAACCTATATCCAAAAGAAACAGAGAAGCTGAAGGAGTTATTGTTTCTTACCATATTATTTCTATGTAGTTTCCCACTACTTACCTGTCAGTGCATTCAACATACGGGAAAATTAAAAGCTCAGGTATTTTTGAAGGTAGTATGCATCAAACATACTGATTGCATAGAAGTTTCAAGAGACAAAAGTTTCAGGAAAATTAAAATAAAAAATTCCAAGCTTAAATTTTTCATGTATTTATCAAAATTAACTTGGAATTTTAAAGCAGCAGCAGGCTTTGAAGTTGTAATTCATGGATTCTATCTACATGTACTTACTTTTCAGAGGCTAAGCCTTTGGATTTTAACACTGAAACTTTTAGCTGACCTTTTGCTGTAAGAAAACATCCTTAACACTGATGTTATTTTTATGCCTCTTGGTGTTACTAATGAGTTGAATAATTTATGAGGTTGTCATGTGAAAAGGATTTGGTGCAGTTTGATGTACTTTTAGCCTCTGGTGTTGGAATGTGATTAATAAAGAGCTGGAGGCAGATTTTTTTTTTTTTTTTTTTTTTTTTTTTTTTTTTTTTTCTGCAGGATTTAACCTTCATTGTAATTTTTTATTAGCTTTGTTTGGATAATTCTGTTTGGAACAGTTCGATAGTGAAGTGCCCCCAGCTTCCACAGCTAAGCTTGATATCACAATATAGAAAGAATTTTAGGCATTTTTATAAATTGTTCTGCATCACTTTCCAGCAATAGATTTTTTTTTCTTGACCTCAAATACTTTGTTTGTGAGAAATAAACTATTAATCAAAGCAACATATGCTGGGCTTTTGTTATATTAATAGCAGTTTTTCATCTTGACTGATACCTCTAGCACAAGAAAATCTATTTTGAGCATCAGTGAAATGGTGGAAACATAAGTTTTTGTTATCTACATTGACTGTCAGTTATCATTTAGGAATTTGTGCATAAATATTGCAGTAGAGGAATGTATAGTCAAAGCCTAAGTCAGCAAGCTCCTCCATATCTACGATCAAAGACATCAGCTTAAATAGGTCTGATCAGGCATTGCAGAAGAGGGCAGGCAGTTTCAGCTGAGCAAAAAATCACAGAGCAAAGATGACAAAATTAATCAATCATTTCTTTGGCAGTAAATAATAAGATATGCTGAGGATTGCAGATGAGAGAATTTCCAGATTCCTTGGAGATGTGCCTGCTTAACACCTGATATATCTAAGTTCGTACAGCTATCAAGATGACCTTGATAAACAAAAAAGTGCTCTACAGCTACTCTAGTACTAAATCAGTGTTGATGGTGGATTTATGGATAATGTGATTATATAATACTTGCAGTCATCAAGGAATAGAAAATTCTTGGAAATGAAAACCATGTCTGTGATTTATATGTTTATTTTAGAAAAGAAATAACAAACGCTAAATTGTGTCTTGAAGGGCTTTAATATGAAGTGTTAAATTTAGCTTCTTACTGTAGGAAGCATTATCGGTTATCTGCTGTATGGCAGTAATATTTTCAAAAAGATTCTGCTACAAGGCATATGGGTAAAACTATATATTTAACTACAGGATGTTTCTTAGCAATTGTATGCATGTTCAGATGTCTGTTTTTCATAAAATATACTCACATGGGTGAGAGTATGTATGTTCATAGGTGTATATAGGCGTGTGTGTGTGTGTGTGTGTGTTTTCAAAGTACTTGGCAAGTAAAAGCATTTCAAAACTGAAGATTTTTTAACACATTCCTATGGCTATATACTTAGCTATCCTATGAGACTGTGGGTTTATCAGAGTCATAGCAACATTTCCAGGAGATTAACTGGATAATTTTTCCGTTAGGATTAGTCTCTTCTATTTCTAGCTATTATTTGATTTTAGCACTGGATTTTCCATCTATTTCATATCTGGTTGTAAAACTCAAGCACAATTATTTCAGGACTGCATCTGCTGTTATCCTGTGTTTTAGGTAAATCTTACTTGAACAGATCCAAAGATTCATTTCTACCTTTTGTGAAGTTGGAGAGGCATTACTTCCTGTATTATCAAAGTGCAGGGTATAAACTGAGCTTTGGAACTACGGGAAGGTTTTTAGAGTTTTAATTTTATAATGTCAGTGGATTTTAAACAATTCTTATTTTAAGTTTACATGGAGTTTCAATGTAACTTAACAAAAAATTAATTGAAATTGGGGATTAAAAAGAGGGGGGGAAGAAAACTTTGTGCAAGAGATCATAGATTCTATTTCTCTTCCCCAAATTTTGCTACCAATAAATGCATAAAATATACAGACATGACCCAATTCACAGTGATTCTGTACATGTGATGAAAGAACTGTCTCTTCCAGTTAATCACCTTAACAGTTTACAGTCACTGGATATTAGTATAGATGAGACACTGCTGTACAGCTGTGGACAGTGAAATAGAGTAATATTCCACAGAGGTCAATTTAAGAGCAAAGTAGTGTATTTATTATCTTTGGTCCTTCAGCCTTTGAAGACTATGTTCCATAGACCATTTGCTTGTAGAAGGGATCCAAGAAAAGCCACATTTTCTTGTTTGCAGTGGATGCATGAACATGAGTAACTCTGTGTCCATGCTCTAAACATAGATATGTAAGCCGGTCAGACTGGTCAACTATTTCTAGTCTCAGGAATATTTGGCCTGTTGAGCTGATTATCATGACAGATAAAAAAACACATATATAATGTAGTATGTGATATGTGCAGGTTTTGAAACAAGGCTACAGATACAGGTTATATATGCATTACAGTGATTGATTTTGAACTTGCATATTTTAAGTTACTCATTCCATAATATAATAGGACATTTAATTAGCAACCTTATTTCAAGAGCAGTTCTAACTGAAACAGCCTGTATCTTGCTCCTTCTGGCAGTTGCTATGACTGCTCTATGTTTCAATAAATGCTGTATATGCTTATCATCAGAAATATGGTTTGATTATTCAAACGAGTTAAAGAGAATCAACTTGTGAAGTCTGAAATGTTCAAATATGAAGTCTACATTCATGAAATCAGCTGGAGTTCAACAGATTTTCAAAGAATTGCAGTCAGGATTCCTTCAGGCTGCTGAAGGACTTATATTCCTAGAGCAGTTAGCTTCAAGCAGGTGCTAACTTAAAGGGTGTTTGGATTCCCTGCTGTGGAACTGGAAGCCTGAAATCCATGGGAACTTCTAAACAGACCAGGGCTGTCTTCAGAACAGGGAATCTGGCTGCCCCTTGGGCCCTAAATCAATGTTAAATTTGTGAGGATCCTCAATATCGAAGAAAAATGTATTAAGATGTTTCAAGGGCTGTAACTCTGAAGTGAACTCTCAGTGCTGAGAAGTCCAGAGCAGCTGATTTCCACAGCTCCTGATGCCTATCTCCTCAACTGCTGGGCTGTCCATGTTCTGCAATTAGTGGTAGGACAAGGTAGAGGGAGAACACTACAGAGAAACTGTTGAGAAGTTGGTTTCATTTAGCATATACCAGCTGTTATTCCAGAAAACTAAGTCCATTTATAAACAAACTTGTTATGTTTTCTGGTGATTAGACTATCTAAGAAATCAGAATGTTCTGTGAACTGAATGTGTTTAATTTGTTCACCTCTGTTCAGAAGCATTATTGTGGAATCAAATGCCTAACCCTGGGATGACTGAAAGCCCACCTAAAAGCTAATCTTCCCTCATTCCTGGAACTTCTATGTCTTGGGTTCTGCATGTTGTCATACCAGTTTGACAACAGTAGTCTGTTGACAACAGACATTTCTCACAAGTCCCTTCAATGTATTTATGGCATATCTGTTGGACCCTCTCCAGTAAGTCCATGTCTCTCTTGCACTAGGGGTCCCAGAACTGAACACAGCACTCCATATTTGGCCATATGTCTTCTTAGCAGCATGAACACATTGCTGACTCATGTTCAGCTTGGTGTGTACCAAGACCACCAGGTCCTTTTCTGCAGGGCTACATTCCAGTGAGGTGCCCCCGGCATGTCCTGGTGCCTGGAACTGTTCCTCCTCTGGTGTAGGATTCTGCACTTTTTCTTGCTGAACTGCAGGAGGCTCCTGTCATCCCATTTCTCAAGCCTGTTGAAGTTCCTATGGATGGATGGCAGCATAACCTTCTGGTGTATTGTACTGAAATTGAGTTTGTTGTGAGTATTTGAGTTGCTAAAATGTTTCTGATAGGTTTTGGCTTTGTTTTGTTTTGCTTTGTTTTTATTTATTTAGCACACTGTCCCACGCTGCCCAGAAAATTAGTCACACACACAGTATTATAAAATACTTTGCTCTGGAGAAATGCGGGTGATGACCCTTATCTCAGATAACTTCAGAACTAATACTGAGTAATGTCATATGTATGAGTGTAAAAGAGAAATTAAAGAAAACGAAAGCCCCTGACTAAAAGTAAACTACCTTTATTCACTCTATACATACCCACTTTATTTTAGCGAACACAGGTTGACAGGCAGTTTTGTTCAGTTTTAAGAAATACCATCTATTTTGTAGGCAGAAATCACATGTGTTACTCGATGTAACGTGGTAAGCATTTTAAGAATATTTATGCAGTCATTAAATTAATCCATAACAATGCTTCCATGTGTCATCAAGTAAGTCTCCTTTGTTCTTTACTCTAAATGTGGTCATGCTGCCACATGACACAATGTGTAAGCCATTCTGCTTCACATGGAGCACCATTTTCTTTCTGTTTTCTCTGTTCAGCTCTCTTTGTCTCCATTAGTTTCATTACCAGCCAAGTACTACTTGTAAGACAAGATGCCCAGTGTTAGATGTATGATTTAGTATTAAGAAAATTATGTTGAATGTTGAAATCAATAATGTTCTTGATTATCTCTTTCACCTAAAATAATATTCTGATTGCACAACTTTATTTCAGTATGTGAACTAAATTCCACATCTGATTGTGAAATCTCCAATGCACTCTGAATGAGTTTACGTCCTAACTGTGTAGCTAAAGGAATGACAAAAATATCTGTGGGTTTTTTTTTTAGGTATAGCATTTTAAGATTTGCTTCTACAGCCTTGTAATTGTAGCCCAACAGTGCCATCCACTGCTTCACCAAATAAACTTCCAAATATTTTATCCTTAGAGGGTTTTAGGGAAAATATGACCGACTAATTGTGTTTTGCTAAGATTTTACATGGCAATTGTCAGATATGAATAAAATAAAATATTGTTTAAAGGAGACTCTGTCCAAGAGTAAGAACTTTCCTTAGAGATTACTATAAGAGGTTATTACAATTAGATTACTAATTGTGATAATAACTAAATCTAAAATACTAGGTTTAACTTGCTCTTTCTAGTACTTCGTAGTACGCTCAAAGGGCATAAATTTATTCTCATTAAATATGTGTAATATCATGATGATCTTCACCTCGAGGTGTAAACTGTAGAAGAATTTGCTTAGGTAGAGTATTGGATACTACTGTTTTTGTCAGTGTCTGAGCTTCTATTATCTGACTAGGTAATGGGAAATGTGTTTCAACTGCATCCTAACAACTTCACAACGATATTTATCTGGTTTCTGTTACCTGCCATATCTAGCACAGGAATTTTCATAACAGCTTTGTAGTAAGTCTTTTTTCTGATTTTCTCAGATCTTGAATGTCAGTATATTCAAAATATTCAAGCTTTTGGAATATCCAAATAGCATGTGAAAACTTGCTTCCCCAAAAACCTCTGCACTGGATTCAAATGCCTTTCCTTGGAAGTTTCAGGTTATCTGGCATGACATGGAATTTAGCAGCTATTCTAAGTCTGAGCTAATAGATTCTACTACAGAACTTTTTGACTTTTTACTAGAAATTATCCTAACTACTTCTCTGTCTTCCCTCACATTGCCTCTGAAGGCCTATGACTCTTACTTGATTCCTGAAGTAATCAAATGGCCTGGCAAAACCATTCCCAAGACTCTGAAATCACAAGACTCCAATATCACAGTCACTGTCACTCTTAGAACTCTAGCTGCATATTTTTCCTTTACACCATTATATTTAGATGTGAAAAGAACTGACTGTATCAGTCTGTACTGCTGAATGAGATTTACTTACCAAAACCGGTAAATTACTCTGATGCAAAATGTTTTCCAACCCACATGAAGAGTTTATTTGTTCTATTTATTCAGTTCTATTGCTAATTGACAAAGAAATAGAAGTCACTGACCCGTGTATATTCAGTGCATCTCACTGGAACATTTTGGAAGAAAATTCAATGAAAGTCTAATAATAGTCCTCCAGGACAGCTTTAATAGCTGACTGAGTGTAGCTCCTCAGACTCAGATTTTATCATGTGCTTTTCTTAGTTCCAATTTTCTATGCTTGAAGACTCCATATTAAGGAGCAAACACACTTGAAACCTCCTATGACTATAGTTTAAACACAGAACATTCCATTCTTATATTTTTCTCTACTCTTTTTATTCTCCATCTCTTCTTGACTGCAGAAGTCCATTCTCCACTATGTGTATGATTGAGTGGCAATTTGTAACATTACTAGGAGAAAAATGTGTTTAACAACATCTTTAGTGGAGTAAAGAAGACAAAACTGCATCAAACGTGTCTCAGAATGCAAGATGAAATTTCACTTCTGCTTCTACTGAGGAAGGCATTTTCTGAAGACACACAGGAAAAGTGGCTAGGACAGGAATCCAGGCACATGGCCAAAGTCAAGGGCCATTAATTCAGCAGTGCTGCAACTATTGCAGCCAAAAATCAGGAGATCATGGGATAGACTTGGAATTTTTCCCTCCTGCTCTTTCACTCATGCCAGTGGGAGGCATGACAGGCTTTCAGGGAATGGGTGAATATGTTGAAGTGATAAGAGGTGGATTATGAGATTCTCTTCAATATAGGTGATTCCTTGTCTTTCACAAAGTTTACAAAATAACTCTATATGGATTACAAAAATAAAGGAAATCATTTCCAAAGGCAAATATTTTAATATGCCTGAGTGTTTTCACTCATCTTTTTACATTACACTGCTTAAAATTTGCCACCGAAAATATATTCCTATCATATCACATCCGAATTATCTTAGAGGTTCAATGTAAATAGCAAGATTTGCATACAAGAAATAAAGACTTACATATATGCACACTGGCAGTTCCATATCCATAAGTGAGTTCTTCAATAGACTTTATTTCATGTGTTCCTCATTTTGTGGAGTTACCTTTCAAACACACTCAAAAAGTACCAGTGCACTGCAACAAACTGGAAGAAGTTTCAGCATAGCACAAGGTGCAGACATGGATAAAGAAACACCAGAAAGCACTGTATTAAAAGCCAAATAGATTGTGATTGAAGTTCTCAAATACAGCACTAAGCAGCACGTCGAGGAAGACACCGTGTTAAGAATTCTATCAGTTAGTGTATTATATGTTTTCAGCTATGCATTTGATTTTGTTTTTCATATCATATATGCAACATTGTGATGGATTTTTTTCTTATTCTTCTTGTATGCCTAAAGAGTATACCTCCCTGTGCATTTATGTATAAAACTGAACACCATCTACAATACACAGACTCTCAGCTGAGAAGACCGTGCATAATGCTTTATGCATGTTTCCTTGGTGTCTCTTTTACCATATAATTCAAATCATTCAATCTTATGTCTTCAAGAAAAGCTGATAGTGCTGTCAAATAGCATCTCATTTCCACATTTAATAGAAAACAGTTACTGAAAATTTGACATAAGAACAGCAGTTTTGCAAATATCCCCACAGTTGCGTGGAAGGTCTGCGCTTTCTGCCAGTGTTTGCAAAGCAGAATGAAAGATGTCAAAAAAGCCACATTGCAGGTTAAGAGAAGACGAAATAAAACACCAATTTCCTTTTTCCTTTACTACTGGCTGCTGCTAAGATTTCTGCAAGTTAGCTTTCCTTGGTATACACACAGGCTTTCTACCCAGGACAGCAATTACCATTCCCCTATTTCAGAGACAAAATAATGAAAATCTGGCAGATGATCTCCGTGAGCTGTTTTGGTAACAGATCTTCAGATTCTGCTTTATCTCAGTGATATCTTTTGTATCGCTACTGTGTTGCTTTTATCTGCTAAAGTGTATCCACTTTCTAGCTGCAGCTACTTTTGTTTTGAAAAAATAGATAAATCCCATGTAAAATTCTGACTTTGATCAAGCAAATAGAAAAGTTTTGATTTTAATTCTGCATTTTAGGTTCAGGAATTAGGAGCTCATGTTGTTATAACAGTCTGGCCTAAATGGTTTGCTATTTTCTTTTTTTTTTTTTTCTTCTAGGATACAGTCCCTTAGCAAAGCTAAGAGTTAAACACAAGTATTCCAATGTTAGGGCCACACTGCTGTCTCACAAATGTGAATATCCTGTGGGTGCTGCCCTTTGTCTGATGTTGCTATAGGCATTGATCTACACAGAAATAGAAACATTTCCTCCCACCAGTTACTGTTGTTGCTGAAGTGAAAATGATGTATCCCAGTTCTAAAGATGTGGGAATCCATGTGAGGATGATATGAGATTTGCACAGGAAAAAAAAAAAAATCAGATATCAGTGCAGCATACTCAACCCATTGGGACTGCACAGTAAAGGAGAAAGTAATGAAGAATGAATCTACATATTCTGATAAGATTACTCTGTGGACAAATTTATCACAAATATAAAATGGGGACGGTCCTTTTAAGAAGGAATTCAAGAAGACACTATACATAAATTGGAAATTTTGCATATGTAAAGACTGCATAAGATCTTTTTCTGTATGTCTCTAAAGAGCAGGATTTCATTTGGAATTATTACCATTCTAGAGAGCAAAGATCATTTCAGACATTTTGGCAAATGGTTATCTCAAAGCTTTTGAGTCTTCCTTCTGTGCATAAGTAGTCTTAATAGAATTTAAATAACTGCTTTACTGTGGGAATTCAAATACTTACTATAAAACTATTCTAAACTCACTTGCTACTTCTTCATTTCTTAGCTTCTTACTATGTCTCTGTTCTATGCCTGTTTTAAAAGAGCTGATCTTGTCTGGATCTGGTAGCAAAACTATAGGCAGTGAGGGACAAAAATGCCTTCTAAAAAAGTTGACCATGCTTCGGCCGCAGAGAGGAAGAATTAAAAAATTAGAAGGCAGACCATAAATCTACAGATAAATCTTTTATATTAAAAATCCTTGGGATTGGACCAGACTCGGTGGTTTGGAGGCTCTAATTTTTAAATATTAGATGATGTTTAGAAATGTTGGTGTAGAATGCCCCAGTATAGGAGCTAAGATCAGGTTTCTTACATGCCAGTGCATTGCCATCAAGCTGCCAGTGTGCACCAAGCATCTGTGATTCTAAAAAAGAGCTTCATTTCTCCCCAAGGCTTTCTCACTGTTAGCTTTCTCTATTAGAATTTTTGTGAGCAGGGAGTGAAATTAAGGCTAGCATATGTGGGCACAGTCCCACAGTACAGGGTGTGCCTTTGTGGAAGGCTGACAACTTTGATCCTGTCTTTGGGCTCTGCAAGCCGATAAGTCAGAATATGGCTTTTCCTGTAGAATGTGTGCATGCTTTAAGTATTTCAAACTTAAAACTAATCTAAAACTTTCAAGACAAAATGCAGGCCTGAATGTTAAGAGATTACTTACTTTTTGTTTGTAAATTATCTTTAGGAAAAAAAAGTTTTTAACAGATTCTATTTCCAGAGGATGGAATGAATCATTTAACAGAATTATTTCATTGTTTCATTATCGTGTCATACATATTTAAATTCAATTCCCTTTTCCTTCTTACCTTATTAATTATATTTTTTCTATTGAAACGGTTTGATTACCCTCTTCAGTGCCCTGTCTTAAGAAACCTTTGCTTACATGTGAATATTTTGAATTAATGATAAATGAAATTCCTTTTTGCTGTCAAAACCAAATTGTGAAAAAGCATTGCGCGGCTTTGAAAATCAGTACACTCTATTAGCAGACCTGTCAATATAAAAAGTGCATTCCATTTCCACCTCTTGCTCTAATAACCTTTTCTGTGTTACTCAGAGGCAGTTCACATAATCAGAGTATATTGTCAGCTTACTGGAGTTGGGGAAGCATGAAATGAAAATCGCGTTAATATTGATCCAATTCTCTTACTTGCAAGTGTCCTTGATGTCCTTTCCACTGAGCAATAACTGTTGGTGTGATGTAGTTATTTTCCTGTCGGCTTATACTGTACCTTTGAAAAATGGTTGGAAATAGGAATATTTTATTGCTCTTAATTATTTTTCTTGTTTATCATTTGTGCCTGTTTAAGTGATCCACTGCACATCAGGAAATTTGGATTCTCTCTACAATTTATCAAACTACGGTATTCACCAAGAGGCTACATTTCAAACTGACAGGGATTTGTAAAGGTCATCAGTCGTGAAATATGAATCCATTCTCGTGTGTACGAGTTACAGTGGCAAACTACATCTTAATCCAAATATAAACACCTGACTGGTTTAAGTTCCAGTGAGAAGGACTTCTAGCTGCAGTCAGACTGAGGACTGCCCTTCAGGAGTGTGAAAATGCCTTGTAACATCTGCTCTGTTCCCTGCTGGCTCCCTATGGTCTGTACCAAACCAGTGCAGGTTCTTTCTCACATGCTCAGAACACCTGAAATCTCAAATAAATATAATACTAACAGCCTCTAAAAATTAATTTCATAGCCCCTTCTGTCTGTAAAATAAAAAAATAGTGACTGCCAAGCATGAGAGCTTCATCTTTATTTTTTATATGGGACCTTTTATATTGGTACACAGCACTTTGACTTTAACCACAACTATTTATTGTTTAAAAAACCCTCAACCTCTTTTGAGAAGCACATTGACTTTCGCTTTGCCCTTATTCTCAGTTGGTGTCAGTCTCACTTTTATGATGCATATGTTTGAGGATTTATAAGAGGAAAATGTATACAACAGTATTTATTTACAAATGACTCACCAAAAGAAGGCTGTGTGATCTGATGTTAGGTATAAAAATTAAATAAGACTGAAAAATGTTTGGAATGTCTGATTAATTTTTCTGATGTTGATCTATTAGGGAATATAAAAACGTGCTTTGCTTCTACTTTCAGCAGGAAGCAATTTCCAAAGTAAATACATGCAATTTTTAATTTCCACACAATTTTCATAGTTTTTCTCCCTCATTTCTTCAAAGATCTTTGATAACGAAAATATGATTTAAGATTCCTCTGGCTTTTATTAAATCTATTAAAACCAGCCCTCCTTTAATGAGAGTCACTTCTCCGATTCTCCAGGGAAACTAAATTATACGCCAGTCAAAGGCACCAGTTTGGGGAACACATTGCAATTTAAATCACAGCCCCAGAAGACACAGGTGGGGACAGTTTGTTACGATGGTCGCAGTGCTTTGCTCCTGCAGGGCTCCTGAGCAGGCGCAGCTACCTGCCCCACTCTTCCCACCGAGTGAACCAGCCCCATGAGGACTGGCTCTGAAGCCACATAGAAAGGCATTGGGCCAGTGGGGGGTGGTTACTGTGTCATTATTTAATCTTGCTAGGTATTGTAGAGGTCAGTTTGCAGACTGCCAAGCAGCCGCTCTCTGTAACTGCAACTGCTCTGGGGGTCCTGCTGCCTAATCGAGTTTGTAAAGATTAGGAATGAAAATAGGACTTTAAACTGTTATGATATATAAACAGGAAGATGATCTCCTGAAATGTTTTATAGGTATTTCCAAGCAATAATCGTATTGAATGAATTAAAAAAAAAGAGGTGCTTTAATTCTGTATACACATCAGCTTGCTGTTCCTGTAAAAGTTACCATTTGTACAACAAGCAACCAACAACAAAAAAAATTTGCTTCCAAGAAAAACACTGTTGATAAATTACATTTTACCTATGATACAGTTTCATGATTCACATACTCACCTACGAGGCAGTCTCCTGTGAGGAACTAGATCTGTATTCCTTTATTTAATAACATACTAAAAACTACCTTAGAAGATTAAAATTCAGCCACAAAAGCAGCATTCCACAGAGCAGCGCGTATCAGTGATCTGTAATGAAGAAAAGCAATTTTATCCATAAAAGTTTCTGAGGAGAGCTAAGCTTCACAAAAACTGTACTTTAGATTCTATAAAAGAGAGTTTTTAATTAAATGCAGCATTTTACCATAAAGAGAACAGACTATACTTATGTCAAAACTCCCCTTTAGAAGCCACATAAAACTGTAAAAGACAATATATGAAAAAGCTTTCTTATAGAAAAGAACACCATCCCATGAAGCAGATTTCCAGATGTTTGGGAACATTAGAATTTCCTGTCAGTATATTTAGGTAACATTAAAATGAGGTTAACTTTCCATTCTGCCATCTCTCTTCAAAGATCAAAGGGCGCTCACTGCATAAATTGCCTTATCGGTAATTCGTTGAAGTAAACTATGGAAATAACTTTATAAGAAGCAGTAGTCTCCTTTTAGTGGTTAAACTATTACCAAGCAAACTTTTCTTAAAATTAACCATGCTATTCCCTCACTCTATACTACGTGCAGGAAAAAAAAAAAAGAGATATGAAAATGTTCTATTTGAATATATTGAATATATTTAATATAATTAAATTCACAGCACTGAAGGGAGAACCAGAGAGTCCCTTCCTGTGCTCAACTAAATCATAGTAATTAGGGTAAAGTCTAATGAAGTAAACTTACATGAACAGAAATGTAATCAACAGTATCTTTGTATTGCTTATTTTAAAATTTAATTTAGGAACACTGCTTATAGGACTGGACACTTCCACTGCCTTTGAAGTTCAGATTTTTAGAACCTGTTGTGACCTATAGAACTTATTGATTTAACTGAGAGACAAAAAAAGTCAGTTATTATTATTTATTTATTTATTTATTGCCTACTTTAGGTGTTTCTAGGGGTGTTGCTGCAAAATAACTCGAGGTCTTCATGTTCTGGGGAAACTATTAGATTTCTGTTCTGTTTTGGTTTTCGGTCAGCTTGCTAATTTCTTTCACTTTTTAAGGAAGATTAATGGCATGTGAAGAGAGATTAGTAAATCTGTGGCAATGCTGTGCAGGTTTACAGTGCAGCTCATAAAACCTTTTAAGAATATGGAAGTTGGGCTTTTGTAGATCAACGATAGTTGGTTTCTTTATGTTAAAGATGAACTTTAGTTACTGTGAAGCTACTGTAGGTAGCCAGTTTGAGCAGTGATCAAGAAGATAACAAGTGTAGTAAAAGATGTTTCTTCTTTAAAAGCACCGTATTTGTCTTTACATTCACCCAAAGTACTTTTCAGACAGGACCTTCAAATTGCAAGAAATTAGAGCACTAACTTCAGCTGTACTTCGATGACTGCCAAGTTACATATTTCCATTAAGTTCTTTGCAAATTGCTATTTTAAGAAATACTTTGCTGCTTATTTCAAGGTTTCTTTCTAAGCCCTAGTCTAGAAAAACATATTTTAATAAGGAGCTTGATTCAAGACCTGATACATCTGTCAGTTCCAGTTCTGTATGGCCCATTGTTTGCCCAGAGAGGTTGTGGATGCCCCATCCCTGGAGGCATTCAGGCCAGGCTGGATGTGGCTCTGGGCAGCCTGGTCTGGTGGTTGGCGACCCTGCACACAGCAGGGGGGTTGGAACTGGATGATCATTGTGGTCCTTTTCAACCCAGGCCATTCCATGATTCTGTGAATGGTGCTTTCTTCAAATTATACCTAGTTCCTTTTGGGTTTTTTTTCTACTGTAATATGTTTTTGAATCATTTTATAATTATACTTAGGAACTAACACTGACAGAATTTCATATTGTGTCTTTAAGTTAGAAGTTCCTTGTCTCTGGAGAGCAATTTTAAATGAAGTATCTGGAAATGAATTTCATCTCATAGTAATTTTGCTGTGGCTTTAAAAAAAATCATTTGAGTTTTAAATTTTACAAACGTGGAAATATCAAATATTCAGTTATTCATCACTCCTTTTTATATCATTGTTAACAATACTAGACATAGTTTTATGTCATATAATATTTTATTCAGTTTGTTGTTTGGTTTTAAAGAGACAAGTTGTTTTTCTTTTTACTCTTTTTTTGAGAGCTCCTCTTATTTTAAAATCTTTTTGAAGTCATCTTGAAATATAAAAATAGAACATCTGTGACAGATCTGTTTTGAACATATTTCACGTTTCAGGATCCAAGGAGATGTGGTGGTCTGTGGTATTCGCTTGTTAATTTCTTGATGAATGGGTAGAAAGGCCAAGAAGTGCACTCAGTACAGCACGTCTTCTGAAGATAGATGATCTCAAATAAATTCTATTCCCAATCAGTTTTTGATTTGTTAGGTGTTAAACCATTTCTTTGTAAGGACAGTGTTTACAAGCCTTGTAATGAGACAGCCCTGTGAGACCCTACTCTTCTTGCTGTAATTTTGATAAATGGAACTCTAATTCATAAAGGATATAGTGATTGAAGGGCAACTCTGGGTCCTGTGCACTTTCATTTAGATAAATGTTTAGTACAGTACAGCAAAACTGAGGCGCACTCAACAGAGTGATAAATTTAAACAACAGCCAAAGCAGAGCCTTTTCCATCATGAAAAAGAAGCACCATTTACTGTATTTCTTTCAGATAAATGTATGTTTAGTATTATAAACCCGAATGGATCTTAGAAGCATTTGTCTTGTTGCTAAGCTCCAAATTTGCCAAACAGATATAATGCATTCTACTCCACCACATTGCGTACATGGCTGTATGGCAACATTTCTGTGATCTGGTTACTGGAACCCTCATCACAAGAGATTTAAAATGTGCTACATTTCAAGTGCTTCTGCTGATGCGTTGTACTAATTATTTGGGACTTTGAACTTTTTTCCAGTAATTTTAAAAATATCTCTTTGTGCACAAATAATTTCAAGGATAGTCACTAATCTAATCAGTTGCTACAGAAATCACTGATGCTATGATTATTCCAGATTAGAATTCTGGAAGCACTTCATTTGAAAATCACCATATCTTATAAATTACAGAAACTTTCATAACACTCACTAGAAGGTCTGTTACAGCACATTAATCCTTTGTGTTCTCCAAAATTTCTACAATTCTTGCTCCTTTTTATAAATCAGGAAAAAAAAAATGATTCATTTGTACATTGGGTGAATAATTACAGATCGTTACACTAAATAGCAATCCGTATAAATGAGGTAAAGATCACAGCCTATTTTTGAACACAGCAAAAATATCATATTGGTAAAGTATACCAATATAGATATTGACATCAGTATTGTCTTTATCCCTGTGAGTATCAGCACAGTGCTAATGGAGAGAGCAACAAGTAGGAAGACTAAAGTCATTGTCCTTAATCTGGGGCTTAAGGCAAAAATTGTTTTTCTTCCTTGCGTGTCTTAACCATGTTGTGTCAGGAATAGCAGTTTGAATTATAGAAATACAGAAAGCTAATATGAGACTATTTAAAATGGGAGAGTGTCTCAGCTTGTGGTGGTGTCCAGTGTCAAGTGGCATATTTACAATGATCTTCAGAGTAAAGACACTAAAGGAGTAAAGACACTATATTCCAGTATTTTTATTTATTTGCTGCAACTCTCCTGTGTATGAAATAATTAAAAGAATCACATAAGAGTGAGAGAGAAAATTGTAACACCTTCCCCACTGTCTTTAATAATAAAACTGTCTGACAAATCAATTCAAGTCCATGCGTATCTTCAGTAATCTATCTGCTTGCTATGTTCCAGTTAGCTGCCCTGTCTGCATATGAGGCCATGAGTTTTAATGGGCTTTACCTCATTGTTTTACGGCTGCCATAGTGATATTCACTGTGTGAAGCTTAGGCGTTGTGGAAGATTATCAAAATTCATGCTCATTCAGCTTTGCTCAGATTTCACCCATATTTCTCTTGCTTCGAAGAAAGAAAATTTCCAAATTGTGATATAGATGAGAGACTGGATTTCTTTTTTTTATTTCTTACAGCATAACTGAAGAGGCTCAGATTTGATACAGTTTAAGATGAAGGTGCAGGCTTTTGCATTATGGAAAAAGAGAAAGCTATCTATCCTAACGACTACTATGAGCATGTAGAATGAAAATAAAACTAATGACCTCTCCTCAAAAAAGAAATAAACACTGTGTAGATGTCACAGCAGTACGTGAAAGCTACTGGCAGTAGTATTCTATCATTGGCCACACTATGATTTATTTCCTAAATTATGCCAATGAAGTCTGAGGTACACTGGTAGGACCTTCCCAAAACATATGATGATATATCATCTGCCCTAAGGAATGATCAGTCTAAGCAAAAAAAAAAGTCAACTGTAGGCAAGAGAAAAGCTAAAACTTTCCTGTGAGGCAAGGGCGAGGGAGCTGATTGTCCCCCCTTTACTCTGCCCTCACAAGGCCCCAGCGGGAGCACTGCATCCAAGTCTGGGGCCTCAGCATAAGAATGATGCAGATCTGTTGGAGTAGGTTCAGAGGAGGGCCACACAGGTGATCAGAGGGCTGGAGTATCTCTTCTGTGACGAAAGACTGAGCGAGATGGGCTTGGAGAAGAGAAGGCTCCAGGGAGACCTCATTGTGGCCTTTCAGTAATTGAGGGAAGAGTATAAACAGGAGGGAGACCAGCTTTTTACACGGTCAGATAGTGATAGAACAAGGGAGAATGACTCTAAACTAAAAGAGGGGAAATTTAGGTCTGATGTTAGGAAAAAATTCTATACTCAGAGCGTGATAAGACACTGCAAGACATTGCCCAGAGAAGCTGAGGGTGCCACATCCCTGGAGATACTGAAAGCAAAGTTGGATGGGGCAGCCTGAGCTGGTGGGTGGAAGCCCTGTGCACAGCAGGGCATTGGAACTGGAAGGGGTCTATGGTCCCTTCCAACCTAAGCCATTCTATGATTCTGTATATTTGCACATGGTTGGACTAGATTATCTTGGAGGTCTTTTTCAACCTGGGTGATTCTGTGTCCATATACAAACATTTTATTGTTCTCCTTAAAACACACAAATACATATCAGAGTTCCATCACCAGGCATGTAATTTCTGAATCTTTATGTAGCCTACCTTGTTAGTGTAAATTGAGATAACCAGTCTCCTACCCCACCTTCCTGTCGTTCCTATCTCCAAGGCCAAAATTTTGAATTCCCAAAAGCATCTCCTTTACTAAGAGCAGTTGATTTGAGCTCTGAGATGTCAATCAGAGGACACCAGGAACTGAAGAGAAATTTCTGCTGAATTTCTTGCAGGTTGAAAGCCAAAACATACAACATAAAGCAATAAAATAATTATTAGCAGCAGGAGAGTCTTTGTGAAACAGTTTCTGTTGTATTCAAAATATATTTTGGAGCACAGACTAAGGCTGCGTACTTTTTTTAGACCTTGATGATGTCTTAGAAAATGTTCCTTCCCTTTTTTTTAATAAAGATGGTTTATGCTTTATTTTTTACTACTTGACTCAGATTGTTCTAAACATTATTCAGCTACATTCACAACATCTATAACTTTTCTTAGGCACTGAAGAAGATGTAGTAAAATCCAAGAAAACTTTCCGAAGTCAAGCTGTGGTAAATCAGAATGCAGAAACAGAGCTTATGCTGGAAGGAGATGATGATGCTGTTAGTCTACTCCAAGAGAAGGAAATTGACAACCTTGCAGGTAAATGTGATTTTTCATTACAACTAGGATATATGTCAAAAGACTTTTTGTAACTTGTTAATTCTGAACCTTTGCAGTTACTCTCTTAATATTGAGAGCTGAGGATACAAATACACTGAGAAGAGGTTATTTATGTTCTAGATGTAATACGTCCTGCTTTTGTGAACTGGGGGAACTGATTGCAAAACATGTGCCTGTTGCTCAATCTGTCAGCAGAGATGTGAGAAATAACCAGTACTCTTATTACTGCCTATGACTTTTTGTTGAAGATTTTGTTGAAAACCACTATGGAACAGTTCTGGCTGAAATGGAAGTGGGAACTTAATTCCACAATTCAGTGTTTTGTGAGTCACTGTGGCTGTGCCCCTGCTGGCACCCACTGCTGTCACTGTGGTGTATTTCAGCCCAGTAGGGGGAAAAAAAAAAATGCCTGTTGTAAATAGGGACTAAGAAGGAATGCGGCTGTAACCAAGGTATGAGCTTCATTAGTTGAAATATGACTGGGGATTGAATCTTCTGTAGAAACATTCATGAAAGATAGATCCTCTCTTGTCCTTTCTCCCCATGTGAAGGTCTGCAGTGAGGTCTCTGTTTTATCCAGGTTCCAGCATGTTCTGTTACAGCTCTGTCTTGAAGAAACATTGTGTTTCCTGGGGAAGTAGTCTGGAAAGAAAGGCATGCTGGAAGTTGAAAATGCAATCTCCTCTCAGATGAGATAAAAATGTGAGAACTGTGAAATGCAGTATGGATTTTTTTTTAGGTTAATTTACTTAGGAATATCTTTATTAAGTTACTCGATTAAGGGGAAGCTTAGTGATGTCTGAGGATTTTTTTCAGTATAATTGAATTTCTAAAATAGCTATCTTTCTTTGCTCTTGCATTTTCTTCTGATGCCATAGTGGAAATTTGTAGCAGAGATTATAAACGGATGTTTAAAAAACAAACCCTAAGTGGAATTTAGTCTCATACTTTGAAACTAGAGCAGAGGGGAAGTAAATATTTTTACTTGAGAGCAACCTTCAGTATATGATTATCATAGATAATATGTCAATGTGCTTTCTCAATCTGCAGCTAACTATTGCTGAAACACTGTTATTTTAAATTAATAAAGCAATAAGGCAAGTAGGGCCATTACTGAGATAATTTGATCAATGTCCCTTTCTCCTTTAGAAGGGAAAACTCGGTATTGTTTTGGCTAAGTTCTCATGTCTAAGAGCACTGATTCCAGCTAAAAATTCATACCATTTCTATAGCTTAAGGGCTGTAACAAGCAATTATATTCAAGTATATATTAGTAGAACAAAGCTCTCGGAAAAATTCTTGCCCAGTCTGGAAAGTTTCACAGTCAGCTCTGAAGCTCCCAGATATGCCCCAACACTGCCTGTTCAGTTAAATCAGTAATCCCTATACCTACATCCTTCTGAAATAATAATAATAATATTAATAATTAGAATTCTATTGTAGTGATTCCTTAAGTATTTCTGTGAAACATGTACATCTTACAGGAGATCGCTGTGCAGACAACATTCCCTGCTCATTTAGGAGATAGAACAGTAGTTCTAGTCCTTTGCTTTTACAGTTTGCATAAACTGGGAGGTATCATAGGAATTAGCAAAAGACAAATGATAGAAATTGAAACAAATTAACTTTTCACGTATTGACAGTCCCACCAGTGTCAGCAGTTACTCTTTTTGTTCCCCATCAACAGCGAGAAGGGAAGCGAGGTGTTTCCGAGAGAGGTGAGGTGGTATGATTTTGGTGCTATAAATGTACCAAAAACAGTGAATTTCCCAAAAAGAACTCACTTTCCACAACCTTGCTTTTACGTCAGATTAACTGCAACCTTACATCTTCAACTGTTGCTCATTTCTGAAGTGGAAATATTGCTGAGAGTTAATGGTCACACCTAGTATCATAAGTCTTGTGCAATCTTTGCCAGTCAATCAATAATCAATTTTACCAATCAGTCTCCATACCCTATCTGTTTTCCTGTGTGGTTTTGCCTTTAGAGAGCACTGCTTGCCACAGTTTTCAGTATACACAGTGTGACTCCGAAACTTGAGATCAGTAGTTGAAATCAAGAGAATCATTAGGCAAGGAAAGTGAGTTTTCTGCCAAAGTTTAGAACAACCTCTGCCAGCTCTGAAGAGCAAGTCCCAATAAAGCCTGCTCTTACCTAATTCTGAGGAGTTAATGTTGATTTGGTGAACGTGATCTGGAATTTTTTTAGGTATATGGAGTAATGGGACATCACAACATCATTTTTATCTAGTTAATGTCCAAAGTGGAATGACACAGAGGAATTTCTATATTCAGATATGCCCCCAATTTACCTTTAAAGTTTAAATCAATATAAACTTGGTTTATAATGATTTGGATTGCCTCAATAAGGGATAGGAATTAAACAAAATCATTATAAACTGGATTAAAATTGATTTAAGATTGCCTGCATTTAACGAAAACAATTTAACACTGTTTATTCCAGGAAAGTAAGGTAGCTTTTAAAAAGCCATCTTTTAAGGTTTTAGAAAACTTTTAAGTAGAGGAATATAAATATTACAATATTTTGATATATGAAGTTAAACTAAAAAAGGAAAGTCTGAAACAGATTGAGACTGTTCTTACAAAGTTATCTTTCTACATACCTTTTGTTCCAGAGACTCTTTATAGTTTTTCATCAACCATGTGGCACAAATCAATGTAAAGTTCACTTTGATAAATTACATATGGGATGGAGAATTTTTTTAGATAATTATAGTCTGAATATTTTTATTATATAATCTTAGTATTCCATATGTTCTGATGGCAGTTAGTCAGATTTCATTATACTAAGTAGCATTTTAATAAAATATAAAAATCAGATTTCATATTATTATATTCTTAGCATTGTGAATTCTAAGTTTGCATCAGGATTTTTAACTGAAGCAGTATTTTACCTGTCTTGCAGTATGACGAGTTTTTAAAAGATGTTTTTCTTGTTTTAGCATTTACATATTAAAACGTTTTACATTTTTCTGTTTCAGTTTTATCTCCTTTACTTCCCAGACTGTTCACTTCAAGAGGCAAGTCACTTCTCTGTTAGAACTAATGACTGAGATAGCCCAGTCTATTCTAACAGTTTTCTAATTTATTGCGAAACTGTGATTAATACAATCAAATCCAGTGTAGTGACTTGATATTACTAACTCTTCTTTCTTTATCATTTTGATTTTCTAATGCTCCAGCAGAGCTCTCACATGCTTACCTTTTCTCTTAAGAGCTTGAAAATGCAAGTTTGCTAACTAGTAAGTTTGTCTTCTTATTATTGATGATTTTTTTTTTGTCAAAATGAAAAATATACAGATGTATTCTAATATGAAAAGTTAGTATTCTCAAAGGGAAACGTGTTTTAATATTTATTAATATTTATTAAAAAGAACATCTGCACTAAAATAGATCACAGAAAGCAGATAAGCATTGAATCATTTATGTTTTATGTATTTTACTTTTAGAAATACGTTCTCTTTGTCGTGGAGTTGCAGATGGTTTGCTGAGAGTTGTTTGTGCACATCTGAGAGCAGAATTTAGCCTGCATGTTCTGTACAAGTCATATGGCTGGTGGCACTAGCAAATAGAGCCAGCCAAGCAAAAGAGCCCTGACAAAGTATTTTGCTACCCTCTAAAAAGTAGTTTCTGGGAAAGAAGAAAGGAAATAAAGATACAAAGATGTAAGGCTTTGGACTATTTTAGGAAGTCAGAAGGCTTTGGCAGGCATCTGTGTTGTTATTTGCACGGGCTCAATCAACTCAGAATCTGACTTTCTTGTAAGCGATGGAGAATTACAGCCTCACAGCACCCTTACAAAAATAAATGCATATTATTCTCTCCTCTATACAGAGGAGACTGACCAATTCATCCGAATAAGCCCAAGGAAAGCCACTAACTTTAGTGAGCCTTTAATGAGTCTCAGTCTTAATGTACCTTAACTTTTACTGCAGAATCTTCCTTTCTTCTTGGACAGATGTCTCTAGATGGAGGGAACCCCCCCTGACAATACAAATGTGCCAGGAAAATTTATGAAAAGCAGCCTAGCACTGCCTTAACTTTTAGCAAATTCAGTATAGAAATCATTCTAGAAAATAGCATTACTACTTCTCATAAAGATGATCATCCAGCCAAGCCAGCGTAGCTAACTAATCCTTGTTAGCTTAAAGACTAAATGTGATATACGCTCTATCCAGACTTTCTGGTAGTGTGCTGAGCGTATTGACTTACTGCCCTGCTCTTGGTCATGAGGATTTGACAGCTTGTATTATTATTAATGAGATATAAGACCTTTCACTTCCAGGTCATCTGTTTGAAGTCCAGACAAGACTGGTGGTAACCAAACATTATCAACATCTGTTTTGTGGCCTATGCAAAATAAGCCTTTTGTCTCTTTTCAGACAGAAACCATCATGATTTGAGCAATTTCCAATTGAAAAAAAAAAAAAAATTATTTGACACTGACTTTATAGGAAATTGGAATTGTGCCCAAACATTCTACGACATAGAGCTACAGTTACAATTGTATGACAGGACCTACAAAAAAAAAAAAAAAAAAAAAAAAAGAGTAAATCATCTAGCCCTTAGGGAAATTTTCTATTTCAGGTTCTAACAAAGAACTCATTTACATTTCTGAAATTATTTTGTAGCTTTGCACAGGTCCAGATGCAGCAATAAAAACACTAACACACCAAGGAACTGCATCCAGAGCCGCAAAAAGCTCATCAAAGAAGTATTCAGGATGGAAAAGCTAAATAAAATGAATTCATCATTATACATACAAAAAAGAAAACCACCATATTTAATATTTATCCATATATATATGTATATATATTTCAATGTGGGAAAATATCTTGTGGCCAAAACCAGAGGCTGATTTTTCTTTACAAGATCTGATTAGTGTAGACTATCTCTAAGAAGAAAAATCTGCAGCTTTTTCTCACTGATTCTTAAGGAGAAATGTAGGGGCACATTTCCAGTGCTTTTCTTCTGTTCCCTTCTCAAAATGATTCTCAGGTAAATAGGATAATTTCTGTCAGTTTTATTGGTGTAATTAGATGAATGGTGGTTTTCCCTAATTAAATAAAAGAACAATAACGGGCTTTTACTGTGTAGGCAGATTTTGAGATTTGATTTTGAAGGAAAAAAGTGTCATTTTCTTGGTGCCAACTAGAAATAGTTTTATTGCATCATTTACTGTCAAAATAATGGGTTGAAGGCAATTAGAGTGTCTCCAGCAGTGAGCACAGCCCGCCCATCTTATGGAGAAGAGGAGAGGAATCATCCTCACCCCTCTCAAGCTCCTGGAAGGCAAACATGAGACTATTTACAAGAGCACTCATCTTCCCTCTCCAATCCTTCTGCAGCCTTCCCGATGAGTACTCTTCAGCAAGAATATAGTGATGCTTCCTAATAGTTCTCTCTCATTCTCCAACAGCTTGCACTTCTGAGGCTTCTAGAGTCAGAGGTAGTCCTTATTCTCTCTTTTTTTTTTCTTCTCATTTTCTTTCTCCCTCCTCTCACTTACTCCTTTACTGTCCGTGTGCAGGTGGCTAAGGCATCTTAAGCTTTTATGCTTTTTTCTTTGAAGAAAGTATGCATATGTGCTCACAAATGCATCAATTAAATATCAAAGTTCCATTAGGAAATTCCCCCCCAAAATATTAATATTTCTCCTATTTTATTAAGCTCTTCAGTGGAAACTATTTGCTGAATTCAGTACACTCCTGAGTAGTTTTCTCTTCCTGAAGTCCATTTTTCTTGCAAGTTAGAATTCCAGATAGAAATGTTGTTGGAGGGGTTGCTTACTTGGGGTAGAAGCAGGAATGTGGGAGAAAAGTGATTTTCCCTTTTTATGGCAGACATGTAACCACACAAGCTTTGTACTTCCAAACATGGAAATTTCATTCAGCCAGATTTCCACAGTTTCTGCTTATTATATATTCAGATTTTGATCCTCTAGTCTAAGTATAAAAAAGAAAAACATATTTGTATGAGTTTAATTTAGGATATAGATTCAGGCATAAACTGAAAACAGTTCTACTTTTGATATGCAGTTGGCTTTCACATTGAAAATAACAACAACAAAAAAGCCTCACGGTTTCTCTAACATTCTATTTTTAGACATCTCAGTATTTATTCTAATCATTTTTTCCACATTACTATCCAAAATAGTTAAATATTTTATAAGGTAGTTGTCAGTCACAGATGATAGTGCTTGGTAGGACAGCTTTGAAGAGCTCTTCTCTTTGTACCTTACTACACCCCACTCTAAGCCTGAGCATCCTTGACTTTTAGAATGGCAGCCAGATTTCTTTATTTCCAAGCTTTAAAATTAATTTAAGTTCTGTACTTATGGTGTAAAGACTTCAGAAATACGAGCATAGATATAAGGAGCCACCCTCCACAGTTAGGCACCTTATTTCATCTTCACTATGCAATTGATTTCTATGGGAAAATCCCCCTTCTCCAAAATCTTCACAGGGCCTTAGAGGGACCAACCCAAATAGATGAGTGTTAGGGACAGCGTTAATGGTACCTACACTAAACTAAACACTTTTTCTGACTTGTGGTCAGAGATTTTTCCATTTTGTTTTTGTCAGTGATGTTACAGAAGCAAGCTAGAAAACCAGTTGAGCAGGCAGAGTTTGTTGGTGTTGGTTCCATTGGTCAGAAACCATACAAGAGATGACTCCATCCAGTGCATTTGAGCAGTCCTTGCTGATAGCCTGTTAACATGAGTCCTTTTAGCTTGGCTTTCTGGAGAAATAATATTTGTGTGAGCATGCTCTGTCAGCCTCCATCTTTTTAACTTCTGAACCTGGAAAAAGCCTTGAATAAAATGTAATGCATTAGTAGGGGGTAGAGGAAAAAAAAAATGCATAGAAATCAGGTCTTAATGTAAAACAAAAAGCCCACATGAGAGAGACTGGTGCCTCAGTTCTCCTTTTACAAGGAACTGGAGAATCTTGGTGGGATAGTCTTTGGATGTACCAAAGTATAGATGAGCAAAGCATGCCATTGGCCAGTAGACAGTTATACTCAGAAACACTCTTCAGTCATTCTGGTGTGGTTTAGAAACACTTGTGTTTTCAGAAAACATTGAAGTTAGAACTATTTCATTTTAGATGATTCTTCCAAATATACCAAGGCAAGTTAGATGCTAACTCAACTACTTCTTTCTTTCTTCTCACGCACGTATCTGAGTAGCTAACCAAATAAGTAAACTTAAAAATATCATGAGCTATCTGAACATAATACTTCCCTTCACTAAAGCCCCAAGAAATACAAGGCTTTCACTTCATCCGGAAGAGCCTTTCCAGAATGGAGACTGGAGGAAATTGAAAACTGAAGGCTCCCATCTTTCATTTCATTTCTAATCAATTGAGCTCTATCGGCATGACAAGGTACACGGGCTGGACTGTATAAGATACCTGTCAAGTCTGGTGCACTCAGCCTTGCAACTGGGATTTGATCCCTCGTGTTCTTGACTTATTACAGTGAGTTCCTGTTTCAGCAGTATATTGCTATAGCAGGATGCTATCTCTGCTTTCATGTTTCTTCTTCTACTATCAAATATACTTTTCTAAGGTGTGCTTTTTTTCTGTTACTTTTTGATTAAAAAGACAGCTGTAGTGGTTGTCTCAAAGAAAACCTGTCACTTAAATGTCCACATTTAGAATCACTTAATGCTTTCTAGGTTTAAAAAAAAAAAAAGTGCCTTAAATTTTACCTAAGAATGAGGAGAAAGCCAGCACAGGTCATATTGCATTAGTGTAGTTTACTCACATCTGGATGCGTTGCTAAACAATCAAGATATTAGTTTCTAAAATAGCTTAAATTACTCAGTGCTTCTAAGATATAGCTCCAGGCAGAGCACATTGTATGAATCTAACTTTGAAGTGGCAAAGGTATGCACTGCAGTAGTGAGGTCCTTATCTGAAGCACTGAAGTTTCTGACCAGCTGTAAATCATTACATGATTTTTCAGGTATTATTATTACCTGATCATCTGGCAGGTTGGTGCTTGAACACATCCTGGAACAACACTAAACCCATGTAAGCCACTCCGGGCTTTCACACAATTATGAGGCTCTCATGTATGCCACCAAGCAAGTCAGCCTTTAACCCCATAAGGAGGCAAAAGTTGATGTCCTAAATTGCTTTAGGCTATTAGACACGCAGCTTATTCTTCTACTGGACCATAAGTGAGCAGATGCCTAAAAAGATTGAGTTTGGTACAGTATTGAGCTTGTCTCTATGTATTCTGAACCATTCTGTTAAGTGCTTGCTTTCCATCACGCTTTGAACTATATAAAGAGCTACATATTCCTAGGAATGCTGTGAGACATATCTTCCTAAGGAAGAATTAGTATTTTATGTTTTTCAGGAAGACTTGGAATTCTATTTACCTGTTAGTGTGTCACTTAATTCAGATCTATAGGAAGTATGCATACATTTGAGAGAAAATGACTTATTTTTTCTCAAGCAACACTATCTTTAAACATATTCACAATCTCATCAAAACTATGTATTTTAATAGCTTCTTACTGCTTTATTTGCAGTTGTAATGCATAAAATTACTTTTATTTACATTTTATTTTTAATCAAACACATTTGTTTGCTGTTATGGCACCACTTAAGAGAATTGAGTCACTGTAATTGTTTAGTTATTTCTGTTGGAAAAAAAAAGACCATTGAAGTTGATCTTTGATGTTGGTAGTAGTGCTATATGGTTTATGGAGGAGAAAAAGGAAAAAGTAGGGAAAATTTTGGATATCATGGCCTATCCACACTGGCATTGACATTCAAACAAACAATAAAAATCAATCCCTCCCTCACAATGTGAAACATATGATTGTGGAAGAGTAAAAAGCCAGAAAAGTGAGCTTTGAAAACTTTAAAAACAGGAAAGGAGTTGGGGTTGTTATTCAGTGCAGGAGGAGAAACACAAGACAGTAACAGTCGCATTTAGACTTAGGTTCTCCTTTTTGCAATCAAAAACTTGTGCAAATCGTTTTCTTCATTGCAACTGTTGAAAGTGATACATGAAAGGAGATGTATAGATGCACTCTTCTAAAAGCTTTGGTTTGAATGGAGGAGTTACTCCCTGTATCTGCTACGGTGGAGAACAAACTGAGGGCCACCATCCTCACGTAAGTCCAATGTATTTACTGCACAAGTCTTTTTAACAACTACTTTGTTTCAGACTTTTGATGCCAATAGGATCCAAGAAAAAAAAAAAAAAAGGCTGAATTCTGCAAACTGTTTCTTTAGGAATCATAAGTTCTTTATTTATTATTAATGTGGCAAAGCTTGTATGAGTGTTAGATTAATAATAACATTATATATGCGTGTGTGCGTGATATTAATTTGTTGAAATATGTTTTGCTTTCCTGACTACAGAGCTTTCCCCAAAGGCTTCTGGTGCTTAGCCCTGTTTCTGCTTGCATGTCATGTAGTTTATCTGACATGAACTGAAGTTTTGGGTGTGCGTGAGCTTTTAGTGTCACACACAAATTGTTTCAAATATAGGGACTTGTGGTCATTTTTAATGCAAGTTGGTGTCAGATACGTTTGGCTTTGGAGTGAAACTGCTGAGGGAATTTCAGTTGTCTTATTTCAGACATCGTGGCTGACGTTTAATAGTTATCCTTAACATTTTTTTTTTTTCCGCTTAGGTATCATATTGAATTACCAGTTATAGTTTATACAAACTACTTTACCTAGTAATTAGTTTCAACTGTTCTTTCTGTGTTTTCCATGCTAAGCTCTACATGAAAAAGAGATTCTGTTTTTTGTTTTTGTTTTTTTTTTCTTTTAGAATAGCGTCATCTCAGAATTAAATGTGGCAATACTCACCACTTTTTATCAGAATAATTATCAGGAGATCATAAAACACAACTGGTCTGGATGACTGGAACCATTTTCAAAGTATTTGGCCCACAGAGTTTTTTTCATCTGTTAATAATCACCAAAATACTACTTTTGGACTTGTAAGTCTGCAGTGGGTAAAACTGCTTGCTTCTGTAATTCAGCATGTAAGAGTATATACCTTATCTTATTGAGGAAGAATTGCACCCAACTGTCTTAGTAAATGTACCTCTGGTGTAATTCTCAGACTCCTAACCATAGCCCATGTTCAACTCTTCCAAAGTTTTTGAAAGCAAAAACGTTTGAAGTAACTTTTCACAATTTCACTCTTTTGGGGCTTCCCTAAAGAGTTGGGATTGTGTCAGTGGTGCTTTAGTAGATCTCACACTCTCTCACCTGATGGAGCTTTTTGCTTGCATTGACTTCCTTCAAAAATACAAGCTCTAGAATACCGCTGCAAGAACCAAGTGCACCAACTGAAGTCTCCACTGAAAAAAATTAGCAGAGAGGAGAGAGGTTACAGTCTGCTTTTATTCAGTGGGACCCCCTAATCCCACAGTCATTTACTTTCGGAAAGGAGATATTATTTTAAAATGTATGCATGCAGTAGCGTTTATTTTAGAAATACAAATCACATGTGCAGACCACAGGGATCCGGCAGAGTGGAAAATCCTCCATTTGAGCAGATCACAAAACTCTCGGATCCAAAGTGATTCCTGCTTTGCTCTTAAGGCCAGAAACTCTTTGTTAGCTCGCAGGCGCTCTGCTGCCCGGACCTCTTCAGATAGACAGGAGGCAACGAAATAACTCGGAGATGCTCTCGGTTAGGGTCCAAACTGCTGACGAGAGCTTGAACTGAGCGTCCTTTCGCCAAGCCCCGAGTCTCGGGATGAGCGGGAGCGACCATCGCCTCGCTTTTCCCCTGGAGCCGAAACGTGCCGGCGGCTCCATCCCCGCCCCGATCCCCGCACGGCACCGGCACGGCCGCGCTCCCCGCTCCTCTTTCCCCGCCCGAACGGCGGCTCCGCGGTGCCCGAGGCTCAGCACCGCGTGGGAACGAGCCTCGGCGCTCGGCTCAGGTGTGCCCGGCTTTTGTTTCATTATATTGATAAATCGGGTGCGTTGGAAGGGGACCCAGAGCTTCCCCGATAGCCCCGTTGCCATATGGAAAATCCTCAATATTTTGATTACGCTCTCTGTAAACATTTTAATATCGGATTCTTAAAATGCAGAGACTGTCCCAAAGGGGATTAAAGCATAATCCTCTCTCTCTATAGCTGTAGTGGATTAATTTCGTATTCTCTCAGTGGCTGGTTTGCTCCCTGAAGGCTACAACAAAAAGACTCCGTGCTCCTTAAACGTGCTATGGAATTGGAAGTTGTAATTGGAGATTTCCAAAGGACAAGTGTAAAAATGACACACTGCTAATGCCGAGTATTTTGTTCGCGTTGTGCTTTCGGGAGAGGGGAGGGAAGGGAAAGAAAAAAAAAAAAGAAAGAAAAAAAAAAGAAAAAAAAAAAACCTGCCAAGATTTTTTTTTTTTTTTTTTTTAAACTTAGTTTGGACTCCCTCCCCTCGAATTCCTAATTTATCCACTGCTTTAAAAATTCTTTCGGCTGTTTTTTTTCTTTTTTTCTTTCTTTTTTCTTTCTTTTTTTTTTTTCGAAAAAGAGAACGTTTTCTCTTCTGCAGAGTGGAATGCGCTGATTGCAGGTTACAGCGTACGCAGGTCAGAGGTATCGATAGGGATGCCCCAGACGCGGGTGTCAGCCCAGGTGCGTCCTGGGGGCACGGGGCCGTCCTCGGGATGGGGAGGATGGAGCCAGAAGCCCTTCAGGGACAGCCTCAAAGCGATTGCCCCTTCCCTTCCACGTCCACGTAGCGCTGCCCCCTGCTCCGGTCCGGAGCCATTCCCAGCTCCGTGCGGGCGCACCCATTGTCTCCTCCCGCACGTCAGCTCCCGGGGTTTGGCATTTGGACCGCGAAGTAGCGATGCCTTTATTTTTTATTTTAGCCACGCAACACCAGGGAAAAGGGGTAATTGGATTAAATTGATGGCCTTCCTTCTGGGACTCCGCAAAGCCCCACAGACGCCTCCTTAAAGCGGCGGCGGCCGGTCGGGCTCACCCTCGGAGCTCCGGGCTCCAGGCTGCGGGCTGAGGGGCCGGGCCGGCTCCGGGGGAGCGCTCCGCGGGGCGGCAGCCTCGGCCTCCCCTTCTGTAAACACAAAGAGAGGGGGCCTGGGGAATTGAAACCCAAATCCACTTGTAATCGTACAAGGGAATCGGGCGTAATTACTCGAGCAAGCTTGATGAAGATTGATGAGCCTTTAAAGCGGCCTTTCGGATCGATCCGCCTGCCCTCCGAGCCTGCGGCCGGGCTTCCCCGGCTCTGCCAGGTCCGGCCCGGCTGTTTCTCACGGTGCAGGGAGGAAGGGAAGATGGAGGCAGGACGGGGAGAGCGGCGAGGCAGCCCCGCGCATGTGATCCCGATCAGCTGACCGGGGTCAGGAGGCTGCCCTGCTTTATTAGGGGATGGAAAACAATAAAATGAAAGAAAATAGAGTTCGTATCAATATTTTGCCGCCTGCCATGCCGGGCTGCTGAGAGCTGTCACTGGATCCCACGTTTCAGCTCGTCCTTGTACACCGGCAATCTGCACCTTCCTCCGTGTTTATTTTGCAGCAAAGAATGACAAAATATTGTGCAATACAGCCTCAAATTGGGTGTTGCAGCAAAGGGAAACATTAAGAACATGACAGTGAGATGCGCTGATACAGGATTAATTTGGGTTAAGTGGGTAATTCGAAGCGCTGCTGCCTGCTGAGCAGTGGCACAGTGCTCTGTGGGTCTGAAGGGAGCAGGGCTGCAGGCGGGACGTGGGGACGCATCCCGGCCCTGGGGCCGCATCCCTGCTTTGGGACAACATCCCAGCCCCGGGACCAGCGAGCAGATCCAGGGCTCACTAGGACACAACAGTCCCCAAACACGCGGTCTTCGTCCCCACGAGGCTGGGGCCTGGGGATGTCGGCCATGGTGGGCGCTCGCTGCGCGAGGTTTTCCTCTTGGGGCGGAGGGGTTTGAACAGCAGGAAGCGAACGAAAGGAGTTTTGCCACCCGCTGAGCTGATGGGTTTGGCTGCTCCTAAAGGTGCGCTGGGTGGATGCTGGGCTGAGTCTCTCAGTGTTGAGGCTTTTGTTGTTTGTACATCGGATGTGTGTGTGTGCTTACGCGTGTGTTTATGTGTGTACAAATCACCCTTCACCATTCAGCAGTTAAATCCAGAAAAGCATTTTATATTTCATCTTTTAATTACAGCAAGTGAGCTTCCAAAGCACCAACACTGTCAGCTTTCACTGCATTCCTACCGAAGATGGTGACAAAGTGATCCTGCGCTACCTTTTGCCTTAAAGCAGTTTTTCTTGAATTAAGACCTAACAAAGTGAGCGCAGAAGGCTGCCTCTCGCAGTGGGTTTCCCCATCCCATCTCCCAGTACCCACACCAGTGCCTCGTTACGGCGTACATCCGAGCGAAACCTCGTTACAGGCATTTTAAAAGGGTGAAGTGACAGCGAGCTGAAATAAAAATGACACTGCCATAAATACCCCTAACGATGGCAGCAGCCTTTGTCTGTGTGCGGTGCTCGGAGGGGTACCCAGAACCCCATCCTCGGCGCTGCCCTCGGGGCGCAGTGCGGGGCCGGGAGATTCGGGGCACGGGAGCCCCCGCCACGGCCCATAAACAGCGGTGGTGTTAACGAGGAGCAAAGGGGCACGGAGGGAGAGGGACCTACGTGCGAGAGGCAGCGCTTTCCGCCCTAACCCTTCCATGTGCTCGCTGATTTGCCCGCAGCCCGCAAACTCTTTTCCTGTCCCGACCGCGGAGTTCAAAGCGGGAGAGGACCGAGCGCGGCGCTTCCCCGCGGGGTTTGCGCGGGGCACCGCCGGGCACCACCGGGCGGAGGGAAGGGGCCGGGCCGCGGGGCTGGGCCGGCCGGGCCCGGGGTGACGCCGCTGCCGCTGTCTTGCAGGCCCCGTGGTGCTGAGCACGCCGGCCCAGCTCGTCGCCCCCGTGGTGGTGGCCAAAGGGACGCTCTCCATTACCACCACCGAGATCTACTTCGAGGTGGACGAGGACGACGCGGCCTTCAAGAAGATCGACCCCAAGGTGAGCGAGCGAGCTCGGGGACACGCGTGGCTCGGGGCCGCCCCTCCCGCGGGCTCCCGCTGCATTTCCTCCGCGTATTAATGATGGTAAATCCTCTATTACGGCGGCGGGCGCGTTTTCCAGCAGCCTTTCTCTCGGTGCCTTTGTATGAGCGCGGGCAGATTTAGCAGTTAAGCCAATTGCTCTGAAATCCCTGGAGGTAACCGCAGTCCCAGGCTAAGGCGCAGCAGAGGGATCTACCCCTATCGATGCTATCAGAGAACCTCTTTATTTCAAGAGCGTCGGTTTCCACGTAAAGAATTTGTAGTAAACGTGCTCGCTGCTGAAATGCAAGCTAATATTTAAAAAGAGAGGGGGGGAGGTGGGGGAAGGAAGGAAATAGGCATGTACCCAAGCCTCGGTGCCTGGGAAAGCTCTGCTGTTTTCCTGCCGTCGCCGAGTGTCACCAACCCCCAGCGCCGCCCGGCCGCACAGCGGGGCTGCCCACAGCGGAGGGGAAGGCGAGGAGGGCCGGTCGGGCGCTCCCCTCTCCCGCATCTCTTTCTACTCTTAGCGTTGTCGCTTTGTTGTTTTTTTTTATTAACGAGCTGGAAAACGTTAGAAGCCTCTCTGGAGAGGGAATAGGAGAGATACTTTTAAAGGGAGACGTTTGGTTTTTGTTTGGAAGAAATGTCATAAATAATTTCAGAGAAAAACACTGTCGAACCCAGCTGAACATAAGCGTGGTTGTAGAAAGGTGACTTCTCTTGGACGAATAATTCCTGGAACTGGGAGTTTTCATCGCAGCGCTGGCAGAAGCGATTATCTCCCAGCCATTCGGAATAACGGGTTCCTTACAGCGCACTCTCTAACAAGCCGCCGGTGGGTGTTACACCGGCGATCGGCCCTATCGACACTTGTTGACTATGGGGGCACTGAGCACAGTCCTCGCTGTTACTTTGCGTTTGGTGGCGGTGAGGAACTCAGCCGGAGACGGAGCGGCAATGCGGGAACGCCGCGGTGCAGCACGCACACGGTGTCCCTGCGGCAGGGCTCGGGCTCTGTGCGCAACCGGCGGGCTGATCGCATTCAGAACGGATTTGGAGGGCAGAAGTAATATTGTTGTTCGCGTTATTGGCTCCGGCTCGACCCTTTCACCTATACATTTTACTTCCTTCTTGCTTACTGTTTGCACCAAACGCTCGTTTTATCGGACAGGGCTCGGCACGGGGCTGCTTCCCGAGCGCCTATGGGAAACCCCGTGAAAACGGGTTTGCTTTCTGACTGCCGGAACGGCGCTACTGACTGAATAACTGCGTCAGTGTCTGACAGCCGCTGGTGGCCATCGAGAGCTAAATTCGCCGCCGACATTTCCTTGCCCTGCAAAACTATCCAAAATCAGGCGACTCCCTTAAGTTTTCTGCTTTACGGGGTTTAAGTAACTGTCGACAGGAAAGTGGAAATTCACAAAACGTGGCCGCCCTCTGATTTTTTTTTTTTTTTTTTTCCAAGTAGAAAACTTGATCCGATATTGAAACGCTCACCCAGAGGCGTTTTACTTCATTTATTAGCTCGTAATTAAATAAATCAGGAACAGAAATTAAAATCTAAATCACAAAAGGTAATTATCCAGTGTATTTCAAGTGCATTTTCAAATATATAATTCCAATATTCAAGCGTTATTATATAAGCAGAATCCAAATTTCTTTCGAATATATTTAAATAACATTTCAAGTATATTTATGGAATGTTAGAAATAGAACAAGCAATATATATGAAACGAAAAAATGTAAACTCGTTAAGTTCAGACACTTCAAAAGACAATTAACAAAAGTACCGTGATAAAATCTACCTTTTCAAATGGTATCTTCTCGTTAGCAGAAAATGTCCTTGAAGTATCCAAAATGGCAATTTAACTTCTGTTCACCAAATCACAAAACACCAACATCCACAATTTCAAAGACAATGTGAGCTCACAATATCTGATACAAATTAAAAGGTACATCGGGGTCGGTCAGGTGGCGTCTCCAAACAGCGTTTACTCACGGGGGGGGGGTGGGGAGGAGGAGGGGGTTACAGAAAAAGATCGCGTTTGTTATAATCCGTGGGTGCCGTTCCTGGGCGGAGTGCTCACAGCCGCGGTAAATCACGGCCAATTTCGCTTTTCCGGGTAACACATTGATTTTTTATTTTTTTTTAATTTTATTATTATTATTATAATTATTATTCGCGGGAAACTGCAAAACCGTGACGAGGACCGGAGGAGTGATGCTTGCGGTTTGTATTCGCTTTTCTCGGTGAAGAGCCTACGCTATATTCCTTTTTTTTTTTTTCTTTTTTTTTTTCTTTTCTTTCTTTCTTTCTTTCTTTCTTTCTTTTTTTTTAAGAGAACACTGTTTGCATTGTCAAGTGGAAATCTTTTCGAACGGGAAGCTTAAACTTCTTCGGGACAGAAGCCGGTTCGGGCCCTTTTAGGGCTCCCTTCTAAAGTTTCTCCAAACTTTTCGGGTTGGTCAGTATCTCCCTGGCCAGCCGCCACGTCTGTTTGGCCGCGTTTTCCAGGGCCGAGTGAGGTTTGCCCTGAAAGAGGTCTAAGTTGGGCAAGAAGTAGTGCGGGCACCTCCTGCACTGCAGGCAGGAGATGAGCTGCAGCAAAATCCCGTTGAGCCTATCGCCCAAGCACGACTCGTCCCAGTCCGACTCCCGCGGGTGCTTTTCGCATTCGTACGAAACGAGAGTCTTCATGTGGTAGTTGTTGAGCGGCTGGCCCGGCAGCTCCAGGTGCCGGTCCCGCAGCGTTTTGAGGATGGAGAGGCATTTCTTCCTGCAGCCGCCCATCTGCAGTCTGTTCTCGGCTTCGGCGAACTGCAGCACCCAGGCGTCGCTCTCGGCCGAGCTCTGCTTGCCCGCCAGCGAGTGGCACTCCTTGGAGAGCAGGTTGAAGCCCTCCGCCTTCACCTCGGCCACGCGGTTGGGGCCGGGCCAGGGGATGTGGGGCAGCGGCCAGTGGGCAGCGCTCCGCGGCCAGATCCCCGTGCACTTGAAGGCGGGCGTGATCTGCACCACGTACCTGTCCCTGATCCTCAGCTTCACCTCGCTGGTGTCCGCCACCATCTTTACCACGTCCCTGTAACTGCACTTATCCACGGCTTGGGCCACCAGCGTCTGGAAGCGGGAGCGGATCTTGCGGGCCGAGAGGTAGCCCGAGGCCGTGATGAATTCCACCCAGAGCGACATGCTCCGCTTGCGGCCGTCGCTCAGCTTCAGCACGGCGCAGCCCGGCAGGGAGCCGTCGTCCACGAAGTTGAAGACCCCCATCTGGTTGAGGTAGAGCACCACCTCGAACTCGGTGGGGGAGATGACTTCCAGGCCCTCGTAGCGGTTGTCCATCTCGTTGAGGGAGCTGATGAAGCGCGGCTCCTGCACCTCCACCTCCTTCAGCACGTCCGACACCACCTTGCACACCTCGCGGATCGTCTTGGCGATGGCGGCTTTCCTGGCTTGGCACTTCTCGTTGTAGTACTTGTTCAGGTGGTACACCAGCTTGGCCTGGGCCGCGATCATGTTGGGGCAGAGATCCGGATTGTACACCGGAGTCTCGCAGTAGGCTGTGGGATCCAATGCGGCTGCTAAGGCGGGAGCCAACTTCGGGGAGAATCGGGCTGCCGCCTCCGGAGTGGAACGCGCGGCTCCCGCGGGCGGCGGCTGCTCCTCGGATGCTCTCTTCCTGCTTTTTGGGATCGGCCGCGGCGGAGTGTGCGGGGCGGGGGGGCGGGCGGGGGGCCGGGGCGGGGGGGGGAGGGGGGGGCGATGCTTTTCCTCCCCCTTCTTTTAAAGGGTCCGGGAGCGAGAGGAGAGCATCGAGAGCTGCACCTTCCCCGGCAGCGAGAAAAACAAAAGTTGCTCTGAGACACAGCGAGCCTTCCAGTAGTCGAAATAAGAGAACCTCTTCGTATTTATTTACGTTTTCCCGTAGTAATCACCGTGTGTGTGCGGGGCGGTTAATCAGACGGTGGAAAAAGTGCCGCGTGTGTGTGTGGATATGTCAGAGGCGCTGCCTCTTGGTTTGTATAAGAGCCCAGATGCACTCGTGTGGAAATTATAAAGGCAGGGCCAGGCGGGCGGGCGGCCAATCGCCACTGGGCTCGTCACTGCAGCCTCTCGCGGCTCCAAGCCGGCTAATTAATCCCTCTCCAGGAGATAGATCTGTGTACACACACACACGCACGCACATACACACGGCGAGGCGGTGACGGGCAGAAAGCCCCCTCTCCTCCGCGCGGTGGGAAATAGATGGAAGCCGCTCTCCTTTGCCTTCGGCTCGGGCGGTGTTGGCGCTTCGGAAGGACTGGCACGCAGGTGCGGGGCACCCACCCCGCGCACCGGCCCCGGCCTCAGCCCCAGCCCCGTCAGCCTCCCTCCGTCCGGCCCTGCCCGTGCCCGTGGGAGAGTTCTCCTCCCGTCGGAGGGGCCGCCCAACGGGGCACCGTATCGGCGGCGATTCAGAGCCCTTCGGAATAAAACATTCTTCCAAGCTCCGCGATTCGCGTGATTTTAGCAGATCGAATCGATGCGGAGGTTTAGCGCCGTTTCGGTTTTTTGTGTTTGTGCCTTACGAGGGCAGAATCAATAGCTGAACGTCTTGTTGGCTTTCCCTCCAGGAACCAGCAGCGGATAGAAGGGAAAATCCCATCCTCCGCTTCCCCGCTTCGTGCCCGCACCCCGCGGAGCGCTCCGCTGTGTGCGGAGGTGCGCGCTCGGATGCTCCGGGGGTATCCATTGAGTCGGAACGCGGCAGGGAAAGAGGGAGGGAGGGAGAGAAGGATGCAGCGGCCGCGGAGCCGCAGCCTCTGACAGCGCGGAGCCGGCGTGGGACGCGCGCTCGGCACATCCGTCCTTCAGTTCCTTCAGATCGGGACCGCGATCTGCAAATCAACCGGAGAGTCAAACTCTTGTGCTCTGCAATATTTGCTGGAACAAACCCGTACGTTCTAAAAAAAAAAAGAAAAAGAAAAGAAAAAAAAGAAAGAATTGACACCAAAGCTTTTCTTCGCTTGTCTTTAAGGAATCCTTGAGCCGCTTCCCGAATATTAATTCTTAAAGTGGTGTCACAGCCCTATCTTTCGCTCAGGAGAGGTCACGACGTTAAGCACTTTTCACGACATTCATTCACCGTATCCACACGACCAACTTTATTGCACAGAGCGAAGAGAAGAACGCCCCACTCGGCGCTCGCCCCCCCCCCCCCCCCCCCCCCTCGCTCTGGCTGCGGGCGCTCCTTGCCGCTTCCTCCAGGAAGCTGCTGGGAATCTTTTGCTGCCCATCGGTACCACAGGGCTCAGTGCCCTGGCCGCGAGGCCGCAGGTGACAGCTCGGCCCGCAGCCGCCTTCTCTCCGGCGGCTCGGAGCCGGGAGGAGCCGCTCGCCGCCCGCGTCTGGGGGCGGTTTCCCGGCGGGCGGGGGCGGCCTCCGAGCGGGCCCACGTGGCTCCTCCGGAGCGCTCCCGGCCCATCTCCTTCCCGGCCGCCGCCGCCGCCCACCCGGGCCCGGCCCGCTCCCCGCCGGCGGCCGAGCCGCGCGTCCCGCCCCGCCGCCCCGGAGCGCGGGGGGAAGGGGAAGCGGCGGAGCTGGGGCCGGCGAGCGGGTCCAGGGGCAGTGGGAGGCCCTCGGCGGTGCGTCCCCCGCGGCGGTGCGTCCCCGCCCCGGCGCCTCCCGGCGCGGAGTCTCCGTCCCTTCGTGGTCGGGGACGGCGGCCGCGTGTCACCGGGAGCTCCCGAACCGGCTGAAAACGAAAGTTGAGCCGCGCGGACGGAGGTTTTGCGTGCCTCGTCTCCTCCGAGGGGAACGGCCGCTTCCTGCGGGATGACGACACGCAGCCCCAGTTCCGACACGCGATTCGCGTCGTCGGCCGCGCGATAGGGATGGGAAGCGTTCGGGAGCGGGGAGCTTTGTGCGCGCCCCGTGGGTTTCGCGCAGGTTTCTGAAGGCGGAAGGCAGCAGTGCCCGTAACTGTCGGCACTCTGAATTTTCACGGTGTAGCAAAATGAATGGAAATCAAAATGACGCCTTGTGTGCCAAATCAGAGCTTTCCGTAGATGATAAGAACATGAGATAATGCGTTTTATGTGTATTTGTTGTCTCTCGGCGGTACGGCTGCGTTGTGCGTATCAGACGTAGCCTGGGCTGGGTTATGGTTAGCGCTGAAGTTTGCGATTAGTTTCTCTGCATCATTTGGGTTCACACGTGAAAACTACGCATTCGGTAGTTTGGAAATACGGGCATTTGGGCGTTGCTGCCACCGCTCAACCACTGAGATGTAACTGCGGGGGTGACCCGAGCGCCGCAAATGGCGAAAAGTCGGCGGTGTGGTTTGGGTTCTGAAAACGGTGATATATATCTGCCACTACGTTATACAAAATAGGAATATTTGGGGAACTTCTGACCACTCGGTGCCGTTCGTTTTCCTTCGCGTTTATCGATGCGTCCTTAATAAATTATAAAAGGAAGGAACACCTTTTCATCACCGAGTTTTATTTTTATACGTATGGAGTTGTTCTGGGGATTAAAATCACCTCGTTAAAATGATGATTGATCATTTGTCATGTTAATGGAACCATCTGATATTGGTGACTTTTACCAAATGGCTGTTTTCTAGCTATTTTCCCCCAATTAGAGCCCTATAGCTGCCTTTGGTGAACCCTACTTGTTATTTCACATCTTTCTAAGTGCAGTGCCTTGTCATGCGGTGTTCTCGTTAACCACAGTGCCAAACAGTGCTGAAAACGCCTGACTGCAGGTGCTCGCCCACACTTCCAAAATGTACATCGGAGAAAAAAAAAAGAAGTTGCGTTTATACATTTCACCAGTGATTTCTTTTCATACGGTGAAAAATATGAGCTAAAAGGCACACGCAGATGCATATGCACACGAAGCGCTTACACTGATAGCACTTTATATTCCTTATTATGTAGCGATAGTTCTTCCGCACGCAACTCCTCATGAATTTTAAAGTTTTATTTTTTAATATCTGCCTATTGCGCTGGGGAGCTCGGAAAAAATGAAGCGGAGTTGATTAAATTATTTATCCCTGCTGCTGAAGTGAGTTTGAAGGCTCATTGAATGGATCTGATTTCTTAGCTCCTCTTTCTCCCCTTCCCCCCTCAATTCATCCTGGTTATTTCATCCATATCATCCTGCCAGCAACAATAAATTCACTTTTTTTTTTTTTTCTTTTTATCAAGTATAAAAACTAAAGACAGATATTTGTGGAGACTTTGCTTTATGTGTCACATTATCTGAAATGCGCAGCATCTTTTTTTTTTTTTTTTTTTTTTTTTGGTGAAAGAAGTTGATGGCACTTCGGATTTTCTGTACTCCTATTTGCATTTTACTTTTTGACTGCACTTTCAAGTTTAGGAATGACAGTGCTAAGCTGGAACGTAAGTTAAAGAGGGTTTGCAAAAGCTTGATTATGGTGACGTTATACACTCCTGTACTTAGATTTTGGTGTATACACTTATTTAGAATTATGTATTCAGATGTTTTTCTTCCGTTATCTACAGTATTCTGCAGATATATATATATATTTACTTTTGGAGTAAAAAAAAAAAAAAGTATTATAGCTCATTTTTGCTATACACAATTCACATTCGTTAGTGCTAAACTTAGCATGTGTACATTTTCACTTTTCATTAAAAATAAAAGGATGAAAAGAGTTTGTGTCAGCGTTGGACTTTGTTGGACTCACCATAGCTCACGCGGATGAACAGTTAATGCTTTAAATTCTTCTAATCTGCAATCTGCTAAGGGAAAAAAAAAAACAACCAGCAATTGATTTGTTGTCTTTAAAATGTTACATCTCAAAAGTAAACATAGAGCTCACCCCACTGCAAATTGTGATTTTAGCTAGAACTGCAGAAACATCCAAGCAGGAAAAAATGCATTGAATTATTCATTTGGTTCGCTTCTACATCAGCTTCTCCAAAGCCAGACATTCCTTCAAGTACAGCATTTCATTTAGGGAGTCCAAAAAAAAAAAAAAAAAGATCTCTTGCTTTGAGAATGTTCTTTTCTGCTGAACTGAGAAGAGTATGGAATCAGTGGGGATTAGCGCCTTTTAATCTACTACATCTGTAGCAGGTCATCCAACACTGCAGAGCTCTCATTACTGTTTCGTGCTGTATATGATTAAATGACTGAAAATATTCAATGTTGACCTTGAAAATAAAGCCGTATGTGTTGGATGAGCAGCTTCCTAAGACTTCATCTCTGAGCTAACCTTTCCCCTTGGTAACTTCTATCCCTGGAATACGTTATCTGAGGGAGGACCAGAGCGTTAGAAAATGTCAAGACCAAAGCGTGGTACTCTGTGAAATACACCATTATGTGAATTACAACATCACTCAGCTTCTTCATGCTACATTGTATGAGAAAACCAACATCTTGTTAGTCCATCCGAAGTGGGAGAGTGGTATGTCTTCAGCAGATACACTTTCTGGACCGACGTTTTTCTGTAAGCTCATTTCGTGTCGATCGGCAAACTCAGCTACGCGCTCCTGCAGATAGTTGCTAGAACTTCTGAAATCTGCAGAGAGCATGTTGCTCCACATCTTTAAATGCTGGCCTATATACCGGTATTACTAAGCACCCTCTTTTCATGTACGTTTTGTCACGTTGTGTGTTTAACACTGATTTTTATGCTGCATATAATACACGCTAAACCTCTGTCCTCTCTCCTTACAATAGCGTGGGTATGGTAAATCACCTATGCAACTCATTTCATTTCAACTTAGCTATAAAAAGACATGCCTTGCATATTTTAATGCCGACTTCTGCTTTTTAACGCAGCTTTTAGATATTTTCTTTCAAAATAAGGGTGAAGGGAGGAGTTGAGTGAGTTGGTCATGAGTGATTAATATATTTCATTGAACCTTATGAAGTCCCTGATCCTGCCAATACACATATGGTTAGTTAAACAGTCGGCTGGTGCTGGTGAGGTCAGTGTCTTCTTTAGTCCAACAGTTGGTTAAGCCCATGGGCAGTTATTTGCAGGATTGGGGCCAAAGAAGGATAACAATTGGAGGTTAATTTATGACTAGCATGGATACAGAGTGCCTTTATACCATTTAAAGTATCAAATGCATTGGTCATTATAATAAGGAAAGCAGATTTTTGGCCTGAGCACCTGGTCTTCTCTCAAGCAGGACCTCCCAGTTAATTTCATTGTTTTAGAGTTGATACTGTTGACTTAGCTTAACACGTTGCTCCCACAGAAATACTTTCCTTAATCTACTCTGTTGCTTATACGAGAAGGATGAGGCTATTCATAGAAATAGGTGAAAGATTTTGCTTCCAAAATCTCAAGACTTTTCATACACATTCACAAGTTCGGAACTATTTCTAGAACTCCCAAAAGGTACAGGATCTTTTAACAGTCTTAAATATAAGCAACATACTTGCTAAAAACACTTATTCATTGTTCCTAAAATATACTGGTTGTAACTGTAATATAAACATGTCAACCAATTTATTAGTTAAAGACGAGGGGAGATTTGTTGAGGAAAAGCTTGATACTAAAGTCTTCTGGCCCTTAAAATATCTTGGTGTTCCCAGCACCACTCAACATTTTTTCTTAACTGGTGGTGTGTAATAATTGCAGAGCATAATTTTATTTTATTTTTTTGTCCGGAGGAGAATGAAGTCTGTTATTAAGAACACCAAATCACTCTGGTTCTCCACTTATTTGGGTATGAAAATTTAATGTAGGTCACCTACTGCCCTTCCTACTTCTCTCTATCGTTTTTTCAGCATAGCTCTAGGACAGAGTATGCAGAATGGGGTCCTTTGTGGCATAGTGACAGTGTCATTGAAGTGGGAATGACTGGAGAAGTGACAGTCTTCTTGTAAATTCGCATCTCCAGTACAGTTGTTGAAAGAGAAATACGAGCTGCTTATGGAAATATCTGTGTTTGTCTTACTGCAGTATTGCCATCAATTTTCTTGAGAGTAGAAACAGATTTTGCTATTTGGGGATGTTATAGTTTATAATATACATCAGTGCCATTGAAATGAAGGAAAAAAAAAGGGTGTATCTGGTAGGGTGGTGACAATGTTATATCCTAAGTGTCCTTAGTTTTAGGTGAGCTGAAGAAGATACCTTTATGTTCACATCTTAAAGTCTTTATTAACGGTTTCAGGTGATTTGGAATAATTCTTTTGTAAAACTGAAGGAGTCTTCCAGGATTTTTTTTTTTGTTCCTGATGCTGGTTATTTTAAAGTGAACTTACTTCTGTTGTGTGACATTTACTTGTCAAAAGTGAACTGTAAATGTATTCCTTATAATTTTTGGTTAGTTCATTACTGTGGTAATTCTAAAGTTACGCACTGTGTTCGGGCCTACTAAGAGAGAAGTTACTTCAAACAAAAGCATTCTCTTTTATCTACAGTGAATATTTTACCATTTCCACTTCTTGTTTTCTTATACAAAATATTTTTGGATCTAAGTGGCTAAGTTGGCTTCAGTTTTGAAAATAACCTTATAAAAAGGAATTGCTAACAAATGCAGAACTCTTGCTAGTACTCTGACACGCGCGAGAGTGCACTGCATATGCTAGATTGTGCCATACCTCTTGAAGTTCTTGTCTACACTTCAACAGATTGCTTCTTTAAGGAGGTAAAAAATGACAGCAAGTATGTTGGACAACAGTTTTCTCATTATATTCCATGAGTGCATTCATTATGTATTATTAGCCCTTAATTGCAAAGATGAAATAAAATATCCATTTATCTTGGCAAACCCATTATTTATATATAATACGTCCCTTACAAAATCACATGGATCAGCCTGAATCTTTTCTTCTATATGTCCTATTTTTGTTTGATGAGAAAGAAACTTTTCACGTTAGATTTATTACTAACTTAATCCACTCTCGGTAGGCAAACTGCATATTTTGATGGAGTGAAAGAAGTCCTCTCTCCCCCATCCCCCAAAATTCAGTTCTTCATTTGTTTTGTTCACCACACTGCATTAACACAGTTTTCCCCTGTGTGCATCTGCCAGTGTACGATTTAGCCACGGGCATCTGTAGACCTTGTGGTGATCAGTATTGCAGGCAAAAGCCATATGTGTTTAAATAAAAAAAAAATCTCTTTATTTCATTTGCTGTTTTAACTGGATGGATAACTTTTGTGCCTCAAGACAGAGGAAGAGAAAATAGAGAAATAATTAATTGCCTCTATTCTTGAGGCAGTTTCATTTTCCCTCTCCAATATGGAATGCTTGTCAGCTTTCCTGATAAATGACTGCATGTATTTGCATAGATTTTACATTAACACAAAAATTAGTTTTATTTGTGAAAAACTAGTTTACATAATAATGCAAAATCGAGCATTATGGATTATGTTTCCCAATTTGAGAGTCTGTGAAGAAGTGAGGGGTTTTTTTTTGTTCTTTTTTAAATTCAGTGGTTTTATTTTCAGTGTCAGAGCATATTAGTTTTTAACTTTGTACTTTTTTTCTATAAGAATAACCAAATCAGGGTCTTTTCCTGTTTATAAACCATTTTTTTCTCTCTTTTGTAGATTGAATAATTGATGCTGGTGTGAAACCAACTTCTTTCATAGGTTTTTACACATCCCGTATATTAATTATAACCTTAAATATTAATTCATCTGCACAATTTTATGGAACTGTTTAGAAAAAAAAAAAAAATGCAGCAGATTGTCAAACACGTGCTAAGAATATACTCTAATGCTGCTATTAAAATAGCAGTCCATCAGCATTCTTTCAAAGCATTAATGTACTGTATTAACTTGTATTCCAGTGTATTGGGCTATTTTTTTCCCTGTAGCTCATAACCTGCCTGTTTTAAGTAATTAGGCATTCTTGGCTTGAAGTGACAGTATCATACCTGTCATTAAAAACTGTTATAGTCATAATTGGTTGTGTCTGTAAATAAATTTTGTGAAAACGTATTTTAAAAAGTGCCCTAATTTTGAGACAATTGCTGTTGTTTTCAAGTCACAGCAATTGAATATTTGTTCATATTGTAAATCCGATGCCTAAAGTGCTAATTGTACATCGGCTTGTTCTCTATGCTGAAACAAGCGTAGATGCATTCACTGCTGTTATTTCATGCTGTATAACAAAAAGGAAATATTGCTTCTTATGAAGCATGCTACAGTTAATGGCAACTTAAGGTAAAAGAGCGCCTTTGCCATTTCTTGAATCTGGGACACCCTAGGTGCCAGCTGTCACTGCTCAGCTAATGATGACAAATGCCCCTCTCTATGCAGATTGCAGAGCTTGCAGGCTGCTATGAAAGGCAGCCAGATTACCTTTCTTCAGATAGTAACTTAACCTTTTAAACTTGAGTGTCAAAATGAAATTATTAGCTGGGACGGTTTCAATATCTGTTTCTTTAAAAAAGGAAAAAAGAAAAAAAAAGAAAAGGAGGAGAAGGCAGTAACTTCAAATAATACCCTAGCAGCTCATATTCACCAATTGTTCGTGCTTCTCTGATGTTTTAAAAATAGGAAATTGCTGCCACTGTGCTTGTGAGCACAGAGAATTTGCTTGTGTTCAGTGTATAAATACTGCACACTGACCTCCTGGTTGCACTGCACAGAAATGTGGCCAAGTGGGCCAGGTTCTGTCCTTGCTTACATCCATGTGGCATTGCTGTTGCGCAGATGTCACAGATCGCAGGTTAACTGCTGCTATTTATAAGAGACCTTAACTGAACTTACATACTGGGGATATACTCCGTTCTCTACATGACATTTCATGTTAGCATCCTGAAGTCGTGAACCTCAGCTAGAGCCTAGTGTACAGAAATAACTGAGTATTTACCTTTTAGATCTGAGCAGTTTCACAGAGCTCAGAGTCACTCAGGGTCACACAATCAATTGTAAGTGACTAATTTCAATCCATTCTTCAGCCAGACCTTTGGACTGTGCTGGACTGTCTTGGAAGTAGACTGGTATGAGACTGTCACACAGTTTCTTCATTGCATGTTGAAAAAGCGATACAGCATAAGCCCTGTATACAACATCCAAAGGTGCAGGGTGTTCTTTGAGAGTGTGCCTGTATTTATGTGGGTATGTTTGTATGTGTTTATACACTTTGCAGGTGATTAAATTGATATGTGAGCATTCATATTGATATGGGTACATGGGTAATCTCCAAGCAGTACATATCCTCGTATTAACACACTGGCACACATGAGCACATTTAACATGAGCATTACACTTACCATTAAATCAGTCTGTATCATGAAGTGTATATGAATATCAGCTTCCCTCTGAGTGAAACATAGGTTAATTTCAGTAAACAAGTACTTACCTTCAATATTTTCATGACTGAATCTCTGTAGAAGTGAGCAATAACAAAATTACAGAAACAAGGTGGAAAGACATTTAGTGAGAAGACCAGGAACAGAGCCAGTTATAGGAAGAATAGGAAGGAAGGAAAAAGACATTTGGTATGATATTAAAATGTCATAGACAGAAAATAGTTATTATGATTGGCAGAGCATACAGGAAGCAGAAAAAAAAACGAGTACATATGAAGTTGAGATCCATTTCACAGTAACTGTAATGTGGTTGGTTCTGTAATAATCATTAAGGGAAGGTGATCTAATCTGCAAGCATAATATTAATTAATACTTATTTTTTTTCCTCCAGAAAAAAAGAGTAGATCAGATTACTGATATGTGTTCTCAAAGAGTTTCAGTCAGCGTTGGCTTCTTTTTGTCCTATAGTGTAAGAAATTGAGATGCTGTTTAATATACATTAGAAATATTTCCCTTTAGAGTTTAGAGATGCTTTTTTTTTTTTTTTTTTTTTTTTTTTGTGCATAAGTATGTTAGATTTAACATTTCTGTTTTGTTTTTATTTGTTTTTCTTTCAGACATTCTGTTCAAAGTATTTAAAACCATACATGTTTCATTATTTTGAGCAAGTGTAGCACAATCTGGGAAATAGAAAGGACAAAGGTCTAGTGTTTCATATTCAGCTTTCCTGGCTTGTTGGTTGAATAGGCATCAAATGAAGTCCAATGCCTATACAAAAGAAATGTTCCTTGTTTGGATTTGCCCCATCTGTGTCATCTGGTGGCTTATGCAATAGGAGGTGTTATCACATGAATCCAAATGCACAAGCCAGTTGTTTTATGGACTCTTTCTGTGCTTGGAGGAGTTTATAAGTTGCCCACTCTATTGTGTGTCACTCCCAGATGACACGTGTGCATTCTGCTGAGCATATTTTGGGGGTAATTATAACTAATGAAGCCTGGTACACAGCTTGTTCACAGAGTGATTTATTCTGCTGCTGTCTGATTCCTGAGACTTCTGTAAAATGGTTATATTGTGCATTCCACTTTGGACATGTATGGGAGCATGTGGTATTGAGTCAGTCTGAGAAAACTGAAATAATTTGTTACTCAGTGTACCACAGACTAATTACAAATATATTAGCTGGGTACATCTGTTTAAAAACATAGGAAGGAATTGAAATTATAAATGAGATCTGTAACTTCAGGCATATCAACTTTTGTGTGGCCTCTGCTTATTCATTAACTCTTCCCAGACTTGCAGCAAGCCACTTAGATGTACAGCTCAGAGTTCCTCTGGACCCCAACGATTAAGGTTTGGTTCCCTTTATACCTTTCAGCAAAGCAGATTTTATTCTGCATGTTCTGATAACTTGTGATAGCTCATGGAAAGATAAATTTAAAAGTTGGGAAGAAAATAGTCGATAATTTTGCAGGTAGAAAACAATGAAAACAAAAAAAGGGGAGGTTAAAAGTTATAGCAATGAATGAGAGGAATGAGATCAATTTTGGCACACATTTCATAAAAAGCATTATGTAAGGATGGAAAACAACTGCTTAGAAAATACAGTTCGTGTCGTTATTAGTCTGCATGAGTAGAAAAATAGTTTTACTGAGAGTGAATTATTGTTTTCATCTGGTTTTGTGAAAATCACCTGGGATTTGTGCAAATTTGTGCATGCAGTCACAACATGATGGGTGAGAAGATATCCCTAGTTCAAAAAGTGAATCATGCAAGCTGACATTTCTGCATGAGTGCGTTGAGCAAAAGGATGTAGTCACCAGCAAACCTGAAGTTCACCTCTGGCCTAATGTATCCCCATAGCGAAGCCTGCAGTATCAACAAAATTTCTCAAAATCAGCATTTTCACTGGGAAAGGAAAGAAAACAAAATGTAATTTCTACTGAGTTCTTGTCTCATGAAGATAAAAGTGGAAAGAAGGTCTGCCAGTAACTTCATCCTTACTTCTGAACTTGCATGGAACTTGTTCTCCTAGTCAGAGCACTGTATGGCAGTGCTATAAAGCCAAGATGATAACCATCAGTAGGTAGGATTATTGGAGGAAAAGCTCTCTGTATATAACGTGTATAGAAAAACCAAAAATTTGAAGACTGTCTGGTTTGCTGCGAACAACTGTATCATAATGCAGTAGTTATTCTTATGTTGTTTTCTGTAAACAGATTTTATTTTCAAACTGTGGCAAAATGAATGTTTATTTTTATGCTTTATTCTTGATTCCCTCTCTACATAAAAGTATCCTCTAAATACAATAGTGCTTGATGATTTATGGCAGTATGAAATCTGGCCTGGTTTGGGGTTTGCTGGCAGTACAGTTGGGATAGGTTTTAACTCTTGAGGGCTTTTAACGCATACATTACCCACTTACTTACCTTCCATGCCAGGTGCATGGAATGAAGTAGGCTGTGTTACGAGAGGTCTGCTAAACTGGCAACGTTTTCATTGAAATCCTTAGATAGGATTAACTTCACAAGTGAAAATCAGAATTTTGCACAATTTTTAATGTTTTACTGTTTGGTTGGTTGGTTGGTTGGTTTGTTCCATGTTAAATGAGCATGACCAACTACAATGACTCATGAGCTATAAGATACCTAGAAATGAGTGGTTGTTTTCCTTGAAGGAAGATTGTTTAAAGAATGGTTAGGGAGAATTACGTTTTTGTGCTGTTAAAATATTGAAGTTGTCAGATGTAGTTTTGTTTTCTCAGTAGTCTGCTCACGCTTAGTCAGAATGTATCTGTTATGCATAACTTTAAAACATTTCATAATGTATTTAAGATTAATGTTCCAAATCAAGAACTATCTAAAGTGATGGTGCTAATTACATCAGTGAAGCTTACGTGTCATTCTTTTGCGCTGACCAAACTTTAGTTTCATGATCTCATTTCTCATTTTAGTCAGCTGCCTCAAGAGTACTGAGCTTGCTTGCATCTGAGCAGAGTGTGGTCTTCTGAAAGCTGGGAATCGCAGCTGTAATTTCATTCTCTCTGCTACTTTTGTTACTTCTGTAGCTGCATTCATTTTACTCGTTTCTACTCTCTTGCAACTTTACAGGAATTTTGTACAAAAAGACTACTTAATTCATGTTGAACCTAGAAACTTACTTATACTGTGAGTTGTTAGGGTCAGTGCATGTGATTGTCTTATCAGTTATGGGAAGATGAAAATCATTTTTCATTCTAGTAGCTAGAGAATAGTAGTAAAATAGTAGTGAAATACTTGTACTCATTGCCTAAAATTATAATCATTTAGCAGAAATTCTAAGCAAGAATGTGAGTTGCTTGCCTTATTGGGCAAGAAATTCTTCTTTGAGCTTCGTGTTAGTGGTAGCCTTGTCCTTTTGCTAGTAAACCTTTCTCTTCCATTTTTCTTTGTGGTCTACCAGGTTTGTGGGGCCAGGCTGCCCAGTTGCACTCTCTGTTCATTAGCAGTTTTAAAAAACTGAATACTCTTTGCCATATTCCATATGTGCAGATCAGACACAGAATGGACAGGTTGGACTGCTTAAGAAATAACTGCTGGCACATCTGAGTTTAGTGAATATGTAAGGAATTTGAACTCCATCCTCACACTGACCTTGTAGTACTGTATGTGATGATCAGTTGTGCGGGCAAAAGGATAGTGATTCAATTAAAAATTCAAGTTTTACATCAATTTAAGTTTATACAGCTTACATACAGAAATAATTCACAAAAAAGAAGACAATAAAAGATTACACTGTCTTTGAATTAGAAAAAAAAATCAAGGATGGGATGGAGATCAGATCAAAAAGATCAAAGAGAATAAATTTGAAATTGAAACTATTAGAATTTCCCACGAAGAATTAATTTGAAAACGTCTGACAAAGTTTATTTCATTGGAGGGGGGGGGACTTAAAACAATGTGAAAAGTGTCAAAGTGGGAAATCAGAGCACAAAAAAGAAGCAGATTAAAGAAGCTTGGCTAAAGAAGTTTGAATTACAGTGGAAGCAGGTAGAGATTTCTTCATATAAATACTACGCTAAACAGGAATTTAAGGACTTTCTACCAGTGCATCTAACCACAGTGGTCCCACATTATGACTCTGATGTTGTGAATCATGCTGGCAAGTGTTAACATTTCCCAGGCTTACTCTTGACTGTGCTTGAACTGAGCCAGCATGAATGTAACTGCTGTTTTTGTGGGCAGAAGTCATTGTTTTGTGAGAGCAAATAAGGTAGCTTTCCAAGAGCTGTTCTTGGGAGCCCCTGGCAGTGAAAAAAGCAGCCTTTCCAGCATCCTTCACTGACCTAGAGGTTAACCTGTCCAGAAGCATATGTAACCTATACAGTAAGGGAAAGCTTTATTAGGATGGGAAACAGGATAAGCTCAGGAAGAGCAAGGCAACAGAGAGAATACAGAAGTTGAGAAGATACAAGTATAATGAAGTTTATGCCAAGTCTTTAAAAAGGGAGAAAATTATATTGACACCTTGGCCAATCTTTCATTACCTTCTTCATTTCTAATAAGATAATGAAATATTTTTGGATGCACAAGCTGCTGAATTTGTTTGTATTGCATAGTACTCTATGTTCTTAAATCAATGTTTCTAAAAGTGGGACTTACAGGCCTTCATTCACAAGCTTACCTTATTTGTTACTGATCTTTTTTAATATTTATAGATTGACGTACACTTCCATGTTCAAGAAATATTTAAATGTTGTACTAAGGGATATGACCTAGTCAGGAAATATTGGTGGTAGGTAAACAGATGATCTCAGAGGTCTTTTCCAATCTTGGTGATTCCATGATTCCATATTGCTGTACAGAAATAAAAATAACGTGATTCTGGCCTCACTTTACTGTCTAATTTCGTCAAAAGCAAGAAGTGTTTTAAAAAAATAGAGAAGATAATGGAAAAGTGAAAAAGGTGATAATAATGCTTGCTACTATATTAAGTAGGAAGATTGTCATATAATTTCTTTTTTAAGGACAGTATAACAGACTTTCTGTTTATGGTTAGGACTGAAGGGACTTGAAAGGTGAAGGTTTAAGGTGTGAAATCAGATTTCCATTAGATGTGATTTTATTCAGGTTGGTTGAGTCAGCTGAAAATTCAGACAAAGTTGTTTGAATGAGATACAACATCTAGTACAGTTAAGAACATTTCACCATCCTTGAACTTGATTGGATGAGTGGAAGGCCAAACAGTAGACAAACTGCCTGCTGCTGTCTGCTAAGCAAGCTAACTGTACTGATCAGTAGTGTTGTTCTCAAGGTTTCTCAGAAATGCATGGTTCAGTGCCTGAGTGCACACACACACACAAATCAGCTGCAAAATTCTCTTGTGAATAGGAATGTAGGTTAGATTTCCCTCCCAGGAAAACCCAAGAAAGAATCTTGGCAGTCATGAGTGAGGGGATGTTGACATCTGTGTAACAAGATAATAGGTTATTTTTTAGGTATGGCTGCAATAATGCTTTGCATCACCATGTTGCAAAATTGGACCTGTATTGTTGCTTTCTTCCTCCTTTTGATTTATCTATTGCTAACGTAGCTATTCACTTTTGGGAGATGGGGATGCTACATGTCTGAGTCTTCCTTTTGTGTATCTTTGTGGTCTTATTCATAACATGTGCCACTACAACCGGATACTACCATTCTAGTTCTGGTTTTTTTTTTTTTTTCCATGATACACCAGAAATCTTATAATATTTTTGGTGACGAATGAGAGAATGATTCTTCTATTTATAGTGCCTGTGGAAGTGTTCAGAGCATTTCATAAATGCTCAGATTATATTCTGTCTGGAAAATCTCTGTTAGCTTACAACTACAGAATCTCTGAACTGATTTTAAAAATGGGTTCTTAAGATTGAATTTGTGTCTTTAATAAGAACAGTGTAATCACTGAATTGAAGGTCTAAATATCTAATTACTATAATCAGACATAAGTAAGTACTGAATTATAAGATATCTGTGTGACTGGACGAAATTCTGAGCTGAGCTGACCAGTTTTGTGCCTCATAGATGAGTTTCACTGTACATAATTTGCGTATAGGAGACAGTTTTTCACAACCACAGTTTGTTTTGTTTGGGATGTTTTACTTAACCGGCATCTAATACAAAATATATAAACTCTTCTACCCATGAAGGAAAGAAACTGCAGCAGCCATAATTCCTGTTATTAAACCTATTCATTTACTGGTGCTAATTATTAGGCGGTTGCTACCCTGGCTAAAAAGACTCACAAAGAAAATAGTTTTGTGATAAGAAAGCAGCTTTGTCTCACGTAAGGAAAACTGGATGTAATGCTCTGCACACTACATTTTACAGAAACGCATAGGATCTGTTTACCTGGTTGAAATTCAAATTGTTTTATTATGGTGTCAATTCTTTGGTTTTGGCAGCACTTCTAAAGTGTCTATACACAAAAGGACTACCACAGTGAATGAATGCTAGTGTTGACACCACCTAACAAGCAGGGATTATGTGTTTACAGAAGAAGTAATATGATAGGTCAAGTATAAGAGGCACTTCTCAAGAGCACTTCACCACATAATGAGTGACTGACTAGAAAGTGCGGAGCTGCCACTCTTTGGCTTCGTTTCGGTGTTGATGCCTGCCTCTCTCCTCCAAAGCCCTCTTGATCATGTTCAGCTGCTCTGTTCTCATGTGGTGAATAATAGTAGAGTAAAGCTGCTTTTCTGTCTCATTTTTCTTGCTAATTTACACATTCAAGCCATTTTTTGTTTGCTATCCTTATTTGCTATTCCCTTTTGTCAAGGCACTGTTCTCTTTTTTGCCTCAGGCCTAGGAACTAATTTGAGCTTCTATAATTACTTCATGTTTTACACCTGTCTGCATATCATGCACCCCTTGTCTCTGTACTTAAGCTGTATATTTCCTTGGAAGGAAAAAAAAAAAAGAAAAAAAGAAAAAAAAGAAAAAGGCTAGTTTTCATACACAAGGAATCCCCAAGTTTCTCCTCTCAGTCTTCCTACAGGAGAAACACAATTAAACTGTTGAGATGTTCTCAGCAATGCAGCTGACCTTTTGGGTTCATGAAGGACAAATGAATGCTGTCTGTTCAGACAGTTTGTGTTAAGACATTGTTGAGCAAAGAGCCCTGAGCTTTGTTCCTCTTGAATGAAGCGATGGTTGTAGTCATTTTAAAATCATTAAGACTCTGAATGCACGGTATCATTCTACAGTGTTTGCTCTACAGCTGCTCTTCTGCTTTAATAGCAGCTTATTAAATTTGGGTCAAGCGCACTCTGAAGAGTATCACAATGAAGAAACTGTTCAAAAAGTTACCTGTTTAAAAAAAAAAAGGCAATTGATTAGATTTTTAACTTAAGTGACAGCTGCAATTCACTGCCCGTTCTTTGTGGTGTCCTGCAGCCAGAGTGGAAGCCTTTTGTAATTTGGTCTTCATTTTGTAAAAGCTTTCTTGAATAATCCAGGGTTGCTTTCCACTCTCAGACCGCCTCAATCCAATTAGGAGTTTAACAAGGGTCAAATTAAGGAGACTTTACACTTCATGTTTGCATCATTAGCCAGAAGACTGTTTTGTGTGTGCACGACTGTGTGTCGAGGAGGAGGGGAGGCTGCAAGATGGGGCAGACACAAAGCTGTCATCCACCATGTGCTGCATCCTGGAGCTGAATGGAGGCACAGCAGGCTAGGAACAACATTTCCAGTTGTCTTTTGGGGCTGTCGTCATGTCGATTTCAGCTGGTACATCGTTGTTTGGAGGTTACAGGTGCTAGCTAGAGCAGAGGAAGAGGAGCGTGCTCTGCGCCTCCTCTTTTCTCTCCTGGTAGCCTATTGTTATTGGACAAATGACTGGGAAGAGATGAAGTTAGAAATCTCTTGAGCATTCATTATTTTTGATGAGATGACAACTACCCCAGTTCCTTGTTCTCACTACTCATGCTGTTTCCTGTTATTTTTTGAAAACATAATTTTTCTGCATGTTAAGTGTATTGTACAGTGTGAACTTTTTTATGCAAGTGGATTGTTAGCGGGCTTCCCGAAATCCAGTGTGTGTATGAAAGGCTACAAACATCCACCAGTATTTTCTACAATAACAGATAACCTTCTGAAAATGGCACCGGTTTTAACTTAGGCAATATTTGAGTATGAGCACTTTTTTTTTTTTTTTCCCTCCCTTAATGAATTATTTATAGAAATAGTTGAAAATTAAAGAGAAAACCATAAGAGCCTCTTTTCTGTGTAAGATTGTTCTTAATGACAAGAAAAATTCTCCTGCTAATCAGTGTTTAGAGGTGTGGGATATTGCTGGGGAACTGTTGCAGTGTCTCCTTAGCAAATGCTTTGTGCTGCGACATACAAAGTAACGATTTATCTAAAAATAACACTTTCATTGTTCCTCCCCCCCCTAAACCCATTAATAGGTACTTTAGTATCATGCGAGTTTTCATAGTTTAATCCCTTTTCAAAAGCTTTTCAGAATAAAAGCTCTAAATGGTCCTCAGTATTAATTTGATGTGACTTCTGTACAATATGGTTTGAAACTCTCAGAAGCACATTTTTACAGCTTACCCTTTTTTCACTGGATCAGTGTGTGGAAAATACCAGCTAAATGTTTCATGGAGTCTCTGCTGTAAGCCTTTTTTGTTGTCTTGCAGATGCTATAGCTTTCTGGTGATTTTTATTTAGTACCATCATTATTAGATAATATTTAAGCCAGATCAAAAACTCTGCCTGTATTATTGTTCACTGAATTTAAATTTTAGGGAACGCCGCTTTAGACATATTTTTTTAAAAGTTTTGACCCGTCTCTTGAATCTCAACTGATGAGAATGGAGCTTCAAGAGTAAACTGTGCATAATAAATGCTGATTGATTTTAATGTAGTCTGTGTTTGTAGTCAATCAGATCTTTGTTTACATTTAGACAGGGATAGCTGGCTTTAGGGCTTTGGACACCCACAAATAATTGCATTTTTAAAATGCTCAGCTCTTGGGGAAATATTAATATAATGCGTCTCAAGGAAGTAACAAGGAATAATTGAAACTGGTTCTGGCAATTTAGTAATCAGAATGGGAATGTATTATCTATTTGGATTTCATATGCACAGTGGTTTTGCACTGTGACTTGTGAAATAAAAACCTTTATTATCTTTTTTTTTTTTTTTTTTTCATAATATGTGTCTTTTATGGCCATTTATTTTTCTCGTTACCATTGACCACCACTGGAACAAGAGAGTTATAATAGGAATAAATGGTTGCTTTTTGTGTGTGAATTTTTTTTTTTTTTTTTTTTGTATTTTTTTTTCCCTAGTTAACCCAATTTTAAGGCTTTTGCATAAATTAGTATCACAGATGAATAAAGTGAATGTAAATTGTGTGATATAAGCTTGTTTGAAGATGTTCAGGCTGTTCTGAGCTCTATATATCCAAGAGTGATATGAGATTCAGAGTGCCACAGATTTTGATTCTTTATTACTCTGTTTATTTAGTTTGAAGAGAAACCAGTAACTTGACCATAGAAACATTTATTTCTGATACTGTTTGCCATGCCCAGGTAAAATAAGATATCGGTAGACATTTTATTATTAAAGAAAACTTCCATCACTGACTTGTAGCACACTGTCTTCCTGACTGAACATTAATTAATGTTCTTTTAACCCAGCTATCTTCAGAATGGTGTGTTTCATTTTATAATTTCAGTGTCTGCAGCTCAGAGTGATGCCCTTTTTCAAAGTTACAAGAAATGAAATGATGCACTGCACTGCCTATGAGACAACTACTGTAACAAAATCTATCTTATAGTCAGATGTTTTGTGATTGATAGGTTGAAGTGTTATATTATTTCTTCAAAATGAACACCTTCAGGAGTAAAAATCCCCTCTGATTTCTTGTGAGATCAGTTTATTATAAGGTGTTTTTTTTTTTCTTTTTTTCACTTTAAAGGAGTACAGGTGATCTGCAAGAAAAAAAAGAATCTATTTCACAGCTGCAGTAGCAGAATTTACAGGCTGAAGAAAAATTGGGCTTACTGCTAATAACTGATTGGTGACCTTTGCTAGCATTTAGTTTATCTATCAGAAAACACAGTGATAGAAAAAATACTCCAGACACATACTGCAGTAGGGTTTTTTAAATAATATTTATATAGACATTGGTATGTAAATGAGATACAACCTTTGAGCTCTGTGGAAGTTATCAGAGCAGACCTTGGTGTCACAAGCATTCTGCCCTCTCCACTAGGATTCATATAGCCATAACAGGAGAGACAACAGCATGATTTATGCATTTGTGTAAGTTTCTGGGAAATCACCAGTCACAATTTCGTGCTGGTGTCACAGGGATCTGAAGGTGTGAATGGTAATCAGGCTGCTCCAATAAAGTCCCAAAATTTCTGTCAGCTACAAAGAATTTTAGATAAAACAGATTCAGAACTTATATAATGTCAGAAATTAAACAGTTCTCAATTTACAGTAAGTCTGTACTGCATAAATTCTTAAAAGCAATGAAGCTTTTAAGACTACTAATCTAAACTTGGAGATTTCATTTGTCAGTGTGTAAGTTTTTGCTCCTGTTTAGTGTTTTATAGATATTTTAAAATTCATATGTTATTCTGTGCATGTGTTGGTGTAAAACATAAGGTCTACCTATACTCAAATATGACGTTACTTGGATTCTTTTTGTATCTAAGTCACCATATACCTTGTTTCTTTTGCATTTTGCTTTCTTGGTTTTAACATATGAAACCATTTACAAAACCTAGTTTTACTGTCAAAGCAAATTCGTTATAAAATTGATTACATAGTCATCCACAGGAGGATCAAATGCCTGCCTTATTTCTTTTAGAAGAGATATCTACACTGTTTGTGTATAATGAATTTAGTTCTCTTGAAAGATGCTAGATTGACAGCCCTGAAGACCAAAGTCCTTTATTTATGCATGAGCAACAACAGTTCTGGCTTTCCCACACTGCCCTTCTGATAGGCTTCACCCATGACCTGAAGGATCCCTCTTTGGGTGACAGCTTTGGGCCCATTCACTGTGCCAGTCCTCTGCTGAGTGCCAACAGGAATGTCAAGGTGCTGGTGCCTTTCCTTGTGAACACCTGGTGACCACATTTCAATTCACAATGGTCATCTCATTTCCTGTAGATTATCGAGCAGCAGTCTAAGAGTGATAACTTTCAGTCTCCTCAGGGTAATGGCAAAGGAGAGGTCTTAGGGTAATTAAGGCAAGACCAGGATTTGGTTCAGTTATCATAAGTAGTCTATTAAATTAGAGTCAAGTTCTGTAGCCCATTACCAGTTTCCTGACTGAGGTAGCCTTCTAGGACTTTTTGCAGCAATACTAATGTTCATCAGACCGCTCTTCTTTCACTCATGGAAATCAGCAAATGCTTTTTGTAAGCATGCCCTATTGCTTTTTGTAAGCAGATAGCCCTATTTTCTTTTGGCTTACAAAACACAAAGCACAACTAATTCGATAGTGATTTGCACCAAATTTAATTCATCTCCAAGACATTGTGGGCTACTTGAGTATGTTTCTAACTTAATTTATAGTAAAGCAAATTTAAATTTCATTTGTACTGGCCTAGATACACATATGGGTTTATGCTTAGTACTTGGTTCTCCATAAAGAACTTACATACTGGAGGTGGTAGATAATCCTTCATTGTACATGGGTTGTACATGCAGAATTATAATGGATTAAATAGGCACAATACTAATAGAAATTTTAACTTTTTCCCTGCAATAAATGCATTTGTGATATTTCACATCAGAGATATTTTTATATTGTAAATCTGTACTCAGTGCATCTGAGCTGTGATTTAGTTGCCCATCTTCATGCATATTTCAAGAAAAAGTGTACCAGGAATTTGATTTTATATTTCTAGTTGTTGCAGAAAGTAATGTTTACATGCATTAAAATAAATATCACTTGAAGAAGGAGGAAAATAAATAATTATTTTGCTACGCTAAATGATAATATTTTCAGTATTCAGTGGAGTATTACAGTATTCTAAGCTCTAAATAAGAAACCGCAAGCATGCAAATACGGAGAGCTGCGCATAAGAATTTATTTTATGATCCTTAATGGACAATTTAAGTGTTGGAATAGTAAGATTATTCATTAAAGCATACATTTAAATCTTTAGCTGAAAAACCTGGTTTTATATTTCAGAATATGAGATCCTACACTGTGTGCACGCATAGCTACATGCAAAGCACTCACCCTGTTGCTAAAGGTTATCCATGGCTCATGGGGAAAAAATTAATTTCAACCAAATTGTTTCATACTTGTCAAAATGATTGTGTTTTTAACATGTATTTTAAATGTTTAAAACGAAATTATTTTTAAACAATCCAGTTCAAATGCAGAGGATGTATTTTGATCACTCAAAATATTTTAAGCCAATAGCCAATCATTTTATGAAGATATTTTTCAGTTTGAAAAAAGCAGACAAAAAAAAAAAGGGGAATCCCCAAATAATTGTCTCAACCAATCTGATCTCCTGAAAAACACATTTAATTTGAGAACATGGCTTCATAAAGGTGCTCATAATACTGATTTATTTGAGATAAAATGTAGGATCTTAACATAACAATGGAATCACATGGCAGCACTAGGGTGACTAAGTTATTTTTTCTCCCGTGTGCTCATTAATAAAAATCCAGGGAAAAATCCAGAAAGAAATCTCCTCCTCATTTTCTGGACTCTGTGCTTTGCAGGAAGGAAACTAAAAAGAAAACAAAGTGGATTTTAATTTTATATCAAAGAAACCCTTGAGGTGGAAAGTTAGAGAAAGCTGCATGGGTTTGTAGCACAGAAAATGTCGCTTGAATTTTGCTGCTCAGTAGTTTGATATACTCATTTGCTGATGCGAAATGACGAGGGCTTAGAAAGCAGGGTTTTGTTTTTTAGCTGTCTGTAGACCTAGTGGGGCCTTACAGAACCCAGTCAGCAGGTCATTAACTCTGGAGAAAACAGCTTGCATTAATATGCTCTAATCCGGTATAATTAGTCAAATTACTGCACGCCGACCGGCTTGTCATGCGTTGTCAGATTTGGCATGCATGCGGGATCACCGGGGTCCCTCTGGAATGCCACCCTGGATCAGGGAAAACGGCTCGTTTGTAGTGCTGCTGATCTCCTGATGGGGAGAGCAAACTGAATCAGCAGTTACAGCCTTCCAGAAAAAGGCAAAGAAAAAAGAAACAGATTTGTAATTGTTTTGTTGAGAAACAGGGAATTCGTGTCCTGGGAACTCTTTGTGGTTGATACCTTCCGTTAGAAATAGAAGCAATTCTATTGCTTCTTACAATTTCTAGGTATCAAACAACACTGAAGATCCGCTGTACTCTATAAGATTAGCATTCATAAAACGATTTAAAATAAATAATTACAAGAGGATCAGCTACAAATTACCTACCACACTGTGACACAGATTATTAGGCTACCAGTGTGGGGTGCAGGAGTGTGTGTGTGTGTGCTGCAAGTGTGCATGTGCCCCTATTTCCAGCCGGGGAGGAGGTTATTAAACTATAAAAGGGCCATATTAGCATAAATTTACAAGAGCTCTTGTTCTGGCGGCATGATAAAAACCTGTGTTACCTTTGCATTAACACTGAATTGCTTGTTGTGCTTTTGGCAATGACAGATAAGTCAGTGTAATTCCCCATTGCAACGGAAATGATGCTCCAGATTCCAAACGCATCCTGAAGATGTCACTGACAATAATCTTCAAAGAACGGCCAGCGAAAGTGGGCTGTATGTTTGCAGGATGATATACTGCAAATGACAGGAAGAATTATGTGAGTGAAGACGAATCTGTAACATATTATTAAGCAATTTCACGAGAATAACAGGGATAAAAGGATAATGGATGAGGGTGTCATTATTACCTTCATGTAGAGGGAAAGCAAAAGCAAAGGTAGAGAGACAAGATTAATTGAGGAAGGGTGAAGCATTCATTGCTCATCAGCTCTTTTGTACTCTCTGCTCCTGAAATTCCAGACAAAAAAAAAAAAAAAAAAAAATTGCTCAGGGCTGCATTTTAATGCAGCTGGCAAGGCAGAGCAGAAAACTGACAGGGCACTTTTTAGTCACCTCCCTGCTTCCATAAACACACAATGGCTATTGCTCCTCAAGTCTTCCTACGGTCGAGCATGAGCAGTGAGCTGGTGGGATGTTCTGTTTATCACAGCTGCTATTTTTAATTGTGCTCCCAAACGAGGCAGCTTTATCTGTCGATGATGTGGAGGTCATTCTGCACGCATTGTTTGCAAATGTAAGCAGAGTGTACATAATGGATGTCAGGAGAAGTGCTTCCTCTGAACACAAAGGCAAACTGGAGTGTCCTGTAGCATTAGTGACAACAGAAAATGATGTCAAGGTATAAGACTTTACAGCTGCTTAATATACAGGATGAAGAAACAGGAAGTGATTTAGCAATTGTGCAGACCAATCGTGGAGCTGTAACTCGAGCATCATTCCTGCTGAAGTCAAGTTTTGCTTACTCAGAGAGTGATCACTGGGTCAATAATTTCAATTACCAGTGTCATTACCAGTCTTATTTTCTGCACTTTCGCAAACTAGCAGCTGATTTTGCAGCACAATCTTTTTGAAAATACTTCACGTGCAATAACATTTCTATAATTATATTACACTATGTAGATGTAAAGTGTTTTCCCTTGATAATAATGTTTTCTATGTTTGCATTTTAATACCAAAAGGAAGGTCAGGAACCATGATAATTAAGAACATATAACTATTTCTATTCAGATAATGGTCTCTAAGCATCCATAGCACTGAAAGAAGTAGTCAGCATTCTTGATTTTTTTCTGTGTTTAGTTCAGATAAAGAGTGGTTTTGATGGCGTAATCAGAATTGAGTTTTTAACTGTGATAAGAATTATTCCAAAGCTTTGACACCAATGCAAAGGGAAGAAAACTAATTTCTCAGCTTTGGGAAAATAATGAGTGGGTTTTTTTGAGGAAGACAGAAGAAAACCCTTAATTTGGTAAGAAAAAGTGGGGAATGTTGGTGTTTCTAGTTGTGAAAACTGTTTTTTAATTGCTTCAGTGCTGTGTTCTTTAAACTGACATGCTCTGGGTCTGAAACCTGGACACTGGGGGACCCTGGAGTGTTTTCTGCCACCTCATGTGTAACAGCAAGGCAAACACAGAAGGAAGGGAGCTATGGGACAGAAGTGGGTCAGCAGCTGGGGTATGTTGGAGGGGGAGGGCTATGTTTTACGACAATAGCCTTATTGATCATGGAACAATATGGGTGAAAAGAATAGGCAGCAATTTTACTCAGTATTATGCTTTAATATATTAACATAAGAAAATAAGTAGGTTGTTTCAGCAGACTGAATGCTGTATGTGGTTCAGAGGATACTGTGAGGAGCCTTACAGGAGCTGTGGGGTCTGTCAGGTTCATTACAAAGGTTTTCTAAATAATCTATGGGCACTCATGCTTACTTATCTGTCACAGTAACCTGCTTAAACAATGTAACTTAAAAACTGGGTCATCTGACAGGTAGGACACAGTTCTCTGCTTGATAGTTCAGATTCCCTTCTGTGGATTTTACTTGTTTGCAGTGTATATTACAGTTATGTTTAACAGTCCAAAATCACTGCGTTATCTACTTGTGATCAGATAATCATAGTGGATTTTGCTATTTATGTTCAAAGAAGTTATTGCTATAGCAAATCCAGACTGCATAAGATATCTGACTGGAGGGGTTGCCGGCCGTGCATCTTATTTCATATTTTAAATGTAAATAAAAAATTATCTTGACATACTGTACATGACCGAAGTGCTAGTTATCACTTTTTTTTTTTTTTTTTTTTCTCCCCTAACATCAATAAAATCTTTACTCAAAGTAATTTTTGCCTCTACTTGAGGATGGGAAGATTCTGGTCCCTCTTGCCCCAGGGGAGAGAAGTCAGTTGGTTCATCACCCTACTACTCCCTTAGCTTAGCCTCTTCAGTTCCTGATCTCTGCAGTGTACTGTCTTGCAAACTGACCCAGAAACAGAATCACAGAATCACAGAATCACAGAATCACAGAATGGCTTGGGTTGGAAGGGACCTCAATGATCACAAAGCTCCAACACCCCTGCCACATGCAGGCCTCCAGCCTCCACATTTAATACTAGGCTGCCCAGGGCCCCATCCAACCTGGCCTTGACCACCTCCAGGGACGGGGCATCCACAGCCTCTCTGGGCAGCCTGTTCCAGCACCTCACCACTCTCATAGTAAAGAACTTCCCCCTGACATCCAACCTAAATCTTCCCTCCTTCAATTTTAAACCATTTACCCTTGACCTGCCATTATCTACCCTTGTTAAAGAGTTGAAACACATAGAAAGTGAAAATTCAAATCTGTTCCCCTCTACCCATCAGCTCAGTGTAATGTTTGTTTGAATTTAATGTGTCTATTTATTAGAAAAGGGAAAGAGATAGGGAGGAAAGCATTTTTCTTTCAGAGATTTTATTTTGTTATGACCACTGATGCTGAAAGCAGTGCAGTGGAATTCTTCATGACTCTATCTTTAATCTAAGCCTCAAAGAAATGTATTTATCTGAGAAGGTAAAATACAAATAAGAACAAGTTTGCATTTTTTTTTTCTTTACTCCTTTAGTTACCAGTTTGCTTAAAATTCGATATACCTCAATTTTACAGTATCAACATGTGACATGCACCTCCAGTAGCTTACAGTTACTGGCAATTACATGCAAACAAGAAAAATCCAGCCTGACGTTGAGATTCTCAGCTGAGTTTGCATGACTCATAGCTATAAAATAAATCTCCCAAACTGTTAATTCATAACCTGAAGTAGAGCTGAAGAAACTAATGGTGCAAAAATGGTTTGACAGCAAGTTTTGGAGGCATATCTGAACTGATGTGTATTCATATTAAAATGATGAGTTATTCTTACCCATGAAGCTAAAGGGATGTCCTTACAAGACATAGTGATGCCTTCATTGTATGGCATTACTGCCTTTCAGAGTGTATGCACAGAATGCAAGGATGTAGCAAAAGATCAGGATATTATTGTTACATTTTGTCTTTCCAATGTCCCTCTTCCTTCATTTTATCATCTATGCATTTGAGTAGGGTGTTCATTTTTTTCTTATGCTGTGCCTAGTGCTACTCCCCATGCTTTTTAATGTCAAGCAGTGATGCTTCTCCAATCAGAATTCCATATCTAAAGGTACTGCATCAGTGGAAAGATCTAGAATGAATTCAGTGGGTGTTGGGAGACGCCTAGTCTTACTAAAATCAAACAGATCTTCAAGTCAGATTGAATCTTTTGCAATTTAATGTCCATGAAAATTCTCCGACATTAAGGCTACCAGAGTACTGCCATTCTCATTTGAGTAGGGTCATTTATAACAGCAAGAAAAGCAGACAGTTAATGAGTATAGGTTCTTGCTAACTGCGTTTGCGTTCATGTTATTTTTTCTTTAAGTATTTGTTGAAATACATGATGTTTCATGTCAATATTGTCATTTTCCACCTCCATGCCCTCTAGTAAACAATAGAGCTCGGTTTTGTCAGAATCCAGCACATCTGGGATGGGAGTTACAAATAAGCTTGCTTTCTTCATTGGAAGTAATGTTTTCATGTAAAATGTATATTGGAATGTTTTACTCTTCAGTTGGAATCTATTTAGTTTTTCTGTACTGATGTAGGAAAATAAAAGGTTGCTTCCTTATGTTATTTTGTATAATCTTGTAAAATATTGGAATATTTTGGGAGTATTTTTCTCAGTCTCATAAAAATATATCCCAGCAGGACCAGACTAAAACTTCCCATATTCTACAATTTTAATAATAATGTTGAACAATCGTATTTTTTGATATATTCCACTACAAAATAACAAGTATTTTAAGTGTTCAGTTTTTTATGGAATTAAATGACATTTTCCACTGTAAAAATATTATGATGCTCTTTCATAAATATTAACAATACCCCAAATTTTCCTGCTGGTTAAGAAAGGAGTTCAGTTAGCAACCACCAGTTTTGAAAAGCTCTTCCAAGAATAATGCTCTTACTTGATTTCTTTTGAACAGAACAGTTTGACTCTCTTATTTTCAATGATAAATCACAGAATCACAGAATCACAGAATCACAGAATCACAGAATGACCTGGGTTGGAGGGGACCTCAAGGATCATGTAGTTCCAACCCCCCTGCCTAGCAGGGCCACCAAACATACACCTTTACTAGATCAGGTTGCCCAGAGCCTCGTCCAACCTGGTCTTGAACACCTCCAAGGACGGGGCATCCACAACATCCCTGGGCAGCCTGTTCCAGGACCTAACCACCCTCCTAGTAAAAAACTTCCCCCTAACATCCAACCTAAATCTTCCCTCTTTTAACTTAAAACCATTTCCCCGTGTCCTGCTATTATCAGCCCTTAAATGTTTGACAATGGATAAGGAGACTCTAGTTAATACTGGACAGTTGTATTGAAAGACTAGAGTGTCTACAGACAGGGTTACTGCTTTCATTTGTGGCATTATTTCACAAATAATTAAGACAATATTCCATGTATGTTTTGCAGTGTTTTAAACATATGATACCATTGACTCTTAAGTGGTCCAAACCAGAGAATATAAATGTGCATATCTAGTCCTCTCCAGAAGCAAATAGGTGTTCCTTCTCAGCAGTTCCTTATGTAACAGTGGCACCCTCTTCTATAGGAAAACAAGTAAGGTTCTTGATATTGGACATTTGGTCTCCCTGAAGCTTCTCCTTCAATCTTCCAAATGCAGCAGCTGTTAGAAGCATTCACCATTTTTGCAAACAAGTCCAAAATCAGTATTAATAATAGTTAATGCAGCTTATCTAGATGCTGTGTCAAGACTGATGATATGAAAGTTTCTTATTTATTTTATGTGCTGTTAAAGTTCTAAATTATTTATAGTAATTTATATAAAATGGATTCTTCTGTCAGCAATACCAATATGGCTCATTCAAAGGATTTGTTGAGAGGGCAAGGCTATAAATGAAGGAAATAATCCGCTCCACTTCAGACTTCCTCTCTGTAATTCTGCTATAGCTTCATTCTGTCTAATGATTTTTGGCAGAAAAGGAAGCCACATGACTTGGTAATTCTGCATTGCTCTCTGCTTTGGAAGTATCCTGGCAATATCCTCATCATTGTCTCAGTTTCTTGTTTTCTTTCAAAGGAGAAACACATCTTTTAGTTAATGTTTTAAAGTACAAAATACAAAAAACTCAAAAGAAATAATAGTATTTTTAAAAGATTTTTGTGCTTTTGTACAAAAATGCTCCAAGTGTTCCTACATTCCAAGAAGATATAGATCTAAATTACTATTATGTATTTGACAGAGGTAGTTAAAAGTGAATATAATATTATCATAAGATATGGTGATTACCATTAAATTTGGATAGAAGAAAGTTTGGTGCTGATCATGATAGGAAAAAGGTTAATATTTTAAAGTGAGGCTAAAGGTTGACAGGAGAAAAATTGAGTTAGTTTGCAAAAAAGAAATTTGTTGCTTTAAGTGAAAATTGGGGTCAAGGGGCCACAGCTCTCTGCTTCTACATGAATGAAATAAATTAAATAATACCACCATAAAACAGGAGTGTATAAGCTAATGATAAAATAGTACATGGTGGTTTTGAAAAAGATACTGTCTAAGAAGAAAATTCTGTACAGAAATACTGTTTCAGATCAGTGGGTCGGGGTTTCTCTTTATTACTAATGCTTTCAAATAGGACAGCTTTTTCTTCATTTGGAGGCTTTTAAATTTCTACAGTGTGTTTAATTATTAGAAAGGAAGTAATGCTGGTGTTCAGAATAATTACAATCCTGCTCCATGACCTAACAGTTGGGTAATGTTAGATAACATTTCACTGTCTCAAATCAATGGGAGCTGACTGTGTTTCCTTGGTCAGCGTGTGGTAATTCCTGTGTGTATGACTATAGGTAAGAAATTGCATCTATCCGTAACTAGCCATATGAAAATATCAAATATACCAGATGATAGGAAATTTGTTCACTTTGTCACTTTGATCTATGCTTTCAATGGACAGAGCTCAGCAGCTAGTTTACTGTTGTCATGTGTAGGTATACCTATGACATACCTTTGTTTCTCTAAGAAGAAGCAACTTTTTCTCTGTTCTTTTTTTTTTTTTTTTTCAAATCAACTAAAATAAAATTACTTACAAATATGACAAAAACCAGGGTTTCCAGTATTTTATTTCCTGCCCTCTAAAAGTTTTTTTTTTTTTTTTTTTTTAGTTTTTTTTTTCAGTTTAGTTAGCCTATGTATCAAAATGCTGAAAGGTTATGTGATAACACTTGCTTCTATCATCCCATCATTCAGAATTAAAAGTTGGTCTGAGAATTTTAGGTTGAATTATACATTAACTTTTGCATCTGCATTCTTTTCAAAAGTTCAGTTGTCTCTAGAGCGCTCACAAAAGATGTTTCCAATTGAATGTATGTGCAGTAACTCACTTTCATTCACATTTTTCCTCTCAGGTCTGCAGACAGTTTTTGAGCAATACTGTGCTCCACTGTGTATCCTCCTGCATGAACTTTACATGTTGGGAGCCTCAATATCAGTTAAAGGCTTGGCTGGAAGATTGAGGTTGATGGATCTCACAGCATTGGTTGTGGGTGCTACCTCCAGTCTCCATTTCTTTCTTTCTTCTTCAAAGTTCTAATAGTAGTAGTTAAATTGTGAAGGAAAAAAAGTTTTGTTTTTTTTTTCCAGGAAAGTAAGAGAATATCGTATTGAATACTCAGTAACTCAAAATGAAAAAAAAAAAAAAAATTAGTATTTGAGTTTTAAAAGTTATTCGATTTTACTTGTTTGGACCATCTCATCATACACATCATACACATCAGAGTGGCTGTGGCTTTAGTCAGCTTATATTTGGCAGTTGAATCTAGATATTACCCTTCTGTCTGGGGTCATAGTTTTGTTTTAAAAGAGTTATGTATGAATTTTCTCTAAATTGCAGCAGAGGGTCATGAATTAGTGTCTAAATGTAGGCTTGACAAGATTATTATAGTCTCTATTTCATGCCAGAAACAAAGATGAATAGAGATAGCAGGCTTTTAAACAGACTTTCTGACATCTATAATGTCAGTAGAGAGGGAATGAATGGCAGGATGCAATAACAAATCCTCATTTTTATTATTTTATAGAGATAAGATGGACCTACACTCATTCATAATTTTTCCTTAGAATAGTAGTCTGAATTCTGCATGAAGCAGTCATTTTCCATCCCAGTTACCTTTCAAATAATGCAAATTGTTTACTAAGATGTACATATTAAGGTATATACACTGGTTGCTAAATATACTTTGATTTGCTTTTAACAGTAGATGGGTTATAGTTGGTTAACACAACATTTTTCTTTTAGCTGAACATGTATGTTTAATAATTTTGTTTGTTTCTATACATAACAAATTCTTCTAATGCTTTTTGTGGAAACTACTTTTAGTTTTTTAAATGGTAATTTTCAGCTTCTCTTCCAGTGTATTCTCTGGAGCAGAGATCTACATTAGCAATTTTTGATTATTAAATTTCTGAATTGGGCATCTGTACTGGCAGTTTTTGCATGAGGAAGGCAGGATGCCTACTGGTAACAATCATTCAGCATGACACCTGGGAAGGTATATGCTTAAAACTTTCATTTTTGTTTATTTATTGCCTGTGTTAAAAGGAAAGAACAACCTGTGTTGAGGACGTAAGCTCTCATACTTAAAAAAACAAAGAAATAGTAACAAAAACAAAACTGTAATTCTTAGATTTGAATATTCGTTTCCATTTAAGCAGCATGTGACTTTGACCAAATGATAATATAAACCCAAGAGCGATGGGTACAAGGGGACTTAATACAATACTCAGTGAATCCACCTTCTATGAAATGATGAAAAACAGATAGCATGAGTCATACATTTCTGTAGGTTTAGCTCTGCTAATGGGTGCAAATATTTTTATATCTACGTATGTATAGGAAAAGAGTATATATACTCTTGTATAAAAGAAAACTCAGCAAAAGTGTATCAAACAGAGCAAGTAATGGCTTTTTTGGTGCAATTGCTGGCATTAATGGTTTTATTGGTGCTCCTTTTTATGAAAAGGAAGACAGGACATTAATGGAAACCAGAATGAAGTACTACTTGCTTTTAAAAATTATTTCCTTTCTTTTTTTTTCTTCTCACCCCCCCCCCCCAAAAAAAAAAGCATGTAGTTGAAACAAAAGGCATTGTTATATGTATGTGTGTGTGTGTGTATATATATATATATATATGTATTTCTTTTATTTATTTATTTTTTTTTTTCCTTGAGCCCATCCTGTCAGGCTGAAAGCGTGAAAGTTATTTTCTGGTGGTGTGATTAGATTGGGGCTGAACTCTCCAGCTGGCAGGCCTGTCTGCGGCTGGCGGCGGCCTGTCCCCAGTGCTTGTCATTTCCTGACGTGCCTGACAGGATGGGGACAGCAGCCCCAGACAGGTTCATTAGATGGTGTTTGCTACAGCTGGGCTAAAAATAATAATAAAAAAAATAATAATAAAGTAAAGGAGGCCATGCTTTGTCAAGGCCCAAGCTGTAGGCGCCCTGCTTGTTGGTTTAAAGCAAGGCCTTGTTTTGACAAATTCTGATCTGTGCGGATTTTAGATTTTCTGACACGTTTTTGTTTTCTTCCCCTTTGGCCTGCACTCCTTGCACTCTGCCTTGTTGCTGCTTCAAAATCCTATCGCTGGCTTCCCCTGAGAGCCAGCAGCGTGCTTGCTGAGGGCCTGCTGGAGAAGGAGAGCCGCCACGGTGAAGCAGCAATGAGTGTTCATTTCCATGGTGATCAGCCCAATGGCACAAAAAACAACCTTGGGACTCTCCGTAAGCCAATTACAAGAAAGGTTAAGAGTTTTATGGTGCCAGAAACGTGCCATCTACATGAGAAAATAGTATCATTACCAGCAATTTACGCTGTTAAATACGTTGCTGCCTGGTGGTGCCAGAATTATAAGCTGTTTGTATTAGTTGGGATTTTTGGAAGCTGCCAGTGTTTTCTGGTGGTGTTGTCAGGCTTTGATTGCAGCGTATCAAAAATATATGTGATTATAGATTGTAAAACACTTAAAACTAGTAATAAAATGATTGGAAAGCATTAGGCATATTGAGTGGTATGATATGTACTAAATGAATTCAAACTGGATTTCTTACAAGACTTACGCATTAGGTTTTAATCATAAAGACAAAAGCTTTTCACATCATCTGCGGTTAATGAACCTCTTATAAAGCATTTTGAAAAGAAAAAGAATGCTTAGTACATTATTTTTTCTTTACCAGATAGAAAGTACCTATTGAATGGTTTAATTTTCAGGCTGGTGACTGCCTTGTGACTCCATGGGTATTCCTGCTGTTTTCCATAGAGCTGTCACTTGAGTCCAGATATTTTAGGTGGCCAAAACACATCGGTGTGTCAAGCATCTCTTTACTTATTGGGAAAAAAAATGAAAATATGAGTGTACTTTCAAAAATACTATTTTGTTTACTTTGCCCTTCTCCTTAGAACTGCAGAGAGCACTGGCCTTTTATGTTGTCTGCATTTAGCTGCTTGCAGGGTGAGTGCTGCAGCTGAAAACCAAACCCTTCATTCACAGAAATCCTACCACTTACCTTTCCTTTGTATTGTTAGTTACTGCTGCTTTAGTTCATGGTCTCTATGACAACTGTTTAAATTGGGATGGGCAACTGTCATCTGGAGTATTACTGAGAGAAAAGTGTTAGTGAGCACACAGTTTCATAGATAGAGCATTTCAATATAATCCAATTTTAATTGAGCTCCAGAGACTTTGATGTGCTGCCGAAGGTTGGGAGAGAGCTATTCCAGGGAGAAATTAAAGCAGCCCAGCAAGGCTTCACTACTCCAGACTGTCACCATTTTAAATAAGCATTAGCATCAGACTTAACCTTCCCCTATGAAACATCTCACTTTTTTTTTTTTTTTTTTTTTTGCAGCTTCTTGCTTTTTTTTTTTTCTTTTGCAATACATATAAAGCAAAGTCACTTTCATCTTTTTATATACATCTTTATATTCCCTTGATTAAGTTTGAAAAGCATGTACTGGACCTGAGATGCATCTGCGGCTGCCTATTGGACCTTGCATTGCAGTTCATGGAAAGAAACAGAAGAAGAGTGAGGATTAGTTTGAAACAGTCAAATAGCATACGCTGGATTTTCTCTCAAAAACTTCTCCAAGAGTAACCCATATTTCTGCTAAAATTGGGGTGGGGACTCATCTTTCTTTCATCACAAATTTCTTTTAATGCAAATGCAGAAAAGCATATATTTCATGTTAAATTCTTTCACTAACAAAACAATATTCTTTCTACAGCTGTGTGCCCAGTGGCTTTTTCAGTTGTTGCTTTTGAGCAACAGAACCCAAAATAGTCATATTACAATTACAGTAATAATTATCAGTCTCATTTCTTTTGCACTATTATGAGATTAGGTCACTGTAAACTTTTGAACTCCTAAGTTCAGATCTCTAATGATTGCTTCAGTTAATTAAACTATATTATTCTTTTGTAACATTTTCTTTTACTTTCACAAATATGTATTTATGTAGAATAAACTTCTAAAATGAAAGAACAACAATAATAATGCAAAACTGAGGATCACTGTATTATTGTGAGTACTTTAACACACATAGGACAACATTATATGTTAGAAAGCTAGGACTCATTTTAACATGATTAATTTTTCTTGCTTTCAATTTACTGTTTTTTTTTTTTTTTCCCTTTTGGTCTGACTTTCATGGTTTTCAGTGAAAAGCTTGCAAATCTGCAAGCTGCTGAACTGTCCTTCTGGGTGCTCGCCTTCTACTGGAAACTAGAGGAGTTGGGATTCTCAGCTGCAAAGAAAAGATGCATTTTGTAAAACTGAGTCTATCAGGCAATTACACAGGATGCTTGTATTCTTTAGAACAAATGTGATATGCATCAAATCTGGACTTAAGGGTAGTAGAAATAGAACCAATCACAGTACAGGAAGTAATCTGTCTATACAAGTTAATAGGGTTTATTGTCTACTAAAGCAATTAGCCTCTTACCCACACTGAAAAGAAAAAAAAAAAAGAATCTAGATTAGTAGAAAAATTTGAATAGTGAGCTCTTGTAATCTGTTGAAAAATGTAGAAATATAAAATCTCTTCATAAAGCTTGAGGTAAAATCCATGTTATTAATAACTTTCTTAACTAAGCAATTGTTAAGAATAAATTTACTGAGGCTACATGAGGGAAGTCTCCTATACTGAGATTGGCACACTTTTTCTTATTAACACACTAGGTCCATAAAATCCAAATGTCTGCTGTGGAGCAGCTTATAGTGGATAAAACCATAGGAGCATTCATACAAAGTATCTGTACAAGCTGGCTAGTGTTTCAGTAATTTCATGCTGGGAACCTGGAGTTCACCACAGGAAAGCCTCTGAGTATGCCCAAATTTATGACACGCAGGTTTGCATTCCAGTTGTCTAGAAATCCAAAGAGGAGAGAACTATATATTAAGTCTGCTGTAGAACTTCTTCCCCTTGCAATTAGAAACATCAGATGACCACGTGTGTGCCCCAGAATCTTTCTTCTGTAGTTAGCAAAATAGACTCTCAATATTCCTCCTGGTTTTCATGAGAATTAATTTTTGTACAGGATTAGATACCCTCAAAGAGATGTAGTTATCTACCATTTTAACTAATACATTGTTCAAAGTATACAAGCTGATTGCTAGGTGTATGAAAGTACAACAGACTATACACAATGTACATACAGAAAATAATGTATACATTGCTATTTACTGAAAAATACCATTTACAAAGTTACTGTATACAGTTTACATATGATACGTGTTAGTTGCTGAAGTTCGTATATTTTGTGCTGATTTATTTTTCAGTGTTTAATTACTGTATTTGGTAGAATGATTACTCTATTAAGCAAGTATAGACTGCCTCTGTACTTTTTCTTAATATTAAAGCAAAATATGTGTAATGGAATGCAAGCTAATTAAACAGTATTTTAGTTATAGCGGGCAGTTTACAAGCACTTCAAAATACTTAGAAGAATCATTTCTATGCTGTCTTTGCACAGACTTTGTAACATGTCTGAGATAATATTCCATATATAATAAGAAAAAGTATATTAGAATTTTGGTTGCTATAGAACCTGTGAGTCGGGTTTTTTTTCTAGAGCTTTCTCCCTACTTTTTCCAGCAAAAGAAACTCATCTCAAGTCCATCTTGAATGCTTAAATAAAGACTCAGTTGGAATGGCAATATATTAGTAAGATGAAGATTCTTTGATATATATTCAATGTAATTCATAGGCAGCATATTGTTCTTTGGGCTATTAGAAGTTGACACAATGTAGAGCAGCCCTGTAGACATCAAGCAAACTGACTTCCAGCAATCCGGTAGTTCAGGTCACAGTTGAGCATGTGGCTGCTGTTGAATTTTTAATTTCTTGAGGGCTATGTTAGTCTGTTACAAAATGTAATTGCAAACATTTGGGAACAGTGAGACTGTTACAGATGTTTATTTACAATTTTATGAATCCATATACTTCTTTTTGCTTATAAAAATAAATTTTAAAGATAGCTAATATTTTAGAAGTAGAAATTATTCCCAAATTTTGGGATTAATGAAACAAATTTTATATGAAGTTAACAAAAAAGCATTATTGGATTTTGATCAATCATATATCGAGATATATTAGGAAGGAAAACTTTAAAAAGCTCCATAGTAGAAAAAATTTTGGCCTACTAATTATCTTTTTAGTTTTTAGCTCTTAGGAGCTCTGCAATGAATCAAGCAAAACTGAAATTGTTACAATCCAAGATGCTTGTATCTTCTGCATGACGTACAGATCACATCTATGGAAAGGATGTAAAATTACTTTCCACTTGTCATTTGGTAATAAATGGGTAATGTTTTACAAAACTTACTTTTTACACTTTTCTTTATGCCAATTATAGTGCCTTCAGGTAAGGATTTATGTCATGAAACACTGTCGTCTTTAGACCTTTCTCTGCACCTGGACTTTGGAATAATTATATCAGTATGCAAGTTCTGCAAAAAAGAACTGTGAAGATTTTATGATGTCTTTATTCTTGAGAAAGAACATAATAAAAAATACATATTTTTTGATACCTCACCATTTTTATTCCTCAAACTATTCTTGTGTTTTGTTTTGTTTCGTTTTTCCTTTTGGTGAGTCCTACAAGTGTAGGACTTGGATAATGCAAAGTAAATTAGCATCTGCTGATTGATTTTTGGTATGAGACTGTGCTGCAGGAATGTGGCAGGAATCAGGGAGCTTCTTTCTCTATTGCTTGTTGCATGTGTGTGCAGGATCATGATGGTGCTTTTCTTTGGAGCAGAAGCAACTTGGGTAGCTTATGCCCTCCACTCCCACCTGTATGAAACTTGGCCTGGACCAACTGTGAGGTACTCATTTCCATCCCAGCAGTGAGCAGGCAACACTTTGGGAAGGATGTGATTTGGATTCAGATACCTTTAAGATGGAAAGGAACTGTATCTGAGTACCCATCTCAACTTCTCAGTTTAAGCAACATAGAGATTGTTTTCACACTGGTGTTTCAATGTAGTTGTTCAGCTTCTGCTGAAACTGACAAATTCTGTCAAATCTACTGATATTTCAAGTAAATAGATCTGCATTTATCTGTCAAGTGACTATTCAGTGAATATGTTTCCAACTCCAATTACAAGTTACAAGTGTTTTATTAACACAGCCTTCTCCCTGGATCCATAAACAGCACAAGAGCTTTCTTCCTCTTGTTTTACATTTGCTAAGGAGGTCCTAAACGGACCAGTTGACAGAAAAACAAACTCTCCATCTATAATTTTGAGAAAAAAAGTTCTGTGTTTTTTTCAGATAATATCAACTTTATATCTTATTTTTTGGTTTGTCCACTCAACTTTTTTGCAGTCTTGAAAAAAAAAAAAACAAAACATTGAAAAGATTGCCTTTCACTGTATATTATGCTGAAGCAGAACTGCTCAGAGCAGTTTGAGTGTAAATACTGTGATCACCACCAGCCTGCTTGGATTAATCTCAAAATACTTTATATAGACTCAGAATGGAAGCAGCAGTTCTGTTAAGATTTCTTACTGGAGTTGTGTCTAATTTCCCTTTGTCGCCAAAGTCAACACAGTATCATCTTAAACCTTTTGAGGTGAGAGGCACCATCTGCTGCAATCCAACTACTAATGAGAACTAATTGTTCTTCTCTACTTTGTATTTTGTTCCTATAGATTTTTTCTGCAAGCTTGGTCTTTTGACTTGGCCTGTACTTCAGTAGGTCTTCCTGTGCCATGAGAATATACTTGTCTTCTGCTTCTCCACGCACACTGTTGGCCCAGCCAGCACAATCGGCTTTATTTCTGCTTTAAGAATTCTCTGATCTTCTGAAACTTCTACTTAAAACAGTAAAACAGGAATCGTTGGAACTTAGTTTGAAAATATAGCCTACAAAGGTCTTCTTGGAAGAAGGTGCTAATGTCTAAATCTGCTGTATCTTACTAATGATATTCTGCAAAAAAAATTTCAGTCCTTAGACAGCATTCCTGGATTTGCCTCCATTGATAGTCTGCATATGATAAAGGAAGAAAACAATGAAAAAGCACACAGATGTGTAATGACTGTAGTGTGAATGACAAAAATTTTTATTTCAGAATGCTCTGTTCATAAAGGTAATATCTTCTCATGTTAGTAGCCATTATCCTTATATTTAAAACCAGGCATTTTTTTTTCACAGAAGCGGAGCAGTTAGAAATAATGCATTTGGAATACTCAAGCATGCAATGTTCTTTGCATTATTTTGACCAGGATGTTAACATTTTAAAACAGCCTTTCTCTACCTAGGGGTAGAGCGTTTTTTTTTTTTAATGCCAGTAACCTTTTCTGCCACTGGTTCTTAAGAAAACTTTTCCAATGCTTTCCTAGAACACAAAATAATAACATGCAAAATAATCTTACCAGTGAAAAGAGAAAAATGGCCTGAAAATGGGCCAACTTGAAATAATTTTTCAGATGATTGAAAATGGATGTGGGAATAAGAACATCAGTTACTGTCAGCTGAGTTTTGATGGGTACTAAAGCAGTATGCTGACCATAGAAATTAAATTTATAAAAGGTTGGGGTGAGCAGAACCTCATGTTTCAAGAAAAGGGGCCTCTTGAATGCTTAAAAAAACATTGGAAGTAGAAGTATAATCTGAGAAAATTTGGCAAGGAAGTAAAGCCCAAAACCACAAAAATAATATCTACATTTTTTAGATCCCTGAAGAGGAGGAGAAAAATGAAGAAGCATTGCCAATATTTATTTTAAAAAAAAAGTCTGAAAAAGATTTTAAAACTGATGTGGACTGAGAAATTATAATGGCATACAGTACTTAGCTCATCCTGCAGAGCATTGTATCACAGGAACTATTTGGAGGAAAGCTTAAGGCTTCCAAGTAAAGATGCATTTTCCATAAAAATATACCGTAAGTAGTGGGGTAGAGAGCTTAATATAAAGAGAAATGGAGAAAGTATTACTAGAGCGAAGTACGCAAAGTAAAAATGAAAGTGCGGCACATTGCTGTGATTTTAGAAGTGTGACTATGAAAACTGAAGTAGAAAAGATGATCTTACAGTGACTAAAAAGTTATATTTGTCAAACATTTTGGAATTTTATACTACTTACTCAATATGATATTTGGTAAGCTCTATGAATCTGATTCCATGCCATTAATGTCTCTCATTTCAATCTGTGTTTAGAATACAATAAGCAATCATGCAGTCTGCCATGACTTTGTAGCAAGCTCCATGTTATATAGTTCAGGAAAAGATTTGCTCTATGGGCACAGGAACCATTGGTTTTTTAATCCATGAAGATCTAAATTCAGAATTTCATATTTTCCTTGAAGGAAATGATGATGTTAGCAAGCATTTCAACGAGGGAAATCCAAATCTCTAACAGCAGAGAAGAGAATGATTTTAAGTAATTGCATTCCTTTGTTTGTAACTTCTGAAAGCATACATTGGTGCCAGAATGCTTTATAAGTACCTCATGTGTAACCAAGTCATATGCATGAGCATGTTTTTGTAAGTGGCTTTCGATAGCTTTCTGATGAAATATCTATTCCGTGTGATATCTGCTTATGGAAAAAACTGATCTAAACAATGTGCCAGGTAAATTCCATTAAGTTTGTGATTATGAAGCTATGAAATGGTTACTGCAAAATTAACTACTGCTACTGCTTTATGCCTGAAGAGTAGGCATAAAGCCTATTTTTTCAATTCTTTGAAAGTGTAGATAGCAGTACAAGGGGAAATGGTTTTAAGTTGAGGGAGGGAAGATTTAGCTTGGACGTCAGAGGGAAGTTCTTTACTATGAGAGTGGTGAGGTGCTGGAACAGGCTGCCCAGAGAGGTTGTGGATGCCCCATCCCTGGAGGTGTTCAAGTCCAGATTGGATGAGGCCCTGGGCAGCCTGATCTAGTATTAAATGGGGAGGTTGGTGGCCCTGCCTGTGGCAGGGGGGTTGGAGGTTCGTGATCTTTGAGGTCCCTTCCAACCCTGGCCATTCTGTGATTCTGTGATTCTGTGGATAGCATTTCTTGCTATTTCAAATGTAACTATGAAAGACAGCTCAACTCTTCTCAATACTGTCTACTGACAGGACAAGAGCTAATGGGCACAAGTTAAAACCTAGGAAATTTCACTTGAACACCAGGAAAAAGAGTCTTGATATGAAGGTGTTCAAACGCCAAAACAAGTTACTAAGAGAGATTTTGTAGTCCGTCAGTAGAGATACTAAAAATCTGACTGGACAATTTTCTGATTAGCTTGATCCAGCTGACATTGAACTAGATAGGTTGGAGTAAATGGAGTAAGCCTTCCTTCCAACCTAAATGATGTGTGATTCTTGGATATGGGCTTCTTGATAACACAGTAAGATGTTTATCTGTTACAGTTTCAGTATATATGCATAATTAAATAGACAGTGGACTCTATACAACTTCCTCTTCAGTCTTGGTGGTATAAGACACAAATTTTTATCTTTCCAGAAATTCAAAGAAAGTAAAAATGTGGTTGATCCTACAATTTTGTACAGAATTGCAAGGAGAGGAGGGCTATGAAAGTTCATCACATCCTCTTTTTTCATTTTTCTCTGAACTTTTTCCATTAATTTCCTTTCATTCTGGAAAACCAATGCAGAGAAATTAGGTATATTCCTTTCTTCCTTCTTCAAAACAGTCTCACCAATTTGTCCCTCATTCTTCATCCCCATTTCCTTTCCCTCAGTCTGTTTTTCATGGGAAAAATAAGATGCTTTGCTTTTGTTCTTTTTGATAACATATGTGTGGTTAATGCTGTGTAATTGAAATGAGTTGGAGATTTCTTCATCTTGTATTTTGTGACAGGTTGCGACACATAAAATAGATAGAATCATAGTTGGCTTTTGCAGGTAGTCTCTTTTCCAAAACTTGTAGAAGATGAATGAAGAATGAAATGCTATTCAAATTATAAATCCACTATATATGTCAAACCTATTTTATACTGAAGAAACTCAACCTTTTAAGCTTCACTGAGAAATAGACAAACAGACAAGGTACAGCATGTAGTCAGTACATAAATGAATAAGTTGTAGCTGCAATGGCCAGTGTCGAGAAAGACATGCTGAGTTTGGTGAAAATTGCAGCCCTGGACACATAACTTAAAACATCTTAAATACTGAAAAATAGAACTGAATAAATTATTAGGGTTATTGGACTTTTCTGGGATAAATTTGAACATATAATGCAATGCTTTTAAGGATATAAATCCAGGTCTTTGAATCAAATAAAAAGATTAAGTGTTGCATTGGGTTGGTCTACCAGGATGCAACAGTGTCCTGCTTGACCTCAGTCAGTCAAGGTAAATCTGTCCAAATGCAGAGCAAATATTTGTTGAAATCCGAAAGACTGAAGTTCAAGTAGTAGGAATGGTAAACTTACAAGGAAGAAAAAGGTTAAATTCTTGAAAGTTTTTTGTGTCTTGAGAAGAGAAAGAAAACAAAATAAGTACCACAAAGAGAATACCCAGTGTTGCCAGGTAACAGAGCTGTCTAACAGATAGATCTCATTTTGATGTCTAAACTAAGGACACACCAGAGCTCTTTTCTTTAACACTAAAATAGCACTGTCCAGGTTAAAGACAGTTGGAGCTACACTTAAGAACTGAATAAAACTGTCTTTATCAAATGAAAAAGTATCTTCAGTATGAAAATTACAGCTTTCTTGGAATACCTTCTGGGCATTGATAATGGAAGAAAAATGCATTTACTTTCAGGAACTGGGTATTTTATTCAGAAAGTTGGAAAGAATGACTCTGAAGATCTTTCTCAGACCTTGAAGAAAATAATCTATAGGAACTTTGGAATTTTTCTGTGGAAAATTAACCAGTCCTACTATACATAATTTCAAGACCTTTCTGTTTTCGTTATATGGTATTATTAGTACAGAATGTCAAGATAACAAAATAAAATAAAATAAAATAAAATTTAAAATAAATATATTTGTTTTTGAATATAGGCATTTTGCACTAAATGTAAACAAAAGTTAGCAAATATTAGAAGTATTAATTGCCACTTCCATTGAGGAGTTGGATTATAATTAGAACACCCTGAACAAGAGACCTGCTTCAAAATGATAAATTATCAATTCCCACTGAATACAGTAGACTAAATTCAAATACAGAAGCATTAATGAATCATCCAATAGGGTTATTTTTAAAAAGGGAACACTGAGTAATAAACAGCAGTTCTTTATGAAAGGCTTAGAAAGTTACCATTCTTACTGTAAAGACAGCAACTTGGAATACACGGAACTTGTACAAGTTGCTTTCCTTGATTTCTTAATAATGCTTGATTATGTGATTATTTCAATTGCAAAGACAGTAATCAAAAAGAAAAGGGCCAGAACTGTAATGCTGTGACTGGTGCAATGAGATGCCAGAAGTGGCATGAAGCTGTAAAAATAAGCCATAATATGAAAGTGTTTTCCTGTGGGATGCTAACAGAATGGAAACCAGAATTTCTCATGTTCTGGTTAATGTACTACTTCAAAATTCCATCTTTTAGTTAACAATTAATTTGTTATCAGAAATTGAATGATAGCTGAAGTAGACTTTATGATCCAAAATGAACTGACTCATACTTGAAAAAAAGAAGAGATGTTGATAACAACAGAAATTAAATTACAATAATGGAGCCTTTATATTTGGGCTAAGTAGGAAAACACTTCAATAGTAGAATCACAGAATCATAGAATGGCTTGGGTTGAAAGGGACCTTAAGGATCATCAAATTCCTAGTAGTTCTGTTCTTCTTCAATAGAGTTTTCCATCTGCACATCTCAAGTTTCTTTACTAATCTAAACTAATTAGGTGTCACTAGTAGATTTCTCATTATATAACCTTGAGGTTTAGAGATTTTTCATTCTATTGTTAGGGTCACAGCTTCATCTTACTGCAATGCATTCTAGCAAATATTTATTCTCAGTCTGTTATCTAACCAGGAGACTTATTGCTGTCTTTAAAGCATACTCATATTTCTGTATAAATGCTTTTAATAGGGGCAATAAGTTTTAAACCAAATAATTATGTCTTATATTAGAAATGAAAAGAGTGCTTAATTGCAGTGGAGATGTGACTGGTTATTTTTTAATTTTATTAAGAATTCTGTGCTTAATCACAGTGTTTCAGGCATTAATACATGCTAGGAGAAAGAAGTCTTCGTAGCTGCTTTTAGGAGACGAAGTCATAAAACTATCATAATAAAGAGCATTGACTTCAAATGCAAACATCAAAATACAGGATGGAGCACATGGTTTCAGAGCAATAGGTAACATAATGCCAATGCTTTTTGATGAACCAAGTGGATATTTCCATGTCTTTCTCAATAATGAAATATATAGTATATGCTATTTATAAGAAATATAAACCAGCAAGATCCTTATTTGTGTGATATGGAAAAGAAAAATGATAAAAATATGTTCTAAATAATAATGAAAATAAAAAATATAATTCCATTTAAAAGATTTGAAATCAGAAGAGAGAAATTGTCTTTGTTCTTATAGTAAGATGAAAGAATTGTGCAGACAGTGTCAGTAGTTTTGACTGTCAGTTGTAGATACCTAATAATGGAAGATTTAATGCATCATGTAAATACAGCATAATATGAATGTTATGGAAGATGACAAAATAGGTAGTATATCTCGAACAGGAAAACAATACACCAGAAATACTGAAATAATTGAGATGATTTGATATCAGCATGATAATCTGATATCTCTAGGACTAATAGACAGTTAAGAAGAGTGTAATTGAGAACAGTAACTGAATTATAGCCTCCTTCCCTTCCTCCGATTTCCTATGTTTTTTACTGCTTAAAGCTCATCTGGAATGCTATCTTAAGCCATTCATTTCATGGCAGCTGGTGAATGTATGTCTATGATTGCTTTACACATGAGTAGGAGGAAGCAAAAGACACTGTATGGTTGGCATATAATGTGCTGATAGTGTTGATTTGTAATAACTAAGCTCTGCTTCATATAGAGACATTGTACATGTATTACCGTGAATGGTGTAAAATGTAAATACACAGAACAGTCAGCATTAGATGTTTTTCCTTTGAAAAAAAGTATGACAGCTAGAAACATTTTTGAAACAGAAAATGAATTCCTGAAGCATGATGACCCGTCAAGGAACTAATTCTCTGGCAAATCCTCTGGCTGCTGTAGGTCTGGTTACAGTTATGTACATTTCAAACTCCTCCCTAAGACTGTTCTCTTCTTTAAGTGTTTTTTAAACTTGTTTTCCTGTCAGTACCTTAAGAAAGTGTAATGACAAAAGATATGTATCAGAAGACATCTGAAGAAGGATGATTCTAGAAACTTTATACTCATTCTTAATTGAATTTCGTATTAATTATATCAACAGTGTTCTACATCTGATCTTAGCTAGAGACAGTTGGTTTATTTCCAAGAGAAAGCTAAGTAGTAATTAGATCACAGCGTGTAATTACCTACACGAGGAAAAGATACCTGATATCAGTGGACACTTTAATCTCGTAGACAAAGGTATTGTAAGATCCAGTGGTAGAAGCTGAAGCCAACAGAGTTCAAAATGAAAATGAGGTATAGGTTTTTAACATGAAGGTTAATTTAACGCAACAAGAATTTAGTGTATGATGTAGTAATGCAACAGCTGTCTCATGACTGCATAGAAGGAGCATGTAGCCTCTTGAGCATAACTCAGGATCACCAAAGAAATCAAGCTCCTTCCCTTCAAGGATGTGTTTAGTTAGTCTGGAGAGCTGAGGTGAATGAAACTGTTGCTCCAAGCCTTACCTGTGTCTTCTTTCCATATAGACTTTATGGAGATCCTCTCTCTAGTTTTCATCAAGGGCAGAACTAACATTTGAACACTTTTCAGTGTACTGATTCACATTTGTTTTGTTGCCATTTTTAACATCATCTCTGAAATGGTTTCATTGTGGTTATGAGAAAAAAAAAAGGACAAAGTTTGAACAGATATCCATGGAGCTTTTTAAACACAGTGTGTATAAAATTAAATCAGCTTTTTCACTTATGAAAGTGTTAATATCTTGTGTCTACATCTGTGAAAAAACTGGAGAATCCAATTTCCAGTCCCACAAGCAAGAAAGATCATTGACAGCAGCAATATATGGGCTCCCTAGGATTTCCCTGTTCAGAAGGTAGAGGAGGTCATGGTTACAGAAAGCCAGGCTTCAGCTGGTGTAGAAGCACTGCAAGCTGGTGCAGCAACAGTGTCTATACACCTAATGGAGAACAGAGGAATAAAATCCAGTTAAAAGTCTGTGTTGCCTTTTCTGTTTAGTGAAGATGTTCACTGAATTTCACCATGAACTCTCTTTCCTGTGATGCTCTTAGCTGCAGCTTAGAGGAAGGCACAGTCTGCAAAACTTGGTAAATGCAATGGGGTGCAGTGAGGGGATTGTCCTCCTCCCAAACTGATAAAGGTGAAGGCTGTCAGAGGATCAGCTATGGGCAGAGCCCACCTGAGCAGGAGTGAAGGGCTAAAGGGAGCCTTCCAGATGATTAAAAGAATTGGGAAAATGTTTTGCACCAAATGATACTGTTTGAAAGGTGATTCCCAGATGAGATTAGTTAATAGAGCTGATACCTAATTAAATTGCGTAATTTATGTCTGTTTTCCAGAAGAGTGAAGGAGTGAAAGAGATCTCTTACGTGTTAACATCTAATTCTAGACCAGTACCTTCAGCTGAAAAACTGACAAACTGAAAAAGCAGTCCTAACTTTTAACTATTTTATTTTAAAATATTTTTGCACTTTATTAAAAATGAAAAAAAAACCAACACATTTTCTTCATAGTTTGATATATTAAATACACCTAACTTTAGACAAGTTTCTGTGTCAGTATGCTGTTCTAGCTATTTTCTGCACTTATTAATGGAATTTAGAGAGTTCTAATTTATGTCTGAAATGGATGTCAGTAGCAGATTATTTTGGTTGTGCTTTGCACAGCCTCAGAAATAAGTCTGCTACCCAGCACATAAGAAAATAATGAGGCGTAATTGCAACTGTGTCCATTATTGTTGCTTGGTTGTAGAGTTTTGTGTTTTGAAGAAAATAAGTTGACGTGACTCATGAAGAATATACCTTAGGAGTACCAGGCTACTGTTCTCTTTTAAGGTTCTGTTTTAACTAATGGTTTAAATTTTAAAGAAATACAGTTGTCTGTACTACACAGATGGTTAAAACGTAACTGTGTTTTTGTGAATGTTGTGATGACAGTATTCTACCAATAATGATCACCGTTTATTTCTTTAAAGGTCCTTGCCTATACAGAAGGTCTTCATGGAAAATGGATGTTCAGCGAGATTCGGGCTGTTTTTTCAAGACGTTACCTTCTCCAGAACACAGCTTTGGAAGTGTTTATGGCAAACAGAAGTATGTTTTTGTTTATTGTGTTGCAAAAAAATGTTCCAGTAAATATTTTGTATGGTGTTGATTAATCTTAGAATTTGTGCTGGTAAAGTGCTTATGTTTTTCTTTAATGATATATTGCATTTTAAAATCATAGAATCATTCAAGACAGAAGGAACTGTTAAAGGTCCTCTTGTCCAACTCTCCTGCAATGAGCAGGGATACCTGCAGCTCCATCAGGTGCTCAGAGCCCCATCCAGCCTAATCTTGAGAGTCTCCAGGGATGGGGCATCCACCACATCTCTCGACAACCTGTGCCAGTGCTTCACTATCTTTATTGTAAAAAAAAATTCTTACATCCAATCTAAATCTCCCCTGTTTTAGTTCAGAACTATTTCTCCTTGTCCTGTCAAGTCAAAATCAATCCTATAAATCAATCTCTCGGCTTCACAGAAAGTCAGATCGTTGGAATTTGTAAATTCTACAAATGTTTGATAGGAAATTCTCTTTTCCTGTTTTACCTCTTTCCTCTTTCTTGCTTTTTTTTTTTTTTTTTTTTTAAATTGGAAATGTAATGAAATGTCTACTAGGAAAAAAAAAATTCCCCAAAGTAACTGTGAGAGTGAAAATGTTTAACTAACTTCTCTTTGCAAATAAAATCCAAAATTATTTTAATATATGCTGGTGGAGATAAAGATTTTGCTACATGGTTTACTAGTCCTTATTTTCTCTTTTTCATTTAGCTTCTGTTATGTTTAATTTTCCTGACCAAGCAACAGTGAAAAAAGTTGTATACAGCTTACCACGTGTTGGAGTAGGAACCAGCTATGGTTTGCCACAAGCCAGGTAATTTGATTAAAATAGTTGGAATGTTCTCTGTTTATTATATTAAACACATGATATCTTTATACTTGTGAATACTAAAACATTATTCCAGGGTAGTTTGAGAAACTCTTTACTTAATATGTGTTCTGTTATTGCAGAATGGAAATGAAAGTATTCTAAATTGGATTTTGCATTCCTTAAAGGAAATACACACCTCCTAGTGAAGGAACAAAATAAAAAACTTGTATCTTATCTCTTCAAAGTCTAGTTTTCAGTCAGATTTTATAAGTATATGCACAAATGATCATCCTTATTGTGTCTTTAATGAATAATATTGAAGTAAACTTGACTAGTTTACTGAATGAAAATTATTTCTTTTATACATCTTCTTACTGGTAGTTTATGTGAATGTATGTGCATTTTACTTCTTTATTCATCAGTATAGTGCCTATTTTGAATTTTAAAAACTCCTTCTACTCATTAGTTGAATGAGTTAAAATTTTCTGTTTCCAAAATTAAAGATCTACAGTTTGGAAAATATCAACTGAAATTCAGTTTTACAGATTTTCACTTACTATGGACAGCTACAGTCTTCATTTTCTGTCCCAGTATCAAATTAGAAAATAAGAATAATAACTGTCAGATCCTATTTGAGAGAAGGATTCATATTTCATTGTTGGGTAAGATGATGTTTATGTGTACCTCACTGATCTGGGGTTAGATATCTCGATGCCATTTTTTGATTTGTTTCAAAGTGTTTGTTCAAACCTAAAATCATCTTTGAGAGTGCATAACCAGAAGTCTGTGAATGCTTTTTAGATTCAGAATGAATTTCTGTTCAAAATAAAATAAAAATAAGAGAGAGAATAGACAGCAGGAAATTCAAAAAATATGGTGCCTTGGGTTCAGATCTCAGTTTGGCTTGGCTTGGCCAAAAGCCAATGACTTAATCATCAGTGTGCAATCTGGGATGTGTCTTTCTCATTCTTTAAGTCATTTTCTACGGATTAAAAATTCACATTTGCCTTTTTTTATCGTAGCGCAGAATGTGGAAATACTCTGTAATGTCAAAGCATTTATAGGATTGGATAACTATTTCTTTTCCAGCTGAGCATCATTCCCCATCATAAGCTGAAGAGTCTCATGGTGCCTATGTCTTGATCTCCTAAATGTGCTGAAATCCTTAGGCAAACTGCCAAGTTTCTCAAGTTTTCACTGAGATCAAGGGGAAATTGAGGCATCTCTTTGGAAGGTGCATCTTGTTAGCATTTACACTGCTCTTCCAAAAACTCAAAATAAAAGAATTGCAGTCTCTAAATGGAAAGTAATAGCATTCTTTTCTGAAGAAAAAAAAAAACAACCACATGTTCTGGAACAAACAAAATGCAAATGAATTAATCAGAATTCCATATCTAATAGTGACTTTTTTTTTACTTCTGAAATTCATATCCTTTGTGCATTATTCACTGAATAATTGTCTGGAAAAGTTTGTTGATATGTAATTATTTAGAAAAGTTTCTTCTTCAATGTTATGAACAGTAATTTCCATATTTTTTTATTACAGTTCAATTTGAATCAAAAACGGGCTTGTTAGCCTTCAAAATAAATCTGGCATATATTAGTTAAGTTGTTTTTCCTTTTTGTTTTTATGTAATCACTCTATGATTTATGCACCATAAAAGACCCTTTAATCATGGCTTTTCCTTTACTTCTGTCTACATATTCTTTGTGTCTACAGTAGGACTGCAGTGAAGTAACTCAGTGAAAATCTGGCTCAATAACAGTATTAACTACAGTTAATCACAGAATCACAGAATTGTAGGGGTTGGAAGGGACCTCCAGAGATCATTGAGTCCAACCTCTCTGCCAAAGCAGGTTCCCTACACCAGGTCACACAAGTAGGTGTCCAGGCGGGTCTTGAATATCTCCAGAGAAGGAGACTCCACAACCTGGAGCAGGTTGTTCCAGTGCTCCGTCACACTCACCGTAAAGAAGTTCATGTGCACATTTGTGTGGAACTTCCTACGCTGCAGTTTCTGGCCGTTCCCCCTTGTCCTGTCTCCACACACTGCTAAAAAGAGTCTGGCCTCGCCACTCTGCCCCCCACACCTTAGATATTTGTAGACCTGGATCAGGTCCCCTCTCAGTCTTCTTTTCTCAAGGCTAAACAGACCCAGATCACTTAGCCTTTCCTCACAGGGGAGATGTTCCAGGCCCTTCACCATCTCTGTGGCCCTCCGCTGGACTATTTCCAAGAGGTCCCTGTCTTTTTTGTACTGGGGAGCCCAGAACTGGACACAGTACTCCAGATGAGGCCTTACCAGGGCAGAGTAGAGGGGGAGGATCACCTCCCTCGACCTGCTGGCCACGCTCTTTTTAATGCACCCCAGAATGCCACTGGCCCTCTTGGCCACAAGGGCACACTGCTGGCTCATGGCCAACCTGTTGTCCACCAGGACACCCAGGTCCCTCTCCGCAGAGCTCCTCTGCAGCAGGTCATCCCCCAACCTGTACCGGTGCATGAATTATTCCTCCCCAGATGCAAGACTCTACACTTGCTTTTGTTAAACCTCATCTGGTTTCTTACTGCCCAGCTCTCCAGCCTGCCCAGGTCTCGCTGAATGGCAGCACAGCCTTCAGGTGTGTCAGCCAATCCTCCCAACTTCGTATCATCAGCAAACTTGCTGAGGGTGACCACTATCCCCTCATCAAGGTCATTGGTGAAGGTGTTGAACAAGACCGGACCCAGCACTGACCCCTGAGGAGCACTGCTGGTTACAGGTCTCCAATTGGACTCTGCACCGCCAACGACGACCCTCTGCACTCTGCCAGTCAGCCAGTTCTCAACCCACCTCACTGTCCACTCATCCATCCCACACTTCCTCAGCTTTGTTATAAGGATGTTGTGGGAGACAGTATCAAATGCCTTGCTGAAATCAAGGTAGACTACATCCACTGCTCTCCCACCATCCACCCAGCCAGTATTAATATTTTGTTTATAGTACAGTATAGTTTCACTTCCATTAATATGTTGGCTCCAGAATGCTAGTAGGAGTTTTAAAAAATATGTGCATTTGTATCACAAATGTAAACACAAATGGTAAGTAGCCAGCATCTACTCAAGGAACTGCTACACTGAGTAAAACATCAACATATGTTATGCCCAGTTTTTCAGATTAAACTGTATTTAAAAATATTTTAACAAAAGCAGAAATTTCTAGTGGTTTTGCTTAAATTCCTTAGTTTGATTTTTCCACTGGTAATAGTTTTTAAATTTAAAATTAATTACATTATCATAAAATAATTGCAATTCAAGATGGAAACAGGAGTTTTAATGAAGCAAATATGTGTATTTTAAGTGTGTTTCTATTTTCATGGAGAAATCCTGTGACTAGTAAAGATGGAAGAAAAAATATTTACGATCTAATAACACAGACTAACAGAAGCAGGCAAACTGGTATTGCTTCTCAAGACTGTTAGAGAACAACCATCCTGAGCAAATCTCCAGTTTGCCTCTGCTACCATTCCTTCCCTTTGCCTGTCTACTGCTTTTATTCAACAAAGCATTCAAACTGTGCTCAAAGTTACAGAGAAATAATTATATCCTTAAAATTATGAATTATGTCTATTTCTACCACTATTTCCCCACTAAACCATTTCCCTTAGTACATCTATACGTTTCTTGAACACCTCCAGGGATTGGTGGCTCCACCATCAACCTGTGCAGCCCATTCCAGCACCCTCTCAGACCACACTCTCAGATAAGAAATTTTCCTAATATCCAACCTGAACAACCTGGTGCAACTTGAGGCCATTCCCTCTAGTCCAATTGATAGTTACATGGAAGAAGAGGCTGACTCCACACCTCACCACAACCTCCTTTCAGACAATTGTACAGAGTAATAAGGTCTCCCCTGAGCATCCTTTTCTCCAGACCGAACCATCCCAGTTTGCTCAGCCACTCTCCATAAGATTTGTGCTACAGACTGCTCCAGCTTCATTGCCCTTCTCTGGACATGCTCCAGGGCCTCGATATCTTTCTTGTAGTGAAGAGCGCAAAATTAAGTACAGCACTTAAGATGTGGCCTCACCAGAGCTGAGTATAGAGGGACAATAATGTTTCTTGCTGAAGGAAAACATATAATTTAGCTGGTATGGTAACCATGCTTAACGTGCACTCAGCACTGCCACTTTTTCTGCATCAGTAGTAGTTGATGGATTTCCAAGTCTGGTTATATACATTGGGATTTTGGAAGGTACACAGTTGGGAAATTATTTGATATCACTAAAGCATAAAAACACTCTTAGAGTTTTGACTGAAAGCAAATGTTGATGAGTTTCTTGCCAGAAGCCAGGTCCTACGCTTCTAATGAGATACCTAAGGATTGTTTGTATCAAATTAGATAGTAGCTGTTAAAAGCAATTGAGAAAGGGGAACTTATCATGCTCCATGTGTGAGATACAGAACATTCCTTTCCTGAAAAAAATATTGCTTAGTAAACATAGCAAAAGCAAATAAAACTTGGAAAATTGGATTATCCCATCAGAGGGTCTTCTGCAGCTTCCATTTTGAGGTATTTCATAGTTCTCCAGAAGCAAAGGAAGTACATTTGTTGTTGCATCTTCTCATTTCTGATGGCATACAGAAACAAAGAAATTGTTTGATCAAACGTGGAATAATTCAGCAAGACACAAAACAGTCGGTCTTTCTGTGTTAACTGGAACAAGCAGGTGTGGAACCAATTTATTGCACATATTTTTTTTCCAGACTGCTGAAATGACTTCAAATCTTTCAAACAACTTAGAAAACAAATAAGGAGCTTTTTCACTATAATTTGATTTTTTAAATCAGTCTTTCAAATGTGAAGCAGTAACAGTTCATAGATTTGTGAGACTGATAGATTGCTGGTGAAGTCTAAAAGCACATACTAAGTTATACTGATGCATATACTTTTGTTTCATTGTTAGAGAAACAGAAATTCTATGACAGAAATATTTTGCAAATTTAATTATTTCTTTAGTACTTTTATTTCTATATTTATTAATTTGTGTCCAGCATTAGTCATAGTTTACTGGGAACAATAAAACTTTGAGAGCTCCACTGAAAATCTGTTATTCTGTGAAATACATCATGAAGTGCGATTACATTCAGATAGTTCTTAAGATAAATTGTCCAGAAGCATAATAGAAACAAAATATTTGCAGTGCCTTCTGTGTACTAGTGGAGTGTATGCACAATTACCTGGCAAGGCCTTGTGCACTGCAGTTTTGAGATTAAAATAAAAACTGAAGAAGAAAAGCAAACGTACACTCACATGTCATTTTTATACGCCTAATTTGTGAATTTAAGTGTAGCAGACACTGACAACCTAGGCACTGACCTTTTAGACATATAAAGACCTATAATTGTAAGAACTGTTTGTTCATTCCAAACACATTTCAATAGTCATCCTTTTAACTGGGAGCAGAGTGTAGCGCATGTATATGTATGTGTGCAAATATCTTTATAAATAGGTGTTCAGCATTTTTGTAATTGCTGCCTGATTTGACACCTTGAATATGACTTTGTTTTAGGAGAATACTCAGCATTCAGAGCCCTGAAATAGTGCAGTTAATATGTCTAGGGGGCATCTGAAAGCTGAAACATCAGATGTTTCTAGTTATTCTTGGCAAGTATATTAAATTTATGAATAGGATAAACTTTGAGGATACTTTTAGGAAAAAAAAAAACGTACAAACATTTTCTCTATTTTGATCAATTTAAAAAATGTGTGTTTCTCTAAAAAAAAGTATTTGAGGAGATGATTTTTTCCTCCTTTCAAATATTTTCCTTGTCTCTTCTCAGCAAAGACTGTTTACTTTGGAAATGTCTTGTGATCAATGAAACTATCCCTGCTTGTTACAGATTTTTTTTTTGGCACAGTAGTTTGATTCTTTCTCCCTTATGCACTCATCTAATTTATAGACAATGTGTGGAAATTAATTATCTTAGAAACTTCAATTTCTTTTCCCAATTTCAGTGAAATGCAATTCAGGAATTATCATAGAGAAATGGGCAGGTGGACATGTGAGCAGATAACTGAATAAACCTGGATTTTTTCAGAAACCAGGCTAGAAGTAGAAATCTTGGAGGTTACTGGAATATAGGAGTAGATCGTGGGTAACTGACTATGGAGAAGGCACACAAATTGTGGAGTAAATGTCTTTAACCCATGTGCTGGAAATATATGGTGTTTTAATATCTATCACTCACTTTAATGAACTTATCTCAACATGTTCTTTTGAAATAGGGAAATGGCATGCTTCTTTTATTCCTGCTGGACAACACAGGCACCAGGAGGTCTACAGTTCCTTTTGCTTCCAGTTTTTTTAACTAGATTCAGAACAAAATAAACCACAAAACACATTCTTCTGAATTATTATAGTGTTGTAGTTCTGGTAAAATAAAATAGAGATATTAATTTTAGTAATTTCTTAAATAAGGGATATAGTGTCTTCTTGACTTCATTAAATGGAATACAAAACCATCTGAGAGAATCTGAAATTAATCACACTAATAATGCTGTTCTATGTCTTAGCATTTAATGGGGCTCTTAAAATAATCATTCATTAAATGTATTTTGTAGGAGAATCTCTCTGGCCACTCCCCGACAGCTTTATAAATCCTCCAACATGACTCAGCGCTGGCAAAGACGAGAGATATCTAATTTTGAATACCTGATGTTCCTCAACACTATAGCAGGTAAAGTTTCTGACTCTTTAATCCTTCATAATATGTTTATGTTTGTCAAAGTCTTAAGCACTGTGACTTGATAGAATACATTCATCCCTCTGGAATTCAGCTGCAGGTTATGATAGATTCTGAAATACATACATTACATTTTCTCAGAAAATGCACAACCTATCACCAAGGCTTTAGATTCATGTATTGTTGTGGAGGCTGTTCCTTGCTCTCCTGCCATTTCCTCTGCTGACAGCTTTGTCTGAAGCTTTATTAGAGTCAACAAACCATTGCCAGAGAATGTCTGGAAATAATAATGGGAAAATGTAATTTTGCTACTTCATCATTCTCAGCAACAGCAACAAGACAGCAGAATAACAACAGTATTCTGCCTAGTACAGATGTCACCTGGATTGTGGTATGATTAGATCACAGCATCTTTTCTCATTTAGTTCTTTGAACTGAAATATAATATCAGATTAGGTATTTAAAATGAGAAATAACTGCCACAGACATCCATTCATTACTGGCAAAAGAAGAATTTTTCTGGCAATTGTTATTAATTAGACATTCACAGTGTATTTTTTTCCTTTCAGCTTTTCCTTTTCTATGTATTAACTTAGGTAGTACTTTTAAATATGAGAAGCAGCAATTTTCTAAACCATATGCAAAGATTTCTAGAATATAGTTTATTGTTAAGATTCCTGCCTTTAGCACATGTCCTGCTTATCAACCTGCCTGCCGAGAGGCTTCCTCCGACATTTCCCTCCAGTGAGCTTTGATTTGAAGCACAAATTAAATCCCACCAGGCTCCACATCTCATATTCTTACTTGGTCCTGACTTTCCTGCTTGAGGTTATCCTCTGTCTGGACAGAAGACAAATGTAAGTGCAAAACCCCACAGTAGCACCCAAATGCCCATTACTGTGACTAGTCTGAGCTGAGTCACTGCATTCTTTCCAGTAGGACAGTGGCAGAATTCAGCAGCTGTCAAACTCACTTTCTTTAAACCTTTAGGATTTTGCTTCTGTGTTTATATGCTAGCCATCTTCTGTGCATCCAGGCTCACAGGCATTAATAAATGTGCCATCAGATTATCCCAGTGTGATACAGAAGTGTTACCAATGAATGGCTGGAGATCTCAGGCCATGTTTACCTTGCACAGTGGAGTGCAAAGCAACATCCCTGAAGCTACCAGAGACCTGGATTGGAAAGTCTGCATAGTGCAGTTGTGTGCAGGCACATCAGCCTGGCTTCAGAGCATTGCAGCCACAGTCAGCACAGATCTCTGCCTAAGAAAGGAGCCCTGTGGCACCAGGCCATGAAAATGCTGCTATCCTGCCTCTGGACACTGGCTACATCCAGCCGCTCCATGTCTCTCACATATCTGCTGCCCTTCTGGTTTTTTAGGAAATTCTGGCAAAGCCTCGCAGGCTCCCTGTCCATGTCACCCAAACTTGGAGGGCTTGCTGGAGAGCTGGAAGTTATTTAAGCCCTCTCAGGCTCTTTCCAATGTGTTGTCGACAAAACTGCCTTTCACTTGTAATTTCCTTTCCTTATGTTTGGTTCTTCTTTAAGCAGTGTGTCTAAACTCTTTAATGAGAAGAGACAAGAGCTAAGCCAATTTTTGATAAATTACTTTTCATTTTTAATCAGTTTAAAAACTTCAAGGTCATTTATTTTTGGGTACATCACCAATGCATCAAAACTTGAAGATATCATTATCCTTGAATTCAATTAGGAATTGCAGTGATACTTACAGCAGAGTATCCATCAATAAACAAGCTTCAGCCTGAAGGGATCCCATCAGAATATCTCAGAGGTCTCAAGAAAAATGCTTTTTTTTTATTAAATTTCTCGTTTGATATAGTGCTGCTAGGCAAGCTTTATAGCCAAACACCTCATTGGTCACATAAAATAAGTTTCTCTTAATGTCATCTAGTATTATTCATCTGCTTTACAAAAGTGTAGGCCTCCATGTACATTCCAAGTTTTGTGATTTGGAGGATTAGTGGCATATTCTTCTTATATTTCTTTGTGAGTTTGTTTTGCTTTTAAAATGCTTACAGCAGCTTTTTCAGTACCTTGGTAGTGTCTCTCAGTGTTCATGTAATCTCATAGTTGTTCACTGTATAAACTCAGTTCTCAATGCAAGAGCATTACCTGCCCTATAAATGTTTCAGCACGACATGATCAAATTCAAATTTAAACTTTGGTAAAGGTCATATTTCCAAAAGACAGGGAGGTAAATTTGAGTCTCTAGGGGAACTTTTCCTTGTCACATGGAATATCACTTACTCTGATCGTTATTTCAAAGCCATCTGTATTGCTAAGCATTTGCAAATGGGTCCTTACCAGTCTATGTAATTTCTGTTTTGTCATCATTTTCCAAGGTGGGTTGCAGTCATCATGTTAGGTAGGGAAGAATCTACCACTGTACCCTCTCAAAATATTTTTGAAGGATATATATAAGAAAGTGAGATTCTTGGATGCTACTCTGATAGTGTTTCAGTATTTAGTGAATGTTTTTGAAAAAAAGGAAAAATTGAACCTTTTTTCAACAATTGAGACTATGAACATACCAAATAGAATTCAGTTGCAAAAATTATAATATCAGTTCACTGATACTATCCTGTAGAATCTCATGATGTTTAGTTTGAAAATTAGAATAAAATTTACTTACAATAGCTGAACCTCCTGCCAGCTACGCATGTACAGACAAAAACTTTATGAATAACTTAAGAATTTTAATCCTGGCTGAAACCCAACTTGCAATTCTACACTTCAATAAACTTATTTTTCCAGTTTGGAAGAAGCTCTAAAATTTTTGATGGAAGCAAAAATGCAGAAAATTATTTTTTGAAAGGACAACCTATTTCTGTAGCTGAAACTGGCTAGGAAACTGGCTTCCCAAAATGCATGAAGATCTTGGAAGTATTGCAAAGAGTCTTACTGTAACCTTGCTGAAAGAAGTCCACCATGATGCTCCATGGCTAATGACAGTGAGAAAAGTTTCAAAACTTCCCTTAAAAGATACAACCTCTTTGCCAGTAATTGTTCGTATAGAGAGTGATGGCCTAGTTTTGGACCACAACTTTTTATTTAATAGCACAATCTTATTTAATAATACCGGTTTTAGCCATTGAAAAATGCATGCACCTTAATTGTTTATTCATCTTGTCAGGTACTCTTACTGGTTTATTTAGCATATCTGAGCCATAGCATAGTCACTTATCAAAAGTAGATGTTTTCCTCTTAAGAAATGTAGATCATTTGCTGGTGAAAAATGTGTAGTTTTTTCTTCCAAATAAGTTGAGATCCACTAACAAAGAAGTATAGTACTCCATTTTGCCAGTTTTATTAGCTTCCTTTCTTCTTAAATGGTGCTTAACTGGCCTCTAACACTTTACAAAATAATAAGTTATTCATATTTTCTTGTGCCCCTTTTCTGAAATTATTCAAAGACAAGCAGTACTGGAAAAGACATTCACAGAATCACAGAGTCACAGAATCACAGAATCACACAAACACCAAGGTTGGAAAAGACCTACAAGATCACCCAGTCCAACCATCCACTGTCACCGATAGCACTCGCTAAACCATGTCCCTCAACTCAAAATCCAAACGTTCCTTGAACACCTCCAGGGTCGGTGACTCCACCACCTCCCTGGGCAGCCCATTCCAGTGCCTGACCACTCTTTCAGAAAAGCAGTATTTCCTAACGTCCAGCCTAAATCTCCCCTGGCGCAGCTTGAAGCCATTCCCTCTGGTCCTATCACCAGTTACATGAGAGAAGAGGCCGACCCCCAGCTCGCTACAACCTCCCTTCAGGTAGTTATAGAGAGCAATGAGGTCTCCCCTGAGCCTCCTCTTCTCCAGACTGAACAATCCCAGCTCCCTCAGCCGCTCCTCATAAGGCCTGTGCTCCAGACCCCTCACCAGCTTTGTCGCCCTTCTTTGAACCCGCTCCAGGGCCTCAATGTCTTTCTCTCAGTGAGGGGCCCAAAACTGGATGCAGTACTTGAGGTACGACCTCACCAGTGCTGAGTACAGGGGGACAATCACTTCCCTGTTCCTGCTGGCAACACTGTTTCTGATGCAAACAAGTGATTCAGAAGTGAGGCTTCTGATACCAACTCATTTTGCTTATTTTTGACATGCAGCTGGGTCTTTTCCTACTGTAAGTCCTCTACCTGCTTATTAATGTTGCTAATCATACAGACTTGGTTGATCTCAGTAGAACAGAACTACTAAATAACTCAATAATCTTTCCTTGTATCTCTTCGATATATTTCTTAACAAATACAGCCACTTTGTAGACTGTAAGATCTTCATTAGTGTTTAAAATACTGAAGTGTCCCCTTGGAAAAATCCATCTTTCTATGAAGTTTTTAAAATTTTATATCACTCTGTTAGCACGTCTGAAACATATCTTACCTTCATTTTTCAGCTTAACTGTTTCTGTTGTGATCTCTGCTCATAACTCAATAACTGTCTAATTCTATCATAATTTTTTTTTTCCCTGGATCATTTCCTATGCAAAGATATGATTCTCATCACTTGTGCTAGCCTCATGTCTTATTGCAAATTCAGTTCAAATGTTCTCTTTCTTCATTTTCAAAACTCTGTAGTCTTGTTTCAACCTGTTTCACTGGTCCTTTAGCCAACTATTTTCTCATCTCCCTATTCTTTTTCTAAGGTCTTCACCTCTTTCATGCACTCTACGCTGACATGACCATATTTCATCATGTTTACAGCCCTGTTTTTTTCTTTTTTTCCCAAAGGTAAACACTGCACTCTGCTACTTATCAATCAGTCTCAATGTTATACTCTCCATGCCCCTGGCTTTTGTCCTGGCTGTGTAGATGTTCCAGGCCACCTTCCCCCATCTCCTATCTATTCCCTTCCCAGGGATTCTTTAGTTCTGAAGGCTTGGGAGCAGCAATGATACACTAATTGTCCATTCATCAGACACGTAGCAAAAAGCCTTATTGCATGTGTGTCAGCTGAATGATGCGGGTGATGTAGGGTCCATTTTTTATTATTTTTGCTTTTAATGAATTTTTGAAATTATTGAAAATTTTGAAATTATTGAAAAAGTGCTTAAAAATAATGCCACTGCAGCAAATGAAAGACTGGGGACAAGAAGTAATCCTCTATGTTTGCAATGCCCACTATTTTAGGTAGAAATCTATTTCCCTGTAACTAACTGATGCTTTTTTTCTTTTCAACCTGTAGTGTATTAAATATGTGTTTGCATTTGTATTTATTGCAATTTTAATTCTTTTAAATCCTACCTGCCACAGCTCTTGAAAGAACTGGAGAATAACTATATCCATAATTTTTGTAAGTCATTTATTGTAGCGGAAAAGGATTATTTTTTAAAATGTGGTGGAAAAATATGACATCTTCAGTCAGGTAATAAATTCAGATGAACTTCTCCCTCCTTTTTTTTTTTTTTTTTTTTTTTTTTTGCCTGTTTAGCATTTTCCACTTTTTTACTCTGTGATGTACAAGCCCTCACTGGTTAATTATGTATATATTTAGCTACTGCATGTGTTGGGCTTATTATTGTCATCTAATTAGATGTAACTCGAACTACTTGCTTCTAGAAAAATCATTAAAAATTCTTTCCTAATGACCTAGAGATGACAAAATGTCTGTAAAGTGTGAAGAAGCAGACAAGCACAGGAACATCGCTCTTAAAGAGTGTTAATCCAGATGCTGCAATCATCTAATTAAACAATATTTTGCTGTCATTAACATTTTCACCAAGGAATTGCAGTTATAATTTCTTTGTCAGCTGTCTCTAGCTCACTTTACCTTCAAAACTAAAGTGCCATATAAAAACGTTAAATTGGATGGTTTAATTAAAAAGTTTTTTTAATGAAGAAACATATCCAGTTATTCTGAGAACTCATTTACTATGCCTCAGTTTTATTGTTCAAGTAGATTAGTGTCAGAGGCTTGCAATATTTAATATTCAGCCTTTAATATTAATCTCTGTAAGCCTACTTGGTAAGAAATCTGAAGCTTCTAAAAAGGTATAGTGAGTACCAATAGTAGTACAGGTTTACGTTTTATGTTTATTTATCCAAAAGGAAAAAAAAAAGATTTTTGCTGGAATCATCATGCAATTAAAGAGAGCTGAATCTATTAATCTGCTGACTTTTTACTCTGAAAATGACCATTAAAAAGTCAGAAATGATCAAGAAAACATTCCTAAGAAAGTTAAACCACTAATATTTATGCATGTTTAGAATTAGGGATTTGTAATTCCATTACAGCCCTAGATCACTGTCTTCCACTCTGATAAGCATAGATGTGTGGTCCTACCTTGTCATGTGCATTCGGTCTCCTTTCACAATTTAAACTGGGGTCCATCCTCCTGAATCGCTTTTATTTGTTGATATTAAAAAGAAAATTGTTGAAGGAAAACACACTATTTTATTAAACAACTGAATGGATTTTCTTAGTAGCTAATCTCTTCATATGAATTAAAAATTCTGAAGGAGGTGGGAAGTAAACATTTTATTTATTTTATTTAGACTATGGTGATATTGTTAAACCCAGAGTCAGAAGTACTATGTAGTACATTGCTAATCCTGTCCAAACTGCAAGATTATCTTCAAATTATTTCTCAGTATGTAATTTTTTTTAAAAGCACACAAGTTGCTGCTAACATGGAGCTAATTCCAGAGGATCATTTTCTCATGTGACCGTACCTTAAGTAAAGTATTCTGTCAGAATCACACAGCAAAGGAGAACTCATGTATGGTAGCTAGAGTTGGGATTGTTTTTTTCTTGCACTATGCACTTATCTGTGATTTTCCCATGTAAAATTGGAACAGAAAGGCAAAATCTCATTGATGGAATTTATTTAAATTGAAATGAAGTGAATGAAATAAATATTGAAATTAAAAGAAATCTCAATATAGTAAATATCTGTATAGAAATTAGTGATTTTGAATTATCCTAAATTTTCTTTTAAGAATTTTGCAAAAGAATATTCTCACCTTTACAGATGTTTTTGCAAAGCATTTTCAAGATCTGTTTTCGTTACCATAAAAGCTTTTGATTCTGAAGAGTCATCATTTTTTTGCTTATGCTTTTATTAGACTATGCTCACCTCCATCATTCTTTTCCTCAATCTCAAAGTTCTTTTAGTCTGCTGTCTAAATAAACATAACCAATTCATGTAAGGTAAACATGTCACTGAATTATAAGTGAGATAAAAGCATACAGTAGTTAAAATCATTTCCTTACATTCCAAACATTATATGGACTTGTTCTTGTTTTCTTTTTGGAAACTCTTCTGTTAACTGGGGATTCTGATGGAGAGAAAAACATTTGTTGTACAAGGATATACTTGTATGGAGGCCATATTTTATAGAACCTTGTGACGATGTCAAGAAACTGTATAAATTGCATGTCATTAATCCCTTGCTAAAGCTGAAAATAATACTCTGATTTGAAAGACGCAGAAAAGGAGACAGACTTAGCTTACTTAAATATTTATGAGAAAATAAACAAGCAAAAGATTAGTGTTCTACCAGATACTACCTTTCGTTTTCGTCCTTCACACAGGTAAATTATGCTTTATTTCCTGGTTTAATTGATAATAACAATTAATTTAGTCCAACAATGGTCTTGCATTCATTCACTGTTGATATTATAGAAGTATCTTTGTTCCCATCCATGTTCATTTGTATGTTGTACATAGTGCCGAGATTGCTTTTTTAAATGAAGTAGAATTTGCACTTAAATTACTTTTTTTTTTTAATATTCTTGTGGACACGTTTGTTTTCAAAACACAAAAAACAATGCAAAATTGTTAACAATGCACACCTTTTCCTTTTCCAGCAAGACTACATACAAAATAGAAACAGACTTCATGTTCATCAACTTCTATTGAAAAAATAAGGTGTTTGTAGAGCAGTATAAGTTTCATATTTCATTAACGCAGAGCTGATTTTTTTGTGTAGAATTGCAAATGCTACTCTGAACAAGGAAGTCTGTGTTTTCCTGTGCCAGGTTTTTTACCCCAGGAATCTGTCCAGAATCTGGAAGGAAGCAGTTAGTGAGACAGGGCTGTAAATCTGCTGCAGGACTGGGAATTGTTAACCTGGGTTATTTCAGTCTGCTAATTATATTATATAAATGCACACACATATATTTATTACTTGATTTTGTTTTTTAATACTCATGTTGCATATTGTGTGATTTCCAGTAAATCAATATGGTGGATGGTTCTGTAGTGAGCAACTTCGTTTGTCTTATCAGTGAAATGTTAGATACCACTAAATAGCAGTTGGCACAGGAGTAACAACCTCTTCCAAACGCACTTTTCCTGGTGATGAACTCATAAGTTTCAGTTTTTTTCAGTTGTTCTTTTGAAATTATCTAGAGATGACTTTTGCATATTTGGGCTTTTGGGATGTCAGTAATGTTTCTTCCATTATGTTTGGACAAAGTGGCCTGGGGCAGTCAGCTCCATTTTTAAAAATAGTAAAATGTTTTTTATTTTTCAAACTGATTAGGAAATAGTGTTAAAATAAACATGTATTTTTCCACCTTCAGTTCTGCAATTACAGTGAGTTCTCATCCATTCTTTACCAGAAAAGCACTGTGGGGAATAACAGAATAATATACTTCAGGACAGATCCAGATTTACAAGCCTCAAATACAGCCTCTTGTTGTTGGACTCTCAATCTTTACCAACCAATCATATTGCATACAGTTGATTGAAAAATGATACTCTAATAGTTTTAGATTTTATCACTTGTACTGTAAAAGCAGCTTCATGGAAATAAAAAATAAGGTACTTATTGGCATATGGTTTTTTTTTAATTGATTTTGAAATATACTGTTCTCTTTATGTTATGCTGATGTCTGTGTTGACTTTTGATTCAGGAGCAACAACTGAACAACTACTTTTGTCTGGTAAATTTATACCTGTTTCTATCAAGTGGTATAAATCAGGAACATGCAACGCAACGAATGCAACTACTGGATTGCTTTTCAACTGATACCATTTCCTAATTCTTAAAACATTTGCTTTCTTAATAGGACGAACGTACAATGATCTGAACCAATATCCTGTATTTCCGTGGGTCTTAACAAACTATGAATCTGAAGAGTTAGACCTGACCCTTCCAGGCAACTTCAGGGATCTTTCAAAGGTATGATTCAGCTCCATTATTGGCACTTAGCCATCCTTTTTAGCAAGAAATATTGTTGTTTTATTATTTATATTCTGTTTAATACGAAGGTCTTTATAGAAAGTAAAAAAATTATGAATTAGAGTTATATTTTAGAATCATTTTATATTGAGTCTATACATCATAATATTTACATGTCCCTGCCTGATCCAGTTCCAAACCTGTAACACCTCAGTGCCTTTTGACTTCCAGTTCCTGGGTGCATCAGGCCACTTGATCCCATTAATTATCTCCCTCACTTCATGAAAACCGATCCAGTGGAAATAAAAAATTTGAACTAATTTTTCACATTGTTGCAGGGGCTAGACTGTAATAGCAGCACTTGTTTAATAATTATTCATTAAGAAGTACTTATGTGTTTTAGAATATGGACTGTCTGGTTCCTATTATTACTTGTGGAGGGTTTTTTTATCCTCCAACCAAATTTGGACAGTTAGTTCCTTATAATAATATAATTCTTATTATGTATTTTCCTAATATCACCACACTATGGTCTATATATTCACATCTGTTACCCAACTTGTGCCACCAGGCTGATGAGAATGCGTGTCCTAACCATGTATGGCAGAATCACCTAGGGGAGGCTCTACTTATGTTCTTCTTCCAGAAGAACAGGAAATGGTTTGGATCTGAGTTTTGGGTATACTATTTCCTGGTTCATATCAGCCAAGATAGTGCCTGTGCCTTCTCATCAGGAAAGGCTTCGCGACATCCCCAACATGAGGTGTCTGTTGTATAGGCCTGACAACTTCCTTCCATCCTAGATTTCTTACATCTTTGGTTCTTCAGCCAGGAGACAGAAGTTGCTCATGCACTTTGAGTAAGGCTCAGAACTGCAGAAAACTGTCACTTGCTGGCTTTAGGAATGAGGCTAAAGAGAATAAGATGACCCTCAAGGGTGTATGTGGCAGTCCCACATTATTTGCTTCTGTTAGGGATGAGAGTTTTTGGTGTTCCCGCCTTTAAGTCTGCTTTTCTTTCCTCCTTTTCCTGCAAAAATCTTGGGCAGATAGATCCCACCCTGCTTATCCCATAAACTTGCATCCCTGCTGTACTTACAGTGCCTGTAGATGTGTTTCGTAACTGTTCTTTAAAGCCTGTTTTTGTGAGATTTCCACAGTAACTTGAGTAGTACTTTATTGTAAAATAACAAGAGGAGGCATATTAAGTTTCCTCTCCCTTTCCTCTTGGGTAAGTAAATAAGTTTGCTTTGTTATTTTTATTTTTTTATTTTAAGAAATAGAAATCAAACTACATTAGCAATATGCCTCAAATGTAGTTAAGTTGGTTGAGACACTGTTTATGTTGTAAGAACTTTGGCCGTTTCACAATATTATAAGTATGCTTCACAAATGTGTTTTTCACTTATAAAATGCCATTGTAATGCATACCAGGAACAATAAAGGAAATCTGCAAACATGAATAGAGATCAGCAAGAATCTTGCATAGGCTCGTTTGCTAGCATGTATAAAAATATTTCTGTTTAAGAGTTATTAATTGTGATAAACCTTTCATTAAGACCTTACACGTTTCAAAATCCTTCTAATTCATTTCTTTCTAGTACGAATAGCAGTGTATGTGTGGTGTATGTGTGGTGAAGTGCAACAAGATTAGACTGTGTCTCATGAGTCCTTTGTTAGCTACTTGGTTTTGGTTGAATCCAAATTTTTACGGCAGCCTATTAAAGTATATAATTGCAACAGGAAGCATGGTGATAGCTGAGTAGATATGTTTTCCTCATGAGTCAGTAAAGACTCATTATGGAATTAGTGCTTGTACAGTTTATTAAGTATCATCACAATCCTGGTACTGCTCTCCTTTAAAAAGAAATGTGAAATCAAATCCCCACTTATTAGTTTCTTTCAGAATCCGTGCAGTGTGTGCTGCAGTATTTTGCTCGAGGAACTTTTCTTACACAGTTTGATAACTCATCCTCTTATTAGAAAGCTACTGGTGGTTTCTTCTGGCAAAGCCTGGTTCTGGCCACTTTGAACAAATCTACATAGAAGTGGTTAAGTAGAGTGGTCTCCCCTTTCAGGCAAGATCTGGGCTGCATTTATTCCGTGGATGTCTAAGAAAGCACATATGCAATCTGTAAAGTGTTTTGGGAGCCCTCAGGATGAAAGGGGTGTAATTGCCATTTTTTTCCAGTGTTTATTACAGTAACATCTGATAGCAGTTCCTTAGGTTTTATTTCACAATGGTTTTAAAAGGAAATATAGATTAATGACTTTCTGTAAAAGGCAGTGTCCAGTTAGTACAAAATGCAGTACTTCTGTGCACTTCAGCTGTTACGCGTTACTTGCACCCTGTTTCAATTCATGCTTTATCAGTAGAAATCTTAAAAATCAGATCCAACTTGAAGTATTTCCTTTGCAATTCTGTTTTAATTTTCATTCTTGTCCAATATCTGTAAGTAAGCTCCATCTTTCCTCAATTGGGAGGTGAAGCCTGAGCAGCCTAGTGCTTAAAAACTGGAGCCAACAATTTATTATTCACATTATTGAAACTAAGTGTGCCACCAGGCTTCAGTCAGACCTCTGGAGCAGGTACACAGTGTATTTTCCACAGGACCTGGTTCCTTGTGTCACATTTTACCCTGCAGTGCTTTCCTGCAGATCTGATGGCAGCTCGGAACCTCCAGCTAAGCTGCTGATGGAGAAAATCTCCTTTGTCAGTTCCTGACCTTCTGTCTTCCCACACGTTTGCCCTTCTTGGGTTTCAAAAAGCCTCTGTCCTTAATATTCAGCAATTAATATGCCTCAAACAATCTTTTGAAGCTAGAAGAAGTCTAGCACTACTACATGCGTGGTAAAAGCGCTCCAGAGCAGTGAAATTAAAAGTGATGCCATTCTATCATATTTTGTACTGTTGGTTTAAAACATTTTTCATAGTTAACTGTAGATATAAAATCTAACATTTTAAAATGTTTAAAATTTGTCCATTGTCACACAAGGTTCCAGTGCCATTTGTGATAATGGAATATAAGTATTTTGAAATATTTTAACCTCTGATTACTAGTCTTTCTGTATAAAAATCTTACACATCACCTTTGCATTTTCACAGATGCTAAGTGAATATAAACTATAAATGTAGTTCATATGTTTTGTGGAAATGAAATTAGATGTGTTCGGTCTGCCTATGATGTCAGTGACAGAATAAAGCATATGCCTTTTGCATTTAACTCATATTGAAATATTTACATTTCAGCAAAGCAGTCTTGAGCATATAACTTGTCCATTCCTCCTATTACATTTTATTCTGACTTTATGTAGCACTCCTTACTGAGGCACCTTTGCATTTGAATGTTGTTTGTCCTTTCAGAGCAATTATATTTAAGTATATTTAAACATTAGTCTAAAAATGCTGATATCCTTTTTCTTTGAAGTGTGTGGAAATTCCCTTATCAAGAGATTTTTTTTCCTTGTTTTTTTTTCTTTTTTTCCCCTCTCTTTTTACATAAAATTTGAGATTTAAAAAATAGAGCACATGGTCACTGAAGGTGACGTAGCTGTTGGATATATTGGACTTTTCATTTGATTAGACAGCATAGGCTCAAGTTTTATTCATTACATATACAAGGTTAAAGGTTATATTTATTGTTTGACAGAATGAAAAGCTAGTGAAAGAGGCTGTTATAGATACGTAGATTATCTTTTTACTATCAAACAACCCTGTGATCTGCTTATTTTCTTCTTCACTAAGATCTCCTTTGGAAAAATACCTATAGTAGTAAACATTTGTACACAAAATGTACATGCAGCCCCTCCTGTATCTTGAATTTTTTTGCTTATGGTTTTCATGCAAAGTACTTAAGATGTGACATTTTTTTGTGCAAAATTCTATGACTTTTACTCGTAAATTATACTGAATGCATGAGTTTGACATGCTGCATTGTCCCTGCTCATTAAACTGTAAATGGGAATTTCTCCTCATTTACTTCTAGTCATACATCCGGTTAAATAAAATGATTTCTTCACCAGGCAAAGTAATACTAGTATTGACGTGTACGAGATATCACACGCCCATTCATTGAGTGGAAAATTTTTATTTTGTTAATATAGAAGGTGTTTGACTGACGGGTGGTGATAAGCATAACCACTTTTTCTTATTACTGTGCCATTTCAAGAAAAGGAAGTGATAAAGCCCCAAGGCTTCTAAATGTAATAATGCAAATGAACGCGTCGAGGTGTGAATATTTCAAGGCAAACCGCACTTAATACTTCCTAAAATGTGTATGCTATGAAATGGAGTTCACGGATATCAAGAGCCACTCTCACTGGAAAAATTAAATCAGTTTCTGTAACTAAAACTTCCCTCTTTATCGTATGCAACTCAACCACCAAAACAAAAATTATTTTGTTTCTCACTTGGGTTAAGCCACACAACTACACATTCCTTTTCTTAAATAGAAAGTTAATTTACCAGGTGAAATTCTCATACTTTGAAAATACAGAACTCTTATGTCAGTTGATAGTTTTGAGACTGCCAAAGAAAAGCTGTTTTTAAGTTTGGATAAAATTCAAATTTATTATAAACTTTAAAGTACCCTGCTGAGATGCCCTACTTAAAGGTTGATGTTTATTGTTGTTATTTAATAAAAAAAGCAAACAGTCAGAAAAAGCTCTCTGTATTCAGCTAAAACCAAATAAATCCAAACTCAAAATTCCTTTTGTACCCAGTTACAATTTTGTGCGGTGCATGAGAAAAAGAGATAAATAGATAAAGTAGCTGCTGTATGAATTAGAGTCAAGATAAGCAGCATATTTCAGTGGCCAGATAAATAGGATGCTGCATTCAGTTCTGCTCTCATGAGAGAATGTAGTTCTATGAAGATAGCTGGCAAAACAGTAAATATTACATGAGCTAGCATAACATGTCCAGTGGATATAAACACTAGATGTATTGACAATACACTGGTTCAAAGGCCAGATCTCTGAAGAGATTAGCCAGATAAAAAAAAGAATGACATGAATAGAAGCATGTTTTTAATGTTAAAGTAAATACTTACTTTATATTTAAATGGGAACAGAAGCATGAAATAAACAGCAACCTTTGGTCACATCAGAAGTGAAGTGACCAAATAGACATTGAAATAGAGGGAGATGTTTTGCTTGGTTGTAAAAAAGAGTGTATTATAAAAGCTTTTTAGGAGAAGGTATATTATCTGTTTTTGTTTTTCTTTTTTTTTTATTAATTAAAAAAAAAAAAGTAAGTGATGTATTTGGTAAAAACATTTTGTGAGATTTTAGAGAAATAATTTTGTATTTAAGGTTCAGAACAATTTGTCTCACTCAACTTTAATTTCCGTACTAGTCTTATCATTAAAGTACTGGACTGAAAGTCAATATATGGATTAACCTTTGTCTTTATATTTTTTGTGCATGTCATTTTAACTAGTTTGCACAGTAAAGGCGTCTCAATGAAATGAAAAAAAAAATATTTTCATCCATTATATGAAGATGGAGGGATCATTCCATTTATAGAGTTTACCAGCATTTTATAGCTATAGTATTGGATTAAAACTGTGTTAGTTGACTTTCTGGATTGAGAATGACACCGAAAAGCTATGAAAAATTCCATATGTATATCCTTTGTAAGAATAAAATCAGAAATGTCTCATTCATACAATAAGGAAATGTGAATGACTACCCTTATGTAGAAGTTACCATCTAGCAGCGCATATGCCTTATCAGAGTAAATTAGTTTATTCTTTGCTGAAAGATGAAAAACAACTAAGGAAACTGTTGGTGGTAGACTTCTTTCAATTTGCTCTGTGCTTGCTATTTTATTTACTGAAATTCCTTCTTGCAGAAGGAATTACATTCATTTGATGTACACAAATTGTGCTTAAGCAGCAAGACGTTTAATTGTAGAGTAAAATAAAAGAGAGGTATGATCACTTTTAATGCATTTTCAGAGTGTATGATTTCCTACATCAGGAGAGATAGAAATGTTTGTGGAATGGCAAAATTAACCCATATATCCTGAATCCCAGTACAGATCAATTCTTCATTCAATACAGTATCTCCAAAGAAGTCAAAGTGGGACTTCCTACGTAGAGAAAAATCTCCATCTCCCCTGCTTCCTTCCCTTCCCTTCCCTTCCCTTCCCTTCCCTTCCCTTCCCTTCCCTTCCCTTCCCTTCCCTTCCCTTCCCTTCCCTTCCCTTCCCTTCCCTTCCCTTCCCTTCCCTTCCCTTCCCTTCCCTTCCCTTCCCTTCCCTTCCCTTCCCTTCCCTTCCCTTCCCTTCCCTTCCCTTCCCTTCCCTTCCCTTCCCTTCCCTTCCCTTCCCTTCCCTTCCCTTCCCTTCCCTTCCCTTCCCTTCCCTTCCCCTCCCTTCCCCTCCCTTCCCCTCCCTTCCCCTCCCTTCCCCTCCCTTCCCCTCCCTTCCCCTCCCTTCCCCTCCCTTCCCCTCCCTTCCCCTCCCTTCCCCTCCCTTCCCCTCCCTTCCCCTCCCTTCCCTTCCCTTCCCTTCCCTTCCCTTCCCTTCCCTTCCCTTCCCGTGATTCCCTTCCCTTTCCCCTTGCCCTTCCCTATCCCCTTGCCCTTGCCCTTGCCTTCCCCTTCCCCTTTCCTTTCCCTTCCCCTCTCTCTCTGCTAGGAAATTCCCACAAAACATCCTTCAGAAAGGTTTTAGCATGAAAATTTCCATCTGTGAGAGAAGCTGGATGACTCTCATAATGTTTCACCTAAACAGTCCACTTTATTCAACAGATATTTTGTGCATTTCAGCATTTTCCCTCAAATGAATCCTAAAGTAATTGAAAGAAAAATGGATTCTGACTCTGAAAAGAATTTTTATGAGGATGAAGGTAATCTTCAGAATACAGCTTTTTAGGTTTATCATTTAATAAATTGAACATATGTCTTCTGAAAGTAGATTATTTTAGCTACTTGTGCAGGCATATTTTACATAAAAGGGGAATGCACAATCTTGTAACCTATCTTTTATCTTCTAAATTGAAATAACACTTCTCTCTCAAGAACCTTGAAAACACGATGATTTATTTACATTATGTTTTATGTGCCTTAGGAAAGAATTGTCAAGGTCTTGAGAGAAAATACCTTTTCCATATACAGCTGCATATATATATATATATATATGCATGTATAAAAATAAGTTACTTAAAGTTAAATTGCCATTAAAAGCAGTATTTTGGTAATATACAAAATAAAACATTTTATAATTGATTTGGAGCATCAGTTTTGTTTCACAACTCTTCTAACTACTGTAAACATTATACAGTAAAAAAAATTCTGCATAGTTGATTTGATGATAGACATCTGATCATTTTCAAATATATATTGAAGTACATGGAGTTTTGAATTTCAACCTTGCCATGATCACCATATCCCTTCCTTATAGTGCTTTCAAGTATGTATGTACAATAACATTATGACGGGTTGTGCCTCTCTTGTTCATAGCTTCAGAATTCAGTGTAGCACAGGGCAAGATACACCTTCACAGCGGAGGAAAGAAATATTCTCAGGGAGTTTTTCCATTACAAAGTGCAATCTCACAGATTCATCTGCCGTTTTGTATATCCTTCTCAGAGGGGGTGAACATTTGCTGTAAACAGACTCTGGTGTGAATTACTGCCTTAGCTTTGGAAATGTTCAACTGGGGACTGGAATTTGTTCTGGTGGAGACATGGATGCAGAGTGTCCTCAGGGTGGTATTGCCAGATACCATTCAGTCCACAGACCAACCCAGAACCCCCAAATAATTTAGTGAAGTGCACATATATCTGCACAGTTTGTCAGCCCAATAGGAAAACAATGTCTTTTAATAAGTTACTCTTTCAAGAAAGTCATTGGACAGTGATTTTAATGTATTGGCAACCTATGTGCTGCAGTAATGCTGGTGTGTTTCCTGAAAGTGCCAGGATGTGTAATCAAATTAACAAAAACACCAATATTTATTTTATTCTTTTTTCAGTAGTTCAGAAGCAAGCCTGGAAAGTGTTAGGGAATTGCTCATATTTCTTTTTCAAGAATGTTTTGTGAGGTCTTGCAGTGCAATCTGCATCAGATAACACTGATCCTTAGGGATTACTTGTACATTTTACACGTATGTGAAAGCTATTAACATCTCCATGACACAGCAAAGTATTAAGCCTCAAGAGTGTTTCATGTGAAAAATAACAAAATCATTGTGCTTTTAAATGTAACTTTTCATCAAGCACTATTTAAAAACAAGCTGTGGTATTTAAAATTGGAAAACATTAAGTTCTATGTCAGTCTTTTAAAAAGTCATCTCAAAAAACATAGCAATACTAGGAATAAAATATCTGTAGACTTAGAAGTGTTCAGTTACATATGTAGTGCAGTGAAACACAATGATTTGACCTTGTACTGATAATTCTTGTTGTAGATGTTAACTCAGAAGAGCTGTGCTTTGGAGTGAAATGCAAGAATAATTGTTAGCATTTTGAAAAAGATCAAAATGTTTATTTTCAGGGTGTAATTCCCTTAATAACAAGAATTGATAATAGAAATTTTAACTGAACACTTGAGAACTTCAAAACAAGTAATTATTAAAAATTGTAGTAAGTTCTTTAGCTTGAAAATGTGTTCTCCTCTAAGTATTAAACTCTGTATGTTTGATTAATTTTATTAGAAAATCTAATATATGAAGGTTCTTTGTAGATAGGTATTAGACAATACACTACTAATATTTCATCTGTATAAACTGATTTAAGATCACTTAGCATTCATTTCAATACTTTATTTAGTTAATGTTGTATTTCCTTTATCTCAGTGTCTTTTTATCACGCAGTAATAAATAGATTCCACAATAAATAAATTGAGATAAAGAACATAAAAAAATTATAGAAAAGAATGCATCACCTGAATATATGTATCAAAATCATCAATTCCTATTACTGTCTTACATTTCTTTTTTTTTCCCCAATTTGTACAGACTGTCTGTTATGTATAAGTAGAATGGACTTAGACTTGGTGAATAATTTCCAAGCTTTTGTGCATTTTTTAAGAAAAAGCTTGTTCATTTCTTTGAGTAAAACCTTGCTTTGTTCAGCCGGAAAGTAAATCCAGTTTTGCAGGGCTATGCATGGATTTTAGTATTTCTGCTTAGGATCACCAGACACCATCAGCAGGTCTGTGTGAAATCTTTTCATCATGAACTGCGCATTACAAAGTATCCTGTGTGAGCAAAAGTCAGTTTTCATTAGCTGTGTGATTATGGTGAATGACAGCAACAGAAATATTAGTTTGGCCTCAGTGCATTTTAAATGCAGTTTTAGAAGTCTGTTTCCAGAACAATGTTACTGAATTAATTGGGAAACAACTTTTTGAAAGTTTGCAGGTACTGAACACTTACATTTGTCAATTAAAATAAGGAAAGTCGTAACACTTTCAGTTCACAAAACCTTTAAATACAATTCTAAAAATACAGCAATCTGAAAGGATTACTACAGCATGGAATGAGTTTGATTGCAGAATCTCATAGGTAGCAAGTCTTAACATAGAATTAAGCCATGACATGTCAGGCATGCTGTCCTTCGGCTGATGTTTGCCCTCTTATCCTTTTGCAGCCTATTGGTGCTTTGAACCCAAAGAGAGCGGTATTCTATGCAGAACGTTATGAGACATGGGAAGATGATCAGACTCCACCTTACCATTACAACACCCACTATTCTACATCTACTTCTACTCTGGCGTGGCTTGTTCGTATTGTAAGTATTTCTAGGTCCTGATTTTTATTAATAATTTAATTACAGCATCTCTTCTGTCAACTACCTCTGTATAAAAATCTCAGTGCTCTTTACTAAAAGTCCCATAAATCATCTGTGTATACTATGTGTACTCATCAGTAGTCATCAGGAGTTTTTTGTTACCTAGGCAGTCTAAAATATATTTAACTTTGGTGGTGTAAGGTCAGGGTAAACCATGTGATGAAAAAAATCCATTTAAAACTAAATCCATCTGAAAGGACTCTATTAATACAGAAAACTGATATTACTCACATGTTCATTTGTTATTTTCAACTACAGATAGGTATACACAACATTAAAGAAAAACCTTTCACAAAAACCACATCTGACTGTGTCAGAGTGAGAGGGGAATTAAAGCACCAGTTCTATATTAAAATAATATAGAGTAATATTTATGCAAATGATCTATACTTCTTGGTAGATTAATAACTTAAAATTTTCTGTAATGCAAAAATATAGGTTCCAGCTTCAAACTGTTCTTTCAGTCCTAGTAATCTCATCCTTATATCCTTTTCTTAAAATCAGACCTAGAGAAAGGGGCCAAACTGCAAAGATGATAGAATGAATCTCTATTTGGTTTACGTGTAAACAGAATGAATTACGGAAAATGGATTGTTGATGAGAGACTTAAGGTTTCATACAGAAACCTGAATTCATGAAGAATTGAGTCACTGTGTAATTACTGAACTTAAACTACACTCTGACAATAAAAATCTGTCACATAAGATGCACTGTAAGCATGTTTCACACACAACCAGCCAAAACAGAGCTGCACAGAGGTGGAGATCTGTGTTATCACTCATCTTAGGTTCTGTTCTTCTGCTCAGAAGGGAAGAATTAATGTGTCTGTGAGTTCAGGACATACTCCTTAAACCCTTGGGAAACAAAGTGTTGATTACACTCCCCTAAAGGGTGATCTCTGGACTCCTTTTTAATGCTGCTAAATTATTCATGTACTGTGAATACATTTTATGTGCTTTCTTGTTCAGCTAAAGTTTATTTAAAACAATGGTTTTAATTGCATGTTTATCTATTATTTTTGGCTACTATTCAACTAAAGATCTTCTCTTGCTAGTCGGCAAATTCCTAGGTCTGAAAGTCTGCTTGCTATTTGAATGTACAGCACACCAAGGAATATTCATTTCCTGTATTAGGCTAATGCTGTGTCATTTTTACTGCTGTTGTTTATATAGTACCATAGGTGTTCTCACTCTCTTTCTTTCGTGCACAAAAAGAGTGAGAGAAAAAGTTCTCTACCTTGATGACCTCACAATATGCATCTGACAGATTATGTTTGTTAAAACTAACAGAATATTTGAAGATGAGAAAGTAGAAATCAAAAGGAAAAGTAGTATTTTCCATGGCAGAGATTACTGGTGGCAAGGTAGGGAACAACTTAGGGAGAATTTAAATAATGGCAAACCTAGATAGCCATTTGAGGACTTTCTAAACACAAGTGATTAGAACAAGCAGTCCCTACTGGGAGGAGACAATAGAAGTGAAAGGAAGACAAGCCTGGGGAAACTATAAAGCTCAGTAAAGGGGAAAAAGAAAAACATGTTGAGATCTGATATAGCTGCAAGTGGAAAACCAAAATAAAGATTTGAAAAAAAGTGTGTAAAGTGACAGTGAAAGATCATAGATTACAAAGTCATAGTTATCCTAGTGAGAGATTTTTGGCAATTAAGTAGTAAATAAAAAATCCTAAGGGAGATTATCATGCCAGTGAAATTGATAGATAAAGCTAAGTGAGATTTCTGGCATTTAAATAAGGATTTCTTCCTTGAATTTTGTGAATTTTGAAATCATCTTTTGATACACGTTTACGAAGACTGTAAAAATTATTTACAAAAAACAAATTGCTTCCTAGTCCAGGAAAAGGCAATGAGAAGTAGAGAGATTCAGAAAGAAAAAACACTTTCAGTATTTCAGAAGATTAGAGATGATTCAAGGAAAAAGCTCTATTGTAAAAAAGTTTTTGTCAGAAAGGAACAACAAAATGATAGTGAAAGAGAAATGGAAAATGAACTCATAGAAGAACATTGAGTAAATAAAGGAATAAAAGTAAAAGGAAAGAAAAAAAAAGAGACATTTGAAGAAAACAAACAAGCAAACAAAGAAAAAAAACAATGACAAAAACTGCACTGGGAATGAGCCTAGACAGGAGCAGAATAATGTAGAGTAATTTAAAACTAGGGGGAAGAAAATACATGCCTAGACCTTTGTATTGGAGAAAACAGTAGTTGCACTAAGAAAGGTAGTTTCAGCCACTCTGGAGTACATCTATACAGAATTTTGTAATTGCCACGAAATCTTAAAAAAAAAAGATTGAATTTTGTTTCTTGGTTTTGACAGATGCAATTTGATTCCTGTCAATTCTTTTGAAAGCACTACAATATCACATTTCTGAGTCAATTCTTCTCCATACTGTCTTATATTTCCCTCTGTTTCTGTCCTTTATTTAATCTATCAGGCTACTTTTATAAAGTGCAATTTATATCTTAGACTCAGTTCTCTCCAGTTTTATTATTTTGATATCATCAATCTCTGCCACCAATTTGCCATTAATAAGCTTTTCACTTTAGTACAGTTTTCTCTCAAACTCTTCTGTGTACTAAGAGTTTCCATAAACCATCCATCTTTTAAAGTGACCAATTTAATTACATTTTCAAAAAATGACAGTGGATTAACACATACAATTTGCTCTAAGGGAAATATGAAGGCGCTTTTAGGACAGTAAATGGTTCGGCCAGGTTCACCAGGCTTCTCCAGGTTAGTTACAGTCCCACCTGAAGACTGTATGGATGAGTTTGAAGCTCTCCCAATCATGATAACGCACACACTATTTTTCTTGCAGCTCACTCCAACAAATATATGTGCACCATTTACACATATGTGAACTGAAATTGCAATTCTTCGTTAACTTGTATAAATCCATGGTGCACTGAGGAATAGTAATCTTGATAGAATTCTGAAATGTCATGAAAGAATCTTGTATCTAGGTTATAAGAAACTGAGACTAGAAATGCTTGGTGCTATAATTGCAAATGAGACCCAAATGATCTCAGAAAATAGCTTTATCTCTAAATTCACCTGTTTGTTGAAAGCAATCAGCATTTTTTCTAAGTGAATTAGCAGATTACTGAACATTCGATGACTTCTTTATAGAGAGAGATACTGAATGTGAAAATCTACTGTATTGTTCAGCGAGGTTAATAAATATCATAAAAACTAACGTAGAGTGCCAGAGTTTATATAATATTGCTTTTCCCTCATATAACCATGGCTGAAGTCTTCTACACATCTCACATTTTTAGATATAAAACCAGGGAAGTCAATAAATAAACCAAAAAGTTCTACTTATTCCTTAGAAAATCTGAGCCATCATCCACAAGTTTTCTCCAGCAAACAGAGTAAAAGGTGCTCTGGAAGGGGATGTACTGTTCTGCTGATATAGTCCTATTTTGCACAAATGAAGTGAACTACTCATGGTTTATGAATCTGTTACTTTACCACCTGTTTCAAGAGTTATTTATTTTCATTTGTTTTCCATCTGGACCAGTGAATATTTAAGTTACAGATGGCAAAATAGTTAAAACAAAGCATCCTATTTCAAAATGCCATATACTGTAGTGACATGAATGTGTGCCTGAAAAGTAGACAGAAAACAGAAGAGTAGGCAGAAGAAGGAACTGTGTCTTGAATCATGTGGAAAGTGAATACCAGTGCTGTTTTTATGGTTTTTCAGATGAAATAAGCAAGAGTTACAGTGCAATTTGTTGTTCTCAGTAGTTGCTGCTGAAGAAACTATGTTTGCGTGAATTAAGAATCACAGAATCACAGAATGGCCAGGGATGGAAGGGACCTCAAGGATCATGAATCTCCAACCCCCCTGCCACATGCACAGCCATCAACCTCCTCATTTAATGCTAGACCAGGCTGCCCAGGGGCCCATCCAATCTGGCCTTGAACACCTGTAGGGATGGGGCATAAATTATTTACATCTTCATCAAATGACTGCTATAAAAAAGCATGATTACGAACTGATCAAGAATTTTGCAGAAGACAGTTGGTTTTCAGCTTTTGTTACAGCTACTAAGTACTTGCATAAGTTACAAGAAATTCTATGAGTCAGGTATGACTTGCCCCAAATCAAAGATGGGAAAGATTTTAAATTTTCTTGTAAATAGTTTGAAATGAACTCAAGCCTCCTATTCTGTAGACCTGAGCAAGGCATTCACAGCTATCTGAGATAAAAGGTGTACATCACTATGACAAAACTCCAAATACCCTCTTTTTCTAGTTCACAAATGGCTGAAAAGACACTTTTGTTTGACATATCTTGGCATGACACAACCTTTCCTCCTCTCTCCTCTACTCCTCCCATAAATGATTCTAGTGGGACTTTGTGATGTTAGAGGGGAGATGAAGGAAAAAAATGCCAGTGAGTTGAAAATTCCTTGTTCCTACAGCTCAAGCTTGTACACACTGTGATCAAGTGGCCCATAAATTTCTCTTCTCTTTGGCAGCGAACAAGGCGTGAATTTCATTCAGAATATTAGCAATGAGAGAGATGGGGTTATAATGAAAACATTGTGCAGCTTTATACCTTTCACAGCAACAAAACCTTTACATGAGATGACAGTAATCGGTATCGTAGAATAACAGTATTTAAATGAATATATTGAATGAGTTATGAATTGTATTTATATGATATAAGCGCTTGACTTTCCAGAGGAAGAAAAAATACTTTCAAATTATTTGAGAGGTTAGAGATAAAGCTAGTGAAAGCTCTGAATTTCTGCTAAGGATTAAAAAATCCAAAAAGATAGTCACAACAGGTCATAGTCGGATAGCATAATAGGGCACCCTGTAGTGCTCAACTATTAAAGGCTTAATCCTTGATTATGAATTTTATTACTTTTGTATATTTGTCTCAGATGCTTAAAATAATGTTGTCATGGAATTTTGGATTAATATTTTTACATAATTTATTGTAATTACATCATATTTCTGGTTTCTGCTTTTTTTAATCCATCAACTACTGATTTCAGAAACCCAGTAGTGACCCGCCGACAAGAAACTACATGCCTTACAAGGAACAATAGTGATAGGCAGGGGCTGATAGGGGACAGAATTGTTTGTGCTCACATCAACAATATATACATTTTTTTAGTACTGATAAGGTAGAAAAATATAGCATAATTTGCAGTGATACTGCAAATATATACAGAGATTTTGGTGGAGAATACATAGTTAAAATGAAAGCAATTCTAAAGTTAACGTATTTAAATGTGAATGTAAAGTTAAAATAATAATAACAATGATAATAATAACAATAACAATAATAATAATAATAATAGAACTTTAGGCAAAATAAATATAATACAACTCTGTTTATATTGTTCTCAGTTTACTAGCTCTAGATGTAAATAATACACTTTTTCATTTATATTTTAAATAAAGTTCCCTATAGAAAGCAATGAAAAATATAGATGTACAAAACCTTATTTTGTTTTTCTTTGATATTTTTTTATGCTGCTCATCATGTTGAGCTACTGTTAAATTTTAACATTCTGTTCAACTAATAAACCTCCTTCTCACTTGATTTGCACTACCTGCTTCAGTATTCACAAATGCAAACGAAGTCATTGTGCAGTGGGAGTTAGGGTCCAACAAGAAATTGTATTGTGCTGACTTTTCATTTGGTTTAATTATTTTAAATTAATTAATTAGCACATCTTGTGAGTCTCTTATTGGAAGAAATAGCTGTTGAGCTTATATTTTTTAACATAAATATATATTCTTTTGAATGTATCTTTTTAAAATAATTCCCTATGTCTTAAAAGAAAAAAAGATGAAAAAAGACTCAGCATTCAATTGGAAAGCAGGAAAATGTCTTACATTATTATAATGAAAAAGGTGGCATATTTGAAGTCACATACTCTGAAAATTAAGATTTTGTCCCTTGAAAAAAATATATTTGTTCAAAAATAAACAAATCCTTTAAGCTACTTCTGAAGTACTAGCATACTATGATGGCAGTAACAGAGACATCCCATTTCTTCTCCCTTAGGTAGAGAAATTTGGATTTTTTCTCTTTGAAAGAAAGTAACTTGTGTCAACTATTGCATATGGTAGAAAAGATTAATTGGGAAGACGTGAAAAGTAAAGAATGGAGAAAGAATGATCTCTGAAAATTTGAATTCCCTGTTTTTCTATTTTCCTCATCTTGTTAGATTTTTTTCAGAACCTGAGCATCAATGATTTCCTTACGTATCTTTAATTGTTGTTAAATGCTACTTTAACTGAATTACTTTAGTCCTCTTGAGTCCTGGATAATTTAAACAAGATATGTATAATGGCACATAATTCCCTCCAAGTTTCTTCATTAATTGAGAAGCTTTGTTCAGAAGTTTCAGAAAGGGAAATGGTGAATATATAGTATAAAATTCAAATAGTAGATGAACTTTAGTGTCAGTTGTGATCTGGTGATTACAAATTGTCTTAGATTCATGAAATTTCCAAATGAGCACATATACAAGGAAGTAAATTTGGGTATGACTTTAAAGGAAGAAACTCAACTTTTTCACATAGCCACCAGAGCACTTCTGAGAAAAAGAAGAAATTGCCTCCATCCACGTGGACATACTGCCAAATATTAATTGAAGCAGGGAGCTAATCTCATGGCTCTGGAAAACCAGGAAATTGGGAGTGATCTCAGTAGTCAGATCTTACTGTCAAAGTAAGGGTTTGGTCCACTGTCAAGCCCTTCCCTGCCAGGGTAAGCAGTTACATAAAAAATGGTTCTTCAGACTATCAGAGACTTGAGCTCTTCCTTAATAGCTGTTTCCATTTAGTAAGTATCGGGTGCACAGTTTCAGATAGAATTAGCAAAATTAAAAATTCTAGATAATTCATCTCTGAGTGCCTCTGTATACTAGTTTAAAAACCTAGCATAGAGATGAAGGATAGTTTGAATAGGGAAAACATGGTAGTTGATATTTGACTGCTCATAAACAATGGTCAAGTTAGACACCCTGTAACCACAGCCTGCCGCAAAACGTCAATACAGAAAGTCTGCTCACTATGAGGAAACATGGCATCTCTTGAGGTCTTTTAAATTGAATGAAAACAAAAGAAAAATCCAAGAAAGAGATTTTTTAAGATTTTATTTTGACATACTGTCTCACAAGGGTAAATAAAGCATGGTAATATAAATGACACAGGGAGTGTTTATGATGATTGCAGTGAGGTAGGCAACCATAGTAAACTGGAACTATTCTACATAGGTCTGTCACTGATGAATAATCAGTCTTATGGCCGAGTGAATATAAAAAATAACCTTTCCTGTCAGAACTCAAGATTGGTGTGTGCAAACTGTGTAAGCACCAATAAATGTACTAATATATTCAGTATAGGTAATCATGCATAGATACAAAGATGAGGTGCTGTATTTTCCTTTAATTCTTCCCTTATGAAGTATTTTGATCTGCAGAAGTCATTTGGATTTCATTAGAAACCTGCTGCATGATTCCTTCTGCTCTTTTCTTAATCCGTCTTCATTTCATTGACTACAGGAGCCCTTTACAACATTCTTTCTAAATGCAAATGATGGCAAATTTGACCACCCAGATCGAACCTTCTCTTCAGTAGCCAGGTCTTGGAGAAATAGCCAAAGAGATACCTCAGATGTGAAGGTAAGATATACGTATTATATATATATATACATATATTCATGTTGGGATAAAGAAGATTTTATGTTTCATGTCTTTATATTTAGATTCAGTTCAAAGAAAATTTAGTTTAATTAAAGTAGATATTTAACTAAAGTAAATGTTACTAAAGATTATTGTTCAAAAAGAAACAATCAAAGAATTCTTTGATGTTGAGTGGACAAAAGGTGTTTTGTTTTTACAGAAAAACAACCAAACTGATCTAATTTAGATCAGATAATCAGGAGATGGAGAAAAGCCCAATAAATTGTTCTTTCCTGCTGTTAACTCAATATTTGGCCCACTCCATAAAACACAGCAGGAATTGGATTTGACCTTAAAGTGTCATATCGTTATAGCTTGCCTAACTCTGGGTTTGCATTGCCTCGGGCAATTAATAAAGCATTAATGACAAGACCCATTTAAAATGTTGGCTTTTCTGTACAGCTTTAGCTTTTACTTGACTGTGCCTGAGGGTATTATGCAACAATACACATTAGATTAAAACAACTTCTACACGATATACAGAAACAGCCGGAGAGCAGGGTGATTTTACTGTTGTTATTCCTTACCTATTGTTAAATACAAAAAGCTATTGTTCATATACATTGAACCTTAACAGAAAAAAAAATCTTATAATATTTTGAATACTTTTGTCCATTCTTAATTCTCATTTTCTTGTAATAAGGTAGGCAAAGACTGCCTTATTGCTCTCTTAAACTTTATTTTTAAGATAACACAGACCTCTTCTATTTCAAAACTGCCACTCATAGCAGGAAAAGGGCACATTACCATTATATTTTTTAATTAAGTTGACAAAAGAAGAAGTAAATTTGTTAATTTAGTTGTATTCCAGAGCTCCTATTTCCATAAGTATTTCAGCAGTCTCATAAGTGTATATAGACAAACCATAGTATTATTATTCAGTTTCTAGTTAGAAAAAAAGTAAATTGTAAATTGTATTGCTGTCTTAAGATATAGAAGAAAATGCTTTTTAAAGAAAAGAAATATACCTAGCCCTCTTGAAACTCATTTCTTATTTATTTATTCTCCTCCTGAAGCTAATAATGTTTTAAATATTTAAATAAATTTTAATATTTTAAATATTTAAATAAAGCTTTGTTGCTTTTCTGGAAAAAAAAAAAAAAAGAATGTAATTTCAATACTTGTTGGAAGGAATTAAAGCTGCTATTTATTGTATTTAACATGCAGCAATTTATTTAAAATTAGAATGTTGATGTTTTGATTTTTCCTTTTCAATAAAGTTTGGTTTTCCTGGAACTCCACTGGAATATCTGGGAAAATGGCCTTCAAGGAGTGGGGCTGAAACAACAATAAGAGCCTTAAACTGAGGAATAAGGGAAGACAGTTGGAAGTGACTGTAATCTTCTTCCCCGGCTTTAGCACACAGGAGGAGGGCAGTTAAATACATGAAAGCATAGCAAAAGATAAAGGAATATCTGTGGACAGACGGAGGGATGATATTCAAGTAGGATGTATAATTAATGAAAGGATTGTTCCTAAACAAGCAACCACGTGAATTATCAATAAAATAAGGAACTGAAATGGTTGTATGAAAACGCTAGGAGTCTTGTGAACCAAGTGGGGTAATTTCAGCTGCCACTGCCTGCTGTTGCAAGGATGCAGGAATAATGAAGGAATAATGGTTGCAGTTATAAAATGTATTTTTGCTAATACCAAGTTATTCAAACTGAACGAGTATTAAAAATGTTCAAAAGGAGATGTTCGTCTTCAGTAAAGAAAGGCAAAAGGTGACCATGTAGGATAGCTAAGTACTTTGATGTCATTGAATGTTAAGAGAGGAGTTGTGGAAAGGTTGGATAAAATAGTAACAATTAAAGGTCGAAGTCACACTAGGGGAAAGACTGTAAAATTATTTATTCTAGAATACATTTGGGAGTCTGCTGTAAAGCCCTAGAGTCAGATTTAGAGATATATTCTATATATATATATATATGTATACATTTCTGTTACGCCACTAGAAAACAAAATACTACTTGGAGCTAAGTCATTTCAGAAAATCTAATATAGGAGGCACAGATGAGGTCTATTAGCCAATAAATGTCTTTTCCAGATAATCCCTGATCTGTATGTTCAGGGATACTTTAGGGATTAAAAATGCTGTTTAAAATATGGTTTTGTTAATTAATAACAATACAGGGCACTTGAGTTTAGAAATTAGTCTTGAGTTGATCTACTATGGGTTGATTTGGCTTAAGGCATAAAAAGGATAAACAAAGGCAGATTTGAAAATAAGCTAAGTCATTAATGGCTGTTAGAGTAAAGAGAAAAAAGAATAAGTAAAGGTAGAAAGGAGAAGAGATTTTTAGTTGTATTTAATACCAGCATTCAATATGTCATATCATCAAATTAATTGTACATTGATATAAAGTCACTATTGGAATAAGTCTGCATTATACTTCCGTAGCCTAAGTGGCATACATAAATGCAGTTCTATTTTGTATTTAGTTTAATAAGGAAACTTGAAGATCAGCAGGATAATAGAAAGCTTACAGTAAGACCAGAGCTATGTCCTTATAATTATAGCAACTAAAGAATCTCATGGCATCTAAACTCTGAAGGAGTTTACTTAGTCTTTCATTTGTTGCATAGCTCTCATGTTCTTGGAGAACACAAGTTTTTGTTTTTAACTTGTTTGATTCTTTGTGTGTGTTCATGCTGGATACAACAAAACCTTGGCAATTTCTCTTCTGGGGGACAGACATTGGAAATATATACCTGAGCTGGAGAGAGCCGTAAGAGAAGAAAACTTATTTAAGGAGTTGAATACAGGAAAAAATGTCTGTATGTGCGGGGTAATTAATGTTGAGGAGTGAAGACATGGTAACATAAATGCTATGAAATATGCAGCTGTATGAAAGGGTGAAGACTTATTTGTCAGGGAACAAAGAGGTAAGACAGAGGAAAGCTGAAAAAATGCCTACTTAACCAACATTGTATGAAAAGTTAAGTAAAAATTTCAATATTCTGAATATCCTCATGAGGGGAAGCAGTAAAATCCTTATGTCTCAAGATTCTTAGAAATATAGATTGCTAAAAGAGTGGAAGAGCATCAGGGACAATCATGAATTGGCTGGAGGATGCACTAGTTGACCCTTTAGGCCTTTTTCATTTGTAGAGTCTGTGTTTCTTAGTGATAAATCAAGAATGAGTAAAGCAGCTAATTGTTGCTGTTGTTTGTTGCTTGAGATCTTAATGAACTACATTTCTCAATGCCATGACATCGGGGGCAACTTTTCCCTGAGGCCTTGGAGTTCACTCTGAGAAAGGGCAGAAAACGGAACTATTATTAATATTACAAATACCTCATTTTTTTTCAGATCAGCTGTTCTGCTACTTGGAATGTCTGGCACATTTTAATCGAGTTTTCAGACACTGGAAAAGGAGTAAGGTTTTTTAGGAGCCACCAACAAACCCTCTCAAAGTCTCTTCCTACTTTCCTTCTTTTTTAAGCACAGCAACCTCTGTCTTCCACAGTAAAGGGCTTCAGCTCTGTGAGTGTGAAGCAACCTAGAATTCATGCTCAGCTGTCTGATAGCATCTAATATTTATATCGCGATCCTCTGAGAAAGTCAGTGCTGTGCTAAAGAAAAGCTGTGTAGAGCTTACACGAGTATAAAATCTTAAAGCATGTTCTCTGTCCAAGTGTTCCTCATGTTTGTGTAGCTTCTTTCTGGCTGCACACACAACTTTAAGTGTAGATGTTTGGCAGTGGCACAAGAATGAATCCCATGTGATATACACGCTGGAATGTTTTTCAGTCCTTACAGTAAATATGAGGTGTGTGGAATATAGACTGTCCATCAAAGTAATAAACATTCAGAACTGTTTATAACAGAAAGTGTTTATTATTCATGTATTCTTTATCATATATTTTAAATTCATCTGAGCTGCTTTAAGCACATTTAATCTCTGATCTCACTAATCTCATTAATTGCTGTGGCACAGGTTATGAAATAATTTAAGACAGCATGTGTAATGAATTAATCTTCCATTTTTCAAAGCCTTATGTTGTAAGATGGCCACTGTTTTTACTTTCAAGTACCATACTGAATAATATTGTATATTGTTCAGTATGAATAAAGAATTGCCTTAATTCTTTATTACCATGTCTAATTAAAAATCTTTTTAAATTATTTTTTTTAGACAAGTAAAATCTGCCTTGTTTTTTTTCCTTTTCCATGGGTTATTGTTTAAGACAGAGTGGGTCAGTTTTAGCAAGTAAATTGAGATTTTAAGCATCAGCAGTGATCTGAAAGCTCAATATGTTTTAAAGAAAACTTCCAAATCACACTGAAAGAATGTTGCATTAACAACTGAAAAATAAATACTGAACATTTGCGAAGGAATGTATATCTCTTAGGGAAGCTGCAGTTTTGTAGGTCAGTCTCTTGCTTCCACATGCATGTGTCTTCTCTCCAATTCTCTCCCCTTCCCCCCTCCCTCCTTCTCCCATTCCTTTTCGTTCCTCCTCTGGAATGGAATTGTTTCACGCTGAGATAAAGAAAATAGGGCAGTGTCAGTAGTCAGAACAATAAGAAATGATTTCTACTTATGGATACATCTTGAATTGTGACAAGAAATATGCCACCTTTGAAAAATGTAGTAAACGATAGATTGTTAACCTGGAGATGATTAAAGATCTACTTAGTCAATTTTTTAACTATATTTGAACTATTCTGCTTCCTTTTCTAAGAGACCTGTTCACCTATATTGGGTGAAATAGAATTAATACAGTGTGTGCTACATGAGTGTGGTTATACCCAGGGGAGAACCTGGCTAACACGGTTTATTTTATTGTGTCTCCCTTTATCAACATCGACCTTCTCTCGAGATAATCAGTACAAGCTGGACGAGGAATGAGTGTTAGCAGAGTGACCTTTGAGGAAGCAAGTCACCCAGAAATGACCATAACTTGCCCAGTCAGCTTTCACATTTCTTCCTACCCACCACCCCCCTCTCCAGTTTTTGCTAACCCTGACTTCCAGAGAACCTCCTGTTCAGGCACTAATCTTTCCTAATGCCTCTCAAACTTGTTATATTACTTTTTGAATAGTGTGTTTAGAAGTTAGGAAGGTAACTCTGACAAAATGTCATTAAGGTGCCTTAGTGTAAATTAACACAGCTAATGGAGGTACTCATGAGTGACTCATTGACCCAGTACTGGGCTCTTGTGGAATTAATGGATGCCAGGGGATCAACCTTTTGGGAGGAAAAGAAAGAAAGAAAAAGGAAAGGGCAGCTTTAAAACCTTGAAGTGAATTATATTAGAAAAGTGAAAACGTCTGGGTTAGATTTGATTTCATTGGGAAGCCATAAAATGATATACCCTTAACAAAACATATTAAACAGAAACGTCAGATTTGATGCAAGTGGTATACAATTATGATAGTGCTAATAGTGGTCCTCTATCACTCCAAGACATATTTTTAAAGTTTAATTTCTCAGCAGCTTGGATTTGTCACAGGCTTGTAAATTAGAACACGCATTTGGGGATGTTTTCTTATGCGAAGACACAAGGCATATAATACTGTTAACTATACCTTGGGGTTTTAGTAAAGCTATTAAAATAAACTAGAGATCGCATTTACAGACAATAAGTGCCTGTTGTAATATTAATTTTACCTTTTTTTACACTCCTCAGTAGCTTTACTACATCGCTCTTCACCTACACAGAGCCAAGCTTCTCGAACAGTTTGAAAGGTGGTGACTATTAAATGATAGAAAGCTAACCTGTCTTATTAGAAGTGTGAATGAAAGGGGAGCAGAGGAGGTTACCAGCTTGTGAAATGTCAAGGACAACTAGACAGAAATTACTGCAAATGGATTTAGATCACCAGAATCCCTATTTTTATTAACTCTTTGAACTCTAGATATTTATTGTGGAAAGAAATTACCCATGACAGCTCATGTACTCTATAAGATTTATTTAGATCCTTTGATATGTTTTGGCAATCACAAAGAAAGAAATATAACTTACTGAATTGCATTTGTTAATGCAACATTATATATCAGATGAATGGCACACAAGAACAAGATGCATGTACATTTCTTAATTGTCTGCGGATATTTCAAAAATACCAGGCACTTTTTTTTTCAGTATTCGTCCTCTGTGTCTTATTTCCTTTCATTCCCTCATTTTATGCCTGAAAACTAATGTAACTTCTGGGAAAGCTTTTTTACATTGTTATTCATTATGTTTTCCTTTATGACCTGTTTTACAGTGGCTGACTCAATGTTTATAGCTTAGGTAGACAATATTTAGAGATGTGTCTTTCATGTAGGTTTTTAGCTTGATGTAGGAACATAACAGAAAAGAACAACTTTCTCAAAATCATGATAGCTGCAAACAAGCATGCCCTTGCACATACCTAGGTTTACACTGATGTTTTACCACTTGTTATACTGGTAGTGAAATAGGATCTGCTTACCAAAGAAGTCAAGTGGAGAGCAGGATGGGAGTCAAAAGGTCCATCTGCTGGTGTACCTACTGTCACTGGAGTGCATTTTCCTCTGCTAATCTCTGTATAAGGTTGAGTTTAAAAATGACCTTTCCAAAGAATGGAAATGGTATAAGAACTGATGTTATATGACAAATTCCACTCTGTATAAAAAGGAATTAAAAATATTCTAATGAATAGTTTCGGGAGACAAGAAGATTGTCTTACAGATCTGTAACTAAAGCTTAAGCTAAGTAACAATACATAAGGTAAAATCATTGTCATTTGTACTGATTTTTAAGCACTGAAAAAATGTAAATCTGGCATGAGAATGCTTTCCAAATGTAATAAACTGTGCAAACAGCAAAGAGTAATCTGTTCTCCATATCTACAATGGATTGGTGGGTAGAACAAGGGGAAATCATCTTAGATTGTGTAATGAAAGATTTTGGTCAGGCCTTGGGTAAAACTTGCTTACATGGAAAATACTGGAGTCAGCTGATGGAAGGAATGTGGAATTGCCAACAGTCAAATCGTGGTACAACAGGGTGGACAAGCATCTGTTTAATCTGAGGAAAGGGCTAGGTCACCTCTCAAGTGCGACCAGCAAACAGTAACACAGATATTTGTTTCTGTCCTTAACATGAAAACACCCAAAGAACTGTCTTTGTCTACCTGTGTGCTTTATTGAAATACAAACTGAAGCAAACCTGCTTCTGAAACAGAGAAAATAGCCTCTGGCTGAGAAAAATACAAATAGGTTTTGAAAATAAGCCCATCCTTTGCTAGTGTTATCCTTTCCTTTATTCCTTTTTTCATTTTTTCAGTGGCTTCTTGGTTAGCACAATTCTCCCAGGGCCCTAGTTGTCATCTTTCTGTCTCTGCTGAGATTCCCTGCTGTCTGCTCATGCCTGTTGTCCCTGCCTTGCCATCAGCTTCCCAGCTCTGCCCTTGCACTCTTGCTCCCTCCAACCCACGCTGCCTCCAGCAAAGCATGCTCAGGGGCTCTGGGACAGAGTATTTCCCTCCTATCCTCACCCATCCCCTGCCATCAGAAGCAGGTAGAAGAGACAGCTTTTTCATTTTTAAATGTAGCAAAGTGGAAATACACGCATTAATAGGTATCTGGAAACAAATGATCCTTCCTGCCACACTGCTCTAGGCTAGCTTTATTTCCATGCTTCTGAATAGCTGAAGGCAGAATTAGGAGATTTTTTTCCAGCACTGACAAATTATGGGATGCCAGTTGTTTGTTTTTTCCTCTGCAATGGACCTATGTTTTAGTATATATTCATTTCTTATCTGAAAGAGAGAAGGAGATGGAGTTACCTGAGGTATTTTTAAGAGATGTGGTTAGTAGTGGAGACAACGAAATTCAAGAGGCATATCAAGAGGCATATCAAGTGATACAAAAGAAAACTGAATGGTTAATGCAAAGTATGGGAAATACGTAACTGGGAAAGGCACGTGTGCTATTGTTTGCATTTTTTGTAAGGTTTAATTCATGCTAAGTAGTATTCAAGTATGTAAACATGACTGTAGGCTGCACTAAAAATAATGTTGAAGAGAGACTGTAGGAGTTGTTTTATCAAATTTCTGAAATGCTATGTTTAGTTTTGTTACACTGACTGGAATGAAAAGAAAAAGGAGATGCATAACTGAAAAGATTAGGGTTCTAGAGAGGGCTGTTTCAGTACGATTTAGAAGTCTGGCACTGGTTAGTTTCCACAGCACAGGAATAAGACAGGTCAGGCTAAACATATACAATACAATAAATCTTACGAAGAAAGTTAATCACATGCTTTCTATTTATCCTATTTCTGTTTATGTTTTCTGCTATACCAGGCAAGGGAACACTAAATTACACTGAAATAGCAACAAAGATAAAATTTCTAAATGGAAATACCATAAAAAAAATTCATTGACTTAAATCCCTTTGTTTCAAGATACCATTGAAGTCAGAAGGTTAGAATTCAATTAAACACTGAGCATGTCTCTGAGTAACACAAATCATACAGGTATGGTAGATGTAAAATTTCACAGTTAGATCCTGGGATGTGTTAAGCTGAGGAAGAAAAGTTTTGTTTAGATATCTTTGATAGAATCATTAACATGCTTGCTGTTTGAAATTATGGGTTGGCACACAACCATACTGCATTAAAAAATAAATTATTAAAAAAGAGTGGAATGTGATTCAAACCTTTTATCCAAAATAGAAATACACTTTAGTTTAGCGTTAGACTTTTTTTCTTTACTAAATTCTTTTTCATTTGAATATTGACTTTCATATAACTTTGAACTAGTAGTATTTCAGCATTCTTATGTCCTTTTGAATTTGGCTGGTCTTTGAGACTATGCTCTTGGGCTGTCAGTTAATGATTTGTACTGTAGGACATGTTCCTTTTTGGCCACTTCTTAGTCCAAAATTAGTAGCTGTTCATTGAAATCTAGAGATCTGTGTCTACTTTTCTACAACTGAGAGGGCTGTTCTTTCTTCTTAGGGCTCCATTAAAGCAGACAAAAATGACTGTTTTTAGTATATTAAAAATGATGGAAAGAAGACAAAATAATTTAAATTGTAACATAAGCATTCATATATGTGTGTTTTATGATAATCTTGAAAGGCCCATCTATGCTTTAGCTGCTCTGTTCTCTATGGACATGTAGGCCAGATTTAATTGGATAAGCTAGTGTCTGCAGCGATTTTTTTTTACACTCTGCATGTCTGCAGTTTTGAAAGGACCACAAAGAGGTTCAGGTTTCAGGTGCTGTGACTTCAGTTTTGATCATGTTACACAACTGAATACCATAATGCTTTTAACAAGGGAATTTAGAGAGTTTAATCCATACCTGAATATTAGAAAGGAGATCCTGGGCTTTAAAGCTTATTTTTGTTGCAGTTCAATATTTTCTGGTAAAATAATAGGCAGTAACATATGGAGATGTTTCTTACATCAAAATGCATTTCTATTTAGCTATCAGGAAATTAGGAGAAAATTCCTGCTCTAACTTATTTATGATATATTAACACATTGCAGATCATCAGCTACTTCGTTACTGAACTTTCTTTGTTTAGACATCATATATTTATTTTTTAAGAACATGCTCTATTGATATTTTTCTCTTCATGCATTTTTGATTTTTTCTTACAGTAGAAATGTTCATTCACCCTAAATTCTATTCCCTTATATACATAATCAAATTGCCACTCTTGTAAAACCTCCACCTCATTTATAGTACTGAAGAGCCGCCATATGTGTTATTCTGAAGAGGACTCCTTGAATGATATGCACCGTTTTTCTAAACTTATGCTTTTCACCAGAACACATATAGGTGAAAAAAAGATAAAATATTTCATTGTAAAAGACTTCAAGAGTGCAAGTGCAAGAAAACAGATTATAAAAAATCTTAAGTATATGCGCAGAAACAAAATTGAAACAAGAGTGCTTTCATGGATACTGCAATAGCACATGATTCCATCAGCACCATCCAGCATTGCTGTATGATGTAGTCTTACTGTGTGTTTTCTCCCTCCTAGGAATTAATTCCAGAGTTTTACTATCTACCAGAGATGTTTGTCAACAGTAATGGCTATAATCTAGGAATCAGAGAAGATGAAGTTGTTGTGAATGATGTTGAGCTCCCACCTTGGGCCAAGAAGCCTGAAGACTTTGTCCGTATTAACAGGATGGTAAGTAGCACTTTAATTTCTTTTTAATTTTAATTTTAATTTTCATCTCTTTAGAGTTAGGCTTAAATAAATGAAATAGAAAGTGAGGGAAAATTTGCATTCTCTGTTATTTGAAAGAAAGGATATTTTTCAACAAAATTCAATTATTTTTGAGAAAGCATGAGATTCCATGAGATTATTCAATTATTCATGGGAAGGCATCAGATAGGCATAAGTTGGATGATGCAGGACAGCCTGAAAAATTTAAATCTGTTTCTCTTTACCAGCTTTTAAATGAAAAATTCGAAAGTTGTTGTAAGTGCTGGTGTGTTGCAAGAAATGTTACATTCCTTTCTCAAGCCATGTAATTCCCATTCAGAGATGAGCTGGAAGTACAGAAGTATGAACATTAGCCAATAACTGCAGTCTCTGTAGACTTTTTGTGAAAGAAATGATTTGATGTAAATTACCATGAAGTCCACTAGATTTAAGCATGAAAAACACTTATCTATATCAGTAATTTGTTGTGGTTTTTTTCTTGCTTTAATGTTATAAATAATTATCTCTGTTAATGATAGAATTAAAATGTTTGTTTATATTCATTTTAAGGATAAAATGAAATATTCTGATATAATGGCAATAGTTCAATTTATGGTTGTCTTTTGGAAATAGATCTTTCTCAAAATGTGTCTTGTCTATGTTGTTTATATAGCTTTTGAATCTGTGGGTTCCCATACAGTTGCAGAGCCATTCAGTTTTTGCATTATTCCCTACAGGGCTTTTGTTGTAGCACTGTATGTCTAGCAGTGTTATTTTTCTTATGATCAGTTTGGCAATTTAATTTCAAGAAATGTGTATTTAAAGAAAATTGTTCTTCAGGGGCTGATGGAAAAATAGCTGTATGAAGTTCAAAAGAATAGAGGAATATTATAAAAACAAACTTATTCCTGTGATTTAGAAGTGGCTGTGTGGAACAGTAAATGATTTGACATATGTACAACAGTCTCCTAAGGAAGTGATGGCAACCTCATCACTTCATATATGAAATGTACTAAACAAAGCATGAGAAATGTGTTCCAAGGAATAGTCCATAATGGGCAGGATGAAACTGAAAAACATTTCCCTTCTTATTCTTGGCTGCTTTCATTTATAGCTGTGTATAATGTAACATGCTTTCTAAAAACAAGCAATTGTCACAGCTGCTAGCAATAAATTCAAATGCAGTTTTACCACAAAAAAGGGGGGGGGAAAGGTGAACTGAAAGGATCATTACCCTCCATTTCCATTCTCAAGTGTGCAGTCACAGGTGAGCATCTCCAGGGTGCCCATGTCACTGCACAGAACCCTCTTTTTGGATTGTGGTTGTGGTGAAACCTGAACTGGGCCCAGGGGTAACCTTACTGAAGTTGATCAGCAATTTGGTTTTGACATCTCTAAGAACAGAAGCTCAATACCTTAGTGGCAAAGGGTAAACAAGCTATCATCTATTGGGGAATAAAATGAGAGATGTATATTGATGATTCCCTTTGGTGAAATTTTATAGAGGATGCTCCTTTTTTTCTGTCCTAAATTGTGTTTTTCCCTTTCCGCAAAGATGAGGATAAAGAGATCTATGTGCTAAGAGATCACTTGAAGAAAGTCTTCAACTTTAGTTTGTTTCTGCTTTCTAGAAAATAGCATAGGAGCTCTCTATAAAAAATTTTGTTCTGAGATATTAGCAGCTGTTGAAGAAAACAGCTGCTTGCATGTACTTGAAGTACAAGACTATCCCCCTTCATGACTATTCTTTCAATGAAGACTGGTAAATAAAAGCTGGAAATGCTCTTAAATATTAAACCGTAGCAGCACTAATGACTGTTTCTATATGTCGTATGCTCAGATTGCTGTAAATGGGATGAGATGGTGTTAAGATTCTCCGCTTCAACTAATAGAGTACTTTGCCAATTTCGAAAACCACAAATGATCTCCTTTTTGTATCACATTCTTCCTATTCTGCCTTCCACTCCTGTACCCCATGTGAGCACTGTGCTGCTGTTATACAGTTCTACCTGGAGGCATTTTCTGCATTGCCTTCCTTCTTCCCGACATTTCCTTTTAGCAGGAGCACGATCACCGGTCGAAGTTCAGTTCTACACAGATACATACTGTCTTGAAGTGAGCAGCCTGATGAAATTTGCAAATGATAACAAAGTGAGGAATGGCTTAGAAAACAAGAGAAAGATGCATAGATTTATTTGAATTAGATGCAGAAAGCACACTGAAAATAACCTTCAAAGGAAAAAAATAAAGATATTCAATGGGAAGCAGAAGTCTGTAAACAAAAATAGTACTGAAGGGGAGCAGCAATGAGGGAGGGGTGATAATGAGCAGCAATTAGATCAGATATAGCTCTATATCATATATAGCATGGTTCTATATAGCATCAGTGGATTTGGATGCCATCTATGGAGAGTTGTTGCATCACATCAGATGCATACTGTTGTACCTGCCTGTGGTTCTTTTGAGACTGCACCTGGAATATTAGATTCACTTCTGGGTGACTAGAAGACAAATAAAGTATTTGCATTTGGGAGCAGTTCAGAGGCTAGAAGCAACATGAAGAAATTTGGGATGTTAAAATAGTGTTTTAAGTGCTACTTCATAAAGTAGCAAGTAGCTGAAGTCAATGAAAATGTGTAAAGTAAGTACAGAAAGAAGTCACAGAATTTTTTTTTTTTTTTTTGAAAGATAAAACAGGTAATATATTTCAGGAAAACCTCCACATAGGGTTTATTAGGTCATAGGGCAAACAGCCCCTACACTTTCATTTTGGTCACTAGAAACAGACAGGTCAACGCAGGGAACAAATAGAATTGGAAAGTCTGACATTCCCTACCTGATGTCAGAGCCGTGTTCTGAGCTGGTCAGCAGATGTATTATTCAGTTAGGTCATTCCCAGGCCAAGCTCTGGCTGTTACACAAGAATCCATCTCCAGAAAAAAAGTAGCCCCGCTTTGGTGCTGACGTGTAAAACACAGCAAGCTTGTGCAAGTCTTGGATTTCTGCATGAGGTTTGCAAAGCAAGCTGAGAGCAGGTGTACAGGATGGCCACAGAAAATTGAAGAACATTTCAAGTAAGCGTTATCCTGATCCTTTGTCTAATGAAGTCAGTGGAAGTCATTTCATTTCAGTGAATAGAATCTGATGTGGTACCATGCGTCACATAGAGTGGAAACTTATTTTTTCCTAGCTGACAATATTTTCATTTAATCATACTTTTTTTTTTTTTTGATTGCTACCAGCATATACACATATATTATGTGTAGTTTTGCATGGAGATAAATACAAATCTTTTTATGAAGCCAACTTGCCCATTTACGAAAGTAAATATTTTCTTTCAATAACAGCTTACAAGGGCAAGCAGAGAAGAGCTTAGCAAACTCCACAGAGACACAGTGATATAAAAAGATGTAGTTTAACCAGTTGGTTAACAAGACTTACTAAAATTCTGTTCTAATTAATAAAGGGCTGACAAGCTTAGGTTGTTTCATTTGATAGTTCAATCAGGTGTTACACGTTTCTAACCAAATACAGAAATGGAAGTAAAAATGATTTCCCATCAAAAAAGATTGCTTTAAACTTTGGAAAATTAGACATACTATAAACACTGGAAAAGGCTCTCAGTCCTGTTATTTTAAGATCTATTACAGCAGGTTCTGAAGTCTCAGTGTATACATCAGGGATTGTTGCAGCAGTTTTATTTATCCATACAAAGCTAGACTGATTACTATGGACTTACTCATGAAACATTAATAAAGCACTATGTTCAATGCTAACATGATTATGGTCTGACCTCGGTGATGGCACAAAGGACGGAGGCAGAAAGTGTCCCTGATAACATTACCCTAATGCTAGGCTCATCAATCATAATCTCCCAGTTTACCAGGAAAAAAAACCCACGCATAAAACCTTCCACAGATGTGCATCTGTAGTCCTGCTCAGTCTCTCAATCCCCACAGACTTTGAGCAGTCCTGAGAGCCAGAAATAGAGCATATTCAGGCAGTAAGTCAAGCATGTTAAATCAAGGCAGGAAACACCACTGCTAAACACTGAAGCAGAGCTTTTTAAATAACCAGTCTTTAATTTGGAAACAAAAGATGCAATATTGTGTAATTCAAAGTTAATTATAATGATATTTTCATTATGGCTTAGACACATATTAAATTGCAAATTACAGTGTTGAGTAAAATGCGTTCACTGCAAATTATATTTTTTGAAAGCCTGAATGGTGTCCTGTTTTTCTTATACATATTTTGTTCCTATTACATAGCTGTTACTAAGATTGAATTCTCCTTCTGTCTTTGAAATGATTTATTTAAACTCTTCTGCTGCCAATTGCATTTTTGTACAGTTCTCTGGCTATTCAGAAGCATGCATAGTATTTCATAATTAAAAAGCTTTTTCAATGGTCATTAGATACATCTATTATGAAATCTCTGTGCTGCAAGGATCAGAGAGATTTATCGTTTTTGCTCACCATTCAGCAGCAGTTGGCATTCCAGTCTTAGCAGATAGGCAGTATGTAAGATTTTGTATTAAGATTTTGTATTATTTCATCAGTAGTAGCATGTTTGATTTTTTTGTGCCTTGCCAATGTTTTCAGTTAAACACATTCAGCTCACAGGTGTTTCAGTCTAACTGGGAAACAACACTGGGTTTTTCTTATTGGGTTTTTTTGGTTGTTTTTTTTATCACTGAAGAATCTATTTACGTATTGAAGCTGCTCACATAAAGTATCAGTTCCTGCACAAACATCCCTAGAGTAGCCCAAATATGCACGATACATTTGTTTCACTTTTATAAAAAAATTAATTTGATTAAACAAACAGAACTAATTCTAGATATCAGCATTTCTTTTTTATTGTGCAGCAAGAGTCAAAGATTTTACCGCCTTAAATGGTACAAGAAATGCTGAAACAGTAAATGAAATATTAAGCTGAGATAATCTGCATATTCAGAGCTTTTCTATTCTCCAGACATGCACAAAAAAACCCCACCAAACACTGATTAAGGCAAAATGGCTGTGTGTTAGAAAGGTGTTAGAACTCCTGATACTTTGCACAACATACGTTTTGCATTAAAATAAAAACCAGTGTCTCCAATTGGAATCTCTGCAACACATAATTCTTACTCCAAATTAGGATGAAAGTGTGCTACCTTCATCCTTCAGAAAGCTCAGAATTTAAGAGATTCAAGGCCAGGCTGGATGTGGCTCTGGGCAGCCTGGTCTGGTGGTTGGCGACCCTGCACATAGCAGGAGGTTGAAACTAAATGGTCACTGTGGTCCTTTACAACCCAGGCCATTCTGTGATTCTACGATTCAAGTGTTCTAGTTAAAAATTGTACTGAGGAGTGACATATGAAATTCTTCTATTTCCCCCAAATTTAAATTGGAAGTAGATATAGAACTCAATTCCACTAAGCAGTAACTTGCTAGTATTAATCTCACTTAGTTTATGCATAAAGATCAACTTACTAATTTCTATTTATATTTTACAACAGTTACAGGTCTGATTCTCATTCTGTGGAACATGTGTGCATATGCTTGCATGCAAACACAGAAAAAACACAATTCCTTTACTTCAAAATATTTATCTTTCTCTCTCTAGAGAGTTCTTTATTATTAATTGTAATACATAACAAGCTGGGTGTTACCTCATTTCTGTTTCATTTTACTTCTACATAATATGTAGAATAATAATGACAGAATAACAGAATAGAATAATATGACAGAATATCCAGATTTGGAAGACACCCACCAGGATCATTGACCCCAACTCCAAGCTCCATACAAAACTACCAGAAAGCATTCCAAGACAGCTGAATTTGCAAGGACCTCTGGATACCATCTTGTCAGTTCCTGTTCCAGCAGGGACAGCTAGAGCAAGGTGCCCAGGGCCACGTCCAGGAAGATCCCCAAGAAGGATACTCCTCAGCCTCTGGGGAGCCTGTGCCACTGCTTCAACACCTGGGAGAAGCTCTCCCAGTGTTCAAAGGGAAATTCTTGTGCTCCAGTTTGTGCCTATGGCCTCTGGTCCCTGGGCACCACTGGACAGAGCCTGATGCCATCCTCTTGCTCCCCTTCCCCTCCCCTCCCCCCTTTTTTTTTAGGTATTTGTGGACACTGAGGAGATCTTCCTGAGTCTTCACTTCTCCAAGAAGAACAGTCCCATCTCTCCCAGCTTCTTCTCATATGGGAGAGTCTCCAGTCTCTTCAGCGTATTTGTGGCCCTTTATTGGACTCTCTCCAGTATATCCATGTATATCCACTCTTGTACTAGGGGGGGCAGAACTGGACCCAGTATTCCAAGTGTGGCCTCACCAACACTGAGTAGAGGAAGGATCATCTCCCTCCACCTGCTGGTGATACTTTGCCTAATATAGCCAGGAATACCATTAGCCTACTTAGCAACAAGGGCACATTACTGGCTCATGTTCAACTTGGTGTCCAAGAGAACATATAATTAAATAGGTGATAATTGTTATTAATACCTCCAGTATGTTTTAAAGCCACAATCTTCTTGAATACTGTCTTATGTATGGCCATCACCTACTTACCTTAAAGAAATGTTTGTCTTTTTCTGCATGTTGTTACTCCTGTACCTACAAATTATATTTACACAGAAAATTCTCTCACCCTACCCCCTACCAAGCATTGCATATTCATGAAAAACCAAACCATGTACAGCTGACAGTGATGCACTCATAAATTTTCAGGAGGGACTTTCATGGAAGGGGAGCAGCTTGTGCATTAGTGCAAATTAGGGAGAAGGTTCTGCAGGTGCCTGTGCCAAAATCCCTGCCACAGCAGTTGTCCACCACACAGCGCCTGGCAGGTATTGTCCTTGCCACACCAGCATCCTCACAGTCTCCCTGGCAGTAACCCATTGGGCTTCCACTTTTGTGTGCAATTGAGAAAAGTATAGCTCCACATTACTAAATTTGTCTCTTACGTATTTCCCATTTAAGCATACAGACCTTTAAAGAAGCTTTAGAGCTCTTAAGATAGTACAATAAATCTGCTTAAAGTGTTGCAGCCAGGGGACAGGACATGTTGCCGTGGAAAACCAGTTCATTTGTGTAGAAAGTTATTAAAGAGCAGATCATCCTTGTGAAATACAAGTTCTTCATACCTGCCAGGGTCACTGAGACCTTCTCTGGAATGACAAGCTGTTGAGCAGCGGCTGGTCATGCAAGTTGAAACTGCCTCAGGGAAACGTAACATAAGTGTTCAATTCTGCTACCATGGGGGAGAGGATGTTTTAGAAGATAATGGGTGAAATATGCTGATTTGACCCAAGCTTATTTATTTATTTATTTATTTATTTTTATTTTATTTCAGATTTACTGTCCAACCTTTAAATAGTGTGCTTCTAACTCAAAATTCCATCATTTATCTGAAATGTTATTTGCATACTCGAGAAATAAAAATACTATTTTTGTCCACTGCAAGCACCTAACATTTCATTTCATAATCTCCTTTTTAATAAATGGCCACAAGCCAACCGTACAAAATGCAGAGTTTGGAGGAGAAAGAGAACTGTTGGTCTGCTCATTCTAAGTTGGTCAGAGATGGATACTGGAAAGGCAGCAGGCTTAAAATCCTGCTCTAAATTTTCTTGCATACAAAGGAACATTAAAAATTGACCACTGGAAAGTTAGGAAATGATTATGGTAGCATACTTAATTTTGTCCTTGTATGCTAACATCCTTCAAGCTGAATAAGGTAAAAGATCTATGAAAAGGTCATGCAGTTACTGACTATATGCTGCACCCATGCAAGACAATATAATTATGGATCTGACATTACTTATTTATTTAGAGACACACTTTGAAATCAAGTAGTTTATTACTAATGTATTTTAATATGATTAGGCAAAATTTGCATGTGATGGCCTTTGATTTTGGAAAGGGAGTAACACATTTTTATACAATTCTCTGCAACATTTGTTGGTAGGTTCTTGTAGAATCCCAAACTTCAGCCCCTGAAAACTGAGCTCCATGTCAGCTATGAAGTCTGAGCCTTCCCATCCATTTTCCTCAGAAATAGTGTTCACTGATTTTGTCAGAGAAGGGTCTGGTTTTCCATCATGACGTAGAGTTCCTCTTATATGTGAAGCACTGGGGAATGTTGGCCTGAATGAAGGAATTAGGATTACTCAAGAGAAAAAAAACAACACAAAACAAGCAAACAGCAAACACCAACAAAACATAATCTTTAAAAATTAAAAGTGCTAGATAACATTACATAACAGATTGCTGTCAGCTCTGCCTGTGTGCAGATGAAAGACAGTAAGCTTGACATAGATGTTTACATAATAAATTGTATTAAGGCTGGTATTCTTTTCTTCAGACAGAGCCAGGCTCTTGTCTAATGGTGCCCCGGGCTAGGACAAGAAGCCATGGGCACAAACTGAAGCACAGGAGGTTTCCTCTGAAAACCAGGAGCAGTTCTGTGCTGTGCAGTGATGGAGCACTGGCACAGGCTACCCAGAGGCTCCTTGACACGGCCCTTGGCACCCTGCTCTGAATGTCTCTGCTGGGGTGGGGGCTGAACAAATTGGCATCCAGAGGTTCCTGAAAACCTCAAGCATTCTGTGATTTCAATATCAGTTTTCTTCAAATAAGCTAATTGGAAGTTAGCGCTCAGATCTAAGAAGTGAGCCAAATCTACTCTGATCAACGAGAACTAGGTACATAGTACTGTACTAAAGCACGATTCTGATGTAACTTGGGCAAGGGTGCGTATAGAAATATTGTTAGTGGAACAAGAATCTTCATTTTAGTACCAGTTCCTGTTTATCTTAGGCCTTCTCTAAAGGTAGCATTGGGAATCAGAATTAGAGTATCTGACGTACCTTCTGAGTCAGCTTGGTGAAGGGATAAGGAGGAGCTATGTAATGCCTTCAGGCTTTGAAAGTTCCATTTCAGGCACTGATATCTACTAAGGATGCAAATAGTTTGATACAGGCACAGTGGCTGTATAATAATAATATTGCCATTATTCCCTCTTTCTAGCATTAGTCCCATTCCATATGCTAAGCAACAGGATAACAATCCTTGAACACATTTCTAAACTAGTAATGCCCTGTATTTTCCCTGGTGGACCATTCTCGTGTCAGAAATGAATGTGAAAAAGAATCTTTTCCTGTGAGAAATAAGTGAAAATTCACACAGAGGGTTGGTTGAGAACCTGATTTTGTCAATACAGCTTTGTAATCGTCAAGTTTCCCTCTTAAGATTTAAGGCTAATTATAACTAGTCAGAAAAATGTGGAGGAATATCAGGTTTATGAAATTGTTTTCTCACTTTTTTCAGTTTCTCTTGACGAATTATCTAACTTATTTGACAAGCCCAAATTAATTATTAAGCTCTTGCAACTAAGAGAAAGTCAGTGGCTGAAAAGAAAAATACTTTGATATAAAGCTGAATGAAAGAAAAATGTCTTTTTAGGTGTTCTTTTTTTTTTTTTTTTCCCACAATATAATTCTGTTTTTTAATATTTGAAAGATTTCAAATGAATTGAATAAGCCTGAACAGAAAATGTAATGATTCCTCAGTTAATAGGAGATGGTAAGACGTAATTTAAGCACAAAAGTGCAAGATGAAATTTACTTCCTTACTCTGAACTTCACTTGCAGGCCCTGGAAAGTGAATTTGTGTCATGTCAACTTCATCAGTGGATTGACCTTATATTTGGATACAAGCAACGGGGACCAGAAGCAGTGCGCGCACTCAATGTTTTCCACTACCTAACATATGAAGGCTCTGTGAACCTGGACAGTATCACTGATCCTGTCCTCAGGGAGGTAGGTGTTTATGCTATTTCATTCTAAAGACTGCTGTCATCTCAAAGAAATGGTATTTTTTCCATCTTTCACTGCTGCCAAAAATTGTAGGGTATGATTCAGAATTTTAACCCTTCAGAAGCAAGAATTAATTAGCTAGTGATGAAACAGATGTCCCAAGGTGTTTTCTTTGCTTGGATTCACTAATATACTCATATTTTATAGCCTCTTGTGATATGGAAAATCGTAACATAATGTACATTCTATAATTTAAATTCTGAAACTTTTTATAATTAATTACTTTTAGTTAGTTCACTTACTAGAACTGAAAAGCTAAATCAGAGGAAAAAATCTAAATTTTTCAACCAGATAATGTGGGAAAAATGTTTATGGATATGAAAACGCTTGCTAGATGGACAACAGAAATAATTCAGATTACTTTTGTGTTAATCATATAAATCATAATCAAAATGATGCCAACATAGAAAATGTTTGCTATTGTGCATATAAACATTTATGTTTGTATGTTTGTGCATAATATATGTATGTATATGGAGTGTGCATCTGAAATGGCATTATCAGGAAATCTTAAGAAAAAAAAAGTACTACTTACCTTGATATATGTTTTCTTCCAATTTCTGTATTTGTTTTTAGTAAGATGGTTAATTTGAATCATTATTTCTCCAATATCATCCAATCGTTGGATAAGACAATTGAAATTAGGTGGAAAGTGTGAAGAAGCAACAGCTGCTAGATGAGTACCGCTGTGATGAAGCTGTACACACAATCTTCCATTCCCCCAGATAGCTACCATCTGCTGTATGCAAAATAGTAATAATTTATACATTGCCAGCCGATGTGTTATTGTTTGTTTGTTTTTACATCTTGGAATTGCTCTGAAATCTACAGATTTCAGAGGGAAGTATGTTATAGAAAGCAATTCAATTCAGTATAATTCTGGGTTTTGTCATGTTGCTTTCTAGTAGTGAGTTGTTTCTTTCTACATTTGGTGCTTTTTCAGGAGCAGAACTGAAAAAAACATTTGGTTTCTAATGTTGCTATAGCTGGATTTTCACCTCATGTACTGGAAAGCTTATATTTTGTACACAGTATTTGATTGGTTTTACAAATGGACAAAATTGTATTGATATCAAATATTTGTTGCTAATGTGTACAAAATCATCTTCTGCATTTGAAACTTTGATGATGACAAGAGGCAAAAAAGTAGAAAACTGCAAAAACAAAGGAGCAATGGTTTTTAAAGCATAAAACAGGTGTCAAGCACCATGAATGCAAGGGATTAGCATAGTTTAAGGTCCTGATTTACATGGGCAGACTTCGATGTCTTGACTTTAAAAGATCTGCTCCCACAGGGCAGCTTGTAGGATTGAAGTCTATCTGTCTGTCTCTGCACCTTATTTAACATCTTATGACATGATGAGGCTCTTCATCTCTCCTGTGGCTCTGCTTACATGCATAACTTGTCATCAGAAATTTCAAGAAATTCGTGGAAATGTTTTTGTTCACTCACTTGTACATCTAACCCATGCCCTCTCAGTCAGCAGTGCATAAACCTCTTCTTAAGCTTTTATTTACGCCAAGTAAACAACTGAAAGCACAACTTCATCCTTATTGCCACAATGAAGATTAGCAAAGAAAATACATTGCTAGTAGTGAAAAGACAAAGACAAAATATCTTGAAAAAATAAATATCTGTTTATGAAAGTAGGAGACATTCTTCATAACAAAGCATTTGACATTTTGATGATCTAGTAGATGTCATGTTTATTTTGCAAGGCTCTATATATTGTTTTTTCTACATTTTCTACATTTTTTTCCTTATTTTATTCCTGTTTTTACCAGATATTCCAGAAAATAAATTAAAAGCAAAAAGTTCTTTAAAAGCCTGAAGTGTAAAGACAGATACATTAGACTCTATGCAAGTAATGATAACAGTTATTTAATGCATTTTATAATGGTAGGTGGTGGCGTCTGGTGTCTTAACATGGAAGCATGACCATTTAAAATCAATGGAGTTTTGCAGTTATCCAAGAAAATTCATATCTCAGCATACAAGCTCATTTGGTATTTATTTTCTGAATAAATGGGAACATTTCCTTGCTTTGGCACAAAGATAGTGAATGTACTGAATAAATGACAGTTAAAAAAGCACATAAATGCACATTGATTGGCAGCAGCCATTATCAGACCAATGTCCATGGATAGGGCAGTAGCATCTTCAAACTGTCCATAGCTAACAGTGTGTGGAGCTGAATCCCTGCAGAACCTTTCTAGTGAGATGAGGCTCCAAATAGTCACACTGAGGTCTGACCTGATTGAAAGGCATAATTTAAAAAGGCAGATCCCAGTGACCTACTCAAATTCTCCTTTGGCGTTTTTGCTTCCACCATTTTCTTAAGCACCTCACATCCACTGCAGAATGGAGAAGAGGTTACTTCAGTCTCCATTTGGTTGGAATTAAAATGTAGTCAAAGATGATGTGGCTTAACCCAGGTTGAGGGAGCTGGGTTTGTTCAGCCTAGAGAAGAAAAGGCTGCAGGGTGACCTCACTGCAGCCTTTCAGTCCCTAAAGGGCCTACAAACAGGAGGGGAGCCAACCCTTTACAAGGGTAGATAATGGCAGGACAAGGGGAAATGGTTTTAAGTTGACATTTAAGTTAACGTTTAGGTTTGATATCAGAGGGAAATTCTTTACAAAGAAGTGGTGAGGTGCTGGAACAGGCTGCCCAGAGAGGTTGTGGATGCCCTGTGCCTGGAGGTGTTCAAGGCCAGGTTGGATGGAGCAATGGGAAGCCTGGTCTAGTATTAGATATTGGGGTTGTTGGAGGCTGGAGCTTGATGATCCTTGAGGTCCCTTCCAGCCCAAGCCATTCTATGATTCTGTGATTCCTGCCATCAGCTACATCTTTCTCAAGTGCATGCAGGAGCCCTGAAAGAACTCTTCAGTGTTTGACACTCTAACGTGTCCATCCTGTGCTGTTTTCCTTCTTGGCCATTCTGGATGAAACCAGAATGGTGGGATAGCATTAAACTTTATGTTACTGAAGTCCCTGAAATCTCATATGTTTGTCCCTCTAAAAACTCTTTGGGAAGTTAAGATCTGCACTTGATGGGTAAAATAAACTGATTTCATTGTGACATACTGATTTTGATTTTTCAGACAACTTTGTGATTTTCTGATACCACTGGGAAAGGAAAAAAAAAAAAAAAAAGAAAAAGAAAGAAAAAGAAAATGAGAACAAAATGAAAATCTGGACTTAAATGCTCCACAGGACATATAAAACTGAATTTCGTTGTTTAGGTATTTTATGATTAGAATTTGGAAAATTCTCTTATTTTGTCAGTTATGGTAGCTTCTGCTATTCTGCACAGTGCATAATTGTTTACATATTATAATAAGGAGGAGGAAAAATGTGTTGTGGAATACATTTTTTTCATTACAACCTCTTACATTTTATTTTTACTTTTTTAAAGTAAAAGCAGTGAGGAGGAGGCTGAAACTTGAAGAACAGCTTAAGGATATTGACTCATTCTTGCTTGACAGGTGAAATCATGGTTGCAGCACTAACCACAGCAATTACAGCATTAAAATGTCAAGAAATTAGAGGTCAGAATAACAGATAATTTTCTTCCTTTTGTCAGATTAAAAGTTGACGTTCTTTGACAGCACAGGATCTCTAGCTGAGAAAATTATGACAGCTTAACTCATCTTGTACTTGTAAAGCAGTAATTGATAATGAACTTTACTATGACAGCCTTCTCCTGTGGAGAAACATGACAGAACATCACTGGTACAAAGCCTGTATCTCTTTTTAATATGTAAACAGTAGTTATATTGGACATTAGATGTTATTTGGAATCGTCTTTACTGTTAGTATACATCATAATCCAAATCATTTCCACCGGACAGATTCAGCTGACTTCAGAGGGCTGATGCTCAGAATGCTAATGTGTAACGAACAGTATCTGCAGTGTAGTTTGCATTATTGGTTTTGTGTTATTTCATTAGGAAAATATATATTCTCCTCTCCCAATATCTACAATATCCCAATACCCTCCCCAGATATCTACAGCTTTCAGGACCCCTACTTCCTGCTGTGACCCAATCCCCTTTTTTTTTTTCCCTTCTCTCAATTGCTGCTTGTCCAAGTTGAAATACCTGTTGAGATTTTTACAGATACCAACATCTGAACACCTTGAAATCTGAATAATCAGAAATCAATAGAGTTGTGGTTTTTTTCAAGTTAGGAACTTGTTTCTGCATGACAGTGTTGTGGCTGGAAAGAAACAGAATAGTTATCCTTGCCATTAGGAAATGCAATAAAAGAGCTGAAATTATAGATCAAACTCAAAATATTGTTCAGGTAGTATATAGTGGATTGATCCCATGCATTTCCAAAAGCATAACCTCATAATATTTCAGGCTTTCGGTTTATTTCTTTAAAATACTGTCAGATCACTCTTTATTTCACATTCAATTTGTTTGTGATTAGAACTATTTGAAAAGGTAAAGTTAAAAATTATCTTACACAGTTGTTTTTTGCACTGTGCTGTAGGTTAACTTCTTGACTTCTTTATATTCAATGTGAGCTACAAATGCAGCTAAGCTGCACATCATGGGGACTATCCTGCCAGTATGCTGCATCTTCAGCAGAAGCTTGCATCCCTTCAGTGTGTTGAGAATCATAGAATCATGGAATCATTAAGGTTGGAAAAGACCTCTGGGGTCATCTAATCCAACAGCACATCTACCACCGATATTGCCCACTCAACTTTGTTCTTTAGTACCACATCTACATATTCTTTGAACACAAGAAAGGGAGGCGAGACAGTGGAAAGTTACTGGGCTCAGATATTTATTCTGAACCTGTTCTGAAACTCAAAATACCTGAGCAAATTGAGAAATTATTACAGTTGTCAGTATTTGACAGTCAGTTGCTGTCCTAAGAGTACAGTTTTGCTGGCAGCTAACAGAACATATGGCCTATGCAATATTTATTTCTTTGGTGGTGAATTGATATTTAAATAAGTTGAAAAGTCATAATCATGCAATAGTCTTACAGTGCATTTCAGTTACTCTCATTTCTGGGTTTTATTTTTCACATTATATTTTCTTCTGTTACCTCTATCTTTGATCTGACAAGAACAACAAAGCATCCCTCTGGATCTGCTGTAGTGAAATATGCCCACAGGAAGCAGAGTAGATCACATCAGTTTTCACTTTTTTTTTTCTTTTCCTTTCTTTTTTTTTTTTTTTTCCTCTTCCTTTTCTCCCCCTCCTTGCTGAAACACTCTGCTACTACAGACGGCTGACATGATCGGGCTGTCAAGACTCAGCAAGATAGATATATCTTTAACAAAGGGAGGGGGAAGGCAAGCCTTTCCCTGGTGGCTGAACCTGGGAAATTTATGAGGAAAAAATTAACACGCTGCTCTAATGGCACTGTATAACACTTCCAATGTAACACTAGCCCCTGTGACCGTGTGCTTGTTCTTGCTTTTGCTCGGAGGTATTCTTCTTTATTCTTATTTCATTGGTAACTTGTTAGATCTTTCTCTGCCGGGCACGGTTTCTTTGATGTGACAAGAAAATCAAAACCACCCCTATGGATCTGCTTGATTGAATTGTACCCACAGCACTGGCCACTTCTATATTCAGTTGTGCTTAATTATCTCCATACAAGGAGCAGCCTTCGCTTCCTCTCTTGGAGCAGCACTGACTAAGCATTGACATGGGTAGTTGTGAAGTAAGTAGGAAACAGCAAGCAGGATCAATATCTACTTCTCTCTCAGTGAAGTGAAGGAATCTGTAGAGCAGAACCAGTCATTCAAGCAAAAACCGTCACTGAAGTGAAATTATTTTCTTATGTGCTGTGGGCTCTGTTCTTCACTGAGAAATGCCTACTTCAATTGGGTTTTGTCAAGAACTCTACATCCCCTGCATTTCCAAATATCATCTTTTGAAGTCAAATAAAACATTTTTTTTCCACATTTTTGCCCACTCTGGGGAAAAAGCACCTTGATTAACTAATAATACTTTAATACAGAATCTTTTCTGTATGACTGAACCATAGAAACACAGAATTGTAGGGGTTGAAAGGGACCTTGAGAGATCATCAAGTCCAACCCCTGTGCTAAAGCAGGTTCCTTACAGTAGGTCACACAGGTAGGCATCCAGATGGGTCTTGAATATCTCCATAGAAGAAAATTCCACAACCTCTCTCAACAGCCCATTCCAGTGCTCTCTCATCTTTACAGTAAAGAAGTTTTTCTGCATGTTTTTATGGAAATTCCTGTGTTCAGATTTTACGCCATTGCTCCTTGTCCTATCACTACACTGATAACTGACTTACTTAGCTGACAAGTCTTCATCTAATCAGTTTAAAAAAATATTTCAGATAATTAATTCATCAGAGAAATACTAGGATGAGTTTGTGAATAACTCGTAGCCCAGGAGACGTCTCAATCTTCTCTGAGTATTATTTGGAATAATTTTCTGACCATTTCTTATAGAGTTTACTTATTTCTGTACATTTTTATTCATATCATCCAGGACTTTTACCCAGATCAATTTTAGTGTTTTGCCCATATAAAAAAATCCATAGCCCGTAGCTATTATCACTCTCTTTTACTGCAGAAGTATGAAAAATAGACCTGTTGTTTATGACCATTTCTTCTTTATTGTTTGGTTATTTTGTTTTTCTCCATATGGATGACAGGTATACCAATTATTTGTCTTTAAAATTAGCAGCAAACATTTTAACATACACCCAAAGTAATATTTTATGTGAGAGAGACAGAGAGCAAGAGAGATAGGGTGAAAATTACTCCTGCTGATTGTAAGAGAAATAGCTTGAAGGGGCTTCTTTTTGCCTATTAGCACAGATTTCAGTTATATTACCCTGTCATTACCTCAGCATAAATTAACTATTATTCAAAGCATTTCACACACACGAGTTTATTGGAACAGATAATATTCAGTCTAAGCATCTAGTCATTCATTTAGAAAGATGCAAAGCTGAGCTTTCTAAATGTTTTAAACATATTGATAATGTGCCTCTTGAATGCCATTTTGAAGCCTATGTACAGTATATCTATATTATTGTTTTCAATTTATGTCAAAAACAAAGTGAAATTTTGAAGAATGTGTGCTGGGAAATACTCCAAACAGAATTATTTCTTTATAAGCTAAGCCCTGAAAACAACTGAGAACATTTACTTTAAATTTAACAGTAGAACCTATTTCCAAAACTGAAGTTCTAATATACACCAAAGCTTCGTGAATGTTATGTATGACACCTTTCAGTTTGTACCTACTTCTCTGTCAGTCTCTTTCCAGTGTTTAGTTTTGAAGGTTTTCCTGTTCTCTGAGATAGTTCTTGTGTCCTGTGGTGGATAAACTGACAGCTGGCAGATGTTTGGAGACATCATAACCACTGAATTTGCTGTAAGAAATATGTGCTTTGCAAACCTAAGAGCACCTTCCTAGGATGGGAAGAAGGCAGGATATGTGAAAATGAGAGCTTCTGCTTTCTGTTCAGTACTTATAGTAATTATTCATAAGGTAAAAAATATTATGTTCATTACATTTTTTTTTCCACAAATTTGAGATAAAAACACTAAGCAAGAATAAAATATGTATAGTAGATACACTGCCTTGCTAAGTCTGTTCTGCATTCCAAGCATTAAAAAAGTCTTCAGTGATCATGTTTTATATCAATAGTGAACCAGAAGGAATAAAGCCACAGCCAAAATGCATTCTTTAATGATTAAGTGCCCTTCCCTCTTTTATTACTGCAAGATTTCAGGCCTGTTCTGTTGTTTGCTTCTCTGTTTTCTTTCTTTTATTTTATGTTTTCCTACAGGGCATGTTCTTAATCTTAAAATAAGTAGTTATAAATATGTTGTGTATCTTCTGTGCAATGACTTTCTGAAATATTAAGATTTTTTTTTCTTTCATCTGGCAGTTGAGACTACTCATTTGCTTAGCTATTTAGAAATGTTTATTTTCCACTACAGTTATACTCTCTAGACTTGATTGTGTACCTTCATTTATTTACTTCACCATTGAAAGATTATGATGTCCCACAGTTCAAAAGATTGCCTGCTTACAATCATCTGAATTCGTAGTGTCACAGAATCACCAAAATTGGGAAACACCTCCAAGATCATCCAGTTCAACCATCTACCTACCACCACCATTTCCCCACTAATCCGTGTCCCTTAGTACAACATCTAAGTATTTCTTGAACACCTCCAGGGATGGTGACTCCACCACCTCCCTCAGCAGCCTGTTCCAGCACATTAATTCCTCTCAACTAATGGCCAAATTGCAGTGGGATATACCAACAGTCACTAATAGACACCTTTGGTCTTGGTTGAACTTTCCCTTGAATGTGATATGTTATTCTATACAGTGGTTCACCAGAAATATTTGAGAGAGTTCAGAGAAGAGCATCCCAGTGATGAGAGGACAGAGATGAGTGGTTTATGGGCTCAGGGCTCAGCTGGAAATAATAGTGAAAGGTGAAATGTAGCAGAAAAGCAGAATCATAGAGAGTTGTTCATGCTAGCTTGGAGAGAGATATTACTTGATTTGATATCAGTGTAGCACTGATGATCAAATTCAGGAAAAGTCAGGCTTAATGGCAAAAGTTTTCTAAGATCTGCAGGCTGCACAAATCTCATATGAATAATTGTAGAAATGTCATTGGATGAGTAATTTCAAAATAAAATTGGCAATGCATTGTTAGAAAGCATCGTGTGTAGAAAACCCTAGACTTTTCCATCTGTATATCTTGATCTGCTATGTTACCTTTGTGCAGGTAGCCATGAGAATAATAAGAACCTGAGTATTCTGTTGATAACTCTATGTCAGTCTGTACCTCTTACAATTACATTAACTTCCATCCTGAGTCATTGCATCTTTTTTTGTTCTGAAATTTTTGAAAAATCAATAGTTTATCTAGGAATTTGTTTTTTAAATTGATACCTTATTCAATATATGCAATTTAATTCTTTGGAGTTTTTTGCTGTTCTAGCCTTGCTGTCTGGAAAATTGGATATTTGGTCCTCTGCTGACGTACATAGACTGAAGTCATTCAGTAGGTGAAAAAATGTATTCAAAAGATGTGCGGAGCATCTTCCATGTATAGATTTCTACCCCTATTACACATCCTACAGCCAAAGTCAGCTGTATGTAGTTTAGATCAAATCCCAAAAACTAAGTCCTGACCTAAATATTCATGCTCCTTTTTTAGTTCTTACATTGCAAATTTTTGTCAGAACTTCACAGAAAATGTATAAACATATAGTAATTAATAACATTTGAAAGAAAGATTATTAATGAAAATGTGTGAGCCTTTCTTAATACAGCGGGCCACACTAAGGAGCAGAATGTAATCAAAGTGGAAGAAAAGTCAGCAAAAAATGAAAAAAAAAAATCTCTTAAAACAGGTGTAAAATCACTTAATGAAGAGAAAAAATAAAGGGCAATGTTGAGGAATTTAAGAATCTTTATTTTGTTTTAAAAATCACCCCCTTCTCAATAAATAAACTTCTTGTGCAGAGGCTTTACACGCATTTATTGTAAATTTTAAAAAGTTTAACTGTGATTTTTTTAAGATCATAGTTCATCTTTTAAAATAAAAAAAAATATGTAGTTAAAACCAGCTGTAAGAATGCACTGTTAAAGCTCTCAGCCACCAAGAAAAAAATTAATTAGAAAAGAGTGGATGAAATTTCAGAGTTTTAATGAAACCTCCTGCTGATATTACTGTTGCATTTTTACGATAGGATGCCTATGCTCAAGGGCCTCTGCGCTCCTTAAAAATGACAATTAAAAACATGCAGTATGTCTTAAAGCCAACAGCAAGGGCAGCTAATAAATAGAATTAAACCTGATGAGGTCCCCAATAATTTCTCCCTTCTAATGGCATACAGTAAAATTTTACAAACGCATAGGAGGCAGAGCGCTGTTCAGATGACATCAGACTCCCTGAAAACCACGGGAAGCAGCCCAGTGCTACTTCCTTGGCTCCACTCTCAATTATTCCCTAATGCACTTAAAATGTCTACGGTACTTATGTTTTTATTCCCAACCCAGATAGTCCTTCCCTTTGTTCTGGCAACTGCACAGGTGCTGGCATAGCTGGGCTCTTTCTGCTCTTGTGACCTTCCCTAAGCATTAGAATTAAGAGCCATTTGATCATACCAGTTGAAAATCAAGGGTCCTTCAGATACATTCACTCTCACAGTTTCCTCAGAATACAACTGGTTTCTTTTTTGCTTGATGCATTGAATGTTGAGAGCTGAGTACAGATCACAATGACTGCTTCCACTTTCCAGACAGGGTTGCAGAATAGGGACCAAGATACTCAGGTTTGCTGTTTGTCCACACAGGGCTTCATGTTTCTTTCCCCAAAGATCTTCATGAACATTAGAAGTTTACTCTTTCCTCTGTCTCAATGAAATGGAAAAATAATGAAAGATTTTTACAAGTATTATCTCTGTTTTGTAGTATTTCTACTCCCAAAGAGTAACTGGAGCTTTATTACTGTGGGAACAGTTATAAATAACATTGTCCTCACTGCCATGGAATAAGTAGCTTCTGCTTTCAATTCAGTCTTCTGATTTGTGTAAGTGGTGATTCATCAGTAATACTTGAGTTTGAATTTTTTTATTATTTCTAAATTTTATATATATATAAATATATATATACACATACATATACATGAAGCCCTGAATATGCCCTAGTGTTTAACTGACTAAGCCAGGGTGAGCAGCTTCTCTTCATGTCTGAAGAAAAGAAGCAAGAGGGAGGAATAAAGAAGGGGAAATAGAATTGCTTGGGATGATGGACATTTACAAAACTCCTGCCGCCTGGTGGAGAGGATGGGAGATTGAGATGAAGGTCCAGTAGGAATACATAAAAAACAAAGGAGGAAAACAAGACAGAAAGGACATTTGGAGTGTTTGGCACAAGGAGGGGTAGAGGGAAAATGTTAATAATGTGGTACCTGGGGACCTTATAGAAGCCATGAAGGAATTACTGTAGGTCCACAGAGCTCTTGGAATGGTTGTTAATGCAGAGAAATGATGTTTGCAACCTTCCAGGGCTTTATGAGATTTCTTTTTAGTCTTGACATTTGGAACTGTATTTTCATTAGTAAATTGACTGAGGCATTATTTAATGCAGTAAGGCATTTCTACACACACACACACAAAACACCTTTATTTTAAGTACTTTTGATTGGTAAATTTTAGCAGATTTCTAAATTCAGTGGATGGTGTTTTTAAAAATATTGATGACAATTTTTAGCCTGGCATAACTGAAACTTCAGGCTTTCTGGCTGCTACTCACTGCTTTTCACATGTGGAAACAATCCCAGACAGCAGCAGTGGTTGTTGTTTTTTTTTTTTAGAATGCCTGTAAATTTTAGTGACTGCCAACTAAGGGATGCTAATGACAGTTTTCATATAATTTTTCTATTCCTTTACTTCCTCTTTTTTAGTCTTTGGAAATCTGTAGTGGTTCCAGTCAAAAAAGAAGTTAGCTTTAAAAATTTAGAGGATTTTTTTTTTTTTTTTTTTTTTTTTATTTCTTACCCAAGGAAATGTAAAAAAAAAATCTGCTTTAGACAGAATTGAAATGACTTTTCATTATTGGAGACAATGTGTTTGGAATTCTAGTAGCCACTCAGAAAAGAATGTTGATGTCATAAATTTACTCTGCTTGAAAAAATATAATTTTTCCATTCCAGAGGTCTAAAAATAAATTAAGATTTCAGTATACTGGATTATATTTCACATGAAAAAAAAAAAAAGAGAGAAAATTAGTTGAAGTATGTCATTAGGGAGAGGAAAGAGAATGCTTGGCTTGGAAGGAAAACCTTAGGAAGTAGGACAAACCTAAGACAGTAATGGAAAGAAAGAAAGAAAGAAAGAAAGAAAGAAAGAAAGAAAGAAAGAAAGAAAGAAAGAAAGAAAGAAAGAAAGAAAGAAAGGAAAGAAAGGAAAGAAAGAGGAAGGAAGGAAGGAAGGAAGGAAGGAAGGAAGGAAGGAAGGAAGGAAGGAAGGAAGGAAGGAAGGAAGGAAGGAAGGAAGGAAGGAAGGAAGGAAGGAAGGAAGGAAAGAAGGAAGGAAGGAAGGAAGGAAGGAAGGAAGGAAGGAAGGAAGGAAGGAAGGAAGGAAGGAAGGAAGGAAGGAAGGAAGGAAGGAAGGAAGGAAGGAAGGAAGGAAGGAAGGAAGGAAGGAAGGAAGGAAGGAAGGAAGGAGAAAGGATAGTTTGAGGAGGACCTTTGGAAATAACAATTTCTTGAAACTTGAAATTGATGAATCAAGCTCAGAAAAAAATGAAAGTAACAGTTTGTCTGGAATAGCAGTTGATGTTCTGAGCAAGATCTTGGAAAGATCTAAGTGTGAGGAGTGTCCATTAGTAAGAGGATTGATATGACAGGAGGCACAGAGAAGTGGTAGAACTGAATTGGTTGAGTTTGCAAATATTAGACAGGACACATCTGCATTTCTGCATGTTGTGATGCATTGATTGCTGTTACATAAAGGAGCAACACAAAGTAATAATATCAACAGAGAAATTCTATGTTGTAGATGTATGATTTAGTAATTTGCATTGCAGAATCAAGATTTCAAAGAGAAGCTTGTTCCATAGACCTAAGCACCAGATAGGAAAGATCATCTAGATTGGCATTTTAACCTACAAATCACATAGAGCTTCTGTCTATGCAGCCTTTTGAATGTAACCATAACTGTTGATGTCTGATGAATAACAAAGAAAATACAGAAGCGTTTTGTCATAAAGGTACACTTTGAGTGATAAGAAATTATTTCAGTGACCATTATATATTTATCATCTAAAACCAATAAGAAAAGTCCTTGTTTTTAAATTGATGAGAGGATGTCTTCAGAAAAGATAAAACTGCTTGTCAGTTCAAAAGGAGTCCTTGTTTCTGAGGCTGTCCATTACATAACAGTATGACAATAATTTTATGACAATTATCAGTCATCTAAAAAGTAAAAAACAATCCTGTGACTGACCAGGTTTCAAATCTTTAAGTGTTCATGGCATGGTTACTTATCTAATGAATTATTGTATCATGCTGTTACGTCTCTCACAAAAGTAACTTAGCTGTAAAATCTTTTGTAATGTGTTGTACTCAGCAGCTTAATAATGATCAAAGAAACCAGCATTTTCTTTTATAAACTTAATACAGATTTGGGAGAATGATGACAGAGCAATGATTTCATTTGGCATGACATCAATGAACACACAAAGAGTTTCGGTAAATGTTACCAATCCAAATGGAATAGGAATTATTATAAACATGACTGTAAGAAATATGATAGTCAACTGGAGAAAAATATGGCATAGAATGAGGATAATAAGAAAATTCGTTATATAAAAGAGAAAGAAGTTAAAATATTTTTGAATGAAAATGTACACACGATTATAAAAAATGAATGACTTTCTTTAGTTCCAGCTGATATTCAGAGTTTTGCACAGCAGTAATTTTACAAGCAAAGGGATTTTCCCTGTCTGCCTTGTATGCAGTCAAACAGCAGGGAAGGAAAGGCAGCAAAATTGCCATCAGCTGGGAGCAGAACCCGCAGTTTTATAAATTATCACAACTATAAAAAGGAAGTGATGAACAGAACAATGTCCCAAGGAACCCCTGTAACAACATCGACCTTGTCAGAGGAATTGGGAGTTAAAGCTGTTCACTTCAGAGCATAATAGAGTTTGCTGTAGTTTTTAGTGTAATTTAATGAGAGAATTTCATTATAGCAGTGGTAAACTCCATTGTTCCAGGCAAAGTTGGAAAGATACAAGACACAAGGGAAAGATAAAAATTGTAGAAAAGTTGCTTTTTCTTTTCTTCATAGGTAGGAGGGACAGAGGGAATTTCACTGCTTTCCAGTGTAAGGAAGTTTTCCACAGTTTTCGAGCGAATGGCAACTGCTGGAGGGAAAAAGGAAGTTTTTGTGCTCAGATATGCAGGAACCTCAGAGACACTGGCTTGCACTTGAGAAGATGCCTGAAAGAATCAGGGACACTCTTACCCAAACCTGCCCTGGCTGGGGCATAGCCACTTTTACTCTATTTTTGCTTTACCTTCCCTGTTTCTGTTTGTGAGATGTAGTCACTTTTTTTTTCTTGTTTGCAATGCCTTTAACTAAGTGTCTGCTTAAACTTGCAGGGTGTTTAAAGATTTATGCATCATAAAAGGCATAGTGGACTGCCAGGGATAAAACTGGAGAACCATAAAAATAGAAGAGTGAAGAAATAAGTATTACAATTAGTACGTTAATTAGATAAATATGAAAGCTAAAAGCCAGTGCTCCAAGAAACAAATAAGACCAGGGATGAACTGATGCCTGTAAAGGGGATAGGAAATACATTCTCCTTCGTTTTGCATTACTGTTTCCAGTCGTAGTGGAATGAGAAAGAGCTCAGGGTTGGGCTGACTGGGAAGGGGCTGAAGCTCCGCTCCAAGCTATTGCTCTTCTGCTATGGAGCCATTTAATTGCACATTGGATCCAGTGAGATACCTCCTGTGTGGGGAAGGAGCTTAAGGTTGCCCCCTCCACTGTTAAATTAATAAAGTAGTGACCTGCAGAGAAAATCCATTTCTGTGCCCATCTTTCAGTCCCACGAGTATCTTGATTAAATAACCCACTGTATCAAAGCCTGCAGACTAGTTGAGTCATTGCTTGTCTTTAAACTACAGCGCTTCTTTCCTCAGAGCACACCGTAATAAAATGGAAATCAATACTCTTAACCTAACTTACCGAAAGTCCTGAAGATATTGATGCCGTTTAACAGCTGTAGATGCAAATAAAAAAGCAGTATCTCAAACGACTAGTACAAAACAATAACATTTGCAAGCTGCTTATGCTACCCACCAAAGGACTGTCAATCACATTCACTGGGAAGAAGCGCTTGGGGCTGCTGAGTGTGCTGGCTGCATGAGCAGGAGAGCGCGTTAGAATGTCTGTGTTCACTTCAATGCAGAAATGAAAGAAACTTTCAGGAAAGGCAAATATGGATGAATATGACTGTGGTGCATATTTTTCAAATGAGTATAGATTTTGGTTCTTCCCTGGGCTCTGTCCACATAGAATCATAGAATCATAGAATCACAAGGTTGGAAACAAGCTGCAAGATCATCTAGTCCAACCGTCTTCACATTACCACCGCTACCACAAGCACTAAACCATATCCCATAGCTCTTCATCCAGACGCCTCTTGAACACTGCCAGGGACGGCGACTCCACCACCTCCCTGGGCAGCCATTCCAGTGCCTGACCACTCTCTGAGAGAAACAGTTCTTCCTTATGTCTAACCTAAACCTTCTCTGATATAACTTGTAGCCATTTCCGCGGGTCCTGTTTGTTTCCTGGGAGAAGAGGCCAAACCCCTCCTCACCGCAACCTCTTTTCAGGAAGTTGTAGAGTGCAACGAGGTTTCCCCTGAGCCTCCTCTTCTCCAGACTAAACAATCCCAGCTCCCTCAGCCGCTCCTCATAAGACTTGTGCTCCAGACCCCTCACCAGTTTTGTTGCCCTTCTCTGGACACGCTCCATGGCCTCAATGTCTTTCCTGTAGTGAGGGGCCCAAAACTGAACACAGTACTCAAGGTGCAGCCTCACCAGAGGTGAGTACAGGGGGATGATTACCCCCCCATGCACAAGGGAAAATGCTTTGAGAAAAACCTGACACTTGTACACTGAGGGAGCAAAATGAGCAAGGATTATGGAAATTAACAATACAAAAAGGAATATTAGAAAAAAGGAATAAAAGCATAGAGAAACTCAGTATATAATTTTGAATGTGTGACTTGTTACAGTCGTAATCAGTGAAATGAACAAAACAAAACCACTTCACATCAGAGTAGGAGTATTGTCTTACCGTCTGCAGTGCAATCTGGTTTTAGGAGTTTCTTTCTTCTCATCCTACATGACTCTAACTAAAAGCGCTCCATCCATCCATCTTTCATCCATCTTGTGCTCTGTGATTACCATGCAGCAAAGGGGTGTTAGCAGGTGAGAAAGCCCTTCTTATTAATACCTTCCTTCATGACTTTGCTTGCATTTCATGAGAACTCTTTTTGGAAAAACAATATGTTAAAAATAGACTGCATCATGGCTTACCATTTTGTGAGTGTGTGTCAAAGAGCAAACAAAACCTTCACTTTTCTGAAGTTTCCATACATATCAATTCTCATATTTTCATCTAGAGCTTGTAAACTGTGGTCCAGGGCTGCCCCTAAACCAGCTGCTTCTCTTCTGGGGTCTGCAGCACACATGGAGCTAAGCTAGTGGGAAGACCCTGCACTGGGCACAGTTAGTGTATGTGGTGCTTACAACCAACCCTTTCACTCTGAAGCTGTGCTCCTGCTGGATCGTGCTGATTGTTATAGGAGCTTTTGACTGCTAAGAAATAGTGCTTTTGAGACTGAAGAAACTGATTGCTTATTTAATGACACACTTGATTTATATTTCTTTTAATCTGCATTCTTAAATAGAGAAAAATAATTTGGTAGACTGCTGTGAGAACAAAACAGACATCTCTAACTCTTCGTTCCTCATGAAGCTGGCACTGAGGACTGATCCTCCAAGCTGCAGAGGAGTATCCCACTATCCCTGTGAATGTGCAGTTTGCCATTAAGCATAAAAACTGGAACCCAGTAACTTCTTTCCTTTGAGCAAAACACGTTTAGGATATTGCTCACTGTAACTAAGAAAAATGTTATTCATTGGACTGGGTGATTTTTTTTGTATTGATTTCCTGCTCAAAATTGTACATAAGCATAGAATACAAATCTCTATGTATTATTTTTAAATGACTAATATTAAGTGCTATGAAGCAATGTTTTGCTTGCTAGCATAAATTAGGATGTATGAGATATAATTATTTTAATCTTTGAATTGTCAGCAAGTTTGTAGTTTGTTTCCTTGTTCGGACTTATGGTTATCAGTAGACTGAGGCCCATTTTATCTTTCTGCAATATAAGATCATATCTTGACAGCTACTCCCTGAAGTGTCTGCAGTACAAATCTCATTTTATGTGTATTAAAAACAGTAGGGAATCTCAAATCAGCTCACTAAATAGCTTTCCTGCAACACCTTATTAAGAAAGTGGAAACTAGTATAGTTACCACTTTGCTGTTTCAAAAGCATTAAATCTGGCAGCCACTGAATTCCAAGCTTATTTTGTTTGTCCACAAAGGACATTTGAAGGTGAAATGAGAGAAAAAAATAGTTTTATTAAAATACATGTTAAATTAACCAGAATATGTGTTTTAGGGAGCGGTGCAGCATTTCAAATACGTTACTCAAGATCTGATGGGAGAAAAGTAATTGATTAATTAGACCAAAATTTTTAAAACAAATGTATCAGAAATGTTATGATTTACAGTTCAAGAAAAGCTGTGATGTATACTTAAGGTTTCAGATTTATTTCATATACAACTGTAGTTCTCTGGTAAACAAATCAGTGCATTACATTGTTATTCACAGATCTGCTCTATACCTTTTAGTTCCATGTCATGATCTGATAACACACAGCATTCGGAATGCCCTTGGGCCAGTTCCTTATCTGTGCTTATGGTTATCTTCTGTGAAAGTTTTGACAAGGCTTTTCTGTCCTTTTCATATGTTTTGAAATTTAGAAAGGAATAACAGTTCTAGCTGTGCAGCTGTGGAGCTGTGCTGTGCCATCAGTGCTTTTAAAGAAGCATTGTTCAGTTTCTTTAAGAAGCCAAGAGTTTTCAGTTCTACAAATGGCACTTTTGAAAGAAAAAGATAGCATTACTGGTGGGAGAGCGAGGGTTGTCCTTATAAGTGCAAGGCAGCAAAAGCATTCAACATCCTCATTTCAAAGTCTTGCTTCTGCACTTGTTCTGAGTATGGAAGGAAGGATTTGGCATTCATTTAAGTGTTTTAAAGCATGAGCATATAAATAGGTATGTGAATATTTGCCAGGACATCTTCAACTGTAAAATAACAGTTACTTTTGACAGTTGTGATTGAAGCATCCATCTAAAAAATTCCTGCTGTTTTATTGTTTTGTTCTGTTCCTCTTTCTTTTCCCCTGCTAACATCATAAATCCACCTGGGCTGGGAGGCAAAGCCCACAGAGTTATGTGTGCAGAATTCATAGCCCAAAAATCAGAATTTGCCGACACTGGACAACACGAAAGTACATGTGTAAATTAGAATCAGGCTGTACTTAAAAAAAATTAATAATTCATTTCAATGTGCCTGTGAGAGGACAGAAGTATCATTTATGGGAGCACTTAAAGGGTAGTAGGGAAAGATCTGGGTTTTGTTCAGAGTTGCTGCCAAATATAATTCACACTCTTATTTCATCACATAATTCCTTCAAAAATTAAAGGAATAACCTTGATAATTATTTGAAGAAAAAAAAAAAGCAATTACTTTTCTCAAAATATTATTGGCAGATCTGTGTGGGAACATGTAACATGCAGCGCCTGATGTTGCTGATATTAGTCGTCACCATTTTGAAACCAAAATCCACAAGCAGCTATAATTCTGTTACAATAAAACTTAGGAAATCAGTTACAGTGTACTGAATGTAATGGAAAATACTACTTTGATTCAAACTGAATTTTATATTCCTGTAAAAAGTGTCTGCATGAGTGATGGTTTCTACATAGCATGTAAAGAGAGGCTGTTCATATGTTACTACTGTATAGATGTGTACAAACATACACACATATGTCCACACAAACACACTGGTTTTGTATATGGTCAGTCCATGATTTTAATTCATCAGTAAATGATGTTAATAAAAACAAAGAAACATACCAGTTCCCCAGAAAGCAGCCTAAAGCCTGATCTGAATTAGTCAACAAGGAAGAAATTCCCTGTACCAGTGTAAGCACATCATCCAATGTGTTAGGCTACAAAGCATGGAAAGTCCTTCAGCTTCTTTACCGGACTTTGCATTCGGTTTCTTCTTTTGTTAGCAGTATTTTATTAAATTACCTATCAGTCTAGATCATCAAAAGTGGTGGACGTTGTGACCTATCAGGAAATCTCTAACATCTGTTGTGGCTTCTATGCTGCGGACTGCAGGAATGCACAGACTGGCTTGTAGGAATCATGAAATATGTTGATTGAAAGGATTCTTCTGTATAATGAAGTATTTAACATGCTTCTTACCTTTTGAGTTTGAAAGAAGTAACAGAATTTACCAAGTTAGTCATGTTTTTGGTGTTTTGTTCATATTTTGCGTACAGTAGCAAATAAAAAATTCATAAAGCTCACAAGAAAAATACTGAGGGTCAGTAGTGCAGAGTACAGTACATAAGTAAGTACAAAACGCATTGAGCATTTCAAAATCCGCCAGTTTAGCTTTTGATGGGTTCTTTGTTCTGGATTTTAAAGGATCAAACAAAATAGTACTTGTTTGAAAAATAGGAGTTCTTAAGCTCTATTGCTTTTACAAGGAGCGATCGAGCGATCTTTAGCCAAAGTTTTTAAGGATGTATCCTAAATATATTTGTGTTTAAATGAACTGTTTCAAGAGCGGAAGCATCACAGTTGGACTCGCTCTACTCTTTATTGAGTTACTCTGTATTTGTTTTGAAAGTAGGCTGATGCCTCATGGAATAAATTGAAATGGATAAATTTTCTCTACAAAACTGAAGTCTGAAAGCCCACAAAAAGAGTTGCAACAAAATTAGGCACAAAATACTTGGAGAATGAATGCAACTTGGAAAGATTTTTACAGTAGTCTGAATGTGCCTGGCAAGATTTGTTTCTGGCATTTTTTTGTTTTAACCTGCTAGTGTTGTTATAGAAATAGTAATTATTTTGTTGTTAATGTATTTTATACTTGAATGTTGTTTCTCAGTTTGCTTTTTCTCCCCCCATTTAAGATTCCAGAGGCTTATTTTATTAGAGATCCTCATACTTTCCTCCTTACAAAGGAATTTATTAAGGTATATGTGTTCTTTTTAGTGCAAAAAAGCTCTCAAGACCTGAACTGCATGTCCTCACAGGTTAACATTTTCACATATAACGCCAGTTACTGGAAATGAGCCTGGTTAGTTGAGTAACCGAAGCATGCTTGAAAGGAGAAGCAGAGCTTGTCTACAAAATACTAACACTTGGCTGAGTCTCTGCAGCCTGGGAGGAGAGCACCGGGTGAATTTTCTGGACTTTTTTCATGGCTGACTTGGGATGTGCCTGCACTGTCGCTGAGTGTGTTGACCTCTCTCCTTGACGCATATTGCTCCTGACAGTCCCTCTGCCTTCCCCGCAGGCCATGGAGGCGCAGATCCAGAACTTCGGGCAGACGCCATCGCAGTTGCTCATTGAGCCCCATCCGCCACGGAGCTCTGCCATGCACCTGGTGAGACATAGCTGCTGGTAGGGAATTCATTCCCTTTGAACCACAGGCTTCTTTATTGGTCATCAAGTATCCCTTTAAGGAATGCTTTAATGCCCTCCACTGCCCATACAGCTGTACACAGTGCGGCAGAGCAGGGTGAAATTTGACTAGCCTTAACTTCCTATAGTCCTGACTTTTCCTGCATAATATTGCATAAAAAGGCTCTTTCTTCATAAATATGCACTTCATAAATACATATTTAGATTCTTATTTCTGCAAGTAATGGGGATAACTCCAGGCTCTTCTTGCAGTGAGTCTGTTGCTATTTACTTACTCATTTATTTTTGAAGGAAACTTTGTTAGGGGGTGATATATGGACAATGTCTGCTTGCCAGAAATGAAACAATATAATTCAAATCGTGCTGGAATCCTCCTTTCAGTTCCCCTGGCAGAATACAATTTATACTTCTATCTAATTTCAATTTGAACTTCAAAATTTGTTCCCAATACATTCTTCTTTTTGCTTCTTGCAAAGAATTATACAAAATAGCAAGACTAAATGCGACAGATCTCTGTGCCCCTCAGTGCCTTTGATTAAATGCTTAGAGCTATATTTTTTCTTCTAAGCCTTGTAAATCAAGAATAATGCATACAGTAATTTCATTAATTTCATCTGTTCACAAGGAATTCACTTTTTCTGGTTGCACACTATGAAAATGGGAGTTGGTCTGGAAATGCCAGCTATGTTGTTACAAGTACTGTGTAGATGTTAGATATTATATATTTTATATTCTTAAGGTATCGATAATAAATGTTATTTATCTTTTATATTTATATTTAAAGTTATATTCAAAAGGAAAGGATTATTTGAACTTCTAAAAATAATCATATTTGTTATAACACTGGTTGAAAAAAGTAACATTAAGAACAGGACATTATCTAATCTCACGTGGTAACACCACTGCTGTTTGTGAAAAATCACCTGTGTCACCTGTAGAATCACTGAACTGATTTATAGCTGCTTACGAGTAATAAGTAAATGCTTTACACGGAATTAAAATGTCTCCTGATGTTTAGAAGTGATGTATTTCATATCATTCATTAACATCAATCAAGCATTCATTAAAAAAATCAAATATCTGAAAAAATCTAAATCTGAAATTTTGAGTCCCTCTTAAATTTTCTCATTTTCAGCCATTATAACTTGTAGCAAACTGATTCTTTTATTTAACTCATATCTCTGTTGTATGGATACTAACTGCTGTATCATTTTGCATTTTATTGTGTATTAATTAATGCTAGCAATCATTATGTACCCTGTAATGATAACCTGGTGGACCCTTGCCATTCCTATTCTCTACTTGTCCTCATGTAATGATCCAATATTAGCTTCTGATGTTGCTCTCCTCTGTCACTAGTGTAGATGCACAGGTAGCATTGTTTTCCCTGTATGTGCACGTGTTTGCCTGCTCTTTTTAACCTCGTTTTCCCTCAGACCTCCTCACTAATTGTGTTATCCCTTCTGTTTTCTTCTGCTCTCTTCTCCTTTCTACTCAACAGTGTTTCCTTCCACAGAGCCCCCTCATGTTTAAAGATCAGATGCAGCAGGATGTCATAATGGTGCTGAAGTTCCCATCAAACTCTCCGGTCACACACGTGGCAGCCAACACGCTGCCCCACCTGACAATTCCTGCCGTGGTGACCGTCACCTGCAGCAGGCTCTTTGCTGTCAATCGGTGGCACAACACAGTAGGTAGGTCCTCACAGGTGGATTTCTTTCAAAAGTGAAGATCTTAACAGTGCAGCTTTTAATTTTGAGTGGAGGCTAGCTAGATATGGGCTAATCTCACTCACTTGCGTGTGTACAAATACATAGCAAACGTACAGTTATTCTGGTTTCTGTCAAATATTCAAAGCTTCTGTTTCCTCTACTGTCATCCCTAGAAACACTCTCCATAAGTGCAGCACATTCCCATGGCAGCCAGTCGATTTGTAGTTTCATCAAGATCAGACTTTGATATAATAATTTTCAGGAGCATGCTGCTGTTCTTGACACAGTCTATATCAATATGTTCCAGGCTTCAAAAATATGTACTGGCATGCATCACTGTCTGCTGCTTGTGAGAGCTTTCAGGCCTTCCTCTGGGTCACAGCTTGGTAATGTGGACCGAAAGCAAACTGAAGTGGCAGGATTGTTCTGAACAGAATTTTCCTCATTCTGTCTCAAAAGCCCATTCAGTGGGGTCATGCCAGGTTTCCTTTCCTGTCCTTGCTCACCTCTCCAATTGCCACTAGGACTCTCCTGTCTCCTCCCCATCCCTGGGGGGGCATTTAAGGCCAGGTTGGATGGGGCCCTGGGTAGCCTGAGTGGCAAGCCTGCCCATTGCAGGAAAGCTGGATCTGGGTGGGCTTTAAGGTACCTTCCAACCTAAGCCATCCTGTGATCCTATGATGCTTTGATTCCTCACCTGGCCTTGCAAGTAATGAGATTGTCCCGTGCATTGCTAAATATGTGGTGGACCCAGGCTGCAGCCCCACTCAGGAAAGAAGGTGTCTTTTTGCTCTGGTGGCCCTTATGCTGCAACATATGGAAATTTTTGAATGTGTCTTACCACCTGGAAAAAACAAGAAGTTGCCTCATGCTTGAGAATGTGACTCAGTAGCTGATTCAGGAGCTTTGTCAGGACTGAGCAGAAAAGAAAAATCCATCCCCTCTTTACAGCACAGGAGGACTCCCCGGATAGAAGTAGGCCCTTCAGGAGATGAAATTGTGAATTTGAGTTAAGATGTCTCCCCCCAGTAGAAGTAAAGGAACTCTAGATTAATTAGAGGTTTCACTGCCTTAAGTATAGACATCTCCTCAGTAAATAAGTCAAGTGAAGTAGATCCCAACTTTTTTGTACAAGACTAAGCAAAGACTTATGTTAAAAGTCATAATTAGAGGACTGAATGGGAATTCCCTTACAGGCATGCATTTAGAGGAACTATCAGCAAGAAAAGTTAATACCATACTGAATTCCTGAGTAGTAAGAGAAGCTGTAATTTGAGTTTTATTTTGACAGCTAAATAATGTTAGCATGAATATTAAAATTTCACACATATTCAGAAGGTTCCTATATTTTTTTTTCAAGAAAATCTGCATGTTGGTTTATAGAATACAACTGAAATAGAACAGAACAAGATACCTGATTGCCTTTCACAAATCTTTGAATTTTTGATACTCCAACAGCTGCAATGGCATCAGATGTAAACATGTTTTGCGCATTTCTTTAAAACAAAAAGGAAAAATTAAGGAAAAATATAATAATTTCTTTGTGTAATTGTCCTCAGGGAAAGAACTAAGTGTCAAAAATGATTCAGAAATACAGAAGCTGCCCAATAGTATTTTATTTTTTTTTATTACTATTTGTCAGATCTGTAATTGATTCCCCTATATTTTTTCAGGGATGCTGCCCAAGTACTCTGCAATTATCAATTCAAGTCACTTCCATATGAGGAGGCTCATTTAGTACTTTTCTACTTATTTTCTTATCCACATGGTTACATGAGGGAAAGCCAAAATTCCTACATATACTTTGCTGTGAAGGAGTCAAAGTCACTAAAACAACAGTATCTTGAAGTTCAAGGGTTTTCTTAGCAATTATTATTTAGAGAAGTCTTCTAGTTCATTAAAAGTCTTGTTGACTCTTATAATGCCTATAACTTGGGGTTTAGTTTTCTATACACAATCCTGTCACATAGTAAATATGCAGAATTCATGCTGTGAACCAAACATGAAAAAAAAAAAAACCTCAGGTGTAAATTTAAATGGGAGAAGTAATTTCTGAATATATCAAAATAGCAGGAAGCAGGAAAGCAAAACTGTTTGGAAAATCAAAATCTGATCATTTTCATAACTTTTACATCTCACCCAGCAATGCCTTTTCCTTTTCAAATGACTGTTCCAGGAAGGGCCATCAGTTTTCTAGTATAACCATCTTTTTTTAATAAATCAGAGGTCTAGCATAAAGGATAATCTACAAATATCTATACACACACCACTTGTATTGTTGTAAGATTTCTGTAAAGCTTTAAGAGTTCATACACAGTAAAAGTCGTTTACATGCCCATGTCACAATGAGATTTAGTGAGTCTCGTCACAGTGAGATTTAGTGAGTCTCAGTAAATACCAGTAAAAATCTGTCCCAGACTGATTAGCTTTTTAAAAAAGAAAGAGAAATGGAGGAAGGAGAAGGAGAAGTTCTAAGAGTGATGTTTTTCAGAAGCTGGCAGGGTCAGCTGTAGGCGTTATGGGTTTTGTTTTGCATTCTCAAGTCATTTATTGCAGCAGTAGAAAATAGCAATTGTGACTGAATGCAGAGGTTGTTAGTGGAGTGTTCCCAGTGTATAACTTAAGGCAAAAGAGTTAGAAATATGAACAAATCCACAGTAGGCCAAGAAACGCATCAATCTCAATCATCATTTTGCTCTCAGTTTGTTCTCCTGAACTTTGTATCTCTTCTTATAGAAGATATTCTTATGCAACATAGCAGTTCTGGACAAAAAAATTTCTTTTCATCATGGACTATTGTGACTTACACAATGGAAGGGTCTTCAGAAGAGTCAAAGCAATGCTGTAGGTGCCTGAAAGCAGATACGACTAAATATGCAGTCCTTGCTGCAAATTAGAACATCTTAAGGACTGTTGAAGATAGGAATTATTATGATACATTTACTGTAGCCTTCAATTTCCCTGCAAAATATTCTAGATAAATCCATGCAAAGGCCCAGGTTTCTCCACAGAGATTTCACTATGTAAAAAGTGGCATTCATAGTTATAATTTCATAACCAAAGAGTAAAGAAGTCTGTATTTGTATAGCAGAGAGGAAGAAATCTTAAAAGACTCATAGAATAAGAAAAAGTAAGAAGTTAAGTATTATTTGGATATAGTAATTTCACAGTAGTTTTAAACCTAGAAAAATCGTTTAAAAAAATATCAGATAACATGGTTCCTATGTTCTTTATTTTCCTTTCACATTTAGGCCTTCGAGGAGCCCCAGGATATTCTTTGGATCAAGCCCATCATCTTCCAATCGAAATGGATCCATTGATCGGTATGTCAAGATAAAAATATAGAAATATATTTGAAAATGGCATTTTCAAAAATTGTTGATTAAGCTGTATTTGTATACTATGCTTCGTTTAACATAGAACATAGGAAAATATTTATTTTTGTCAGTCTAGAAAATGAAAAGCATTACCTACTTTTGCTGAATGAACCACAAGTGCTATTTGTTATTAACATCATCAGCAACTGGTATTTAAGAAACAACTAATTAAGTCAGCTACATTGTCAGTTCATATTTATAATTCTGTTCTCTTATCAGGTCACATTAATAAAATAAAACGTGAGGGTCTGGCAGAGCTCACAGTTTTTAATTTCATACAAACTCTTTGTATAGCAGCTAATGTAAATTCATTTCATTAATTTATGATTGGGATTTTCTTAGTAGAGATTACTAAATAGCCCAATAATTGCATTTTAAATTGTTGTACTACTGTACATCTAAAAATATTTTTAAAAGTTGACTATTTAAAAATAAGTAGCAGCTGAAATTTTTAGAGTGCTATTAATAAAGGTTGTGGCCCTGTGCTTACAATTGATGCTAGTTCTCTTTAATTGAAACTGTTCGCTTTATCTTTGTAAATTTTTGTAATATTGTAATTTCTGAGTCAGAAATTGTGAGTAGGGATGGTTCTTAGAGCAAATTTTGAAGGACCATTGAGAAAAAAACAAGCGTTTTTAAACACCTGTAGATTATAAGTCCCTTTTACTAGTTGTCAGTATTTGTGATCAAAAGATTTGTGTACAAATACCTCAGGAGAGTTAATTTTATCACTCTATATGCTTCGTTTTCTCATATAAAGACAGTGTTTTTGTAGATTTTCCTCTCAAAAGCTGGCGAATTATTATTGTGCTCCCTGTTCTGAAAATCTGAGTAATTTGTTATACTTCAGTGGATGGCCATAGAGTCTGGAGATTTACATTTGTGCCCTTGGAACATACATAAACCTAGTATTAACATGTACAAGCAATTTTAAATTAGTGGACTTTTTGTTAAGTCTCTTATTTCATGCAGTTGTGAGAAATTTAAGTAGAATAATCAAAAATGGGGACAAAAGAAATTTCAGAGTATTGTGTGCAATAAGTCATGTTCCTATGGACATATTCTCTCTGACTTTGGATGTGGTGCTTTGGATGTGGTGAGTTTTTTTCTTTGAGTTTAACCATTTGGATGTGGTGCTCAGGGACATGATTTAGTGGAGAGTTGTTAGAGTTAGGGTAGTATGGTTAGGTTGGACCTGATGATCTTGGAGGTCTTTTTCAACCTGAGCAATTCTATTATTCTATGATTCTATGATCTCAGCTAGCTTCAGTCACTGGAAGTTAGTTGTAATGATTCCCTCTATAGCTACTGTCAGAAGTGAAACTGTCCTGTGGAATTGTATAGCTCTGAGACAGCTATTTCCGCGTGAGATGACTTGCCATTTGAAGTGATGTCTCTGCAGTGAGTAGAGATGAAGTGTATGTAAATAGATTGAATTCGGAAGTTTTAGAATGTTAATATTAGGTGAGAATAAACCTTCACTGAATTGCTAAATCCTGCCTCTAATGCAATGGAAAGTCAAGAGCAAGTTAATTAATGGTTCACATTCCTTCTTAACTGCTCCATTTGACATATGGGATGGTTGACTTCAGTAGTAATCATTCTTTTTCCCACTGAGGGAATTTCCGAGTGGTATTGCCTATGGTGTGAATACTATTGCTTATGGCCTGAGTTCAGTTTTGGGCCACTCACTACAAGAAAGACATTGAGGCCTTGGAGTGTATCCAGAGAAGGGTGACAAAGCTATGAAGAGTCTGGAGTGCAAGTCTTATGGGAGAAGACTCAGGGGAGACTTTATTGCTCCCCAAAACCGCCTGAAAGGAAGTTGTGATGAGGTGGAGATTGGCCTCTTCTCCCAGGTAACAGCAGTAGGACAAGAGGTAATTGCTTCAAGTTGTACCAGGGGAGGTTCAGCTTGGGTATTAGGAAAAGCATTTTCTCCAAAAGTGTGGTCAGGTGTTGGAAGAGGCCACCCAAAGAGATGGTGAAGTCACCATCCCTGCAGGTGTTCAAGAAATGTGTAGAGGTGGTACTTAGGGAACATGATTAGTGGACAGTATTGGTGGTGGTTGGACAGTTGGAAAGTTGGACTAGGTGATCTTAGAGAACTTTCCCAACCTTAATGGTTCTATGATTCTGTGATTCTAATAATTATAGTAATTGGTTGAATCCTTATTTTTGTCTTTAATCCATTGAAGAATCTGAAAGTATGGAGAACGTAGGTGTCATACAACACAAGTTGTGATATTTTCTGTAGCAGAGGAACCAACTGAGTCTGTAGTACTGTTAGCATCACGTTCCTGAAATTCAATTTGTTTTTGAGGAGCTCTTCAGCAGTGAATATAGAGTAAAATATTGACACATATTATACAGTACATCAGGCAGTTTATAAGAAATTGTCATCTCCTGTAAAATCTTTTGTCTTATTCAAAAAGTAACCAGGAATCTCACAAGAATTTTTTATTTCTGACACCCATATAGACAGCTCTGAATGTTCATATTCACAATGCTTACTCAACAACAAATTCACAGTTCATTGAAAGTTAAATGTATTCATTTTCCCTTGTAAGTGGATGACAGGAAGGTGTTGGAATGGCTTACTTATAAAAATGTTTTGCATTTTGTTACAGCCAATAACTCCGGTGTGAACAAGCGGCAGATCACAGACCTGGTGGATCAGAGCATCCAGATCAATGCACATTGTTTCGTGGTCACAGCAGATAATCGCTACATTCTTATCTGTGGTTTCTGGGACAAGAGTTTTCGAGTTTATTCTACAGAAACAGGTGAGCTAAGTACAACCAACTGTGTCTTCCTAGGTCACAAAGTGGGCAGTTGTCTTAATACTACTATATTTAATACCTCTTATATTTACATTTATACCTATACCCATATATATACATTTAATACCTATATTTAATACTCTTCAATAAAGTATAAAGCGCAGTTTGTTAAATCCTTCATTATTGCCTGAGCATAGTAGATAAATAGGATGCTTTCCTTCCTTCCTTCCTTCCTTCCTTCCTTCCTTCCTTCCTTCCTTCCTTCCTTCCTTCCTTCCTTCCTTCCTTCCTTCCTTCCTTCCTTCCTTCCTTCCTTCCCTCTTTCCTTCCCTCCTTCCTTCCCTCTTTCCTTCCCTCCTTCCTTTCCTCCCTCCTTCCTTCCTTCCTTTCTTTCTTTTAAAGGTGCAAGTTGTAATAGGAAACTGAAAGGCATGCAATTTTCTTAGAGGTAATTATTCAAACTGTAGTTATATTCAAGTGAGCTAATTATATCAAAAGGATTAACCAAAAGTTTAGTTATGATATTTTAATGGCAATATTATTTTTGTATCTATTTATCTGGTGTACTAAGAAAGGAAGCTGCATAGCCTCTTCTGGGAGCCAGTATTTATATTATTTTTTTTTGTCAGATGACTTAGCCTAACATTCGCTATACTGCTAAAAACTGTTTTCAGTAGTGGAAAGAAAGAGGTGATGGTTCATATGCTGTGTATACATGTCATTCATGAAGCTCACAAATAGTATGCTAACATCATTGCTTAAATACTGATGGAGCATTAACTCCACTAGCATTCAGTGAGTGCAGCAAAACCTTGATTTTCAGATATGTCTTTGATTGTGGATTGATATAGAGCACGGACCTCAAAAAGAATACAAAGGGGAAAAAAAAAGAAAAAAAAAAGCTTTATCTTCATGATTTTTTGGTTTTATTGTAGTATGTAGGGAATTCTAGTTAAGAGCATGAGATAAAACATACAATTCAGCTGAATTCTGCTGAAGATTCAGTTATGTCACAGTGCTGCAAATACTCAGAAAACCTGAATTTTTATCACTTTTCACTCACCAGGAAAACTAACTCAGATTGTGTTCGGCCACTGGGATGTTGTCACTTGCCTTGCCAGATCAGAGTCCTATATTGGTGGTGATTGCTACATCGTGTCTGGGTCTCGTGATGCTACATTGCTGCTTTGGTACTGGAGTGGCCGACATCACATTATCGGTGACAATCCAAACAGCAGTAAGTATATCCTGTGCAAAACGCATCCCTGAGAGGTCTTCTGGCATGCCTATTCATTATTAGAATCTCTTATGTCAGCCTCTAAAGATATATTACCATACTTACCAACTACTTTACTTGCAGGTTGGTGTAAGAGCACCACATGCTGAGCAGTTCACCGAGTATAAGCCAAAAAAATGTTTAAACAGTTTGTGCGTGGGGGCAGATAATAATATGAGGATAATTTTTAAATTCAGAACTGCTCTTATCACTTATAGCATCATGTCATCATGAGCAAGAACAAGATGGTTATAGCCTTTAAGTGACAGAATGTATATCAATATATTTTGATTTTTCATTCACATTTATTTTTGTTTTTATTTTTGTTTTTTTTTGCATTTTAATGTATTCTTTTTGTACCACAGCATGCTAAATCAGCTGCTTGCCTGTTCAAACAAGGAATGTCTCACATGCCTAGGAATTCAATGAGTCTCTTTGAGAAAGGTCTTTCTGTAGCAAGGGAATCTTTGAAGAAGCAATGTGACTGAATAAAAATAGAAAAAGATGAAATGTCAGGAAGAGTTTATGTTTCATTTGTAGAGGACTAAGAGTACTTTGCAGTGTAAAGGGGATACAATAATAATTTGTACAGAATATTTCAAGTGCATCTATCTATAGAAGGATATTTATAAAGTGCACTAATTTGCAAGGTTCCCAATGCAGAAATGTGATCCCAGTGATAGAGAAGGGCAGCTTTTGTCCTGTCTTGTACAACACATCCACATTTTTCATTTAAATCAGAGTTTCTAAATTCTGATAATTATTTTCAACACAACAATATTGTCTCTTTAAATAAGCATAGAAGAATCCATCACCATCAGTTCTGATCTCTGATTAAAGTACTGACTGGAGGCTGTTGTAGACCTGTCAGTTACAGACATATAAGGGAAAGTATTTCTTGAATATCTCATAGAAATTGTTTTATTTTCATGGTTCAAAGTAAATATTTTGTTAATTTGGCATAAGCAGTTCATTTACGTTTCAGTTTTCTTCCATTTATCTATAATCAGAGTAAAGAGGAGACAAAAGCCTCGCTTTCTCACCTGATTTTATTTTACTTTTATAACAGAGAGAGAATGGGGGCAAAAAATATAAAATTCCCTAACATATGTATTTTCCATGGCTTATTTAGCACTTAATTCTCACAAAGAGACAAATTCAATATGAAGAGAGATTTCATTTCTGTGCACTCTGTTTATCTTGATGATATTTTATTTATTTGAATGCCTGTGTGATTTATGTCAAATATTAGTAATTTCTGTGCAAACTCTGGGAAAAAAGAAGAGCTTGCTCCTTTCATTGAAGAAAACATGAAATACTTCTCCTTTGCTTCCTTTTATCATATAGGACTGGACAGCCCTGCCATTAGCATATTTCAAATGGCTGATACAAACCTCTTCGCTTCTTTGGCATTTTAATTTATTTTAGTTCAAATTCCTTTTTACCATTGTGAATATATCTGAATGTGTACTGGTACTTTTTGGAATCTCAAGTTTAGTATTGTTATTCTGTAACTTTGGAAGTGCCTGCCTTGGAGATTTGGTCAAAAGAAAAGGCTGACCTTCATCTCACCAAGACCTTCCTTCAGGCAGTTGTAGGGAGTGATCAGGTCTCCCCTGAGCCTCCTCTTTTCCAGACTGAACAATCCCAGCTCTCTCAGCCACTCCTCATAAGACCTGTGGTCCAGACCCCTCAGCTTCATCGCCCTTCTCTGGACATGCTCCAGGACCTCAATATCTTTCTTACAGTGAGGGGCCCAAAACTGAACATAGTACTCAAGATGCAGCCTCACCAGAGCTGAGTACAGAGGCATGATCTTTTCCCTGCTCCTGCTGGCCACACTATTTCTGATAAAAGCAAGGATTCTTCTTGGCCACCTGGGCACACTGCTGGCTCATGTTTAGCCAAGCATCAACCAACGATCAAAGGTCCTTTTCCTCTACACAGTCTTTCTGCCACTCTGCCTCAAGCCTGTAGTGCTGCCTGCAGTTGTTGTGGCCAAAGTGCAGGTCCTGACACTTAATCTTGTTGAACTTCATTGCATTGGCCTCAGCACAGCAATCCAGCCTACTAAGGTCCCTCTTTAGGGTCTTCCTACCCCAGGCAGATCAACACTTCCTGTCAACTTGATGTCATCTGCATGTCCTTTCAAGCTTCTTCCAACCCAGACCATCCTATGATAGGAAATGATTTAGGGGAGAGTTGTTAGAGTTAGGGTGGTATGGCTAGGTTGTCATTAGACGTTAAAGTCTTTTCCAACCTGAGCAATTCTATGATTCTGTGATTCTGATTTTCAGAAGTAAAGAGTTCTCATCAATCCCTTTGAAGTTAGTTTTAAGATTTTAGATAGTTTAAGCCAAGGAAGTAGTTTTATAAAGAAACATTTCCTAATCTTCTCTTCTTCATTATTTACTGGTAGAAGATTAGGACTTGTAGGAAAAATGAAAGTGAGATGTTCAGTGTAGGTCAAATCCAATTAGTTAACATCTTTAGAATGAACTTCCAGAAAGATGTGGATGATATTTTCAGGGGAAAAAAAAGGAAGGTTTAGTTTCTTAAAAGCTGTCATCTGGAGACACAGATAAGGTATTTTATATCACAGAATGTAAGAAGGTGAAGAATTCAAAGAAAAATGTCAGGTATAGTAATTATCTGGGTTAGGTGCTTGACTTTATAATTATCTTTTAAGCTGAAAGACAGTTAATTATCAATTTCAGCTTCAATGCATGAAGTTACTAAAAGGAACTTCAGTTGTTTCAGAATATTGAAGGAGTGAGTAAAACAAGCCCCTAGTGCTAAGTTTATATAGTTTAACATTTGTATGGAAAAATGTATATGTAATTTCAATAGAAAACATGGCTATCGCATCTATTGTGAAACATTCTGGAGCAAAAGATTTCAGAATGAATTCCTTATCAATTCTCCTAAAATCCCATACTCCAGAATCCATGAGTTTGATGAAGTCTTCACTACATAACACATATATCAGGAACCCAACCTGTTGGACGTCTGGGGATCTGAATCTGTGCTGATGTGTGCTCAGCAGGTGACCTGAAATTTGACTGTGGGAAACAGGACCAGCTCTGGTTTAAAGGGGAGAATGGAGAAAAACTGTGGCTTGGATGAGACTCTTGCAAGTAGCAGCTCCAGCTCAGTTGTTGGAAACTTGGCTATGAGAACATGGTGAACTCCCTTATAATTTTAATAGATTTTTTTGGAATCAATACCTTTATTAAGTTATCACTTTTATTCTCCTACACTACGTATCAAAAAGGAGTTTCTGGTTCAGACTGCACTTGTCACAGTTATTTTACAGGCTGTGAGAAGGGTGAAATTTTGCCAGATTTTGAATACAATGCTTTCCGTAGAGTGGCTTTCAAAAATAGCCTGCATAATAACCTTATGGTTAGAATGTTTGTTCAGGAAGTAGGAGACTAAGTTCTCAGCCTCTAGAGGCTGATGGAATTCAAACCCGCATTCCCATATTCACAAGCATATACTTCATCAAATTCATGCATTCTGGACTATCAGGCTATAAATTAATGTGTGAGGGGACCCCTGTGAACCTCCAGCAAAATTCTTTTCTCTACTTCATTTATGGATTTTATATGACATAATGTTTGGATAAAAATAGAGATAAATCAAGGAAACAGAAACTGCACACATATAGGAGCAATATGCTGGTCAAATCTCCCTACCTGTCCTTCCTCTGGTCCAAAAAAAATTGGTTTTGTGGCTGCATAATGGCTAAGCAGTGATTGAAAATTATCTTCTTCAGCCTGGAATAGAGCCTGGAGATGCTCCTGGTGAGTGGGAGATGTGGTGTGAATTCCCCTACACTAAAGGGGAGCTAAATGCTGCTTCTTATGTTTTTGTGTATATTTAAGCCCTCCTCTTATTTCTTTAGTTTTAGTTAAATAAGTAGTACCACTGGGACAAACACTCAATTGAATGAAATGTAGTCATCCTGCCAGTGTTAGATACCTAGTTTCTATGTCAAAATTGGCCATCTGAAATAGGTATCTGAACCTGCACCCTCTTAAGTTGATGACCACATAACCTGAATCTGGCAGAAATAAAAGAATCTGTTTCTCATAGGAAGACACGGCACATACAAAGGGCATCATTTGCTTATTTTATTCTTTTAAGTGATGTGGCAAATGTAAATCTTTGCAGTTCTAAGGGTTTGAATAGAAAAATAATTGTTAAAGAGTTTGACAATTTGAGTTTTGATTTTTTTTTCTCTCAGTATACATAGAGATTTGTTTTAGCTGAACACTAATTTGTCTACAAATTTCTTCTTACATAACAACTGTATTAGTCATCATAAAAAGGGGGAGAGAGACTACATGATATACCCCGGAGTTCAAAATGTATCATTATTGTTGTTTTATTTTTATATTTTATGAATGCTTTATTGAATGTCTCTTTGAAGCAAGTGACTTTGAAAATGAGAAATATCTCGGAGTCTTTGAACAGTTCCAAAATAGATGATAGAATTGCAGAAAAGTGAGGGAGGGACAGATGCTTTCATCTGAAACAGACACAAATTCAGAAACTAATTTGGAAGTGATAAAAATTAATTTGCACACTTTAATTGGAATCAGACTTCTGCATGAAAGAAATGAAGAAGGGTAGGCAGCTTGTGCTAAAACCTGATGGAAATTTTTTCAGGTAAGTATGTTGGACTTGGCCGCTTATCCTCTTGAGCCTCTCTGTGCAACATATGACATTCACCTTCTGACTGGTGTTCTTTAAAAGGATCAATGCTATTTCTCTTTTGTCCCTAGAGCCTGAAATTTCATTGATCTTGGGTCTTGACATTTCTCATTACTTATAGTAACATCCAAGAGGATGGTCACAGGAGGTGTGAGAGTGAACTCTGTTTTTTCCATCTGGAGCTGCACTGACCATAGTAAAACACATTGTCTCTCAGCCCAAATCTTGGTTTATGTACCTTAATAACAGTCTTCACAGGTGCTAATTACCCATCCTCTCCCAGGGAGTGTGTTTGTGTATGTCTGAAAGGGAGGGCACATGCTTCCATAAGGGATCCTTCTCAAGTTAACCTGCACTTTTTTAAGGTGTCACAAAGCATATTTTAATTTTCTTTTTGAGATACCATTTTTGAAACAATTTAAAATTGTGAATGTCTCTGATTTTGTGAATTTGCATTTTGAGAGCATTGCTGTTCAGAACTCTGAATATTCACTCTATTCTTTTATATCCCCTTACATATATACTATAACATGGACTAGGTTAACCTTGAAAAGGCAACAGTTTAAAAATAGCTGTCTTTTGTGCAAGCTGGGCTGGAGTGCTGCTCAAAGGTTCTGCTCAAGCATATTAGTGCACATGCAAACTGCTTTGCAAGTTTAAACCACATACAGCACTTGTAAATGCAATTTAGGTGTTAATTTTTAAAATACAATATCTCAGTACCGTTCTGCCAGAGGAGAAGCTGATGAAAAGTGATGTATAATTTTCACCAGCACCATTTTACTAGTAACCAGAGGCACCTCTCCTAAGACTGCTAGGCAAAGGCAAATGAACCAGTAATTCACCTGAACTAATGTACTAATATCTAGCATTTTATCAACAGATATCTCTGCCCATGTTTTGCTGCATACTCCAAGAGAGTGTTATAGCACAGGGCAGTTCAGTGACTTGCCAAAACTTTTGAAGTAATTTAGTGAAAGAAATAGTAATTGAAGTTGCAAAGGCTCTCATCCAATGGAGTCTGGATACTTGCAAGATGTGTGCAAGTCCACTCACCTTGGTTAACTGTTTGTAGGCATATACAATGTTACTGACATTCCTCAGCTAATAAACCAGTTCTGCCAGAGGTAAGAATATTTTGAATATATGAATATTTTTCTGTCAGCAATCTTTTTTAAAATAAATCACTTCCTCCCATTGAGGCCTTTTTTTTTTTGGCTATTTCCTATTTTGAAGTCATGTCTGTTGGATGTTGCCTTATTTTTTCATCTCGTGCCTGTTTTTTTTCTGACAGTAAAAGTTCAGGAAGAGTACTTCATTGTTACTTCCATTAAAGTGATAATAACTTCTAAGATTTTGTTTTCTGAAGAGTATCTCCTCAAAAATATTAACAGAAAAATCTTTATGTCATATAGATTTTATTTTCAACAAATCAGTCAGCTATAGCCCCGTACTTCCTTCCATGAAAGTCAGAGATGAAGTGGAAGCTAGAAACCTTATGGTCTCATGTTTCTTTAAACAGAAGACCTTCAGATGTGTCCCCAAAACAATTTAAATAATTCCTGGAAAAAGACAGTATGAAAAAAATAGTGACACTGTCCATTCTCCTTCATTTTCATTTTATTCTTACAATGAGAGAGCCCTATTACAGAAGAACCTTATGGTGATATTAAACATAGTATTTTTTCAGAGGGAATGGAAGACGTTTAGAAACACATCACAGATGTGTTTTTTCTTCTGCTCACTAGTAGTTTGGTTCAAAGGTGCTCCTTTGGGGAAATCACAGGGAGTTTACAGTGATGGTATCTCAGCTCATAGATAAGATATTTTTCACCTGCAATTCCCTCAGAGCTGCAGCCTTTGACCCCTGGTTGCATCTATCAGAGGTGATGTGACACTGACAGAATATTTTGCTAGATTTTGAATGATTCCTGGAGTTCACAACTTCTGTCCTTAGCAATAAAATGTAATATGATTGAGATTCTCTTCTCTGTGCTACTGCTTCTCCTGTAGAAAGTATCACTGAGTCTTATTTACCATTAGTGTCTGACTCTTACTCCTAATAAAGATTTTCAATTATTAATTTTTATTTACTGAAAAAGGTCTCAAAGGTCAGAGCAGTTGTTTCTTATAAGCATTTCCCTTTGTAAGACAAGAAGTCAATAAATATTGTCATTTTTCAGATTCTGACATTTTACAGTTTTTTGATTTTATATTATTTTATTATGAAGTGGTGAGGAAAATGTGTTTTTGAAAATTGCATTCTTTCTCTTCCCCTTAAACTTTCTAATCATGAAATAATTCTAGTCATTCAGTATAGTGCTAGTTCCCTTGCAGACTGGTGGCAGCACTATGTTCACCTCTATAATCAGAGTTTAAGTCAAAAAAACCTTTTGGTTTTTTTTTTTCAAGAAGACATACAGAAGAAAGAAAGAAAGAAAGAAAGAAAGAAAGAAAGAAAGAAAGAAAGAAAAGAAAGAAAGAAAGAAAGAAAGAAAGAAAGAAAGAAAGAAAGAAAGAAAGAAAGAAAGAAAGAAAGAAAGAAAGAAAGAAAGAAAAGAATGGAACATTTTGAAGTTAGTTGCATTATATATTTTACTTTTCTATTAGACCACTATTAGAGAAAAGAACATCTCTGAACGAGGTTTTTCAACATCAATGGAGTAAATTGTAAGCATCTAAACCTCTAAATATAGCTATCTTTGATCAGGTGTATTGAACTTCTTCTTTTGTTTCTTCCAAAATCCATCCCTTCCATAGTAATAAAGCCCAGTTTTCAGTTTACACCTTCAATTTCCAGACTAAAAAGATTAGATCTTACAGGGCAGATTAATGATTGGGAAACTAGAATTTGTTGAGATAGCTGTTTTCATTAGCAGTGAAGATAGATTGACTTATCCTGTACTATTTGATCCAAAACTAAAGCCTCAAATCCATGTTTGGTAGTTCTTCTCTGATTGAGAAAATGATAGTAAAACATTTAGAACTATTAGTTAAAATTTTGATAACAGATATGGTTAAGATTATTCAAGAAATACTGTACATTCTCTGTAAAATTTCAAGAACTACTATTATACACTGTTTTGGCTAACTGAATTTTAAGAAAGAACCAGGAGTGTGAATGGAGCAGAGGTGGGTTACTGCAATGACTAAACAGAGGCAAACCTGTCACTTTAAAGAAATATTAGAAGAGTTTGGTGTGTTTAATAAAGTCAAAAGGAAAGGCTGAGAGGGCTGATTTCTTCTGTAAGAATGTGAGCGGGGAAAAGACAAGTGATGGGGTAGATCTGAAGCTGAAGGGCAGTGCTGACACAAGAGCAAAGAGATGTAAGGTAGACAGGAATAGATTCAGACTGAAAATAAAAATATTTCTGTCCTTCAGCGCATTAAAGTTCTGAAACATCCTTCCAAGTCACCTATGTAGCCAGCTATTCATTAATTTATTAACAGCTTTATATGGTGTGAGTTTCTGCAATAAATGAGAATAAATTCATTGACCCACAAAGTTCAATTCAAGCCCATATTCCTAAAGCATATCTTTCAGAAAGCCACACACTATTGCCTAGATACTCCAGTAGTTCCTTTGTTAATTTGTTTTAGTGTTTAACTGTTTTTGCAGGTAGGATACTGCATTTTATTGCAGGGTTGAAATATGTGCATCCATTCACCCAATGGACCTTGTCCTGCCATTAGCTGTAAGATAAATTGCTTGGCTATTGGACATCTTTTATACATTTAACTCCCCAGCTGTGGTCACCAAGTCACCGCTCTGCTGCATGTGCAGTGAAGAGAGAAAACACTTTAAATGCTGTGCAACCTCCTTTCCTACTCTTTATCAGTTGTGTGACCCTACTTGGAGCCCATTTCTGAAAATGTGAGCACAATTTCCTTTATGATCTATAGAGCACGATAATTCCTGACCCCTGTTTGCTATTTTAGGGTATTGCAATGAAAGCTAATGTTGAGGAAGTTTTGCATTGTGACTCCAATAAATCCTCCTTTATCTCATTGCTTTCCCAACCAAAATCACCTCCCCAGTGGGCAGAGCTTGTGTTTGTACAGAAGCATCAACTTTCTACCTGTTTGCGCTCAAAATAAACAAAATAATGAAAATGCATTTGGCAACTTTGCTGTTTAACTGGACAGTGCAGAGCATGCTGTAATAATTATTATCACTCTTCATTGTACAGTAGCTTATGAATCCTTGTATCAGCTGTTTATTATGACATCTTACCAGCAAAGATTTGATATTGTCCTACGGATGAAGTTACTGTCTAGAGATTGATTCCCATCTACCAGTACAATAAGTCAGTATCCATTATCCTAATGTCAAGCTCCTAGTCAATACCCTCCTGTTGACAGAAAATGTTCAAAACTGTCGTTGAACCTGCTTCTGTATTATAGTTCTGTCCTTGGTCAGTTCCATATAAAACAGATTGAAATCAAACCCCCACACTCCTGAGTCAAATATTCTAAAAAAATATACAGGAGGCCATTTTAAAATAACCATCTCTATCAACTGTACCTGTCATCCTGTCCAAAGCAGATAAGAAGCTTGCTTGACAAGACTCCCATTCCAGTACAGCATGGTGACTGGCATTAATGAGATTTTTGCTTCCAATTCATTGAGAGAACTCTGGGTTCCCCAGTTTGTCATTTTGTGGGGGGTTAATGTTTTGTTTTGTTTGTTTGTTTGTTTGTTTGTTCTTGGAATTTCATTTGTACAAACTAAATATAGGTAGATGAATTCTCTGTTATCTAGCATGTTGCTAATTTTTTGTTACTGCATAACTTTTCCTTGCCTGGTAAAGTGATATCAAATACTCAGTAATTCCTTACTGCATACAGAAGCTTTACTCGTGTGATGTCATCATCTGCTATTATTGGAAACAAGAGAAGTGTTGCTGTTTGTCACATAAATGTTCCATAACAGTCCACTTGTTTGAATCCACAATAAAATATGTTTTTCTCCTACATACAGAAAAGAAAGGTTTAGGGAGCAGTCTATCCTACTCTTTAAAATTAAATGTGATTATAATGGCATATGTATCCACAGTGATATATATAAAATGATGTCTATTCATAACCATCTCTAGCTATAATTTTAATCTATAAGCATTCAGTGTGACTCTAAATCAATAATGTCTATGCAACGGCAGTATCTTTCCAGTGCAGTGCAGTTTCTCCTCTCTTCCCCCTACTCCAGTTTCATGAAACAAATTATGATCATTAATATAAGAACATCCTCAACTCCTCCTACTCCTTAGGTTCCTAGCAGAAGGCTACAGACAGGTATGTTTGATAGCAGGTATTTGTGTTACAGATGCTCAGAAACCTAGGTATGAAGTATTTAAACAGATGGTGCATTTCTTTTATGCTTATTGATTGAAGGCAAATTACAGCACTGTTCTTTTGTTGTTAAGATTGGTTTGTTTTGCCATTTGTCTGTTCTTTTCTTTTTTTTTTTTTTCCTAACAGGTGATTATCCTGCTCCTCGGGCTGTTCTGACTGGTCACGACCACGAAGTTGTCTGTGTGTCAGTCTGTGCAGAGCTGGGACTTGTTATCAGTGGTGCTAAAGGTTAGAAATACTTTTATTATTTAAGTCTTTAGAGCCTTTCTGAATGGTGTTTTCCAGTATTCCTTTAAGCTAGACAGACTTCAGTTATCCCAAGTCTCCTCTACCAAGATGTTCTGCAGTTCTGGGAGAATTTGTAGCTGCTTACTCTGAGCATTATTCCTTACTATCCGTACTTATGAGGCTTAGAAACAAATAGTTAATGTTTCCAGCAATCAGCCTGTACTACAATTACCTACAGATTTGGAAGAGAATTGTTAATAGAGACCTGTATCTGGGGTACAGCCTGCTTAGAATTCTCCACCCTGATCTTAATTAAATGGCAATTTGCAGACTGACCTCAGTCTCCTTGGCAATGAAAGCTGTGTCTATTTGCTTTGTTTTGGAATCCTTTGACAGCATTTCACCCAGCAGACTTTTTGGTGGATAGGTTTCCAAATAATCAGGAATTTGCATGTTTGTTGTTACACCTCTTCCATTAAAATTTTTGGGCCATCTGTTCACACACTTTATTGCTTATTTATAGAATCCAGAGTATCCAACAGTCACTAATGTAAACATTCAAAATACCTTTCCAAACCTGCAGCAAACTTCTGTACAACTCTGGACATCAATGTAAATAAAACACTCATCTAAATGAGTTGTTGCTTGATCTTTCCCTATTCTGCCCACCTTCTCCTTTTCCACATGTTCACTTTTTTTCTTCCTCTGTCCTCTCTCATTTAGTTTCCTTTCTTCATTTGGAAAACTGCATGTCTTTTTCTGTCATCCTTTACTCTTTGCCTCATCTTCCTCCAGGGTGTAGCTCTTACTTTCTTTTGAGGTATACTATCCCTTCTTATTTCCTTATTTTACACTAGCTTTGTCATTCTTTAAAGGTTCTTATTTCCCGTGTCTCATTTCCACTCCACTCCTGGATCTTTATTCAACCACTTGTTTTTTTCTACTTACATTAATATCTTTTTTGTACTTTATTAATAGAGTCAAAGAATCACTGAATGGCTTAGGTTGGAAAAAAACCTTAAAAAACACCAGGTTCCAGTGTCCTGCCCTGGGCGAGAACACACTTCCCACAAGACCAGCTTTTTGAAAGCCCAGTCCAGCCTGGCCTTGAACACCTCTAGGAACGGGGCATTCAGTTTCTCTGGGCAACCTCTTCCAGTGCCTCACCACCCTCATCACGAGGAATTTTTTCCTAATGTCTAATCTAAATCTCCCTCTTTTAGTTTAAAGCCATTGCCCTTTGTCCTATCACTACAATCCCTTATAAAGGGTCCCTCTCCAGATTTCCTGTAGGTTCTCTATGGGTACTGAAAGGCCACAACGAGATCTTCCCAGAGCCTTCTCCAGACTGAGCAGCCCCAGTTGTCTCAGCCTGTTCTCAAGGGGAGGTGTTTTGTTCATCACTGTGGATATCCTTGAATTCCTTTTTAAAGCTTGATGCTTTTGAGGAGAAGAAGATTGGAGACTAGGAAAAATTTGTTCTCAGAAAGAGAGGCACTGCACTGGCACAGGCTGCCCAGAGAGGTGGTAGAATCACCATCCCTGGAGATTTTCAAGTACTGTGTAGATGTGGCACTGAGAGACATTTTTAGTGGGCATGGTTGATGGGCTGACAGCTGGACTTGTTGATCTTAAGGGTCTTTTTCAACCTTAAAGATTCTGTGATTTTTGAAGGCTATTTTTGAGTGCTATTCCTGCCCACCTTAGTTCACAGCTGGATTATCATCTTTCATACAGACTTGGAGAATGACATTTACTTTCAAAGTTGAATATGAAACTTTTGGGTAAAGATATTTTTAACAAGAATTGCTAATGGGTCATTAACTCTAGTAATGACTTACTACATAACTGTGGTAGGTGAAGTCAGTGAAGTCATTTATGAAAAAAATACACTGAAGGACTCTGAACCTAATTTTGTCTTGCAACACTGCTATTTCCTTGTCTTTTAAGGCAGCCTTATACATTTTTGCTGTCAAAGTACCCTTTTCAACTATCTTGTTGCAAATTTCCTCTTATTAGGATAGCTGAGGTTTGTTCTAAGTTACCTTTTGCTTCCTTCAGTATGCAGTGCTTTAGAAACATCTATTTTTAGAGCTAAATGCTCCTGGGGGTCAAATCCAGAATATACTTGTAATAAATCTGGAGAGTTGGACGCCCATCCTGTCAGATCCTATTCTCTGGGTTACTCTTCTTACATTTCCCATTACTTTATAGACTATTCCATACATCATTATATAGAGAAAATCTTTTCTTTTTTTTTTTTTTAATCATGACTGTTTTCCAGCAGATGCTTGTTTAAAGGCTTTTTATTCATTTTCTGTCCAGTTGCTTTCCATTTTCTATTACAGCATTTCATTACAGTGCTGTGTGGCACATCACTGCTGTGTGTGCTCCCTCACAGGGAGTCTTCCCTCCCTTTGTCACCTCCATCACACACGCAGACATTCTGACAACCTGTGCTGGGGCAGGGAGGCAATGTGAATAAGGATCCTCTGAGAAAATCCTGTGCCTCAGGTTGATGTCTGCATTTTCCTGTGCAACATTAACAGAAAAAGAGTGGGCAGTTTGTGTGCCTTTACACCAGAATCTGAAATGTGAAGATTTTGTTGTGTGCCTTTTTCATGCCCAAGAACAATCAGCTGAGCTATTTGTCAGGATACTTAAGTGGGAAGATATTACACTTTTCTTTTAGAAAATCTAACATGGTATTTATTCTGAAACTGGAAGCATCATTGGCATTACAGCATTTCCAAAGCTAGAATTCAACAATTTGAGAAAATAAATTAATTTTATTGCAGATTCATTCTGTAGACCTAGTCAGACTCAGAGTCTCTCTGCAGAAGGCTTGTTGCAAACACAGATAAGGAAATGCACCGGAGGGCTCACAGACAAGTGCATGAATGCTGTGATTTGTTCTACCTGGGCAAACCCAGCCATAGTGTTATTTTCAGAGAAGTTAGAAGGGCTTAATGTGAGGTGGCTGAGTCTGCCAGCATGAATTTACTTTGAGGGTCATGAGCTGACTGTACAAGGAAGAGATAACTGTGATGGTCCAGGGATATTCAGTGATTCGTTAAAAAAAGTATTTATTATTTACTGTGACTCAGACTTTTAGAAGGGGTGCACATCTCACTTTCAAAAGAGCATTTCTCGCAGATTTTGAAATGGAGATATTATAGTGTTGCATCTTAAAATGTACCTTGTAGAATTCGCAGCTCAGTTTCTCTTTCATCAGCAATAAAAAGAAAAGACATTAAAATCTCATATCAAAGTCTCTCTGGAGTAATGGAATTATAGTGTGGTCTTCTGAAATCTCTTACAGTCCCAATATCACAGTTACATTGCTGTCTGTCAGATGATGCCTATTGTTAAACCAATGAAATCTATGACTGAAATCCATGCATATAATACACTCATTGTGGGAGAGGACCTACAGAATCTGCCATTGACTATAAGAGGAATATGTGGTGATACGGTTATATGCCCCCTGGGAGTTGCTCCTACTAGTCACTGATAGGGCCCCATCTGTTTAATGTGAATGGGCATGCTGAGAAGAGTTCATGTTCTTGGAGGAAAGACCAAAGCCTTTAAATACTTGGAAAAATATCCCGATATTTCAGAAGCAGATCAATGACAACTGCTACCATTTAAGGAAATAAAGAACTACCATATTTAGACACATATTTATTTTCTTAATTTTATTCCTTAATTCTTGCATTCTCTTTTCTGTTTTCTATTTTATGTTCTTTGAGTCAGGATTGCATCTTCTCATAACTATGCAGGACTAAAATGATATAAATGTGTATTATGCATTGCCTCTGTGCACAGTTTATGTAGTTTGTATAACCAGGAAAATATGATATATTATCTTTTCACATACAGAAGGTCCTTGTCTGGTACACACAATTACTGGAGATTTGCTGAGAGCCCTGGAAGGAACGGAAAACTGCTTGTATCCTCGCTTAATTTCAGTTTCTAGTGAAGGTCACTGCATCATCTACTATGAACGAGGACGGTTCAGCAATTTCAGCATTAATGGAAAACTCTTAGCTCAGATGGAGATCAATGATTCAACCAGGGTAAATCTAAATACAAATAAATACTTGTCGTGTCTTGCTTTTATTTATTAAAATAAATTGAATTTATTTGCAGTGTGTTTTAAAGGAAATCACACATGTAAAGTTTCCACCTCCCAGCTGAGTCATATTCAAACACAAACGCTCTCATCTCCATCTCCAAATGTGAAAGTGCACATGAGCATTTTCGGAGTGAAAAAGAACAAATTCTATGTGATCCCTTACAATTCCTGGAATTTTTGTTTGGAATTATATTCAAGTGGGAAACGTTTTTTAAAAACAAAATACTCAGAAAGAAGTCCATTCTTCATTTATTTGTCCAGACATGAATTCTTGCCTTCGGGGCTCTGCTCTGTGAAGAGCACTTGAAGCAGCATTAGGAATGCAGATCGCTGCCCTGCATCAGGTGTTATTGATGGTATCTAGCATTGTGGAACAGAGAAATGTTATGTGCTTAACTCAAGTCTTGGCATAAATACTGGAAAATGTGTTGGGTTTTTGTTGTTGTTCTTGTTGGTTATTTATCATACCAAAAACCATATAATTGTTTTATTTAAAATTTGGAGATCCCAAATTTATTCGTTTTTTTTTTTTTTTTTTATTTGGAAGAAAGAGAAGTGCGAGACTTTTTCTTCAAATTTAAAGGGCAGAGTACAAGAAGTGCTTGTAAGTTGACTAAATTTAAGTAATGATCATTCTCCATAAAAGCTAACTGTGTACCTTGGTTTTGTCATATTTATCTGAAGGCCATTCTCCTGAGCAGTGATGGGCAGAACTTGGTGACAGGGGGAGACAACGGTGTGGTGGAGGTATGGCAGGCCTGTGACTTCAAGCAGCTCTATATCTACCCTGGCTGTGATGCTGGCATTAGAGCTATGGATCTGTCTCATGATCAGAGGTGAATTTTTCCTTCATATGTATGTAAAGAGTAAAATTGCACATGCTATAGATCTCTGTTAATGTTAAAGTATGATTTTAAAGTATAAATTAAGAGGATATGATATGAAATCATTACGCGTGTTATTATCTGGTTGACTTGTTTTAATCAACATGTTGTCTGATCCTTGATTCTCATAATACCAGCAGTTAACTTCAAGGCAAGATCTTATTTCACTGAAATCAGTAAGCCAGAGCTTCAGCCAGCAGAATATTAGTAAAATTGCATTAATTTCAGAACACACAAACAACCAGACTGGATCAGACTGCAGTAGTACCAATTAACAAATGCTTTGAAAAAAAGTTCAAAAGTTCAGCATTGAAGAGCTTGAGAACTTACTGGGGTTGCGGGTGGACTCTAATATGCAGTACTGCCAGGGATTTATCCACCAGGAATGGATATGGACCTTTCTTTTTAACCTTCTCTGAGCAGTGGAGGTGCAGCGTACAAGTGCACAAGATATTTGCAGTGACTGCTGTGGCACTGGAATGCACAGTGCAAATATAAATATATATGAACCTGGTTTGTAACTTTACTACTGTAATATGTTAATGGTATAAACCTGTATGTTGCATTTATGCAGGGTTATGAATGGATTTGCTGTTTACATCATGTGTGAGTTGACATTTATTAATATACAGATTCATAAAAAAAATTACTAAGACATGAGAAAAATCATACAGCAGTCATATCCATTTATTTTTTCTTACACTTTCCAGCATTCTTATGCTATGTACCCATTTTGTAAAGCAATAAAAAGCTACAAACCAAGTACCCACCTAATTTATTCATGTATGAGTAGATGACGAGAAACAAGATTTTTGTCTCAAACAATCTAATCAAAACCTAACTTACTGGAAAAGGCCTATTTGCTGCTGGAGCTTTGCCAGTTTATGTATGCAGTACTGTGCTGTGTTCTAAGAGATTTATTTATACTGTGAAAAATTCTAGCCTATTTTCTCTACCCCTGATTGTAATATTAGGTTGGGAAGCTCCAGCTGTGCAAAGTGCTTTAAGTATCTGCTTAGCTCTGGTTGCATAATTAAGCAGAGAATGGATTTTGTACGGTTTGATAGAAGTGGTGATAGATATCTAATCCAATTTTAGAATTCAGCTACCAGAATTAGAGGGTATAGGATAACTGGAAAATCATCTCAACCATTGCCACCAGAACTACATAAGTATAGGTGTAAATTTCAATATAAAGCTTTTTAGGAGAGCCAGAGTGTGATCAGCTTACATGAAGCTATGATAACAAGCTTCCATAATAACTAGTGAAGATTTACTCAGTACAGTCTGTGGAGTCCAGAGGACAATTTAGCTCACCCAAGTACACCTCCACTGTCCTGTAGAGAGTTCGTGTCAAGTTGCACAGAGAGTACTGATTAGGTCCCTAGTTTAGTTTCCACCCCATAGCCAGTTAGTATTGTTCGAGATGCTTTGGAGGTTTGAGCTACATACAAAGGATGGCACATGTGGCAGATGTCCTAGTAAAGGCTCACACACTTCCAGAGGGGCACCTAGAAACAAGGCAAGATAAAGAAGGCCATCTCAAATTATACTTTTACCTATGTGGAAGTGAATAAATGGAGTTCTGGACCTCCTTTGGCCATAATGGGAATGTGGGAATTGGGCTTATATGTAGATACTTAAATTTAGTGTCTCTGTAGCAAACTGAGTGCATTTATGAAGTTTACTTCCACACAACGTTGCTGAAGAGCCTCATTCTTTTGCCTTTTTAAGTGTTTATTTCAAGCCATACTTTGAGAAGGTAAAAGAGGACTAACACAAACACCTGTCTTTTTCAGAACTCTAATTACTGGCATGGCTTCTGGCAGCATCGTAGCTTTCAATATAGATTTTAACCGGTGGCATTATGAACATCAGAACAGATACTGAAGCGGAACGAAGAACTGAAAGCCCAGGTAAAGCTGAGAGCACAAGTGCTGCAATGAAAGGTGTAGTCTCTGGTGGAAAACCACGTCTGCATTGACCTCCGTTGTACATTCCATTACACCCAGCAATAGCTGTACATTGTAGTCAGCAACCATTTTACTTTGTGTGTTTTTTCACAACTGAACACCAGCTGCTGAAAAGCAAGCTTGTATCATGTAAATTATATGAATTAGGAGATGTTTTGGTAATTATTTCATATATCTTTGTTTATTGAGAAAAGGTAGTAGGATGCGCCACAAGAGACTTTTGCAAATTCTGAGGAACCTCGTGTCCAGTTGTTTCAATGTTTAGGCTATGAACCTAACATGCATCCCATCTCCAGCCTCTTTTCAAGCTGAGATAAAATAAAAAAAAAAAAAAAATACGTTTGATACTTTGTACATCAGATGCACATCTTAACTTTAAAGGGATACTTTTGTAAAAGTAAAACCTTGTATAAAGAACAAAACCGTTTCTTAATTTTATTGTGGAGTTACAACTTGCATGTACTTTAAACCTGATGTCTTGAAGGAGCAGGTGCATTCTCACAAATCAAACTGGAGATCTGCCTGAGGGTATAGCTTGTGTTAAAGGGTTGAATTTGGGCGCAAACAGTAATTTTAACATTTTCACCAACACATGTTTTTCACTTTTTGAATCTAAACTTTACCCCTTTTAAGTGGAGTTCTGCTCATGAAGCATTTGGATAAAAAGCCATCATTTGCCATATTTATACTTTATACAGTAGAAATTAAATTCCTCCTTTTAAAATTAAAGACTAGATAGAAAGAGAGCAAAGAGGGGAAGTTCAGTTTCATGATTTGCAATGCTTAATGATTCCCAGTACAAAGTTCTGTACTTCTGGATTGCTAGCATTTGGCAAGGAAACCATTGGGCGAGAGAGCCTCAAATGATGTTTTTCCCTTATTTTCCTCTGAGCAGCTTGGTTTCTTCAACAGCCTTAGCTTCATTGTGGAGGTGACTGAGGTTAATCTTTTCGGTTCTTCTAAAAATCTCACCTGAAGCCACTCAGACTAAGGCACTTCATGTTTTACAATACTGTAATGATAACTATCAGAATAATTTTCTGCACATTGTACTGATCAAATTACACACCCAGGGGTATATACACTTTAATTCATGTTTCTTCTTTGTATATTTGGTGACTGTATTGTCATAGATGTACATATTGTGTCGGTAGGGCTATGAGGCATGTAACAGGAATGTAATTTTCTCAGAATTTACACTCATTTGCAGTCATTTATTTAAAAAGATAATGGATTCTTTGTATTGGCACTTTGCACCAGAAACATATCATTATTTATTGATGTGATTACTTATTTGTTCTCCACCTTGTATTAGTAAGTTTAGCACTGAATTTCCTTCTTCATTGTTGTTTGTATTTATAAGGTTCGGCAATCATGGGGATCATCCTAATGATTAAGTTATTCATCACCAGTCTGTAAGCAATATCTTGAGTTTGTAGCTTAGAATTGGGAGAATATTGAACATCTGGAAGACAAGTTCATTTCATCTTGAGATCATGGTGAAATATTTTGGATATATAAATTCCTTAAGCTATTGTAACCATGTTTTATTGCAAAGATGTAAAATATGCCAGATGTGTGTGAGTTGGAAATCAAAAAGAAAAATAAAATATGCAAAGAATTCAGTGATAGTTATTCATTTCAATGAACTTTTTGCATTATCATTAGGAACAATTATTTTAAGAAATCATTCCTTACATACAGATTAAATGCCAAAAATCATGCATGGCTGGATTGTATTTTCTGGGGCATCAGGAAATGAAAGCGAGGTTATGGTGTGTTTTTCAACTGTTTTGGATTGCAAGTACATGAAAAGAAACTACCAAAAATACTTTGGTCAGCAGAAGGATCATTGTGAACAGGTAATAACCTTGTATAGTAGACCTCACAGAAAGCAAAGATCTGATGAGAGCCATTTTGAGTATCTCTTACTATCTGATAAGATTGAATTAATTTCAGCTTAGATTAGACTTCAGAAGTTAGATATCTACAGTCCATGCACAGCAGAACAAAACAGGTGGATTAAATCACATTTTGGAAGTGCCGAGGTCCCTACAAAGGTTCAACAAGTACTTGTAGATAGGTAGCTATCTAAATGTCAGACATCTGATTTAAGGTAGCAAAAGTGGGCAAAATACTTTCCTTAAAATTAGAAAATTCTTGATTGACTACAATGCAGAATAACAGCCAACACTTCAATTTGCCAACCTATTGATAGTCGTTTCATTTGTAAGCAGTGTTCTGTAAACAAGTATCAAAATAAACTAAAACCACTGTTTTATAACCTTATTAGAGTTCGGTATGCAGTGTAGTAGATGCCTATTTCTATCAACCAGTGTTTGAAGCAGATGACTTATGTTGGTTGTTTTGGGGCTGGAATGGAGACAAGAGAATAGATTAGTATGTTAAGAGTGTTATTTGAAACAGTTTTATATCCTAACCTCCAGTCCATCAATGTAGAGTTACCTGACCTTTGTCACACTTCATAAACTAAAATGAGGGATTAAAAAAAAATACAAGTGCCATTCAATAATAACAAAATAATAAATTTTCATCTCCACTATGGTTGAAGTCATAAAAATGGAGTTTCCACAAAGGTGTAGGACATGGAGAATGTATTAACAAACTGGAATAGTCACATGTACCAGCTTTTGTGTTGAAACACTGCTTTTGCTTATGAATCCCTATTTGATTTCTAGCAAGATAATAAAAATAATAAAAATTGAGGAAAAAATATGATTCTGTCAGAATCAATTTATGTTAATTATATTAGTGCATTAATACGTGTCAATCATATTAGTACTACTTGTAGCAGGATCACATAATGTGGAAAAGCAGTATGTGCAGATCTCCAGTTTATGCGACAAGACTTTTCAAAAGCTTCATCTGCCCCATCCATCTCTTTCAGAGAGTAAAGCTAGATTCATTTTTCTGTATAGAAATTGATTCCATGGAGTCTCTGAGAGCTGCCTGATGAAGCAGCTTTGACCAGAACAGCTAAATGGGGCCAATCTCTCAGCTAAGGGAGATGCAGCATTAAGCATACAACTGTGCAATATGACAACAATGAAAAGAATGTGCAATTTCTGGCTGTTTTCCTGCCAGTCTGTCCTAGCCTAAGAAAAGGACTATAAGCTAATGCTGGCCAGGAGCATAATACAGCTGCCATGAGGCTTTTTCCTTCTCTGGATTCTACACTGCTTAGGAGGGAACTGCTTTCTCTGCATGAGCAATGATAAAAGACAGGCTGCATCTTTTTACCTCAAGGAAAACTAGTTAGGCTCAATTTACTGGAAGAGCTTCAGATAAATAATGATGATGCTGATAGAGAATCTCGTGGGTTGTACTGGTAGAGCTAAAAACACTGCCTGTGAACAACTGTTGTGATGATTGCCTGTTATAATACAGTGTATGAGCCCCACTGACAAGCTGGCAGGATGCTTGATGCACACCTCATGCTGCCGGGGATAAAAGCAGAAACAGGGAGAGAAGGGCTGACTTCTGATAACAGCAAGAGAAGCATCTCCTGATACAAGACATCTAGTTCCCATAAATATTTTATTTGGAGGTGTCTAGCTGGAGTTTGCACTTACAATTTGCAGTGGTTTAATTGTGGACTGGTTTCCTTAAAGTTCTTTTACCATTATTTACAAACACTAAAAATGAACATATTAAAATAGAAGCTTGTATTTAAGAAAGGAAAGAAGGATTGGAAAATTATTACATTTGTGCAGTACAGGACAGTTTATAGGCTTTCTAACCACTGTGATTAGTTTTGCAACTCTACAGATAAGTTCAAGATATGCAACTGACAAGAGAACAAGTCTGGAGATTGCTTTCTTGTAAACTTTATAAGCTGTGGCCATATAATTAGTTTACAGAGGGTTTTACTTGGATGAAAACCTGCCAAGCAGCTGTCTCAGTTTATGGATCCCTCTGCAGTGATCATGCCTGACCAGCACAGTGGCTCTGCATCATGAGCAGACATATATCCTCACTCTGTTCCACCCCCCTGCATGAATAAAGTTGTGGATAACTAACACAGGTACCTATGGGTAAAATTCAGAGTGTGGAGTACTATTAATTCACTAAATGCCTGGCATAAGGGCTCTGTGTGCCTCAGGGTGCCACAATACCAAGCTACTGTTAGCCTCAGGTTCCTAATGTGGGGCAGAGAATAGGCTGTTACATACAAAACTAGATAGTCAGGAAAGAAAATCTTCTCTGGTACCAGAAGACTACAAACAGCTAAAAGCTGGCAGCACTCGTGGATTTGACTTTAAAGTTTCCCGTCTGTTTATGCTTTGAAGAGATTCCGACTTGGCAGGATGCTGCAGTGACCAAGCCCTGTGGCAAAGCTAATCCCAGTGTCACATCTGTGCAAATTTAAGCCGTTAAGAATGATGCACACAGACTCCTTCACTGCATAGCAGAACTAGTGATTGCTGGAAAAGGCAGCGGAACAATTGCAAGTGGTCTTTCGGTCTGGCACTACAGCTATACATATAAATCCAGAGCCCATGGCTGTTCAGATACATTACTTTGTACAGAGCTATCAAACAGTAAATAAAATGTTCCCAGAAGCCAGTGTTCCTGCATGCACATCTTTTCAATTAAGAATAATGGCAAAAAAAAGGCTGCTTCGGTAAGAGGATAGCAGGACTCTAGGCAGGGACCAGAGGGCTGGAGAAGTCTCAAAGGGAGGGACAGCTTTCCTCTTCAGTCACAAAATGCTTGGGCCATTTCTTCTATGTTTAGATGTTGCACTAAGGGATATGGTTTAATGGGGAAATATTGTTGGTAGGAAGACAGTTGGACTAGATGATGTTGAATGTATTTTCCAACCTTTGTGATTCTATGATTCCCAAACAGATCGTCCCACATTCCCTCTTGACACATCCCTTCCCTTTCCTTCTCTTCCACTAACCCTCCTGCCCCTCTTATTTTAACTTGCCATGATGCCCAGTCTGTAGGCTGGGATTTTCTCTCCTGATACCACATGCCCTCACTTCCCCTCATTACCAGGGAGTACTAAAACAGACTTGGCATAAAACACACACACCAGGCTCCAGAAAGCCCAAACAAATCTATTTTCCAAGTTCCTTGCTGTCCCAGGGTGACTTACAGGTAGTAAAACCTGAAATGAAAAGTGAATTCCTACAGTTCCTATCTTTCAGCTGCCTACTAGAGCAGAACCAGAGCTCACGTGGGAGTACCATTCTCCTAGTAAATAACACGTGTCAGTGCCCCTCTCTTACTAAAAGGGAAGTGGCATGACACAGGCCTTAGTCATGCTGGCAGACGCCCTGGGACCAGCCCTTAACCCATCCCACCCCAAGCTCACTGAGGGACATTGTTCAGGGAGTGATGGGTTAAAGCACACCAGGTACAGCCTTCAGATGAGCACAGCACAGTGCCTGAGCCTGCACCTTTCATCAGTCAAGTTGTGAGCACAGCTGCACACCAGTGGGACTCCAAGCAGGTTTGCAACAAGCCTGTATTCTAGTCAAACCTTCTGTATTAATACCTGAATTTACCTCAACAGTATTGTTTGTTCCTACTTACTTTGGATCATCTTGCAAATACCTATGGTAGAAGTGACACTTCATGCTCTAGCATCTAGGAAGAGGTCTTGAAAACATGGCAGAGACAGCCTTGTTGCTCTACATGACCTTCATAATTCTTTGAAAACTTGCTCTCATGATTCCTACCTGTATGGCAGTCAACCCTTCAGACAAGTGAATGTTTACCAGCACATGCCATAGCCACTAACTCTCTGATATAAAAGAATTCCCCATTTGTATTCTTCTGTAGGCATCCCTTCCAAAGCATCTGCTCAGGCAGGAGTTCATCAGAGTTGGCAGATGGATATGATCCCAGCTGTGCTTGGGAAGAAATGTATGAGAAATTAAAGCAGATGTGTTGAGAATGAAAACAAACTTATTTAGATATTGAGGTTTGGTCTGTGGGCGCTTAGAATCCTTTTGCTTCCATGTGAAGACTGTTTCCTATCTCTTGACTTGAAAGATACTACCACAAACCTGCTCATTTCTGCACCTTCAAGGTACTGACAACCCACATACAACCAGGAGCACATTAATAAGTGGTATTTCTTTCTTTCTTTTGCTTTGAAAGTTTTGGGGCCTAATTATTACCTCCTTAAGGAAAAGGATATAAAGCCAAATGTTGCTGATTGGGTCATTAGGACTTATCTCTAGGTATACTATCAAGAGTAATAAATATCAGTGCGGCTTTTTTATGTCTGGTGTTTCAAGTCCCAGTGGAATCCTTCCCACCTGGCCTTCATATGTGCTATAGTAGGTGTCTGGTTAGCAGCTTATCTCCCATGAGATAACTTCTTACCATTGAGGGTAAGGGACTTACGGAGTTAGGGAAAAAGCCTCTACAAGCCCTGCCTAGCAGTGCTAGGTCACGCAGAGAGGGCACGCATGTGGTTGTGAGTGCAAGGCTGAATATGGATCCTGTGCAGGAGCTGGCTACAGATAATGGGTTCGCATACACATCATTCCATGCTGGCTGGGATTAGAGTATCAGTGGTGTGGATCTTTGTCCTGTGATGGATGATCTGGCCAGTACACTGCTCAGCAATACCTTCTGATTTCCATATCAGTCCATAATGGATGTGATGAGGCAACACATACAACATCAGAGAGCCCAAAGTGCTATCTGCTAATAGAAAGAAGGATGAAAGGACACATTCTGAATGTACAGAAAGAAGAAAATCTTGAAAAAAAAACTTGCTTGCCTGCATCTTCAAGAAGATCTGCTTGCAGGGACCTTTTCAACCTTACTGCTCACTCCCTTTCTCCCACGTTCCTGCCTGTGTCCAGTAATTCTGGGAACCACATTGTCATTGTGTACGGACCTTAGGGATGAAAGAGGGCCTCTGCACCTTTCAGGTACATTCACAGCACAAGTGTGCATGCACACACGTGCATGTTCAAGGTGGCTTAGTTAGCTTAATTATGGATCCATCTTTTTGCTACTTAGGAAACTTTCTAGAAAAAAAAAACAACAACAACAACACCAAAATGGACCAAAGTAAAATAAATTATTACAGCACAAAGTTATATGATTCCAACAAAAAGAAAGAGAACTGTGGATATATAAGTCCGGGAATATATCAGGACCTGTGTGCAGGCAGAAACTGGGAGTCCAAACTCAAGTTTACTTTTCATATCCAAGGTGAAACCATAGAAAGAAATCTAACATCTCCACTAGCCATCCTAGAACAAGGTGGGATTGTGCTATGGACTTTTCGATAGCCATTAACAAATGGGTTTTAAGAGTAGAACTATGTAGGTTGCTTCAAAAGTAATGCCCCCTTTTTATTTCCATGGAAACTATAACAAAGTACATAATAATGCTATTTGATAGAGCAAATTCTCAGCTACAAAAAGCTTTTTTTCCAAGGCAGTCACCACCATTAGCTATGCATTTTTGCCAGCCACAAGCAAGAGCTGCATGCCATGCTCATAATAATCTGCACCTGTAGAGGTGACCCACTGTTTCACAGCTGCTATGGAGGTGTCACTGCTAGGAAAATATTACCCATGCAGTTCCATCTTTAATTGACCCAAACAGATGGAAGCCTGAAGTTGCCAAATCCAGGCAATACTATGGGTGTGGTAGGACTGTCCAGCCAAGATTGGCAATGTGCTCCACTATCTTCAAACTGGTATGGGGTCTGGTATTTCTGCATTGCAACAGAAAGGTTGTCTTGTTCTGCAGTCTGTAGTTTGAGCCTTCAGCTCAGCCAGTGCTGCAGTGTAGAGGTCAGAGCTTATCCAGAAGGATCACCTCTTTCCTATCCGAAAAGACAGCGCACAACACTTTACCCACTGATGGGATGGTCTGTGTCTTGAATTTTTATTCAATGGTAGATTCACGTGTTGCCGCTCCATGGACTGCTGCTTTGACTCCAGCTTGTAGCAGTGACATCGCATGTCATCATCAGTAATGATGAAATCCAGGAAACTGCTACCTTCAGCCTCATATTCATTCAATAAGTCCTGACAAATTTGCATATTATGTGATGCTTTTAAACATTATTTGCACATTATGTGTTCTTTCTGTTCTTTTGTGAGCGTCTGTGGCACAAACTTTGTGATATTCCCATCTCTACCAGTTTTTTCCAATGCATTAAATCCAACACCCAGCTCAATACACAGTTCCATAGTCATAATCCACCAATCTGTGTGGATGAGCAAACCAAAATGCTCTCCCTTTTGTGGCGTGACAGCTGTGTATGGCTGTCCTGAACGCAGCTTATCTTTCCCATCACTATCATCACTGCTGAAATGCACCACTCTCCACCTCACTGTCCTCACATCCACTGTTAAGTCTCCATAAATGTTCAGCAAGTGTCGATGAATGTTACTGGATGCCATTTTTTTTTCTGCATATAGGGATTCAGTGACACACCCTTGCTTGAAATGTACTTCCATGTCAGACACCATTCTGTCAGTCTGCTGCTCTGCAGCCATCTATTGCACGGCAACAAAATGTTATATTGTTGGGAAGGTTCAACTTCTACTGCCATACCACCAACATAATAAAATAGGAGGTATTACTTTAAGAGCAGCTGTCATATTTGTGCTGCCAGTTCTTCAATTACACTCAAATTTGGTTTTAAAAGTCTAATATCTCTAATATCTGTGCTGCAGAGTAGTGGAGTACAACTCCTAAAAATGTCCATTGCTAGGCACTTTAAGTGGATCTACAAGAGCTGCTCCAAAACTGAATATAACCCCCAGGTTTTTTTTTGAAAACTGTTTTTCATTTCAGTCATCAATGTTCACTGTAATTGGTTTTAAGTATATTTTAAGTAGAAGCCCTCTTTCTCCATAACGATACTGTTTTTCACAGCACCCAGATAAAAAGCGTGCTGTACTTTCCATAAAAAGTAGCTCTCAAATACAAACTACACGTTTCAAAGGATAAAAGGCTGAGAGAAAAGGGAAACTATATGCAAAAAAAAACCATAACCATAATGAAGATTCACTAAGGCACTCTTTCAGAAAAAGATCTCTGAAATTAATGATGAAATTACAAAAATCAGAAACAAATCCATTTTTTGACAGATGTAAAATTTGGGATTTGGCTTTGGGCAAATGCCAGATGGTCAATGTCCTTTTGACTATATCACTCTTTGCTTCTAGGTGGTTTGTAATGTTAAAAGTTTTGCTAAGATTGCAGTAGAAACAACAGCATCTTAGACCTTAGAAACAAGTACATTTTGATCCTGGGCTCCATCAAAAGAGGGGTGGCCAGCAAGGACAGGGAGGTGATTGTTCCCCTCTACTCTGCTGTGGTGAGGCCCCATCTGGAGTACTGCGTCCAAATCTGGAGCCCCCAGTACAAGAAAGACAGGGAGCTGTTGGAGAGGGCCCAGAGGAGGGCCACGAAGATGATCAGGGGACTGGAGCACCTCCCCTATGAGGACAGGCTGAAGGAGCTGGGCTTGTTCAGCCTGGAGAAAAGAAGGCTGCGGGGTGACCTCATTGCAGCCTTTCAGTACCTAAAGGGAGCCTACAAAGAGGAGAGGACTCAACTCTTTGAAAGGGTGAGTGACAGAAATGGTTTTAAGTTGAGGGAAGGGAGATTTAGGTTAGATGTCAGGGGGAAATTCTTTACAGAGAGAGTGGTGAGGTACTGGAACAGGCTGCCCAGAGAGGTTGTGGATGCCCCATCCCTGGAGGTGTTCAAGGCCAGATTGGATGGGGCTCTGGGCAGCCTGGTCCAGCATTAGGTGGCCCTGCATGTGGCAGGGGGTTGGAGATTCATGATCCTTGAGGTCCCTTCCAACCCTGGCAATTCTGTGATTCTATGACTTGAAAATGATTACTGTTTCTTGATAAAAATAATCTTTATGGCCTCCTCTGCACCCACCTCAACAGCTCCAAGTCTTTCCTACATTGCAGCCCCAGGCCTGGATACGGTACTCCAGATGGGACTTCACTAGAGCAAAGCAGAGGAGGACAAGTCCCTCCCTCACACTGCTGGCCAGTCCTTTGATACTGCCCAGGATACCATTACAGAACACTGTTGTTTTTCCAGGCTGCAAGGTTTTCTCATGTCCAATTTTCATCCACCAGAACCTACCCATCCTTCTCCGCAGGGCTGCTTTCAATCCATCCATCCCCCAATATGTAAGTCTGAAAAAGAAATAAAGACTCTCCTCCTTCCCACCTCACTCCCAGGCAGCAGACCACCTTCCACATGGTACAGCACTGGCACACCAAGGTGCTCAGTGACACCTGCACTGCCCCAGGCCGTGGATTAGGCTGGTGGTGATAGGGGCGGAATTCCCACAGCAGCAGGGCTGGGCTGGTGTTACTGCCCAGGCACATTACCTGCTTATGTTGATGAGGCGTGAGAGGCACCAGCTGCTCCCCACCAAGGTGCAGCACCAGCACCATGACTTGGAGCCTGAGAACCTGAGCTAAATCAAGGCATTTTACTGATGTCCTCTCTGCTCCTTCAATCCCATATGGATATTTCCTATAACTGTTTCAAGCCAGCACTATGAGAGAATAGGAGAAGGGGAGTTTCACATGCTCATTCAAGGCAGGAAGAGAACCATAAATTGGAGTACATGATTAGATATTCAGCAGAAATACTTGACTCAGAGGCACTGGTGCAGGATGTCCAGAGAGGCTATGGATACTACTTTCCTGGAGACTTTCAAGGCAAGGCTGGATAGAGCCCTGGGCAACTTCATCTCGCTGTGGTGTCCCTGTCCATTGCAGGGGAGATGGACAAGATGGCCTTCAGATGTCCCTTCCAACTCTAAGGAGTCTATGCCCCATCCCTGGAGGCACTCAAAGGCGAGTTGGATGGCTTCCTGGGCAGCATGATCTGGTGGGTAGCAATCCAGAACATGGCATGGAGTTGGAAATAAATGGGCTTTAAGGTCTATTCCAACATAAGACATTCTACGATTCCACGATTCCATATAGAAATTTCTTATTAAAAAAATAAATTCCACATGTGTTGTACATTTCCAGGGCAGCACCTGCAGTCCACCTAGTTCATCATTTGAAGCTGCTCCCAGAATGGATTATAGCACTACTCAATTTCCAGTGCAGATGTAGGGAGGGTAGCTGGCCTCTCTGCTATGTATGACAATAGATAATGTAAAGCATTTATGGATTTACACATTCTAGATACATCATATGATAAAACACTCATCAGGGTATATTTAGGGGTCATCTGGAAAATAAATGACGGGAAAAAACAGTAAAGTCATAAAAGACACTTATAAACACGACCACATATAAATGTACAGCAACTTAAAAAAGAACTAGCACGCCAAAAGAGAAGATATCTTCCAGTTTAATGAGTGTCATAAGTGACTGGAGATTCTTCTATATCTGAGGCCTAGATCTGCATGTGTAAGTTATGACTACATGTGCAAAATATGTCAAACACAGCTTCTTCACTTTTCTGTATTTCCCAACCATTTTCTAGCGAATCCAATAGCCAAATTTTGCTACAAAAACATATCTACATATAGTTTTTGCAATATTATTTATAGTTACATACTATATGCTTTATAATGCAGAAAAATGAAACATTACAGATATTACAGTATACACAAAGGTTATTTGTTAAATAACTGTTAGTATAGAGATTATATCTAATTATTTCTAAGACTTGTAAACCAAGCTTTAGGGCCAAACAACAAAATTATTTTTCTGTTTGGAAACGTTGCATAGACTTATCAACCCACATTCACTATTGAAAGATTTTCAGAGCCTCTATATTTTTAATAGTCACACATCTTCATCTGGTGAGGTGTACCTAGTACAAAATGTGTTATGAAATGGATAGATTTAAGTGATAAGAGCACAACACGTTTTTGTGAGGGAAGATCACCCAAATGTTACAAGATCACAAAGTCTTCATGACTGGCAGTTGCCTATAGAGTCTTTCTGGTTACGTCATGAATGTGCAAGTGTAATCAAATAGCACGAGGTTTACATGAGCACCCTTTTTGTACTAGTTTTTAAATTATTATTAATTATCTTCTGATGGTTAATTAAAGAGCTAGCCAGCAAAGATCAAACATATATGTTAGGCAGCAGTCAGATATGTTATATAGTTCTGATTTCCAAAAGACATTTCCCAAGAAGGCTTGGGAAGGCACAAGAGGGAGAACCTGGCCTGAGCAGCATCAGTTCATATCAGACAGAAAGCAAACAAGGGGAACTGGAAGCAAATAATCAGGTGTTTAGAGGGCAGCCAGAGTTTTCTCCTAATGTGGGTTCTGTAACAAGTTTCAGAGTTTGAAAAAGGTGCCCTATTTTCCCATAGTAAAATGAGAAGTGATAACTCATCCCAGCACAGCTTTCCAAAGCTTTGCTAAAAGCACTATATCATTCATTCTCTTTTTCAAAGCAGAGGAGCCCAGCTGCCCTGCAGAAATCATACAAGGTGCTGCTGTTCAACATTTTTTTCCTGAAGTAGGGATATCTGGATGCAAGAAACTGGGAGCAGCACCACCATTGCCTGTGTAAAATGAGTGCCCCAGCTTCTTAACAAGCAAAGCCATGTTGCTGACAAGCACCCTATTACCTCTGTCTTTCAAAGCCTTATCTAGGGAGACTGCTGTGAAATCAGGGAAGAAAATAGGAATACAGCTGTCATAACACCCTGAGTGAATCACCTGAGTGAACTCTCTATCTTCAGAAACCAACCACTGTAACCATGGCATGGAGCTGGACAGCCCACCTTCACACCAGTTCCTGCCGATAAGCAGCAAGTGACACGGGTAATATTAGACTAAGTGCCTCTCAGAAAGTCCATGCCTGAATTAAGAAGAGACTAGATGCATTCCTTGATTTTGTTAGCAAGTTCACTTCTCCTTATCTATCCAGTACACTAACAATCAATGTGTAATGGAGAATGCGGAGGCTAAAGGAGCTCCAGACACTGATGGCACAAGACACCGATGCTTAGAGACATTTACAGTAGAAAACCACACTCTTCTAAGAAGTAATTGTAAGAAAATGCTTTTTGAAATTATAAAATTATTTCAAATATATGAAAAAAAATTTTTAATCCCACAGATCTTGTAAAAAAAAAAGAAAAAAGAAAAAAGAAAAAAGGATGACAGGTAGAAGATATTTTAAATTGACTGTACCACTACTAAATCTAGGTTAAAGAGATACACTGGCTTACAGGCCTGATTAGATTCTGAGAAACTCACGTCTTAGCAACATTTATCTGTATATCACTCTTGACACTTAATTTATCATAGTTTTCTTTGTATCTTCCATGGGAAAAGAGAGTTAGGCAGTGTGTGAATTTCTAACAGCCTGGTGTGACCCCTGTATTAATATATCTGATTCATTAGCATTTGAAGTGCAGCATCCTGTAAAGGCATTTCCTGACGACTAAGACTCAAAGCTTCCCAATTCTAAACAAGTATGTCCCCTAATAAACACTGTCACTGAGGTTAGTCCTAGTAAGGAGCCTGTATGCATATCTGTGTCATTTAGTTATTTATTGACATGTAGATGGATTTCAAATCCAGTGTGTGGGACACGCTCAGCACTCACTAAGCCCAGGATTTATTTCACCCAGCACTTCAGCTGTTTAAGCTCAGATAGCCAAATGTGTACCAGTCACCCCAGGATACCTGGTTTTTGTCAGTGGAAACATACAAACACATAAATACATATGGCACTTTGAAGAGTAAATCATTTGAACTGTTTAGATATCTATCTTATCTAAGATTTCTAATGAGAGAAATCTTCCTTTGGTAATACCTGCTTATTCTTCTCCACTGGTAACAGAAGGACCCTATGATGACTGGCTCAGATGTAAAACCACACATCTATACATCCAGGATGTAGTTAGGACATTTCAAACCAATGCTGGCCATCCAAGCCTTGCTCACCCTTCAGTCCAGTCTCTCCCTGCATGCTGCCATGGCTTCTCTCACCTACAACAAAAACAAGTCAAAATGTGGATCAGGATCAGGCTGAAAAGGGATAGCTTCTCTCCCTTTTTTTTCCCCACTGGTTTCATTTTTGGCTGGAGCAGTTTATCTGGATTAAAGCTTAGCTGCACTGTCTGATCACACCCTCTTTGGAACATGTTACAGGTGTTCCACCAATAAAATAGAAAGGGGTAATGTGTAGAGAGGCGGGAGCTGGAGGAGAGGAGGAACACAAAGGACCCCAGGAAAGGGATGCAGTGCTGAGGACAGGTCATCTCTGTCTGGTGAGTGAAGTCTGAAGGCAGGCTGTGTGCAAAGAAATAGGTCAGGGAAACATCTACTGCAAGTCAAGAGGTGCTTTTCTGGTTGGGCCTTTGTGACAGAAGTTTGGGTGTGATTTTTCTTTCTTTCGTGTTTTTTTCCAAGCACTTGTAACTGCGATTACTGTTAGTATGTTGTAAATGGAAAAGTGGATTTGAATTTTTACTGCACCCTGGTTTGAATTATGGATTATTTCATTTTACCTACTTGCAACAAGGAATCCCTTACACAGGGCATGGCAAGCTAAATTACAAACAAGGTGGTGGCGATGGGAGTAAGAACAAAATTTACCAACCCTTGCTTGAAGGTAGTGAAAAAAGAGTTCAGCACACACTCATAAAAGGTGTAAAAGAATGGGGATCAGGCAGTCAGGCAACTAAACGTCTTCCAGACACCATGAGCAGCCAAAAAAAATCCCAAGAGTTTGTGGCAGTATTTCAGGAGCATGCTTGAACATGTGTAATTGGTGACAGCTCAATATTTTAATTTAATTGTATGTTGGTCTTTTTTTTTAAACAGAATGGAGAGTATTTTTGCGTCCACAGAAATGGGTCTTCACTTTGAACATAGGAAGGATATTGAGGGATTAAAATCAAACCTTCAGCACTGACATAATACGAAGTCAGACAATTACACTTTTTCTATATTCTGTCTATGCATATATTGTGCCTCTTGAACTCAATTGGCTAATGAAACACCTCCGACACCATCCCATTCTCTACTTCTCAGCTACGGAGCACAGATGCAGCAAACAGTTACAGACAGAGCAAAATTAATTTGTTAAATTATTTAACTAAGTGAGGTAAGTAGATTCATACAAAATGAAATTCATTACAAGCAGGAGTGCCTTACCAATGGTACAGACAGCTGCCTGAAATACACAGAGGAGCTCCACACAGAACATTTTAAAATCTCCCATGAAACTGTAAAAATCGTCTTGTGTAAACTGTTGTGCATTTTATATTTTATTTGCTATCCTGAATCTATTTTATTGTTGGGGAGGGAAACAAAAGCTGGTTATTAAAAACATCTGATTTCAGTCCAACATTTTCTATAATTTTATTTTGTCAACAGATGGGGGGATATCTACTGAGTGTGTAATAGGTTTATCACTTCTCGGTGCAATGGCTGCCAACTCTCTAAAGTCAGATTCTTCTCTCAGCTATTACACTGTAAAATCTACAATAATTATGCTGAAATTCACAAATGTTTCTCCATGTTGTTTTGAATGAAACTAAATTCTGTAGATTTAATATATATATATGTTATCGTGTAAGTGCCACCTAGTAATTAGCGAGCATTATACCAAAGCAGATCTGAATTCCTGAATAGCTGATGATTACTGCTCTTAGCTAATGCTAATACAGAAGTGCATAAAGTGACCAAATGCAGTATATCACAGTTTCTAAGGTTGTTTTGAATTATACTACTGACATTTTATTACATATATTGGGCTGGACAGCTTTTAAAATTTAATGTAGTGTTTGCTTTGGAATGGAGGTCATCTCTGTGGTTATGGATTAGTAGTGCAGCTTGGCTTTTCCCACTGCCTGCTACCCCAGGCTGAGAAATATTTTTTGTTTGATATTGCCAACTTAGAATTTATAGGTGTGCAGTTCACACCACTAGCTGCCAGAGGCACTCATAAACCCTTCTTCTTAGCACAAACTATCAATATATATCCCAATCAGGAGAGCACTCTGAAAGCAATGGCTCTTTGTTTCCCTCTGGCTGCAACATACTATTGCTGGCAATGGAAAAATGTAGGAAAAAAGGAAAACAGTGAAAGCCACCGTACCCAGGAAATTTTAACTTGCTGATGCATGATACAATGACATAGTCCTACTTGGAGACATTCTATATAGAAAATCAGGCTAAAACCAGTATTTCATCTGAAAGTGACAATGAGGACTCAGTAATCGGGGAAACTCAGAAGAGGAGGAGTGATGAATGTAAATATCTTTCTCCTCCTCCTCCTCTTCTGCTTTATCAGAACATTTTTGTCAAAATTCTGCAGTTAACAGTCTTTCAGAGAAACGAGGGATCTGATAGAAATGTATTTTCAAACTGAGATTTCAACAGCCCTGAGCTGTGTGTTTAAGGTACTGATCTAGGTCGTGAGGGAGCCTTAATTCAGAGCAGTTTTTAAATGTCAAGACTGCTTTGAGGAAGACTGAGCAGAGTCTGTCTCCCAGGACTGTACTGATCACATATCCCTGCACACACATAGGCATGGAACGACTTCACTTTTCATAAAAAAGTGTTCAAAAAGAGGCTTTTATTGCATTCCAGTGGTAACAAAAAAAAAAATGCTCCTAAAGCACAGAAGCTATTACAAGAAAAAAAAAAATAAAAATTAAGGCCTGTCTTTTATTCAAATCAACCATGGAAAAACATCAATGAGAGCTCTAGTGGGCTGCAAAAATGGGTGCTGTGTGAAGGGGAGGTTTTTAATAAAAGAATAAAAGAAGAATGGATGATAATCATGACAAACATCTGCCCAAGAACAAAGCAGGTGAAAACCATCTTCATCTGTCCAGGCCTACAAAATCTGCTTGTGTCCTTCCTGCAATTGAAACAGGACACTAAAGGCTCAGCTTTTACCATCTCCAAAGACTTAGCCAGAAATGTGGAACAGTTGAAAAATCCTTGAGACCGTATAATTTAGGAGATCATAAAACCAGTAGGAGAGTATGAGAATTATTTAGATTTATTAGCTGAAGGAAGTTATTTAGACATCCACACGGTCAGAATCTCTTCTATGAAGTCAAACTGCTTAAAGATCAAAGTATCTGTATCAGCATTATCACCAGGCATCCAAAAAAAGCTGCGACATACAGCAGATGCCCCCTCTGTCTGCCCTCAGATCATCAGGAATTAGCAGTTCTCAGTGCTGTTGGGCAGGGCTCACAACATACACATGTAACGTCAAAGGGGATGGAGACTGGCAGGAAAGGAAAAAACACTGTTGAGCAAGAACTTGGATGGAACACCAAAAATAACACAATCTGCACATTCACTTGATGAATTTTGTTCTTCAAACCTCTTATTTTCATTATATATATATCATTGTACAGAGAAACTCTGGACTATGGGAAGTAAGCGTATTTCCAGTAGTAGTGGTGGGCAACAAGCATTTCTAAGCTGACGCTGAAAATGAAGTAAATTGCTAAAGCATTTGAAGGAGTTATAGCCACCATCACAGAATCATAGAATCATAGAATTATAGAATCATAGAATCATAGAATGGCCTGGGTTGAAAAGGACCATAATGATCACCTAGTTTCAATCCCCCCTGCTATGTGCAGAGTCACCAACCACCAGACCAGGCTGCCCAGAGCCACATGTAGTCAGGTAATAAGGCTCCCGAAAATTAAAATATTATAAATGAATGCCCGTAACTCCATGACAGTCACACAAAACCATGGTGCTTTTTTCAGGAAATCATCTGCGACAGTTCTTTCTTTTATTTTCTGATCAAAACATTTCTGAAATAAGGATTAACTAGAGGGAAAGTTACTAATCTACATTGTATCTACATTTTAATATGAACCTATTTCACCTTTTTAAAAATTTATAAATAATAGCACTTCTCTAAAAGTCAGTGAACTTTTGGTTTCTGAAAGCTGTTGCTTCATATGCAGAGAAAAACCTTAAATGTGAAAATGCCCTATGCCTTCTTAGAAACAAATAAATTAAAAAATATATATACAAGCACCATTATCTCTTTATCTCTTATGAAGAGAACTGTCCCGTAAATAAAAGCAGTAGAGCTCCACTGACTCCAGCAGAAAAACAGGGGTTTCAAGTCACTGAGATCTGCTGAAAGAGATTCTGTGGTAAGATACTCCAAAGCAAAAACTGTAAATATCTTCTTCAGTGCTTCTGTTACACTTCAGGCAGGTCCATAGGTGTTTACACTCCTGTACTTTTATCACTGCCTTTCTCTAACCTGTAGATATTGAAGCTCTCAGAATTTAGTTTTCCAATGCCAAGGTACTCCAAGTGTTTTTCTCCAAATACGGATGAGTTTCTTAATTTTCAGTTCATTCTTAAATCCTACTTCATGAAAAAAAAAAAAAAAAAAAAAAAGCAGAAAAATATCTGTCTCTGTAGTGAGGACAAGTGGATCAGACAAATTCACATATATATGTTACCCACCAGTGCCACATCTCACTCTCAAGGCAGTAGTTTGGTTGAGAGGGTTAGATAATTGACCTAAAAAGAGGCAGATAAGGGGCTTGAGGTTTTCCTTTCTGCCCGAAGGAGTTTTATGCTGTATCTACCACTGCGTAGGAGAGTTCCTTGATCACCTGCTTCCATGGGCCTCTACCAATCCTTTCTGCTGAATCTGTTACCCTTACATAAAACATTTGTTGAGACAGAGAAAGTAAAGATGATGTAAATCCACCTGAATGCCCTAAACATCTAGTTATAGACTGGTGTGCTGCCTGGTCCAGGGCCTAGGCTGGCATGCCTTCTCAAGGGATATGTGCAGGATGGGGCATTTCAGGTGAGCCCGCCACCTTTGCAGCTGCTGACAAGTCCCAACTGCCATCATCTTCTGTTATTGTACAACGTGATGTAAAAGAGACAAATAGAATCTCAAATGCACCTCTTGTATGGGTTATTTCCAGCAGACTGAGGCATTTCTAGGAAAGGTACTGCAATGAGATTGTATCAGAATATACAATCATTAATAGGAGAAGTTAATTAAAAATGAGTCATGTGCAGAGAACAGTTACCACGTCTGATAGGCTGTAAGTAGATAAGGATGGCAAAGCAAAGAGACTTTTTTTAAGTGGAGAGTTATTCTAACAGAAGAACTAAAAGGTAAAAATACTGTGTAAATTATTTCAGACTGGAAATTAGGAGGTTTTTAATGATCAGAGAGTGGATACTCCATGATGGAGTTATCTTCTGCGGCAGTGGATTCAACAGAAATGACCAAGAATGCTAGTTTCTTGCTGTATGAGAATCAAAAAGGGAAGAAAGAGTTGGAAATGCTGATAAAACTCTTCAAAAACAAAGGCTGATATAGAGAAATGGAAGACCCTTCTCAATCCTAAGTGACATCTCCTGAGCAAAGAGGTTCCCAAGAAACCCATCAAAATTAAAGGGGCTTAGCAGACAGCTTCTGGACTCAGAAGGGAGTTCTTACCTGAAGTTCCCTGAAATGAAATAATTAGAGCAGATCAGTAATCCTGAATGGAAGCAGACTAAAGCCTTAATGAACTGTCAGGAGCAGGGAGGTAGATGAATCCCTGTTTCCCCTTCCTCTTCATTGCTTTCTGTGTTATCTAAAGAAACAGATCTGTTTCAGAGTGTTATTAGTGAAATCTTGCTTCGAGTGCAATGTAAGTCTCAAGGGGAAAGCACTAGCAGAAAGGAATCAAGCTAATTGAAATTTTACAGATTTCCTCCAACCAAGAGTATTGGAGGCTAATATTCAACTTCTGGGAAGGGTCTGAGGCTGCCCAGGAAGGTGGTGGAGTCACTGTGCCAGGAGGTGTTCAAGAAACGTTTAGATGTTGTATGGAGGGACATGGTTTAGTGGGGAAATAGTGGTGGTAGTTGGATGGTTGGACTAGATATCTTGGAAGTCTTTACCAACCTCAATTCTATTATTCTACAACTAAAGAAACCGAGATGTGACCCGACAAAGTTACTCCTGTCTTTAAAACTGACATCACAATTGGCGTACGTAGAGATTGCAGAGAACAGACACCATACAAACACCTTGGATTTCCACAAGCACTTCATCAGATTCTCTTGCAGCTCTCATTTTGAGAAAATCAGCTTCCAACCCTGCTGCCCCAGAAATTTCTTGACCCTTTCCAAGGCTGCACTCCTCCTCTTGAGTGCCTGCCTGCCTAATGTCTTCTTCCTAAGCACTTCACAACTCAGGGCTGCTTTCGTGTTCTTTATTTTACAGGGCAGCATATTCCAGGATGAGGCAGGAGCAAAGTAGAAATTGCACTGAGCTTCAGATGAAACAGGGAGAAGAAGGCTATTTGAGCAATGTACTTATAAAAAATCTCCTCCTCCTGGAGACCCAGAACATGCACTTTCCCAGAGGAGGGCAAATCTTCCCTTGTGAAATGAAAGGGTGACAGAAGGGCCACTTCTACTATAGCAGCAACTGCAAGTCCTCTCTTTCTATTGCAGCTCTTAGCTGGTTAATGCAGATTCTAGAAGAGTCAAGAGACACATCTTCCTTCTCAAAGATTAAATTCATTGTAACATGTTTTACAGGAATTTTTTCCAAAATCCCTTTCCAGGCACATTCACCTTAACGCATTACTCTGTGGACAACCTTCTGCAATTGGATCTATTGAATCCTAATCAGTTTGAGGCTTTCTCACTTAGTACAATGAGTGGTGATAATTAAGTATGAAAATGCCCATGTTCCTTTGCTTGGGTTTGTATTTGGTAGCTCTGAGCCACACACAAATGGATAGAGACAGTAAGTCTGGTGCTGCCTGCTAACAAGCTGCATTGGCAGGATCTACAAGAAACCTACTAAGAACAACTATTTCATAAAATGTGGACAAGATACTTCACTGATCCTAATATTTTCTTCTCAGTTTTTCTGGAGCTGAACTTTAATCCGTTGCCTTTTTATAAAGGTGTCCTTTCAGAAAGCAGGGAGGAAACAAACATTGCCGTTTTCATTTGCCTCTGTAATCTTCCCAGACTGGGATGGACCTCACCTAAAGCAGCCTACTTAGTGCTAACACAAGCATGGTTACATTTATGACTGCCATTCAGACACAGCCTCCAATCCTTCACATTACTATGTCACTTCTGAATGCTGGCACTGCTCTGAACAGGGGCACTTTCAATGTAAGGACTGCAAAGCACTCTACAGCACCTGACTACTTATGAATTAAGCCTTGCTTGCACTGTCAAGCAATTCCTGTAGTGACTGAAATACCCCTTTCAAATCCCTAAACAAATTCATAAGGCTGCAGAAATCTTAAGTGGTATGTGGCATCCTTTGCCTTCCCAGCCCTCCTCCTTCTCTCACAGATAAATGTAGTCTTGATTATTGCCTGCATTAAGACAAATTGTATTTAATAAAACTGAAGCTGCGCACATTTTTAAAGGACACTGGCTCTGAATTACTGTGTTGAACAACCAGTCCTGCCGAGGCAATGGCTCATGGTAATTGTCTTGGTTCTTTGTTTTCTGTAGTGTTTTACTTATTTATTTATTTAAAAATAAATGTTTCCCTATGAAAATTGAGATTCGGATAAAATTGAGATGAAGGAAACAAAGGATTGCAAAACCATTCAGAATTCTGATTAATGGTAAAAATCCCAGCAGAATCGAGTTCTTTGATTCTCACATTTCTGTGTTTAGAGAGACTTCCCAGGAAGCTCATTCTCACATCAGCAGCATACCTGATATCCAGAGAGTAAATTAGCAGGAACTCACTGCGGTGCCAGACTTCTATCAGCCCTTAGAGAAGGAAAGATTTACAACACGAGGCTGCATAATAAACCATCTTTATGGTGATAAATCAATTCTCAGAAAGGAGAGAGGAATGTGCTCCTGTGGACTGCTGTGGTTAAGGCAAAGGGTAGACATCAAAAAGAATATAATGCAGTATGTACTGTATACCAGCATGGTACTGCTGTGTGAGATATGGCAGTTCCTGAAACCTTTTCCATCATTGCCCATCTTGTGACTGTGATATTTCCTTTTCCTGTGTGGATTCATATCTGTAAAGGGTTCTGACATTCTTGGTTGGGAGGTTTTGCAAAAGCACAGTTTGGCAATAATTTTTGAATGAGCAAAAGGAATTTCAAATATATTTTAGTGTTGTACGAGGTTGAAACATGTCTGAGGAGATGTATACATTTCTTGGGAGAAGCATAGCAATGAATTTCTACTGAATAGTGGTCAAAGGGTCAAAAGAGCACAATGTGACTCCAATCAAAGTGATGTGATAAGCTGGAACAACACTTCTGCAAAGGTCTCACTGAGAATAAAGATCATCATTACAGGAGTAATCAGCTGTCGTGGCCCCACCTGCACACGTTGCTCTCCCTGGAAAAGGAGAAGGGATAAAACTTAGAAAGGAACAGCATTTCAGGCACGGCACACATTCCTGAAAGCAAAGCTCTACAGTGTCTTAATTTCAGCTGGAATGAAATTTTCTTCGCAGTGTCTGATAAAATGCTCTGTTTTGGTTTTAGGAGAAAAACAATGTTGATAACACAGTGATGTTTATAGTTGCTGCCAAGCAGTTTGTACAAAGCCAAAGCCATTCTCAGCAAAAGGCCCAAGGACCTGGGAGGGAACAGAATGAGGACATTTGACTTAAACTGGCCGAAGGGATATTCCATATCACATGACATCATATGAAAGGAGTTTTGAAGGGGTGGCAGTTCATCTCAGGCTGTTCTGCTGCTTGGGGAGTGAGCTAGGCATCAGTCCGGAGGTGGTGAGCAAGTGCTTGTGTATCACCTGTTATATACATTCACATATATACAGTTATAACTATTATTGTTTTCCTCTTCTTTATTTTAGTATGTAGTTTTATCTTAACCCACGAGTTCTACATTTTTCCCCGATTCTCTTACCCATCCCACTGGGAAGGGGTGGAGAGAGAGAGCAACTGTGTGATGTTGAGCCACCTGCTGCGTTAACCACAACATACAGCAAATAGCAATACTAGAATTTTGTCACAGATGAAAAAGCAGATATTCAAGACACAAATCTGAAAAGTTGGAAGTATCTACTTAAAAACTATAAGTTTCTGTTGCTTTCAGCAACCTCTTGATCAAGGAAGAAGAAGTGAATGGGAAGAGCACCTCCCCTATGAGGACAGGCTGAGGGAGCTGGGCTTGTTCAGCCTGGAGAAAAGAAGGCTGCGGGGTGACCTCATTGCAGCCTTTCAGTACCTAAAGGGAGCCTACAAAGAGGAGGGGAATCAACTCTTTGAAAGGGTGAGTGACAGCAGGACAAGGGGAAATGGTTTTAAGCTGAGGGAAGGGAGATTTAGGTTGGATGTCAGGGGGAAATTCTTTACAGAGAGAGTGGTGAGGTACTGGAACAGGCTGCCCAGGGAGGTTGTGGATGCCCCGTCCCTGGAGGTGTTCAAAGCCAGATTGGATGGGGCCCTGGGCAGTCTGGTCTAGCATTAGGTGGAATGGTGGTGGCCCTGCATGTGGCAGGGGGGTTGGAGATTCATGATCCTTGAGGTCCCTTCCAACCCTGGCAATTCTGTGATTCTGTGATTCTGTGAAAAGACTGGGACCTAGGGTCCCTGGAACTGGCGAAGGGGCAAGAACTGAAAGGTACTTGGATGTGGTTCCATGTGCACAACTGTTGCATGATGTGGACATCCCCAGCTAAGGCAGTCATCCTTGGATCCCTCTACTGACAAAGGAGATAGGAGTTTCCAGACTACAGCTCCTCTCACTCTACAGTAAACACTTAAAATGGAGATGCACTGCTATAAAATGCCTGTTTCTCTCTTTTGTCTATAGAGATTAGGATGACCAACTCTAGTGGAGACATCTTAAACTGTCATGAGGAATCCCACCTCAAGATTCATCCCAAGATGAATTTCCTCTCCAAATCGCCCTGCCATAATATGATACCTGCCTCAATGACAAGATAATCCCCTACAGAAATGAAGCTGTTGGGGATATTTTTGCCTCCTGAAATAAACAAAATTTGAGAATGGTATTTTGTAAACAAATGTGTTTGGACCTCAGAATGGTATTTAACCATTTCCATGTGTTATTATTTCAAAAACTGGTAATGTTTATGTTCCAAGCACACCAACACTGACTATGAAAATGGGGTCACTGGCTTTTGTGCACTCAATTATTCATATGCCAGAACAAAAGTATAGCTACACATCTGAATTCTTGGCACACCTGAAATCCTGAAGGATCTCAAATTTGCAAATAGCTATTTTTATCTAAACAAAAACAAATCCCTGGGGAAAATGCAAATCTCATTATGATGATTCCAATGAAACAATGCCAGCTTAACAATAGCGTAAACAAAACTTGCTTCTATTTGCTTGCAAATAGATTTAATATGAGAAAAAGCATATGCTAATGACCATGGGCCTGGGCTGGAGAGCCTACTGCTTTTTGTCACATGTTCAGCACCTTAGGAGAAAGATCGCACAAACTAAATATTTTACAGAACACAGCAAGACAGCCCTATGGAGCTTAGTGACACTAAGTGCTAACATATAAATATTTAACAACCTCTGCTTCCAAGAAAATTCAGTCAACATGAAACATAGATTAGGATTGTGTTTCATGAGCCTACTCCAGTATTAGCATTAATGAGATCTAAAGTGGCCAGCCAAATAACAAAATAGTTTCTAGAAAACAGCAGTTAAGCTATCTGCCATGCTGTCTTCATCTGTCTTATGATGGTCTGAGTCCAAGCTGCAGTCATTGATACTTACCCAAAAGTCACAGAAGATTAGTAAGTCAGGTGTCCTGGTCCACGGTGCTGGGCTGAAAGATAAAGTGGAATTCATTTAATCTGTTAATCAGGATTCTGACATTCAAATGCCTTATCCTGAAGCTTTTCTAACTGACATTGCGTTGAATGATAAAGTTAATATCAGTTGACAGTTTGCCAGAAGCCATTAATTTAAACTCTTGAATTTGATTCAAGGATTGTTAATTTTCTTGCGATCTTTGAAGAGGAAGAATCCAAGTAAAAAAAAACTAGCACACTCGCTATATTTTCCTTTTATGAAGCAGAAAGATCATTCATAGAAGTTTTCCTACACATTTTTTTTCCTATTTTTTAAGAAGTAGAAATGAAATTAGACTTCTGTTTATATAATACTCTGCGCTGGCCCTGGATTTATTTTTGAAAATTGGTAAACTTGCCTTCCAATTTAAATTGAATAAATAGGTGCAGCTGAGTAAATGGATAGAGTTAGGCCATAAGTCATATGTTTTCATTTTAAAATTACATGTGGAGGAACACATACAGAGAAAGCAAAGAAAAAGAAATATATAGAAGAATGTGCACTGTATTCAAGACTATGAAAATAAAATGAAAAACAAGATTTGATGCAATTGTGTTTTGCTTTCACATAGCAAATGCTCAACTGTGGCTGGCTGACTCCCACCAGTGGCTCCAGAAACAAAGATTCCATTGCACTCAGCAGCACTTCTGTGTCCTCAAGAATTATCCAGTATCTCATGGTATTGCATCGTGGGGGGGGGGGGGGTTTGCTGGTGAGAGTACACCCAAATCACTAACAAAATGCATCTACAATGCTTCTGTAAGAAAGTGCTCCATTCAGAAACATTTTTTTCCTCTTAAAAATAAAGAAAATCTGCAGTCCCACATAGCAAAAAGCATCTGTAAGTTTTCAAATAAGGAACCTAGTAATTCTACCTAATTCTATCATTTCCTTACCAAAAGAACATACTGAGACTGTAAGCCAATTCCTTTGTTTACATGACATAATTAAGGTACTGCAATGAAATAAATTGTTTCCACATAAAATAAAATCAAAAGCAATTGTGTGGGCAAAAAGGATTTTACAGATTTTACAGTTTTTGTTAAATGGTAAAAAAAGAAGGCATACTTTTCTTAATATTGGATTTTGTCCCCTTGCTAATACAAAATATTATATAGACATACAAATCTTTATAGATTGAAAAATAAAAGGAAATATATAAAAATATGAAGTCCATAATACAACAGCTTTGTGGAACTTAGAAAAAAACAGATGTCTGTCTCATTCTGAAAAATAACTTATGTGGAAAGAAGCTGTGTAGCCTCATTTGCAAAGAATTTTTGCCATCACTTAAAGAAGACTTTGAGAACAACTTCTCTACTTGTTCTGAAAACCACTGAAGATTCTGTGACAGTGGAAATACATCTTCCTAACATATATACAAGGCTATTAAATCAAAATATTTTATTTCTTCCCTGCATTTTATGCGTTAGTGTTACAACATTTGGGACCTGTCTGTAATAGGAATTTAATCTGTTTTCACCAACACTTTTCTACAGTATTTACAGTAATCCTTCTTGAATTATTTTCATCCACATTCCACATGAATGCTTTCCCCTTCCTGCCTGTTTGCTCTAGGCAGTCACAGATACTGGACTTACACAGTGAGATCCAGATCTCACTTTTATTAAATGGGTCAAACATTTTTTCCATATTGCGTTCTTCATTATATCTCAATATTTGGTCATAGACTCAACCACAGATCTAATCTTTACATGACAGAAGTGAAATAATATACATGAACTATTTCCAACACACACAGTTAAAATGCTGCTAAAAATATTTTTTCTGCATAGAGAAATTTGTTGAGTAAACAAATGGGGATCCTTTCTATTATACATAGCAGAAGTTCAGGATAAAACATCCTGCTTTATCATTTGGGGCTTCATACTCTCAAGCCATTGAAACACACAGTTTCAATGATCAGCGACCCAGTTCTTAATGTGAATATTTCATGGCTTCTGATCAGCAAAAATGAAGTTTCTACTGCACCAGGAGTGAGAGATGGCCACTGCACACTTTGCAGTGGGAATACTGAGGAAACCTCTTACTAAGTCCATGGAGAGCTGCTATGAGTTTACAAACTCCCAAAAGAGAAAGGAGACGAGAAGAAAACAAGGAGTGGAGAATGACTGCCTTATGAACATTCTTGTTCACAACAAACGAGTGCTCTTGAGTGAACAATCATTTTAAGTCAAGCTCCAATTTTATTTTCTTAGACTTGACTTCAAGTTTCCAGTTTGGGGCTCTATCATGAGGCAGCTTTGACAGCAATGAATCTTGGAACTCTTAGTCTATTTTATTTTGGAGTACTTTGCTGAGAGCTCTTTTAGACTCAAAGTAGTGAGTTACAAGCACCAGTTAATTGATTTGCTTTGCAGCGTCTCTCAGAAACACAGTAGGAGTTACATTGATACACTGAGTTCCAGCCTAAGACATTTTCCAGATTTCATCTAACTGTCAGGATCTTTCATCCCCATTTTCCCCTCTGCTGTTGACACAATCTCCCATGAAATGCTCAAATACAGTATCAAACCAAAACAGGGGATTCCCAAAGAAGAATCATTTATCCATTTCTAGCATGAATCAGCATGAATTCTAGACTTGGATTTCTTGTTAGCCTTTAAGAACGCATATTTAGAGCAGGTAGTTTGTATAAATAAAAGAATCATAGAGTCATAGAACTGTTTCAGTTGAAAGGGACCCTTCAAAGTCACCTACCCAAACTCCCCTGCAATGAACAGGCACACCTACTGGTAGATCAGGGTGATCAGAGCCATATTCAGCCTAATCTTGAATGCATCTAGAGATGGGACATCCACCACATATCTGGGCAAACTGTGCCAGTGCCTCACCACCCTTATTGTAAAAAACTTCCTTATATCCAACTGAAATCTCTCCTGTTTTACTTTGATATATCTTCCTGTCATATCACAACAGAACCTGCAAAAGTGTCTGTCTTCTTTCTTATAACCCCCTTTAGATACTGAAATGCCACTCTCAGGTCTCCCCAGAGCCTTCTCTTCTCCAGGCTGAACAGACCCAGTTCTCAGCCTATCCTCACAGGGAGGTGTTCCATCCCTCGGATCATTTTTGTGGCCCTCCTGTGGACCTGCTCCAACAGGTCCATGTCTCTCCTGTACTAAAGACTCCATATCTGGATGGAGTACTCCAACACAGAGTTGTTTTCACCAATACAGAGCAGAGCAGAGCAGCAGGATCACCTCCTTTGCCCGGCTGACCACGCTGCTTTTGATGAGGCCAGGATACAATTGGCTTTCTGGGCTGTGAGGACACATCATTAGCTTATGTCCAGCTTGCCTTTCCTCAGAACCCCTAGGTCTTTTTCACCAGGGCTGTGCTCCATCCTTACCTCTTCCAGCTTGTACTGATGGTGGGAATTGCTGTGACCCAGGTGCAAGATCTTGCACTTAGATTTATTAAACCTCATGAGGTTCACTCAGACCCACTGCTTGAATCTGTCCAGGTCTCTGAATGGCATCCTGTCCTTCCGGCATGTTGTCTGTACCACACAGCTTGGTGTCATCCACAAACTTGCTGAGAGTGCACTCAATCCCACTGTCAGTCACTGATGAAGGTATTACAGAACATCGGTCCTAGCACATGCTCCGGAGGGACCCTACTTGTTACTGATCTCCATCCAAACACTGAGCCATTGACTGCTACTCTTTGGGTACAGTCTTGCAACAAGTGAAGTTGACAAGTAATCTAATTTCTATAAATGTCTGCAATTTACTGAAATACTGGCCTCAAGAAACTGTAGTTCTTCCTAGGTAGACGGTTATGTTTCCAAGGGACAGATCTCCAGGCCATAATTATGCACATATACCATTGAAGAAATGTGATTGTACGTAAGTTTTCAATCTTCAATCATATTCTGGGATTTGATTATATTTGATAATTAGTACATTTCCTGGTATGTCTGAATACAGTGTAGAATGTCCAGTGTCCAACACTCCACATGTTCTATCAGCCCATATAGATCCCAAAGGAACCTATTCCAGCACAATCACTGTCTGAACAAGACCAACCCTGGGGGGATTCACTTCTCCTTAGAATCCATTTGCAGTTAGCAGAGAAAAATAAGGTCTGTATGGTGGACTTGAAAAGTTGAGCAAGAGGAATTCCATCCAATCTGATTTCCTCAGGCAGGATGTGCCTGCCAACCAGCTTTCTCTGAAGGTGGGACCATAACATATACTAAATGAGGCAGAGGTTAGGGATACTGACGTAGTATAAACAGTCAACAAAGACAAAGGCCTTCATAAGATCAAAGAAATTGGAAGGCATCCAAATGATCAACACTCAATTCCACTTTCACTCACTGAACCCAGAATCAGCAAGGCCCAAGATGAGGTAAAAATCCCTCTCCTTTCTCTTAAAGTACCACAGGTATTTCAGGTGCAAGACTAATTAGGTACAGTTTGTTTCCCTCTCTCCAATCTCACATTTATCTCTCTTTGCTGTGATGAGATGAAGGGACAAACTGTGCCTCTCACTGTGAGAACATCAGTCCAGAGCAAAGTCCTCCAGGACAAAATTGTTCATTATACAGATTACTGACGTGATTCCAGTGATGTGCTACCCTGCAAAAGCAAGGATGGCTGCTAAAAATTAATAATTCATAAATAAAGCTTCCAACCCCCAAACACCTGAAGACATGGGTTTGGTTCCATTGTCAGCAACTTTTGCTTGACTGATGCATTTAAAACTGGAAAAAAGAGAAGTGTAGCAATAGTGCAGTATATATATTTTACAATCAGCAGCACTGACAAGATCCAAAAATACCAAGAGAGGATCAGGACCACACAACATCAGCAAGACTTTGTTGGAATTGGAATGAACTATGCCTAGCAAGTCAGACAACATGATAATTATGACTACCAACTTCTAGCAGATGCTGTGAGGGTCTAGCAGCGGATAGCTGTGCCTTAGGTCTGTTCTGGAACAGTTCCTCTCTCAAGGCACTGGCTGTAGAAAACCCACTGCAAATGGTGTTGCTCACTTTCTGGTGGCCACCTCAGCAAAGGGAACAAGATCTCAAGCATCCATGTGCTGCTTGAACCTTGAAACTGGAGACACATAGAGGTTACTTTACTCTACATGATCCTAGGAGATGGCTCCAGAGAGCTTAGTTTCTTGAGTTCCCCTCAAGTCCTGTTTTCCAGGATTTTAAAAACATCAGTATCTGATTAGAAGATTCACACAATGACTTGAGTTATTGTTTTAATAATAAGAGAACTAAAGTTAGCAGTGGCCATTGAGCACTTGAAATTCCTGGAACTACCTTTAATTTTAGGTAGCAGATGGAACTGAATTTTTGTGCACAGAAGAAAAGGGAATGAAAATATTTTGTATAGAAATAAAATGCTGTTTTACAGCAACAGCACAGAGACAAAAGAAATGTAGTTTAGCAAAATCTGTGCCCAGGAGACCCAGTGGGAAGCTCAGTGAGTGTGACAAAGGGGATTAAGGGAAACGATGTCAGAAATACAGCTTGAGCAAGTGACAGGTCACAGGAACTTCAGGCAGATGCTCTTGAACCAAAATGAAAGCCCCATGTCATTACCTGTCCTTATGTGGTTCTCAGGGGTCTCAGACTGCAGACTGCACCTGGAGAGCTATTGTCTTCTATCTGCAGCACCCACAGCTCTTCAGGGAGTCCACTCAGCTGTTATATCTTGTGGCAACAACACTTCAGCCTGACTGTGCCCATGAGAACTGCATAAAAATAGCTGTTCCTGTGCATCTCTCAGTGCCACTCCCTGTGTGTTTGTCACTTAGGGTTGAGCTGCAGCTCACTCAGCCGTCACAGAGCAGTGCCAGCCTGCAGCCTGGGGCCAGCTCCCATCCCAGGGCGTGCAGGCAGCTGGTCAGAGCTCAGACACTGCGTTTACCCCACTGTGTGGCCTCTGCATGGTGTGATTTGTGGGTTACACAATTTTCCTCCTGCTGCTATACAGAGGCCATGGTTTTACCTGTCACACCCTCTTCTAGTCTGTGTCTCAGGTTCAAACACCCATCAACTACCTCACTGTGCTTTCATTTTGTGTTATTGGTTTATTTTTGATGGTTAGCCAGAGCAAAAGGTCACACAACGTGGATCATCACTGCATTAGCAGCATCTGGAGAAATTTCTGCATAGGAAGTACTACTGCACTGAAATAGGACTTTTCTAAATGTCAGATGAGTATTCAGTCGGTTGAAGCTGCTGTTTAATTATCCATGCTAAACACTGAATGCACACACCAGTAGTAAAATGGATAGTTAGCCATTTTTATGGAAAAGCACATTGAAATTTCCAACACTGGTCTTCCCATTGGTCTTCACCTCTCTTCTTTCTCCAAATCTGACCACAAGATTTATTTGTGAATTGAGAGTTAAAAAACATATTAACATGAACCCAGGATATTATTCACTTCCAAATGAGCAAGACCAAGATAAAAATAGGTATTAGAAGATTGCCACCATGCCATTACAAAAAGATAAATATTACAGCTAGAAATATTTAGTTTTATCACAACATGAAGTTAATATATTGTTGGGCTGGTTTTATAGACAGAGATAGATCAGACAAGTTACTATGGTGAAACTCAAGTTTGTTGTCTCTGTTTTACATTAAAGAAGACTCATAAGCTAAAGTGATTTCAAATATCATCCCCTTGATCCTAATACCTGTCTCTGCATTCTGTTTAACTTTGCATTAGTTGAGTAAAACACTGAAAATCATTTATTTTTCTTTGTCATATCAGCATTCACGCAAGCTGGATAAACACATGTACCAAGGGATTTGAAAAGGGATACTCACTGGGGAAGGACAACAGCATCTCTTAATTTACAGAAATCAAGAGCAGCAGTGAACAGGGGAATATATTAATTCTCTCTTCTCAAATTCCAAACTTTGTTCACAGAAGAGTTTGAAGAAGAGCAACAGATACAGTGATGAACACATCAGTAAAAAGTGGGATCATTACCTGTTATTCCCTGCCATTCTACTCTTATTCCACGGGAAAGTAAAAAAGATATCCCCAAATCTCCATAATGTTCAAGATACTGCATTTCTTTTCTACTTATGCCAATACATCAAATATACAAAATTTACAATGGTCCACTATGGAATGGAACTGAATTGAGGGAATTAAACCAGAACAGTGATGCTAAGAGAGACCGTTCCTCAAGATGGAGAAAAAAATCATAACAGAAAAAAAACCTTATCCATTGAGAAAATAGCCCAAAGCAGAAAGCTCTGTACTCCTTCCTGACACCTGTAATGAAAACATGCCTGGAGGTGGAAGGGGCTGTAGCCATGCTGAGTTAGAGGCCTTGCAGGGAGCAATGCAATGACAGCAGGTACCAGCACCTTCTCACCTCCAGCCTTACCAACACAGGTTTTCCACCACTGCTTCCTCTCTTTCTTGAGACATCCCAGCACTCAGGAAGTGGTTCGTGTCTGCACTGGTGTGCATCTGCACATAACTATATGTCTAGCTAATTCCTAGTCATGTCTATTGGATCATGATTATTAAAATATATTGCACCAGCTAATTACACCAATGCATTTTAACTCAGGCTTTTGCAGATGCAGGAACGACTCTTTGGTGAAAAGCTTTTTATTTCCCACTTTCCTTTTACATGAGGGCACTTGGACAAGTAAGCAATGGCAGTTCCTGAGCTTCTCAGCCCACGGTAATGCAGAACCAAAACCCAGCCTGCAAACCCCACAAACTCCACTCAGTCATAGAATCATACAATTGTTTGAGTTGGAGGGGGTTCTTAAAGGCCATCTGGTCCAATTCCCCTGCAGTGAACAGGGATGCCTACAGCTCCATCATGTGCTCAGAGCCCTGTTCAGCCTGATCAGTGCCTCCAGGGATGGGGCATCCACCACCACTCTTAGCCAGTTCCTCACCATCCTTACTGTAAAAATATTTTTCCTTATATCGAGTCTAAATCTCTCCTGTTTTAGTTTAAAACCATTTCCTCCTGTCCTGTTATCACAGACCATGCAAAAATATCTGTCCCCTTCTTTCTTACACTTCTCCTTTAGATACTGAAAGGCCTCTCTCAGCTTTCCTTGGAGCCTAAAAATCTCCAGACTGAACAGCCCCAGCTCTCTCAGCCTGTCCTTTTCATTGCTTCCTATAGAAACATCCAATTATACTTGGGGCTGGTCAGTACAAGTGATCCAGGCCACTGCCCTCCAGCCTCTTGCAGGCTCAGGCTCTGCAGGAAGCCTCTTAGCAGAGCCACGCAGTCACAGACCTTCACAGCACATGCCATATGAGCAGGGATTTGTTGCTGCTAGTGGAAAGCAGTTTTTGGTTATGTGATGCTACGCGTAACTTGTGCTCTTTCCGTTTCTTCCCACACATCATTGGTATTATTTGGATTAAACTCCTGCTACTGATCTCTTCCTGAGAAGCTAGCAGAGCAGATGTTATTTGGAACATATAAAGTGGAAACGGGGCACATTTGTTGTTAATGGGCTATGCAGATTTTTGTGAGGCAGAACTGAGGAAATCAGCCCTCTGCTGTTTCTGGCTTAGCTGGCCGGATGTTTTCAACACAATGTTTGCACACAGAAAAGCCAAGTCCTAGGACTGTGAAGGCTGGCACAGCAGAGGCTTGGCTGGGGAGTGCTATAGCAAATGCCTGAGCAGTGCATGTGGAAGTGCTAAAGCGTAGGTATTCTTGCCTTTGCCAGATATTAGAAATCCTGTGCATCACTTACCTTGTAAAAGGGTTAAATGATGCTTGCAGACTGGGAGACAGAAACATAACAACGAAATAAATGTTAGGAATGACAGAAAAGTAATGGTAGCAACTGGTAGGCAACAGCAGCCTGCAATCCCATCTTAATGCAGTATTTTTCTAAGAAGTATGGTCTCCACTTCTCCTAAGAAGATAAAGGAAGACAGAAAGGAGCTCCTACATAAAAAAGAATGCATCATGTGTAGTACTCTGAAGGGCTACTGCACAGAGACAACTAAAGGATGTCATTAAGTCACCTGTGTGTTGTCATGTCCTATTGGAGAGATGTACTGTCTTTTATTAGACTAGTTCAAAGCCTTGAAGAAAATAGATAGGCTTCAGGACACACAGGCCATCTCCACTCTGACAGAGAGGCATTAAGCTTCAAGCAGAACACTGAGTAAGGGCAACAGCTCAGCACTTCTGCTACAGGATCAGGAAAGGAACAAAGTAAAATTCAGAGACAGAGCACCCAGACACTGCAGACTGGCTCTGATCTGACAAACTGGCTCAGAGAGTGCAACACCACCAAACAGTTAACAAATCAGCTACGAAAGACTTATCCTAAGTCTTTCTTTCTTATAAAACTGTTTGAGGTAAGATAAGTCAGACTCATTGGAATTTTTTTAAATGAAATAAAACCTTCAGTTGTAACAAAAAAAAAAAACAAACGATGATTATAACAATCACAAGGCTAGTGCAGACAGTGGTTGATTTAGTAAAAGAGAAATTTTCTGCTCATTCTGGCATAGGTCATAAACTAAACCAAACCATCCTGTCTGAATTAAAACACCAAGTACTTGCATGTGCACATGTGAAGATACTGCACTTGAAAGGTAAAGCAAAAGTTTGAAAACCTTAAAACAGACTGGTCTGGTTCCGGTGAAATCAATGGCAAAGCATGAAACTCTGATGGAAAATACAGATGCAACACAAATTTCTGGATATAAAACCACTCAATTTTGGTTGAAGAATGCAGCTTTTTGATATCTGAAAGCATGGTAAAACCATCCTACTTTGTATCTCTTCCTAGCAGCAAGAACCAAGAAGCTGTGTCCTGCCCTTTAACCAGCCCTTTAACAGGCAAGTGTTTGATGTCAAGACACCTGACAGTGACTGCCGTGTCAGAAAGATAGTTGCTGGATGTTTTCCTGGCAGCCACATTTCAGATAAGTCTCTGTTTTGCCATCTAATCACTGGCTACTGTGCTGACTTGCTCTCTTCATTAATCTTAGCTTTCCCAGAGACAGGGTCAAGTTTTGTTTTGTTTTGTTTTTTTTTGCCAGCTCTGTCTTTGCTCCAAGATTCACTGTTTGGACCTGAAACTTAGCATTTGGTGGGCAGCACTGGGACCAGTGGTACCATGACTGTCCCACACTTGGGCAGAGGCTTGAGCAGGCAGGCATAAAGCAGACCGTGAGAACCAGAGAGGGACATAAGCCCCAATTCCACCTGGAACTGCACAAATGTGTCTGTCCCATTTATTTTTTTTTTTTTTTTGTACTAATAAAGTTGTAGCTCGTTATAAAAATTGTATGCCATGTCTTCAGCTGGATGGGCAAAGGAAATCCTCTGAAGAGGGAAGCTTAATTTTTTTTCTATTAAAAATGAGAACTCTTCTTCTTTTGCTAAAATCCTTTTATCCTTCATTTGCCAATTTCCATTTGGTTACAGTCTCTTCAGATCCACTTCTCACTCTGTAGTTAAAAATGTACTAAGGATTCCAAAAGGGCAGGGCTATGGGGGAGGGGAGAGCTGACAGGAACAAGAAATTATTTCCTCCAGCATTTCGCGATCATTTTCTAAGTACTTCTTTTGATTTTTCTTCCTTACACCCAAGTAACTTCCCTGCATAAGCAAGAACAGATGTTGCAACAAGCAGAGTTCACTCTTTGACCCCGAGATCTCATTGCTTCTTTTCTCTGGTGCGCATTTGGATTCAGAAAGAAAACCCTACAAAAATGCACGGGGGTGGGGTGAGATGTGAGGCAGGGGAAGAATTTAATTTTGGAAAGTCTTCCCTAGCAAACCCTGCCCAAGTTCCACTTGTCTCACTTTCTTTGTGAATGTCACAACTCTAGAAGCTGAAGGCATCCAAAACGTGCTCAGATACCACACTGAGCAGTATCATATTAGAGCATCCAAGTGCATAAATTAAATCTCCTCTGCACGACTTGTATGCAGAAGACATGACCTATTGCCATTCCTACTGTGCACAGCACACAAGCAGATGACAGCCCCTTGTCTGCATTAGCCCCATGCATGAACCCCTCCGCGAAGAGCTGTCTTGCAGGTCTGTACCACTTTCCTCCACACACACATACAAAATCTCCTACCAGCAATTTAAAAATTGCTTCCTCTCACTGTCTTTTGTGCTGCTGAATGAGTAGCGCTGCCAGTGACATGTGGATGACAATGTTGGGTCCTTGCCCCTACCAGCATCAGCTCACACTCCCTGGGAACACCCATTCCAAGAGCTGAGAGAAAGAAAAACAAACAAGAAAACCAACGCAATTACAGCCATTCTATCTCAGCACATAATTCTGAACTTTTTATAGCTCTTTGTCTGGCCTGGCTTTGTTTGCTCGGAGGACCTTTCCCCTGGGAAATTGCTCCTCAGCCAAATACCCTGTCAGAAATTTTCTCAGCAACCGCAGTTTTCTGCTCTTTTCTTTTCCTCTTTAGGTCTCTTTTGACATATCCAAAACGCAATTCTCTACCCTTCCTCACATATATATCCTCGAGTATTTGTAGACCTGAGGAGTTTATCCATCTTCACCACCTAAATCCTTTGGTTTCTTACAACCCGTGTGTAAGGTTTGGCTTTCTAAATCTCGACATTGAATATAATTTACAATGAATTTATACTCATTAAAATATGGGTCATTTGTTTACATATATTCGCCATTAAAAAGGAAAAAAATAAAGCAATATTTAACAGATGCAGAAGGGTGCCTTGGAAACTAATATTGTCTAAAATGAAAGAGCATTTTCTGAGAAGGAAGAAAAGACTGGAGATTAGAGCTGGCAGCTCTCCATTGTGTCACCACTTATTGTCACAGAATCCAACAAGAGACGGCTCCTGCCATTTCCTTTTGATTTCTCTGTGTAAATCTGCTCTCACCTAAAGCTTGACCACATGACGGTACATACTCACATTAAACTGATTATTTCTGTCTGAGCTGGGTGTAGACGAGGCAGTCTTAACTTCCACATAAAGAACACCCCTTCTGGAAACACCGCCATTTACTGCAGAAAGAGATTTCACATCCCTAACAGACCCCTGCACTGTACGTTAACTTTGTGATGATAAACAGGGAGAGGACAGCTCAGCCTAGCATCTGCATTGATTAAAATGTCCAGCTAAGGTAGCCAGACCCACAAATCAACCTAAAAATCTACATGTTTCAGATACTACAGAGTAGATTAAGATTTTATCAAGCTGTAGTTGTAGTTAACCAAGCTCCACTGCAGTGCAAGGGGATAAGGGAAGATCCACTGGCTATTGATCTGGCAATCCCTGACAGGCAGAGTGCACACATTGAAAGCAAGAACTCTGACTTTGCAGAGGAGAATAAATTCCCTGTTTGCAGAGGTGTGTCTCTTAGTGATGGTTAGGCTTCCCTCTTCCTGCAGGTACAGCATGTATCTGGAGAAAGCAGTGCATTTTGAGGGTGGGACTATAAACAAGCTGGATTAGCTAAGGCACTGAGCATCCTGCTGGTGGATTCAGCATGCTATCTCACAGTCCCCTTGGAGTAGCAGAAGTAGGGTTGCATTTCCTCCTTTCTGTAGCCTCACAGCTGCTGGGTCAAAGGATATTTTAAATCCACTAATCAAGCAAAAATTTATAGCAAAACACAATCAGATGCATTTTACTAATCTATTGCAGAAGATGCTGACATCATAGAAATGCAGGATTATAGTTTTTTATCTGGAAAATTAAGTTATATTAGAAGAAAGCAGATAAATCAGTCAGACCAAGTATGTGAACAGTTGTACAATTTCAAGAAGGAAAGCCTCTTTATAGCATGGACATGACCCAAAGTGATTTAGAAAGTCTTATTAAAAGGAACAGGATGCAGCATTTCAAATGTTTCACCATCTCTAGCTTTAGGATAAAGATTTCAGGAACTCACAAAATTAAGCTGTTCACATTTTTGGTTTCACGTCGTCTCTGAAGCCACAAGGAAGTAGCTATCATCACTTTATTTGATTTTCCCTCTCAGGTTTGTGGTATGCTGTTGGACTGCGCACAAGAATGGAGTCCAAACATTCCCAATTTAGAATTTCATGTATGAGCTTATGCAAGTTTCAGGCATTTCTGAGCAACCTAAATGTTGTGGGGCAGGATTCTGCTGTGCTGGGTAGTGTACATACCAGGACTGCTTTGAAAAGCTCAGAAACTGAGAAACATAAGAACCTGTCCTTGCAACCACGTAGCCAAGGGACTGCACTGAAAGACCATGATAACCAACAGAACACCCAATGTTCTCAAAGAAAACATGAACAAGAAACTTCTCAGTAAAGCCAGGGGGAAAGGATTCTGGTAGAAAAGGGATGTGAGAAGTCAAGCCAAGGGAGTCAGAAAGATCATGTATCATTTTTTGTGAGCTTTGAACAAAAGCAGTGGACTGTGTGACCCGACTTACGGAATGACTAGGAGAGTCTTAGGAGTACCACAACAAACACCCATTTTGATGGCACCTCAGCTGGCATGATTTGGACTCAAACTTCTTTTGTACTGTCCTTTCTTGTATGTTCACAATATACCATATTGTCACATGTGATCTACCCTTCTAACTTGACTTTTACATCTGTCTTTTTAAAACGTATGCACTCTTCAACAGCCAATCTAGGCAATGTAGCTATTATAGCTTATTTCTCTTATCCTTCTATAATCTGTTTGTACTTGCAAGAGTAGAAGTTCTCTATATTTTTTCCCATTTACTTGATTTTCATATCTGTACATATTGAATATAAGCATAGAAACTATAAAAGTCTGCTGAGTTTGCTTTTCTGATCCAAAGATTACATTTCTAGTTTTGTTATCTGAAACCACAAAGGAGAGAAATACAATTATTTAAGACAAGTCTACAGGAATGTTTTCCATCTACAGATATGATCAGTATGACAAAGCTTTTCTAGAAAATTAAAGCCGGGTACCATCTTCATAGTTTTGTCAGACTTTCACCCTACACCTCTATGGTGCAGGAAGATTCTTCTGAGAATCAGTGAAATTTCCATTTCTTTGAATGTTTTTGCCAACACTAGTAATTGTATTTTCAATAGTTCAGTGAAAATTTGGGATTACCACTGGCCCTCATTTGAAGGTGTTTTACTCCAGAATCCTTTCCAGTGCCATGTGTATCCACATAGCACACCCTTCTGTTACTTATGTCTATTTAGTGCAGGCCCAGCATCTCCCAGTACTGAGTCATCACTTGGTTCGTAAAAACTTTTACTGTTTTTGTTGAAGCAAATTTCATATTCTTCTCTAATGGTTTTCTGTCTATCCTCAAATCATTCTCTTATTATCCCTTTGTTTCATACTTAGCTGGATAATATCTGTTTTCTTCCATATACTCCAGCCTCAGATGATGTACATGATGCTATATTCTTTTTCTGCTGTAGCTGCTCTCTCTTTTCCCTTCATTGCCTACACTCTTATTGTTCTATATGAGAATCTTCAGCACATTAATTTCTCTTTACTACAAGAACTCTGTCTTTTCCCTTTGGCCATGTTTTACTCCTCAGCTCCCCTCAGCTAGCAGAGTAACTTCCGAATTTCTGGAAGATGACATTGCTTCTCTGTAAAGCCTCTTCCAAATCTTGCTAAACCCACTGCTTTCTAGCTGGAGTACTTCCTCCACTACTGGAGCAGCTTTTATCAAACAAATGAATGTTAGGAACCCAGTTCAAAAGTGGACCTTAGGGCTTCAGCAATTTTCTTTCCCCCCTAGGACCTGCTCCATTTTTGTTTCAGTAGCCACATCTCTTTCTCTTCTCAATTTCTAATAGAAAAAAAAATAAAAATAAAAATCCTAGATTATTTTTTCTTAGAATCTTTCAGATACCTAACCCTTCTTCCTATTTTCTTATGCAGCCTCATAAAAATGTATAATCTGAAGTCGTGCACAACAAAATAAATGTTACACAAAATGAAACATTTCCTTTTAACATCACAGCCAAACACATAGAGAAAACAACCACATCGATATCACTTATAAATACCATGTTTATCAGTATCTTGCCACTGTTATAACTCAGTGAAAGTAATTTCTGAAACTCTTCACACTTCTTTCTTTCCTGCTCTTGGGAAATGCCTATGTGAATAACCACAAGAATAAACCCTTCTTCCTTCTCATTCTCACTCTTATTTACTGCATAGTATTGTGTGATGTTCATCTGATGTTTTCCATACAAGAAGTTGCTGAACTTAAGGTTTTCTATTTTTCCTCCACAAAGCTTGTTATGAATTCACCAACACTATGAGGAGATATGTTATTTATATTGGATGTATTTCCTAACCCTTATTTATATGATTTTTATGTTATCTGACATCTTGTTTCTCAACCCACATACACATATGCAAATCAGTTTAGAATATTTTCCAACATTTATAATTTTTAGTTCCGACAATTACATATTTCTGTAGATTTATGCAACTCCCTGTTCACTACTGACATCTTGACAATAACAAACAGCCATTCATTGCAAATCTTTTCCCATGACTTAACTTGGGAATCAGGTTTTCCCTATTTCCTTTGTCTGTCTACAGAAAGTTAGAGTACTAAATATTTTCCACTGAGCAGCCACAGTGCTCTAAGCCAACTGAATTAGATTTCTTCACATCCTGCACCTTGATAGTCATCCCAACTCAGAAATCATGAGGAATCCCATTCAGACAGTAGATCCCAACACAAGCCTTCCTCTGCTGAGGACAAAAATTCAAATGAATTGAATCAAGTGCTTCTGAACCTCACAAAAACAATCACTGTACATGGAAGGACCTCATCAGTATCTTTGCTATTTCACAGTTTATTTCTTTGAGATTCCTCAGATTAATACCATCTGCTCCTGCTAATTCACTGCATTTGTCTTTCTCAAGTTGCTTCATAACTTCCTTCTGAGAGACTGCAATCTCTCTTTAGGCTGCCTGATTTCCCATAGGAATAGCACCTTCCACGGGAAACACAGATGCAGGAAATTTGTTTGACTTCGTTTTCAGCTAAGACTGCTTTCCATTTGACTTCTCATTGCCTGGAGTGTAGAGTCACTCCTGCAGCTCTCTAAACACTAGCAGATACCTGTGAATTTGTTGTCTTAAAGGATTTTTATTCTTCATAATAACCTGGCCTGTATTTATAAAGCACAGTCTTTATGTTCACGTTTGTCTTTATGTCCATAACCATTATGTCTCCCTGAAAGAATTTCCATTGATTAGCAGCAAGTCTAGACTTCTACATTCCTCACCTCAATTAAATCTCGCAATTACATGATTAATCTCTTCCTTTTTCCCAGTCTCCAAGATGACTTATCAAATAATCAGTTACTTATGCTCCCAGTAAACTGCTCCAGTCTGCCATTCCAGAAAGGCCAACAGGTGATGCACTAATTATGCATCACTATTGCTGTCAGTTTAGTAAGCATCTCACAATGGAATGGCTTTGGCTAAGACAATAGTTTGGGTTTGAGTACTGTGTATGGGTGCTGCTTGTTCAAACAGAACCAGTAGCATTATTTAAACCTCACTGACTCAGTAAAAATATGGAGAGGCATGTAAATTCTGCTGTCAAGCCAACAAAGAAAACAAACTAAGACACAATGAGATTAAAAGACAGGATAAAAGTCTGAGATCAAAGAATCCTCCTCAGTAACTCTCATGCACCAACAGTCACTTCCCATGCAAAATGAGTTGCATCTCTACTGAAATCAGACAAGTAGAAAAAGCAATCCTCAGAACAAGCAGAATTGCTGGTTTTCAAGGGGTTTACAGCATCAAATACAATTCCTTATAATACTACTATAAACAGCTTGGAAACTAGTAAACACTACAGTGAACAGGTGTAGAGTACTTCCTGCTAGGATTTCTAATTAATAGGCAGCTGTATTCTGTACTTCTGTTTTATAGCTACAGCAAATCCAACAGCAGCAAACCCTGTTCTCTAATTATGATTGCCAAGTTTCTTAATCAGTTTGCAGCCTTTCCTTTCTAGCTAAATGAAAGCAGGAATAAATAAATAGTGCAGAAAAGGTAGGAGGGCTTCATCTGAACAAAAAAGTTGGGATCCAGGTAATGCTGAACCGCTGTCAACATCTGGAGACAACAGAGAAAGAATCGATCACAATTTCACAAGGTTTGGAAATAAAAAGTTTGTAAAGATGCTACATAATGATATGCTTTTGATAACACCAGCTAATGATTTCAAATATTACTTATAGTAAATCTTTCTCTAACAATTACAGCATGCATACTCCCTATAGTCAGTTCTTGCAGAGTCCTAGTAAACACAAGAGTCAGTGGTGTGACTCCCCTCATTTTACCAAACTCCTCGACTTGCCAAGTGTCCATTTGTTTTCTCAAGACAAATGGGGCTTAGAAAGATTTTAAGGAGATTATTCTGTGGATTGAATCATGGTAAGGTCATATCTGTCAAGAAAGATGCAAGAAGTTTTCCGCAGACTGGTCATGGCATCACTTACTGACATTCATTTCTGCCTGCCACCGTTGCAAAAGTGGTTTATGTTTTGAAACATACAGGAACATACATCTTCAAAATTGTACTAAAGTTATCCCCTCGAGAATTTCAGATGTTTATTTAGAAGCTTCCTACCGTATTTTAGAAGTACATATGGCTTCACAGTTGTTGCAGGCTCTCCAGGTATTTCTCACCTTGTAGAATAGATGCAGATTTTGAAATAGGATTGCTTATGTCCATTTAAAATGTATTGCCTTTCAATTTCCTTGAGTAAACTCTTCTCTGTGTATTGTGATAATGGGTACAAAATTGAGCTTTCACACTTTTTGTGTGTATTATCAGTTGCTGCTTAAAAGATTTTAAAGCTCTTTTCTCTCTTTTCTGCCCTAAAGTAAACAGTTTACTGTGTAAATTATTCCTTTCTAAATGTCTGTCATGACTGCTCCCCTCCCTGATGAGATAATCTGAACTAAATGTATTATACAGTGCTACTTGCATTCTAAAATAACTACTGATTTATGTAGATTGCATTATAATATCTCGAGAATTATTATTATCAACTCTTTTCTAAAAAAAATGCTGAGGTTGTTTTTCACCCTGCTTTTGCACATTGGGTAGAAGTCATAATTATATTCCCACAATAGTACCCAGGTGTCTTTGCTGAGTTAATTGAGAATTCAGGAAGGCGTATGACTAATTAAAACTTCATTTAAGACCCAGATACTCTTGGGGGCTGTGCATAAATGACTTTATGACATTTTTAAACATACAAAAAATGATCAGTGAGTTGAGTCAGCTGCTCCACGCCTCCACTGTGTTAGAAGCAATTAATTTTTTAAAAGTCTTTCTTTCTCTATCTTAGCCTTTTGAAAGTTTAGAGTGAGTAACAGATGATAAAAGTTTTATGCAAGTGTTGGTTTATTAAAAAAAATAAATAAAACGGAATGAAGAAGCTATAACCCTCACTCTAGCGTTAATTGTTTTAACTGTTGAGTCAAATTTTACAGGAAAAGACCAGGGGAGAGATTATGCAATATAATCTTCTAAAGCCAGGCTGGTCTTCAGTACGTTTTCTTGATTCCTTCTTATAGGCTCAGAATATTACAAACTCCGCAGGTATCAAAACATGGCTCTGGAACTGAAAAGGAGAATAAAGTTATAGATAGAAATTCTCTGCCAAATATTTCTTTAGCAACAGAGGAGATGAGGCACAGACGGAGACGAGATTAAATCTACAGGAGACCTGGGGTATATTAATTAAGTGTCTGACATTACAGAACACATGTCTGAGGTGAACATAACCAATCTCATCTTGGTGAATTGATTTTCTGATAGTGTCTTGAAGGCTAGTGGCCAGTATCGTTGATAAAAATCTTTACATCTACATTATTCAGTGAAATCAGGAAGTAACCATCACATTCTGGGCATTTATTAGATTTAGCTCAAATACTAAATTCTTGCATGGCAAACAGCCACTTTCTCTAGAGTTACTGAACTTATTCCCTATCAGATGCCAAAGCAACTGTGAAAAATCTTTACATAAGCCTGCTGGGACTCCATCAAAGCCAGGTGTTTTGGCAAGAGAGAATTCCTCATCTGATCTCCAACTTTCCGACAACATTACTACATCTTCTGATATTAGATAGAGGAGACAGGAACTGCTGCTTAACTTACTGAAATGGAAAACAGAGATGTGTTGGGTACCGTAACACCGTGTGTTTATTGTGCCTTTATAAAGATTCAAACATTGATAAAACTGAGGAAAAGCTGTATTAAAGTAATTTTACTGTGTTTTCAAAGGCAAGTACCAAAAATAAAATCAAAGCAACCTTTGCCGAATCCCTCTTGTATTTGTCAATTATGGCTTAGCAGTGCTGTAACAACAGATGATGCCTCTCCACCCCTGTTATTAGTAAAAGAGAAGGTATTCAGAAATTTTGGAAATAAATACATGTTTCTAAATCAGAGGTTGGTCTACTCATCATACCAGGATACATACGGAGCCTTGGCATGCACACATGCAAACGTACAGTTGCTAATTTCTCCTTCTTCAAATTATTTCCCCAACCCTTCATTACATATGACTTTTATCCCATAGCAGCCTAGTGACTTCCATCTCTTTGCATTCAGGAAGAATCTGCTGTAACTGCCCACTCCCTGTATGCTGATGTAGTGAGGTTTTCTACTTTTCTCCCATTGCCAACCTTACTCCATCTCTCAGAATGTATCAGTGATTAACCTTAGTTGATTTGTCTTATTGCGCCTTGAAGAACATTATGACAGCAGTATGGAACAAAAGATAAAACAAAGGAGTCCAAGTTCAAATCTTTTATATCTAGACTCCTGTCTCAATAAATACAGCAGGAGGAAGTGGCAGGGAAGAGATGGGATGGCAGCAGCTGTGCGAAAGAAATACAAGAAATAATAAGAAATAATACAAGAAATAATGAGCAAATTGTCACATGGTAGGTGGAAATCTCTCATTCATAGCTACTCCCTCCTGCTCAAGGATTCTAATAAGTTCACAATAAAATGTTCATTTCATGTTTACCTCTGGCTTTTTCAGAATTTACTTCCGATCTTTCTATCCTTTTTCATAATATCTACTGCAATGAATTCCTGATTTGTGTTTGGTGCTTCTGTGCACTGCTTTACAGCAATAGCAAAAGCTTCCAGTTCATTATGGAGGATTCTCTAGGTTTGGAGGATTCATTTTAGAGGACTTTTTAGGTTTGGAGCCTGTGAAATAGTTGGGAGAAAGAAGCCTACTACACCAACGTTATTTGTTTAGTTAATGTAGCCCCCATCAGGAGAATCATATTCTACTGTATGATTAACAGATGTCTGCTCTCAGTCCAGTTATATCTTCTAGTAGGCTCCACAGTCATAGTGGAGAATACAAGTCTGTCATCAGCAGAAAATAACATTATTTAATTTACAATTTAATACATGCTGAGTAAAGCTACACATTTTTTGGTATGCAATCACTGAAAACCTCCTTGGAGAAAAAACTCAGTTAATGCCAAAGGACTGGGTTTTCATGAAAAGTCATTGTTAACCCAGAGTCACAACAAAGCCATGTTTGGCTGAAAGGAAGCCATCAGAAAACTTGAAAAGTCACAACTCAGCTCCTTTTTCTGTGTATCATTGGACAGTAGTTAGCACAAACAATGGCTGGAAAGGGTAAGTAGATGATTGCTCACTAGCTGGAAGTATGAATTTAGTTAAAGTCTCACAGCACTTTGCAAGTATTAAACACCCAAGATGTTTTCTTTTCCAGTTCCAAAATCTGTGCTGTACTGATTGGGAACCTCTCCTGCCCACTAACATGAATTTTTATAGCCAGTTTTTAAGTTTTACTCAGATAGATTTCCCAATTTACTCAAGTAGAAAGACAAACATATTATACATATATATAGCACATACATATAAATAATATGTGTGTATAAATACAATCTCATATATAAGTATATATAGCTTGCAGAGAAACTACAGGTGTAGTGAATAGAATCCTTCTTCTCCACTTTTAATCATTAAGGACTGGAAAAGTTTGGGGAATTTGTTAGAGCAATATTGAACTCAGCAGTAGTATTTAACAGCTATTAGTGCAAGACCTTGCTATGTTTTTCTTTCTACAGGGGTCATGCCCCTTATGGCGCTTTGTTTTTGTAGTGCTTCTGAGCTGAACAAACCAGAAACTGAATTAAATGTAGCTAAAACCACTCTGGTTAATCTAGGTGTGAAGCATAACATCATGAAAAGGAGTTTTGTCCCATTTCTATACGACAAAATAATCAGCCATCACAAAAGTCTGCCAGTGTTTACCAGAAATTGCTGAAACTGTTTTTTCCTTATGGAACCTTTCTATTTTATTTTTATTTTATTTAGATGTTAAGGAATAAAGGTTAAGAAATCTAAATCTACCAAAAATATATATATTTTTTTAAATCTGCTTTTGTTTTCAGATTATCTTCAATCCTAAAATCCTAAGAAGAACTGTGAAATTTGAAATTTAATCTTCCCCTTCAGAAAACAAAAAGCATAAGCAAAAGTTCATGTGAAGAAAATGCCTTTGGAAACCTCAGCCTCGCACTAAACCAGATGTATTTCAGTTTGTCTCTCAGTCATGAAGGGGTGCATGCTCAAAGTTTAAAACTGAAACAAGTAGCTTCGTATTTCAGCTTTAGCATTCATATCAGCGCATAACCCGATTCTTGTCACAAGTCAATATATTATCTGAAGCAAATATTCCCCTGCTTTTGTTACATTCCTTAGATCCAGAGGCTTTCCTTTCCCTGAAAGCATTTCTAACCCCCTTAAGTTTAGACATCTCATTTATGTCTAAATGAAATGGGATCCTCTGCTATCAGCATTCAGTAAATAGTGTCAAATATAAGTATGGAAAAGATGATCAGAAAATGTCTTTTCTTTACTTTTCTGCAATGAGTTACAGTAATACCACAAAAGTGCTGCTACCTGGTGTGGCAGATGGTGTTTGGGGTTTTCCCATTCTTGTTCACAACTCCACCTGCAGGAAGGAAACACTGAGATGACTGAAAACGAGTCCTGAGGAAAGGAGTCACGGGAAAAGGGAGACTTATCCGCACATCCTTGATATTTCTGTTTGCCTGACCCAAGCACTTAGACTATTATTACTCGGGAAAGCAGTTAATTACCTTAGTCCAGCTGTGACTAAAGCCTAGCTCTTCAGCTTTTGAAAGCTTTTCGGTCTCTTGGAAGCACTCAGTAATGGAAAGCATTTTGTCTGGCCCCAGTTTGCTGCTGTCATCAACTTGTAAGGCAAATAAAGCTCTTTGCTATACTTACCAAACTGGTTGCTTCTGCAAGCTGTCCCAACAAGCACTAGGGACTTCTGCATCTACAGATATAGAAGAGAGGAATCCCCCTCCCAGATATACACTTTCAAGCTCCACAAACCATTTCTAAACTGAGCCAATCTCTGCAGTTACAGTTTAATGTATAATATAGGAGAGGATGAAGTACCAGCCGAGTTCTTTAAGGAAGTAGCTTGAAGTTTCTTCCCCATATATGAAGTTTCTGTACTAACTTAGTGCTTATTCAACACACTTTTTCTTTCAGAGCAAAGATGTTGGAGCCTATATACACCTAGTCAGAAGTGCAGGCAGGAAGAGTTGGCTTCAGAAGCAGATTCAAGACCTCCCTCCTTTGTAACCAGAGCATGGCCATGCCCACCGCTCCTATCAGAAGTTTCATGGCATTGCTGCACTTTTTTCCCATTGCCTCACTCTTCTACCAGACATCATAATGTCCCCTGATCCCCAAAAAGCTCTATTTCTTCCTGCATCTCTCTTTGTTTTTGTGTATGCCTAGTTTCAGGGAGAGCAGGAAAAGGAGATGTCCCACCTGCTTAGCACCCCATTCCCCATCCATGGCACTTCTCGATGTGGTGAACTGTATCTGTTCCTATAGCCTTTCTTTCAGCACGGCTTTTCTCAAAGAATCCAGTTTGCTTTTATTTAAGGGACCTGGGAAGATCCTTGCTTCACTGCATGGCATCACGCACCCTGGGCTGAGGCAGCCAGCAGTTCCCACTGCTCCTGCAGTACTCCCTCACTGGAGATCTCAATTGGAACTGCAGAACTGAGACATGTTCTATGAGTTTTTAGTTTGTTTGTTTATTTTTTTTTTTCAGTTTTTTCCCCAGCAAAAGGAAAACAGAGGCTGGAGAGATAGTGGATGCAGCTGAGCAATTACGTACCAAAACTTTTAGGAAATGTTATATATTCTGGAGATTTTCATTGAAGTACACAAATTTCTCATACTGTGCCTTCAAAATACTGGCTGGCTGAATGTTTCAGGAATTCTTGTTTACATCTCTGTTAGTTTCAAAATTATCAGTGCCAGTCACAGAACGATGTTGCTTATTTGTACATGCAACACTTTACATCTGCCAAAATACTGTAATCCTAAAGCAAAGCTTTCAGGCATTGGTGGCTTGAATAGGCTCCATCTAACTGTGCACTGAGTCCTTAATGACCAACAGCAAGAGATGCCAAGGAATTCTGTCATTGCGAAGGCATTGTGTGAACTTCATAGGGGTTCTCAGGAGATAAATGGTACAGCAGGACCAGAGCAGAGAAATAGGAAGGTATTATTCCCCACTAACGTTCACCTTATAGATGTCTACATCTGAGCAGGTCATACAGGTGCAGGTGATGACTCGTTTTACATGGTTGTACTTAACTGTGCATTATTCCTCATTCCCTGCCTCCTGTGGGTCTTTTTCTCTCTTAGACAGATATCTTACACATAGAATCATAGAATCATAGAATCATAGAATTGTCTGATTTGAAGACCATCCAGTTTCAACCCCCCTGCAATGGTCAGGTGTGCCCCCCACTGAATCATGTTGCCTAAAGCCCCATCTAGCCTGGGCTTGAACACTTATAGGGATGGAGAATCCTCAGTTTCTCTATGGCAACCTGTTTCAGTGCCTCATGGTGAAGGACTCCTTCCTAACATGTAAACTAAATCTACCTTCTTTTAGTTTAAAACCATTACGCCTTGTTCTATCACTACAGTTCCTGACCAAGAGTCTGTCTTCAGCTTTCCTGTAGGCCCCATTAGATACTGGGATTCTCCATGAAGCCTTCTCTTCTCCAGGCAAGCCTAGCTCCCTCAGCCTGTCTTTGTAGGAGAGGTACTCCAGCCTTCTGATCATCTTCGTGGTCCTCCTCTATAACCATTCCAACAGGTCCATGTCTTTCCTGAGCTGGAGGCCCCAGGCTTGGGTGCAGAACCATGGAGGTATTTCTGCCTTTCCAGACCCCAGTATTATGTCCCCATGTAGCTCTTCCAGTTCAAACAGGCCTGACCTGCTTTGGATGCAATGGAGAATATGCCTGAGGGAGGGATCATGTGCTCAGGGTCTATGTTTGGTGTTCTGTTGATGAGATGGGAGGGATGCTGTCTGCTGACTGAAGACTTGCAGCCTGGGTCAGTGAGGCACTTCACACAGATCAGGCTAAGCAAATTCACAAACATGCATTTATTCATAATATTCAAAACAGACCATGCAGTCACAAATGTTTATAGAAGTTAACATATGCTTTATCTGCTAATACTAGGGTAACATGATAAAGTTCCCTCATCCCATTATGCAGCGGATTTGCTGTTCACCTTCTAATGAGATGAGAGTCAGAGTTTCTGCCTTCGTCAATGCCTTCTTATCGAATGGAGAGCTCAGTTTTTATAGCCCCACTGAAACCTACTGAAGGGTAAAGACTGGCTTCATTTTTCGCCCCTAAATCTTTTTGTGTCTGAAGTAGGCAGTCATCTCAGTAAGAGATGTAAGCAGAATAAAGGTCCCTTCCCAACAACGGCAATGTAATAGCTTGCTCTTGTGCTTTACTTGTTGTTTTTACAGCATATTAGTAGTTATGTTAATAACTTATGAATATGTTAAGGCGTGTTGCAGTAGGAGTCTGTTGCTCTTAACTATCCAGTAAAGGAACCTGTTTAATGAGGTCTGAACTCTTAGCCCTTCCCTTTGACAGTTTGTTTTCTGGCTCAGGGAGGAACACATCTTCCACTGAACCCTACATTCCCCATCATTTTGTACTCAAACATGCAAGCTTGCAGCACACAGGCTGTGTATAATTCATTACTCATCTTCTGACTGGGCCCAGGCAAGATGGCAGCCAGTAATAATGAGGCAGCAATGGGTTTGGGGAATCCCAACTTCTACACTGAAAGATGAAGGGTATCACATACTCTGCATAGATATTAGAAAGGCAAATGAGAATGGGAAAATGAATTGCTGTATTCTGAGCTTTATATGTGCTCATGGGTTTCGCAGAAAGAAGAACTGGGTTCAGCAGCTATTTGTTTAATTTTGAGCAGAAAAGTTGGACTGCTTTTAGTCATTGTTCTTCCATTTGTAACAAAGATGTATTTTGTTGACATCTTCATTTAATTATGAGATGGAAGGGTGTGCTCTGCTCTTCTGTTGCAAGAAGATCACAAGACAAGGATTGCAGGTCTATTTGTGATAAAGAACATTATTGCAGGAAAGCAATCCTCTGCTTAGGGTGGATTACAGACCAAAGCAGATTTTGTTCACTGCTTTGGATTAGGCATACAGACCTATTCACACTTTAAATAGGGATGAAAAAAAGGACAGAAATGTTAAAGACAATGGCAATTTATGCAGCTCTGAGCAGACTCAAGTGCTCCCCAGTCTGTGTTCAGTACCTGTTGAATCATTCTTCCAAAAAGGAGGATTTGCTCAGTTAGAAGAACAGGTGTTATCTAATTAAACTACCAACTGATGAAAAGGGTAATTAGAAACAAAGAAAGAAGAGGAACAGAAAGAAAAACTCCACATATTTTCTGTGCAATACTATGCAATAGAAACAAACAATAAAACCCTTTAAACTAAGAGCCAACAGAGTAGCATGATCAGTGCTAAACTGACATGAATGGTCACCTACTGTAAGGAAACATTTCAGAGATGTAGACATTGGCAGTGGGTCTAATGGAGATTTAAAAAAAAAAGAAGTGCATCATTAATATTCAAGAATTTGCTTTTGAAGTTCTGAATCTTTTATGTCCCATACATTGCATCACACAATCAGTTAGATAGATGAGGTGAGCAAACAAATGGCAGGGATAACAGAGTATCTTCAGTTGTAAATTCTCGTAGTTGAACAAAAGAGAAACATGCTGCTTAAGTTAGCAGAACAAACGAAGTAAAGAATGGGAAGAAACCTCAAGTAGGAATGACTCAGCCTATAAACTGAGGGCTTAGCAAGAAGGGAAACAGGCATGAACTTGAATTTAAGGAAAAAGAGATTTAAGCTGGATGACAGGAAAAGACGTCCAACTCAGAAGGTTATTGGGTTACAGTGCAGGCTGCCAAGGGAAATAGTTCAAGATACAGTTATCAGAGAATGTAACACTGGAACCAGAGAGCATCAAGACACACATAGCATTTCTGTATGGAGTGGATTCACCCTGATAATGCCAGTGGCCCAAATGAGACAGAGCTGTGATTTTTCCTATTAAAACAAACAAACAAACAAACAAAAAACAGACAAGAATTCCTCTTACTCATTTCCAGTGAATTAAACCACATCAAACACCAAATGATGCAACGTGTCTGTCCTCAGACAGTGTGTGCTGTGCCCCAGTGCTTCAAGGTTACAGTATTGACACTGGATGCACGCACAGCCGTACTGGGAGGAGTGAAGTATTCTATCTGCAAACAGCAGTAGGCTGGGGTGAAAGAGATTTTTGGTGTATGTGCCAGAGAACAGTGCCAGCTTCTGCTGCCATATGGCATGGGGACAAGCAGCAGGGTCAGCTTTTCACAGTGTGTCACTTGGTTTCACTCCCAAGATTGATGAGCATTAGCCAAGGAGATGTTCACATAGGCCTGCAAAGCAGTGCCACTAGCATGGCTGGCATTTTTAAAAAGAATAATGTTAAAGATGTGTAACATATCCTGTTGCATTTTGTTCCGCCAGATTTTTCCTTTTCTTTCTAGGGGCTGAATAGTGAGTTCTAAGGAAAAGTAGCTATAAAATCCATTTGTATTCTGAAAAGAAAATAAAAATTATTAAATAAAGGAACATTTTATTCCAAGAATATTCACAGGAAGCCAGTGTTGAAGAGGTTTATTTCAGTGAAAGCTACAATCCATGTCACGACACTTCAGAACATTTGTAAAGATCAGGATGATACTACTGAACCAAGGATACTATTGAAACTGCCATTCTCATCTCTAAATTCAGTGCATCAAAGCAAAATAAAATGAAATAAAAATTTAAAAAGTATATATATATGTTTGTGTGTGTGGAGGGCAAAAGGACATTTCTCTTGAAGGATAAGAAGAGCATCCCTTTAAAGTAAGGAACAAAGCAGAGGTAGAAGAAAAGGAAAAAGAAGATGAATGAGCTGTTGTCTCTTGAGGCTTTATTGCAGGACATTGAGATGAACTCCTTCAGCTGCAAGAAAAGGTGACAGCTAAGCTGCAAGAGCTGCTTCCTGAAGGTCTGGCTTATTGCTCATCACTGCCCAAAACAGCATGAAGCCAGTTTTCCAGCTGTGTCTCTAGCCACCCCAGGGCAGCACTGCTTCCAGAAAAGTGTCCAGATGTGACCACCATGCTGCTCCTTCAGGCAGGAGCACTGCTGGCTCCCATTGACCTTCCTCTGGCATGGGATCAGCTAATTTGGGCTTCTCTCAGCTGCTGAGCTGCTGATTGTCACAATGCTTGTAGGTACTTAATTATTTTAGAGAATTCTGCCAAATTGGTGGAAACCTGCCAACAGATTCAGACGTGGAGGGAGGAGTGGGTGAGGAGTGGGGTGGTGACTGTGGGACAGAGAGAGAGGAAAAGAAGCAAGATTTAACTAATGGCATTCTGGCATCCCAACAATTGTTGTTTCCCCTGCTGCAGATGTAGGTAAGTAGTGGTACGCTGACAGCTCTGTAGGCACAGGAGCCCTGCAGGTGCTCCAGGTCACATTGGGTGGAGCCCTGGGCAGCCCTGCCCACAGCAGGGGGTTGGAAAGAAATGGACATTAAGGTCCCTTTGAACATAAGCCATATGATTATATGAATGGACCTTGAAAGCTTTGCATTTGCTTAATTTCCTTCAGAAAAACAAGAGGAAAACCACGCTCCTCTCCTTCAAGTCAGCAGCAGCACCCAATCTCTGCAATAGAAAAGAAAGTGCTGGGGCTTGAAAATAAATAATAAATGTAATAATAATGAAATAAATAATAAAAAGCATGCGTTAATGCACCTCTCCTGCTCTATTGGGTCTTTGTAAGACAGATCCCTTCTTTTAGCCACAGTTTCAACCAACTCTGTGGCTTTTTGCATGCAGCAAATTCTGCCCAGTCCATTTTGCTCCTCCATGTGCCCCCTCCATCACTCTAAACATGGGCCATCTCTACTCCTTGTTATTTTCAGCACTTTCCCCATTATGGCCATCTTTGGAGTTGGGAAGCATCTCCTGGGAGAGCACCCACTGAGGTGAGTGCTGGCTGCCTTCCCTGCTATGACCATTGCCCAGCCAAACAGCTTAGCTAAGAAAGAAAAGCTAAAAATTGTCTCTTGTCCATTATCTGTTAAGACTGGTGGCTCTTATTCCCATGGTTTATTTGGAGAACTCTGGTAACTTTGCTGCAAGGTAAAATTTTCTGTTGAGTTGGTGCCGGGATTTGGGCAAATTGGAGAGTTTCTGGATGCACAATCTCAAGGAGATTAGAGCTTTACTTGTACTATTCTCCCCCCATTTGCTGCACTTCAGGACTTGCTCCACATCAGAGCTGCAGACAGCAGGTTAAAGCAAGAGCAACAGTCACCTCTTTCTTAGCCCTAAAAGAAACTCCACAGGTTCAGCAATTGAGTGGAAAACACCACATCCTGCCTGAAACGCTCTGCGTGCTCCTACACTGCTCAGCCTCTCAGACCATGAACCACTGAAATCCCACAAGCTAGGAACCCATGCTGGGCTGACGGTGTGTCACGCTTTTGTGCTCTCCTTTTCAGCTCATCACTCTTTGTTGGGTATGTTCTTTTGATTTGTGAACTGCCGATCTCTAGGAATTTCAGTGCAACGTGGTTATTTGTGGTTTGGCTCTCTCCATCTTGCGTTTCATGTATATATACATCTACGTTCATCTCCATCCTAAAGCTGATGAGTTCTCAGCCCCTCCCTGGGTTTCACAGTCTCCTAGAGGCAATGTCTGGCTGCTGACATACAGGCACACCACCATGCACTAAACTCTTCCAGCGGTCTTAAAAAATACCCACCTGTGGCAATTATGGAGCCATCAACCTCAAGTTGCAGGCAGGAGCCCGCAAGTCTCCCTTCCAAATATAGCTGCCACAAGGGGTAAAGGTTGACATTTTAATGGCAACCAGTGTGTATTTTACACAAATGAGGCTACTGAGCACATTAATGCATGCAGCCAATGAGTTAACTACTTAACTGGTCCGTTTTATGAGTAAGAGGAGTAGTTTCTTCTGATGTGAAGAGAGTAGGATGTCCCCATCTGATCTGTTACAGACACACTTAGAAAGAAATAAAGCACCCAGGGGTGTTTTCACAGTAACAACAAAAACATTAAAGGGAAAAGTCCAGAGCTCTCCATAAAAGCACAGAAGCAATACAAAACTTTTCTGTTATGCACAAAGGATGGTGGTCTTTCTTCACTGATATGTAGAAAATTTGAACCCTACTGGAAAAATATCAACATTTTCTCCTCCTTGTACAAAGAATTCTGCAGGAGGCCAGGAGAATAGGGATTAGGTCCACAGTGGGGAAATGGTTCTTAGAGAATTTTTAACAGCGTGAAAAAGAATCTAGACCAAGACACCTCCACAGTTGCAGTTCAATTCAGTGTTTCCTATGAGATATTTCATATTCTTAAGAAAGAAACTGGAACTGACAAATTCATTACTTAATCAGGCTAATCTAGTAAATTAAGAGGTAATTCTGAAGAAATAATGAAAACTCTCTGGTGGCATATTAATTATGACTTTCTTTTCAGCTATTAAGAAAGGAGGATTACGGATGTAGCCACGAATATAAAGAGATCTATTTTCAGGGTCAGTGGATTTATCTTTTCACAGGCCTAACAGAAGAGAATAAATTGATTTCTCTCTGTGCAGGTGATTTGTGAAGCCTAGCACCGGAGGTGTCTTTTTTTTCTCTACATTGCATAATTAAACTGGATCTGTTTCAAAGTTCAGCATCTACTGACATGCACACAAATCAACATTTTTCAGCAAATATCTTACAACCTCTGAAAACATGCAACTCTGCATGCTAAAATCTTAACTTTCTAATTGCAATGTCAGTCATTAAATTTGCCACCTGAGAGTTTTGTGTCTCCTACCTAGAGTTGACATAAAGACATGGCTGTCTGGGAGATATCAGGGAACACTGTGCCACCATAGTTTGACTGTGTGGCAATACATAAAAAAATACCAAACTCTATGGTATATGAAGGGAAATAAAAGGAGACTTAACAAGGTGCTTTACCTGCCTAGTGTGCACCATGTCTACATTTCAGGATGAGCAGCTGGACACAATCTAGATCCTATTTTCCCTATCCTCTTGTTACCCAAAGAGGAGAAACATGAGATCTGAATTGTACTTTGATGTAATGCTGTTAAGCTGTTTTTGTTATTTCCAAAGCCCCATTTCCCTGAACATAACAGAAACAAACAACAGGAGGTAAGTTTGACTTTTGAACCTGCCTCCCGCTAAGAAAAACAGAAGTGAAACCTTAAAAACCCCAAATCCCTTTGCTTTCCAGAAAGCACTTGGTGATGACCACCGACTGCTGATTTGCAAGCAGTCTGCAGGCACCTGTATGCCACTGCATGCCTGGCACATGCTCAAGGCCAGGACAGAGGCAACACACAGAGTAGTATTTTCCAGTGCCCTGCAGAAGTGTCGTGTTTGGTGGCTTTCTGTATCAGAGTGCAGAGAAGGACAGATGTGTTTCTCAGCTCAGATTTGGGCAAACCCACATCACCTGGCTGAGGCACAGCCTGTGCTGCCTCTGTGCTCAGTAGCAGCTTTGGGATGAATGCAGAAGGCTGGAAGAGCAGAGCATTCCTTCATCCTGTTTGTTAACAGCTATTTATCACTGGAGAGACTTTGTGTTGGCTGGACACCTCAAGACAATTGGTGACAGCACTGTGAGTCCAACATTAACAATAAAATTAAACTGTCCTACACCACTTCAGTGGAAATCTCTGCCCAGCCAGCACAGCTCTGCGGCAGCAGGGCTATAACTAGGGCAGTGTGCAGGCTCTGGGTTTCTAGAAACTGCCTTTTGACACTTTGCCCATTAAGTAGAAACAAATTAAGGAAGACATCTCGTTTGTCACCTGGGGGCAGGTGGCTTCAAGATGGAGCCTGAGTGGGAAACCAACATTTTACAGATAGTGATAGGATAAGGGGGAATGATTTTAACCTGAAGGAGGGGAGATTTAGATTAGATGTCAGGGGGAAGCTTTTCACTAAGGGGCTGTTGAGGCACTGGCATGGCTGTCCAGAGAGGTTGTGGATGTCCCATCCCTGGAAGTGTTCAAAGCCAGGCTGGATGGGGTCCTGGGCAACCTGAGCTGGAGCAGGGCAGCCCTGCCCATGGTAGGAGGTTGAGAATGGATGACCTTTGAGGTCCCTTCCGACCCAAACCATCCTACAATCCTACAATTCTATGATACTACAATCTTCCATTATAGTCCTTTGGAAAGCAAGCAGCCTAAGGCACAGAGGCACCACGTATTCTCAATTTTGCTGAACATATGAAATGTTTAAGTATAAATAATCATGTCCCAACTTGCTCTCATCCCCTTCCCTTTTATTACTGCAGTGTTTTACTCACAAGATCACCCCGCTCTTTTATCGCTTTCAAAATTTTAAAAAATACTTTGAAAGAACAGAAAGTGTGAAACTGGATCTCAATAGACGCAACAGCTTTTGGGCCTTGCCCCTCACCTTCATCTACACTTGAAACTCCACTGTTGCTGAAAGCAGTCCCAATTCCCCCAGCTGATGACACATTGTAGGTTCCTGGCATGGACATAATGGTGGTGAGTGAATGGTTGGACTTTGTGGTATTCTCCAACCTCAATGATTCTATAATTCTATAAATCTGTATGCTGGTGTACTGCAGCAATGAGCAAAGCCAGGTTATTAAAGTGGGTTAAACTCCTCTATTCCTCCAGAGCAGTTTCCCTGCTGGGTTTTACTGTATGAATGTGCAGGTTGGACTGCACAAGACAGGAGGGAGAAGGAAATGGGTGACCTGGAGGGGATGCAGATGTATGGGATGGGGCAGGAAAGAAGGGACTGCTCCGTTTAAAGGTGCTGAAGTTTTATGAAGGCCCTCATTTCACCATGCCAAAACCTTGCGCTGCTGGGAAGAGGCATGACACACTCTTTGGGTAGACAAAGCCCAAAAGGGAAATTGCACTACTGCTTGCCTATGACCCTGTGGTCAGTCTGTGATCCTGATGAACATGCACATCCATCTTCTAGAGCAATTGACTGTAAGTCCCCAGTTTTTCAGTCATCTCTTCCTTCAAGAACCAGCTGCTTAATAACAACCATTGACTTGTAAATGAGAGGAGATAAAATACATGCTTTTATCAAGAGAGACAAAATAGCACTTTTCTGTCTTTCAACAAAAAATATCAGAGAGACCCGGTGAGGTCTCATATTACTCAGACTTATATTTGTAGCTTTTACAGTCCAGCACTTGCTGATAATGTATGAAGTATGAAATTAAATCAATTGTCAGACCAAATGAAAAAGTACACTACGCAATACATTATCCTCTGGTTTTGTTTGTTTGTTTGTTTTATTGTATTTCTTCATTCACCTGCTAATTCTCCAAATCCAGCCACTTACAATGAATCTTCCAGTCAGTAGTGGGATTTAGCAGGGTTCCACTGTAAAACAGCATTCACATTTCACTTGAGAACTGGCAACGTATAGTGTTGAAGGGCACCAGATACAAAAGCTGTCAGTCCACAACTATATTTGATTTCCACATGCTTACCCAAGCTCACCTCCTGTGCTGGGAAATTAACACATGATGTGCAAATTTTTTTGAATAGTTGCTTTTTTCCTTTTCCTCCCTCTCTCCTCTCCTCTCCTCTCCTCTCCTCTCCTCTCCTCTCCTCTCCTCTCCTCTCCTCTCCTCTCCTCTCCTCTCCTCTCCTCTCCTCTCCTCTCCTCTCCTCTCCTCTCCTCTCCTCTCCTCTCCTCTCCTCTCCTCTCCTCTCCTCTCCTCTCCTCTCCTCTCCTCTCCTCTCCTCTCCTCTTTCCTTTTCCTTTTTTCCTTTTCCTTTTTTCCTTTTCCTTTTCCTTTTCCTTTTTTCCTTTTCCTTTTCCTTTTCCTTTTTAAAAATCATGCTTATCAAGGCTCACATGGCTGCAGAGGTTTATGTGGGATCACTGGGATGTGGCTGCATGACTAATTTTTCAAAGCCCCTCAGGAATGCAGCCGGACGTAAGTCCTGAGCGGCTTGATTGTGATGACTGAATTGAAATACATTGTGATGCTTCTCCGCTCAAGAAACATGAGCTCATTAGAAGTTGAGACTATAGCTGAAGTATTAAGTGATTTGTCATTTTCTGGTTTTTATTACCATTTTAGAGCAAATATTTTACATAAAATTAAGCACCCTCTTAAAAACTTAGCACATAAGTTAAGGTGATAATGTCAGATCCTATTCCTGCTCATTTGCATGTATTAGCATAAATGGCAGGACTTGAAAAATGCTCTTTGGTTTCCCCTTTGAATTTTGCAGCAATACATATCTTTTAGAAAACACATAATTAGTATACTGGAAAACTAAAGATTCATATACATCATTCAAAACACATTTCAATTCATAAATCCCTTATTTTTCCATAGAAATGTTTTTTTTTTTTCTAAATCAAAATCACTCCAAAACTTGTTCAAAAGCACGAGTTCTGTAGATAGCTTTTTAGCATGCATGAGAAAAGTGCTATTTAATTTCACACTCAACTAGTCCTTTAACAATTTTCTTCCAGGCAGAATATAAGAGGTTGTTATTAATTCCTTAATAAAATAAAAAAATAAGTAATAGCTGATATGTCTTTAACCTTGGACCAGCTTGAGTAATTTTTTTCCGCTCAGATAAGACAGAGAAGATCAGCACAAATGGCAAGTGATAAATTGGCCTCTGGGAATTACCTGGGAGTCCCCCTCCTCCTTTCTCTCTGGCAATGCCTCCCCTGAACCATTTCTGTTTTTAACATGTTTGATTCCTCCCATCCCTGAACCACCAGTGACAGAAGTTGTCAAGTTCTGATGATCCCCACCTTAAGTTTTAACTCCCAATTATGCTGAAGTAATTTAACAAAGAATTTCACAAAGACTACACCAAGCTGAGACACCCATTTTTCAGTTCAGTCTGTGTCTTAAAGGCTTATTTGCTTTTTCTGGATTTGCTGAAGAGAAAAAAAATCTATCACTCCCCTTTCTAAGATGCAGCACCAGCAATTCCATTTTACATTAAATCAATTTCATCTATATCTTCCAAACCATCCTCTTTCTCATTTGTCATAGAATCATCATAGAACCGCTTGTGTTGGAAGGGACATTCCTATCAAATCTCAGAATCTCACTATATCACAGACACCCAGACTCAATAGCTGTTGGCATCCTGCTCAAAAAATTGAAATAAAAAATGCAGACGTGCTGTTATTCAGAGAGGCCTTCATATAGGGCAGTTCTCTTGTTAGCAGATGCTGAAGATGAACATTGCTGGTTCCTAATGGGGAGATACCCAGGTAAAAAGAGTTCATTACCTCTGAATGGAAATGGTGGTAGCAGTAGTAACAGATGTAACAGTAATTTCAGATCATCTTGAGACTACCTCTGGACAAGTAAGCTCAGCTTCTTTTTTACCGCCACTCTCTTTTCTCCAGGCACTTGTAATTAATATTGTATGAATAACTCTCATCACTAGCTTTACCTAAAACCTGTTAGGAATGTAGAAGTACAAGGTTTCTGCTGTGTTTCTGAGTCCAAGCTCTTCCTACAACAGGAAACACACTCTAGGTTATATCAGAAACACCTCAAGATGGAAGTTTTTCATACACAGACCAAGTTCCACTTGAAAATTAATTGGTGTTTCTTGACTCCAACACTCCTATCAGAAAAAAAAAAGCTCAAAAATCTGTTTGATCAGTTAATCAGAAGCCATCTTCCAAATGCCAATCTAAATTCATCATGGCTCATTTCTATCCACATGCTTTTTCCCCCAACTCAGTCATTTAGCACAAGCAGTAATTTTATCCATCCTGACATTGTGTCGTGACAGAATGTGCAGGAGTGTTGGAGATGTGGGTAGGTCATTTTGTATGTCCCTGGTACCTGAGCAGGTGAATGTCCAAAAAATGGCCAAACCCTGACAGCCCCTCCAAGTTGGTCACTAGGAAGGGTTAGGAAGGCATCCCTTTCCCTTACCACAGCCACAAAAATCCACAGGTAATACAAAGCGCAGCCTCATTATGGCAACTCCATTTTTATTGAAGGTGTTTGGCATGGGCTATCCAGGTATATATGCAGACAAGTATAAAATCCATAGACATCACTTTTTGAAAGCTGTTATTTCCGAAAAGGAACCGTTACGGGAGAAGCATGCTGTGGGATCTGTATTAAAAAAAAATAATAATAATAATTTACAGTCGTTTTTTGAACACCTGATTTCCCCAGCAGCCCCTATGCAACAAAACTTCAAACAGCCACACACGGTCTGATTTAGTGAATCTACAAGGAAGAGGTCTGCATTATGTTTGCTAAAAGAACTAGGATTTCAATTCCAGCTGCTGCTGGGTGTTCTTGATTTGTATATTAATTATGCCTGTTTGTAGCTGTAAATTTGCTTCAGATTAGCAGCCCATTGGCTCTGCGCAGGGATTCAACATACTAAATGGCTCTTTGCACTTTCCTAGTTTTCAAATGATTCCGTATTCCTGCTTTCCAAAATGCTTTGACTACCCTTCTCATTCACTGAGAGTTTTCAATCCTTATTCAGACAATTATCTTTTTTTTTTTTTCCCCTTAGGAGAAAGCATGCTCCTTTGGCTCTTCTCTCCAGACACTTCTAGCTGGTGGCACACCAGCTTTGTCCATGGTGCTGCTCTCAAGCACAGGACGAAGTGCTTCCTCTCCCAAGGTTACAGAGAAATGCAGTTTATTCACTTTTGCTACACGGAATGCCTAAGCCAAGGGCTTCAGGAATTAAACAAGTGCTCCATGGGATGCATATACAGTCCCACTACCCCGCTGACTTTAAATGCTCGTCACGTTGGAATAAAACCATCCCACATGTGGAACATTTTTGCTCTCGATAACCGAGTTTTCTCCCCGCATTTCAAAATGCCCAAAAGTTCTGAGCTGTCAGCTTTGTAGTTAAGGCCTGCGAGATATGCTTGGAAATGAACCACGTTTGTAATCGGCTGCATAAATCGGCCTTTGTTTAAGGCGCTCCGACTGGTGTCTGCGTGGGAATGTTTGTGTACAGTTAGGATATAAATGTCAATGGGGTCAAGCCGATTTCCCTCATATTTTAGGAAAAGAACCACTCTGAGCTGAAAAATTGTATGCCAAGTTTCTGCCCGAAGCCAATTTTTACGATCAAATTAAAAACCTTTGAGAATAAGAGGTTATAATGGAAATACTAACACAGCCTTAGCCGTGGCAGCACTGGCAGGCACTGCAACAATATCAGGAAAGCTCTCCCTGCCCACAGTCTAAACTAAATAAAAAAGATGCTATTTTCTAACATACACCCCGGGCTAGCAAATAACAATGATTTAATGTACTTGCCCTGTGGTAATATAGTACTGCTGCAAACCTCTAAGCCAATTTTTCTTTTCTTTTCTTCTCTTTTTTTAATTCTTTTTAAACATATATGCCCCATAGGGAAAGGATTGTAATTTAGCTCTTATTTGTGGATATATCGCTTTCATTTCAACAATTCTTGAAAGCCTTCCTGCTGTCACACAGTGCTGTATGCAAGCATCCAACTGAATAAAGACCCACCAGGCTTTTTCAGGAGTTTATTCACAGGTTTGGCCCTGCTTATTGTAGTATGCACCACATTTAAATTAGATGAGGGCTACTGTAAAGCGATAACATTGTCAATGACTGGAATCTCACTTTCCCCTCTAACAGTCTGAAGCAAATAAATGTATTGGTTGTTCATTAACAAGTAAACAGTTTCTGCTACAATGTCAAGGAAAAAGAATGTGTTCATTAATATGAACGATCTTCATCTACAAAGATGATTTACACAATGCATGTCATGAGATAGGTTTTCCCCTAACTAGTACACTACCAAACGGAAAAGCTGATTCTTAGGACTTCCTTGAAATTACAATATTGTTTGTTTACCAATAAGAACGACAGTCTCAGTCACCTATGCCACCATTGTAAGCTCTATAGTAAGTACTTAAAAAAAGAGAGATTTCTGGAATCACTTGTGGAATTAATAAAATTGATAACTACAGACTTACACTGCATCAATGATACATATTATTCCTGTGATAAGTTAAGCTAAAAATAAGATTAATTTGGTTATAGAAATTCCTTAAACAACAACACTGAAATTATTTCAAACTTGAAAATTTTCAAGAATTTTCTGAAAAAATCAGCAAACACTGGCTAAAAAAGCAAAGCAGTTTGGATACACCAATGTAATCAGCATGCCTTGTGCTTTTCTGTTAACCCTCTGAGTATAGGTGCAGTACTCTGGATTTTTTGTACACTAATGCTATGAAAATTATAACTGATAGAAATACTAATTTATGTGTTGCGACTTCATGAATCACATTCTAAATATATTTGAGCTAGCCACTTCACCTAGTAAGAGATTCATCCATCCTAGAATTGTAACTGTACACTAGAGAAGCCAGTGTCCAGCAATTTTAAGGGTAGCTGAGATAATTGCCTTAGATTAGATACGTAACTCTTAGATGGATGCATCTAGATGAGATGAAACCCATCTCAGGACCATTTCACTGTGCAATCACCTATCACCTACCCATCGCTACATTTTCACGTCAAAGTTTGCTTACCACACGCAAGCTCACTAGAATATTGCACTTGGGTTGGAGACCATGTTATCCCCACTTACACTTAATTGAGAGGAATTAAGCTGGAAGTGACCCTGTTCTATTCTGTTAATACTAAGATCAGCCCGACAGGTACCTCCGGAGACCAGATATTAGATGATTTGAATTGCTCTGTGGAAGTGCTTCTCTCTTTCTCCTTGGTGATAGATGGGGCCTACCGTGATGGCCATCTGTCTCAGCTAACTACATTGGCTTGGCAGGAGGAAAGTGGCCTTGTATTCATAGTAAGCACTTAAAAAATTATTTTTATCAGTATGTTACAGTGATGCAAAAGGAAAATGAAGAAAGAGATCAGGAAGACCAGTATGTATTACAGTAAAATGAATGTGGTGTGCTATGTGCTCTCTCAGATCGTCACATTAAAAATAGTCTGTTGTCTTTGATTCCTTTTTTTAAATGGTGTTTCAAGTATTTTGGGGGGCATGTAGTCTGTTCTTACTTGCTCCCAGGAATTCAGACATAAGAAAAGAAATGGGGCTGATGGTAACGTGCAAGCCTGAAAAATTATTTCCACAAAACCAAACATATATATACATGTATATGGTTATGTTTAAAATACATGAATATATTCAAAACCACCATGGAAACTCCTTTTAAAACAGTTCTCAGATTCAGATACTTTTCCTTGAAACCTACAAAGAGGCTATCAGCAATTTGAAACTCAATATGTTACAGACCTAAAAATAACTTAAATGTTTTTATAGTTATGTTCATAAAACATAAGCCAAAGATCAGAAACACGTAAGATGCTGGGGATGAGTAGTGATTTCAGGATCTAGGATTATTTTCACATACAATTTAAGTAGTGCAAGATGGTGTAAGATGAAGGAGCCAAACATCTTATTTTAATGATAAGCCTGTATTCCAAACCAAGGCAAAGGTGATAGGAAACTCCCAGGTGGGTTTTGAGTAATATTTTTCATGCTTAAGTTGAAATATATATATACATTTTTTCTGCTGACCTCCCTCTCTAATTAAGAAGAATGGCCATTGGCCTTTGCTTTAAGGCTGCCAAATTTTCCCAACAGTCAAAAAGCATGTGGTATTAATGGACACTTTCTTGTTACCAAGTGTATGTCTTGCATTTACATGGTTGAGTTGCATCTATTCTAAAGGGATGGCTGTACTCCAGTGTGGGAAGGGCAATGCAGGCAAAACATGTGCCAGATCCTAATCTGCTATAACTTGATGTAGGTAAGTAAGTCACAAGAGAGAATTTATTTTAGCTGAGCGTTTGGTGCCATGAACAAAAAATATCTGCCCAACCCAAATGTTATTAAAATACAGCCACTGACATCACAGTGACAGTGATGACAGTGTGTTCTGTCTAGCAATTGACTTCGCAAGGACTCTAGGATTGGATAGGCATGTTCAAGGATGAGTCCTTTCCCATATGCAGCCTTCCCAAATTCTAAAACTTGACGACGTTGGCATGACAGTTCCCTTATCCTTTCAATTCCTACCTCTGTGGAATTCTCCTACAAGACACCTACTTGATTCACTTAGGTTAATAACTTGGGTTCCAATTAGTGTGACTGAGGCCATCCATACGCACAGGACTTCTGCATATGGATGTATATTCAGAGACCAGGCTCCTAAAGTGAAATTTGTTCTATTAAACTTAATCTTAAGTTTGGTGTCTGTTGTGAGCTCCTACCAGTGGTTCCTTCTACAGTCAAAGAAGTGAGATCAAGAGGTGCATCAAAAGATCAGTCCTTCCTAAAATGTGTGCCACAACAGATGAGATGAGATGAATCAAACCTGAAAATGCTCATTTCTGTACTACCAAGAAAGTCTGGAGATCTAACTTAGACTAAATGTCTCACTTCTAGTTTAACACTGGCTCAAGTTAATTGCTGTGTATGAAATATTTGTACCATTTGTGTGAAAATTCACAAGATGAAATTCCTATATTCAAGATCTTCAAAGCTTTTAATATATAATTTTTTTTACGACTGAAACAATGAAAGATGCATTTTTAAAAGATGGGGAAACAAAACAATTCCAGTGTTTCTTAAAATGTGGTTCATCTGATACTTCCATCTAGAAACGCAGTAGAGCATTACACCAAATCCAACAAGGTGCAGGTACATATTCAGTGCCACAACTGCTTGTAGTGATAGCTCCGTGGGCAAACACAACTCAGAACAGAAACTGCACTGTGGGCAACTTGCCCTGTTCCTCCAAACTTTATTTATACTTCCCAGCAAGATCAGCAAAGTCTGCACATCTTTTTGGGCAGCATACTGATATTTCCATTTGTATGACACTAAATACAAAGAGACAATGAAAGAGAGAAAAAAAGAGAGGGGAAGACAGAGAAAACCACATTTTTATGACTTTTTAAAAACACCATGACAAAACTTTAGATTTAGATGGGAAAGCATCAAATATTGTCAATTTTATATGGGTAAAAAGTGAAAGTATAACTCTAATAATGTTATCTTTCATTTTAGAACAGGATTCTGGAAGCTGCATTTTCTATTCTAGTGAAATTTTGAGTGAATTTATAATCACTTTTTTTCTTTCAAATTACAACATTTGAAGCAAAAGTCTACAAAGTATAATATCTCTGTGGAAGCCAACTTTACAATAATGGTTAAAGTAAATGCTGCAATGCTTGTTGAGGTTTTAACAAACCAAAAATATGTATATTCTGTGTAAATGCCCATTTTATTGAATATTACAAATAGAAATGGTGAGTTATTTTTAGTTTCTCCACTCTAAGACAAAAGCTTTCACTAATACAGGTTAGGCTTTACATATATATTAAATGACTTTATTTTCCCCAATTCAGAAATACTCTAGCTGTTTTAAGGGTAATTCTCAATTTTAATATTTAAATTTCACCACAGTATTAGCTGTGGCTATCTATGGAATAACCAGGTCATGCTGAATGGAAGAATGTCTGTACATTTTTAAAACAGGACCTTCTCAACTACATCATTACATACTTTATATGGCAGAACGTGTTCTCAAGCCACTTCCCAAGACTCTGCACTGTCACTGGCAAAAATGATAGGGAAGCAACCTTCTGTGGCCATCATCAGGTCATCTGCTGTAAACTCTAAGGCTGTCCTAAACTTAATTTCCCATTGATCCTGCATAATATCCTCCAACAACAGTCATTTTCTATGGAAGCATAATGCAAGACCTGCTGTGGAAGATACTGTTTATTTCACTGTATTTTTGTTTTTAAAGCCCATATTTGTAGCCCCTAAGCGATAGTGTGGTACTATTTTGGCCCAAAGCTAGCAAGGAACTTTAGGGTACTATAAAAGGTATGTGCGTATAAAAGCAAAAAAGCCAGAATAAAGCCCTAACGTGGGCTGTCAAGATTTAAGTTGATTCTTTACTCAGAGGGTTAACATGTGCTAAAATTACATACTGCAGTTCCTAACTTCACTGATGAAAACATTCACTGCTTCTATCTTGAAATAAAAAAAGCAAAATAGCCTTAACCCTTTGAGGATAATATTAGCAGCAAGTTACAATCTAAACAGAGAACAAGTATTTCAATTAATTAGGAAATAATTCTTACAAAGGTTCTGTAAGCACCTTTTTATATTCCACTATCTCAGCGGTTAGTGCTGGACAGATTGGATGTGATCACCTCACACGGGTCTGAAGGATTTTCGGGGTCTCAAAGGGTTAAAGCCAAGACTTTTGAGTAAAAGTGTTTTATTAAAAGGGTGAGTTAGGTGAGCGAACAGTCTCGGATGAACTTGGTGAATAGTCTTCCGATTCGGAGTTGAGTTCAGGTGGAGCCTGCTGTGCCTTGTAACGTCCCCTCACATCCTGGTTGCGTCTTCGTCGGAAAACCTGCCTCTCCTTATCAAGAGCGGTGGTCTGGCAGGGGCATAAAATGAGAATAAATGAAATTAGGCTGTGTGTGAAATGCAAAGCTAATGAAAACCATGAGTTTTTATGTGGCCCGTAAATACCAGGGATAATAAGTGTTCAGACCAAATTAAACCTGTTCTGTTTCAGTCAAGTCTGAAAGGTTTAGCCCACAACATGGCTAAATGCTTTAAAAAGTGCATTTCCCAAACCTTAAGAGGTAGCCTGACATCATCAAGCAGATACAGTACCATATATATGGATGCCATATGTTCTACTTCTGGATGCTATTAATTTCATATTTTAGTAGATTCGAGTTTCAAGCCAAATACCAACTGACCTTCCCCCCACCCTTCTCTAAGTATAAATCTGTTTCTATAGGTGAGGCAGAGATGTATGTTTGTCTTTGATTTGACCTAATGAAGGTTGATACACACTCACCCATGTTCAAGTCAGTGCAATTGGCTATCAGAGATGGATTGGGATGAAGTTGTCAGACAAGAGAGGAAAAACAAACACTGAGGGGAGCTAGCCCAGCTCTTTCACACCTCCTCATGCTACTCAATGGATGTTCTTAGGAAGAACGCTGAAGAGCTCTGATGGAAAGACCCATTTAGCCTGTCTGTCCTGCCTCCTCCTCCTGTTAACCAGGATCTATCAAATTAAGTAGTCACCAGATTTTATCAAGAATCCAGATATGAATAGAGAGATCCAGAAAATGGGGAGGCAGAATGTTTATTTAATGGGCTCTAATTTTTTTGGATTAGTTTCTGCCACTGTTGAGAGTGTGGTTCCTAATAAGATGGCTGTAACTTCAAACCACGTCCCTTCTGCTTTGTCTGTCACATTCACAAGGTGAAGCTGCAACCCAGCAAGGGCAGCCCAAGCCTGGCCAATGATTTCGAACTTAGGGGTGTTTTTTTTTCTGTTTTCCTGAAGTCACTAAAAATACGAGTTCAACAGGATGGCCTTGATTCAGACATTTTGACACACAGTTAACTGCTTTTTGAGGCAGGGCTATCTTCTTGAAACATGGCCCATGTTTTGGGGGAAAAAGGTAAAAAAAGGGAAAAGGCAGATGAGATTACCCACAAAATACAAATGGTCATTTGGTAATTACACTGGAGGAAAGGATAACGTTGAGAATTGAATAGGTTTAAATCCTTGTAAATTCTCTTCCCTAGCATGAAAATTTCAGTCTAAAAGAATGTAACCAAAAGGTTATTCTGCTTTGAAGGATTTATTGTTTTCTCTTGAGATATACATGACTGATTTCTCTAGAAAATGTACCAGTTATACTTTGGGCCTCATAGGAAAGCAGAGATGCATTTCTAGCCAATATACTCTTGAAATCAAAATGAAAAAGAAATCCATCATACAGGTGCAGAATAGCATTATAGCCATTCATGCTGTAAAATAATGCAATCAGCATTCAATAATGATGTAATAGAGACAGAAAGATGGACGAGAGTACAGAACTACTAGAGCAAATGGATTTAGTTAGGCTAAATTGCTGAACTATTTCTGAGTCCAGAACCTACACAGCACTACTTTAAGAGGCTAAAATAATTACCTTTCTTAAGTTCATCCCTCTATTTTAAATAATTGTTACAAAATGCAACACTTGCAATCTGCTGAAAATTTCTTTGTTTACTGCTAATCTTTTGGATAAGAGCACTCATTAGTATTTTCAATGCCTTTAATGTTTCTCGGCCTTGAACCAATTCAGTTTTTGATTATTTTTTAATGTGAACCAGAAGAATACCTAGATCATTTACACACAGTGAATATACCACATACTGTGTGAAAATTGAAAAGAATGGCATATATTACCATTCTATAAAATACAGATTTCCATTTAAAAGATTTTTTTATGCTTACAGGAAATAAGCATTTATTTAAAGTTTAAGCCACATCACATCATGCTGCGGTAACGGATACTCTCCACCAAGAAGGTTAAACATTTCTGGTCAAATAAATAAAAAATAGTTGTATTAAATTCAAAATTTAGTTTTAAAGTCTGGTACAGGAGAATGGTTAATGTATATGTCAAAAGTGAAAGTATTTAAAATTAAACAAGTAACAGATAAGTGAATACTCAAATGAAAGGTTCTTTTTAAAGTTTAGCCTAGGATGTTTCTTTTTTTTTTAAAGGACACAAAGATTAAACTGCAAAACTAGTTAGACAATTAAATACCAAGACACTATTTCACTATTTTAAAGATGTCTTCAAAAGTAAAACCCAGGATGCGGCTTTTCTGCTATCGTTAAGGAAGCTTTGGAGGCTATTTGTCGAAATATATGTAAAGGCACTTCTTTCCTCAATAACCAAAAGCAAGTAAAAATCCCTGATCGTTCCATCTAATCCAGCACCTATATGCTACAGTTTGTAGCACCAAGCATTTCTGACTGCTTAACCCTTCAGAAATTTGTGATATTTTTGAGGCTACATTTTTCTTCACGTTTTTACCAGAAGTCTCACCCTGAATGGGTTCTGACTGGCCTTTATCCAGAAGGCCATCGGTGCCTGCAGACTCCATGGCATTACGTGTTCCCTCTCCTGGTATGCGAGACATTCAGAGCCTTTCTCACCCAACAAGCTTATCAAATAAAGATGTGTGAGGTCACAGAGCCAAAGAAGGGACTATTGATCTGGTGCAAGCAAAACTACATAGACCATATTCTAACATTTAGGGTTTCACATGTCAGAACCACAGAACGGGTCAGTCCTGGACACGCACAGAGCGGTCACAGTTCCCTCTGGACTTGCAAGATAGGGTTTGTTCTGCTCAACGTTATGGTGACATTTTGCACTTCTGGCATTTGTTACACTGCCGTACAGTATAGCATTCGGCATTTGGCACAAAGGTGGTTTTTCATCTAATGATGTCGGTTACTTTTTGCCCCTGAAAATTTTAAAATATGAAAGATCAATGCATTGCAATGCAGGGAAGATACAATATACACTGGCGTACTGACTGCATGTGTTTTATAGTGCAGCTCTCACCTCCTGTACTCTCTTGTCCATGTGGCACATTCAAAAAATCAGCATTTTCACTATTATTGCTATTTTTGTAACAAAGACCTCTTATATGTATTGCCTTGATTTAAATGATTTATTATTTCATGTACTATTCACTATTGGATGGCTCGCCAGGGCATGAATTGGTCCATTACGGATTTTCAGGGCATTTCTTCAAGTTCCTCTTTCAATAAATAATAAGAGGATCTGAAGTGCACTTATGCTTCACAGGGCTGCAAAGCCCAGATTTTCATTATCACATTTTGACATTTTTTCTCCCAGCTTGAGGTGAGAGAGTGAGAACTTTGAGCACTGTATGATAGTAATGGCAACTAAAATGTTAGTGTAGTGTTCTTATTTGAGCTATGCAGCTGTCCTCTTACAATCCATATGAGGAAATGTAGAGCTTCTTATCCAGGAGCAGATAAGTGGATTGCCTTTAATAGTTTGGTGCTGATGGGTCTGAAGCACTTCATTAAGCACTAATGTATTTTGCATCAACATTTAGTAATCCTGACACCCAGTACCAAATGGTTAACAAGCTATTTTCCTTTTTTTTTTTTTTGGAAATGCATTTAATTTGAAGTAAAATGGTGTTATTTTAAAATCATTGCTTCTCTCATCTAAATACTGAGGGAAAGCTAGTGCTTTTCCAGGATTTTATCATTGGGATCATCTTTTTCCTGACCTCTAACTCAAGATGTTGCAGGACACCCGAGCCATGCAAATTCTTTTCTTCTTGGAAAAGGTTGAAGTCCGTGTTTATGGACAGACATTCAAAAATGACATCTGCTTTGATATACGTGTGGGATTTGCAGAGGGAGGCACCTTATTTTAGCTGCGGGATGATATTTCCTGTCAGATCAGTAATTACTGAAGTAACTGCTTTTTATGGATGCAAGCAGTGATTGTTTTTCTTTTCACTTGTCTTAATTTACTGCTGGCCACCAAATATAGATATACATTCATTTCATTAATAAAAGAACATTATTGTTGCATTTTGCCTCTTAGTCCATACATTATTCATAAAGGCTAGGAGACGGAACTGGGGATGCAGCTGTTCATGCATTAATCTGAGAACCATTCCTTTCACTTGCTTTCATTCTGCACGAACATATTTGCAATTTGTCTGCAATTTTTGTGATGCTTTGTTAGCGAGTAAAATTAAATGGACATATGTATTGCAACATTGGTCTTTACCTTCCAGTGCATTTTTCTATACACACGTAGGTGTGTGCATGTATTTAAACGTTCATGCCTGGATAATTTTACCCTATTTCCTTAAGCTTTTGGCTAGTGACCTCAATGTGCTGAGATATGTAATGGCAGATTTCCCTGCTGTAAAAATGCCCATTAAGTGATAGCAGCAACTTTTACAATGCAAGGGCACAAGGCCACACCAGGTAGCCTTTCAGTATGCCTTTTTTATATTGTTTTCCATTGGCTTCTCGGTTATATATATATATATATATATATAATATGTAATATAATATATATATATACACATATATATACATCTGAACATGTACAATAGATTCATGATTCCAGACACTTATTGGAGAGTGCTTCAAACTTCGCAATGCACCTCAGTCCAGGAGTGAAAGACACATTTATTTGTAGCCCCTCAGGCACAAGCCATAACTAAGTCAAGTTACATGGTGATTTGGAGACGTGCAAATGACCACATCGAGGGGACAAATCCATCGAGTGGATTTGAACTTAAACCTCCAAATGCAAAAGGCCAGTGCTTCAGTGCACCATGTAACCTCTGGCATGGAATTTTGCTTACATGAAAAGAAAAAGAAAGAAAACCAAATCAGTTTGATGTATGCTTCTTACTGTAGTGGTGAGTGAATACCATGATAAGTATCCCACACATATGACTGCTGAATTCATATTGCTATATTTAAGTTCGTGTTTACTCTTTGACATTCCCCCTTTTTGGAGACACGATTCCTCAGCTGGTTTCAATTACACGTGGAAGAGACCTAGGGCCAAGTTGTTTGCATGGGTGAATTTTATTTCTAGTTTGTAAATCAGTTGTGGTTTTCTTAGTCACAGATCAGGAGAAGAGCTTTTAAAGGAGTTTAGATGTTTGTCTGTTTTCACTAGTATTAAGTTTACAGAGGGTTTTACTGCATTAAAAATGGCACTTTAGAGACAGCAAGCCTAATTCCAACTACTCTGCCCACTGTCAAGACATTTGCTTTTAACTTTTGACTTGAAAGTGTATCGTATCCACTTGAGACAGGTGTAAGTAACTTGACAGATGCAAAGTACTGGGAATTAGGAACCAAGCATAGACTGGAATGAAGGATTTTCAAACGAGCTATTCAGATACTTTTCAAAATGGGACAGTGAGAACTGTATTTTAAAAAATCCAATATTTTAGGAATTCACATCTACAGGATTGATGGCTTCGTTACACATAGAATGTAACCAGTCTCCTTGCTACTATTATTACATAGATAAAATAATCAATGACTTTCCCATACATTTCTTGAGTTTTATTTTGCTCTCTTAGGATTCATATAATATATGTAAATATATTAAAATAATATATATAAATCTTTTATATACTAACATTTTATACTAATATTTTACATTAGGTACACCCACACCTGGTGTTCTCTAGATATTTCCAGACAAGGCAGAAAATTTAGGTCATTTTGTCAGTAACAGATTAAAACATTGTTAAGATTCCGACATAAACCTGAACTGATAAGGAAATTCAGGCAGGGTGAAAGAAAATGTTGGTGAGTTATGGAAAGTATGGCCTTCAAAATGCTGCCACTGGGAGGAACTGGTAAGGCAGCTGAAGAAGGCTGCGTTCAGGACGCTGCAACACCTGGGGCTAAGGGGAAGTAAAGCTTGAAATACTTTCACCTTTAACATTCTACTTTAGTCCCAAAAAGGCCAAAGAGTCTGAGCTACATCCAGTGTTGAAAGCCTCTGTTAAGTAGATTTTAAAGAAAAGTGCCTTGTAAGTAAGGAAATCTAGATATTTCAAAAGGACAGTCAGGTGCCATAGCTTCCACGTGGAGTTTTTGTAGTCACTGTTGCTAAGTTCTAACAGAAGGAAAATTATCTTAGTTAAATGCATGGCTTGTAATCCTTTTACAAAGTGATCTATTAGCAAATGGGTGGACTTGAAAGGAAAAAAAGAAATCCCAAATATAATTCCTCTGCTCAGAGATGAGAAAGGGGTAATAAATACCTGCTGTCTTTGACTTTACATTGGTAATTTGGGGTGAATGAACACAGGAATGCACCACCGGCATTAGCCACCCACCCCAAAGCTGCCTTTCCTGGCTATCGAGAATAAACACCTCAGCCTCTCCTATCATCTTTGAGTCTGAATGATTTTACTGGTTTGACCCTTATATTTTTTATCTTCCTTGTATTGAAAGGTTTTCCAGGAGTATCTCGTACTGACTACAACTACTACTGGCCACAATGTTTGCTAAATTTTAGTATCTTCAGAAAAGTCCCATCACTTAAAAACACTTGAACTTTTTGTCTTCCTGACAGGGAATAAAACAGGATGTAAAATGAGTAGTTGGAATATTAGGATTTAGAGGCACTTTGAATAGGAAAAGTCTTTTAGGCTGAGGAAGGAAAAGGTTTTCTGGTTGACTGAAGGAGGAAATAGTGCCTTTTAAAAAGATATTTTAGAAGACTTGCTAGGAACTGGGGATGATCAAAGGAGTGGGAAATAAATGAATAGTTTAATACTAACAAAGGAAGAATCACATTTTCCTTGAACCTGCTTTCATTTTTCTCCATACTTGTGAATTCAGGTTAATTTTCACGGGCCTGTGACAAATTAACTGTTTTATAGATGGGAGTTGATGATCCTTTCATATGCTCTACATTTGTGCTCGCAGTTACCACTAAAAAGTAAACAATTGTTAAACCAAAATGGTTTTATTTATACTACAATGCTGGTCACTGCAGCGGTTGCTGGTTTCTTGGAGATGAAAAGGAACAGATACAGAACAGGGCTTGTTCCCAGCTACTCCTGTTGTAGCATTTCCTAATTACGCCTATGAGCCCCGCTTTCCCAATTTGGCTTTGCACACTAGGTGCACTGTTTAGAAAGCACTAATTATAAACATTGTTGTTACTGCCCCCAGCTGGAAAACAGAGCAGTTTATGTATGAATAAGGGAGATTATCGCCCATCTGCTCCAGCCCATTATTCAGGGATATGTCATTTTGCATGCTGATGGCAGCCATTACTACTGCTTTAGTCAAATGGCTTTTTTTTTTTTTTTAATACATATATAAGCATTTATTTATTGACCACGTTGCAGAATCGGTGTCTTTTCCCTTTACCTCCCAAACATACATATGGTTTGTTTCAAAATCAGGGCCAAGCAGTTAAACTGAGTCAAGGCCAATCCGAGAAGAGACTCTCCCACTTCTGGTTCTCTGCTTCCCCTGAAGACAGATCTTCAAGAAGTTTCTTTTCTTTTTTTTTTCTTTTTTTCTCTTTTTTTTTTTTTTTGAGGGGTGTTAAAAGTAGTAAAGCAAAAAAACAAAAGGAGTGTAAGCTGATCATGGTAGCAGTTAACCTCTTGGAGGACAGATCAGCGATAAAGCTGCTGTGTTTTCCTCTGTTTTACAGAGGAGGCATTAAACCCGCAGCTGTCTGACAAAGTCCTGCTTGACACAGAATGCCATCCTTCCTTAGGAAGAGGAAAGTACTCCCAATACTCTCACACCTATCTAGAGAAGGGCGCTCAGGATCCCCTTCTGCAGGGAAAACCCACACTTCGCAGCTGCTGTGCTGCTGTCTCCCCTGTCCGCTGCTACAGGACGAGAGGCTGCAAAGCGTGATGCCAAGGGACAAACAGACAAAGCATGGTTTGCTATTTATGTTTTGCAGGTTGCTGTAGGTTTATGGCCATGAACACAAGTGCCATGGGCTAGAATTACAGGCACTGCTACACGCTTGGAGGGGAAACATTTCTCCGTTCCTGCTAGCCCAAATTTAACTGATGGATAGGAACGACTTTTCCACTTCTTGGTCGAAAAGTAGGATTTTCTTTCTTTCCCCAGAACATCCATATCACAATCTCCTTAATCCTCAGTGTGTGCTCAGGGAACCACTAGGTTTGAAGAAACCGTGCTGCAGTCCAACCGACCCGTGCAGGCAGTGAAATGATCCGAGGGCGGGATTCTGCCTCACTGGGAACACTCGCAGCAACCGTCTCTGCTGTTTCTCAAATGTGGTTAATTCGCTGTTTTTTTCCCGAATACCTCACAGATGAGTCTTTAAAGGCAGTGTTAGAAAACACAAGAAACTTATAAAAATCTCATTAGCTATCAAAACCCAGCTCTTGTGAGTAATAACGAGGAAAGAAGCCAGCGAATAACCACTGGATGGGAATGGCAGAGCTCTGATTGATGGAGGAAGTGTGGGCCTGGGGTGGGCTATGGGAACAGGACCCTCCTCACCCCGCTCCAGCACAGCCCCCCACCCCGAGCCCCCCGTCACCGTACGGGATAAGCCAGCTCACACAACCCTGGCACAGTTACACAATGAGGAAAAATATATTCGGAAGACTCATGCAATATTAAAAAAAAAAAAAAAAAAAAAACTGAAAGAAAAAGAAATAGGCATCGGAAAGGTTTTAAAAAACAAAATAGAAAGAATGCATCGTTAGAAACACAAGCTTACCAGCACATACAATGCATTGTATTTCATTGAACTTGGGAGAGTTTCTAAGTGCTCTGCTCTGTAAATGCATTGTTCCATCTAAGGTAAGGATTGTGTTCGGTGGGTTTAAAATGACAGTATATAGCCCCACGTCTCCGTGGGGAAGGAGGAGGATATATGCTGAGAGCCTGCTGCTGCTCCTGGTGCTTAGAAGTGGGGAAGCAGATGCAATAGGGGTGCACACTTCAGCATATCGGGGTTTTCTGTATACACTGTCCTTTTAACTAGGAGGGAATTGGTACTGAGCATGTGCAATGGAGAGAAAGCTGGCGATGTGGGTGTGAGGGATGGGTGAGAAGAGGGAATGAGGGGGTGTGGCATCTCAATCAGGATTCAAACGAAACCAATAAAGCAGCATATGGACCGGAGAACAAATCAAAAAGCATGTTTATCCACTGGAGGAACTGGTGAATGGAGACTGCCAGCACGTTGCCATGGAAACACTGACTGTGGGAGCTGCACCAGCGCATACCTTATCCAATACATTCCTGGTTGTTGGTAGTAGTCCAAAGACCCTGATCTCTTGATGGTAAACCCGTGGTCCAGCTGAGCAGAGAGAAATGGGGCAACTCAGTGGATCAGCATTAGGCTAAAGAACTCAGACTCCAGAGCAAGCGTCCCTGCTTAGTGTAACAGTTACTGCGTTCAGAAGGCACTTAGCTAACATCCTACAGCTAGCGCTAGAAAGAGAAAGAAAAAAGTAAAGAAAGAAAAGGAAAAAACACTAACTCTAGAGCCTGTCCTCCTAAATCAGAAGCCAATGTATTCAGGCTAAAACGGAGTTTGCAGAATAGGTTACTTAATGCATAATGCACTCATGTAAAAGTCTGACCAATATCTCGTTACCTCCGAAGACAGAAGTGCCCCTTTTAAGTTGCACATAACAGTAATGGAAAATTATCTTTCGCAATTAAATGGAGTGGCTTAATAATTTACAAAAATGCAGTGCAACCATCACAGGGAGCGGGCTAGACAGACTGCACCAGGCTTAAATTAGAGTGCTTCATAATCATGGAATGTGCAAAGATGAAAAGAATCAGGTTTTGATACCCCATCAATCACAGTAATTCATTTCTAAAAATGCGTTAACCTTGGAAAGGGCTCCTCGGAGCCATGAATAGCATTGTTTGTCATTCCAGCTTACACCTCATGCTCAAAAAGATAACAGTACGGAACTATTAGGTTCAAAATTGCACCAATTAAAGTCAAAATGGAAATGAACTTAACGTTGTGTCCAGAAAAGTGTGATTCTGATATTATTTTGGGAGTAGAGATGTCTGAAGTTTGGTTTATCGCTAGCAGAATAATGTGCATGGGAACAAAGAAAAGAGGCTGTTTTCTCTGACCCTCTTGTGCTGCACAGCATACGGCTGAGGCATCATTTAGCCGAGTTAAACAGGATTTTAGGGGAAATGTCTTGAGAGAGACACTGCCCACTTTGAAATGGGGAGCTGCGATGCTTTTCATGTTTTGCCCTATGAAGAGTAAAGGTCATTTTGTCCTCCACTAAGAGCATGGCATGTATTTCCACGCTGGTAACAGTTTTTGATTCTAAATTCAGGAAAGCAGTTTGACACATTTCTGGTTACCAACTCCTCAAAGGGTAGCAAGGAGCTATTGGTAAGTTTAAGTTTTTCTTGATGACTATATTGCGAATGTAGAATTTGATAATTAAATCCTTTCTGTTAAAACAATGCCTGTTTCATCTTATTTAGAATGAGTTAAAGGACGTTTCCTGTTTAAAAACACCAGAACTCTGTAGCTGTGGTTTATTTTCTGTCTGCTTACCTACGCTGGTCTGCTATTGCCATCTACTGGCTGCATGGCATACTGCTTACAGAATGCACAAAAGAGACTTGGCTTGAAAAGCAGATCAAAATGACTGCTCTAAAATCCAATGGCTAAAAAGATAAACAAAACTGGGGGAGTTAGCTGTCTGGGAAGAGCTCGAACAGTTTAGTCAGTGTGGAAATTATTCCAGAAAAAAAAAAACAAAACAGTGATACAGAACGAGCCCACAACACAAACAAAAGATAGGAAGTGACATTCAAGTCACAGGTTCATCTCTAAGCCAAGCAAAACTAACAGGCCGGACTTGGCTTCTCTTCCACATCAGCCAAGAAATCCCCCTGCTAAGAATGCCATCTGCAAGGTTTCATTTTGCTTGATGCTCAGCAGCAGGCACAGCACTGACCCACTGCTGCCCTCCCCTCGGCAGATGCAAGAGCCCTGGGTTGGCAGAGAGCTGCACCGACTTCCCAGACAGCTCTCTTCTGTCCTACTCCATTCCTGTGAGTCTCCAGATGGAATTTATTCCCATTGCCAAGACAGAGACCTCAAACAACCTTAATGTCACATTATCAGTATTTTTTTCCTCTGCCTTAACGATGGCCAAAATAGAAGCACAGAAGTGACAACATACAGGCAAAGCTTTAACAGTTCAGACAGGAACACAAACTGAACGATGCTTAGTTAATATACAGAGTTAATGGCACACCTCTAGATTGCAGAAGTGCTCTTAAAAAATAATTTTGGCTCTCGATCGCTACAAAAGACTATTCCTATTGGAAAGCTGTAGGAGAAACCTGATCCTGCAAGCCTTTTGGCACAAACTTAGTGGTAACGTGGTAGTTCTGACACAGACTGAAGGGGACCAAGCCCTGCAGCCTGTATTCCACACTGACCAGAAGTTAATGCTTACAGCAAGAATAGGGTAACTATAGTGATCTTTCTCCCATACACCCTCCCATCAGAAACAGTGGTTTTCAGGGACTTGTTAACTATATTGCTGTTCTGAAAGCTGGCTTTCCAATTAAAATTTTGCTGGCAAAGCTATGTTGGCTTAAGGGATTTTTTTCCCCAACTGGCATAGTTATGCTGGCAGAACTTTTAATGATGCATTAATGACTGAACCAAAAAATCTTTTTGCCCATGTAGTTAATTTTGTTTGAGAAATCATCTCCTGTTCCACCAGCAGAGGAACTTTGCTAGGCATGCACAGCACGTTCATCCTGGTAGTGTCCAACCTGACAAATCCTTTCAAATGGGGAAAAGCTCAAAGTCTGGACACGTGTGAAAAGTTGATGAGACTGCCCTGAGCAGTCACAGATAACTTTTACTGAGTATTACTACATCAACAGGGCAAACATAAACCTGAGCAAAAGGAGCCCATACAATGTACTTGGATGCTGCTGAAGAAAGCAATAGCCAGACTACATGTATGTAAAACACACATGGCTTTACTTTCTCTTCAACAAGCTGGCCACAAACAGATCCTTATGAATATAATTTTCGTATCAGAGGAATATGAACTTAGTTTTCATGTTCGAGTTTTAATTGGTGCATGTGATAAATACTGCTTGAGATCTCTGAGGTGTGTTACTTCTTAATAGAAAGGAAAACAGGCATTATATGTAGCATAGGTAGTAGATATGTAGCATATCAGTGTGAGGACAAATTAAGAGCTAAGTACCACAGATTAGCTATCTCTGTACACAAATAGAGGTATAAAACTCAAAATAATGCTAACACTTGTAACTATTCAGTAATCTATATAAATATATGCACATATTAACACATTTTCACAAACACACAGACACAGATGTGTTACATAATATATAGAACGCCTCTATATATTATATACACAAGCACTCTCTTGAAAAGTTACAATAAACATATAGGCAGGCACAATAAAACAATATTTTTGTAGAAAATATACTTAGTGAAAGTTTTTAGAGCTGAACAGTATGTTGCAGCATCTGTATATGCTTTGAAAATTCTAAATGTACAGCAGGCTTAGTTAATAAGATTTACTTTCATGATATTTGATATTGCACAGTTAAAAGGCAGATTTCCAAATGTAAAGCCCTAATGACATGCATGTCAAATGTGCATTACATACATTTTCAAACAACAGAAACAGCAATTAAAGGTTTTGTTGTTTTGCTTTTGACTAACTAGTTTTATTAGTTTTGTAGAAAATAAACGCGATTTATTCTTATAATCATCTAGCTTTTCTTCACTAACAAAATACTAAAAAGGTCTGCCCTTCCCCATCTCTTCCAAAATTTTAGAAATTAGTTGACACAACCTAATCAAGCCACATTTTGTATTTGGTAAAAATACTCAAAATATTTCTGCTTTATAGGCCAAGCTGCAGGATTCATCATGCTAGAGGATCATGTTCACCCATAGAGATGATGACTTAAAATAATTTGTTAAATTTCCAAACACTAAAAAAGAAATAAAAGCCATTACAATGTAAATTAGCAAACACTATTTTTCTGATTTATAATGTTTTTCAGTGGAAAGATTCACTACAGTGCGTTTTTCATTACTCAGCTATCAAACTGCTGTAAACAATTCCTTGGCAGAGCAATTGGGGCAAAGAAACAAAATAAAAGACAATTGTGGGGAAGCTAAACAAATAAAGGAGGCGACGAATGGATGAGGACAGAGGCATCATTTCTTGCTTCTAAACTTTGAAGTCATTAGCATGGAGGGTCTGAGCAGTAATTCTCATGGACAAGCGTGCTGGCAGTCCATTCGAAAGGAACAAGGTTTCAGCTAGTCTATACAAAACATACCTGCAGTTCAGATGAGCAATGGGTATGTGATGTTTTAGTTGTGGGACAGCTGTTGCAGTATTATTGCTTAAAAATGAAAATAATAATAATAAAAAAGCTGACTATGTTAGCTGATGACTGAGAAAATCCAAGAAAAGCATGAGGAACAACTTGCTTCCATGCTGAGGAAGTTTAGGGTTGGAAAGAGTAAAGAAAAATATGAGAGAGGCACAGCTTGAAATTTTAAGTACTTATACCAAGTAACTTTGAGAGAGTATCCATTCTGCTGTACAAACAGTTCACACCTGTGAGCCAGATTGCATGCGCTGAACTAAGTTTACTTCATGCTGATTTAACTCACCACTGGAGGGGCTGAGCTGAGAAACATGAAAGTGGAAACGGTACAAGAAAGTGTACATGTGCACTCACACCACCTGCAATTCATGGAAGCTGGGAATGAACACTGAGTAATTTGATATGGGAATGGTTATGCTTAATGTGTCACTTACTTTTAGTGACTGTTTGGAGCATTAACATTGCCATGAGTAATAAAGAAAAGCTTACAAACACAGGCAGATGTATCAAAAATGTAAAAGGATGTGCACTATTTAATGGTATTAGTATGAATAATCTTATAAAACACTGAATATATTCTGTGTGCGTGTATCTCTAATGCACATGTTTATCTCTAGACAAAAAATACAAACATATGTGATGTATGCTATGCTGAGGATGCCATCAAAACTTCAGTAAAGCTGGGCAAAAGTTTGGTCAAGCTTAGCTTCAGAAGCTCCAACACATTATAACCTGGAACATCCAAACTGCAGCTGCAGTGTTTGACAGAAGGCAACAAGGAGCTCTATTAACTCTCTATCCAATTATGTCCTTCTGTCTGGAGGGAAGCAGCCTGCAATCTGCATGTAGTTTTGGCATGTAACAGTGCTGTGTTGATGCTCAGCTAAATATGAAGTGGCTAGACTAGAATCAACACCAAAGGTTGCATTTTTCAGCAAAAGTGAGTCATTATAGCTCTCTTTGGTGTCTTCAAAGAAGAGAAGCTAAGGCTGCCATATGGGTTCGCTGTTACAGTTCTGAAGTAATTTCCATTCATTTTAAAGTGCTGCTGTCCTGCTACAACTTCTGTGCTGCCTCAATCCATGTGATGATTCTGCTGCCAAGTAAAATGCCATGGTCCCATCGTTCAAATATTGAATCTACATGCATCAATGTTAGGTCCAACAACCGTCTGAGAAAATGTGAAAGTGTGCATACTGTTGTATCTCCTAGGGCTATTAAATAACAATGTGACTCACAAGGAGAATCAATGGCAGAATATCAGTCAAATTATGTTTATATTAATTGTTAGAGCTACCTAAAGACCGATCCTCTCTGGTTTCTTTTGGTGGCATGCCCTAAACACACACAGTCTTGAGGGCACATATTTAAGTGTTTCAGCTGTGTATTTCAGATGCTTACTGCTATGACAGAAACTCCAGCTGCTGTGCTGTTCGGTTTAGGGCCTGTGTTGAAATGCTTCTTTATCTTCCCAGCTACTGATAGCTGATGTTCATTCTCTGGAAGGCCATCATCCTGTGAAGAAACAAAGCAAAACAAAACTTCAGAGAGAAAAGGCAAAATAAAGGAATTGTCAGGTGATTCTGACAGCACCTACCAATACAGAAAAGAGATGTTATAAAACTATTGAGTCAGTCATTGTCTCAGATCAGTGCGAAGTATTTATAGAATGAATATCCTATTACATAACAAACCAGCCTGTCTCTTCTTTACAAAATATCTTTCTCACAAGCTTTAGGTTAATTTAATTAATAATGATCATTAAATATTTTATTATTCTTTCTACTAGATATTGACTACCTCTGACTGGTTACTTGTAGGCACATAAATACCTCAAAGCATGATAAGCTCAGGCCTGTTCATTCTTCTGTTTACTCTTCAAATGTGTTTAAAGATAGTGAGCTCAAACACAGAAAGAACCCAAGAGATTACAGAAACCAGAAATTTCTGGCTTGGTGGGACACAAAGAAAGATTTCCAAATGCCCTGTGAAACATCAAGCTCAGAAGTGTCGTGTTTTGACTTAAATCCTATCTTTTGATATATGAAAAGAAGAAAAAAATTCTGTAACAATGTGAAGGGAAGATTTTAAATCTTGAGAGAGTTTGATACCAGCACGCACTGGGGATTTATCAAAATCTAACCTGAGACGAGGAACATTAGGAAAAATTTCTCTCAGAAAGAGTGGTGAGGAATTGGAACAGACTGCACAGGGATGATGGAGTTATTGGTCCTGGAAGACTTCAAGAAACGTGGAGATGTGGCACTGAGGGACATGGTTAGTGGGCAATACTGGTGGAGGTGGACAGTTGGTATAGGTGATCTTAGAGGTCTTTTCCAACCTTAATGACTCAGTGATTCTATGATTTCCAGAAGCCCTGTGAAATGCCAAGTTCAGAAGTGTTTTGACTAAATTCCACCTTTTAATACAAGAAAAAAGGAAGATTTACTGTAGCAATGTGAGGGGAAGACTTTAAATCTCGAGAAAGTTTGATACAAGCACGGACCAGTTATTTGTCAAAATCTAGCCTGAGACAAGGCACCTTCTAAGCTCTGCCTATGACATCCCCAGCCAGCCATAACCTAAGTGCGTATGGGAATTATTTTAGCAGTCATCAAGGTGACATGCTGAAGGACTGTGGGGTTGGGTGAGAGCTCCAGCTGTGGCTCAGTGAGCCCCAGAGAGAGGCAATGCAGACAGAGTAGAAACTGAGACATGCCCTAGCCCAGGCCTGTGGTGCGGGTGAGGCCTGGCCTTCATGAACATCAGGATGTACCACTGAGGTACGACCCACACCATGGGTTGGTTTAGTTCATCTAGTATGCATCTTCCTGCACATGCAGAAAAGCAGGAGAGGGCTGAAGCCAGCTGTGCGGGCCTTTTTTTCCTTGCCAAAACATACATTTGATCAACTTGAGCAAAACTGAGGGAAGAGTGAGCACAGGGCTACAGGGCCAAGAGGAGGCCGCCATGTTCTGCTGCCGTGTGCATCAGCTGTGTGAGGGACCCAGCCCAGAAGCTGTGCAGCCTGCTCCCAGACAACAGCTGACAGCTTCTGCTCCTTCTATACCCATCTGCTGTCCTCCACATGGAAGCACAACCCTAGAAAAAAGAAAGGAGTCTGCAGTTTGCCCAAGTCAGCAGGCTGAATTGAAGCCCAAAATAAAAAAGGAGCTTTTTAGAAATGGCAGATGAGGCCTGTGTGACTGATTGAGCAGGGAAGAGTGAACCAGCAGGAGTGGCAGCTGAAAAAGCCATGGCTGATGAGATTTCCCTGCTAGCAGAATAAGAAGGATATGCAGAATATGCAGAACATCAGGTGTCTGGTCATCCATGGATCTGATATCCATCCACTACTGCTTCATATATGCAGCTATCAGCAGCTGAGAAATTCTTCAAAGTCCACCTTCTACCAAGGTACATAAAAATGAGAGACAAGATCAGAATACAGAGAGATTTCAGACTTCTTTTTTCTGGCTTTACAACGACTCTGAGTGATCTTAAAGAGTTACACAATCACTGCAGTAAATCACGATCCCTGTGAGCATATGGGAACTTTAGGGAGGTTGATTTGCGTTTGTAATTTATTTAGTTTGGGGAGTTTGTGTTTAGAGATCCCTCACTCACCCCTTAACAAAATGTTTCAGCTGGCAAAATATGGTCAAGTGCACACAGCTGCAAAACAAAACAATGCAACCCAGTAGCTGATAATTGTCCAGCACTGGGGAGTCTTGGCTTGGAGCACATGACCCCTAAAAATAACCTGCTTTCCGCCGACCTTGCCTTTCCCAGAAGAAAGCCTATAAAGTGATCTCTTTTACACCAGAGGGAAAAGAAAAAATCATTCTCTTGGCTTTCTGGACAATGAAAGCCTGCCAAGGTTTCATGTTGTCTTGTCAAAAGGCTAAATTACAGAGAAGACAACAGTTATCAAAACTGGGGTAATATTTTACTTGTGAAGCACCACACCCACTGTTCCAGTGGCAATGAATCAGAGATACATACTCTGGGATCCAGTTTTCAGAAGAAAACTTTAGCTCAGTTTAAGAGGTAGTATAGGTATGCACAGGAATTATTCTACCATTATCAAATTGTTCAGTTAATGCTGGTGCTACCCAATGTCTACCAGAGATCTTTTTTTATTCCAAAACACTTTATAAATAAGCTAATATAGATTAGCTGGCTCCTGGAGTCACTTCGGCCAGCAATAATATAATGGACAGACAGCGAGTGTGAGAGATGACAGCTGTTTACATTAAAAAAAAAAAAAAAAAAAAAAAGGTGCTCTGCAGTTTTAAAAGGCAGGAAGTAAGAAAAAGCAACAAAACAACACATCAGATTCAGAAAATCAGCAGAGTGAGTTGTAGAACTAGAGAACAGGCTAAACATTCCTGACAAGAATTTCATCAGGTTGCTGTGATGGGAAGGATGCCAGCCCCCAAGGAGGGTAGCAGTGCTCCTTCCCCTGTTTTAACCTCCAGCTACATGAACTACTTCTTGTAGCGGATTAGGACCACAGAATTTCATCTTATCTGTAGCAGTCAGGACAAGAGCTTTTAAAGATGACTTGTGATTTTTGGTGCTCAGTTCTGGGAACTTCAAAGCATCGTGAATTTTTGAGAACGCGGAACAGCTGATGCTCTGAAAGAAGTGCTGTCCTGAGAAGCTGAGCAGCCGAAATCCTCTGGCAGCTTCTAAAGTCTGGTCCAGAATTTGAGTTTTCACCTTCACTCTTAACTGCCTGGGTTTTTCAGATTATTTTCTTCATCAGGCTCCGCAAAATCTCTATTTACAAGAATTAAAAAAGTAAATTAAAAAACCCAAATGGATGATTATTAGCATCATTTGAGTAATTAACAAACACTCTTACCGTATTTGCACTGTTCTATATGCAGGAGACGTTGTCACCAAAAGAAAAAAAAAAAAGACTGAACAATGTTCAGGACTCCCAATGCCCTGACACACTCAGATGCATTTCTCAAGCTGGTCACCTCTTTCCAGGTCTGAATGCATCAGATGAAGAGGTCATTATATAAATAAAAGCAGAAAAGTAGAGCAAATAAAAGTCTAGGAAAAGCTTTTTGACTGTGTTTCCTTCAAGGATTGAAAGGAGAATTTTCTCTGGGTAGTGCCCTAGGATGTGACCAAATGGTACTGCAGCTGCTGAATAAGAAATAACATTTTAAACAAAATTTCTTACAAATGTTAAGTTTGTTACTATTTACTGCTTGGTTATTCATTTCTTTTACATTGAAATCTCTAAGGCAGACATGGTTAAGACATACAAAGGCTACAGTTTCCCTAATTCTTTTCAGGCTAGCGTGTGCCATCTTCCTCCTCCAGTAACAGCACAGCACATTTTATATTGATTATTTTAACAGAGAAGGGCTTACAGAATTCAATCTGTGCCTTTCAGTATTCAGTGCTCAAACCATACAAAATAAATTAGAAAATATTTAGACATCAAAAACAGAGTAGATTTGTCCCATAACTTGCCACTGGTATACTGCAGGTTATTTGGTGTTACCAATGTTTAAAACGGCAGATCTCAAGCTTCCAGCCACCCTTACAATTCTTAGGTTTTGCACAGAATTCCATCAGGTAAAAGAAAGAGCTGGGGTCCCAGTATGGGAAGTATAAACTGATGGATTTGTTTCCAGGTCCAAGTGTACTGCATTTGAGAGACAAATTCAAACAAACTAAATCAAGGGGGCAAAGAACTGCTGCTGAATTGCATTTTGAATTCAAGATCTCCATCTGTGGCGGTGGCAAGGAGCCAACATCTTTTCAGGTTTTGTTTTTTTGAATTGAAAACAGCTGGGATATTATTGACATAGGAACTGCTTAGCTGGCCTGACTCTGACCATAAAAAGTTTTGCAGTTTCCAAGAGGATTCCAGCTATTTTTATAGTAAAAACTGAAACTGAAATGAGTGTTGGCTCCTATTGAAACTGTCAAAGTACATTCCAGGAATCTCAGCAATTTACCAAGTAATCACATAGTAAGCAGCTATAAAGTGGAACGGTTATTTACAATCTACAAAATGCTTTTATACGGTGTAAGCAGTTAGAACACTTCTATCAAAGGTTTGATCAAAGAGAGAAAATGTTTCTTGGAATTGTCAAAGAAAACATATGCCTGCTTTTCAATCCAGTTGCCCTATCCAGTGCTTTATTTTCAACTTTACCTCTGCATGAAGAGAACAGAAATAAGAAAAGGAAAAATAAAGCCCTTAAAGAACCATTTCAACAGGTTAATTGGGGAAGTTTTGTGTGTTAGATGGAAACTCCAGGTGCCTTTTGCCCTCTGGAAAGGAGACAATATTCTAGGAATGTTGCAAAAAATTGTCCAGGTAATTAGGAACATTCATCACAGGGAGGCTGTGTGATGCCCACAACTGGCCAAGCGATGGTATTGGAATGAGAGGCTGGATGTGACACCAGTGTATCCTTCTGCTTCTGCATGCGACACCAGTGTATCTTTCTGCTTCTACATGCAAGGAGACTTTCCTTGCCACATACTTCTCAGACCCACTTGAGGGAAGTGTCCTTTTTCATAAAAGCATTTAAGCACCTGTTTCAACTCAACCATGTTCTTAATTCTCCTGAAGTGAACTAGGACTTTAATGCCATCTATGTAGTTAATTTTATTCCTAACACTAAGCATTTCCATGTGGCATGCACTGAAATAGGAGCAACCTTCGGAATGTGCTCAAACACTTTCCAGAACTGGTCCCAGTGCTAGCCCTTTTCCTTCCAGAAAAATATATCTGCAGAATACATACGAGAATTCAAAAGAAGTTTTGATCTGTGTCACCAGCTATCACGAGTGTATTGCTGAAGACAAAATACTGACTCATCTCAGTTCCTAAGAGCAACACTTGGATAGAAGAGACCTCTTGTAAGTTAGACAGAACTATCCTAGAATACCTGCTTCAGTTACTGGTGGACGGAACTGCTACAGGTTTTGATTGTAAAGAATTACAATCAGCATAAAACTACAAGATGTGCAGCAGAGCAAAACCAAAGGTGATTGAGACTATCCAGCTTCCAGTTCTACTTGCCTTCCTTATACATAGTATTTCATGATTAGTGCACCAAAATCACTGTCCACAAAAAAACACAGTTAAGGAAGGCAAGTAGAACTTGAATTTTCCTTGGTATATCTTTCAGTTTCTGCCAACCAAGTACTTAAGAGCTTTGTGAGCCAGAAATTTTATCCAGACCGCAGCATTTAACAAGCACCAATGGGATCACCTTCCAAAAATGTATCAACCTCTCTTTTGAATCCATTTATACTTGGTCTCCAAGGCACCCTCTGGCAAAGGGATCCACATGTAACTCATTGCACAGAAACCCAGGAATTCATCAGGGTGATTTGGCAGTGAGAACATGGGGTTGGCTACAGGAGCTCTGCAGTTCTGGAAGACTTCAGCCACTTGTTCCTTACCCTTCTTCCCAGTCCCCCTTGCAGGAACCATTAGCAAGCACAGGGAGCACACCATCATCTGCACACCACAGTCACAAAAAATGGCACTTCATCGTAATGCATCTTGCTGAAATCACTTCCTAAGATACACTGTTGTGTAACTGAAGCAAAAACAAAACCAAAAACAAGAAAAGGCATCTGGAGAGAGCATAAAGCTCACAAAAAGAAAAATTGGTAGCCAGATCCCCATGTTGTATAAACAAAAGACTTTTCAATAGCCTAAGCAGAACTATGCAGCCTGACACAGCGGGTGACCTGGCCTCTCTGCAGCTTCTGACCAGACATCTCCCGTCTCTTCCTGAACAGCAAGACAGAAATCGCCATCCACCCTTCTCCCATGGAGATAAAGAGAAACTTCAGTTACCAAAAGTCATTATAAACTGTGACAGAACACCATGTCCAAGGACAGTACTTGACACGAAGGAAACTTAATATTTCAGCTGCTTGAATGTGATCTTCAAAATGAAAAGATTTTCATCACACACTATTCTAGATCCTTCTGCTCTTTGTATGCAGCAAAAGTGGTCTGCCAGATAATATCATTTATAATAAAAGTCATTTTAAATGGTTTGGTCAAGAAGGTAGCCTCCAGGACTAACGAATATAAACACTTCAGTGACCTATTGCAGGCTACGTGGAGGACACTTCTCAAGAAAAAAGATTAGCCTCTGAGGTTACTGTATCTTTGAATTATTACAATAATCTTTCATTGCAATAAATTGTTTGGATACAGCAGCTCAGGGAATCTGTTAACTGAAGGACAAAATATTATTCTAGTGAGAACTGCACACTCCAACTTTAAGAAAGGAAAATGAAACACCATTTCTTCCTCTTTTTTTTTTTTTTTCCTCTCTCAGTCCCAATTGTATTTCTTCCTTCTTCAATCTTCTTTCCTGAATTTGAATCTGGACTTTCTCCAATTTTTATTTTTCTTCTCAACCAAATATTTTAAGACATATTAAATAGTCTGAAACAATTAACAAATATTTAGTAGGGTCCCTGTCTCAACATGAATTAGAGACAAATCTCTTTATTCTCTGCCAGATTTATCCATATGCCACTTCACTGATTACCGCTTTTATGGCAAATGTCCAGTCACTGAGAGATAAGCCAGGATGCATAAATAGCTATTTCATGGTAACTCAGATTAAATGGATATGGCTGCACATAAATACGTGTATATTTCAATGTCAGAAGTTAAACACGATGCTAAAGGTTTCCCTGTTTCATGGTGGATCAAGTAGGCTTAACACCATTGACTATGTTTCAATAGCTCTTAATCACGACTGTCAGATTTTTGAGTCCATTTCATTTCAGGAAAGCAAAATGTGCCACTGAACCCACAATCTGATTGTTAGAGGTGTAAATTTGTCAAGTGTGGTTGAGATATGCTGAAAACCTGACCCGAAATATTTCAGAGAAGAGGGAGCTGAGCATGCATAGAACAGTGAATACTCCATGATACACGATATACTACGGCAGCTTGTAACCTAGCTTATTTCCAGTTAAATCTGTGTTATTTTTTGGAACATGATGGCTCCAAAAGGGCATAGAAAGGATGTGACAAAGAGGAGCTCAAAGGTGAAAAATTACAGACAGCATCTATAAGCCTGAAAAATACTTACATTAACCCATGGATGTTCAAGAACTTGCAAGGCTGAGAATCGCAGATCTACATCTACTTGAAGCATCATTGTGATAAGCTCCTGAGAAATGGAACACTGGGTCACACACAGTTTTTGAAGAACAAAGCAACGGATTTAATTCACTAAAGTACTCTTCAGCTGATTATAGAAGAGTGCTCAAAGACGGAATGAAATACCAACTTCAGAAATGTATTAACATTATTAAAGTATCAACTATGAACTTCTGAACTTCAAGCTGAACTTTTAAATGAGTATCTAACAGTACCTTGAAAAGCAAGAAGAAAGTTCTGAGTTACAGTTCTGTAGCCACTGTATAAAAGAAAAGCATTTAATACATAATATACAAAACAGATGGTTGCATGAAATTAGGTTAGCTTCCCATTAAGAAAATGTCAATTCCTCTGTAGGAAAAAAAGCCAGCAGATTTAGAATTTTAAGATCTTGAAGAAATGACATAGAAGATATTTAATATAACACTCTAATACATTATTTTTTAAGGTTCTGATTTCCTCAGCAATTACCTAGCTTTCAACTAGCATGCAAATGAACACACAATTCCAACACTGAATGGAGTGCACAGAAAATAGGACTGCAGCATAACTGCAAACAAAGGGTTATCACCAAAGACCAAAATGAATAATTCTTAGCAACAAGGAGAAGAAGTTAAATGAATAGATTAATGTTTCAAAATAGAAAATTTAGTATGAGCTATTTGGAAAAGTTTCAAAGGAAAACACTGTTGGCAAAAGACTTGCAGAGTTCTCGTTATTGATGGCTGGGTGGATACAGTCCTGGGCAACCACCCTGCTCTGCTTGTCCCTGCTTGAGTAGAGGTTGGGCCAGGTGACCTCCAAAGGTCCTTCCCATTCTTCAGATATGCAATAAAGGCTGCTACAAAACAATTACATGGACTAGCTAGGGGACTCCAACTCTATGACTGAATTTCATTTGTGAAATTTATTAATTAACAAACTAGAATACCAGTCTGATCACCGTGCACACATCTGCAAAAGCAAGATGTTACCAGCACCAAAGAATTGAGATTCAGAACTTAGAATACTACTTCATTACTTACATTCACTTCCAAATTTCAAAATGTTTTGCAATTAAACACGCTGAAAGAAATAGGAAGACATTTTTTTTTCTGGATTTGTCTTACAGACTTCAGAAGCAAACTTGCAGAACACTCACATATTAGGGAAACTGAGCAGTTAACTACATGTTGACATTGCAGGACCACCTAAACTAACAGACAGTGATCAAATGACGATTCATACTTGGTAACACAGAAGAATTTACACATGTAGCAGGAGATGTATAAGAGATGTCAAATACAGCACTTTGAAAGGACAGCAGTCATTATTATCTCAGGCACTGGGAAAAATACTGGAGAAGTACCATTAGCTACACAAACCTACCTTTGCAGAGTCAGAAACATTGTCCCAATATGGAGATGGAAAATCCACCTGTCCCATCAAAATCTGATCAAAAAGTACTTCTTGGTCATCTCCACTTCTGTAAAATAAAAAACAAAAACAACAAAACCCACAAAGGCATTATTTCCAGAGCTGGTTATAAGAAGTTTCTTGAAATTGCTTTTAATTGGAGATTCCTTAGCATGCTTTAGGAAACTGTTTATTTTTCCTAAGCATGCAGACACAGATGTGAATGCTGAGGTCAATAAAACAATGCTCATTTGGCACTTTCTTTCTGAGGTAACCTGCTTGTCTTTAGGACGGTCAACCACTTTGCAATTGCTCTGAGGGAGAGAAAAAATCTGACATGCCATTAAGTGGTTTACATTTTATCAATCTTTTACAAATCACAAAATAACTTGCATTTTGTCCATGAAAGATTTTTATTTCACTATGTATTTTAAACATCAGGCAAAGACACCCAGAACCCATAATGGAGGATCTTGCTTTGTAACCTAATTAAGTTTAAACTAAAATAAGCAAACACAAGACAGAGTGAAATCACAAACATTTATGGGATTTCTGAAAATCACTATGCACAGCATGGGAAAAACCAAACCCTACAAGCACAAAACTTGTTTAATGCAGAAGCAGCACAGGGACCAATTCACAGAGCAAGGATGGTTGAAGAGATCATTCCATACCCACGGAATGGAGGGAAACCACAGAGCAGGATGTAAGTAATCACGCCCGCTGCCCAGATGTCCACCTTCAAGCCATACCTATAAGTGTGAGAGATATGGTTAGAGGAATCTAATGTCCAGGAACTACAGTACAAGAACAGAGAAAACATTTTCAGAATAATTTTAAACTGAGATGGGAGTTTAGGTTAGATATTAGGAGGAAGTTTTTCACACAGAGGGTGGTGACACACTGGAACAGGTTGCCCAAGGAGGTTGTGGATGCCCCATCCCTGGAGGCATTCAAGGCCAGGCTGGATGTGGCTCTGGGCAGCCTGGTCTGGTGGTTGGTGACCCTGCACATAGCAGGGGGGTTGAAACTAAATGATCATTGTGGTCCTTTTCAACCCAGGCCATTCTATGATTCTACGGTTCTACGGTTCTAAGGTTCTACAGTTCTATGATTCTATGAATTGTTAAAAAGTTCTTACATATTTTTATCTGCTCTTTCACTATATTCTATCTACTGACCTATTCTAATTTTGCTTTCATTTCTTTTGTTTTTCATTTACATCTTAAAACTACGTCAGATAAGAATTTGTAAATGTCCAGAAGATAATATTCTGTTTGCTTAGCTTGACGGTGACCTCTATCAACAGAAAGCCTACAGTGATGAAAAGATGGCCACAGGCTGCTCAAACCAGCAGATATTTATTGGTGGAACAAAGAAAAGGACAGTGTTGACAACAAAATAAAATTAAGTAAACAGTATCTAGTAATCTCTGGAGATAGCGTCAGAATTAATTTTATGGTACGTGCAATTGGCTAGTTAGTAACTTAATGCTGAGAAGTTTGAGGCTAACTACAAAGCAACCTGCTCTACTTACAAATTCAGCACTGCTTTGAGCTGGTTTTGGCAAGATAGCCTCCAGAGGTCCCTTCTGACTAAACTGTCCTATGCGGTATGATTCAGCATCAAATCCAAGCAAATCCAGCATCATAGAAATCCTAGCTGCAAGAACTCCAATCTGGCACAATGTCAAGAATGCACTACTGCAAACAGAACAATGAATTCTCGCTAGAATTGATTTACCCAGTTTCAGCAATGATTTCTGGAGCTACATATGTTGGGGTCCCACAGACAGTGTATAGAGGTCCATCCACAATGGTTGCTAGGCCAAAGTCCCCTAACTTCAGGGACTTGCTTCCATCTTGGTGTTCATATACCTAAATCAGGAACAGAATTCAAATGTTTAAAAGAGTTCTACCAAGGGAACTACTGTACAATTTATTAACTGTCTGAAAAATTCCTTTTAATTAATTTGTTCTCTTGCTTGCACGCAACACACTCAGCAGCAAGTTTTGAAAATTCAGACAAATAGGACAATTTTCTACGAGTCGTTGGGAAAGACTTACCTTGCTACCTAGCTAACAAAGGATGTATTTCCTCTCGCTAAAAACAAAAGTATAAAACCAAAGGTCTGGCCTTCCAGCAGAAGTGTTCCTAAGTTAACTCCACACTGATAGCCAATTCACAGCGTAGGTATTTCGAGTTCTTGAGTTTTACTTACAAAGAGCTTAAAGGTTCACACAGGGCTTTCACGTTCATAGATAACACAACAGTGAGCAACAGCACAACTGATAGTAACAACAGATGCTTCTGTGTGTACCTAAGTGACAAATGCACACCCAGCTGGGCTGCTTTACCCAGCAACAGTCCTCTCCTTGTATAACTGCCTAACACCAGTCTCCTACTGGTATGTGTTCCCACCATTATCAATGGACATAGGCTAGGCTGATAATAAGAACACCTAAAGATCCTCCCTTAAAACACACGTGGTCTTTACAGAACGTGATATTTGGGGGGTTTCATGGGTGGGAAGGGAGATTAAGAAACAAGAAAAACCAGAAACTTCAGTAAAAAATACACATTTGAAAATCTAGTACAATGCAAAAGAACAAATGCAAAGCTACAAACACTGAATACATGCAGAAAATGCTTAAACCAAAGACTGAAACTAATCTAAATTACACACTGCACTATGAATCTATCTTTAATCCAACTACTACTTTGGGTTCTTGCTGCCTGTTTTGAAATTATCTATGATGCATGTTAATGCTATTTACCATAACAACACCTTAGAAAATGGAAAGGATCTTAGGAGTGCTTCTTAAAGCATAGGTACATCACATTATTATTTTGCAACCCAAATTAAAGCTCCATACAGTCTGGCTTGTCCACAGTGATACAATGAAAACAATCAGCAGGAATGCCTGAGAAAATGAGAATATATCACACTTCACGATCAAAAACAGCATCACCCTTAATACCTATCTCAGTCAGTCCTGCATCAAATACCAAACTTGTCTGCAAGTTTTTGCAGAGCAAAATTTTCTTAAATAATTTAGTGCTTTCTGCAATGGACCCCTGAATGGTTCACTTAGTGCAAAAATGAAATACTTGGCTATATTATAGAATAAAATAAAATCCCATAGCCAAGCATCTCCTTTGTTATTGTTTGTCATTTGGGGGTTTGAGTGGAACCCCACCTCTGTCTTGAATCACCACTACCATATGATACAGTCACAAGCTGACATTCAGAAGACACAGAATTCTTTTTCTTTTTTTATGTAATTTTCAACAATAAAACTGGATCTTTAAAAGGATCAACATTTTGATATAGATTCATATTTCTCTGCTGCTAAACCAGAAGAAAGATGGGCTTAGAGAAAAGCACTGGAAAAAAAAAAAAGCAATTATGGTTTTATTAAAAACACAGATTGTTAAATACATCTGGTTCCTGAAACTAAAGAAAGTGCTCCTTGAAATGGCTGTAATAAATCTAATTTCAACAACAGTTTTAATTAAAGGCTAGAGACTAGAGCTTTAAATATTCACTTGCTGAAAAATGTAAAGTGTTCACTAAGACATTAAGAGCTGAATTCAGTCTAATTAGCATCTCCTATTATATTTCATGCTGCTATAAAGACTCCTCTGAGTTGTGCTGACCTACTCATCATCTGTAAGTTTCCTCCACTAACAGTCTGAACCTTATATATACCAGAAATTATTTATGGAAAAGGCTTGTTTGGCATTATTTACCAATGGAAGAAGTTTGGTACTGTGCATTTTCTTGTACTTTGCTCCACCTGTTTTCAGGGACTACTTTCCTTGGAAAGCTACTTCACTTGACTTGTAAAACCAAACAAAGTAACTTTTCCTTACCCTGCTATAATTCCATATAAAAAGGATTCCATCTCGAAGCTGTGGTATGTTCCTTGCCAGTCAAGGAACGTGAAAGACAATTTAATGCTTGTGTTATTCAGAACAAACGCTATATATGTTCTACTGCATTTAAATACCAAAGGGCAATTAAAGAAATGGGAATTAGTGCAAATTACCCTCTATGTAGTGCTTTCACTGTTTTAACTAAGCAGTAAAACTGTGTAATTGTACAACACTAATTGAATGCAGCCACACATAATTGTGTGCCACCATATGTATCCTATTACTATAAAGACTGTCAGTATTTTCTAAGCTGCTCTTGTGATCACTGCAGATGGCAACAGTCAGAGAAGTTGTTCTCTAGGGTTTATTATATGGCTATAAAGACATCCCATGACTTGACAAAATAAACGTGCTAAATGGCAGCAATTATGAAAAATGTTCCAATTAAAGCATGGAAGGCACCCTCTAGAGAATAAAAAATGTGCACGTTGGTAAAAAATCACAGATAATCAGCATACCCTAAAATCTTGGACGCTGATTGTTAGGACAGCTTATAAGCGTTTTATAGATTCCAGGAAAATAACTCTAATGGCAGTCTGATGATACAAGAAGTACCCATCCCATTTAGCAGGTAAGAAGGTCGAAGTAGGACCTAAGAAATACATAAGCCTGTGGGCAGTCAATGCCAGAGACAGAGTCAGAACCCAGCTAAGCCTGGTTCAAAAGCTCTCTTCCGAAACAATTCATTTCTTTCAAAGATGTAATAAACCTTAGAAAATTTGTTAGTCAAATGCTGGCTGTTATGGTTATGATGTTGTAAAGAGTGAAGTACTGCATACTCACTGCTCAGTATCAATTGCAATGTAGTACCTCTGCATACATACAACAGAGGAAAAATCACTCATAAGCAATTTGGCTACAGTGCAAAACAACGTGATTATCCATGGTAGTGTGTATTTCCAGAGATGGCTGGGCTGGAAGATTTTATTCTCTCTCTGTTGTCCCCACCTCCTGCCAACTTTCCTCTCATTCCCATAAGTTTCATTCTACTGCTGCCAGGAATTTAGAGACATCTCAAGACAATCCCCTACACCAAGACATTACTGCACATCCCTTGTCAAAGCGTTAATGAATCCTGACGTGTGACTGCCATAACCTCTGCATGCAGCCACCTGTGAATACCAAGGGCTGCTAAAGGAATATTGATCACTGGTTTCTAATTAGATTTTTGCACAAGTTTTTAGCAGTTTCTGCAAAATTAGGCCAGACTACTTCCTCAGCCAGAGCTATGGAGGTACTTATTGCTAGAGGAGCCTCAACTATAAGAATCCAATTCCCTGGAATTTTGTCAAGATCTACCTGAATCAGCTTTCCCCTAAAACCTTCTCAGCGTTGAGCAGTACTAAACACATGGCAGACAGCACACAGATGAGAGAACTGACATTCTAGGTCTTGTTAATATTGTTCTATGTTTATAGAAAAATTGGGATATCTTCATACTGGAACATGTCAGCAGTAATTAAGAGAAATTAATTTAATGGAAGAAATGAAATCAGCTTGAGAACACAACTGCTGCATTCAAGAAAACAAAAACCTCAGGAGGACTAAGCATCAGGGCATTGTTTTCATTGTCTTCAGTGGATAGTGCTCATACAGGTTCAGTGAGAAAAAGAAAGATTTAGCCTGCTTGTTTAAAGAAATATCTATAGTGTTCTATAGGATTATTTGGGAGAGAAGGATTTAGAAGTGTCTTCCTGGTTCTGCTCTGACATAGCACATGATTTGGACACAACATTTATACAATCTTGGTAAAACTGAGCTGCTGCTAATTGCTTAAGCAGCTGCAGACATACAGAGTGGTCTATCGGGGACACCATTCCTTTGTATTTATGTGAAGTCTGAGATTACACAGCAGCTCACTAAAAGTTCACTTCTAGTGATCACTAAAATCATTCCGTTGCTGTGTCCTGGGGAACAGTCTAGACATACCAGCTGATGTTATGGGCTTTTTTGTGTAAGTTGTTAATCTTAGGAGAGCTTTACAATGCTAAGATTAAAACTAAATAACTTAAAAGCCTGAAATAAACTTGGGGCATATCTGGAAGGAGAGAAAAATGCAGACCTTCTCTCACACACTCCAAAGTTATCAACAACACTGAAAGCTGAATTTTCACTCACCAAGAGGTTCTCCGGCTTGATATCCCTGTGAACGATGTTCAGGCTGTGAAGATACTTGATGGCACTGGCCAGATTGTAAAGCATCCCACTGGCATCCCGCTCTGTGTATTTGTTGGTGGAAGTAATAGCATCAAAAAGATCTCCTCCCTGGAGCAAAATGACCACAGCATATAAGTAACATTATTTGTGTAATGACTGAAAAAAAAACTGAGGGAACGTCAGTGAGTATCATTTGTTGAGGAGGAGGAGGAGCAGCAGTTTTCTTGCTTTATGCAATATAATGACACCTCCCATGGCGGCAGCTGAACGTATTGCTAATTCAGTACCATTTGCCATAACTTAGTTGGACAGCCATGAGGCTGGAGTCTCCACTGCAAACCGTTCTCACCTGCTGATGTTTCTGTAACATGTTCAGTGCTTGCCAACCTTTTTATTCTGGGTCCCTGTTGCAACTTTCTGGCATGGCCTACATACCTGCCTGTCATGATGCTGCATACCAACTCTTGCCATTTTTATTATAATTAGAAACAGGCTGACACCACATTTTTGTGTAAAGCCTGACTGAACCCCAGAAAAATGAAGAAACTCTGAATAACACTCAGGTCAGCTACCTGCCAATATATATGGCAAAATTATACTGGAAGACATTTTAGGATTAACATCAGTAGTTCACCTTAACTATAAATACAGATGGCAACTTGTACCATTTCCAGGTCAACATGCTGTCTAATTCAGCTGAAAGTTACTGCTGATGAAAAAAAAAAAAAGAGAAAAAGAAGAAGAAATGAAGGAATATTAAGCAGAAGTCCACAAAGCAGGACTTGAGGCAGCCATTGCAGTTGGATTACTCTGCCAGGGCTGAGATGGCAAGCAGGAACAAGAACATAGGAGTGTTTGGAGAAAGACTGAAAAATAATAGTTTAAAGAAGAGATTAAGGTGGAAGTGTGATAGAACAAAAGAAAAAGCAAATATCTTTTGAGAGGTATTACTCATTTTGGCCAAAACCAAAGCAGCACAAAACCAAAGGAGACATGGGCCAACAACAACAGCAACAACAACAACAACAAGAATAGGGAACGGATAATTCTGCAAAAAGAATGCAAAAAATGCTGCTTCAGTCACAACATCAGGAGAAAAATTACACCACAAAAAACTGCATTGTGAAGAAATGGAAGGTACTTTCTGAGGGCAATGGAAAAGTCACAGCTTTTGCCAACTCTCATGATTTTATCATCAGCCTTGAGATATTTGGTGGCTTTTTTAAGGCTCAGCTGCAGGTTATTAAAACATTGCTTTCACTCAGAGAAATAAGGAGCAAGGAGAAATGAAAATAATGTTTCCAGAAATCAAGGTTACAAAGAAAAAGGTAGGAAAAAGCAACTACTAAAGGTTTGAACCTGAGAAAACAGCTATTACTTTTAAGTACAACACAAAACAAAACAAAAAATCAGAACTACTGAAAAATCAGCTTTGTTGAGATGCAGCTGAAGACTGCCAGGGTGGGTTTATTCCCACCGTAGATGCCAAACTCCAGCTCTGGAAAGTGCTTGCAGCCAAACACTGTCAAATCTGGACTGCATCAGAACGTCCTGGTCTGGCTGGTGACTGATGAAGATACATCAAGGTACATAGTGTGAAGGAAAAGGAGGAAGAAAAGGCAAGTTAAACCAGATACAAGATTAGAGAGAAAGGCCAAATATTTGGCAAAAGTACAATACACTGGCATTACCTGATCCCTAAGTATTAGATATCAGCATGTGGCAAAATATGTGAGATAAATAATCTATCTTCCCTACGCTCCTTCCTGTGAAGCCCCTGTACCAGCTGCTTTTTAACATGAGGTCGTGGATTAGACAGATCTTTGGTCTTATCTAATACGTTCCAGATGCTCAGGAGAAGTGTCCATAACATCAGCAAAGGATCTGTCTCAAAACAAAGAAAACAGTCTGAGCTGAGATGTGAAGAACAAGAAGGAAAGAAGATGAAACTTAGAAAGAGAAGGGAAAATTTCAGCGTGAAGTCAGAAGAAAAAGAACAAATGTTCACGTGCAAGGAAAACTCAAACTCCAGATAAGAGAGGATGCAGAGTACACAGGGAGCCAAGCTAATGTGAAGCAGAATCATTTTCTCCAGCAAGTCATCTACTTAGTGAAGTTTCTCACCAGGTAGTCTGGAAAGAAAAGAGTGTGTATTTAGCCTGTGAGACTCTGCAGTTAAAAGAGAGGTGACATCCTAGAAAGAGTTAACACAGCTGACAGCTGTATCAGGCGGAATGTTTTTCAGACTTCCCTGTCCCTGAAGAGCACTTTACCCTGCAAGGTTCTGCTTAGCTGATTCACACAGCGGGTCCCTATCATTTATTCAGGCACAAGGGGTGAGCTCAGGCTGACATTTCAGTCTTAAATCCTGTGTTCAGGAGTGAAATCAGACCAGCACATCTGAATGCAGTTTTTATCATCTGTGCACATGAGGAAGTATACTTGGAAGTACAGTAACCAATTATTTATTTATTACCTTGTTATGTAAATGATATAATCTATCTCTTTTTTTTTTTCTGCAAAAGTGAAATCATATCCTGGAGCAGTAAAGGAAACTCTGTAATAAATCTTGCTTGTTAAATTGGCCAAACCCCTGTTAGGTTTGAATAACAATTTTGTTTCGCTGTGTAAAGAGGCAGTGTGCCAGAAGCCAGGTCTTTGCTTCCTTTTACAAGCACCATTTGCAATGTGTTTATATTTGTATTTATGAAGTGCTTTTTCTTACACTTTACAAAGCAATGAATGCCCTAACTGCCACGAAGCGAGGGCAGTATTTGCAGCAGTCACTTATGTCAAGCATGTTACTACCAATTAATACAGGGTGGCATTAACTGAAACCGTGCTCTGCAGCATCAAGCAAATCTCCTTGAATGTCTTTCCTGTCTGTGAGTTTGATTTAAACTCAGCTCTTCAAAAGTCAGTCAATAACAGATGGTTAATCAGTTCTAACAGTGCACACTATGAAATGGTAACAGTCAGCAATTGGTGAATTAACAATTAATGTCTTCCCAGAAATTCCTTCCCTGATGCCCATAGAATATAGCAAGGCTTTTTTCCCCAATTAAATATTAAGGAGTAGATGTTTGCTTCATAGAAAGCAAACTTCCCAGGAGTAGGATATTTCTTCTCAATTTCTTCTATTATTCCACATAAAAGTAAAGAACATGAGAACAATGCTCTCTAGGATACACAAACTATATAATGTCTACTAAGCCCTTCTACTGCATAACTAAGACTATAGATATCTTATTATTTTCAGCAATCCTGAAGAGCAAAAAAGAAAGAGTGCAAGAAAACAGATTTTTCCAGAAAATAACTGATAGTTTTCTTTATATAAAATTTTTATGGTAATCATTTTGAGAGTTTTTGTCTCTTCCTCTCTTACTAAGCTGAGTAGGACTTTGATTAAAAATTCGCTGGAGACTACAGTTTGAACATTTTTCAAGCATGAATAGCACAGCAGGTTGCACCCATAAAACTGGCTATGTGCTTAAGTCTTGGCATGTTAGACAAGGCACAGCTTTTACTTCTTAGCACACCTCATGGGGCCAAGATGAAAGATTGATTGATAGAGACTGAAGCGATGGCTACACTAGATTACAACATGCAAGAGTACTTGAGGTACCCTCGAAGATGCAAGATGTCTTGAACACTGGTAAAAACACACAGTAGTATAGATCTCAGTGAGCTCACTTACCATAACAAAGAGCAATAATTATGATTAAAATAGTGTTAGATGGTTAATGCCAGCTGTGCTATTTTGCATTGCACTCACAACTGCATTAGAGGGCTGTGCATGTGAAGAAGGTGGGAAAATTCTTCTGGGAATGGCTGCAGAGTGGCTTTCACAGTGTAAGAGTGTAAGGATTTTGCTTTTTTGCTAGGTGTTAACCATTCAAACAGAGACTAAACAGAGACGCTGAGTACCCCATTCATTCCTTGCCACCAGCACATCCCAGTGTGCTTCCTCAGAGCTTGGAGACAGTTGACAGCAGGGTTAGCTGGGCCGTAAGCTCCCCAGCATCGCTCAACACAAGCAGGCCTCAGGCAGGCTCAAACCTATGAGGACAACATGGCCACCTCCTGAGCACTCAGGAGGGTGGAGTGTAACCAGAGCTTTCTATGGATAACAAGGCTTTCTCAGCCTGTTGCAAAAATAGAGATTATCTACGGCCATCCACCCATGGCCCTGCCTGATGGCTCCTTGCCTGGCAGCACAGCAGCTTAGCAGAGAGTAGGTAAGTGCAATGCTGCACTGGAAACCTGGCAGTGTCACTGCTGCTGCAAGACAGCACAAGAGAGAAGATACCAAACAAAATATGTTTCATTCTCCTTTCTCTCCTACTCAAGAAGTTCTTAACACTTGGACATGGGATCATCCTATCAAACCTCGCAGTGAAGGGCCTACATTAAGAGCATCCCTAATCTCCACCTGCAACCAGTGCAAAGCACTGCAGAGAGCAGCCCTCCTTTCCAAAATCTCTCACCGTCTCTGTTAGTGCCCATTTCTCACCACAGATACAGAGGATGCCTACAGAAGATGATCATGCTTTTAATTCAAATGGAAGTGATCCAGGTCCCAGGGTTCGGAGTACCTGCCTTGCTCTCAAGTGCTGACACCAGGCCTGCACACAAATGCTGCTGCACAGCAAAGGCTTCCTTACTGCAATGCTTTCCTTAAACACTTAAATCAGTAGATTTCCCAGGTGTAGGCCTGAAAGACTGTCCCAGGAGAACTTGCTGATCAAGACACAGGAGAAGTGGATGCTAGAAAGATTTCCTTCTCAAATAGCTGAGGAAGGATTGCTATTTCCATTATGAATGTGAAAAACAGGTGTATTCTGTTAAAATATGTATGGAGGACAACATGTCCTCAGTGATTTTCTGTTCTCATTTGGATAATTTACTCAAAAGTATTTCACCACCTTTTATGCACAGTGACATACTGGTGTATTAGTATCAGAACCAAGAACTAGATTCAGACCTCATACATTGTGTTGTTGACAGTATAGGGGCAAGAGATGACCTGGATGAAGTTTCACAATCTAGTTTGAATAAATAAAATCTGGGACTTACAATGAAGAAATAAATAGGGCTCCAAATATAAAACATTGCATTCACAAAGTTACTTTTTGGAACAGAGCCGTGCTTTAAATAGGTTTTCTCCTTCACTTCCTCCACTTCCTGCAGCTGAATTTTAGGTTATTATCAAGGATAGAAACCTGACAATATGTTAATATAAATCAGTGGAGAAAGCAGTCAAGTAATATTGTCTACGTTTAGCATAGGTTCATAAAATTAAACTCTTTTATCAAATAATATTGAATTTTTGATATTTACATCTTATCAGAGTGGGGGTACTTTCACTTCACTTCATGGAAGATGCCTTTTGCTTAGAGGAACTTTTAAAAGAGAATACTTTTGGAGGAGTAAGTAAAACAGATCATTTCCAAAGTACTGTTCATAGGGCATTTCCTAGCACGACAGAAAGGTAGATGTGTACATATTTCAAAGCTGTAACAAAATTCGACTGAGGGTTACACATCTTTCAGTAGGGCACTGGACGAGACCCATGCATTATAAGCATCATGACACAGTGCTATGATTTTGACTAAGCTTTAGTACGAGTACAATTTCTGACAATCTTTAGCAAGCAGCTTAACTCCAGAACACTCACCTTTACAAGTTCCATGACAAGGTATAACTCAGTTGGCATGTCCATCTCCTCAATGAGAAGTACAATATTGGGGTGCTTGACTCGTCTTAAAATGGACACCTCATTCTGGATCATGTGCTCCTGCCACACAAAAAAAATTTTCAATGACTACAGATTGGTAGGAGAACTTTTCACTTCCATGTACAGTGGAAAATGCAAAGAGGACTGGGACCTGTGAGAATTCTTCAGGGTTTTTTTAGAACAGTTATTCATAGTGCCTCTGGCAAAACAGAAGAAACTAGTCTAGAAACATCATCAGTGTGACAACTGAAAAAAAGAACTAAGAATACAGAAAACAAAACACAAGAAAAGGCATTTCTGACATTAAAAAAAAAAGGAAGTATGGAAGCTTTTAAATCTTCTCCAATGCAAAAGTATTCTGCTTAGTAATATGATTGCATTTTTTCACATAATTTTTTGTTATAAAAGTTTAAAATGTAACAAATTCATTTTCATAAAGCTGATATCATTTTGATTAGCCTGGTGATACTGACTGGTATTTTTACAATCAGTATTATTATTCTGCTGTTTTCTGTAGTATCTGGATTAAGAAAGGTAGCAGACATAATTATAGAGGTCAAGAGCAAGAGGTGTGAGTGTACCCACATACAACCAATCAAATGAAATCAACACATGCATTTTGAAAGGCACCTTCAAGTCTTTTATACTGATACTCCAAGGGTCTGTAGATGGCTGGCTGGCAAAGGATTGAACCAAGAAGATTGTAACTCTTGCCAGGAAGAAGATATGAACAGCTTCCCAAACCAATCTCTCATAAAATGTTCCTTGAAAAAAAAAAAAGTTTTGGTCTCATTCAAAATTTCATACTTACTTTTCCTCTACATTTACTTTTTTTGATTATTTTCAGAGCATATTCTCTACCGGTTGATCTGAGGAAAGAGAAAAGAAAAAAAAAAGTTACATTCAATCACTGAATATTTTTCAAAGTCCAGCTTTTATCTGTCATTTTAGCACATTATTAATCACCAGGCCTAGGCTAGAATTTTGTTCAAGTAGTTGTTTTATCAAAAATTGAAGCTCTGATTTGATTTTTTTTTTTACATTTAGACATTTCAATATTTTGAAGCAAAATCTATTTTTTCATTTTACAGTGGTTTCTGATCTTTCTTCTGCAGTTTTGTATAAAACTTGCTATTATTTAGAGATCTCAATCTTCTCAAAAATGGAAGGTTTGGTTCTCCATTAAACAAAAAATATGAGTGCAGAAAATACCTGATTTTTCACATTGCAAATATGCACTCATAACTGCTAAGACAAAAATCCTTGCAATAATGTATTCAGTAAATATGTTATCTAGCAGAGTTAAATATGATGTTAATGAGACAGAATATGAAAGGTTCTGGTGACAATAAGACATTATAGAGAATTAATTCAGATTAAGATCCAATTTCCTTTTGGGTGGTATTTTTTGGAAACTTCATGATATTTATCACTATTACATGCATATTTATTATAGAATACCAGCATAGAAAATGAAGCTTATAGACAAGTTCATTGAATCAATTTTCATTTCTTTATCAAGTTATAAACCTAGTATAGGCTGTAAGTTTGAAAACAAGAAGCTCTGTTCACAAGATCCAGTTTTACTATTAGGTTAAATGAAGAATGGGTAATATGGGAAAAAGCTGTTACTGAAACACTTCTGTAATAAAAATCAAAATGGTTTGCATAAGTCTATTTACATTGCACTTAGGTGCAAAATAAATTTAAAAATGTCCTCCCAAGATTATGAAGTGATATTTATCAGGGAGTATAATGATAAAACAAAGGTTAGTGGCTTTAAACTAAAATAGGGGAGATTTAGATTAGATAGTAGGAAGAAATTCTTCACTACAAGGGCGATGAGGCACTGGCACAGATTGTCTAGAGAAGCTGTGAGAAGCTGTAAATGCCTCATCCCTGGAGGTATTCAACGCCAGGTTGGATGGGACTTTGCAAAATCTTCTCTGGTGGTACTGTCCCTGCCCATGGGAAGGGAAGTGGAATTGGATAATTTGTAAGGTACCTTCCAATCGAAATCATTCCCTGATTCCATGATTTTTCATTCTTCATTTAGGAGAAGAAAAAAAAAAAAAAAAAAAGGTTAAATTGATTCATTAAACTGATATGGAAATTAAATGGAGAATTGACTAGGTATGAAATTGTGCACTGCTTGTCAGGCAGGACAGGCAAAATGAGTCCTGGCTGAAAGTACTGCATTACCAAAATGGGCATGATCATTGCCATATTTGAACATGGAGGTATCTTCTCACGGTGATGTGGGCTCTAAGGGCCATGCAGACAGTAGCAAAGAGCATAAAAAACCAAATGTAATGTAGCTAGATATTCAAGTTTTGAGGTCAGCAGGAGAGTAAAGACAGTCTATAGATTGAGACGTCAATTAAATGACTGCAAAAAGAATCACAGTGGATGCTGCTGTTTAGGACTTGGAAAAGGAATACAACATGGTTTGAGGAAAGAAAAAATTAAAACTTTTGTACTTCCCTACTAGAGGTCTTAATTCCATGTGTTGGTGCTTGGTGGCTACATACAACTCAGAGAAAGGACATGCAGAGCTATCTGCACTATTTCTGGGGAATGAAAGGAGGAGGTAGCAGAAGTAATATTAGAAATTAAGATATCTGCTGTCCAAACTCAGATAAAATACGCTCTCTTTCAGTAGGAGTGTCTTTCGTACTCCTTGATTGCCCTAGGAATGCTTCCTTTCTGTCATGAAAAAGGAAATTGATGGTTTTTGTTGGCCATGAGAGACTACATGTACTCACAAACAGAGAAATATGAGCTAGTGAGGAAATGTCAGAATTTGGAAGTATCTGAAAGTTAAAAATGAACACATATGAAAACACCGCAGGACAAATTGCGCATACGATGGAGCAGATATATAAAGAGCAGTTGACAACTCTGACTGCTCTTTGTTTTAGTAAAAATAAAATTAAAGTGAAGATAATGCAAATCCTTTCCCCTAAAAGCTGCAGAGCCACGGGCCGTCAGCAGCCCAGGAACCTCCATAACTTACAAATCTGCCAAAAAACATGCATGGCAGTGCCAGAAAGCCAAGTGAAATGGGCATATCGTATCACCTCTCACCTACTACTTAAGCTGAACAGTAAAAAAAGTGCACATGAAGTACAAAACACATTACCACTGGTTTAGAGTCTGGAAGCACAGCACTAGCACAGTGTGTAGCATTGGGCCTACAGTTCATAGAAAGGCTCTGGGCCACACTCCCCAGTGTTTCAGCCTTTTGCTGAAAGGCTCAAAGTTCACAGAGATTTCCACTGTGCAAGAGGCAAAAATCTATCTTTACAATCATTACTTATTTATTGTGTATTATTGATGACTGTGTATGTGTGTGCACATTCAAGACCATAAAGAATGCATGGAATGGCACGTAGAAATCGACGCAATTAATATTTTGAAGATCATTTTTGGTTTGAACTGTTCACGGCAGGAAGAAAATGCCTTTGAATGCATTTCAAGGTTTGGAGTGGCCAACCAGCTCACACAGCTACAGAGAAGGCATATCCATGTGATCAGTGGAGATGTATAACAAGACTCATTCATACTTGCTTAACACCTCACAGTGCTACTCCTTTGAAGTCTAATGCACACAGGAACTGTACAACAGCAAAAAGTGGAAAAGCCCTCTGTCCCAAGTATCACCCCATCAGTTCTGCTTCTACAAATGATGGGCAAATCAGACTTTGAAGTGAGGCGTTTGTTGCTTAGAAAGACTGTGAAGAATGCTTTTGAAATTGTTTTACACGTATTGACTTTAATTTATTCTCTGAGCCTTGAATTTCACCTTCCACACAAGCAAGAGTATTCTGCTTTAGAAATGAAAACTAACAAATCTATTTTGCTTTGACTTTCAAGCTCTTTCAAAATAGTATCTCTCTGATATATATGCGAACTGTAGAATGGTATGGCTTGGAGACAATAAGAGTATTTATTTGGGAACTGCACTATTTATTTGAGTAATTGGGCTAGTTTAACATACACCCACTAGATACATCATGTTACTGGATACTCCAGGGACTTGGATGATACACAGGAGGACAGGGAACAGCTTGCCTTTTAGCTCTCTAGGACATTATAATTAATGTTATTTTCAACTGTAGTGGGACTTGTGTTTAGTATTGTTCATCTCTTCTCTCAGCTTGAGAAATGGTGAGGCACACTAGGCCATTTGAATTGGCTCTTAGCACGATCACCAGCTGTATCAAACCCACAAAGTACTACTCCATCATGTAAACTCATTCTCTCAGTCAGTACTTTATTTTTATTTTGCCTTTTTCTCTTTTCTTAATGACACATTTTCACCCATGTCTCTTTTTCCATCCATAGGGCTGTACTGTGCTTTCTTACTTTCATACTGTTTTGCCCTGCTTCCCTTGGGTTTCCATGTTCTCCAGTTCAGCCCTCAGACCCTCGAGTTTGATATGAGTAGCTATGGCTTTCTGCACAAGCAGCTCTACAGGATCACATTCTGAAAGAGCTCTGAAGGCCTCACAAGAGCCTTGGCTAGTCCCACAAGCACACTGTGGGATGATACTCTTCCCCTCCCCTGAGAGCTACCTTAACAATCTCCAACTTGCTAGACACTTTCATATACAGACTGGGACCTATCTTTTCCAAGCCAAGGTAATTTATCATCATCTGCCATGAGATCTACCCTCGACTTACTCTCTAGGATTAAAATTATATTTGTGGCAAAAGGTTTTTCTTCTAGCCCAAAGGAGAGGTTACAGACTTCTGTAAGTCTAGGATATAATAATAGAGGACATAAAATTTCATTCATGGAATTTTATTATCAGAACTCAACATCTCTATTGTTCTTTCTTTCATACATTTCCAGCTCCAGTTGTTTTGTGGATGGGTGGGGTTTTTTGTTGTTGTTGTTGTTTCCTTCTCTGCATTCCTACCATCTAACATGAATAATCTTAAAATCACTTCATGTACATCTATTTTCTGGCTTTTTAACCCAAATTGTCTATTTATTTAACAATACCATCAAGAAGCACCTGCAGTTCTGTCTTTTGTTCTCTTCTTTTTTTACATTTGAAATGGTGGTTTGACTCAGTTCAAAGACAGTAGGCAAGATTTATCTGAACAAATTCAGCAGCTGACACCTGAGCCGGTCAACCTGGCCACCTTCAGCAACACAGACATTAGAAGTGACTTGTGACTTCTTTAACTTAGAGTGGATGTTTAAAATTAGTCTAACAGTTTGTCTTCGAGGGCAACTGTTCTCCCCTTCTAACTGAAGAGCACTGAAGAAATTAGATGCTGACCTCACTACAAAACAAGGAGGAGATAGATGCACATTCTATCAAAGAAAGACATGGAAGAGGTTACTCTTCAGCATCAGATGTCAGAGTAGATGATTCTGAAGCCAGCTTTTTGTGCTTTCCATAACCAGTAAACTGCACACAAAGCTTCCTAACATCTTTACAGAATACTCCTACATGTAAATTTTTCATTGGCCTACCACAAATGGCAAGTTGCAAAAATACTGTGCAAGAAAAGATGTTATTTCAGTGAAGCGGGAAAAATATAACACAAAGAACTGGTAAAATTATGTTGTGTGCAGTAGAAAAAAAAAACACAAAACCCACAAAAATTTGAATTTATAGATTGTCCTTGGACTCACTCTCTTTTCACATGAGAGAGCATTAGTCTAGTTTTTCCATCTGGTATTGAGACATTACCTTATTCCACACGTCCCATATTCTACAAATAAAGACATGATCTAGAAAAGGCATGACATTAATGATTGCTTTTACAGTAATAAGCAAATTATCCTTCTCACCTTTCTATACACTCCTTCACAATAGCAAAATTTCCATCTCCTATAGTCCTTCCAACTTTATATCGTTCTGCTATTGATGCTGGAACCTGGAAACCTTCCTCCAACACTTCTGAAAGAATCATTAGTACATTTTTATTGTTAGTGAAGGAAACACAGATGTTGCACATAACATACGTTTTAAGGCTACGGTTTAGGAGCCTGGAAACCATTCAGAGTCAGTATCTCACTTACTGTACAGCGAAACCATGCTGCTGACATCGTATATACTCAACAGGTTTCACACAGATACAGTAAGGGAAAATAAGACTTCTGGGGGCTCAAACATACCACCATTCCAATGTTACATAGTTTACCATTCCCTCTGCAACATGCCCCCAGGACAAAACCAAAATTGTATTTTTTTAATTATGAAAAGGCCTCTGTGAACTGCACAAGCGCAGACCAGCCTCCAAAAAGGTTTGGAACTCCTTGACACAGCATGATTAAATATATGTACCAAAGAAGTCCAACACTCAAGCACTTATTTTATTACATCCTGTAAACTGAGACATCCATAAAACTCCTCATGTGCTAAGTGCTAGTTCTTCCCCTCCCCCAATATTAAATATTTAGGTTTTAAACAAATGTTCTCAATAATACTACCTCACATGCAACCTGGGCACCAGATGTTTAGGTAAAATTGCATTACACAGTCCCTGAGCATAAGAAAAGTTTGTAGTTTCATCTGTTCTAGTGCTCATTCATGTACCATTATTTTTAAATGTATTTGAAATAGCGTGTTACAAATACCTAACATGCCTCTAAAAGCTGGCAGTAAATTGCAGCTGATACAAGCTACTATATAAATACCACAACGTACAAAAAAGCAACTCAGAAATGTGACTTGAATTTACACTCCTGAAGCCTTTTAACTGTCTATTTTTCTGTTCTTTGTTCCAGTTTAGTATTAAAAGTGAATGCTATATGGGGGCTGAGTTTGCTCAAACTCACAAGCAGCATGAAGAGTTACTGTCAGACAACAGCATACACACTTGAAAGTGCCTGTGAACTGGCAGTACTAGAACAGCTTGGTCAAAGCTCTAAGGGACTGGCCATTGCTCAGCAAAGGCCCAAGATCACCATATGCTCTTTAGTACAATGACAGATGAGACAAAAGCAAAGTGAAAGAAGCCAGTCAGCACTGTGTCACCTGCAGAACTAGAGTATCCTGTACCAGAAACACCTCTGAACAGGGATGTTCAGATCAGATGTGGTCTGGAGTGAACCTGAACTGCTGTCAAGGCTGACGAGCCTCCTAACTGGGAGTCATCCAACCTGTGATGCTCCCACTTTCTCCAGCAGGAAGGATGACTCATTTCCTACACAGCTGCTGTTATCACTACATTGACTGCTTTGAAATGTCAGCCTTCAAATGTTACCTTCTGCAGGTCCATCATTTTCATCCATAGAGCTGCAAACTTTGGTGGATGCTAATGAGGTAGAGGAGCCACTGTGTTGGGAGCTCTGGAAATGGAGAGACACAAATGAAAACAGGTGATTGTTAAGGAGCACCAATACCCACAGCGTGTCCCAGGTGTTCTGTATGTAAAATATCCATTTACTTTTGCAGAGTGATATGCAGATATTTGTCCAATTTTTCCACTGAAGTTACAACCTTGGTGCCCCATTGAAGTGTGGGCCTCCCTAGTTCATTCTGTGTGGCAATGTTTTTGTGTTGATCGTTACATTCTCCCTACTCTACACACATTTTTTGTGGGGAAAACTGAGGAGCTGTGTGCCCTCTACAGGCAGGGAAGTGTTTTATCAGCAATCATTAACCTAGCAGGCACCGAAGGACAAACATCTGTTTCGACTGAAGTTGGCTTTTTGTTACAGGAACAATTTTTCATTTTGCAAATCCCCTTCTGTTGAAGTCCTCTCCATTCATGTTCTAGAAAGGAGAAATCATTACAAAAATTTACGGAGAAAATGAAATATATAATATAATATATATATATAATAATGTTTGATTTTCTGAAAATAAAGTGATCAGATATAGTCATCTTGAGGCATGAATCTACACCTTGGTGTTAAGCCTTTGTACACTGAGTGTCTAAGTTTGCTATAAAACTAATGGGGGAAGGAAGGTCTCTTCTGCCTCCAGAAGGTGATCTCGACCCACCAGGCTGGATGACAAAAATACAGCAGGCAGCATCACACGAGGGAAGATATCTCTATCCATTGTTTACTACAACATCTAGCTATGTAACTCAGGAAGATTGCTTCATCACATATCTGAATGGATGAAACTATACATAGACTCAAGATGGACTTGATGTCACTCCTAATTTTTATTCTGCGCTGCATAACAATCATAAAAATATAACCACAGTCCTTTAAAGTTAGAGAAAAAAAGAAGCATTTCTTAGGTGCTTGTGTTGCAAATTGAGTTAGAAATATTGTATATATTTGTTATATACATTACATTTGTATGTAATGTATCTCCATTACACAAACTGTAGCCTGTACCACATGCAGCTAACACCACAGAACAGTGTCTAGGTCTGCAAGGTATCTAGATGCCCAAATCAGTGTCAATCCACTTTACAAATGTAACACAGCTCCTTCAGACCCGTCCCATATGCTGTTGCTCAGCACAGCAGACGACTGTGGCAAGAACAGCTAACAGTGCAGCAGCTGAGTAATTCGCAGAGCACGGAGCCAGGGTGAATGAGTTAGCAGTGTTAGAAGCTGGCCAGTGTGCTGAGATCATTTGAAAAGACTTACTTCTAATTTCTCCCGCAGTAGATTAAGGTCAGATGATTTAGACAAAGGCTGGACTCAGCCTATTTTTCACTAAATAATCCTCAGAGCTTGCGCAGCCCATCTACTAAAAGATTCTTGGCCTGTTTTTCTTTTTTTTTTTTTCCTTTTAATCAAGCCCAGCTCGTTCTTTTCATCCATCCAAGCACTTCTTCTGACCTTTGACTAGAATCAAAAATTGCATTAATCACTTTTTGGACTACTTCTGCTTCCTCTTGACAACAGACTGGTTTTATGCAGTTCACTAAGACACAGCAGCCCTGGTCTCATGATTAGGACATGTTTACGTCTGTGATATTCCTGCGTGAAATTCCGCCACACATCTCAGTAACAACTTACCTCTGGTTCATTTTTGAATAAATGAGCAGATGAGGATCAAGAAAACAGGAAAATGCTATGAACTCTCAGAGTTGGAGAAGTCACACTCGAACTTCATTGTTTCTATACACGTAATCACAGGGAATCGTTTACTTTACACTCCTGCTTGTAAAATTAGCAGAAGAAACATGTTTTCTCTACTCATTTTGCTGTTTCAGTTTGCTTTCATAGACCAGACATCCAATTTCTTACTTCTTTTTTCCACTCCACAGCATTTTCCTAAAGGAATTACAATGTTCAGTATTTGTTACACACACAATCAGGAATGAAACTTAACATTTAAAGGGTACCACACAAAAAAGGTCAGTGCCAGATTTTCAACAGATTCTCAAAGCATTCTATTCAGATTCTGCATTTTAAATGTTGAAATTACATTTTCCAGTCCATGTTAGGTTAAGCACTGCTGCCTGTACCCCTCTGCAGCTTTCTTTGGCAATTTGATGTTTCCTTACAGATTCTCATATTCACGTTCTGTTTTATAAGAATGGGAGATGTTAAAACCTGGACATAACTTGGTGGCCATGTTTTCCCAGATCAGGCACCTACAGAGAGCCAGATTTCTATTTGGGGACCTAATTGCTCAAGGATCCTCACACTCTGGTTTAGCTGAGAACTGCGCCTCAGACCTTCTGCAATGAGATTCCTTCTAGCTCCCATTTCAGCGAAGCATTTCAGCAAGTGTTGTGCTTGCAACAAACATTCTTAATGGCCTACACACAAATGAAATAATTAAACACACTTCTAAGTATCTTAGCTATAGCTCCCTAAATACGTGTTTAGCCCACGTTTAGCAAACGTGTTCAAGGAAAATTTAAAGAAAATAAATCATCAATATGAGATCAGTTAAGTACCCCTATTTTATTTTATTTTTTTTAAATTATTATTGATGCTAAGTTTGTATCACTCCATTAGTGTGGGTATGCTAAATATGTCAGAACTGAGTGCATACTCTCTACCACTGGTCTGCAAACAAAGCACAGAGCACCTTCAGTGGGAGCTGTGTGCAAGCACAAGTGTGTGAGCAGCACAGCCCACCCATAGCAAGAGCACAGCAGCTAAGACAGCAGATAAATATACGCACTGGGTTTCTGAAGCTTCATTTTTAAACAAAGTGAAAAACATAAAGAAAGCATATATTTTATTACCTTTGCTGAACCCCTCCTATTAAAACAACAGATGAAAAGAAAGCATGAACTGTACATTTGCATATACTCAGCAGGTCTACTCAGGGAGCTTTCACAATTAAAAGAGACGTTGAGAGGTATGCATGACACATGAGTATTTTAGTCTTTATTCAGCCCCCTGGAACAACACACAGGCACTTATTTATTTATCTTTACTTAAGCTAGAAGGACATTTCGTTTATTTAGACTTTAATTAGCTCGTTGTTCTCACAAGCTGAAAGCCCTCCGGGTCCAGCAATCCTTGTGGGTCTTGGTGTTCCTTCCAGTTGGCTTGCCAATCGTGCGGCAGTCTGTCGTGTACGCTGCTGCTCTCACAGCTGTGGACCCCATTAGGGATATTACAGATGGGGGGGAAAAAACAAACTCTAGGCAATGGTATAATCTCTTCAACACACATACCTTAATGCAATTAGCTGTTTTAATTTTAAGACATGCTGAGGTGCTTGAAATGTCATCGCTTTGACACAGATTTAAAGGGGTGCATTTGCACAGGTTGCCAGCACATGCTCAGTTTTATGGCACACCTCCATAAAAGTGATGGCATAAAAAAATCAGGTCTTTGGTGTAAGGATTTCAGATCCTATTCGGGTTTATATAACAGATGGCCAACACACCACACATCTCATTGATGTGAATGGAAACATTAGAGCTCTAGAGTTTCATCCATGTCTCACTGGGAGATTTATTTAGCAACTGTTTTGTGAATAGCCTGTATCTCAGTGGAAACTGTGCTAAATCCATGAAAAAAGGCAGTAAAATAAATGTTATTGCAATTTTTCTCTCCCCATACTCACCTTTGTCCTAAATTAATCTCAAAACCACATTTCAACTCAACAGCAGGAATCATTCTTGTGGACTATCAGAATCAGCAATTACAAAAGGAAACTTAAACAAGTATGCCTAAGGAAGTTTAATTATGAAATTCAGATTCCTGAATCTTAAAAACCAAACACCGCATTATATTTTCTAAACCTCTCAAAACCTTTATTAGCACATATGGAGCCTACAAGCTCTCCCAACAATAGATTCCTTTGTATTTTCATGGCACGAAGGAAGCATCTGGATGAAATGTGAGTAACAGAAATTCACACAGGTGTAAAGCTTCGTTTGGAACTCATGCAGAGTTATGCTCTTTTAGTAATGACATTAATGAAGATTAAAATTAGTGAAAAATGTGTACATTCAGGAATGAGGCCCAGGCTAAGGGAATTATTAATGTATTTAAACAGTGCTTCCTAAGTTTTGCCCTATTCCCAAGAAATCTACAGAATTAAAAAAAAAAAAAAACCCTGGGAAGAGAAAAAGATATGTGTGTCAGTATGCTTAAGCTGAAAGTTCAAATCAGTAAGGATAAATAAAATCAAAGACAAACAAACAAACAAACAAACAAACAAAACCCAACAGCTGAGCAACCAAGCTCACCTCTTTTGGAACCCATCCTAGTGTTCAGTCAGGTTATCAATAAACTTTGCAAGGCAGCTGTCATGAATTCCTGACACAGGCAGCTCCTTAGCCTAAGATCATCATGGCTAACAGTAAAATAAAGACAGTAGTACAGAGCAGGTAGGACTTAAGACTCCCCAGATTCCTGTAATATGCAGCTGTGTTAAGCAAAAAGTAATAGAGCAAAACTGTACCTCTCTAGAATTCAAAAGGTTAAACAGAGTTAAATTGGTGTAGAAAAACATCCGGATGTAAATTTTGAGAAACAAACTCAGTTTTTTTACTGGTCAATTCAGGGAGAAGCAAAGGGTTACACTGAAACTCTAGCATCTCCCAACTCTACCCAGCAAAAAATGTTTCTGATTTTCCTTTGTTTAATTGCTTACATTTTTTTGGCCAGCCAGTTGAGAGGGGGAAAAAAGTTTTCATATAATCACTGCAGGGCTAGCAAAAAAATACTTCGTGGAGAAACATCAAATCCTCAGTCTTCTTGCTGAAAGATGAGAAGCCAATGGAATTCCATATATAGAAAGAAAAATGACGAAATGGTTTTCTTTGCAAATTTGGATGCTGCACTAAACTGACACACAAGATCCACATTAATTTGTGAACTGCTTCATCTGGAAAGGAACAATTGAAAAATATACGCTAATCTGCTACTTATCCACAGTCCTGCACTGCACTGTTAGTTGATTTAAAAGAGATCTTACATAGGAAAATGATAACTTTTTCACTTATGCAATTCAGGATTTACACAGCTTGCAAAAGAAATAAATGTGAACAGCCGAAGTAATAATCACTCATGAGCTTGTTTCTCTTCTTCAAGGGATTGAGGGACCAGGGGTTCTCTATATGGTATTTAGTGGTAAACTTGCATCTAACCTCTGATAGTTCCTAACAGCTGCTTTCAAAGTGAAGCTGTAATTCATACTGTAGGCTCGCTCAAGCTTTGGTATCCTCAAGAAATAACTGATGATCTAAAAACAATGTATGCATCATATTCAAGGTATTGGAAATTGACCTAGCATTCTTGTATCCATACTGTGGTTAATATGAAAGTTCCGTGTGCTGTAGTACAATGTGAAGGATTATTTTTTGCTTTGTAAAGCTCTACATAGGTACAATTTCCCACTTAAAAATAATATAAAAAGTCAAATTGCAGTCAAAAGGAGGTTCTTATTTTTTGCAGTTAATTAAGGACATAGCACAATCACCTTTTTTTTTTTTTTTTTGATAACTATTTGAAGTGTATACTGAAAACTCTCCTGATTCTGAACTGTTACTTGCTAGACAGAAACTTGTTTGCTTCCAGTATTCCTCCCTTCTATGGCGCTTTTTCCTTTCTGTGTCTGTATGACTTTTTTGGCAGACTTATTTAATAGTAAGCAGGAGGGTTTCAGAAGCTGAATTTGTATTGGGCCCACAGATCCCTCAAGGAGTGTCTGGATGTCACTGCAGATTGGCAGGACGTGTCAGAAATTGTAAGATCTCTTCTAATGCCCCCACCAAACAAAATTTATTAACATTTTAAATAAATGAATATATATATATATATAAACATGTAAGTATACATATTTTAAAGAGTGGGAAGCTGCATCAACAAAGCGAGGAACTTATATTAATCACAGTGAGTGTGTTTCAGTACTCTTAGCTTTTTACAGGCCTATTTTTCTGTTACTTAAGAGGAGTGCTCTTAATGTGCTGTCAGCAGGAGCTGGTGCCCTGCTTTGGATACAGTATGCTGGTTTCCCACTTAATACTTCAAACCTACCCCATCACATTCACGCAAACTTACCATACACAATTCAAAGCAGATATATTTACTGTCTCCAAAAGACCCACTAAAAAAAACTTCTTCCTTGATGGATCTCTTACATCTACATACCAGGGTCCAGAGTTCATTATTTAAAAAAGCACCAAATGTGTCTACCATTAAAAGGAACCCATCAGGATGCATGAATCCCACATGCTTAGACTATGTGAACTGTCAGATGGGCAATGCCGATCCAATATGAACGTGCAAAACCAAGGGTGAGTATTTTTTTAAAGCCTGTTAATCATGTTTCCAAAATAAACTCACTGAGCAGTGTGTATTTTTTAAATATATTTATTACATCACTTACAATAATCTACAGTAATGTTAAATCTAGCGAAACAACAAATTGCAACCGGGATGACATGGTCAAATATGAAACACAAGTACAACACAGTATGATGAAACAATGGCACAAAAGTGAAGGTGACTTTCTTCTGCTGTTATTATACGAAATAAAACATTCATCGGCATTTATTTTTGCAAGTTTTACCTTTTTTTTTTTTTCTTGCTGATAAATCAACAGCTATCTTTTTGGTTTCCTGCATCACATCAATACAAAAAAATGGTATATTTTAAAAAGCAAATATCCAAGCACTTTTCTTAAAAAAAATAATTGTATGCATAACTTTGTAAAATCTTAAGCTTATGTTGGAAATGTGCCAGTATTTACAAGATCATAGTGCAACTAACAAAACAAAGAGACCTTAGCACAAACATCGGTAGCTCCTCTTTCACTACAGCTCAAATCCCAAAACACTGTATTGCAGGGCAAACCACAAACTATTTACCTCATATAACATCAGACAACAAGTACACGCTGAAAACAATATATCTTTTTTCATACTTCACTGTTGAGGGTTAATTTAAGCAAATTTGAATATAATGAACATGCAGAAATACAGACACTTAAAATGCATACAAATGTGTATGCGTGCACTGCGTGTGTTTTTAACCCTTCTATAAACTGTGCGTACACAACCCATGTATCTACATAGCCACTGACTTCGGTGGGGAGACAGGGCACCCAAAAAATCAGGTGCACTGTTAAACAGGCAAAACAAGCCAGCCCAAAGGTGTTACTATGGCAAACACAGCTCAGAATGACAGTTTTTGAACAGAGGCATTTGCCCGGGAGGCATCACACTCATTTCAGAAGAGTGCAACAATCACTGCTTGCTTTTATCCACTGTAAAACCACTGCTGGCTGAGTAACATAAGGTTATTTTTCTCTTTATCACTCAAGAGTTGCAAGATCTCATGCCATCACTAACAGATGAACTGAAAGTGAAGATTAAACTAAGAGCAATCTTGCAGTAGGCTGCATACCATGAACTGGATACAAGATAGCACAGACAACATTAATCCAAGCATTCATCAAATGATGAGGTAATTTAGCGCCAGAATGATTTTTTGTCCATTTAGTTTCCTACAGCTTTTGACAGAACTAGCAATTTGGGTTGATCAGATGTTCTCTTCTCTATGACAGTTAATTCATTTGAACTTTTAGAGTCCAAAACCATTTTCCGTAACGTGCTGTACTACATGAAGTTCACACTGCAGGGTGAAATACAAAATTGTAAAGGCAAACAATATTTTTTATTTCAATTTTTAAGTCCCAAAACAACTCAACCTATGTGTTCTTCAAGGAGATGTAATATGATGTATCCCTTCTTACAATACACATCCATGTTCACAATATTAATTCCTCAGAGTTTTCATTTTACAGACTGTGAAAATGGCTTTAAGGGAAAATAACCAAATATAACACACTGTCCCTGAATTATTTTAGAAATTGAAAAGCAATTTTCACAGTGGATAGTGAACGTTAACCATTTCACTGATTTCAACAACAACAACAAAAAGCAAATAATATTGTACACTTAATTACACTGCAGAACAGTGCAGCTCACAAGGAGACAAAGGTCTGATCTTGTCCAAATAATGCCATTTCAACTTTGTGATTAATGTTCTGTCTGTGTATATATACTTTGTGCATAAGGTCTTATCCTTCCCACCTTGAAGTCCATCAGGTTTTGCCACCAGCTCAAAACAGAGCGGAACCAAGCCCTTGTTTGTACATGAGATCTCTTAACATTGTTCAGAATTCCTAAGGGGAACTGCTCAGTGTGGACAGATCGGTACAGCTTCATCGCCTTCGACAGAGCTGAAGCGACTGCCACCAGATGAGCATCTTCCCATCATATATTTTCCCCAAACATTAATTCACACAAGTCACAAGTGTGACATAACTGTGCATCAATTTGAAAGCCGTTAGTCTACGTATTTGTGTGTGTGTGCACAGATGTACACGTACACACACACATTCTGTGCTTCACATATGAACTGTTTGTTGCGTAAAAGAAAAAGAAAAGAGGTTACAAATAATCCAGAAAGTTGCAGAAAGCATTAGGGAAATAATCACAAGTATTCAAAAAGCTCAAAGGGAAGCAAAGCATTCACAAGCTATACAAGGCTCTTTAGCTACATCATAATCACCTGATAGTAGGCACAAATAATGCAGCGTACAGAGAACTATAAGAGGTTCAAACACTATAAAGTTACTTGAGCTATTCTGTTATTTAATGCAGCTGATAAAATCTAGGGACAAACTAAAACCTGTGCTGCTGCAAGCAGAACTACAGCATCATGAAACAATTTCAGTTTCACCAATAAACTGAAACCTCCTGGTCTTGCTCAAAAGAAACATTTCATTTCTGCTCATGTATAATGGGAATTACATTCCACACAAAAGGGATCTCAAAGCCTATAAACAGTGTACCTTTTCAATCTCTAAGGGACTTTCATTCCTTAAATGAAATATTAATGATATGTATTGCCCCTGAATAGCCCCTTAATACAAGTCATATGTTGAAATGATTAAATGCAATGGACTAGAGTAGTCTTTGCAAGAGTCCTGATGGAAAACTTGCTATGATAACAATTACTGATATAAGGCCCATTTTTCTTTTCCACAGCTAGGCAAAGCCACGCCATTCCCATTTGCTGGCAATCTGGGCTCTTTACGCAGAACAAACATTCTTAATAAACTGCCTTGAGCAGCAGTAGTCTATAAGGAAGAGGAGAGGAAAAATAAAATTCCTGGAATTTATTTTCTTTCCAGGAAAAAGCAATTTGCAAAAAGTCAGTAAGCATTTTGTTCAGTCTAGTGGAGTTCTTGGAGCTTTTGGAGGCTGATCCCAATGCACCTCAACAGTATGCAGGTTTCTTGGGATGAAGTAATACATTTTACTGAGACATTCCCTCATAACAGGCAAAAAATGCAAGTAACTTCACAGCTGTGAATGTTTTCAGGAGAACAGGACAGCCCTATGTTGGAGTATGTGAGGGAGACTGTTTCTATTGCTGGTTTTAAATCTGAACTCTGAAGCAGGAGTGGCGAAGTATGCATTTCAAAATGGAATGATCTAACTGCTTCAGCAAACCTACCAGAGCAATGACTGTCTCTCCAGGTGATACTGGAACCAAGTATTGAAAACAGAGAAGGTAAGTTTTGTATTCTGCTGCCCTTTCATTTATTTTTGTAAATATTCTCCATAAACAAAACGATAATGATACAGTGAAGCCACAATGTCACATGCCAACATTTCCCAGACGCTGAATTTTATTATGAATTTTATTATTTCACTGTATTTAAAAGTTGGCATGTGGCAGCTAACCACTTTATTCCAATAAGTACATTTTCCTGCTTTCAAAATATATTAAATCACTGCTAAGTAGATCAAAAATATAATCTCTATAGATTTTTGCTGAGGACCAAAATAATACTAATTTCTAATTCTTAAATCATTAGTAATTAAGGTACTAAAAGGAGATGTGTAAAACAGTAAAAGTGTGTCATCACTACACTTTAGGCTTAAGTACAACAGATAAATACTAATGTTAATATGCAACATACAATGAAAAATATTGCTATTATGTAAACTAAAGTAGTTGACTAAGTATCTCACGATAAAGCAGCAGAAAACAAATAAAATTAGTAGATATTTGTTAAGCATCTGGTTATAATGCATGACCTACTTTAACACTAAAGGAGTTTTGCATATTCATGCTGTACAAAATGACCACCTCTAGAAATGATGCAAACAGAGAAATTAGGTCGATAGGAGGATGATTTACAGTACCACAATTTCTGTATGCTTTCATTTTAAAATGACATCAAACGTGTTCCTGCAGCAAATGAAGGACAGAAAATGTTCTTGTCCTTAATATACGTGAAAATAATCAGTAGTTTCTCAGGCAAAATGTGCTTTACCAAAAGTTGTCATCATGTGTGTCACATCGCACTGGTAGCTTGCAGGCCCACAGATTTCCTCTTTAGAAACGTGTCCACATTTACTTGCAACAGCAGGATGATCAGCATTAGCAGCCCTTGTAAGGGAAAACATTCACATTGCCTGTGACCACTCGTCTGTTTACCCTCACTGAAATGTAAAGAGAACTTTAACACTGCTTTGAAAGCATCTACTTTCTGTTCTGTGGGCACAAAGGATTTCTTCCCCTTCTTTTCACATAGCCAAAAAGACTAAACTTGGAAAGGAATGAGATTGAAGTGTTCCACATGTTTGCATTGGGAGCAGAGAGTGTGGTACAAGCAGCTTAATATGGCAGCTTTTTCTTTTCTGCATTTTACCCACTCACTGGTAAAAGCAAAGCATTTGTTAACTGTTCATATCAAAACGAACAAAGTTACCTATGTTAAAAACAGAACATATAATCAGTACCTCAGATGCTAAAAAGAGTGCTATTCATAAATGTGCCCACTATGGATTTGTGCGTTATATTCACCTTATACAATCTTCACTGCTTACAGTGTGCATAATGCTGTTTTGTATTTGATGGACACATTCAATGGCTCATTCATTACAAATTCTTGGATTAAAATGCAGTGGTAAAGCCAAAAATACCCCCGCATACTAGAATTAATTTGGCCCGACGTTTTTAATATTAAATATGCAAAACTCTTTTGTGTGATTCACTATCACTGTAAATTAGCAGCTATTCTCTTTAAAAATGTTAAACCTTCACCAAATCACAAACCATAAACATTGTTCCATTTTCTCTTTTACACTGAGTCTCCTACTGAATCCAAATCATCCGAGGAGAGTGGGCGATACAGGTCCTGTAAGATGAAGTGCAGTATAGATTTGTTTATTGTGCTTGATTTGTTGCACTGCAACTGTTTTACAATCTTTTTGATATTGTGGACCAGAAGATCTTGTTTAACATAACATACACATTTTCCATATAATCAGGGTTTTTTTCTTATTTTCACAAAGTTAATTTTTAATCAACAAATAGATGGCTGGATTTTTAATGTACAAAAGATTCTAAGAGGCAATTATTTCTTCCCTTGATTCTTTTCTACTAAACATTATTGAAGCAATATTTGACTTTCCTAAGGAGTCTCCTAATCCTTTGAAAACTTGACAGTATGAATTTAACCTTTCTTTTTTTTTTCCCAAATAGGTTCTATTTCCCTTATTGCTGTTTTGTCAAGGTGGTAGGAAAACAAATGCTTACCTTCTATTACAAAGTAATCAAAACTTGACACCCACTGGCCATACAACGTGGCTCCAGCAGCATTTGAGCTCCAAATACTAGTGCTGAACACTGCCCATTACCGACAGTAGGATCTCTTTCACATTTTGGGGTGTGTGAGTTAAAAAGACAGCATACGAAATCCCCCAATCACTGGCTCTTTCTGATGGTAGCCAAGCAACCAGCTCATGACAGCAGAGAGAGCCTGAGTGTGCGGATCCACTTCAGTTTTCCAACACCCACTTTGAGCATCCTCTGACTGATCAGATTATCCTCAAACACTGGAGGTGTCAGAGGATGAAGCATCACCCTACTCAACCTACATAGCACATAAAGCTTCTGTGAGACACACAATAGCACAGAATGGAAGAGAAGGTTGAACACGAGGCAGAATGGGCAAGAGTAGTATTGTTTTAGGGTGAATTAAGCCTAGCTGGTGAGGTGGAGAGGTGGAGTAGCCATGTGGCTGGCAGTTCTCTGCCTCCCCAGCACAGCCACACACTGCTACCTTTAGGCATTTCTGGGGATCCTTCACACAGAGAACATGTTTACAAAGCACAACAAAACGAATGTAAGACAAAACATTGGGAAAACCTGCAAGATACAAGAACGCATAGGAATGGGAAAGCTGATGGAGCCACTCTTAGGAGCTTTGTTCTTTTTTAAGCCTGGGAAGAAAACTGAGAGGGAAAAAATAATAATCTAAAAGCTGTGCTATGAAACAAAAGCTACCTAGAATTAATGCTTTACAAATTCCCAATTTACGAGTCTCTACATGATCTATGCAGATGTATGCATGACATAAAGGGGATTTTAATTCCTTTGAATGAGTTTTAGTTCCCCAAAACGCTTGTTCTGTATGGGCATGTGTACATACAGTAAGCCAGTCAGACTGCTACATGCTTTAGAAAATCAAGACTTAAATAAATTTCTATTTTTGGTTGAACAATCTAGGAAAAAAAGACTTTCAAACAGACAAGCCCATTCCAAACTACTTAATGATTAAAAGTTCTTTTCTGCACATACAGTTCTGGAGTTTCTAAGATACAGTACAGAAAAAAAAAATTGATTTGATGGCAATAAGACAAACTTTTGAATGACATCTTTTAAGTGACTGCTCACTCCTCTGAATACAAAAACCAAAAAAAGAATGTATTCAGAATTTACAAAGAAGTCATTTGTAAAACTGACTTCTAATACTTGGGGAATATTTTTGTGTTTACTTTCATAACTACATAACTGTTTTCAAGAAAAACTATGCACAAGATCTCAGGATCGTACCTCCTGCCCTTCCAAATAGCTTTAAATACTTAAAGCACATTAAAGATTTCCTTTCTACAAGAACTTTTCTTGCCTGTAGTTTGTTGAAGAGCTGTACTTCTAAGAAAGATGAGGAAAATCCATTTATTACTTTGAATATAGAAATAAAAAGGCAAAACTTGCTGAATTAGTATGATTTCTTGGACACATAAAACTGAAAAAAATCTGTATATACATAACATTCAACTTCACCAGTTAGACAAGAGATACCTTAAATCTATATATTTTTTTTATCCTGTAGGTTGTAGAACAAATGTTTAAAATACTGGCAAACAACTGTAAAATCAGATACAAAATATAAAACCTTTCCACCCTAGTTCAAATTCTAACAGTGATTGCAAGACACTGGAAAAGCAGTCTCATACACTATTAAAAAAGTGAATTAAATAAAATGGGGAGGGGGCTGCTATTGTGTGTATTTTTTACTGTGATTGCCATGTCATTGTTTCCTAGTCTTTGCCATTAACCATACTTTGCTGAGGCAGAAACTATAACTATGTTCATCACAGTAACTATTTCTACTTTAACTGTTATAAATCTGAATTGGAGATATTTTCATCCTCTTTAGAAATATACACAACTGAATACATAATAATTTAAGACCAAGAATCTTAATCCCTTATTAAAAATAAAGAATTAAACTGTAAGAAAGCACAATCGTTTGTAGGGTGCAAGTTTAAATACTAAGAAGCTGAAAAACATAGAAGTTAACATGATCCCTGCTTCGCTTTCAAGTCCTTCTATAACATCAATCTTTCAAATCTTGCCTTCATTGAATACAGACTGAATTTCAACAGAGATTATAAACACAACTTTCACTGACTTCTGAATTTATGGAAACAACTCAGCCATAAGCAAGTGAGAAAGGAAGAAACTATATATTCTATGTTCTGTCTTTTGAGAGTCTAACATTTTATCAGTAGGGGTACAAGACTACCATTTTCATGATCAGAGTAAACGTATCACAGCAGCATTCCTGGCCTAATTTACACCAATGGAAAGCCTTGTGTCAGAGGCCAGAATTTACTTCTTTAAAGGGTGAATGACGAAATATCAGTAAGAGAAGTGATCCCTACATTAAGTTGCCTTATGTATTCCATAATCAAAAGGAATATTTCTGTACTATTTCTGAAGGTTTTTCCTATTCATAGGGAACAAACCCTCAGTATACAGAGTTACTTCAATTTCATCCCTCTGGATTCAAAAGCATGACTTCCTTCCTCTCACCTGTATTTCCCAGGAAAAATGCTGGCAGCCTGCCCAGAGCCCTGAGCATTCTGAAGTGCCAAGGCTACAACTCCCTTGCAACACTTCGATGGGGATGCCAAAGAGCTGATTTACTGCTTACACCAAAGGGAATCAGGCTGTGCTGGAGTAAACAGCCCCTACAGCCCATGCATTTGATGGCATTAGGGCACAAGCATTCAAACTGACTCAAACCACATAAGGAGAGGAAACAAATTACAGAGCTGAGCTGGCATTCCCAGGCCTCAGCATCTTATTTCAGCTCTAAAGAAGCAGCTCTCTCAAACTCCACATTAAGAGGGAAACCCAGAAACCCCACCATAAACTTTAACCCCAGAACACAAGTCTAGCAGCCAATGCTCTTCTTTTGAGCATGGGGCAGTAAAACCTCACTTCCCAAAACTGGGGGCAAGAAAGGCAGTGAAATCAGTCTCCTCTTCTATGATACAAGACTTTGTTAACCTCCCAGGGAACAGATTTGCTGCTGAAACTGAATAGTCAGCCCTGTGGTTGAAGACAGAGCAAAATGCCCTGGGTTCAAACTTCACTTCTGACAATATAGTACGAAAAATAACATGTCCACTAAAGAAAACTCTAACAGGTACATACAAAAGACGGCACTAAATCAAAACAGAATGCTATTTAGACTGCTAAAGAAAATTTAGATTAGTAAGCACTGTTTTTCATACAGCTGATTTAGTCATTGCAATATACATCATGACCCTTAATGACACACTCAGATGGTTTTGCATTGGACTTCCAGCTCATTCATTTCACAGGGTGAACATGAAAGGAGCAGATATAAATTCTCAGAGTAAGTGTAAAGTTTCCACCCCTTAACTCCTCAGTACTTTCTCTTGTAAACTAAATAATACTACACCAATGTACTTTCACATGACTGTATTTCATCTTTCTGCATCTATCATTTCTTGGTCTAGAATAAAGTCAGAGAAGCAAAGCTCAGAAAAGACCCCCTGCTGAGGTCATTGGGACTGCATATGAACATCTGAGAAGATAATTCAACTCTTTAACAATATCCTATCTCTCCATAATCTATTTCAATACTTGTTTTCTATTCACTTAGCAGTGTGATTATGTTACCACTACACAGCACTTTGCATTCATAACACTGATCCTATTACACTTTCACATAGGGAACCTGCATAAAAAGAAGCCTATTTGCCTCACTCTTTACATCTGAAAGTCAGAAACTTTGTGGAAAAATGCACTGTGTGACTGATGGTGCAGACCACATGCTTCCCACTCAGACATCCACAAATGTTAAAATAAAAACATTTTTTCAGTGGAGAAAGCATCAGTGGTGGGAAGTAAGCTCTGGAAAGTTACTAATGAAAAGAGACAGTCTCACAGCAGATGAAAATCCACTGTACACTGATACCATCCATCTTAAAAGATAACCTTACTTCGCTAATGTGTAATTCATTTAGAACTTTGTTCCCTCTTCAATGACTTATTAATAATTCATTTACAAGCCATGAGATTAGGAGCAAATGGGCACAGAAGAAAATGTATTCGAGAAGATTTCAGTACCGACTTACCCATCTGCAACCTGCATCTTTACTCTGTACCAGGAAACACACAACTACCTTGTGGTTTCAAGCTGCTCCCACTGGCTATCTCTATACTGCAAGACCACAGAGTACTTTCAAGTCAGCTTCCAAACCTAAAAGGAAGTCATGGCAGAAATCCACAGCAGTATTATAGCCTGGGATAAGACATGAGCATGCACAATCCCTCAGTTCCCTGGTATCCATGGAACAGAAAGAAGGGTACACAGGCCAGAAGGAAGCTGTGCCATGCGTTCAGCTACTCCTGCTCTGGGTTTTCAGGAAATCAGGTCTGCCCAAGCCTCCTAAGGTAAAGCACTGTCTATTGTGTATGTAATAACTTATTTAGAGAGAAACAAATAATCTTCACTTAAAAACTGAAAAGGCATAAAAAAGTCGTATGTTCAAACTGTGTTTATAAACAGAAGCTTCAGAAATAGAGCACTGCCTTAGGGAAACTTTCATTGAGAATGGATCACAGTTTAGAAAATAGCAGAAGATAAAGAGACATCTGTCCCATTGCTTCTGAACAAATACCAATAATTAAATCAGCATATGGAGCCTTTTGGGTTGAACGAGTAATATTCTATCAGGTCATCACAGCAGTAAAATACATACTACCATAATTCTGCATGTTTAGGTATGCTGTAGATTCTCTGTACAATGCAAAACAGTAGTGGGAAGCTACAGCTGCTAACAACTCTGGTCCAGCAAAGTGATTGATGAATCCTGTGCTGCCTTGGTACTCATAGTATCTTCTCTGCACAAGGCTATGTATCACAGCTAACCCACAGCTAAATTCCACAGTACATTCTTCTACCTTGTTTCAAAATCAAAGCTGTCTGTAGGTTTTGCAAGTGACATAATGCAAGTGGCATATTTAGAAGAAAAAAAAGTCTTTCACAACACGAGTATTTCCTTTCAGTTGTGAAGTGTTTGGAAAAAGATACTAAAAACAAACAAAAAGTTTTGTGAAAAAAAGGAGCAAGATATCCCCTACTTTCTCTTGAGAATCAACCAAACCCTAACATACTTAGCATTTGGACAGACACACATCAGTTGTATCCCACTTAAGAATGTTGTACGAACACAACAAGGACTGTAAGCCAGGCTCCTTCACCCTATGCCTCTAAACATGAGGTGGGGAGAGTGCTATATGAGAATGACTGTGCTGGCCACTCTCAGAAATCAGTTTCCTTATTTCCTTACCCTCTGTTTCCGTAGGCTTCCTGGGCTGGTGGGAGATGGGCTTGGAGACTTCCCAGAGCGGGGAGTAGAAAGTTGGCTACCAGGGGTTCCATTCACTAAAATGATATTAAATTGAGAAAATAAATACAAAGCATTATTAAAAGAAAACAAATAGTTAAATGAAGATATATCATTCCCTCTCATTCTTTTTTTAACAGCTTAGCTTTTTTTCCCCCCCATGTTTTATACAAAAAATAAGGTAATTCACAAAATAAATGTTTCCTCAGAGTTTTGGCTCTTGAAGCCATTTTTCATACAGAATGCAAGCAAATAATGAATCTGAAAAGGCTGTTCAGTCAATTACTTGAGAACACTATCATATTTTCTTCACCAATACTGTTCCTGCACTTGAAAGCAATGGAGAGCAATGTGCTTTGTTAACTTCAGCAGATATTTACTGCATGTAAACTTTTTCATTTTGTTTAGTTAGAGCTTCAAGTACAACCCGTCAGGAATAAAAAGCAGTTCTGCTTTAAAGAACAAATCAATTGTTAGCTGTCCTTCAGCCATTTGAAGAGATTTCTGCATTACTATCTAACCCAAACACCACCTCAGACTCAATCCAGAAGGGCTTTCTAGGTGCAAATAAATTTGATGTAATATCCCAAGTCTAATGTACATCACACCATCACTTTCTCAAATAAATAAGTTCCTTCAGACATGCCAGTGCTTATAACTGTAGAAGCATCTTTTCATGCATGTGACATTATCCATTAAAAAAACCAAGACAATACCAGCAGAGGACAGAATTCTACAAAGTAATCACTATCAATAATGTTCACACTGAAGCACTGGTAGAAACACTAACAAGTATGTATCACACATCTCTGTAAACATTCTCTAAACAAGCAGCTGTTATATCACAGTCCAAAGCTATCAGCATCAGGAAAAAAAAAAGAACCAACAATTCGACTCCCAGAATCTTTGGAGAATATTTACATACTAGGATATCAGCAAGGCATTTGACTTACCTTCTATGAGTTCTAGCATGGACAAAATCTGACTGTTTAACCTGACAACAGCAAGCAGCAAAATTCCTGCTCTGTGCTAAGCCAAGCTGTAGCAAAACTGAGAAGCGACGGGATTAGTTAAGGATAGCTGGGGCTGCTCACACAGTGAGCTGAACGCGATGCAGGATTCATAAGCAGAAGCCTTTTGTGCGTAAGGCTGACGTCTTCAGAGCAGCAGTGGGAGGTGCAGGTGCTGTCTTAGGGCTACATCAAAGGTGTCAATTAAGCATAAAGCTGCTGCTTCACAACGCTGAGCCACCACAACCCCCACTCGCTTGCCATGGAGCCCCGAAAGCCTGAGCAATTTTATATGCTGTGCACTGAATCATAACGAGGTGCCTTTGGGGGCAACATAGCAAATGACTCATCTGGAAATCAAAATGACAATAACACTTGTAAAACCTTGGCTGACTGGCAATCTAGCAAATACTAATTCCTTTGGATAATACAGTAGGTATTTTAAATGGCTTTTTTCTTGCTTTTTACATAATACTTTGCTCTCACTGGATAACACTGGGCCAATATATTATGAAGAAGAACAGCTATACCTACCACACTACGTGGATCAATAAAATACAGCATGCTGAGTGATAAATCACAACTACTAAATAGTGATTAAGTGCTACAAGCGATTGGATCTCAACATCATTTTGTGCAAAGCACTGTTTAAGATAAAGATGCATTTTCTTTGTATAACCATATGAACAATAAGAAATAGCAACTGCATTTACATGGAATGCTTTTATAGGAAACCGTTGCACTCATCTAGGCTACAAACTCTCTTTGTACAGAGGACAATGGTTTAATATATCAGCACTGATTCAAATTTGTCCAAAGCATGTGTGGGGGAGTACATGCATATGGATGGACACATTCACTGAAGGTCACTTCGGCAAGAAAAACACACGGAGCTCTGGCGAATAGTACAGAATATAGCTAAAACTGAAGTTATTATCAGGACTTCTGAAAACAATTATGAAAAGGGATACAGGAAGACATCAAAAAAGAGTTTTTTGTAGTCACAGATTTTTAAAGTTTCAAAGCATTTCTGCTAAACAAATCTGTTATTATTTAAAAAACTAATATTAAACTACTGCAGTTCAGAGAGACCTAGATATCAAGACTGCTCAGTAGTAAGACTTCTGCTCCCCCTTCTCTTTAAACCCAGCAGATTTTCTTAGGTTTAATTACTATTTTAGAAAAAAATTAAGACAAAAGATATACTTTAATAAACTACATTAACACCAGGCATAAGTTCCCATTCCTTATGGATTGACTCCTTCATAATTTCCATCATTAGTTTCTCCCAATTAGTTATTTTCCATTACTAATGTACTTTTTTTCTTTTTTTTTTTTGTCTTAAAGAGAAAGACTTGAGGCTACCAACAAACAAAGAGATGCAATGGTGCATTTGACTCGATGCATTTCCCACATGTACCATGCTGGTGAGTATGTGCTTTAGATGAAAAAATTATAAACTCTAAAAATTCTAAAAATCACTCATTTGTCATCACCAGATTGTCCAGAGTGGCTACTGGAGGCTAGCCATTGGAGGCTAAGCTCCAATGTTTTCCTCTAGAGTATATTTTTTAAATGAAAATGATGAAAGCTGTTGTGGTGGTGTTAGATGTCAGTAACGTGTGAAATCAAGAGGACAGTTAATGGATCGAGTCTTCAGGAGATCTGAATGTGCTCATTTTCTTCCCCATGTCCAAAATACAAAGATGCAAAGTACATAAAAAACACATCAGGGTTTTTGTGAACATACAAGGACTTCCTGTGAAAAGCTGTTTAGTAAACTCTAGAGCTGACAATTAGCTCTGGGGATATGAATGTTTTTACCAGTCATTAGGTGTGTAGAGTGTCAACTTTTACTCCTGGAGTAATTTCTATCTTATTTTAATCAACTTGCTGTTGTAACATGAGTTGAATTATCCCCACGCAACTGACTAAAACATCTGGTGAGCCATGTACTAGAAGTATCCACTGCAGTGTAGACTTCTAAAGTAAGGCAAGATGAATCCAAACTTGAGCACTTAGAAGACTGAAACATACCGAAGACTAAGCAAAATTCTCTCCATCTACCAATTTGGGTGGATTTTATATCAAGCACAGAACTCCGTAAAGTAAACTGATGTCTGAAGGCCATATAGGTTCCACATTAGAGTCAGCCCAAAATGGGATTCGGGTGATGTGGAATCTATTTCCAGCTCTTTGTATCCTTCTGCGTTAACAACAGACATAACTCATGTCATCCCAGCCATTCTTCTACTTAGCCTTCGAGTTCTGACAGAATGAACTCTCAGCACACATCATACTGTCTATCCTCTGAGTGCTCAGTGCATGTGGAGATATACATTTCTATTACTCCTAATTAAGTTACTGCTTAAAAGAGAATCACAACAAGGAAGAAATGGACATTTCTTATAATTCCTCAGTCTACTGCAGGGACTTTATTTATTCAAGTATAACTTGCTGGCTATAAACCATTCTAGTTTCTTACACTGAATTTTCAAATTGAGTTGATATTCTGTACAGTGGAGCAAATGAGGTAGGACTGATTGTGACCACCTTTCTTAGCTCCATTTATAATCGTGACATCTTTCTCACATATGCAGCTTATGATCAGATAACATGGGAACAAACGTTGAATAAAATTTGTAACATTTCTGTATTTTTGGACTGCCCAAAACTCTATTTCTAGGTTGAATGCTTTCTGGTCTGAAACTGCATTCCTATCCAGTATCTGCACTGCATTTCTCACTGACTGACTGATACAGTACATTCCTACAGGGAACCATGATGTAGATAAAAACATATGAAATTGGTAAATCACTGTTGTGATTAATCATGTTCTTGAGTGAGGGAAGAGGTTTCTTGTCACTTTTATTCATAAAAAGGCAGGGGTCAGAGACATCAGCTCACCACACTGCCTTCCCATTGTCTCATGAAAAAGATTTATTCATTCAAAATTTCACAGGTGAAGTACATATTAGAAAGCTAAAATAATAATAATGAAATTATTGTGGCTGCTCTGAAAAAGCATATGCACAGTCTCAGCAATTGTGAACTCCTCTGCTTACTGTCATCTCTTGATAACAGGGCAGCAACCTGTCTTTTCACTTCCTTTTGCAGGATCTGAATACCCACAAAGGTAGAAGGAAGTCCACAAAATAGAACACTGAAGCTGGACATTAATATTTACTTAGATAAATGGAAAACAGGTTTTCATATGAAGATATTTATAAACTGGTGGAAATGCTATAAATAAAAAATACCTTGATAGCATTCCAATAAATAAGCCATCTTAATAGTGCATCTTTTTATTAAGTAATGAAAACAAAAAGTGAGAGAAGCTGAATTAAGCTATCAGGTGCCAGTCTGCCATTGCCACTGCATTATATTAAAATCATACTATCCCATAAAATTGCCTATTAACGTTAGCATTTGTAGACTATAAACTATATTGAGATTACTGTGTTTATGAAAGTGGTTTGCCAAACACAGAAGTGCGCGTGTAAAGAGGAAAGAGGAGACTAAGAGTGATGAAGGCTGTTTTGCAACCACAAAGCATTCATGACTAAAATGTGCAACAGTCTAAACTGAAAAAGTGATTTACAGAAGTAACAACATGTGTATGTCATATTCAGCTACTGTTAGCTACAAGGTGGTGATGCCAGGTAACTACTTGACTTTGCCTCAGTTACTCCTGTAGTTTGTCATTGTCCATTTCAAAATAAAGCTTTCTTTCAAGAAGATTATGTAATTACAAGGTATTTAGGGAACAAGATCTTGGCATTTAATTCTTTCTGCTTCTGTATTCTATTTGTATACAACTTGTACTTTTTATCTTCATTGCAGAAGGAAGAGATTGTCCAGAGCACTACATTAAGCAAGTAGCCTCACTATTGCTCTTCAGGAAAGACAAGGTTTTCCAGGTTTTACCTAAGTGGTAAACTAGTTGGAATAAATACAAAATAATCAGTACTGCATTTTTATAACTGGTGCTAAGGCACCCCTTGTACATTCAGTCTTTCCTAGAGTTTATGTCAGAAGGCCAGGACGATACGAAAAGAATCTCTCTCCCATAGAAGACAAGAACTAGTATTTCCATAAAGAAGTTTTCAGTTCATCTATAGATGAGAAATGGCAGCAGAATTACAAAATGTTCACTCAAGAGGCTCGGCAGGTCCTCACACATGCAGGACACACTGCTCTCCTTAGGGTAATCAAAACAATGGCACTGTTGCCACAGCCAAAGTCAGTAACAGCCAAGCTACAAGCACCAAAGCGCTGCATACACGGACATGGCAGACGTGCCCAAGACCTCAGATGACAAAAGCCATCCTTGAAAACATAGTTCCCTGGAAACCAGTAACTTTCCTGTAGCCTCAGAAGGTAGCTAAGTAGTGCTTAATTTAGACAGCATCTATATGTATGTCAGATCTAAGCAAAATCTCTCTTTTGAACTATTCTGCCTCACTGGAAAGACTGGGATTCTCTCAGTCCATGTGAATGGAGTACCAGCTTTAAGGATGTTTCTTTATTATAATTTAACTTTTTCATCCTGTAAGAGGGACTAACTATATCTACTCCCTTTAATTACTCTCGATTCTTATTATAAGCTATAAAACGAAAATAATATATATTTTCAATGATTAGTATCAAATACCAATAGCATAAATGAAAAATTAAAAGGAAGCTAGGATCAAAGAATAAATCATCTGGAAATCCCTGAGTTTGTAGGATGACTCCATCACTCCCATGGGTTTGTACTCCTGGCTTCAGGAAAGTTTTGTTTCAGCATATTCATTACAAAATCTGTCAGCTGAGTATCTGTAATAGTGTGAATAAAAACATGTGACCCCACCAAAGAAAATATGATATGTCACGTTCTTTCCTTTGGGATCCAAAAGACCTTCTTGAGTCAGGTGGCTGAAGAAGGGTTGTTTCTGGGTAACAGCCTACAGATGAACAATCACACTAAATGAAAACATATCTTCTTACAAAGGAACACATCTACTTTTTTTTTTTTTTTTAATAGCTGAGGAAAGTAAAGTATAAGCATCTGCTCTAGAGAAGCTTTCAGTAAGATCCAATTTCTACATCCTGGAACACTTTTTTTTTTTCCCTAGGGAACATCTACAGTTTTGATCAGCTTTAGTTTGATGTGTAACTTCACAAAGCCTTTGCCCAGATGCAATTTTCATAAAAAAAAACCTATCCTGCCCTTGTTAATACAACCTACTTGAGACGTTCTTCATAAACATTCCTTCAGTCAATTGGAACAGATACTAATAATGCAAGTTACTCTTGTAGAAAACACTTGTCTCACAAAATAATCAAATTCTTGAAATAACTCTTCTTAGTACCACACTTGAGTCACTGTTACAAATAAGATTTGAGCAACTTGAAATATTTTATTTAATAGTTTGAGGGTAAAAGGAGAAAGCACAGAGGGGATGAAAAGTGAAAAAGAAGAAATTCTGAAGGAGATGCTCAAACTGAAAAGTTACTGCGAGTCCTCAAAACTATAGTTTGTATTTTGGTGGCTAGAATTCATCTGAACGCAGTAACTTTCCTTTAATTTAATGGACTAAGGCTACAGTAATTCTAGCTCATGCTGCTCTTGATTTGATTAAAAATAATGATCTTGAAGAAGAAAGCATTGCTTTCTTCAAATCTCTTACCTCTACACCTGCACTGAGGCTGCCACCAGTGGTGTTAATTAGTAGCTGGACGGAAGCTGACAGCTACTGAATTGCTGTCAGATGTTTATACTTTGCAGTCACTGGCAATGGGCTGATACCTGCTATCTCTGAAATTCAACATCTCTTTCATGATACCCTTTCCTGAGTAATATTTGATGCCAACAAAAAAACATCAAAGTGTTTTACAGCCTTTGAGAAGATATCTGGACAATTAAGTAGAGGCAGGATTATCTGATGCACGCGGAAGTAGACTTCAGCATTCTGCCTGCTTGTGAGGTGATGCTGCTGTTCCCTTCTTTATTCCCTGCTTCATTTTGTGATTCAGACTGAAAGTATTTTAAAGCAGACAATATCTCAAATGCATTTGTAAAAAAACATAAAGCAATCCTCCTGCAGTGAGAATTCTGTCTTGTGGTACTGTTCTGAAACACTGTCAGATGTAAACAAAAAAATGAACAAAACATAATAATGAAGTCAACCCTTACCGCAGATCTTAAAGGCTCTTTTAAGAAATAAAGTCTTCTGTGTTTTTACAGAAATAGAGGTTTCAACTGCTCTCAGAAGCCAGAGAGGCTAACAGGAAAACATAAGCATAGTAAGTATATCATGTTTAAAAACAAAAGTGTAAAAGCAAGACTGAAAGAAAGGTGAACATCACCTATTTAAAGATTTACAGTTCTCTTAAATATGTCAATCAATGGTGTAAAAGACACGTTTTTTTCACTCATTTTAGGTTGATGTCAAGAAAGGGTGAGGAATGCATCTCCCATTCCCTTACAGATGAGTCTGCTTTTCTTCGCTCTCAATCGCAAATTTGAACTTGCATCGCACACTAAGTCCTGGTGCAGACTCAGGCATCACTAAGTGTCTTTTTTTGCAAACCTGCAGCCTGGTCTTCACTTGCAGCTCTATCCTTTCTCTCTACTCTGCCAGGGCTGTATGTCCCTGAACCTGTGGGCCAGCATTTTCCTTGTTGTTCTCATGTCCTGTTCAGCATGGGGCTTTCAGGCTCACTACTTGATGGCTCTCAACAAGGGGCTCACTGAGGAGATGGGATTCAGCATCCTTTGCCTGCTTCTGCAGACAGTCACGGACCACCACAACAAGGTGAGATTGAAATAGGAGGCTCTACACATTAGGCCCTTCAAGCAGGATTTTCTCTAAAAGTCACCTGTAAACACTGCTGAATTGATTTTCATATCATCAGTTATGGTAAAATGGTATTTCTCCAAATTACAGATTTGAAACTGAGACACATACATTAAAGAACCAGCCAACCAAACCACAACCCCTTCAATTTCTGTGAGCAATTTCAGAAACTATTGAGACAAACGTGGGCAACTTCATCACTCCATAACAGTTTGCTCAGAACAAACACCTCATGGACTTCACTGCATTTGGTTCAAGCCAAAGTCAGGCTTAGTTCACATCAATTACTCTGTGGCAAGCAGGGGAACAGTTCCTGAGAATGATACACAAGTGCTTAAACCAAGTAGTCTGTCTACATTTCCCAGCCTCACTCACCACTTAAATCACAATGTGCAAATGAACCCAACACAGTGTCTTTGTTATCTTCAAAAGTTATGAATTCCTATTAGCTATTCTGTGCTGGAAGGAAAAAAAAGTCTACCTACATTAAAAAGCACACCATACTAAAGACGTATATTCTGGAGAATTAAGGGTAACTCAATGATTTCCCTTCATTTTAGAATTTGGATTATCCCAATAAGGGCAAGAATTGATGACAGAACCAGGCATCTGATCCTCTTCCTTGGCAACAGTGTGCCAGCTTTTATGAGAGAAGCAAGAATCAACGAAGAGGAATCAGATTCTTCCTAATTAGCTACTCATTTCTCTGTATATAGCTCACAGCCTTTTTTTTGAAAGTACAGTTTAATGATACAATTGATAATGCTTTCTGCCCACCCTATATCACTACTTTTCTCAGCTTTCTGCCTTTTATGATACAAACCTTAACAAAGTTGGAGACCCCGCACATAGCAGGGGGGTTGAAACTAGATGATAGTTATGATGCTTTTCAACCCAGGCCATTCTATGATTCTGTAATTCTATGAAAACAATGCGCCTTTCTTTTGGAATATATATATAGCCTATGATCAGAACAGCTGAGTTCTTCTCTACTACTTCTTACGTTAATACCTAATGAGAAAAAATCTAAGACAGTCATTTAAAGATGAACTAAAAACAGTTTAAAAGCACAGAGTAAAAGACACATATATAAACTTAGCAGTAACAACTGACAGCAAAAGTGTAAACTTATGTTTTAAGTGCTGGTCACAGAATCACAGAATCACAGAAACACCAAGGTTGGAAAAGACCTTCAAGATCATCCAGTCCAACCATCCACCTGTCATCAATAGCTCTCACTAAACCATGTCCCTCAACACAAAATCCAAACATTCCTTGAACACCTTCAGGGTCGGTGATTCCACCACCTCCCTGGGCAGCCCATTCCAGTGCCTGACCACTCTTTCAGAAAAGCAGTATTTCCTAACATCCAGTCTAAATCTCCCCTGGCGCAGCTTGAAGCCATTCCCTCTAGTCCTATCACCAGTTACACGAGAGAAGAGGCCGACCCCAGCTCACTGCAACCTCCCTTCAGGTAGTTACAGAGAGCAATAAGGTCTCCCCTGAGCCTCCTCTTCTCCAGACTGAACAATCCCAGCTTCTTCAGCCGCTCCTCATAAGGCCTGTGCTCCAGACCCCTCACCAGATTTGTTCCCTTCTTTGAAGCCGCTCCAGGGCCTCAATGTCTTTCTTGCAGTGAGGGGGCCAAAACTGGACACAGTACTTGAGGTGCAGCCTCACCAGAGCTGAGCACAGGCAGACAATCACTTCCCTGCTCCTGCTGGCAACACCATTCCTGAAGTAAGCCAGGATGCCACTGGCCACCTTGGCCACCTGGGCACACTGCTGGCTCATGTTCAGCCAAGCATCAGTCAATACCCCCAGGTCCATTTCCTCTACGCAAGTCTTCCAGCCACTCCGCCCCAAGCCTGTAGCGTCGCCTGGGGTTGTTGTGGCCAAAGTGCAGGACCCGGCATTTGGCCTTGTTGAAACTCATCCCATTGGCTTCAGCCCAGCTATCCATCCTGTCCAGATCCCTCTGTAGGGCCTCGCTACCCCCAGGCAGATCGACACTTCCAGCCAACTTGGTGTCATCTGCAAACTTACTGAGGGCACTTAATGCCCTCATCATGCACTCAATGCCCTCATAAATGGTCATTTATGGGACCCTAATAGTGAGATATTTAATGTAAAGAACATGGAAAAAAAAGTATCTGTTCATATATGCTCTTGACAGTAATTGTTATATTCTGCTGCTGTTAAATATATGTAATTCCAATAAACAGGCACTATTTTTAGGCCTACTGGATGGCAGAAAAGTGAAATCTGTATGATGTCTCCACTTCATGGGAGAATTTTGTTTTTTGCTTATTACCTAATTGTCTTTCTTTTCATTGTTCTTTTACTGCAGTGTCTAACATCAAACTGTGTATTTAAAATAAATTCACTGATTTTTTTTTTAATGTTTATACTTATTTTATTTATTTTTTTTCTCTCCGTAGGAGATTTAAAGTTTATTCATCTACACTTTCCAAGTATATTTAAGTAAAAACATTACTATTTAACACGTGGTCAAAACCAGAATGGGATCATGCAGTCACCATAGAAAAAATATTGCTAGTCTCATGGCAGAAACATTTTTTATGCACAGTAGGACTGTTTTTCAATACAAATATGAACATACATAGATCAATGTTCAATAACCTGTACTCACAAATAAAGAAATATTGGGGGAAAAAACATCTGTAATATCCATGGACTAAGTAGAACCTCTTTTGCTAAATTCTGATTTAATTTTGTTCCATCGAGCTCCAAATAAAATGACTTGAAGTATGTTTCAGAGAGTCTGTGTGCTTCTTCCTCGCAACTGATACTTCTTCACAACACCTCTTTTCAGGCTTCTCTATTTCAGATGTTCTTAAGACGTGTGGGAGGCACACTGCCTCCCAGCCCTCCTACACAGATCTACGCCTCTCTCTTTCATTGTGTTACCCCCACTTTCCTCCTTCCCTGATCAAGAACAGTTTTTTTCTCAGTCTACTCTTGTGAAAAATATGGTTCCACTTGGTTCACACCTCCTCTCTTTGAAAGCATCTAGGAGCTCCTTGGCACCTGGACAGTTCTGATCGCCACCTTCCTTTCCCCTAAGGACATGATGGTGCAGGATGCAGGTAACAAAAAGGTTCCAGTATGATGTTTGCTTCCCTGTAGGCAGAATACTTAAGGCAAGAAAGAGTGAGGTGACTTTCACACAGCTCTAATGTTTGGCTCTTACAAAATCCATATTCACAAGCAGTGCTGCAACTGCTGGACTGGGTCTACTCAACTGGCCCATACCAAGTATTATTTGTACTTATGAGTAACGGATTTGTGCTGGCCCCAATACAGATAAATTATCTAATGTACTTCTTTTACTTATTTGTTTCGAAAAAGCTGTGAGTAGGAACTAGTCATAGACTGCTTTCTAGGAGAGGACAAATAAGTCCCTCCAGGCAGAATTATAACTTACTAAAGATTTTGTTGACCCTTCTCCAATCTGTTCCACTGGCTTGTTCAGCCAACTCTGACTTGCTTCTTCCTCAGCTGTCTTTTGTCTCAAATTCATGTCTGCATTTACATTCTGCCTTGGCCCTTCTCCTCCTTCTCAATATACCTAATATCTTTAGCCTATTCTTTCCTCAATGCTGACTTGTAATTCCCTCAGAAACAAAATGCAAAAAACCCCCTGAAATCTGCGATGTGCAGACACAGGCACTACACTGAGTGACTTGACTACTTTCTGCACTGTTTATTCAGTTCTTAGTAGAAAGAATACTTCTTTCTGTCAGTCTTTATCTACAAGAAACAAAATCACGCAAGAACAATGAAAGAAAATAAAGAGCAATGCTGGAGAATAATCTATAACGTAGTAAAGAAGTCTTTTATATCAGAAGACATTTCTTTTCATGTGCAACTGAGAGTAAGTGAATTTTTATTATCAACTGTTTTATATATATATTTTAAAGAAATGTTGTATTTTAAGCACATTGCCAATAGCATTTAAATAAATTGCTTGCTGTTTTTAAGAAGAAATTCTTGCTTGTTTTACCTGAGCTGGTAGAAGCAGGAGACTTGCTGCGTCGGGATGGACCTGGGCTCTTGGTGGTGCTCCTTCGTGAGCTTGAAGCTATTTTGGTATAAGAAGTAGATTTCACCACTCGACATTCTAAAAGACAAAGAAATTGCATAAGTTAGCAATTAAGAAAGCCAGCAAGATTCTGAAACAGAAAGAGCATGAAAAGCACAAACATTTAGCCCACGCTTGTTTTCATTCATCTTGAGGAGTTTTACGGGAAAATATAAAATCTGTATAAATGGCTCCATTAAAATCCAAGTACAGTATGTACCACTTCTCAGACAAAGAACTGCTGCGGTAATCCAGACTTTCAGATACCATGGTTACTGCAGGTACTTAGGGCAGCTTAATTTAAGAGTGTTGAGACATAAAATTTATTTGAAGATTTTAGCACAAATAATGCAGTTGGTTTTTTTAAATGATTTAGTTGCAGTGTAAGCATTTTTGTCAGCCTAGTAGTAACCTCTGGAAGAACTGGAAGGCTGCTTTTATATATCAAAATGTTAAGACTGTACAAGATGACGCAGGTGTCTGTCACTCATGAAAGGTTTGAAGAAAGTGAAGCAGGTTTGTTGCTCCTGCTTAATCCTCTGGTGAGCAACAGCCCACATTGTATAGCACACGCAATTCATCAAAGGTTGAGGGAAATGGCACTACTTGCTCATAAGAGACATCAGTAAAATCAGTGAAGAGGCGAAATTACCCTCCCACTTGAGAACACTGCAAGATGTTCAGGTTAGGGATTATATACACCCACACAGCTCTGTAGGCATTCTTGCATTACGCCTGCAAAATGGTTGTTGGCCTGAGGATGAAAGAACTCGGTGTGCATAAAGCTGATGTCTTGCAGTCATAATGGATACTAAATTAATCACTAGACAAATTATACAGTCAGGACCAAGAAAAATATTCCACTTCTTAGCCAGTACACAATTAGAAGTCTGCAGCAATGTTTATACTGCATTCACCTCAAAATGTCAGTATACTTCACTTGTTTAAAAATAAATAAATAGACATTTATTTCTGTATCAGACCTGTTCCCCATTTTCTTCCCATGGTTAAGTTTCTCAAAATAGGTTAAGAGAAATAAACACGATTTTTTTTCTCCCTAGTAAGAAAATACTATGTGCAAGCCTGCACATTATTTAGTCTCCACAGATGATCAGTGAAGCCTGTAACATAGTTTAGACAGATTAGAGAACAAAGAAATAAAATTGAGCATAACTAATTAACTTAAATATCTCCGCCAGTGAATGATGTCATGAAGTGTATTTCTCTTGGCCTCCCTAACTGCTTGTCTGTCGTCAAGCTGTTGAAGAAGATGGAAACAAGAACTCATGCATTACTGAAGGAATGTCCAGCACATCTGAGAGCTGAGGACCATAAAAAAGCCCTGGTCTTCCCAAAGAAGCTTTTCTTCCCAAACTCTCCCACCTTCCTAATGGCTAGTAGCAGTAGTTAATTTCTTCCTGTTGACATTTTATGTGATTCATGCATTGCTAATCTCATTACATATCAAGTGACAACTGGAAATGGAGGAAAAAATCTACTCTGTTGTAAGAGTTCATTATGAACTGAAAACAGGAGGAAACAGATGAAAGCTTTCAGATAGATTCAAATAGGCAACTACATCAGAAAACTTACATGATGTATTTGCATAAATGGGTGCTTCAGAAATTGTCTATGCATTTCAAATGCAAACAGGTTCTTTACCTTGTTAACAAAGACTTAACATGTTAAAACATCTAACAGTCAACTTCTTTGATTTTGTAAAATTAAGATGTTATTCTAGTGTATGTCCCTATTCACAAGAATCAATCAGAAAGGTAATTGAATATTCTAGGGGTCATTGAGCAAAAAGACTGAAATAACGTCATCTAGCCAACCGAAAACCATCAGACTATATTCACTTGCTTAGTAAAAAAACCTTAAGAGTCCATGAGGAAAATAGCCAGCTATTTAATGTAATATACTTTACTGTAAACGAGGCTTTCCTTTAGTTTCATCATATGAAGAACATGGTATCTGCATCCTTTGCTTGCAATTCATGCTATAGGCTGCACTTTATCTTTCATCTTATTGCAATTATTAATACCTACTTATGTTTTGAATACCTTATAACCACCCAAAGTTGGAATGAGGTTAGAGACAAGATTCTGCATTCAAAGGTGCATTTCCAGTCACGTTATTGGAAAGGAACAGGCAGAAGGTGATGTGAAAGATCAGAAAGGGTGTCTAAATGCACATCTAAGTTGTTTCTGTCCTACAATCAAAATCATTTCTCGGTCAATATTCAAGATAGCACTTACTTGGACCCAGCCTGTTCAGAAATGTAAATAATAAAGTGGGAAACGAAGATGTGTGTAAACTACAAGACAGAGGCATTTTGTCACTGAGCACAAACTGGAACACAGGAGGTTCCCTATGATTTTTTTTTACTTTGAGGATGCATAAGCACTGTAAGAAGCCTCATCCAGTGTTCTTTTCCACTGGAAGAAGCCCAGAGACATAGCAAAATCTCCACCCTTGGAAACACTCAAAAGTCATCTAGAAACAGTCTTGGAAAACCTCTGTTTGTTGGACAAAATTTTACTCTGCTGCTTGCTGCAGAAAGGTCTGAGCTTCCACAAACAGTGAATGTATGAAAAGACATTGTCACATTAAGTTTGGAGAATTAAGTTTTACCGCAGGCAAAGACCTCACTCATTAAGGACACAACCATGGCTTGCCTCCTCTAAGACATTACCATAATCTGCCTGTCGCTATAGGAAAACAATCTGTACATAAAGAAGGGAAAACAAAACAAAAGAGCATTGTTTCTAAAACCATATTTTCTATTCAGTATTTACACTGGCAAAGAAATAAACACTCTCTTCTCTTCATCAGATAACTCTGATAACTGTACAACAGGCGCTTGGTAAGCCATGAAATGGATTTTTTTCCCTAAATTTCTTTTGATGCCAAAACTACCAGAAATAGATCCAGATAGATGAGACTTACGCTCTTTCTCACACATGTGGGCATGCTCAGCGAAGAAGACACAATATTTTTCTATAGTATGTTCAGTGAGGGAAGAAACATTTCATAAAGCCCCAGTGCTTCCTCTCACTAGTGAATGAAGATTAAAGCAACGAAATGATGATATCCATGGTAACATGAAGCGAAAGAAGGTCAATTTCAAGGTCTGATCGCAGACTTTATTGCTTTCCAACTCAGTATATCGGATAAATAAGAATGTTTCTCCAGTCAAAACATCTTGCAATAAGATGTTCTACTGTACAACTACAGACAGAGCGACAAAGTAGGAGAGGTTAACACAGAAAATCAGCACGGAGAATAACAATGTAACACACTGCAGTGCCTCTCTAGCAGGGGATACTACCATGGGCGTCTGGGGCATTTAATGGATTTTTAACAATAAAGTTGAGAAAAAACTGGAAATACCCCAGGGCTGCTACTTGACATGACTGAGACACCTCAGGGCCAAGATAATGAATGGAAAGCGCCTGAGATTGCACAGTGATGCCACTGAGTGTGCCAACTGGTACAAGCAGGAAGCCCAACATACTTGTGTGCTCCTGATTCTTCCTATTGTCAAATGCATAAAATGTTAGCATATGGTAACCATGGGATGCTAATGCGCAAAACCATAATGCCTCCAATCTCCAGCTCTGCCATGTTCCACTTCCAAAATGCTTAATTAGCTCATGGGTTCATTAAATTTTACAATGGCAAGAAAGCAGCAGAGAATAACTAATCCACAATAAATACATCAGAAAATGAACAAATTTAACTTTTTTCTAGAGAAGGTTGTGAAAAGTTGTCTAAATTACCAAGAAATTCAGCTACGCAGAAGTTCACTGCATAAACTTCTTGATCTTCTTTTCTGGGTTAAAATACCACTCTCTGCTGCATTTTGTCTTCTTTGAGGTCTATGTGTAAGGGACAGATATTTATTTTTCAGTATCCTTGCCAATCTGGTTCTCTAGGACGAGAACATTTAACTTGCTTCAGCAACAGCTGTATCCTACAGATAAGCAAGGCAGGAGGATCAAGGATGTCCATGCTTGTTGGTAAGCCACTTTACTGTAAGCCTTAGGCTGGTACCTTTTACCACTGCTTAAGAATGTCAGCCTCACTATCCATGTCCTCAGGCCAATCAGTAGATCATTACTCCATATTTTTGTTTTTAATGTTGAGTGATTTGTTCCATGTATCTAATTGGTAATGCAGCTAATAAGATTTTACTTTTTTGCTGCATTTATGCCTTCAATTAAAACCAGTAATCTTCTATTTGCAGAACTAAATTTCACTCTCTTCAGCAAAAGGGAAATAGCATCATCCTCTCTAGCGGCACTGATATATAATGCAGTTCACCCAACCCTTCTGATGAATCAGAGGCAGCTATGGCTTGCAATTACAAAATGTTCATAAGGGTAACTATCAACCAGCTTCCAGAAAGGAAAAGGATATAAGGAGTTGTGCTAGGATTTAAGTAATTTCTAATCTTCTGTTTTCATGGTTGTGTCGACTTCAATTTTGTTCGGCATGTCTTCCCATTCAATGTGTTTCTGATGTAGATGGACAGGGATGTTTGAGCAGAATACAAAATCCTAAAGTTTCATCTTATTATTAGCTTATTAAGCTATCTGCTACTGTAAATACTTAGTTTTTTGTGACATCCTATCTTTTGATTTGATTTCTAACCACTTTTCTACTCATTATGAGGATTAGGATCCCTGACTACTTAAACTGTGTTAAATTTTTCTAGCAATAAATACCTAGCTTTCTTTATTTATCCCTGAGAAACATGCTTTTATTGGGATATAAAATATAAAAAAGCTGAATTTTCTTTAATGTGAAAGGGTGTTTTCCAACTCTGAAACTAGGATAAGTGTTCCCTGACAAAGAAAAAACTTCATACAATAACTTCCAAGCTGTTAGGAAGCCAAGTAGCTTCTCTCAACCTAATAGTGCATTGAGATGTTTGTACTTCTCAAAAAACGGTTGCTAAGTTAGAAATAGTGAAGGTATTTGTGAATGTGACTAGAATATCACGTAATACCACTGGTATCTCATTCTGTTAAATTTCCTATTTTTCAATGTTCTTATTTGTTTTTCAATTCTGTGAAGTCATCCAGAAAGTATTCTTAAAAAGAGAAACTGATTTTACGTATAACCGTAACACTTCAAGAATTTCCTACTTTATCTTCAAACGTACTCCTGTGTGCATAACTAAAAGATGCTGTTGGCAGGATGGAACTCATTCAGAATTAGACAGCTAAAAATACCATGCACAGGCATCAACTATTCACTCTACAGTCCTTCCATAGTAGTTGGAACACATGGATTAGTATGAGTTAGGAACCTGTACATTTTAAAGTATAAATTCTATTCACAAAATGACCAGATATAAATTACAGAGTTTGAGAACTGTTGAACATACCCTAATTACAAGCCTTCTACAGGCTCTTTTACTAAATGCACATGGCAACATAATTTTTTTTCTGTATTCTGCGATCTTGCTGCAAATACATTTTATCTTCCTACTTTATTATTTACTTATTTCAGTGGATTCCTTCCCAAGAGTGATTTAGTAGGAACATGACACAAAGTTTGCTTATATGCTGAAGTGAGGTTATAAGCAATGACTCTGAAAGGTGCTTACAGCGAGAGCAGGGCTGGTCTCTTCTCATTGGTGACAGGTGATGGGATGAGGGGAAATGGCCTCAAGTTGAGCCAAGGTAAGTTTAGGTTGGATATAAGGAAAAACTTCTTCACAGAAAGGGTTGTTAAGCACTGGAATAGGCTGCCCAGGGAGGTGGTTGAGTCACCATCCCTGGATGTGTTTAAAAACCATTTGGATGTGGTGCTCAGGGACATGATTTAGCGGAGGGTTGTTAGAGTTAGGGTAGGATGGCTAGGTCATGGTTGGACTTGATCCTTACGGTCTTTTCCAACCCGAGCAATTCTATGATTCTATGATTCTAAGACTGAGTTGAAATAGGGAATTTATTAGCCATTAGCTAAAATACATCTCTAGCATACATATAATCTTTAACATGTATGTCTTGCACGTCTTGTCACATACTCTAGTTCACTTCCAGAGATTTTAATTACCACTGCTTGTTAATCTTACTTCACTCAAGCTGTTTCAATGCTGATTAAAATGCTCCTTATTTTCTCCTGCATTCAGAATCCTCTCTGGCATACCACACTATGTGCATTGATCAGAATACTGAAAAGTTAGTTTTAACCATAAATCGTTAACATAGTACAACTGCATTACAATAGCAACTGAATGCAATATATTTCTTTATATATATTCTTCATCAGACAAAGACATGTGCTGTCTTTGCTCAAGACTGTCTATTTCTCTCTGTGACAAAAGTATATTTATTGATATACACTCTAACAGCAGGTATCATTTACCCCTCAAATACCTCTGGTGAAGTCAGGGGAAACATCCATCATTAGAGTGTCTTACTTTATCTGCACAATTTGGATGGCGTTCTCTTGGCATTCACACAACTGCCAATGAAATGAGAGGATGTACAAATTCATTCTCTCGGTTTTTCTGTTCAGCAAGATCAATGGAATGTTTTCCAGCTCAGTACAAAGAAGTAATATTTATCATATTATCTATTAAAATCATTTTGTTCTTTACTCTGAGAATAAACAGGCCTCCTATCCAGTCCATATGGTAAATATTAACATCTTCCTAAGCATAAAGAGTACAGGCATTCCAAAATTTTTTTAAATATTCCAATATAATGGAAGTGATGTCACAGTTTAACATATCCTAGGTTTTTGGTACTGCTATCTTCTGTCTGAAGAGTATCACTTCTTAATCATCTTCCAACTCAAGTGACTCTTTTGGAAGTTTACAAGCTTTTGTCTCTTTCACAGATAGAAAAGTAAAAAGTCCTCCTTTGCAAACACTGGCTTCAAGGAGAAAGTATTAGCTAAATATATAACAGAGAAACATCCATTCAAAATGGCCAAATTTTACACATTTTAACCAGGTTTCTTAAGTTACAGAATATACCTGCAAACTGATCTGTGGTGGTAGAGAACAACATGTATTTAAAGAGAACTGCTTTTGAAACTTTTCTGTGTAAATCTGAAAATTTACAGTGCACTATGGTCTAATAAGTAAATCATGCAGGATGAAGTTTTAAAGCCTTTTTACCCAAAAACTAAAGCACACTGTACTGGGATAAAGATTGCTGTCAGAAAGGTTAAGTATAAACCAAATTCCCATAGCATTTACAATATGCTATATATACATATATATATATATATATACAACCAGATAACTGGTTGTATTGGGAAGGTGTCTTGCACAAAAAGAGGATATACAAACAAACATTAACCACCACAATAGACTAATACGAGAACTGTAGTTCTTTTTTGCTGCTTGTTTCAAATTTCATTATAAAGATTAACTGCAATTACATGGATATTGCAACTTTACCAACAGAGGGATTAGAATGCTACAAACAGAACAGGTTAGAGAGACTCCTTTGATAACATTTGCAAATTAGCTAGACATGAAGACCATCTAGGGACAATCTTTAAGCCAGAAGACGTTATTTTTTCAGAATTGTGAAGAGCAGGTAAACTTTCAAGAGGCTTGAAAAATCCAAAGCAATTGCTTATCTTTAAAAATGGGACAAAGCAGTAAACTACAAATTGCAGGACAGTCAGCCTAACTTGAGTTTTCAGAAAACAGTAACTGAAATGAACACGCAATAAGGATGGAACCACCTCTCCTATGAGGAAAGGTTGAGGGAATTGGGCTTGTTTATCTTGGAGAAGAGAAGGCTCCGGGGAGACCTCATTGTGGCCTTCCAATATTTGAAGGGAGTGTATAAAAAGGAGAGAGAATGACTGTTTACATGGATGGGTAGTGATAGGACAAGGAGGAACAGTTTTAAACTGAGACAGAGGAGCTTTAGGTTAGATATTAGGAGGAATTTTTTCACACAGAGGGTGGTGACGCACTGGAACAGGTTGCCCAAGGAGGCTGTGGATGCCCCATCCCTGGAGGCATTCAAGGCCAGGCTGGATGTGGCTCTGGGCAGCCTGGTCTGCTGGTTGGTGACCCTGCACATAGCAGGGGGGTTGAAACTAGATGATCTTTGTGGTACTTTTCAACTTTTTCTAATCAGGTTCTTTTCAGTAGTGCCCAGAGTTAGGTCCAGAGAAAACAGGAACAAACTGGAGCACAGGAGGCTCTGTCTTTTTCACCAGGATTTTGAAATCTAAGTCCCAAGTTAGGCAAATTATCAGAAATTGCATTTGAGTATTAGAAAACAAAGGCAGAACCTGTAGTTCCTACTCTCCTGCTATGACAACGAGCTGAGGGTCTTGTTTCTGAGCCTGGTACTATATCAATATTTTTCTTAATAATTTATTAAGCATTTTAAATTTGGAGATGGCATCACCATGGGTAAAACTACAAGTGTGAATCCTGTTAACTGAGGATGTCATAAAAAAACAAACAGCAAAACAAGTCCAGCAGAACAAGTCCAAAGCACCACATCCAGGAAAATAAGCAACAGAAACAAGGCAGCAGCCAACTCACTGCATGCATCAGTTGCATAAATGCTAGACAACAGTTCTGCTAAGAGGGGGGTAAGTGGGTCACGTGCTGAATCTGAAACAAACAACATCATCCTGCTGACACAAACAGGAGCACTGTATAGAGGACACCTGAATTATTCTGCTTTCCTCAGGACTACTAAAGTGTAAGGTAACACAACAAATAAACTTCTGTGCATCCCATTTATAAACAGTTAGAGTTCAAAAAACACCAAGAAAGAGCACAACTTTGGGATACATAACCAGTGAAAGATAAGTAATATAAATGGGATCATAAACTCATAATATCAATGATAGGATAAAAATTGCAGCCAATGGTATGCAGCAGATTGCCAGGAAAAGAATCAATTTCCTACTTAGTGGCTGTATCACAAGTAGGACAAAAAAGGAGGTTAATTTATTGAGATATGAGGAAACATGTTTTTAACAGCAAGGATAAAGAAGTATTGGAGTGAATCACATAGAGGACTTGTTGAATTTCCCTAACTACAACAGCGCAAACAGGTTAGCCAGAAGCCTGCAAAGTCAATTTGGGTAGGACAAGTTCTCCTTTGGGACCTCTCAGGTCTCTTCTATAGTTCTTTTGACTAAGCCTTCCTTGCATGACTCATCTAAGGTACTCTAAAGGTTCTTCACTGTCAGCACTTCTGTCTGGTCTTAGCTGAAAGATAATTAAAAGGAAGAGAAGCATTCTAACATAAAACTGAATGTAAGTCCAAGAACATTTTAGAAAAGTGCTTGCTTAATGGATGAATTAAAGTCAGTAAAATTTCCTGAGTGGGGGCAACTATTGAGAGATAAATCGTTTATTGAAAAGACAGACTGATTAGCTTTGTCTATCTCAGCAGGGCATTAGCAGAATTGATATCCCCAAAAATGCATTTTTTTCCTTCATAGACAATTCAGAATCCTGTTGGCCAATATCCTGTCATCCCATTAAGATGTATATACACTCATTCCAAACCAACAATATGACGGAAGTTATTACTGTGAGAAACAGGTTCTCAGTGACTTCATGGATGAAATCTTTTTTTACTCTCATGGAACAGACCTACCTGATGTGATGCTGGAGTTGCCTGAGGAGGCATGCGTCTGTCTACATCTTCCCCAACTCAATCTCCTCTAGAAACACCAGGTTTTGCTTAAACAGGCATGTCCAAATAAATATAAAAACAAAAAGAACAACAAAACCAAACAAAACCACAAATGCTAGCCCAGTTCAGAAGAAGCTGTCATAAAGTAACAAAATAAAAGCCAACCAAAACATGTTAGCAATAAAAGCCAACCAAAACATGTTAGCCCACACCATCTTCTGAAGCAGTCTTGACTGTAAACATTTAGAGGAAGGATTACAACTTATTATGCAGCTGATGCTGAAATAATCAACATGCAGTGAGTAGGCAAAGGTTGGCCATGGAGAATGCTAACTACTTATTAAGAGGACTACATTTATATCCGTTAGGCTAGGTTAGAAGCAATGCTTTACACTATACTTTTGAAAATCACAGATGGCACTCATGATACTATACAATATTTCAGTGGATTTTGTCTCATTTTTTGAATCTTAGACCCATTTGATTTTCTGTTCTACAGAGTGAGGTTCAAAAAAAATCTCCAGCTCTGTCTTTTCCATTAACTAAATATATATATATATAAAAAGTGGAGCTAAGTTTTTAAAAATAAAAATAAGATTCTCCTTAGTATTTGAAGAGAGTTGTCATATGGGTTGACAAAATTCTGGGCTGCTTCTCTGTCGAAGTCATTTCACAACTATGAAAGATGAAAAAATAATTAGTTTAACAAGTTTTTCTATATTATTCTTTATGAATCATTCACAATTTCTCAGATAAGGTTGTTATTTAAAGTCTTACTTCTCTGAAATATGTATTTAGAAGTCTGGGATTATTCAATATTTAAGAGCGTTCCTAGTCTTGGAAGAGATGCAACACTCAGAAGCTGTTTCTGAACAGATAAGGAACAGCTAAGAGTAAAGACCTGATGCTAAGCCAATGTTTAATAACTTATTTTCTAGAAATATTCTCAAAAAGGCACTCAATTTTCTGAAAAGTCATTCCAAAATTCTATTTTTATATTAGTATTTTCAAAACCAAAAGCCCCTAACTAAGGATTCCAAACAAGCTGAAACCAAAAGTTAAATTAAAGATCAGACTTATTCACAGGAAATATTTCTATCTTCCTCTTAGCTATTCAAAGACAAAATGTGACTTCTATTTTGCAAACTAACTCAAGAACATGTATGTTCATCTTATTCAGAGTTCCAATCACTGAATTAGGAAGTAATGGAAGCAAAAAAACTCAGTGCCTGAATTTCTCAGTTTCCATTCCACCAATATCTGGATTACAAGAAGCTCTTGCTGAACATCATGAAGCTGCCTGATAACCAAAATGCAGAAAAAGTGAGGGCAAAATATCCTTGCAGTAACTTCCTTATTTGCTCCCAGCATCACCGTGGTTTTGCCAGTGTCAGTCCCAGCTTCCCATATGCCTGTTTCTCCCACAAAAAAGCCTCTGCACTTTCTTTGACACCATGTCCTATGAATAGAAAGCCCTCCCTGGGACGATCAGAAAAAAAACAGCTTTCTCCTCTGTATGATTCCCCGATGATTTTATAGTTTAACTATTGCAATTGGGATGATGTAACACAACGCAAAACAAACAGATGGGCAAGAGATGTAAAGCATGGCCAGGCCTAAACTGGAAACCATCACTGCCAGAAGTGTTGTGGGGCTCACAGCTGCTGACATCGCTCCTGGGATGCGTGAGCGCTGAAGCTTTGCTGGCAGCTGTACTGCTGGCCGAGGTTTGCAGCATGTGGTTCTATTTAGGTGCCACAAGCTGGGCTTTGTTTGCTTACTCCCTGTTTACATGTGCCTGCATGCAAACCTGTGGAGATAAAAGGTAATTCTGGTTGCTAACACCCTGTTGTGTAGATCAGGCGTGTTTTCCTACACTGGAAGAATGCTCTGAACAAATGGGATTTTCTAATGAGGCCTGTTTACTCTGTGACTGCAGCTTAGAGATCTGGAGATATCATTTCCTTGGGCTTAATTGAGAACTGGTAGCAACCTAGCTACAGGAAAATGGAGCTCAGAAGGGAAAATTAGCAGACTGCTCAATGGTAGGAGGGTTTATTTAAATCTCACTTGGACATCTCTAATATTAAACAAAGGGAATTCTGTGATGGTACTGAAGAAAAACAATCAGTCCCAGTCCAATTTCTTTCTTACTTATTATCTACCACACTACCTTTATGTGACAGAAAGTGCAATTCATCACTAATATAAAAGCAGAGAACCAGAGACATTTCTCTAAGGAAAAGTAATTCTAACAATGAGGAAATGTTAGAAGACACAACTATTATAAACTGATACAAGTGCAATGATAAACCACAAGGGCGAACCAAGTCCTCAAGAACTAATTGCCTACTCTCAACCCATCACCCCACAGACTGCAACTGGGAAATGCTGTTTCTGCAGCAGTTATGGCCTAAAGGCCCGCAAGGAATGCCAGAGAGACTGAAATATGTGTCTGAAGCGACCAACTGAAAAAGCTGAAGAAGTGCAGTAAGTTCCAGCCCCACAAGCAGTTTCAAACAAGCATAACCAATCCAAAATGTAAATTACCTTCTTGCTTGAAGAGGATACTGAATAGCTCTACAAGACTAAAACGAGGAACCTCACTGGTGAGAGGAATGCCGTGAAAATGCCTATCTCTAGAGGCTGAAACAAAGTACTATAAGTCTGGGTTATTCATAGGTATAGAAGTTCAAAGCTATTATGGGAACAGGAGAGGATTTCAGGAGAGAAGAAATACTGAATGCATATTTATTTCCAGCAGAGCAGGGTTTGTAGGATCTACAATATCAGGATAAACATCTGCCATGCTTTGAAATGGATGAATGCAAACAAAGATTTTTATTATGATCATTATTTCTTTGATTCCTTCACTGAGATTTATATTTTATGGGTTAAATATAAAAAACATAGATAAAGGCAGGTTTCTCTGCATTTCTTCTCCCAAACTTAACTCTGTATTTTAACAAGCTTGAAAATTTCATTCCAAAGTCTAACGAGGTAAAACAGTTGAATTACACAGTTATTATCAGCAAATTGGTCCACTTCCAATTATTACTCAGGTGTCAGGAGACATGAAAGGACTTAATTGACAAAGCAGGAGGATAAAATGATCCGTACACATCTTACTGAGGCTTTTTTTTTTCTGACTATTGATGCAAAGACGATGGAAAAATTTACACAATTGCTCCCAAAACTAATCACAGACTTCGAGGCAGAAGACATCATCAGCCACAGTTCCTACTCACAAGCACCTCATCAATGATTTAACATGACAGAGAGGATTGCAGCTTCATTATCTGGTAATATTTTATTTATTCATATTTAATTACTGCATATCGTAACAATTCAAAACTTGACTGCGCTGCAGAAGATGAGGGAAAGAATGAAGCTGTTATAGTGGCTGCTGTGCTAACACATCTGCTTCACAGACCTACAGGGATTCACTGAGCCACAATACATAATAAAAGTGAAAAAACACTTATATTCTACAAATGAGTTACAAATTCTCCACATTAAAATTGGGTGAAATAAACAATAATGTCTTAACAATTCATGTAGCAGACACGAAGAATCCTATTTATCTTCATTATATGCTGAGAGTGTTTGGACCAAAATCCCCAATTTAGGTGAACCATGAGGAGGATAAAAAATGATGGCAGGGAAAAAAAAGTAACATGACAAATTAGCAGAACCAAACCTCTCCCCCAGTGGGAGGGAGAGGTGAAGGCCAAAGGGTAGATTAATCTTGCTGTATCATATGGTCTTGATCTTAAAAATTTCTCTGCATGTTTAGCAGAAATCACACGCACAATGGGGAGACTTTGAAAAGATCAGGAGCCAGTGCAGATTAAGATGAAATGGGGCCAGATCCAAAAAGCCGTCAACCTCCCACCCTTTCCTGCAGACTCCCATGTGGGCAGGAGATTGTTTCATGGCTCCAAAGTGCTTGTCTGTGCTGAGCTTGTTGATGAGTATTCTTGCTCTCTGCGTCTCTGGTGGAGGAGGAAAGTTTTGACTTCTCTTTTCACAGAAGCCTAAGCTGCAGCTGTGGACACAGGTCTTTGGGGTTCCAGAATTAAAATGTGCAGAACCTGGCCAGTTCAACCATAAAAAAGTGGATCCACACTCATAACAAAAAAAAAATAAATAAATAAAATAAAATAAATGGAATTTTTGAAAAGGAAAAGAAATGAAAAATTTTCTAAGATCAGTTTAAAAACAGAAATATGAAAAAAAAAAAGGCTCAAGAAGATGATGATCAGGTTATTGCAGCTTACCAACTTACTGAGTGTCATCTGAGTCACAGCAATTATCTGCATATATCCATGGTAAAAGTGAGTAAATGCAACGTGGCTTAGCTGAGCCTACAATAAAGGAAGATTCAATTATGTGCACATGGACAATTACTACAGCTCAGCTGATGTGTGATTGCTTTTCAAGCTACTGAAATTGCTTCTGTGTCCAAACCTAAAATCTACCAGCCAAGCAAATAATTTAGAATTAAAAAACTGATTGTTCAGTGTCTTAAATTCTTCTGCACATTCAGTGAAACTCCTGATCACAAGAAACGATGAAAGAATCCTAAGAAGTCCATGCGATGTAGTTAGCATTGACCTGAAAATTCAAATATATCTAGTTTGAAAACTGTTTGACTAACCTGCTTTCAGAGCATTTGGGTACAAGGCATAAGTCCATCCACACAAATCTAACAGCAGTGTTTTCACTCTCCTTTAAGATAAAAGATAATTTGTTCCATGATTTATGATCTCACTGACTTCCTGTATTGAATTAGGCAGCTGAAACAATTCCTACCATCCTGCCAATTATTCTTGATATGGTTACATACACACACATACACCGACTCATACATTTTACTTCAATTAATTGTTAGTATAATTGAATAATTTTATGAAAAAGGGTTAAACATCAACAAATAACAAACTATTCCAAACATCTGCTCAGAACTTTTGTAATACTGAACATGCAAAGCAGGCCAAATGTAAACACTAACATAATTCCCAATCCTACAATGGCACAACCACTGTATTAAGTAACTGGAGAGAAGCCTCATGTCAGTCAGGTATTATGCATCCCTTAATTATGAAGAGTAATTTAACAAATACATTTATAGCTATTGCTACTTTTTTTTCTCTGTTTCCTAATTGGATTACAAGTCTGATTGCTCTTTCAGTACTACACAATAAATGTCTACCAATCAAATCGTTACACACTGAACTATTCAGAACCTTTCTTTTCCTCTCCATATTTTTTTTTTCCTGCAACCACAGCTCTTCACTAGATTCCCTCTGATATTTGTATGTGTTTGAATGAAATGGATTGAATTTTACCTAATGCAATGCATATGTTTACAGCACATGGTGTGCGCATGCTCCATTGTTAAAATACTGAAGAACTGAACTGGCATCTATGAAAGTTTTACTGTTTCTGATTCTTGCTTCCTCTTCGATTTTCCCCCCCTCAAGTCCAAGTGGAACATCTGGGTACACTAGATTAAACAATAGACCCTTTATTTGAAGAAAATTCACAGGAAACATTAAGATTTTCTTAAATGGAGAGGCGAGTACATGGGAGGGAGGACAGGAAAATGTCAAGGAACCGAACTGAAACCTCTGTTTCTTGGGGAAAGAAATTTAAACCCATCACCAATGGGTTTGTTCCACCAATCATACCAGTCTTAATGAAGTAGGCTATAGGATAACAGTCATGGCTGCTTGGGGTTCCTCCGTCCCTCACATACTATACCTTCTCTGTCTTTTCCCTCCTACAGGGAGGAGAAAAAAAAAGATAGAAAATCTCAGGTAAACAGGGAGGGATGAATGAGGGAAGAAATTCTCACTTTCCATGAGAAAGCCTTTCTTCAAGGCTTTGTAGATGAACAGTAATTTAAAGACGCAAAGAAGAATTAGGTGTTTTATTTTTGTCTTTTTCTGCACAACTTTCCATGTGTTCATGCATCTTAAGAGGATACAGGCTACATTTGTGTTGTTGTTCCTTAAGTTGCACCTCAAAGAGAATAAAGGAGCTAATAAAACCTGGAGAAATTATACAGAGAATGTACATTGTTTCCCAGTTCAACTTGATGAAGAAGCTTTTTAGGTGAACAGAACTCGGTTTAATACAACACGTTGCTTCACACTGCAATAAATGAGCAATTAGTTTCATTTTAATCTTTAGGTTACTTTAAGTAATATGAAAAAATCCTATAGAATTTATTTTACATGTTAGTGTTGTAGCTTCTCTCCCTTCCCTCATCCCAAATCTCAAAGATTCAGTCCCCAAAGCTAACTGCAGATCTTCTATATCTGGATGCAATTGTATCTAACAAAAGATTTCTATATACGTAGGTCTCTAAATATTTTATGGCTCCCTTAGCAATTTGAAATGGAAAATAAATCTCTATGGAAGCAACAGAATTGCAGCATAGCAGTGTACAGCTAATCTCAACACGATTAATTTTATATCTCAGGCAAAAGCTATTTTTCTCTTTATGCACGTAGGGGGTGGGAAAATATGTGGTGATTATACTGTACTGGTACTATAGGTGGGGAGAACACCTACATAAAGCAAAAGCCTTATGCTTCACTTAACTTCCCTGGCTTTCTTCTACCATCTACTAAGCAACAAAGGGGAACAATCTTACCTGCTTTCACCTTTTCAACTAAGAATATTTATCAATTGCTTTAAGCTGTTATCAACTGTTGGGCCTAGATTCACATTCTGAGACTCAGCTCAGGAACTACATGAGCTGGATTAAGAAATATCCCTGCACCCATCCTCATGAAGCTTGACTTGCCCAAGCTGAGTAATTCTTCTCTAAGATTACTGGTCAAAATTCACCATCATTAGAACAAGTCTGCATGAAAAACAGAGTTATATATATAACTTGCACAACATGATTTGAATAGAGTTACAACCAAGGGACTATGACATACTATACTCACTTAGGATGTTCTTAGATTATACTTAATTCTTAGATTATATGTAAAAAAGCTTCTATCTAAATCTCCACTTTCTCCTGAATTTCCTTAAATAAATCATTATACATATGTCTGCAGTGATAGTTTAGACTTTTTTAATTATGAAGGTTTATTTTTTTCTCTTAACATATGAAAAAGAAATTTCCATATACATCTTATTTAATGGGGATGAGTGAATGCTTAAGTATCTGCCTTCCTTGAATGTTCCAAGCTTGTAATTAAGCTTGGGTTTTTTGGGGGGGTTTTTGGGGTGTTTGGATGGGGTTTTTTTGGAAAAAAAAGTACCACCAGCTTAAATAGGAAATTCTGGGGCTCACTCCAAAGACCGACAAAGTTAAAGCACAACAGATGAAAAAAAAATTACTTGAAAGATCTCAATGCAATACGGTTTCTCCCATTTGGGTAAGTACATCAAAAGCTCACAATTATTTAAAAGAAAAAATAATAGCTTTCATCTGTAAGAAGCAAGGGGAATAAAATTTGGTTGGTATAATTTTGGTTCAAAGATCAGTAACATCTCAAAGTGAAGTTTATATAAGAAATGTAATTCCCAAGAAATTTACAGGACACAGAAATTTTGGCTTCATTACAGTATTCCAGAATGTCCTTAACTGCACCGTAGAGCCAGAAACAAGATCACTGTCTACCAGCATCTCATCACTTCTTGAGGCTTATTCTGTCTGTCACCTCTATCCCCTTGTGCTGGGAGTACGTGGGGGTTTGGTTTGTTTTTGTTTTAATGATACACCAAGGCAGCGAAGGAGTAGGAAGGGAAATTGGAAAAGAATAATGTATGAGTTAACAGGAAAGATATTACAGTGGAATATGTGATCAACAGTGCAAAACCCAAAAAGGATCAAGGAAAAAAAATGTAGCAAAGACTGTGATCTTGATACGAATGGACAAACTGAGAAATCGTATTTGATGGGCTGGAAACATGAGCTGAAGTACACAGAAATGATCACAAATTGAAGATCTGAGAAGATTGTATGAGGGAAAGAATCCAGAGACAGCTGTAAGAAAGGTGCTGCCCTGGCAAAGGAGAAGTCCATAGTGAAGGACAAACACCAGTCCTGGGTACATCCAAGTTCACATTCAGAAGACTGCTACAGTTTAACACAGTAGGGGTAGCTCAGCACCAAACAGCTGCTCACTCACTTCCTTCCCCACCAGTGGAATGAGGGAGAGAATAGGAAAAACCCAATGAAGTAGAATTTGTGGGTTGAAGTAATGATAATTATTCAAAATAAGTGATGCACAGCACAGTTGCTCACCACTCACAACCAATACCCAGACAGTCCCCGAGCTGTGGCTGCCTCCCCAGCCAATTGCCCCTCAGTTTTATATTTTTTTCATATGATGCCATAATAGTATGGAATATCCTTTCAGCCAGTTTAGGTCAGCTGTCCCCTGCCAGCTCCTTCATTGGCAGGACAATACAAGAAGCTGAGAAACTGAAATGTCCTTGTCTCTGTGCAGCACTGCTCAGCATCAACTAAAACACTGGTCTGTTATCAATGTTGTTTTTCTCCTAAAGACAAAACATAGCATCATATCAGAAACTACAGAGAAAAGGACTACTCTGTCCCAATGGGAACCAGGACAAAGACTAAAAGCACCAAATTTTCTACTACAATTCTTGTTATTATAGTGTTACCACTGCTTTTGGCATTACTTTGAATCTGCAAGATCATCACACATACTCACTGAGTTCTACAGTTAGCAGTCACAATACATCAGAAAAGTTTCCATTCATCACCATTGTTAACATCAGTATTGTTTCAAATGCCTGCATTATGAGAAGGGGCACTAAAGAGACAGGTTCAGGATAGATGCAACTTACTTTTTCAGTTTAAAGACTGACTTAAAACCTTAAAAGGATCGACTTCTATTTCAAGCTTCAGATTTAATAACACGATCTGCAATACTATAAATTATCTTCCTACTTCTAGACCTTCTAAATGCTTTTGAGTGTTGTGTAACTTGCTTTTAAAATTACCTTTTCTTGAACAGTTCAAACATCAAGCTATGTAAAGTCATAACAGATAAAATGTTTTAATACAACAGATATTTTTGTTTTTACCAAAATTAGCTCATATTCCTAGATCTTGATAACACGTTGAAAATTTTTTAAAACCTTCATCATTTTTTTTTTTTTACCATAAGTGATGTTCAATAATTCTATCGAATTTTATTATTTTTGCTTTGAGAATTTATATATTCAGACATTCATGAACACCTGACTCTTGTGAAGACTTAGATCCCCAGGCTATTATTTGCATGAGAAATCCTACCTAGCACAGCTGCATTACTCTCTAGACACTAAGCTGAACAGATATCTCAGTGTAAACATGCATTGTTGTTTCTGCTGCTGTAATTAGTAGCCTTACTCAATCTGCATTTTTAAAAGAAAATGGCAATTTAATTTTTTTGTACATCGACTGAAATGCATGTCAAGAAATGCACAAAGAAACACTAAATTATTCCACTCTGTGACTCATATTTGCAACACTGCCACATTTAAAAGATGTTTGGTACCAAGAACTTTTGTTTCTCTTTAACTCACGTGTATAATGGTGCCTAAAGCACACCATCAGCCCTCCTTTCTACTGCAAAACACATTATTGGGATTACATTAAGTGGAACATTACAGTTCACTTCAACCAAACATTCAATTGAATGTTATAGTTGAAGCTGCTTGATACCTCGTTATAAAATGTTGTTTACCAGTTGCTTAAAAATACCACGAAAACCAACTTTGTGGATTGAAATTCCATGTTGGCTGCCTGTTCCCAGGGTGATTTACTCAATTTGCAAGTCCTCAACTGATTCTCAAATCTTAGAGAAGTTTAGGAAAAAGTTTATTATAATTTGTCAGGATGAAAGAAGTCTGAGTAAGCAGGGATAGAACAGACCTGAAAACACCTGATTCCATAAAAACTTTTTTGTGTGTGTGATTTACACACGTATTCAGAAAAGAAAAACTCTGGACAAAAATTCACACCTTTAGAAGTGAATATTTATGTGAATAAAAGACTTCAGAAGTCTCTGGATCTTACAGGGATGGTTTATGAAGGTCCTGCCTGCACCCTGGAGAACACACCTCTACAGCTTTTACCCATGGAATGCAGGGGTGCTGTGGCATGCTGTCCAACCAGCACTCAATATCTTTCACCCAGAGATGTACGGGGGTAACATATCTTTTCAGTTACCTTTCCTGATAGCCACAGGCTACTGATGCTGCAGGCACAGAAAGCGGAGCTGGATGCTCAGTGTCTTGCACTTTCAGCGCTGACTGTTAGCAATGTCAGAGGAAGGAAAAGCAGTCATGCTGAAACAGTGAGGGAAGCAGATCACAGTGAAGAAAAATGTACTTTCAAAAGCAACATAACTTCTGAATTTTCACAATACTTCTTAACCCAATCTAATATTTTCAAGTATCATTACAAGAGGCTTTGGATAAAACGTTTATATGTATTTTTAAGTGTGCTTATATCACATATAGATGTTTAGAAATATTTTACCAAGTAACAAACAATAATGAAAGAAAGTACTTCTGAGATAAAAAACATAACAAAACTGAAAAGAAATCCTCCTGAGGAAGTGGGAATAAAATCCCTAAAAGACAGAATCTGCACAAAGGCCATTACAGTTTTGTTCTCATTTGTGTGCAACACACACATGCACATCTGTCTGGAAGGCAACTTTTAGATCTTTCCTTACACTGTATCTGCTCCTATCACAATCTATTTTTAACTATTTCCACACTCTATTTCTGTTTTTGTCCTTCCCTATCACAGATGCACACTGCCACTCTGCTGGTTACAACATGAAGTTAGACGAAAACAAGCAAATCAGCAGATTCATTTGGAGATCCTTTGAAGGTAAAAGACATGTTGGAAAATGTAAGTACAAAACACCTTTAGCAGCATGCTCTAACAGCTTCACACTAGCATTCCTAGGCAATGTGGATCACCTTTACCCTCTGACGAGGTGAGCCAAAGAAGGGCCAGCTTGTAAACTGTGCGTAAAGCACATCTGGAATTGCCACACCACATTTGCTAATTAATCTCTTTGCATATTACAGCTGAAGTATCTAAGAAAATAACACAAGTAATATATGCAAACGTTGAAAAAATAAATGAGTCTTCAAACCTATTTTAAAAAAATTCTACTAACAGCTAACCAGCCCCAGACAGTTTTGTTTTCATTTTGCTACAGCTTCTCTATGAAGTTACAGCTTCTAGCTAATCCATGCGCTGTTTCATACCCCCAAGGATCAGATATTTAAGTCTGAGATTTTAATTAGAGCTCTGTGGCTTTGAAATACCCAGGAGACATATATTACTGTTACAATTCATTCCATTTCTTCTTTCTTCATTACTGGGTTTGCAGATCACAGGCAAATCTAAAGTAAATTAGGTCAACTTCAGCTGCAATCGCAATGGTGACAGGCGCATATTCTGCCTAGTTAGGCACTTCTAATGCACAAACTATGTGGGGTTTAAACACATCCAGAGTGGGAGACCTGACAACAATACTACTTCAAATGATAAAAGCATAGCAAATGAGTCCTGTCAGAGGAAGAATGAAATCAAACTTTTAAAAGCTGTGTTTTGGGATGAAGATCTCATTTTTCTCCCATCTCCCAGTTCTCAGTGCATGAACAGTTGCCATGTCAGTATACTGTATACTGTAATGGGACATTACATATATCCAAGAATTACTTTGACTTATTTGTCCAAATATTTACTATGTTATTATAAGTGCTTCCAGCAACCTAAAATGCTAGCCACAAACAAACAAACAAACAAACAAACAAAACCCATGGAATTTCTGTCCTAAGGAATTTTAAGGGAAATAACAACCGAACATCCTTAATCAGATCTACAGTTTCAGCAAGACTTATCTATTTCCAGCATTCTGAATTCATTCTTAATGAATAATGGTGTGAAGGAGACTCTGACAAACAATAATCTGCAAGGTTTCTCTGTGGTCTTTCATATCCTGTTGTCTCATTTAGGTCTTGAAAGAATTAATCTGGCGCAGTTTCAGGCTTTAAGGATTTGTCATTGTCTGAATATCCCATCTGAACTCACAAAAATTCCCATTCTGTACTATACTCACATACTCCAGCTACTCTGACATTAAACAATTCAAAGAAGTCCACTGAACTACCTCTGTATTACAAGCAATTCTTGCTCTACACTTGTGTCTCTATCAGTACGTGTCTGTCATCTGTAAGTTCAAATACGTAATGAGCACCAGGATCAAATTTGGAGTCAGAAATAATAACATCATAAAAGTAGAAAGAGGAAGTACTCAATATCATACTTCACTAAAGATGAAAGCTGTTAAATCACAATGCAGCACAAATTGTATTACAGACCAATGCAATAAAAATCCAGGGATTGCAAAACAAAGCAGGATTCGCCCCTAAGACAGCAAAAATCTATAGTATCAAGGAACTTCTTATTTTAGCTAGAAAACTATGCCACTATCTCTGCAAGAGTTAACCACTTCGACCTAATCTAGAATCAAACTCTGGGGTTTGATTCTACGCTTATCTGAGGATGCATTAATAGGATTAAGATGACAAAAAAGCATGTTCTTCACAAACCTTTGAGTCATTTGAAACTGAGAACTTTTTAGCCTAGTCTTGGAGTCCAGAGAAACAGTAGCTTGTAAGAATCTCAGCAACACAAGTCTTGAGTAACATGGCTCCTGTAATAAAGGATCTGCTCATCACCAACTCTTGAATCATTTCTTAAAATTCTAACCTCTATCATTGAATGGCAAAGCCTTTGGTCCTTTTCAAAGATTCTTCACTCCTCAGACCAGTTACCAAAGAGCAATGGAGCAAGAACTGTATTATCTCTGGTAAGGCTACATGTTACTACTGCCACAAAAGCTCCAAAATCTAAATGCAAATTACATCTCTCAACCTGACCTAAACTCTAGAAACTCCAGGCATAAGTGGGAAGATGATTAAGTTGTGCACTCAATTACTATGAAGTAGAATGTAAATAAAAGTACAATATTTCTGTTAGGTTTTGGTATTTTGTTTTCTCACTGTTTGAGCATGTATTTCTTCAAATTATCTGTAACACATTTTTGGACTTTTTTTTTTTTTTAAATACCAGTGCCCCATTAGACTGCAGGAACATCTAAATAAATGCTGTTGTACCACTGTTACTGGACAAGGCATGATTATATAGTTTGAAAGATCATCATTCTTAAGTACACAAATTACAGTTTTCTACTTAATTTGTTTCTTGCAACAGAAATTACTTAACATTGAAAACAGGCTCCAAAGAACTGCTAACAAAGCAATCTGACTCACAGAGAAACATAAAATAAAGATCATAGAATTCTAGAAACACTTTTAAAAACTTAGGGAAAAAAATTTACTTCACATAGCATGACAGAAATTGTTTTATCAGTTTTCTAAGTAAAAGTAACCCTTAATTCTGTTTGTCTCTTAGACACTACCACTAAAAAACAGGCACTGCACTAACAGAAGATGATCATTTTATAGTTAATGCCTGTAAAATGACAACAAGTTCATTGATAATATAGACAGAGATACATATAAGAAGAAAACTGAAGTACTGGTGTAATTAAGGAGCTATAGCTATTTTGGCTTATGAACGTGACTTGAGAAAGTCTGAAGCTTCCTATGGCTGGATCTTCATTTCCGAAGTTCGAGGTCCCTTCGCTCTTGAAGTGGATTCGGGAAGGTAAGCCAGGGTGGCTCACTGTGTGACAAAGTGACATGGGACTTGCCCATGACAGCCAATGGGGACAGCACAAGTAAGCAAGTGCACACACAAGGACACCTTGTATCCTCTTCCTAGCAGTTAGATAATTAAATTTAACAGATGACACTTAAGGTTTAGTGTCTAGATGTTTTTTTCATAGATGGTGGACAAAGGTACTGCAAACAAACCGAGGAAGCAGGGAGATGATTAGGAGTGCTTTTCCTGCTCAGGTATGCATCCTTGCTTACAAGCCTGCAGACATATGTACCTTCTCAATGCTCATCTCTTCAGTTTCATGCCTCCTGCATTCCTGCATGCAAAACATCAGAGCACTTGTTTTGGAGGCGAAAAATATGGCCTAGTGCCAGTGAGAAGTAGACTATTTTAGCGGAGTAGGAAGTCATTCATTTTGATACCTACTATAGCTCAATCAGTGCATGGGGTTTTAGACTAATTATAGATCTGTACATGGCAAGAATATCAGGTACCTTGGAACCCTGTCAAAAATGTTGGATTTTCAGAACTATCTTCCTGTGTACCTACAGTACTCACCATGAAACTACTGGCATGTTTACTCTGCATTTCTTGTAGGTTTTCCACTCATCTTGTTCTTAAGTAAACATCATCCAATCCACTTAAAATAGCATGTTATATCACAGGGGATAAAAAAAAGAGACAGATTCTTTTCACACCATTCTCTCCATCTTCACTATGAAAAGTCCAACTCACCAACCCCAATCACACACTCATCTAAATAAAGCAATTATTCTAAATTACACCTGGGTAACTGGTTTGAATTTGGTTTTGGCTAGTAGGAACATATAAGTAGTGTAGATTGCTTGTAATAGGTAGGGAAAAAGACATGAAATTCTTAAAACGTTGCTGAAAAATGAAAAGGTGTTATAATAGCCACATTTTTTCTCCATTAACACACATGTTATGTAAGTGTCCGCTGCAGCAGGTCTGGTTTTAAAGAAAGTTGAACACTGTCTCTCTTGCACTAAATAAACTTACTTAATGTGCCTCACAGAGTTCAGAATACTGCCTCAAATCTGCTGCAATAGAGCACTGCAACTTATTAGGCAGCAATTTTTAAACAATAACACCATAAAGTGATGTGGTCTGAAGGAATACAACCACCAGGTATCCTAACAGCTATTTAAAACAGCAACGTTCTTAGCATACCCTTAAGAAAACAAAAGGCATGCCTACAGTTTTGAAATTTTTAATCAAATTTTCCTACATAAAAAATTACTCCGCTGTGAAATAAGACAAATATCAAACCAGCTGCCGCATAAAGTGTGTACGAATGGACAAGAGAAAAAAAGGCAAAACTAGAGATTCAGTTAAATGCAGAGCTTCTCAGCATTCTATTTTCACAGACTAAATGCTTATGCTCAGAACAATTAAGCACTGCACTCTTTAAAGCAAACCGCTTTTAGGCGCTGGCGCTAAAAGCGCATTCACACCTGCACACATCTGCTTCACACATTGACATGTGCTGTGACAGGGACAACAAAGCCTGCCTGCCATCACTGGGCACACACAGCTGCCAGCCCACCCACGCTCCAGTTTGCTGTACCTCCGTGATGGCACTGCTGCCTTCAGGACTCACCGCAACATTGCTTTACCTATCATCAGAAACGCCAGAAATCAGCTTCCAAAGTTCAGAAACAGCACCAACTCCAGGACCGGCTCTAATTCAAACATCCCTAGGCAGCTTTTCCCTCTAATATTAATGGGTTCTCCCTGAATGCTAGCTGGTTCAGGCAATTACATTTTGTATTGATTATTTAGATAAAAGAAAAGTAAACAGGTTTAATCGTGCTGGCAGTGAGCTAGCAGTGGAATAGCTGGAAAATGGAGCTTTACTAAGAACATCTGCTAACGCTGTAACACTTAGGTGTGTGAAGTCCCAGTATTGTCTTTCTCTTCTGAGAAATTTTAAGTATTTGCAGACAGAAAATGCAGTGGGGCTGGAAACTGGCTACAAAAACATTTTTCATTTTGTATATCACAGCGTATTTCAGAAGCTGTTCAGAGGAATGCTCTAAAATATATAGGTGAGGAAATCAACTTTATGAACAAACAATCTGAAAGCACAAAGAGTCTATTTTTCTTGAGTATGTGAAGTTAGATTAATAAAGAAATGACAGACAATCTGTATTAATATCAATTTATTTTGCTTCAAAGGAGGGTACACAGTGTTCAGATTCTGTTACTGAGTATCTTAACAGCACATCAATTTTGTGTCTTCAGCACTAACAGGTCTTACCTGCACAACACAATATATTGTGCAGCTGATATAAGGTCTATACTCTCCTCTGGGACTGACTGCAATTTTCCTTTCTCCAAATATTCTCCTTTGACAGGTGCTTTCCTCAAATGACATAATTCATTTTTTTCCTCCAAATACAGAGCCAAAATACTGAAATAGCAGAACTGCCATTACTTAACATTTAATATCATCCCTTTGGTTCATTTTGGTTTTTTAGTCTCCCACATAGCTAAAAACTTTTATCAAATTCTATTTCTTTCACAAGATCAAAATCAGCACACTTCGGGCAAGAGTTATTACGTGTGCATTTTCAAGCATAGATTTCGGTACAGATTTCTTTACTGACTCGTTATTTTCTGCCATTTGTAGCTGGATCCTTAACAGCAGCACTCTGGACAGACAGGAACAAGCCTAAGACAGTCTCTAATTTAGAGAAATTCTAAATCTCCTGTATGGGCAGGTCCTCAGTCTCTGAAAGCACCATGAACTTCACTGATTAATCCTCTTGATTTTTTACACTAACCTCTCTTAAAATAATTTTTTTAAAAGCCTTAGTTGCTGGATGGTTTGATTTTCTTTTCTATTCAACATAAATGAAATCGATACATGATCACAAAATCTATTGCTCCAGGACAGCTGTTCCCTACATCTTTTTTATTAACAGCATTAATCTAGAAAGACATTGCGGTTTATAGGTTCACTGTACAAATCTATTAAGTTTTGACAAATAGAATCTCAGAATCACAGAACTGTAGAGGCTGGAGGGGACCTCCAGAGATCATTGAGTGCAACCCCCTGCAAAGCAGGCCCCTACAGCAGGCTGCGCAGGAGGGTCTTGAATTATCTCCAGGGAAGGAGTCTCCACAAACTCCCTGTGCAGCCTGTCCAGTGCTCTGCCACCCTCACTGTCAAGTTCTTACGCACATTTGTGTGGAACTTCCTGTGCTCTGGTTTATGGCTGTTTCCCCTTGTCCTATCACCACACACCACTGAAAAGAGGTTGGCCATGTCTCTTTGACTCCCACGCTTAAAATATTTATAAACGTTAATGAGATGCCCTCTCAGTCTTCTTTTCTCAAGGCTGAACAGACTCAGGTCCCCCAGCCTTTCCTCTTAGGGCAGAATAAATGTTCCTAGTTAGTATTAGCAGGATTTGTCTCTGATCTGCATCTAGGAAACATGAAGCATCTCAGAATACATCAGTATTTCTCCCTCTGGTAAAAGCTACAGAGCTGTCTGTATCCAGTCTCAGCTGTGATCCCAAAAGATTCCCATGAGAAGAACTACCTTTTCCAAAGAGATTTTAAAAAAATAAATCCAGTTTTATTTGTGTAGGTTTGTCCTTATTATTAAATGCTCATGGATCATTTCAGGCAACTTATTTTATTCCAGAGTTAGGCTCCTCAGGCTGTATTCCCCCAGTCCATCTTTTTTTTAAGCAGAAAAATATATATGCTGCCTTCCAGCCCTGCAATAACAGCAACTACCACTAAAAAAATTACTCTATTACAGTTTCTCATGTCACCTATTCTTTAGGCTGTGTTGTTAAAACAGAAAGAGCATCCTAAATCATAGAAATATTTTTTAATACAGCTTCACTGTTCTCCTGCAGGAATTTTTCTTCCTTAACACTGCATCTTTATCAGAAGCAGCCTTGCTCTGTAAGCTGTCTTCTCCTTTCTGCACAACAATCTTAACAGTGAAAAATTTCTCCTTACTATTTCAAAGTAACAGGAAAAAAAAAAAAAAAGCAATTCCAGTTTTTGTGTCCTAACCACCACTTAGTAATAATTAGCCACGTTTGGAAAACTTTTCTTGACCCAGGTCGTTCAGTTAAGAGAAAGAGTTCTCAGGTTAGCTCCCTTCAATACATTCTAAGTCCCTAGAGGACAGTCTTCCAAAAGAAAAAAACAAGTGTAATAATGCCTTCAGAACAAAATTTTAAAAAAGCTCTGACTGAAGAATAAAAGAATTCAAAAAGCAGCTCCATGACCTACCACCTACGGGTGTTCAGTTCCATGGCAACGTGAGACTTCCTAATGATTACTCAGCCTTATATTACTTCATGCATAATATTAGCATGCAATCCTCCTGCAGCGAGCTACACTAAGAATCAAGTTTATTCGAAGGTGACTGTTCACAGAAGCAACCTGAACTGTCAAGGTAGCACCTGGAGTTTTTTAAATGGGAAATTTCTGTAGGTTGCATTTTGAAAATAGCAGCATGGAGGCAGTAGTCCAGTATATCTGGTAAACAATTATTTTGGCAACACAGACCATTATACAGAGGCCTTCTACTAGATGAGTTAAACTCTTAATACTTGAATAGACTGATGTTCTCATATCCAGAATCTTATTACATATGTATGTGTTTATAAATATGAATACCTACCACTGATGTACTGTTTCCAATTTTACCACTCTGAAATGCTATCCAGGTTGTTTTTGATTCTCTTTTAGATGCTGTACTGGGGTTTGAAATGATTTTTTTAGAAAAATCTTCTACTAAATATTAAGGATGAATACATTTTCCTTAGACGTCTTCTGAAGGCTTCTGCTTTCTCAAAGCTAATGAACTACATATTTTAAATCACCTCTTTTCAAAAGGTTTTGCCAGTATAAAAGGAGCTGTGGACACTCCTGGCTTTATAAAAAAAAAATGAAGACATGACAGCACTCTGGGCATAGGGCCTGTATCTAGTATGAGAAATAGAAAATTACAGTTGCCAAATTTTAATAACTCAGACCAACTTCATCAACAATGAGTAGAATCTATTCTCAATATAAAATCCCTCTGGCACAATCAATACTATCCAATAAACAGGCATCTCTCCAGGGCATATTCTAGTACAGTTCAGTGGATGGAACATTTCGGTCAGGTTCTCAGACTGAATAATGAAGCACTGATAATGCAGGAACTGCTCATCACAAAGATATTTCATACAAACTCGTAATAACTGGAGAAAATGGAACTATGCTGCTTATACAAAGGATCTCCTAGAACAGGACTACAGGGCACATCTTTTCAGAAACAGATAGGTTTCTAATAGCTTCTTGCACTGGAAAGAACCCACAAGCAATGAAAAATACAAGCATACTTGCCAAGATAACTAGAACTTTATATTCCATTACACCAAATCAAGATGAGGAGAAGTACATAGCTAAACACCTAGGAAGGGTATTCCTAAACAATGCTGAAATTAAACTCCTTTATGCTTGTCACTGAAGTTAACAGCCTTGGGGTAGGGAAGTACAACATACAGCCATCTTCTGTTGCTTCCCTATCTACTGGAACTGGAAAAGCAAAATACAAAACATCTCTCTTAAACAGCATTTTCAAAAGAAGCTGGAATATATTCTGGTTTCAACTGGAATAGAGTTAATTTTCTTTTGAATATCTTGCTTTGGATTCAGGATGAGAAAAATGTTGATGACACACTGCAGAGCTGCACTTAGAATTAAGTCAAGGATGTTTCAGATCCTCATTCTGCCTTGCCAGAGAGGACCAGGGGGTGCACATGAAGCTGGAAAGAGACAACCAGATCAGCTGACACAAACTGTCCAAAGAGATATCCCATACCATATGGCATCATGCTGAGCAATAACACTGGGGAGTTAGTCAGTGAGGAGGCTGGCTGGACACTGGGCAGCATGTGGTGAGCAACTGCACTGCACATCTTGTTTTGTATACTCTTTTATCATTATTCTTATTTTCCTTCCTGTTCTGGCCTATTAAATTGTCTTTATTTCAACCCACGAGTTTTACCTTCTTTCCAATTCTCTCCACCATCACACTGTGGGGGCAATGAGCAAACGGCTGCATGGTGCTGAGCTACCTGCAGGGTTAAACCACCATGGCATATTTGGAAGCTATCATCTTCTCAAGATACACTGAATGGAGCATTTTACAATCTGTGAACTATGCCCAAAGGCTGTAAAAAAAAAAAAAAGTTACTTCCAGGAAAATGGAGATATCATGCAGTCAAATTAAAAGCCCAAATGCCAACAGAATAATATGAAGATCTACCCTGTTATGCCTACTGAATTTCTGTGTTACTCTCCCAGTACTGAAAGTCTGCTTTACAAAACTGGAAAAAAAAATCGGAACTGCACTCTTAGTATTTGGATATACAGCTGAAATATTTATATTTTGGGAAACTATCTTAAAATATGTTGTAAGAAAAATTTCATCTGAACTAATCTGATGAAATCTAAATAACCCTTGGAAGAGTCAGTTCAAAAAATTATAGCACAAAAAATAAAATGAAGAAGTAAAAATATCACAGTATAAAACATTGATAAAAATAAACACATTCTGTCCACTCTGTTATTATTAATAATGCCTATAATGAGTAAAATCTCAAATATATTTAGATAATACTGAGATCAAATTTTTTTTCTTTTATTTAAAACAGGCTTTTATATTCTATTTTATATTATATAATTTTATATTATAAACTTCCAACTAAAAATGCAATTTAATTACAAATCTGTTATTGAGAAAAGCTTTGTATTTTCAGGCCCATAATTTGTAATATTTTAATATTAAAAATAAACATTGTATTTGACAAACGAAGAAATGCACACTCCAATTTCCTAATGCAAATGAAACAGGAATTTCCATCAGCTCTGATGTGCTGATGGTGTCTCATTCATGCTATTTTTAACAGGTACCAAAGAAAGCCAATATTGCAGAAAACATATTGAGGAACATTTGGTTCAGTGATGGGAGCAAACTAGACTCAACTGCTCCAAGAGTTAGGCTCTTTCAATGAGCTACTGTTTCAAGTGATCACGATTTTTCTTCATTATACATACAGGCAATACATTTTCATAAGAAAATGCTGAAAGATGACAACTCTGAAAAAATACATGGCTGGTGAGGAGGTAGGGAAAGAAGAGGGACCACGGCGTAAGCCTGTACTGGAAAGAACTTATGTAATCTTCTTGAAAGCTCAGATGTCTCTGTTCCTGCTTATAAATCTGTCAGTGGGGAGCAAAGACGCATGGTTTAAATGACCAAACCTTCCCTGCAAGATAGGCATAGGCAGAAAAGTGAGAAGCAATGACTTAAATAAGTAGACCTGTAAGACAGAGTAGAGAATATTCAAAGCTTGCAGACAACAGATAAAGAAATGGGCTTGAATAATCAAGAACATGTCTATTAAAAAAAAAGTCATATGTTAAAAAAGAAATCTTGTGCGGGAAAAAAACAGAACAGAAAAAAAAAACAGCATTCTGTGAATGTATTTTCCATGTGAACAGTTCATTCAACAAAAGCATTACAAAAGATTTTCTTTAGTGGAACCCTACGTGATGCTAACAACTATCTCATGATTATGCCAACAGCTGGTTCTCGGCATTTAACTGCACGTCGGCATTCTGTTTTTAAGGGAATGTTGCAACTGCAGGTAAGTTTAACCCAAGAGAAACAAACAAATCTGGCTCATACTACCATTTGGCCGTGCACTTCCCACAACCAGATCTGAGCCACTCACCAGGAAAATGCGTACAGGAGATGTGTACTCTAGCGTGGTTCCTTTGGCTAACAAGTCTATTGTGATCACTGCCGGTCTGCAAAGTGCCTGGCATTTCTCCACAACCAACTCAGGAACATCAGGCACTTTCTAGTGAGTTAGGGTTGTGATTAACAGTTCTGGTCAGTGTGGAGGCCAGTCACAAGCGGTGTCCCTCAGGGGTCGGTCCTGGGACCGGTGCTCTTCAACATCGTCATCAACAACAGACGGTGGCATCGAGTGCACCCTCAGCAAGTTTGCGGTTGACACCAAGCTGAGCAGTGCAGTTGATAAATTGGAAGGAAGGGAAGCCATCCAGAGGGACCTGGACAGGATGGAGAAGTGGGCCCATGAAATCCTAATGAGGTTCAACGAGGCCAAGTGCAGGGTGCTGCACTTGGGTCGGGGCAATCCCAGGTATTTATACAAACAGGGGAAAGATCTCCTTGAGAGCAGCCCTTCAGAGAAGGACTTGGGGGTCCTGGTGGACGAGAAGCTGGACATGAGCCAGCAGTGTGCGCTTGCAGCCTGGAAGGCCAACTGTATTTTGGACTGCATTAAAAAAGGGGTGGCCAGCAGGGAGAGGGAGGTGATTGTCCCCCTCTACTCGGGTCTTGTGAGGCCCCATCTGCAGTACTGCATCCAGGCCTGGGAATCCCAGTACAGGAAAGATCTGGAGATCTTGGAGCGGGTCCAGAGGAGGGCCACTAAGAGGTGGCCACTAAGGGGCAGTTAAGGTTAGATATTAGGAGGAAGTTTTTCACACAGAGGGTGGTGACGCACTGGAACAGGTTGCCCAAGGAGGTTGTGGATGCCCCATCCCTGGAGGCATTCAAGGCCAGGCTGGATGTGGCTCTGGGCAGCCTGGTCTGCTGGTTTGGTGACCCTGCACATAGCAGGGGGGTTGAAACTAGATAATCATTGCAGTCCCTTTCAACCCAGGCCATTTTATGATTCTACAATTCTATGAGTTTGACATAGCAGTAGTAGCAGTGATCTCAGCAACAGCAGAGTTCTATTAGTTTTGTTGAAACTTCACAGTTGTCAGCCTGCTGTGTTAAAGGAATACCCCACTAATGTCCCTACAGTGAGAAGGGCGAGCGGATGAAGACAAGCAGGGACAAAACAAATGGGAAGGAGCTAAGGGTACTGTGCAGGTGGCTAAGATGTGATGATAGCTGGGGGATGACACTGGGGATCTTGAAGTAGGAGAGTAAAGGAGGCACTGGATGCAGATCCATGGGAAAGCAAGCTGCTTTCACTCTGCCCGCTCTGAACAATTAGTGTAAATGGAATATACAACCAGAGGACTAGTCCCTTCCTGCCTTTGTTTCTGCCTCATACACAGAATATGTCTCTAAGGCCCAGCAGTTGATGACATTTGAAAATATCACACTGTGCTGGAACACTTTATATTTATGCCTCTGTTGAAAGCAAAGTTGTATCTCAAAGTCCCTAGAACCCACCATTATTTTCCAATTGCCAAAGCACGACTTTTTGATGAGGGCAGAGTAAGTCAGCCAGCATACCCTTCTCTCCTAAGTCCAGCCAAAAGCTGCTTAACACATCAGTCTTTGTCCTATAAATCCTACAACCAATTTCCCCTTTCTCCCCCCTTTAGGAAGGACAGAGTAATGAAGGTTACAGAAACCTGACAGTTATTAACAGGGATAAACATGATACTCCTGACCCTAACCGCAGTTACTGAATGAGATGCGTGTGCATGCCTCCCAGCACACACACGTGTGCGGACATCACAGGACTCAGATTTTCCTGGCAAGCTGTCTGCTGCTGGCAAGACGATGCAGTAAAACTGCTGGCACCAATATGCTGAGCTGAGAACGAACACAGGCCAGCAAAGTCAAAGTGAAATTAGGTTTCAAAGATTCCAGTCTTAATTTTCCCCTAGAAAAGAGTAATTTTCGTCATTGTTTCCATAGCCATAACATGTGTTCTTGACAAGGGATCTGAAGCTGTTTCTACACTCAGTCATTTTATGTTGGTTACGTTCTGTTTGGAGGCAGATACTGGCTTTGGTCAGTGTAGATTGAAGCTTTTTTGCATGATGCATCTCCAAGGTGATGAATTCTGTCACACTTAGGAGATAAACGGCAATCTTGAGTCGCACAAAGCACACAGCCAACATTAACTAAACATAAAAATAAAGCATTTTTTTAAATTTAATTTTGATATTGCCAAAAACTGTTGCATTTTTATGGTGCTATGAAAGAAACCTCTGTATAAACCAAGATGTTTTCATTTAGGGGCAATCTCTTGGGTTACTTACATTGCCAGATCCTACTTAGGTGCCTAAATAATAGCTGATTGCAAATATTTTCTTGAGTATAGTTCTTAAAGCCTAATCTCTGCCAGCATGAAGCTGAGGGTTATAGAAAAGCATCCTCTAACTTCTTTTCTTCTTAGAAAACTAAACCACCACCAGTTACAGAAAGCCCAGGATTTCTGGGAAAGTTTCCCAGAGCTGCAAGCTAACAATGCCTGAAGCAGTCACTGCCACATTCTACACCATGGAATTTTTTCCCTTACAGGCTGGCTGATGTAATGGTGTGCTTCATTAATAAAATTTTTCTGTGCTTACACTTCCCACAGAACCATCCTATGAAAAGAAAATCATCACTGGTGTTTGACAAAAAAGGAATATTTACTTCTTAATGGTGTGGTCATTCTCACGCATTTTCATGCCTTCTCTGTACTTCTCTTCATGGAAGTGTATGCGACTATCCTATCTATCAATTAGGTCAGAAGTGGAGATGACTGCTAGGAATTATGACAGAGGCGGTGTTTATTGATTCTGTACTTCATGTGATAAGCAGTGTGTTTAATATGAAAACCATCTGTACATCAAGAAGGAGACAAGAAACTGTAATACATAGTGCTGAATGCTTATTTTGCTCTTTGACGGATCTCTAATTAACTTACTTTTCTTAACTGTTTGCCAAAGAGATATGCAATGCCTCTTCCTAAAAAAACATAAAACAGAGAAGAGAGATGATACAAAGAAGGAGCACACCCCCTCTTTCAAGGACAGGTTTGCATCTGCAGTCAAACCAATGAATGGCAGAACTAATTGTTCAACTTAAAGAAGAAAGAATTGATGGCACTTATAACAGTCCACAGACATTTCCTACGAAAAAAGCAATCATCTGTTTTCCATGTTCACAGCAGATAAGAGAAGCAGCAAGGGGCTTCTTATAGAGCAAGGGAATCTCTGGTGAGATAGCTGAAAAAAAAATCTAGGCAAGTTCAATACTGGGACAGAAATTCTGTGGAGGTTACAGAATCCCCATTATCAGAAGATTTTAAGGGGCACACTTGACAAGTATCTCTCACAAAAGAAACAGGCAATGTTAATTCAACTCTAGACAGGATGACTGATTCATTTCTATGCTAGTTCTTCTGAATTCCATCACTTTTAGTACGTGCTGTCGTGTGCTGGAAACAGGATACAGAAAGATGCCTAAGAATGATGCAGACTGATGAGTTCATTGTTGTTTTCCTTCCTGTTGGAATACAATTCTAAAAGCTGGTTCCACAACTTTTAAGAAATACAATGCAGACAATAGGAATCATACCAAGCATGCAGATACCATTTACAAAAGCAAACCAGACATTTCTGGAGCATAGTTCATTCAAACTGTTTTAAACCCTTACCGTCAACTGAATCAATCATTTACCACCTACTGTATCAATAGGTCTACTTACCAAGCAAGGAACCTGCTGGGATGGGCTCAGCTGCTTCTCTCAGCATAAATTACTTAGTTCTAACTAAGATTAATCCCAGTGTAGGCAGATTGAATTTTCAATTTCAAAAAACCCTGCCACTATTATCAGGAGCTCTGAACCTAAACTATAGAAATAAGGCATTCTTCCTGAATGAAAGTAATTCCCTCTGTCCCGAGAGCCCAGAACACCTTGATTATTTATTTAGTTTCTGTCCCTTTCTTTACCACTTTCAAATTCTGCTTTTTACTACTCCTTAAGCTGCAACACCACAACTGCTACTGTCATCACCCAGCTGAAAATGGTAAACTCTGGAGGGATGCAGATACAGAAACTAGAGTTTTTCAGAGAATCAGAGAAGCTTTCTCTGTTCTACACAGTCAGACAGCACTCAGTAATAATTTCAGTGTTCTCAGGTTAACTGTGAGAAACATACAGACATGCACTGTGATCACACAATCTTCATTTGCCAAGTAAAACAAGCTAAGAACTCGGCTGCTTCTTTTATTCTCTCTCCAAATCTTGCTCCTATCTCAGGGAAGACTGAATTGATACATACTAGTTGATATGCCAGCTATTAATGGCAAGCAACCTAAACAAATTGTCTTGATTCCAAAATTTCCCAAAAACATGGAACAACAATGATGTGCACTTCGCAAAGAAATCAGAAACAGTCTCATATTTTTCTCTTTCTTAGCTCCAGTGGTCAAAACAGTTGATGTTCACTAGAAAAGCAAACACAACACGTTGCTGAAGTTCTATTTCCAGTCAATACTTTCAGCTAATTTCTTTTTCTTTCAATTCAGCATATGTGAGTTTAAGCGGAAATTTTCCAGAAAAAGATACTGCTTACTGAAAGAGATAATGATATGTCAAACAAACAAAGACTAAGCAGAGTCAGGATATGACTATACTTTGACACTCTAACTCCAAAAAAGAACAAGTTACTTGATTCAGACAAATCTGTTACCAGTACTTCTTGAGTCAGCTCTGACACAAGCTGCCACAGGATGCAGTGAGGAGACACTGGGCAGTCATAAGAGCCATCTTTTAGGTACTGAATCCAGACTATGTAGTCTATTACATAGCTCTCCACTTCTGTAAGGCAAAGACTGCAAAGACATTCCCACCTGATGCACAAGTAAGTTCCCCCTACATTTCTAATTTCTGTCCTAAAGACAGCTGATGTACTTTTTCATTGACTTACAATAGAGGAAACCACAGCAATTTCATTATTTTAAAGAGCAAGGAAGTTCCTAGAGAAATATGAGACGTGTGTTTGCTTCTGCCTGTGACTGATAAAAAATGTCCTTCCCTTGATCAGTAGCAAAGATACCTGTTTTTACAGGCACTATGTGCTCAAACAGGAGGTGTGCACAAGCTGGCTTCTTTTGCCCCTACGCAAGTTAACGGATCATTTATTTGCAGCCAAACCATGTAGCCTTCCACCTTCAGGCAGGATGGCTATGAAGCAGCTACTGTTGTAACAATTTTTTTTCTGATTCATGTCAACTTTTCTTTGAAGCCTTTGATATTTTGAAAAGAAACAGAGAATTTGGTAACAGTGCATTACAGACATTCAAGCCTGAGAAAGAACAGGGAAATTAAAACCTTTACGGGGTCTTGTTCTATACAAAAAATAAACTCAAGTTAAATGGCAGCTGTTTGTTTTTAAAAGCAAAAGGCTTAGATTTTCTTTTCTGACTATTACCGTTCATAACTTATGAATAGTGTTTATAACAAAGTTAGCTGCAAATAAAGTGTATTTTACTTAAAGGATTATGTATATCAAATAAATCATTCTTACAGCCAGTCTCTGAGAAACACAGAATTCCCAGAACTTTCTCAGATGACTTCATCTACGTTTGCTAATTACATTTATCTTTCATACACTACCTGTGAAGCACTACCTAAATCTCAATTATTAGAATTGTGAGTTGAGCAACTGTGACAAAGTACAGTAGATACAAAAGCAGTTAGAAAGACTTTGTGAAATAGGAGTTAGTACAGGAATTAGTATTTCCTTTATGTTGCATGAGCAGCTTTGTAGCTTTAAAGTTGCTTTCAGTTACCTCTTATTTTCAAGTATTTGGAATTCAAAGAAAAAAATATTTATTTTTTATGAAATCAAAATAGGTGATTCAATTTTGCCTTGGTTAGCATGATATAAAAAGCTCTCTTTTACTCTGGTTGTAAAAGTTTTTAAGATACATCCTCTTACCACTTTCATCCAGCAAGAAATCATCCTGGTAACGGAACTTTTCCGGTCCACATGCAATAAAAATGTCATCATCACCGAAGAAATCCTGAAGGCACATCACCTGTAAGCAAAAAGGAAAGGAAGGCATTGTATGAAATATCTCATCACTGGAGTTGTAAAAACAATAAATCCCTCCTTGTCTCCATCTGCATGAAAACGCTTCACTTTTAATGGAATCAACAGGGCTTCATCTCCAGATAAATTTCAAAGCTGTGCTCTGACCATCTGTTACAAGTGAGAAACACTTTTATGGACATGCAGGAAGAGAGAGATAAGACAAAAAGCCCTAACGTCACATTTATTACATGATGCATCAATGGGGTATGAGGTAAATGCCTTCTGATTACGCATAAGGTCCCATTCAGTTGTTAGTGGATAATCAATTTGCTCTTGCGACCGCATTTCTACTCGTTGACAGCCACGAATATAGGTAATGGTTTTGGATGCAATATGTAATTATTTCTGCAAAATCTCGCTGACAAGGAATGAAACTCATACGGGTGAACCGAGTCTCCATCAAACATTCCTCATCTCTGTCAGCAGTCAGTGTAATTTTTCTTCATTGGCACCAATCTGAACAATCAGGTGAGCTGGAATTGAGGAAAAGGATCATCTTTTTCTGCTCCCAAATGTGAATAACCAGGGTTAGGTTGGTGCAGTTTTATGCTCATGCATGAGATTTTCTTACAGTACTTCACAAGGCACTATTTAAAAGTTTAAGATTTCCATTTATATGACTATTTTTACTGATGTTCTTAAAAGAATAATCAGTAGCTTTCCACTAATCTATGGACTTACTGATAGTTTTGAAAAATTAAAAAAATATATTAGACATCTGATTACTTTTAAAAAAACAAATATACTTTGTAAACAGTATTACGTACTGTTCCTCTTTCACATTTATAAGACAATTTTAAAAGGTTATGTTTGCTTACATGGATGTGATGTTATAATGTTTTGCAATTAAATAATACACTAATGTTTGAACAGATAAATTTCACAGTTTCATGTCAAGAGCACACAGACAGGAAATTAACACATAAAGCATTTACAAAATTGTCAAAATATCTGAGAACAGTCCAGCTGAAGCAGTTCGTCCCCCTCATTCAAAGCAAAGACAAAGTCAGTATTTGAAGCCTACAAAAACAGAAGTGAAAGAATTAGCTAATGAGGCCAGACAGGCTTCTCCTGACTTCAGCATGAAAACAAAACACACACCATCACCACTTCCCAACCTCCAGCTACGGGTAATGGAGGGGCTATAAAATTCACATCATGCTTCCCAGACGTATGCCAGAAGGCTCTGGCATCTGCAGCAGCTATGAGTCTGAATGCTAGGAAAATCTTAACAAAGAAAAATAGTAATACATGTTGTGACTTGCTAGCAGAGTAAGACTTGTCATTAAAACTATTTTAACGGTAGAGAAATAGAGAAATAGCAGCTGAAAAATGAGAAAATCAAGAGCAGAACTGACTGAAATAAATGCCAGAGAAGAGGGAAAAGTATTCTCAAAATTGCTCTGTTCTTAAGCAATGCACATCATTTTAAATGCAGGTCCACCACAGCCCTGTCCCTACCAACATTCTTCTGTACACACCATATGGTATTTGAACACTAGCATCAAATATGTAAATATTTCATGGATCTTTTTTCCATGTTCCTACTCAGTTTCTGTTCTATTAGTGTATCAGCCTCAGCAACCTTTTTATATACTCACTTAGTTCCCATCTTCTTTTTTTTTTTTTTTGTCCACAAGACATATCTTGCCTGTCTTCCTACCCCATACACCCACCAAGTTTCAAACATCTCTTCCCTTCAATCAAGTTCCTCTGAAATTACCACCTCTCCCACGTGCACAAAGCCACTAATTTTCAAAATGACAATAAAAATCCAACGATTTCCTGTTTGCATCCCAAGTTTGACACGTTTCTAGGGAGCAGTGATCTTCACGTTTGTTTTTACACTAAGCAGAGCACTAGAACTGAACAAACAGTAAGTAACCCAAAGCACAATGTTGAGCTATTTTAGCGTGAATTAAAATTAAATTCTTATTTGGAAACTGTACAGATTAAAAAAAATAAACAAAAAAATACTCTGTTCAGAGGGTTTCATTCAAGTCAAAACAATCCATTAAAATGGATGTACTGAAATCTACACAGGTTAACACTTAAAGCATCTAGGGTTTAATCAGTGCAATTCATATGCAACTAAGAAAATAAAATTAGCTCAGCAGAAAAATAATTTGTACTTAAATATACTTGTTTTATTTAATAACAGAATGGCTTAGGTTGGAAAGGACCCTTAAAAGCATTCAGTTCCAACCCCTCCTGCTAGAGGCAGGGACACCTCCCTCTAGACCAGGTTGCTCAAAGCCCCAACGAGCCTAGCCTTGAATGCTTCCATGGAGGGGGCATCCACAGCCTCTCTGGGTAACCTGTCCCAGTGTCTCACCACCCTCACAGTAAAGAATTTTGTCCTAATACCTAGTCTAAATCTACCCTCTTCAAGTTTAAAACTATTTCTCCTTCTCCTGCTACTATACACCCTTATAAAAAGTCCCTCCCCAGTCCCCTTCAGGTACTAGTAGGCCACTACAGGGTCCTTCTTCTGTTGGGGTTCCCAGAAATTGACGTAATACTCCAGGTGGGCTCTCACAAGAGCAGAGTACAGGGGCAGAATCACCTCCCTCAACCTGCTGTTCATGCTTCTCTTGATGCAACCCAGGACACAGTTGGCCTTCTGGGCTGCCAGTGCCCATTGCCAGCTCATGCTGAATCTTTCATTAACCAACAACCACAAATCCTTCTCCTGAGGGCAGCTCTCAAGCCATTCTCTGGCCAGCCTGTATCTATGCTTGTGACTGCCCCAGTCCAGATTCAAATCCTTGCACTTGATGTTTCTGAACTTCATGAGGTTAGCATGGGCCCACCTCTCAAGCTTGTCTAGGTCCCTGTGGATGGCATCCCTTCCCTCTGGAGTGTCAACTGCACCATTCAGCTCTGTGTTGTCTGCAAACACGCTGAGGGTGCAATTGATCCCTGTCCATGTCACCTACAAAGATATCAAAGAGCAACGGACCCAGCACCAATCTCTAAGGAACATTAATCATCACCAGTCTCCACCTGGACACTGTGTTGCTGACTGCAACTCTCTGAGTGCAACCATCCAGTCAATTCCTTATCCAGTGAGTGGTTCACACACCACAGCCATTCTTCTCCAATTTGGCAACTACGATGTCATGTGGGACAGTGTCAAGTTCAGGTAGATGACACTGTTACTCTTTCTTTATGCACTGACTCTGTAATTCTATTATAAAAGGCCACTAAGTTTGTCAGGCTTTATGAACTGCCCTTGGAAGCCATGCTGGTTACCACCAGTCACCTCAACTTTATTTTCCATGTGCCTTAGTAGGGTCCTCAGGAGGATCTGTTCCATGGTTGTGCCAGGCACAGAGGCTTATTGAAAAGAAAGCTTCCCCTTTTCCAGTCAGTGGGAACTACACCAGACTGCCATGATCTTTCAAATATGATGAACAGCAGCTTGGCAACTTCTTCCACCAGTTCCCTCAGGATCCATGCATGGATCTCGTTGGGTCCCATGGACTTGTGCACCTTAAGGTTCTTTAGATCGTCTCAAACCTGATCTCACTTACAGAGCCAAAACTTCCTTCTTCCAGTTCTTACCTTTGCTTTCTGCAACCTGGGCAGTTTGGCTAGAGACTTTGCAAAAAGGCAAAGGAATTGTTGAGCATCTCAGCTTTCTCTGTATCCCTCGTGACTAGGTCTCCAGTTTCCTTCCACAGAGGGCCCCTATCTTCCCTAGTCTTCCTTCTGTAATTGATATACCTGTACAATTTCTTCTTGATCTTCTTTATGTGCCTGGCTAGATGTAATTCTATCTGGGTTTTAGCTTTCCTAACCTGATCCCTGGATGCTCCCTGGACAACTTCTTTGTATTCCTCCCAGGTAGCCTGTTCCTGCTTCCACTACCTACAGAATTTCCTTTTGTGCTGAAATAAGTCCAGGAGCTCCTTGTTGATCCATGGAGGCCCCTTGGCATTCTTGCCCACCTCCCTCTTTCCCAGGATGCACTCAAACTTTACTTTTTAAAGTTTATCATTCTTCTTGGCTCAACATATTGTATTCATTTGGGGAATTAAAATTCCCGTACATAACTGTCTGCCGCCTCATCTGCAGCATTTTCCATCCTTTCTGTCACAACATCCCTGGCCTGTTTTGCTCTCCAGCTCCTTGCAGGTTACACTTCAGGGCTTTTTCAGAAGATACCGAACAAATACACAGCACACACCTTCAGGCTTTTTCACCAGAAATCTGCAAGTACTTTCTATTCACACTCAGCATCAAAGTAAGCAGCAGGACCTGCTTTTTATTACCTGTTTTCACTTCTGAAAATCACAGCTCCTCAAAATATACAGTTACGAAGATCAAGGATTTGCATCACCTGTTTTGAACCATGACAGTGCTCTAGAGGTCAGTGTGCTCTGTTGCATGTGATCAGCTTTCATATTAGTCAATGCTTTAAGAAGTATATTACAAAAGCCTCCCCAAACATTTCTGTTGTTTCCAAGTCACACAATCCTTCTCCTTTCACGTAAAGATTATTTTTTTTCTTCCATATTCCAGCAGGATGATTCTCACAGTGAGGAAAACAAAGTGTGCAGGAGCAGTCAGACATACAACTTCAGTAAAATGAAACTGAAAAACAGATGTTTCCCTCACACAACTAGTGCTGTGCAGTGACACCCCAACACTTGTACACAAACAACCTGCTGGCATCTCTCTAACAGAAAGCATTGCTAACAGTAAAATACCAGAGAACAATCAGTCTCAGGCTCTACAATTCCTCAAGTGACAAAATAGAAGGCAGCAGCCACAAAGAATACTGGTCACCAAAGTAGGCACTGGGCAATATGCAAGTCATATGAAAAAGGCTAGCTGAGCAGTACATACCAGCTGCAAAACAGGAGCGAGGCAGAAGAAATTTTAATTGCTGCACTTACCTGAGAAAGTTTTATGGGCTGAAGCCTGGATCCCTCTCTCAAATCATCATCTTTCTTGTCCTAGTAAACAACTTAAAACTTAGGAATTCTATATGCCCTATCAGGAAAGAACCCCAAATGATTTTGTAGCTCAGACATGAATCTTGTACTTTCACTAGAAAACCAGAGGAGACAAGAATAATCAACTGGCCTGGGCTCAGCACTTGTACTGCAACACACTATTGGCAATACAGGCCTTATTAAATTTTCCTGCACTTTTTCTTCTTCTTCTTCTTCTTTTTTTTCTTTTTTCTTTTTTTTTCTTTTTTTTTTCCCCCTTTTCCCAGATCAGGAGAGTACTTGGAACCAATGAGAAATCTTCTAGCTGTTACGGAACATTCTGTTATCCTTTAGTTAGCCTGAAGTATTTAAGGTATTCATATTTATCTCTCTGAAGTTGGAAACGTTATTGTGGAAACCCTCTTTTTTTCTATCTACAGAAAGATGCAAGAAACTGTGCTATACATATTGGAGCAGAGATGACCCAAGAGTAAAGAACAACAGCCTGTAGAGGACCTAGCTTGTTTTAGTCTCACACTGCAGGAGAAAAAGAGCAGTTAGCAGTGCTTTGGAAGAACTGCAGAGAAAGGGAGAGGAGGATGGGTAAATTTAGGGAAATGAGTGGGAAAGGGAGAGGGAAGCAAGGGAAAGGGAGAAGAGGTGAGGGAGGAAAGGAGGAAAGGGAAGGATTCAACCCATTTTCTAGAAGCATGAAAACTACAAACGAAATCACTTCTTACAATTGCTGAATTTTTGATATAGCAAGTACAGAGATCTTTTGAATTCATGTTTTAATATTCACACACAAAAAGAATAGAAGAAAATTCTTTGCATGTGTCCTCTCTGTCACAGCCATTTCAATTCTTTCCTACTGTTCTAAAGTTGACCACGTATCAAATTTATACCAATTTAAAATTTTTAGTAAAAAAGAATCCAGTACTCAAAAGTTCCTCTGCATTGATGAATAGCTCACAGCACGAGCAACAGCATACCACCACCACCATTAGCAACACTAATGCTTTTACTATAATTTTCATATGTTGCCTTTTGGGAGGGCAAGGGGGGGTGTTCTGTTTGTCTCCTCGTTATTTTAATAACAATAACTTAATTAGACTCTGAAAGCTATTTCGGATGAGCAATGAGAAAATCTCAAGCTGGGGTGCCCTAAGGCAATACTGTCGATGAAGGGTTGGGAAGAAAATTAAGGACAAAGAAATGAACAACAACAAAAAAAAAGATACAGAATGATATAAGCAGAACTCAGTGAGGGGGTATAGGAGTTTTCTGGAAAGAAATGAATGAAGAATGGCAAAAGGAAAACATAAGGCAGAAAGGAAGGAAAGTGAACATAAGATGAGATGTGGGCAGCAAGACGTTCTCAGAGGGTGACAGAGAAAAAAGCTCATGTGAAAAGAAACCTCAGTGTGGGAGAACACAGAGAGGCTGTGGCAAATGTCCTCCTGTTGTCAGTCAGCTAGGAAGTTCTACACAGATTTTAAAGCACCTTTGTGGACCTGAAACATTCTCATATTCAATTTGATTTTCATTCCCCTTCCAGTAATGAAGACATTAAAAAAATTATCCTTGGAAAATCCTCAGTGTTTGAATGACTCATGATTTCAGGACTCTGACTCATTGATTTGGTGAACAGTTTTATATTTTATTACACAGGGTTCGGGGTGATATTTTTTGTTCATTTTCCTGCTACTTCTGGTTCACTCAGACACAATGCTTAAATCTTAAGCAAGACCCTTTACTTCAAAAGAAACTCATTATAATTCTGTTCTTTCATGTTTTTATGTTGGTCTTTTTCAATAATGCAAAGCTCCTGCTTAAGATTTAAATGTATGTTTTCTCCCTATCTTCCTTCTTACCCAAATTATTTTTTCCAACTATCACCATCTCTGAAGTATTTTATTGTTTTATTTTATTTTTCTATCAATTTCCCCACTGTTTGTCAACCTCTTCTTGAGGGAACATCTCAGATTAGATCCTGAACTTACTTCAGTGTCATCCACCTTTGGCAGCCCTGTGACAGTTATGGATTTTCCTGAGAGTTTATAAATTCACACAAATATACTGCACAGGAAAAAACAGAATAGTTTTGTTTAAATTCATAATCCTAACAAAACTACAGGATCAAAAAACCTTCTTTAATATTACATTTATCTCCTGGACAGTATAGAGTTACTTTTCGCAGTATATTTCTGAACGCTTTTTTCAGTTTTGTAATGCATTCTTTACTGTATAGATCTGCCCTTAGCAGACGATGCTGCAGAAAGACCAGTAAAGCAAGCATTAGTCATTCAAAAGGATTCAGTGGTTTCAGAAAAATTGGAAATCTATCCTTCAGCATTGGTGTCATAGCTTTTTGGGCCATTACTGTGAAACTACAAGTCCAAACATACAATAAGGCCTTCAGGAGGAAGAAAAATACTGGCTGTTTCTACATCCATTTGATATCTTTTTTTCTTTTTTCTCTAATATGTGTATGTTGGAGGCACCTCAGCCTGCTCTGTCCTTTGTAGGCTATGTGACTGTAGAAAAAAAATCTCATTACTAAAGTGAAAGTATTAGGCCTCAACAGAAATCCACAGAGCTTTACACTCAACATTTTCTCTGAGTTTAAGGCAAATCTATTTTCCTTCTGGCTGGCTCAGGCTCTAAGGCTGTTATTCATGCCCTTTTACATTTATCTGCTGTTATGCACATGACACTTCTAGAGATCCGGTCATCTACAGAAATAAAATTTATCACTGGCATAGGTGTACTTCCTATTCTAGTTTCTGATCCAAGGTCCTCAGGTGGTGGTTTAGCCAGCAGCACCGGGAAGTATCTGCCACACGTTTCTCAAGCTGAACAGCACTGAATTCATTCTTTTTCATTGGAATGAAATCTCCATGGTGACAACTGCATCATCAAGCTGTGAGAGCTTTTCAGAGAGGAAGAACATTTTATCATGAGATTCTCATTACAAGAGTGCCCTCTGTAAATGAAGAGGAGATGTTACCGTAGGGGTTCAAGCTGGCTGAAATTACACAGCAACACTGCCTTTACAACTGGCTTGTGAAGCATATATCAGAGAAATGGCTCTTGAAATAGCTCCTTTCACTCCTCTCCACCAGGTGAATTCATGACAGTGCCATAACCAGCAGTTAGAAATGCTTTCATACTCAAACTCAGCAGCAACAACTCACTAGCCAGGAGCAGAGGAAAGCAAACCAGCATCCCAGCAAACCCAGGGAAGCCTTCCCTCCTGTGCCTGTGTATCAGCACCTGCTCAGGGCTGATCACTCTTCTGTTCATTCCTTTTATCTCAAACAGAAAGGTTGCTCTAAATCATTTAATTCTTGAAAACATACTATCAATTTATTCTAAAATTTCTATATGCATCAGTATCTATTTTGCACCATATGTAATTCAGGATTTTCCTTCAGATAAGATTTGGCAAATAAATTGATAGGAACAGAGCTATTTATTTTCCTGAGTTAAAAGAGGTATTACTGTATTGGTCAGTAAGGCCATCTCATGAGGCCTTCTAAACCATGCTGTAGGCCCTAATTTACTATCTTCTGTTTTGCTCTCCTATGTGACACTAAATGATGCAGTATAAAAGAAAATCTACTTAAATTAAGATTCCAGGTTTTGGAGTTGTGGCATAACCTTCTCCCCGATGAACATATTTTAAATCTTCTAAATTAATTCTCCAAAGAATCAAAGAAAGATAACAGAAACAAAGGGAAAGTTGGCAGTTCTAATGCACTGCAACTACTTGGGCCTGAAAGTACAGGTGAGAACTGAACAATTTCTTTGTTACAGGAAAACAAGTTCATTTATTATGAAATTTGAGGGCAGTAGGGGATATTTCCAACTCATGGGTCTATGCAATGTGAAGAAGCACTGATACTCAAAGTTTCATTAAAAGTTTCTCAGTGGGAACCACTAACAAGGACAGCTCAAACTCTGTCTGCCACAATTGCTTCATGGCAGACAGATAAGAACAGTGAGAACATGACTCGATCCACACACAAAAATTACTCCTCCTCAGACGTTACTGCACTTTGACATCTGCACCAACGCACAATGGCAGCAAGCAGCTAACGCCACGCAAGGTGACACAAGCTTACATGGGAAAAAGAAAATCTCTTATGTTCCCGACACATGAGCTCTTTGAGCACATCCTTTCCATTCTATTACTCTTGCTACAATCCTCTTTGGCATTATAATGTCATCTTCTTCCCACATCCCTCTCTTTAGCACCCTCTACAGCCTGCAACTTCATAATCTTTACATGGTTCTTTCAAATCTCTCCATCATTCCACTCAGGATAGCATTTGTAAATGTAACCACTGTTTCTTCCTGAAATACTTTTTTCCTCATTCTAAATGTAACTCCAATTTAACCAGAGCTACACCATGTTTGGTGAAAATCTTTCTGGTTTAATAGCATTATATTTAATTACTCACCACCTTGTGAAGACAGAAATCAACGCATCACCCTGCAGTTTCAGTTTCTTCTTGTCTTTCTCTCTTTCATTTCTAGAGCAGCTTATTGTACTAAAAGGTGTTTTATGTCCTTGGTTACACAATTCATCAGGAATGTCTACAATTCTATCTTTTCTACTTCAGAGCCAACCAAATCAGCTGCAAAACTATAACCATTTCCTAAATCCATAGTCCTACTGTGTTCCTTGTTCAGTTTACTGCCTAAATTTAGGATGCTATTTCACCCCCATAACCCTCTATCTAAAACCAGCTCTATTATTGAAACCTCAGCTCAGCATTACCTCTTTTCCTTCAATCACTCAATCTTTGCCTCGTACCATTCCAGTTCATGACAGTAGGTGTTTCAGGGGGGAATTTCACATCTTACAGTTATCAGAGCCTATAAAGAGGAGAGGAGCCAACTCTTTGAAAGGGTAGACAAAGGCAGAACAAGGGGAAATGGTTTTAAGTTAAAGGAGGGAAGATTTAGGTTAGATGTCAGGGGAAAGTTCTTTACTATGAGAGTGGTGAGGTGCTGGAACAGGCTGCCCAGAGAGGCTGTGGATGCCCCATCCATCCCTGGAGGTGTTCAAGGCCAGATTGGATGGGGCCCTGGGCAGCCTGGTCTAGTATTAAATGGGGAGGTTGGTGGCCCTGCATGTGGCAGGGGATTGGACCTTCATGATCCTTGAGGTCTCTTCCAACCCAAGCCATTCTATGATTCTATGAAACTAGCTCATCTTTATTTTTGGGCACTTCCATTGCACACGTAGCTGACAGATGCCACTATTTAGTCACAATCCAAGGTTTGTGTGCTGCAGAGACACTACCACCTACAAGAGCTTACCTTAGCCAAATTTGTGAAGGACAACAGCACAGAACAAAACAACACTTCTTATTTATATGGATGCTTATACTTAGGGCTACATAACTTGAAATTGACATACATACATACATACATACATACATACATACATACATAAGGAATTTTTAATTGTTTAGTTTTAATTCTGCTTCTTTGGGAACCTTAGTATGTATTGCTTGGCATTTGCTACAAAATAGACTTGCATTCCCAGCCAGGTATATCCTGTATTTTAATTGGAATTACTTTGCAGCATTGACTGCTCCTTGAACAGTGCAAAATGCGTAGCAAACCACAGAAAGTAACCAATAAGCACTAACTACAGTGTACAGATGGACACAGAATGCTTCATCCCAAATCTCAGAGTCAACAAAATACAGACATTTGCACCAAGTTTTGAATTGAGAGCTGCATCCTACTCTCTGGGAGTCCTGCAGGTGGCCTGCAAAATTTTGTGGCAGACAAGAGTCACCAGCTGCTAGAGTAGAAAGAAAAGTAAAAGCAGCTTTCTTCTACTGTCTGCCAGCTGGATTAGGAAGCAGGATGTGTCCATCTGTGTGTCACAAACACACTCCCAAGCACTCTTCTTCCCTGTCAAATAAGCAATGCATATTTCTACATCGAACCTAAATGAAGGTAGCGTCACAATCCCAGACAGTCCTGCTCATAAAACTCATATATACGCACCAACTAAGCATTTCTTCTAAATAACTGATTACTTGGCTACATCAACCAGACTCTTTTTTAGCAATAATAGAAACTGAATCCTCAGCACAAGATACAGTCCTGTTAATCCCACGACAATCACAAAATTAATCAACATGTTTGTGATTGAAATTTCAGACAGGAGGATAGAGCTCCAAAAGCGATGGAGAGGGAAAACTATTCATGCTCATTTCAAATAAATTAGCATTAATTTGCATTGAAATCTGAATTAACAGCAAAAGGTGCAACTAATGGGCCAATGGAAAAATGGTTGAAACTTCAATGGCAGAGGTCATCCATATCTGGATAAACGTTTGTTGGTGGGTTGGTTGTTTTCATTATTTTTTTCCCTGCCATACTCACACACTTTTCTCTTTCAGCAGCAACACAACACTACCATTCAGTGGTCAGACACACACAGTGCGGGACATCGCTCTCTATAAGACTCAGACAGCCCTCATGCATTTTTGCCCGAACACATGGCAACAATTTTATGAGTAAATAGTGTACTCTTGATAATTAGAAAGTTAGCAGTATTCTATTTTGTGATTGCTTAAAAAAAAACCAGAATTATGCTTGACTGAAAAAGCCTTGTCAGAAGAACTAATATAATTTATAAGACCAGGTAAATAAACCAGGAACAAACAAGTACAAGTTCTTACCAGGAAAAACATATTAGTATGACACACAACAATGTGGAATTCTGATAAAAAGTGAATTTCAGAATGTCTATACATAAGGGAAACAATCTAAACGAACGTAATAGCTGTCTTGTCCTGAAAAATATAAATGCAATATCATGCCTCTGTGAGCTATTTATTTTGTGATTATTACTGAATTAGCTTGTTAAATACCCAGGAATTAAGAGTTTCAGAGCTGTCTCTCAGACTATCTCAAGCACTTGTTAGTAACTTCATCCTCGCAATGCAGTGAGACTTGAGAGCCCAGGGTCCACATAAGCTATGTATGATAAAACCTCTTAAAAACGAGCAGCCTACAATTTGAAAGTCATACAGTAGAAACGCTGAGTGGCATCTCAGTCATCGCTTAATCATGCTAGAAGTGAAAATGCTACTTTTCATTAGACTGTAAAGTGTTACTCTTTATAATACTGTGCCAGATATATGCAAAACTGAAAATCCACAGCTTTGCTACAGCAGCAAACACTGGATGAGATTCCCACGTCTGCATACAAAGTTTCTAAATAAAATAAAAAATAAAATAAAATAAAAATCCTATCCTGAAAGTTGCTTAGATTGGGTTATGAGGGGGCAGAGACAAGTGGGGTGACATGAATTCATTCAAACAAAAAATTCAGTCAGGTGCCAATTTCTAGGAATTATAATTACAGGTTTTCAGACAGGAAGGGATGTTTTTTTGAAGTACAGATAAAAATAGTTTTCAGGGTAAGCTTCCCCAGTGCTAGAAGAAATTGTACTCAGTCACTCTCGTTATACTTAATGAATGCATTACACAGGCTCATTTCTTCATAAAGCAATTAGTGGATCTGAAATTTATGAAGTAGTTCTAACGTATTTTTTCTCAAATACTGCAAACTTTGATTTTATTCATAAATTTCAAAAATAAGGTGCATATAGCCAATTTTGTCCAAAACCTGCTTTTTCCAAATATTTGCAGACTAATAAAGCCTTGTGATTGGAATTTCTCTTTGAACTCAATGGAAACTTCCAACCAAAGGTTCTCTAATCATTTTACCTAAAAGTGTGCAATACTGTTAATTCCATTTTCAAATAGGAGAGCTATCAAATACATGCTGTGCAGTAAGTATGACTTCTTGAATTAACACTTAGAGCAGAAGTGATATGTTTTATTTCTTTACCAAAGTCCACTGTATGATCTTCTGTATAACGGAGGTCTGCTTATTTTTGTGAAGTGTTCAGCAGGATTCTCTAAGCTGATTCCTGCCTGCCTGGCTGGCCAGATGCTGCTCTCTACCTTCCCTGCTAGGAGCTGTGGCAGCAAGCTGCAATTGCATTGCAAGAAGCTGGGAGACCACGTGTCCTTTGTTGGGGACTGGGAGACACCACTTTTCTGGAGATTCTTCTGGACCCAAGTCCAGATGGAAATCTTCTATTTGTAATTTCCTTTTAGATACTGCAAATCCCTCTATAAGATATTTTATTATATACATCACTGACTGGTGCATGAAAAGGTTGGAGTCTTCTTACTACTATCAAAGACTCAGAAACTACCATATCATCAAGACCACCTGTTGGCATTCAAGGAGGCAGTTTCTGGAAAACCACCCAAAATCAGAAGATCTACTTTAGTTCTGACTGATCTTTGAATTCAGAGCAATGTGCCTCCCAGCCTGCCTTTGTCAAATGGGGGAATATTTTTGGTTTTACTGTTCTCGTGAAAGAAAGAGAGAGAACCCTGCAGAAGCAGACAGAAACATGGAATATGTAAAAGCTACTAATATCTCAAGTGAATCTATCATGTCTGGTGACTGCAGCAAACCAGATTTCAACCAGTGAGTCAAGTAGCAGATGGACTGTGCAATAACATACAAGCATCTGTCTTGAGATGGGAGATTTATTTTTCCTCCTTTGAAAATGTTTTAATTCCAGAATCCCTGTGCTACAATGCAGGCATCACCTTAATGTCCATGACAATGTCCAAATGTTAGCTTCTTGACTAATGGTGGACTCCACTGACAATGCTGTAAACTGCATTTCTTTCAAGCACGATCATTAATAAAAAGTGTACGGGACATCAGTCCATCACATACTGTCTGGAACATAACTGAGATGTCTGGTGCCTTTTGGCTAGATACACATGCTATGTTAAGGCTCTGAAAAAGAGCGACATGGTTGACTTCTAAAAAAAAAGGAAGAAAAGAGAAAACAGATGTCAAGGTTTCAACAAGTCACTGCACACTGCATCTGGAACCAGTACAAAACCAACACAAGTATGCTGATAATGTAGCATTTCATGTAACGATAAGGGCAATAAAACAGCAGAAAATGTGAAACCTTGAAGGGCTAAACACCTTTCTCAAATTCCAGAGGTTCAGTTGGGCTGAACAATAATAGTAATCCTTTCAATAAGCAGATCATACGATTCAACTATTACAGTTCTTTATGCTGAAGAAAAGTGAAAATTGAGAGCTTCTCTTTCTTTCAAAGGCAGAGTATGGACAATAAATCTAACGTGCACTCTAAACAGAAATTCAGATGCACGCTATCTCATCACCATCACTCTTTAACTATTTGGCAATAGTTGCCATTATTACAACAGATGTTAACAAGATGGACGAAGACTACGTAAATTAAACATTACTATGCTAAATATATACCTTACAAAGCCACAGCTCAAATGAAATACTTCCTCAAGAGCATTTCTTAGGGAATTAATCAGATAACTTGCCTCACTAGTAAATGCTATAAATTAAAGCATTTCTATGAAAGAGACTGCATCCTTCCAAAAAACTACTAATCAGCATAAAAATGGTCTACACAAAACCCATAAATGGAATCCGGTGGAACGATTCTTTTAACTGCGAAGTCATTATCATTGGGTTTTCTTTCCTTAAGACAGAACTTCAAAGGCAAAGAATCTATAGCAGAAGGAATATAACTTACAAAACATACAGTGTTAAAGAGTTTAGGGTAATAATCACAAAAATCTGAAATTTTAAGTCTACCTCTCAGTTGCCTTGCCATATGGTCATTTACTACTAAGACAGGCTGGTCATCACAGTGAAATTTCTGGAACATGCTGAAAATGATCACATAAATGCTTCTTACTGCAACATGGGTTATTGCTTATTCTACAAGTCTTTTAGTACAGCAAGTTCTGGAACACTACAAAATTTAGCAAGTAAAAAAATCAGCAGCATACAAATCCGTGAGTTACCAGGTTATAGCCGGAATCAAAAAAACACAGAAAAAAATCAGTCTGACACTTGAAGGAGAGTTTTGGAAGGGTAAGAGCCACAAATGACTACTCAAAGCCTGGAGAATTAAAAAGAAACTTGCCAAGAGGCAGCTGAACAAAAACTTGCAGAGTCAGTTAAAGTTTAAAACAAAACCAGGTCAGCAAAACAAGAAATAAATGAATATAGCAGTAGGAGTTAGAGGATAAAGAAGAGCTTCAAGCACATCAGAAAGTTTTAGCACAGTGACACAGAAAACGTCTTCAGAAAGTTGCATGAAAATCTTTTTTAAGATATTTAATTTCAGCTGTAAACTGTGAAACACTTTTATTAAGAACAGATATTCTGAGTTGTTTAAATTATTAGTGATACTGGTATTGGTATCAACATAGTCTACAATCTATTTGTTGTCTAGGAAAGGCAAATATCTGGCTATCACACAATGCTCCTGCATTCGCTATTGACCTGAGAGCTACATATTTATACATTCCACAAGCACACAGTGGTTGATGCATTCATGTTTAATTAGTAGAAAGTTCATCCTCATCTGCACACCTTTAGAGTGACTTATTTTAAGCTGTACTCATAGCTTGGAGGAAAAATGTGGAGATGTAATAAATGTCAAATAAAACTGGAAGTGTTTTGGTTCTTCTTGACTAACCGTATTCATCTGATGCACTTGCACACTGTATGCACTTCAGCATACATTTGAAGAACTGACTGGAAAAAAAAAAAAAAAAAACAATTACCAAAAAAAGGAAAAAAAACAAGCAACAAGCAGTCTGGGCCCAAGCACTATAGCTCCAAATAAATTCTTGTTGAACTGGAGGCCCAGGAATTTCAGCAAATCCTTCAGCACTGGCTATCTTTGCACGGCTTAACAATTTTTTCTCTCTTGACTTGTATCATCTGTGTTATGATTCCACTATCTATTATGAACTCAAACTCAATACTCTGCTCAAAAGCATTTGCCTCTGAGGTCCTATATCTTTTGGAAAATGATGTGATAAAGAAATATGAAAGAAGTCAGGCTAAAAAAAAGTACAAGAGCTTATTGCATTTGTAATGCAGGAAGCTGATAGTTACGTCAGAGAGCAAGATATAACAACAGAAAATCATGCTGGGAAAGGAAATTTGCACCAAAAGCAGTATCAGCTGTGATAATGTCCTGCTGTGTTTCTGAATTTCCTTTTTACCCATTGATGCTTTTCTTCAGTGTAACGGGTGACCCTCAGAAATTAAGCATTTGGCTCCATGAGAACAACTCAAGCAACTAAGGCTCATATATGTTTCTTCACACATTAAATACATATGAGTATCAACAAATCTAAAGACCTTAGACTGCAAATTGAACCTGCTTACATAATGAATCAGAAAATGGCTGGCCTACAGAGAAAAAAAATGTATGTGAAAAAAACCCAAACAGATGAAGGTTTGTCCAAACTGGTCATTCTCTTCTGCAGAAGGTCATTGCTCAAACCTCTCTCCTTTGCTTGCATTATTTCTTGTTCTTGTCGTTTGGTGGTGACTTTTTTTCTTTTTCTTAAACCAGAAAATGAAAGAACTGAGCTGACAGTTCAAAAGAGGGAAAAAGGTAAGCATTTTAACCACTTGGCAACAAAGATGAAGCTGTGGACATGATGACAGTTGAAGGTGGATCCTTTGTGCAGAATTAAAAAGAAATATATATACATTATTTATCAAGTCAGGCGAAAGCAGCAAGGAGTGAACTATGCAGTCCACAGATAGTGACACACTTGCATGGGGATGGAAGCAATTATGAGCCAGTCCTAGTCCTGGGATTCTTCAAGGAGTCCTTGAACAATATTCACAAACATGAGGCACATGACAGGAGATAAGCAAGGCTTCTATTATTCAGACTGACTTCATTAATTTGGAAGTGTTATTAATTGCTTTCAGCAAGTGCAGGTAATGCCTCAGTAAAAATACAAGCTGCCTCGCCATATTAAGAGATACTGCAGGAACTGTGACATGCAATTCTTTACATTGCTTACGAGAAACTCTGAAAAAAAAATGATGATGAACAGAGAAATGAGAGCTTGACAGCTATGCTTGCAGAGCACTGTAAAGTGCATAATAGTTTAAGTACACTCATAAGCATAGTTATTCTTTTCAAAGTATGTTAAGCAGCAACTTACACGTGCATTTGTTTTGCTTTATCTAATAATTACATTTTCTCCCAATGTGTAACAGATGAAAGACTCACTTAACCATGTCTGCTTTGGAGCAGTTACTTGTCACAGAAATCATCTAAAAGGAGTGGATAAAGTCCCTCCTGAGCCTCTTCTTCTCCGCACTAAACAATCCCAGTACCATCAGCTGCTCCCCATAAAACCTGCCTTACTACCTTACTACCTTTGTAAAACTAGGCATCTTCATTTGTCTCAAAACTTCCTGAACAGGCAGGTTACTGCAGGAGAGGAGGAAAATGAAGACAGCAATGGGAAAAGAAGAGAGCACTAATTGAGATTCTTAAGATCTCAATTAGTACTGAAGATTGCCTGGATTGCATTTGAATATGCCTGTGAAAGCAGAAATTTGATCACCCAAGTGCAGTATTCATTGCTTACAGGTACTGCAAAAGCTGCAGAGAAGACAATGAAATTGTACTGGATTTTTGAACGGCACAGTGACTTGAACCAACCAACTTGAAGGCTTAAAAGAACACAATGCTACTAACTGGAGCATCTTTTAAAATATTCCTTGGGCAAAAACTGACTACCTCACTGAGCTGTGTAGCTGGCTGCCTCAAAATGAAAGCACTCTTGAAAAAAAGCTGTCTGCATGCCTTGTGTTAGCTCCGAATGTACCATGAATATTCAGGGAAATTAATACTGGTTTTAAATGAGGTTTAAACAGCTCACTGTCCATCTCAAGTTGCTCCACTCATCTTCATTCAGTCTCAATTATGCCATGCAGACTTCCAGCACTCAGCATGCTTGGCTTCACCTCAGAAACTAGCCCTCTTTGTCATGAAGACAAAGCTTCCCTTTCTGTCAGTAGATTAACAAAGCTAGCCGTTAATGTTAAATGAACTTCCATGCCCATCTGCAAGGACCGTACTCCCGCGCCACACCCGCAGGTGCACACACGCAGCCTGCACCTGACAAGCTGGAGGCGGGCGGGAGCCATCTTAGGAGGCGCCCCGCGGGGCGCACAGCGCGGGCGGCGCTGCCATGTGCCGCCAGGGGGCGCCGCCGCGCCGCGCACCGCGCTCTGCTGAGGGCGGGCCGCCCCCCCGGGCCTCCTCGGGAGGGATTTCATGGTCTGCTGGGCTTGGGTTTTACTTTTCTCTGAGTTGTTACGGGTGAGAAATCTATTGCATCTGCCCAGGAGGAAACCATTCTGACATTTCAGATGCGTGAACTAGTTTTTCTTAAAGCTATGCTCGCCTATGAGCAATCAAGCAGTTCTTGCAGTGTGAGATTTGCTTTTCACACGTTCCCCCATTTTTCCCTTCACTTCACTCTCTCCTGCCATCACTCTCACTCTCCTCTTTCACGTTCGCTGCCTCATTCCCATCCCATCTCCGCTCACCTCGTGCTCTGGTTTCGCTCTGGGGCAGTGTACAGCTCCCACCTCACAGTCAGAGCCAAGGTCGGGTCCCAGCAGGATTGAGGCACTGCACCAGATGCAGGGAACTTCTACAGGCAGGGAATATCCATGCAGGTGCACAATTGTAAGCAGTAAATGGTACCATTTGTATCAACAGAAAAATGTTTCTCTGTGTCAGGACTGCCAACTTGCTGGAAGCAAATATTCAGTATGCTTCATTTGCAGAACTGCCGCATAAACGGTAAACATTCTGCAGAAGCAAGCTGAAATTTCTCATCAGTTGTTAGGATGTGCAGAGAGAAAATCGGAAAGGCAAAAGCCCAGCTTGAACTCAGCCTGGCCACTGGGAAAAAGAGAACAAAAAACATTTTTACAAATATATCAACAGTAAGAGGAAAGCTAAGGGGAATCTCCACCCTTTACTGGATGCAGTGGGGAACGTGACCACTGAGGATAAGGAAAAGGCTGAAGTTCTCGGTGCCTTCTTTACATCTGTCTTTAATAGTCTAGTTACTGTTGGGGTACTCTACCTCCTTACCTGGAAGTCTTGGATGGGGAGCAGAATAAACCAACTTCCAACTCAGTTGGAAACAATCAGAGAGCTGCTACTCCACCTGGACTGTCAGAAGTCCATGGGGCTGGATGGATCCACCCGATGGTGCTGAGGGAGCTGGTGGTGGTAATTACAAAGCTGCTTTTCACCATCTATCAGCATTCCTGGTCAACCAGAGAGGTCCCAGAGGACTGGAGGCTTGCCAAGCGATTAGTCCCAGGCAGCATGGGTTTGTGAGAGGCAGGTACTGCTTGACCAACCTGATCTTATATGATGAGGAATGACATAGTCTACCTAGATTTCAGCAAAGCCTTTGACACTATCTCCCACAGTGTTCTCCCCAGAGAGTGGTGGGGAATGGAGTTAAATCCAGTTGACAACTGGTCATGAGAGGTGTTCCCCAGTGGTCAGTACTGGGGCCTGTCTTGTTCGATATCTTCACTGATCATCTGAATGAGGGCATTGAGTGCACCATCAGTAAGTCTGCAGATAACACCAAGTTGGGAGAAAGTTTTGATCTGCCTGGGGGAAGGAAGGCCCTTCGGAGTTATCTGGATAGGCTCAATCAGTGAGCTGAAGCCATTGGGATGAAGTTCAACAAGACCAAGTGCCGAGTCCTGAACTCTGGCCACAGCAACTCCAGGCTTAGGACAGAGAGGCTGGAAGACCATGTGGAAGAAGTGGACCTGGGAGTGTTGGTGCACACTCAGCTAAAAATGAGCCAGCCCATGAATTATAGGAGACAATACTCACCTTCACCGATTCCTCTCAGTTTTGCCTATGCCCTGTGACCAAATTCCTCACCACTGTTACCTGGACATCAAACTGCAGAGCTGCCTGTCTTGATTCCCCTCCCTTGCAGAAGTTAAACCATCTTCATTTCTCTATGTGAAGAGTGATATTTGGCTCACCTGCTTATGGAAATTTCAGTCCAGCTCCAGAGGGGGCTCTGTCCCCTCCTGAATCTCCTGCCCCATGACAGTCCTGGACAAGGTACTGCCAGCTCCGAACACTTCTTCCCTGCTTCAGGAAGTGGAATCACATCATACACATGTTGGAAACGACTCCCTCTGTTGCTTTCCCGAAGCCATTCTCTCTCTTGCTAACAGCACTAGCTGCAAAATCCAGTTACTTTTATGATTGGCACACTGTATGCAAGGGGCCATGCAACTATTTTAGATGCAGGGAAGCCTGCAGCCCTGAAATTACTCTGTGCTTTTGGCACCCTAACCACAACAGGTGAGAATGAGATTTTCCAGAACAGCTGTGCATTTTTTCCTTCATTTTGTTGGTATTTTTCAATTTTGCAAAAATGCTACAAAATCCATAACATTCAGTGTTAAATATTTATTTAATAATAATAATAATGCTGTTTTCCTGTGTAATTCCATCATTTGTTAAATCTGCTTCTCAGCACAAACCCTCCATTCCAACAACTCTTACTTTCTCGTTGCAGTCTCAGCTGCAGTCTGACAAATAAATGTTTCCATGGAGATGACAAATGAATATCATCCCTGTTGCAATGAGCTTCTGATTTCATCTTGAACCATTAGCTTTCAAACCACAGCTTATTCATTATTCATTTGCAGTAAGGAAATGGCTGAAACCCAGAGCATTACAGCAGATTAGAATCTGTGCATGCAGTCCAGGAGTGCATTTGTTACCATACAAAATGAACAAAACTCCTTGGGATTAAAATAACAATTCTAAAAGCTGTCCTAAAGGCCTACAGAATTTTTCCCCTCAATTAATAGCATGCATACAGAAAGGATGTGAATTAACATTTATCTTAGATATTCAGGCAGGCAAGGGACTTTCCAAAAAAAAAAAGCAGTAGATTACATTTTCAACTTCTTTTTTTTTTTTTTCTTTTTTTTTACACCGTAAGAGCATTAGGTGCTTTTCAGAAACTTGGGATCAGACACAAACATATCCTTGAAATTTTGACCTTCTTTAGTAAGAACCTGTATAATTTGTATTTTTGGACTCCTCTAGACTCTAGAAACCAGAATCTGATTCCCGTTAAGAAAATGCCTTCCTTTTATCTGACATGTTATTATAGCTTTGAGAAAATCTAAGCAAAAGGGAGAAAAACACTTTCAGTGTTCTCATAACCAAAAATCTTCACAGTTACTGCAGCTATTTTTAAAAAAGGAACTTAAAGCCTATGAGCTTTCCACTATGTAAGAATAAATGTCTGCGTTTGCCTATTCGGCTTAGAGGAAAATTTATTCTTCTAAATTTAACTAAATTAAAGGAAATGCAGTTTTAAGATTGCTATTACATTAATATACAGTACTGGTGTATTCCTTCACCTGAAGACATTTTTTAAGACTTAAGTCCTGGCCTAGAAGGAGAAAAACAAATGCAGCTAATTACTGCAAATAGCAACTTCTCAAAGATATCTTCTTTTGTCCATACACACAAGGACTTCAAATCCATGCTAATTCAAAGAATAATTTTTAAAGAATATGTCTTTAATGCTGGCTTAAGACTAATCTCCTTAGAAGAAGATGCAGCAGACACACATGCACTGCAGCAGTGTCACCTCATTTTTACTGGCTTCTCGTTAGCTGTCATTGCTGGTATCAGCATTCAAATTTAATGAAATTATGGTAGGGAGGAATTTCTCCCCATTTTTGACACTGAAGATGTTTATATGTACATGACCTGAACTACTTTTGTCTGGATGAAAGTTATCGTGCATCTGACCCAGGGAACCAAAACAGGACATGTGTAAGTGGGACGTCCTTCACACTTGCCCTGGTTAATAATGTCCACGCTCCTGCTGTCTGAGCGCAGGAGTTGTCCTGGGAAAAGCACGTCAATTAGAGTAAGTTATAACCAATTACATGTCTCATCATTTGAATTACTGTCCATTAAGAAGTGACCTGAGTTTACAGAACCCATTTCATTCCCCTAATAGGCTTAATACTAGAGTGACAAGAGGTCAAAGGGTAACAAGAAAGGATGAACAGAGATTATTTTGTTACGCGGGAAGTGAACAATGAGCAAGCAGCTCATTTGTTCCACTAAAACTACATGCCAGTTTCATACTACTGTTATTTTATCTACTTTCTCAGACTGCCATGAAGCGGGAGAGACTACATGCTCCATTGCACAAGCAGCCATCTCCAGAAAGCCTCTTCCTATCTCACAGATGAGGTTTTATCCAAGCATAACACAGGGATGAGATATAGCAAGCAATAAAGGCCAACTCTTATTCATGTCAAGAAATATGGGGTCTAGACAAAACAGTGAGTTCTTCCTATGCAGGTTTCTTTGTGTGGAGTAGCACTTCTATTAAATGACTTTTTTGCAGAAACACCAACTTGTCATGGTCATTTTTTGCTGCAGATGGGGATGGGGAAGAGGAGGAATTGACTGCAAGCTATTTCGACCCCTGAGAATTTGATCCACAATATTTAATTTAGGGAGTTTTTCCACTCTAAATACAAACTAGATGCTGCAATTTAATCTAATCATTATTGTGATTCACAGTACTTAAGGTCTGGAACTGCCTCAGGTTTAAGTGAGACATTTGGGACATGGGCTGTCAGAAAATGGATTTTCAGACCAAACTCTTTTCTTATTTGGCAGAAAATGTGAAATGTTCTCTCTTCATCATGCTCTTCATTTGTCTCCAAGCACGGATCCATAATGAACACTACAGCATGTTCTCTCAAGCACAAACTGTAACTTTCTTAGGAAATAAAAGCAACAGACAGATAGACAACAAATGGAAACCCTTTACCACAATGCAGTCCAGCATTCAGCTAGACAACTGATGGAGGAACGCATGTGTTCTTTTCCCGTGATAAGAAAAACAAGAAATTTCAGGATGTAACAAGGTGTTCCAGACCCAGTGTCACTGTGTACTTTTTTTGTAACTGTCACAGATGAGTAGACAAAAGACACTTTTGGTGATGATCCTTCCTGGAGCTAAAATGACTGCTGTGAACATCAACTGTACAGCACACAGTACCTTTTGAAAGATGATGTGTTGTTATTAAGTGCTAGGTTTGCAAATCCCTGTTTAACCTTCACTTCTCTTTGCTTGCATTCATGTAATTTCACAAGCTTGTCATTATGTACCTACCTCCTACAGCCCTTACATTTCCCAACTGGATATGGAGAAATAACTCCTTAAGCAGACAACACAAGACAGCCTGAATCCAATAAGAAGTGAGGAAACATGATTGTTCAGCAGGAAAATCACTGTGGCCATGCTGCTTCACTCAGTGCAGAAGCCTTGCTGTCTGACAACTTATTCCAGTATTAGTTGCAATTAGATGCTGCCATCCAGAATATATTAGACCCTGTGAAATCTGCAGCTCCCATCTGACTGAATGAACACTATCACATGTGTAATACTGATTCAAATACCTTACAGCAGCTTCAGATAATGTCTATGGGAAAACAAAAAGCCATGCATTTATCCAACTTACCATTCTGAAGTGACAGCAAAGTTTGAAAATCCATCCTAAAGTCCAAGACTAGAAACTGACATTAAGGAAGGGCTGATGAGTAACCTTTTATTATTTATTTTATTATTTAATTAATGCACTGAGTCCTAATGGGGAATAAAGATTCATTCCTGTATAGGATTTAGTCAGGATAGGTATAACCCCTTAAGCCTAGGAGTGCACTATTCTAGGTTCTGCTCCAAGCTCAATTTCAGTCTGACCTTCCAAAAGCCACCACATGATTTGGTTCAGTTTTATCAGTGTGTTACAGCACAGACACACATTTCTATACATCACAAAAAATCATGATTTTGAAGAGTATTCAGTAAAAACATAGCATAGAAAAGGAAGCTAATTAGGTTCTGAAGAACCTAAATCTCCTGTGGTAAACTCAGAATAAGATATAAAAGGTTTATCAATGAAAACTATTTGGCCTTTGTTCAATTTCATTATATTAAAGAATATATGATCTTCAAAAACAACTTTACACTATTATCCCTTTTCCTATTAGGAACTAACTTAAGTCCACAGTACATTTTATTTTGTTATGCTGATTAAGGCAGAAAACAGAAAATATTTACTTAACTCACACTGCACAGGAAGAAATAGGCTTTTCTCCTCATGTCAGCTAAGCATGCTTGATGGTACATAGTACTTCTCTACAGAACGTGGCTCAGCCAAAACACTAGGAAATGCTGATTTACAGAACAGGCATTTCTATCTGTTGATAATAAAACTGCATCTTATCTGTTTTTCTGCTTTCCTTCCTCATGTGAGTTCTTCAGTTGATTCCCCCACAACCTTTGGACAGAGATCTCTCACCTGGAAACTGAGGACAAAGCTGACAACAGGATGGGCAGGTTGGGGCTATCTACAAACACTCCCAAAGCCCCTCTAAGGACCAGACTCAAAACCCTCCCATCATCTCATGGCAGGAGAAGCCCCATGGAGAGCCGGAGTGGGAAGCCCAAGTGCAATGAGTGCAATCACAAGCCCTCATTCACACACTCCGTACTTATCAGGCATAAATGGGGCCAAGTACACAGCTTTTGATGACAGCTTTTTGTCAGCTTTGCAGCCAAGCTGCAAGGCAGCTTCAGTGCTAAACAGCTTGCTATGCATTTTCAGGATGCACATATAATCAGTTTCAAATCTTCTTGATCATGAACTGCAAATCAGAACAAGCAAACCTTAAATGACTACTACTCTTCTGAAAGAGATTTTATTTTTGTTTCATGAAACCTGATCTTCCTAATGTCATTTTCTCTGCAGAAAGGAGAATTTATGCAATGTGTGGTGCTGGCTGCACTATGTACAGATTAGATATCTTCCACATGATCATCTCTGATTACCATGTTGAGACCAAAAACCACTTGACATTTTTCACACCACTGTCAGTCCCAGAAAACAGCAGGGAAAGCCTCAGCAGCAGCTGTTCAGCTGTTATCAACCAGCTATGATAAAACTCAAACAACTCGCCAGTGTGCTATGTAGAAGATTTAGTCCTTTCATTCTTTGGACCAGGGACAGCTATACCACAAAGGAAAACTTAATGTCTCTGCCTCTGAGAACTACAATTTGCTCAAATTTCAAGGTGCACGTGCATTGTTGCAGAAGTTTATTAAAACTGGATAACGTTTTTATCGGTCTACCTCCACAACTTCTACCACCATAAAGCACAAAGCGGTATTTTAGCTGAGATGTGCCCCTCCCAGCTCAACAGCATGAGAACCTGAGAAGACCATTTTTTTGCACATGCAATTGCTGCTGCAGCCACCAGATGTTACTGCGGCATCAGAACTGGGAGCTGGAGGCTGTGGCTGCCGTGCTCCTAATAGTCCCCTACTGGGGAATGGACATTATACATAGTCTTTAATTATATGATCATACACTACCTCATCCCCTGAGCATGTGTCCTTTGGAAGAGGATAATGAAGCAAACTATTATCTATAGGAACCTTCTTCATTCGCTGGGAAAATAGCTATGCATTGAATCAAGGTAGACTGCAGGGAAAGATAGTGGTATCACAGCAAAGCCTGGTGAACACAATGAAACTACACTATTAAAAAGATTGTTAAAAAGGGCTGCATAGTTGGGAGCCAGGACACAGACACACCATTCTGGCTATTCAGAATCAGAGGGTATTTGAAATACCATAATTTCATCTTTAATGGTTCGGTTCCCGCTGTAATACAGGGATAACACCTGCCAACATAAATGCAGTGACTTTATGAGTATTAATCAAATACTGGTTCCAACACATGAATGCAATCGTATATGAACTATTAATAGCAGTAAGACCTGGCATTGCACACAGCATGGTGGAGGAAAAAAGCCTATCTAATACATTCAGGCAGTTTTATTTTAAACAAAAACCAAATAGGTATGTAACTCCAAGAAAAAGGATGCCTATCTAACATGCTCTAATAACATTTGACACTGTTCAATATTTAAAATGCAGCAGCACAATTTAAATTCTACTCTTTTTCCAAGCACAGTGGAAGGAAAACTTAGAAGCTATGGTCACAGAGAGGTCATCCATTGGATGTCTGTAAAAGCACCAGAATACCACAGTCACTGCTCCTTTCTTACAGCATGGAGAAAAAGCTGGTCATGTTCTGAAGTCAGGTATATGATGGGGCACAAGAGAACAGGGATGGGTGATGGAGCCCACAGTAACTAGTTCAAACAAGTATCCACACTACACTGAAAGCCTAGATTCAGGCTAACCACTCAGAACTAGCAGAAATATGGTGTATCACCTTGAGGGCAGAAAAGGAACAACTCCTTCTCCCATGATGACATGGGACAACTGCTTCTGTACAACAAGTGCTTGTAGGACTGGAGCAGCTCAGCAAGAAAAGTTACTGTCTAGGAGGCTGTTCACTGCAGCCAAAGGGCCAGAAGAAGGAGAGGCACAGAAGCAGAATTAGTAGTGTCACTTATTCAAGGTGATGTCATCACCAAATCACAGGTAATCATATCACAAGAAATTACGTATTTTTCCTTCATTTTTCATCTTTGTATTGCAATGTCCTGATAAGCAATCAGGCTCCAATCACTGAAGCTCAACATGCAGTCTCTATGATTTCATTTCCTTTACATAGTATTTTTCCTTCACCAAAAATAAGTCCTTATTTCTCCCTCTCTCTGCTATATCTGGTTCTCAGCTCCTTCCCAGAGCCACAGTCAGTTCACAAGCTCAAAGCTTGTGCTATCCTACTGTTCGCTGCCTTCCAGCAACTGCCTTGCACTGTCAGAGTTTCAGTCTTGCCTGCAGCCATTTAAACGTATGGTGTACAGATCCCTTTCTTCTCATCTTCCCCTTTTCCTCTGCCAGAGAGAATAGGAACCTGTGACAAAGGGAGGTTTCCTTCCTCTCTGTTCCCTAGATATTTGCCAGTTCATTCTGTAGTGCAGAGATTTCAAGGATATTCATAAAGGAATGGTGCTAAAATGGCATGGCTAACCTAAGCAAGCATCAGAGAGCGCAGTCTGTGCCACTGCCTGGAGCACAGAGGTGCAGGTGCACAATCTGGATGGGGGGAAGGACAGAGCAAGAACATCAAGGAGTGAAGCAGTAAGGGACAAAGGCTGAAAGACCATCATGTAAAAGCAGAAAAATCTTTCTAAGGCCAAGATCTTTCTGCATGAGGACTTCAGCTGTAGAAGCTTTTTCCAGTGATTACTCATCTGGATCCTACCGTCAGAAGTGGTTTATGAGCTCATGGTTGGCTAAAGAAAGAAAGAGCTTGTCTTTTTTGAATGTTACCATGATTTCAGAAGATTTTATTTTGAAATAGGAGGACAGTTCTATTCCATTTTCTTAACTAACATTTGCAGACTATTCTTCTGATGTAGGCCGCCATGAGTTTAAAGATACAAACAATAGTGGATGAAAGAATGTTATGTGTTCATTTGTCTGAGATAAAGTAGTAACTATATCTTAATACTTTCTCTACATTAACAGAACTATGTGTTCCATATGTTGAGTAACTCATTGACTGTTCTATTAATTCATGATTTACTGAAAATTGAAATGTACCATACAAAGAATTTCTTGTTTTATAAAATTTTTCTGTGGCTTCAAAGCTTGAGCACTTTGAACACACCCCCATAGAAAAAGTAATCAGGTCCTACACCACATAAGCATGGCTGAAACGCTTATCCTTATTAGATCCCACCAATTCCAAGTCTTCAGGATCACAAAGACAGGCCATTGAACCAAGCCACAAGAAATAGCCACTGGTGGAACCAAAACCAGGGCATAAAAAAAAAAAAAAAAAAAAAAAAAAGTACTACAACAGAGCACAAGACAGTGTCAGAACTTGCTCTTTTATTTGATAGGGCCAATCCCGTGAATGTTTTAAGTTCCTTCAAATGGTAAGCAAGTGGCCTAAAGGACAGATGCAATTTCTTTGCTTTGTCATGTTATTTTTTCTTAAGTGCTAGATGGCTGTTCTGGAAATGTGGTGAGAAGAGGGAATTTGTCTGCTGACCAAAGGAGACTCACAGAATCACAGAACTGTAGGGGTTGGAAGGGACCTCCAGAGATCATTGAGTCCAACCCCCCTGCAAAGCAGGCCCCCTCAGGAGGCTGTGCAGGTGGTGTCCAGGCAAGTCTTGAATATCTCCAGAGAAAGAGAATCCAAAACCGCCCTGGGTGCAGAACTTCCTATGCTCCAGTTTATGGCCATTTCCTTGTCCTGTCCCCACAGCCTGCTGGAGGGAGGTTGGCCATGTCCCTTAGACTCCCATACTTAAGATATTTATAAACATTAATAAGATAACCTCTCAGTCTTCTGACCCAGGTCCCCCAGCCTTTCCTCATAGGGGGGATGCTTTCATCTTCCTTCCTTTCACCACAAAGATGGTGAAGGGCCTGGAGCATCTCCCCTGTGAGGAAAGGCTAAGTGATCTGGGTCTGTTTAGCCTTGAAGAGAAGACTGAGAGGGGACCTGATCCAGGTCTATAAATATCTGAGGTGTGAGGGGCAAAGTGGCGAGGCCAGACTGTTTTCAGCAGTGTGCGGAGACAGGACAAAGGGAAATGGCCAGAAGCTGGAGCATAGGAAGTTCCGCACCAATGTGCACAAGAACTTCTTTACGGTGAGGTGACGGAGCACTGGAACAGGCAGCCCAGGGAGGTTGTGGAGTCTCCTTCTCTGGAGATATTCAAGACCCGCCTGGACGCCTACCTGTGCGACCTGGTGTAGGGATCCTGCTTTGGCAGGGGGGTTGGACTCGATGATCTCTGGAGGTCCCTTCCAACCCCTACGATTCTGTGATTCCTTGCCCGCTGCTGGAGTCTTTCCAGGAGATCCCTTCTTTTTTGTACCCAGAAGCCCAGAACTGGACACAGTACTCCAGATGGGATCTCATGAGAGCAGAGTAGAGGGGCAGAATCATCTCCCTCGACCCGCTGGTCACGCTTCTCTTGATGCACACCAGGACACAGTTGGCTTTCTGGCCTGCAAGAGCACACTGCCGGTCATGTTGAATCTTTCGTCAATCGACATCCCCAAATCCTTCTTCTCAGGGCTGCTCTCAAGCCATTCTCTGCCCAACCTATATTGTATTTGTAGTGACAGTCAGACAACACATCTATGGAAATGACTGAGACAGGTGCTAGCTAAGGAACCCACCACAATCAAGGGACTGCATTTTTCAGAAGTTTATCTTCAGGGGGCTAATTCTTTACGGCTGGATACAGCCTGTCTAAAAAAAAAAAAAGCTTTAATTGTAAGTGCCTTCACTTTTAGATGGCCCCCATCTTGTCTCCTCTTCCACTTTAGAAAGCACAAAGACAAATTCCCAGGCATCTTAATTCTGTTGAAATCTAGCCCTAAAAACAAAAACCACCTAATCCTCCTTGAGGACTTATATTTTAACAGTGCCTTCATTTTTCCTGTGCTGTTGGATTAAAAAACAAGCTTCCAAACCTCCCAGTCTACACATAGTTGCTGTTCACTGAGAGGCAGGGAGCTGGAAGCTTCTGGAGAGAAATGCCAATGCTGAGCCATCTCCTCCTCTACCTTCAAAGAATCACATAATGGTTTTGGTTGGAAAGGATCTTTAAGACCATCCAGATCCAATCACTCTGTGAGCATGGACATTTCTCACTAGATCAGACTGTCCAAATCTTCACTGAGCCTCACTTTGAAGGCATTCAAGGGACAAAACATCCACAGCAACCTGTTCTGATGCCTCACCACTCCGTGAGTAAATAATGTATCCTAATATCTAATCTGCCTTACAGGAATGGCTTTGAGTTCTGAAATTGCTTATGTGCCTCAATACTTCCAGGTCTTCCTCTACATTCATCAATACCAAGTGACAGAAAATGCTTCCTACAGAGAGTACTAGGAACAAAAGTTCTATTTCTTCTGAAGACTTTGCTTCTTATAGAAAGCAATACAAGTAATGAAATAGAAATTATTCTAATAAGTTAAACGTGGACTAAGTCTAATGACAGAATATGAAATCCTTCTCAAATTCACTGTACAGTTCAGTTGGAGCATTTTAAACTAGCTTCAAGCAATGCAAAAAGAATTCCACTTCTTTCTGTGAGCTCCTCCTATCACAATGATAGCAATCACATTGCAACCATAGAAAACCTTTGAGAAGTAGCACTCAGCTGGCCTAAAAACAGCAATGCTGATTGTGATGGAATTTGACTGCCGTTTTCTACTAACTCTTTATGCTCTTACAGTGTATGCTATTATGCAAGGTAATTTTTGTGTTGTAATGAGGTTTAAAATAGCTCAGGAGACAATCTAGAACAGAACAGAACACATGCAATTGGTATTTCTTATGCTTTTCAGCTTCATTATTAGTTCCGCTTCCAGCTAGCTACTTCTTGATGTACTGAGAGGTGTGTGACATTATTTTCACATAATTAAGCATAAGCTAAAAGGTTGATCCTGAATGGGAACTTTGCATTTTAATTTTTGTATGTTCTTTCTTTTGCTTCAAAAGAATTTTGTTACTTCTTTATTTCTGCCAAATGTGCTAACAGAATAAAATGAAAAGCAAGTGCTAGGAAACAGCGGTAGAAAGCATCATAATGCCTGTGCTGGAGCCAGTGGGGCCGTGCCCAACTCCTGCTAACAGCCACTTCTGGGAACCTGGAGGGCATACAGTGAGTCTCGTACTGCTGAAGATAAACTCCTTCTAACATCAGTCTGTTCGTTTAAAACAAGTCTGAAAATCTCTACATTGTGCTCCTGTGACCACAGCAGAAAGACAGACTCACAAATGTATCATGATATTATATTCAGAAATGTACCCTTTAGAGTAAAATGGAAATCATATATCAATTTTAATTTTCATGCTACAGTAAAACTGAATGAGGGTGGAGGCAGTTGTATTTGGATGGATTTCATTGATCATGAAAATGTTCCATTCCACCTCCCTGTCTCTATAACCGCAGAACTGTTAATAAAGCAGGATGTGGAAGACAACTGAGCTCTCCTACACATAATTACATACATGTAAAGTGATAAATTCCCTCCGCTCCCTGTGAGGAGCTGCAGCCGCCATCAGGCCTCCCCTCAGCTCCTCTGCTCTGGGCTGAGCAAACCAAGGGATCTCAGCCACTCTTCATGTGTCTTGCCCTCTAGGTCATTCCCCATCTGTTGCCCTCTTCTGGAGGCTCTCCAATAGTTTCATGTCCTTACGTTGTAGCACACAAAACTGCACATAGTGCTGGAGGTGAGGCCATACAGCAAAGAGCAGAGGGGCCAATCCCTTCTCTTGCCGGCTGGCAGTGCTGGGCCTGGTGCACCCATGGGTACAGTTGGTCCTTTTGTTTGCCAGGAGCACAGCTGTCAGAACACTAGCAGAACACAGCCAAAGTACAGCAATTGCTTACATCTGAGCTAACCGTATATCAGCTTCGATGTGTGAAGGCATGCTGAGCTATTTCAATACTGACAACTCTTTGCCCTTCCAGAGTTCCTACAAGGCGCTGAGTATGCGCCTGTGAAGGAGAGACACACCCCATTACAGTTCATGCGGAATGGAGCAGCATTCAGAAGTGACTCCGCAGCAGATGGCTGTTCCATGTCCTTCCACTCCCAAAGGACTCCTCCTTCACCTTCACGGCCCTCTGGAGGACTAGCGCACTCATTTGCTAGTTTTCAAATGGTTGACTTGTTAAACAGTGCCATGTAAGTCCCACTTTCCAAGGTGATCACCTCATGCAGGCATCTGAAGGAGAAGAGGCACAGTTGTGCACACCGTTAGCCTGCCAGCAAGTGCCTTGGAGAGGAGGCACACAGATGCCTGATTGCTTTCACACACAAGAATCTTGGATCACTGACAACAGGACATTCTTACGTATCTGTGCTACTTTATCTTGAGATGGAGAAGTCTGTTATGAGGCTCTCAAAAATCTATGCCTTAAGACAAGGGAGCCAATTTTCTTCATACTCTTTTTTTATTGCATTTTAGATACATCTCAGTTCTAAGATCAAAGCTCTCTTCCATCAGAGAAAAAAATTCCAAGCATAAAGGATGCTATAAGCATAGTATTTGTAATGTAATCTGATTGCATTCTTTATTCCAGTTTCTGATGAACCCTACTGAATACTTAAACAAATATTTATTTAAATGCCACTTCCATACAGAAAGGCAGATTAAAAAAGTGAGTAGCATGAAGAAATATAACTGCAGGCATTTCCATCCTCTATTCCCTTCTTTCCACAACATTCCTTTTAGAAGAGCATTTAAAATGCTAAAAATAGCTGCTCTAAGACCTTTCCATCTACATCTGACATTTTAGTGCAGCTCAGCCTCATTTGCCCCTTTGCCCATCTGCCTCAGCAGTCACCCAAACACTTCCTCCCCAGAGATCGGGATAGGATCAGACTTTATCTCAATTGCCATTTTCTTCTCTTCCCTTCCACTAGAATGAGCAATACTATTTCCCACTACTGCACAGTGACTGAGCTTTCACTCTCAGACACCAAGACAGGAATTGCATGTCTGGCTTTTCACAAAACCAAAGTAAAATTCACTTAAAAAACTAAACAGAACAACAAATATTCTACTTACTGATCTTAAATCTTCTGATTTACTGACTGCTAAATTTGTCTTTGGGATAAAGAACAATTAAATCATAATATATATATGTTGTCTCCAAAGTAATAACCACAATCTAAAGACTACTGGTGAACAGAAACAAGTCTGAAATGAATGAACGAGAATTTGCAGTTCCAGAACATGATGTTTTCTACATATGACTTCATTCACATTTCTTTTAAAATTATAGGCATAATCAATAGGAAATAATATTACAACTATTCATTCATTAGTTGTCCAAAACCTGAGGTTTAGCCAAGTAAGATAATACAGGCTAAAAGGCATTCGTGGTTTGGTGGTTAAACAAAAGTAGATTAAAATAATTGTAATCACACAAATAGAAAAGAAATAAAGAATAGGACAGTAAAAGCTGTGAAAGTCATATAACTAGTAAGAGAAGGGCAAAAGAGACGGATTCTCACCTCCAATAACTTAGAATAACGAAAATATTCAAGCAAATTAAGAACAAAAACAATAGTGTAGGTTCTCTATGGATCAGGATGAAATAGTTCTTAATAATATGGAGAAAACACTTATCTATCTTGCATTTGAAAAATGGAAGAAAAGTTAGCATATCAAGTAATGATGGATTACATTCCATTCCCCTCATAACTGAAGATGGTATCAGAAAGTATCTACTACAACCTTTTAAAATCAGAAGAGCAGAGCAAGCAGCACCCAGAAGTCCAGAACAGAACAGGCTATTTTTCAGTGATCTTGTTGATATATAAATCTTTAGCTATTAAAGTTTTTTTATTAAAGACTGGAAGGGTACCAATAAAAAACAGAAGTCATTTCAGATAACAGTGGCAGATATACATTAGTTAGCCTAACATAAATCTTGAGATAAATAATGCATTCAGGAAATAAAGAAGCAGAAGATAAGAATATAATTAGTGTTGGTCAATGCAGTATTCTAGAATCTTATCTTGTCAAGTAAACCTGTTTTCACTATTATTTCTCTTCTATTAAACTTGTTTAATCGTTATTTCTGATGAAATAACAATTTTGGTTGATGAAGGTAACTACATAAACACGACAGACAATCCTGGATGAGACATCTGACTTATTGAATGACATTCTATTTTTTTCTTAAAAAAAAATAATAAAATAGTGCTATTTTGTATCAGTAAAGCCCATAATAACAGGATTAAGCTAACTGCAAAACAGTTCTTAAACAGTGACTGCACTTGGGAAATCACCTTGAAAAGGCAGCGTTTCCAGCAGGGTTCCACAGAGACTAGCAGTGAGTTTGATGATGTTTAACAGCATTTTTTTTTTCCTGTCAGTGACCTAAAACTAAATATAATTAAGTTGCTGCTGCTGAGATTTATGAGGAACAGGGACAGGTATAATATGTAGGAAATGCCTTGCAAATCACATTTTATAGATCTCTACTCATCCTTCAGTGCTTCTCAGGACCCTCAAGTGATATCTATACAAGCAGATCGAATGTGTTTCCAACATGGGAGTGTGCTAGTTAGTTCAGACCAAAAGGCAGTCCAGGAAGACTACAAACAAGTTAGTATTACAGACAACAGAACCCTAGTGCCAGGAGATGTCTTAAAGATAAGAAAGACAAAAAGCGATGAAAAATGTATAAAACATGACATGAGAAAAACTGAGCAAATGAGAGCTGTTTAGTCTGGAGGGAAAAACAGCTTAGTCACAAGCGCTTGTATTTGAAGGGACTACTGCACTGGAAAATATACGTGGCTCAGACAGGAAGAAATTGTATTATAAGCAAGGAAGAATTAGGTTAATCTTCAAAAAAAGGAGAAAAAAAAAACAAAAACCACTTGACCACGAGAACAGTAAGGTAGTGGAATAAATCCCACAGAGAAGATGCAGAATCTCTCGACAGCTGAAGTTTCAGATAAAGACATGCTAAGAGCTGTTCCTGACTTGGAAAAGAGGGGTTGAGTCCATGACCTCTACAGAGCCCTTTCCAATACTTTTCTCCCAGCACACACAGAAGTTGATGAAATTCCACACTTCTGGAAGAGCAAATATCCTTCTCCCTGTTCATGTGCCAAAACTAATGAATTTACCTTCTTCTACCAGTACAGCTAAGAGCATCTGCAAAGTCACAGAAAACCAGTCTAGAAACATGAGCTCTGTACAGATAACTTCTTGTATTGATGTAAATAATTTAAAGACTCGGTCATTTTTCTGAGTCTTTAGGTAAACCCTCTAGATAATACTGATTTTGATGTACAAAGGCCACTTGTGGACGACCATACTGTGGGTTTTTTAATCAGCTGTTAAGGTGCCAATAAGTGAAAAAAAAATAAAGTTCATACCGGAATTTTCAAGACTTTTTAAGAATGTCTTCATGTTAAATAACAGGCATACACACTGGCCTAGACATTACAGTCACAAGCACATGTAAAATACATACTCAGTGCTTACTGTTTCAGGATGACAGATAATTTGAGGTACAAGAGGTACAAGAATGTGAATAACGCACAAGAGAAGAAACTGACACACTTCTTGTACAACACAGATGACAGAACAGATAGTTGATGTCTGCCAAAAGATGCAGCTAACCAACCAAGATCATCTCTGACAGCAGCCAGAAGTGTCTGAGGAAAAAGCAGTAAGAACATAAAATGCTTTTGGTGGTTTGTTAAGGTATGCAGGGAGTTGACTGGAGCCTGATATGAGATTTATTTAACTGAACAGATCATGAGAAACTGCTGGATGTACAAGTGACAGTGTGAGAAGCTGACAAAGTTACATGTAACTTGGAGGAATGGCCAGAACTGACAGGCACTTAAGGGAAGCAATGACCAAACTTCATAGATAAGCAAAGCTGACCTTTCAGGGAATACTGTCCAGCAAATGCAGCAGGACAACTCAGTCTTATCAGTAATAACACGCAAGGCCATGACTTAGATAACAGTACAAGAAGTAACAAATTTGTTGTGACTAAAGCAGAACAGGTACTAATCCCACTGGTACTAGTTGAGGATGCTTATTTACTTGTGACAGGTACAACAGCAAAGAGACATCAGAGAAGTCAGGGAAAGAACAAGCATGGGAAAAAAGGCCAAAAAGTGGGATTAAAAGGGCATGGGGGTGCCAGCAGGCAGAAAACCACTATGCTCACCTGAATGAGCCCTGCACCTGACCACCATCTTCTTCCTAATGTCAATCCCTGTTATTTCTGTGCACATATGCTCTGTCTGCTGCATGTGCTGCACATGACCACTTAGCAAACTTCAGGCTGGACTGAGCAGCAAACAGGACAAGTGGTTGGGATGTCAGCTGCTGGAGAAATGGCCATGATGGGAGCTGACCCTTTGGCCTGCCACCAGACGGACCCAATGACTAGCAGCAGCTGTTGGAGGGTTACACCTTTCAGATGCAGGCAGGAGGAATCAGTTCTAAGGAATTGGAAATGAGAAAGTCCCTGGGTCCTCCAATCCCACAGGACATGGCTTCTCTTTAAATATGTTCTTCCCATGTAATATCCTCTCTGTCTCTGGAAATATCCATGCAAGCTTCCTGACTAATAGACCTGAAACACACTGGTGCACACTTCATGATGAAGGCCATGATGAAACTTATCTTCATGAATGTGACCAATCACTTTCTGAATTTGACATATGGCTTTCACAACATTTTTTGCTTCTGAATTAAATTCAAAAACTGCTTCAAAGTTCTACTGCATATCTGCCACTTTTTACTCATGAGATGAGAAACAGTGAATACTAATTTACTATTTATCTTTCCCATTATTTTTCACATTATTTATGACTCTAGAGACCTCTACAGAGCTCCACTCTCTCCACAATAACAAGTTTTAATCTTGGAAGAAGTTTCCATTCTTTTTCCACATCCTCTAAAAATGTCTGTACAACAGGCAGCTTTAGTACTAACTGAATAGAGAACATTTTGCCAACTCAACACTGATCCCTCTTCCCAGTTATCCGTGAGCATGAAAATCTAGACAGACCTTAGCACAGAACTTTCTGGAACTTTATTATGAATCTGATCTTACTCCCAATCACCATTTCTCAGCTTCTCATTTGTTACAGGCTAAGCAACCTTTTCTTACCGTGATGTTCCCTTACTTATTCAGCTATCACTCCAACTATCTAAATGTAACTCAGATCATTGTTTTGTGGCTGACATATACAGCTCTACAAAAATGAACCTTGAAAAAATGTATTTTAGAGAAGGTATGGAAACTTATGGGTAATTCATATGAAGTATCTCATGTACAAGAAATATCATTGCCATAACCAAAATAAAATAAAATAGCCTTAACCTATTTAGTTATGAGCCATAATTTGCAAATAAATAAAGATTTTTGAAATGTATGATTTGGAGGCAAAATTCCCAAAGTTTAAATTCTTGCAAATTGTTTATTTTTATTTTTAACTTAGGCTTATCTCTGTTTTTGGACCAATGACATTTTATTTACTTGTGGTAACTAACACAAGACTTCTGCCAGGAATAAAAGAAGTGTTTTACTGCATTCACATCTACTCTTCACCTGTAGAAATTCACTTGCATATTACCCAGACTTACCTGTAGGCCTCCCAGGCATGTTCTCACACATTGGACCTCATTCCTGTGATAAAGTCTGAGTTAATCAAAAGCAAACAGGGTTAAAGAAAAGCCACAACACAGTGAAGAGGATTCCAAGGGAGTATGAGACACATAAGTCAGTTGTTCAAGTCCTACCTTTGAATTAAAAAACTTGGCAGCTCTGTTTATATTCCACTTCTTTATCTCATCAATATGTGTTTTAATTTAGTCTATAAACGTTTTGGGAAAAGACTAATATTGCATATTGTCCAAAAGTCAGCACTCAAAATTGAAGTCAGTCGTGCTTGACCCACTTGCAACACTGTTCAGCTGAAAACTCTTAACAACCAAACTATTCCTCAGAAACAAGTTCCTCTGTGCTTACAGCTTTCTTTTCACTTTTACAGAAGTTATGTCCATGCACCCATAGATGGACATGAAGGAGGCAATTAATCCATAAGCCCAGATTCAGTATCTAGATAAAAGGTTTTGCAGACCAAAGCACTACAACCTGAAGGTGCTCTGTGCTCAGTGGCTGCAGGTTGGCTTCCAAAATAATTTATTTTCAACTTCTCATTTTATAGCATAACAATAATGCTACAGCCACAGATCCAGCCAACAAGAAACACACCTTTCCAAAGTCATTTGCTTGCACTTCTCTGTTGTCATTACCACCAATGTAGGTTCCCTACAAACGATTTGGGTTGAATGGAAGGAAGGTGATTTCAAATCTTTCTTCCTAGGAGGAGTGCCCTTAGGAACTCCCTAAAAAAGACTGATGCTAAAAGGCTATCGTGACCTCACCTCATATGAAATCCAGACTGGATTCTGACTTAAGCAGGAGGTTAATGAGTTGAACAGTCTGACATGTTCATTTGATAGGCACTGATGAAAGGCCAGCTGTCAGATTTAATTTGTTGGAAGATAAGCTGATTTACTGCTTACAAGTAACATGGCTGACACAGGGCATGTTTCTCAATAATGGTGTACTTCAAACATTAACACAGAAACATTCAGATCTGCTAGAGTACACTGAATGCACAGAAAAATAAATGTAATTTTTGAAAAGTTTTTTCACGCTACCATTTTTCTGCATCTCTCCACATCTAATGAAAAAGATTATATCCTGCATTTTTTCAATCTAGCTGATTTACTACAACTAGTTGCTACCAATTTTATCTACTCAATCCACTTCAGTTACTCCCACCTTTAAGTTTTAACAACTGAATCACAGTGTATTTATAAAGAAATCTGGGAACGCTTTTTTTTGAGGAGAGGGAGGGTGGGGTGAAAGCAGCTGAGGCCCCTGGTGTGCCCAGCCCAGAGCAGAGGAGCTGAGGGGAGGCCTGATGGCGGCTGCAGCTCCTCACAGGGAGCGGAGGGCAGCGCTGAGCTCTGCTCTGTGTGACAGCCACAGGGCCCGAGGGAACGGCATGGAGCTGCGGCAGGGGAGGGCAGCTGGGGGTGAGGGAAAGGGTCTGCACCACAGGGCAGTGGGCATGGAACAGCCTGCATAGGGCTGTGGGCACGGCCTCGAGTGTCAGAGTTCAAGGAGCATTTAGACAGTGCTCTCAGGCATAGGGTTTGGATTTTGTGTGGAACTGGGGATCAGCTTCAAGACTTCATGATCCTTGTGGGTCCCTTCCAATGCAGGATATTCTACGGTTGATTCTGAAAAGAAAGTAGATGATGTACAAAATTCAAACATAATTGAATCTCTTTTGTTGGGGAAAAATTTAACCAAGGTAGAGGTTAAAAAAAGAAAGTTCTCCAACTTTTTAACTGAAAGGAAAGAATGAAAAAGCTGTGAGAATCTATTAGATTCTATTCCAGTAGTTAAAGGACTGCACTGATCTAAACAAGGAACAGGGAAATGAAAGCACCAGCTTGCACTGCCTGCCTGTTCCAAGGCTGATGGCTCCAGGACGGAGCAGTCTCATGAGGACTGCCATCAGGGCAGTTGTTTAGACAGGGAGCAATGTGAAAACTACGCTTAGGTGATTTCAAGAAGATTTTGTTTTTAAGATTTGAAACAGGCATTCCAGAGAGGCAAAATTTGCTAAGGAAGATGAAGTCAGATATCCTGTTTTTTTCCTGCTTCTGTAGCAACCACTCCGCCTTCTGTCCTCCTGTAAGCTGACAGGCAGGAAGCATTTGCTGATCATGTTCAATTTTGGAATTCCTCATCTCTGCATTTATTCTGCTCTTGGTTTTGCCTCTTGATATCCACTGAAATTACTTCTGCCAAATGCCCAGTGGCCTCTTCTTGTCCCTACCTATCACATACACATCACTGTATCCTTACAACAGTTTATTGTATCAAGGAGTGCAGTGTTTGTAAACAACACACAGAAGTGCTTGTAAAATGGGCCACATAAAAGAGAAAAATGGATTGGCATTTCATCTTTATTTCTTTTCTTTAGCAGATAGAAAAGCTTAGAAGTATTCCAATGGTTTCTTAAAATGAGGAATCACTGTAGTAGTATTTATTTTCTAAGGGTTACTTAGATAAACATCAGGTTGCTAGATTTGGTATCAGGTAACAGCACAACAACTTTTCATCTTAGCCAGGACTACATATACTAGTCAAAATGGAGCAAATAAGTCTTCTTGTGAGGCAAGGCCATAAAGAAACTGCGTGAGTCCCAGTGCAATACAAAGCCATTACAGCCAACAGGAAGCTCACGTTTTGCATGTACCCAGGGTTTTGTAGAGATGATTTCTCAAGGAACAAGGCTTGAATTGTTCTCATTTTGCACTGAAAGAAAAGGCTACAGTCTTCACATGAAGAGAAAGCTCATAAGCCATTCACAATAATAGCAGCATGAAAGAAACATTTATTGTTTCTGAAACAACCAAAGAGGAAAAGGGAGTGTAGTAAGTGTCCTGGACATCACCATCAGAGTGACAAGGAACCCTCCCACTGGGCTTTACCACAGCCATCACTTCCAGCCGTTAATGTCAACTCATGCCATGCTTGTCCCTGCAGGACTCAATTACCTCAGAGGTTCAAAGAAGTTGAGAACTTCTCTCCGTGGTAGATGACTTCCCTGCCAAGAAAAGCTTTAGATATTTGATGGACTTAGTATGCTTTTCTTACAGTGTACTGCTTCAAAGTCATTTTTATATTTCAGTCTTGAGGCAGGGCAACATGGTGCCATCTGATCTCTCTACAGCAGTGCCCTCTGTTGGCTGTTTCCTCAGTGCTCTTGCTGGAAAAGCTGTTTTACAGATTTACCCTCCCCTCCAGAGATGCTTAAATAGTTCTGTGAAGAATTTTACAACAGCTAAAGCCCTGCAAGCTGCAGGTTGCATAAAGAAATACAGGTTTATCACTCCATATCACTGTCATTGCAAGACCTGAATTTTTAGGCCAGCTTTAAAAGAAAATCACTATAATTACTGATGAAGTCATAGTGACGCAAAGCTGAGAGCTTTTTTTCTACAGAAATTCTTCATTTCACCTCAAGTCATATCTGTACATACCTTATTTGTTACCTTCACCTCTAATTCTGCACGAGAGACCAAGAAAAGTCTTGCTCTGCATACATAGCTATGGAAGAGTACTTCAGAAAAAGTGTTAAGCAGATACAGGATTTTAGCACCTTGCATAGCAGGGAGAGGCTGTAGTCTGTATCTTCAAGAACTGACAATACATTCTCACTGACATCTGGTAGGGCTTGGGATATCCATGACACCATAAGAAAAGTAAAAGTGGTTACTCAAGTGAAACAGGGTTAAAATCAGTAGCACCTTAGAAAAAATGTAAAGGATCACCTATATTCTTCAAGAAAAAATTGCTTGCCTAAGTTTTTCAGGTACTTTTTAGCCCATAAATAAACTTCAATAAAGAGAGAATTAGCCCACTTGAGAACAGCTGGACACAAATACATTCATTTTGCATCTGACTCAAAGGAGAATTTGGAAAGTACCCGAAAGTTGTATGCACACAGGAAGCAGTTTTATTCCCAGACTATGCTGTAACCTCTTGAAGAAGGAGAATGATAGATGATGCAAAAGCAGAAAATAAATGTAATGTCGGTAATTATTCTGAAGTTCTGCCAACTGCACTCTGATGTATATTAATTGTCTCTGTGACAGAAGCTGAAGAACTATTTTCCTATCTGAAACAACCATTTTCTGAAAAATCTTTACTCACACATATAAACATTGCATGAAAATCTTGCTGAAAAAAACTGCCAAAGGGTATTCCTTTATCACAAGGAAATCTTTCTTCTGTATCTAGCAAAACTCACTGTTTTTACTTACTCAGGAGCACCAAACAACCACATTATTTCCTCAGCATTCACAGTGAGGAAGCTCTCTGACAGTACAGATTCACCGGTACCACAGTATGGCAACTGCCTTTCCCACTTTAACCAACGTTTTCCCTATTTAGCACATTAGTTGCATTTATCTTCAGAAATGTACAGTTCTGCCATTGTGAATAAATTCAAATAGTAACAACATTTTCAGAGGAAAAAGAAAAGGATTAAATACCCATTTGCCACCAGTAAAATTAGTCTTGAAGTCAACAAAAGCAATGTGACATTCTGCAAGATGCCACAGTATGCACAGTATGCCAAATTCCAATTGACCTTTATGAAACACACAGATGGAGTAAGTAGCCAGCACACTTTGCACAGCCAGTGCACAGTGCAAAATGTCTTTGCTTCTTGGAACAGTTGTCATTTGTAAATATATGTTTGAGGTTGAAATTTTTATTCTATCTCAGCTGACATACTTGGTTAGGTATGCAATGGTCTGTTTGTGAGGTGTAAGACAGTCTGAATATATTTTGTATCCAGTGAGACCTCAGAGAAGAACAGTAGCAATACTGAATCTTGACTCTCAATTTCTAGATGGTTACCAAAGGTGCTTCTGCTGCAATGGGTCATATGATCCTATTGGAATTTACAGGAAGATAAGATTTAATTTGGTTTTAAGAAAATTCTGAAATTAAATGTGTATCTTTCATCAGTTCATTGATATCTGCAAGTTACTAAAATCTGAGTGCTAGAATTGCATAGAAAAATCCATTTGCATTAGAGCATCTTCCTTGTATTTCAAAAAAATTTAGCTCCTGTCACTTGGAATGTGAGACAACTGGCACATCACCATGACCCAAGATAATAATGCAGTAGTTGAAATCATGCCAGGCTCCAACATCATATCCCTAAGCTACCACTGTATGCCAAGCAATTGTTTATGTGCACACAGAACCTATTTGCAAAGCATTCAAATTAGGCTGGACTACATTTGAAGACCTTTCCGCAATCATGTAGGCAAGCAGTCTTTCCTGATTCTTAAATGCTAGGCAATAATTAACTATCTTGTAAAAGTGGAGGTCACAAATACTTCTGTCTGGAGATGGAAACTGAAGAGCTTAACAGGAAATTGGGAAGAGAGGTAAATCTAACCAGATGAAGAACTGCATTTACATAACTAACACACATTATCCTGTAGCATTTATTTTTGTTCCAGAGGAAGGAAAGTCATACGAAGAAGAAACAACATTTTGTTTGGATCTTCTTCACCAGTGCAATAAACAGAATGAGGCAGGTTAACTCTGCTGGTCAGTGTTCATTTCACTCTATTTTTACACATTAAGAAAAGTTACAGAAAATTTTTTTAACTCTAGAGACTAAGAAATTCAAAAGTAGCTATCTGTTAACTACTTGTAATTGTGATTTTATTTCCATTCCAGAGAGAGCAAAGACAAAAAATCATCTGAAGCATAGATTTGCAGACTGTCTTGGGATGGTAAGAAAGAACAGCTTCAGCAAACAGCCTTAATAACACCCAGGAAAACTGATACTGCGAACAGCGATCACAACGTTTGCACAACCTAAGATATAAACTGAACAGTTCTGGGTTGCAAACTTCAGAGAAAAGTTGAACTGAGCACTACCTGAAGTAGTCTGAAATAATCTACCTCCATTACACATTACGTAAATGGAATCTGGTTGGAGGGCAATATAGGAATATATAGAGTAGCACTCTCATCTGTAAAGCTTACGTTTTAAATATAAACTATGTCACTTAGTAAACAGAAAGAAAGATGAACTGTTTTGTTAAGGAAGTATATGACCAGAAGCTTCCCATACTGTGCCCAGTCCAGCACTTCATCAACAACATTACGTTCTTGAGGCAAATACTTCTTTCATAGGAAATATTTCTTAGTCTAGTTATGGGTGAGACAAACTGAAAACCAAAGAAACCCTAGACTCATGCTGCTATTTTTCTTAAAGTCAAAAAGGTGTTCTCACTTTGCTATGGGTTTCGTCAGTGCTCTACAGAACAAGAACACTGCTTCAAGCAGTGCACAAACTGGGGAAGATCAAAGAGTGAAGTCTGCTAGATCAACAATAGCTTAGTAAATATACTTCTCATGTTTCTAAAACGAACACCAGGATGTGTCAAAGAACACATGAAGCCTAAGTTTTCACCTATCTCAAAACCAATCCATATGAGAAATATTAATAATCAGCTTTGTACTAAAAAGAAGTCAACTTACATACAGAATACACAAGCAGTCTTTGATACGTAACTTATTTAGGCTTAATAAATAAATGTGATTTTTATTTGGCTAACAGTCCTGAGAGGGTTTATCCCACATTCACAAAATCTGCAGAAGCACCAGAACCTATCAAAAGATGTGGAGGATGATGTTTCTGTTGAAGAAAATCATGAAACAGGGAAAAGATGAACAGAAAATAGAGGCAGATGGGAAATTAACCAGGAATTGTTAATTTTCTTTCTTTAATCAGTGCAAATGCCAGTAATTTTATTTTGAAAGGTTTTTATTTTCATTGCCTACTAACATTCTTTACTATAGTTCCAGAGGTAGAGAAACAACTCTAAAGTGAAAACAATCTATTTTCCTCAACACAGTTGTTGGTAGAACCTCTGATTAGTGACCCCATAGCCTAAAGATCTTTAGAATCTTGAAGCCATCCATACTCCAGGCTTAGCTTTAATTTAATTTTGGCCTTGTCTGAACTTCTGACTTCAGGAATCCAAACTAAACTGTTTTAGCCTTCATTAGTCTAACATCCATTCCTTAAGAACACTCCATCTCAAGAGACAAATCCTCTGCATGCAGCAATGTCACAGAGGTGAAAGCTTGGATTACTGTGCTACCCCAACCCATATTAAAGCCACTACTTGCAGTTGACTCGTTTCCCTGTTGTTTGCTCGCTGCCACCAAAAGCTTGGCAGCATTTCTGCACAGAATCTTCAGCATGTGCCCTGAGCTTTGTCTTCCTTTTTTGATCTTTCTCTATGTGTTCTGTTGTTGGTAGTCAAATGACCCTCTCCCTCACTGGTTTCCAGCAATTTTGGGAAGTTTTAAGGCTAGACTCTTTTTCAAATTAACTGTTCTGAGTTCTACATTCTATTTATATCTCTAATTAATGCTTTGTATCTCCCCCTTTCTCTAGTGAAATCATTTTGTGGGAGTGCCTGCATTTTTAGGATCAAAGACAAAGCTTGCGTTTAAATAAAACATCAGTGCATAAAGCCTTTATTTCTTTGAAATGCTACAAAATTCACTGAATGCAAATTTGTAAAGCATTTTTTTTCTATTTTTATTCATTCTTTCAAAAAATACTCATTACCAACACAGCCGTCCCTCTTCCTGCAGAACACAGCTTTGCCTCCTACAAGAAGTTTGAATAATTGAAATTTTCATTTTATTTGGAACTTCCACCACTAATTACCCCCTAATAGCACCTTTCAAAATCAATTTCAAAATGCTTGCCTCCTAGGAAGGCGTTTTAGGCTGCAATATATGGTGCAAACTATACTAGCTAGATAGAACCAGTGTATTATTTCTGGTAGTCTCAAATTATGCTTTTTCTAGGAGAGTCAACAGTGAAGACTAGCGCAAAACAGGTATTATGTGATGATGTTTAAAACAAAGAAAAAAAGCCTAAAAAAAACCAAACCAAAACAAAAAAAAACAAAACACATCTTTCACAGATTTGAATGCTTATTATGCCCTTTACCTTTCACACATTTGAAAAACCAACAGTCTGCCATGCATTTATTACTTCAGCTGTCCACAGTCAGAAAAACAGACCATGGATGAAATGGAAGACTTTTAGAGCTTTAAAACACAGCACTGTCTCAAAATGGACAACTACTGCGGCCTCCCAAGTGACTCACAGTGCAGCTATACACATCATTTAAGAGAGGCAACTGTGGCAGTTCTCAAGGGTAAAAAGATAATCTTATATGCAGGAAATAAAACCTAGAAAAAAATAATGCACAGAGTTCCCTCACTGAGTTCCCCAAACGACGATAAAGACGTGACAGAAATACATACTTTCTTTCAAAACAGAAAAAGGACTGCAGTGGGTTTACGTATAAAAGATACTGCATTATGGACTATTGCACAACTTGGGCTGAGCATCACTAACCCCTTGTCCTTGGTATTGAGCTACACTGGGTGGCTACTAAACTAGTCCATCTAATGTGAAGCCTGCAAGCAAAGCTTCTACAAACTGCAACCCTCCTCCTTAATGTCTCTACAAACCACATATGCTTACACCTTTTGTCAGGATAAAACTTTGAACACCAATTTTAGAAGAACACAGAAAAAGAAAGCTGTAGAAAGCTGCAGCAGGGCTAAGCCAAAGCAGTGTTCACTGCAGCTGACAAGAATATCAAGAAGTGCAAAGGATTAACACAGACCTGCAGTACTAATCCAAAGAGCTTTCAGTTATGATGACTCTGTAGCCATACTGCGTGTATTTTGACTCAGTCCAAAAGCACTCAAATAGCTCTAAAAGAATTACTTCTACATTTGCAATTATGGTGCCATTCCCAGTTCTGTACATCCATCTATGTTCTGTGCATGGAAACAAGAGAGGTTTTTCTCTGTGTAACTTTCTGTTTTGTCTGAACCCAGAATGCTTGTCCCTCCAAATCCTACAGGTGCCTTCAAAGAAAAATGGCAATCAGTTGTTGGGTGGCTTTTTTTTTTTTTTGCTGAGAAAATAGCTTCATACTCTTTGACAAGCTAGAATGTACACATCTCTAGAAGCATCCTGAAGCTAGCTGGTTTTTTTAGAAGACGGCACTGAAACACAGCAACACATTAATGAAGTTATCCAGCGGTAACATACTTGGCAAATAAGTCTAGAATTCTCTTAAATAGCACTTTACAACATAAAATCCTCAGAGCTGGAATCCTCAGATTGGAGGAATGGCCAAGTTAATTTCCTTGAGATGCCTCCTTACAGTCAAAGCAAAAAGAATGCAAAAAGGAGACAAAAGGGAAGGAGCAGTTAGCTTGTTAAGTGATATAAAATAGCGTACACGATGCATAGGATGTCATTAGCATAAACAACAGTTGGTCCTGTGAGGGCTGTGAATCAGTAAACTCTGGGATACTTCACAATGAAGACCTATAAAAGGGGCTGAATAAGGTTCTCTGAAGCAATAATCATCCAGAACAACTGGGAAAATGGTCCAGGTCCAATGTTCAAGGGACCTGAATAGGGTTATCTGGATAATTAAAAGTCTTCTCAATCAGATGGTGTGTTCTAGTAAAATAAGTCAGTAGTTGATATGATGTTCAAGCAATTAAAAGAGGGAAATGTAAGGCATGATAACTGGGACAGCTATATGGAGAACAGGTCTTGTCAAATTAATTTGGTATTTTTTTAATGTGGAAATAGTTGCCTTAAAATAAGCATGATACTTCCAATGGGTGAACTGGTAAACATAGTGCCTAGTGTAATGCTAAGACCAAGAAGAGCAAACAGAACATTGGGTTGTACAAAGTAAGGGATCTCAAGCAGTGGTACAGAGATGATGCTTGATTTGTGCTAGTGTTCCTAGAACACAGTCTGCTCAGATAATGTTCAGCACAATGGCAGTGAGTTGGAGAGCTCAGAGAATGCCCATGGGAACAACTGGCTAATCAGACACATAGCTCTACTATTGCATCCAGGGACATCTAGCCATCCTGTCAAGGAGCAGACAAAAAGGACTACAGACTAAGCAGCTACACAGGAAACTGAAACTTAATTACCATCTAGCTGACAAAGACCTAATCAAGACAAGTTACTGGAAGCTAGTATTGAATAAGTTCACGCCAAACTACATACCAAATTTTTCAAGAAAGGAAAATATTAAGACTACCATGGGTTATGGTGCTTATAGTGTATTTTTCAGTCAGTGTGGATTTTTTAAAATTCAGTGTTGATGCTACAGCAGATGCTCTTCAAAAATAGCTACAAGTATGGAAGCCAAGATGAGAACAGTAAACCCCTTTGGGCTCTTTTCCATGGAAGATTGGGGCAGATGACCAGAAAAGACTTTCCTAATCTTTCAATCTCTGAACCGCTGGAAAATTTCCCCTTTAACAAGTAACCACTGCATTCTATTATAAACAAAGTATCCCTATCTGTTCACAATACACTGAAGACAGTAATTATTTGGTACTGCATTGCAGTTGTGAACTAAAGCTACTGCAGCAACATCTTGTCAGCTCAACAGTTCCGGGATACTTATCTAACTCCTGCAAAACAGCAGACCAAGTTATGTCAGAAAGTGCCTTACTTGACTGAAAAATACAGTAAGAGAAAGATCAAATCAAAATACAACAAATACGTCTAATTTAGTTATTTGTCCCAACCTCTCCTTTCTAGAAAATCTCTGTATTGAAGTGACATGCTGTAGATTTGCAGGGCCTGTATTCCCTGCAGATATTGGAAAGGAGGATAAAAAATATTTCTTTTTGTTTCGTCATTAAGTATTAGTTGAGAAATGTCTTCACAGAGCTTTAAGCGCATCTGTATGCTGACATGAGCAGTTGCCTTGGAAACTAAATTGCTCAAAATGTAATAAGGAGAGAAGACATGTTAGTCAGCAGCTTCAGAATTGTTCCCAACATTAAACAACTGCACCATTTTTCAATCTCTACATTATTACAGGAAGTGGAGCTAAATAATTCTGTCAATATATGTTTTGTCGAGATAGATGCAAAAACAGAAGGTTCCACCCAAGAAGATAGCTTCTGCCACTTACGCTTTTATGGTGTTTTGAGGTGAGGATTTTTTAGTAGAGGGGGAATAGAGTCAGAAGGGAATACAGCCCTGGATTTCTGACACCTAGTAATTTAGCACTCTGATACCTAGAAGAGTATAAAACCTTACAAACATGGTTTTCATGTTGCTCAGATGTGAAAGATGTGGCCACAGTCATAGAATCACAGACCTGTTGGAGCTGGAAAGGACCCTCAAAGGTCATCTAGTCCAACTACTTTACAATGAACAGGGACACCTACAGCTAGGTCAGGTTGCTCAGAGCACCATCCAGCCTGACTCTCAATGTCTTCAAGGATGAAGTATCCACCACCTCCCTAGACAACCTGTTCCTCTGCCACACTCTCATTATTGTAAAAAACCTCTTCCTTACATCCAACCCAATTTTCCCTCTTTTAGTTTGAAACTATTTCCTCTTATCCTGACACAACAGACGTTGCTGAACAATGTCCCCTTCTTTCTTATAGCCCCCCTTTAGATACTAAAAGGCTGCTCTCAGGTCTTCCCTGAGCCTTTGCTTCTCCAGGATGAACAGCTCCAGCTCTCTCAATCTGTCTTTGTAGGGGAGGTACTCCATCCCTCGGATCATTTTTGTGGCACTCTGGACATTCTTGTCTCTCCTGTACTGAGGACTCCATATCTGGACACCAGCACAGTTGGCTTACTGGGCTGCAAGGGCACACTGCTGGCTCATGTCCAGCTTCCCATCCACCAGTACCCCCAAACCCATTTTGGCAGGGCTGTGCTCCATCTTTACATTCCCCAGCTTGTACTGATGGTGGAAGTTGCCACAACTCAGGTTCAAAACCTTGCACTTGGTTTTGTTGAACCTCATGAGGTTCACCTGGGCCCACAGCTCAGCCTACCTAGGTCTCTGGATGGTATTCCATCCCTCAGGCATGTCAACTGCACCACACAGTTTGGTGTCATTCACAAACTTGCTGAGGGTGCACTCAATCACAACGTCGATGTCATCGATGAAGATGTTAAAGATCACAGTCTTCATCTTGCACTTTTCAGTACTGCAGATTGTTGTTCAAGATGTGTGTGCATAATAGATCCAAATGACAGCTGCTGAGAGGAACTAATTCCACATTTCAGCATGCAAAAAAACTTAGCAGGTTCTTGGTCTTCCTCATTTAACTCTAGAAATTGTACAATTGTCATCAATAAAAATGAAATGAGTTCAGATTACGGTTCAAAACTTACCACACTGTCAAAGAAGTCACATTTGAAATACCATTGTGGTTTATTTCAGTATGGGGACAGTGTTATATACACAAGCACTGACATGCAGGACTAATTTGTGAAGAATAATTCCTCTGAATGATATAAAATTCTCACAATATTACATATTTTTAATTACCTGTAATACATCAAAGAACTGGGATTTGAATAGGGACTGCAGAGTCATACATTAGCATGTAAGAGATATGAGAGAGGATTTAAAAAAGAAAGAAAAAAGGACATGACTGTTTTCTTAAGAAGTGGCTCTCTGATTTGGGAGACTTTGGTGTTAAAAGAGGGATCACTTATGCCTACTTCAAGTATATCTGATAGCCCAGAGGTCAGTGTGGCCTGGGGGAAGATGACGAAATCTGATTTGAGGAAAAGATCTCACACCGAGTTCCTCTACTTGTCTATGAAAATGTCATAATGCTAGAAAAAGAAGAATGTGTGCTAAAGTGTTTGCAGAGGCTCAAAATTGTATTAAGTTTCAGTTTCATCCTGATGCAGGGTAGTTTAAAAAAATGTTGTAAGAAATCTAATGATGTGGCTCTGATTTTAATCTATGCCTGTTAGACAATTACTGTTGCTTTAAAACAGGCTATGATACAAAAATGTGGGAGAATCATTCCTAAAAGCACATTAAGATACAAAAATATAATGAGAGACAGTCTGCAGTCACAATGAGACACTGAACACCTCAGGACAAAATAACAAACAGGCCACGATACCACCAGTAGTAGCATGGACACTGTAATAGTTCACAGCAATACAAATTCATGTTCTTTTGCTTATTGCTGCTAGGAATTCTGTGTTCAGGTGAAATCACAGTAACAGAATGCCCTAATTCCTACAGCAATGGAGCAGAGTTCTCTACGTCCTGTCAATACACTCCTCAAACACAGTTTCTGTTCTTCACATCTTTACTACCTTGCACCTCTGCTGCTCTTGGAGGAATCTGTGGCAGTGGTGGTTGATTAAACAGTTCAAAATGGCAACTTCTTTCCAAATCAATAATGTTTGTTCTCACCCAAAGCACTTGAGAAGCAGAGAAAAAAGGTTAAGAACTTAATGCTTGGAGCTTGCTTCCAGCTCATCCCCTTTCTTAAGGCTTAGATGACCCAAGACGTCCCACACATCCAACAGAGCCCCTCACTTTAATTCTCAATATTACTGTTGGGACACAGCTCTCCATTCCTCTCCCCTTACTACTAGCTCTACCTTCAAATACTCTCTGGAAATTCTTTTTCTAGTTTAATTCGCTGTTTATTTCCTACCATGTTCCAAACGTTCATCTTATCAGCCAAAATAATATCATGCATAATTGGCACAGTTAATAATCAATCCTTCAATGTACTGGCATTTTTATTATTATTTTCTGAACACTTTCTGATCTATGATGAAGATATACAATGATGAGTCAAGTATGTGTACACTAGATGACTGGATCAGGATAATTGATTTTGTATGAGCTTTCTTTTTTCTTTCCTGGCCTCCAGCATGGCTGTGATCTTTACCTCAAGGGATGTAGCAGCATCAGAGCAAACTCACCTCCAGACCTTTCAATCTAAAGCTCTTCCTGCAATTATTCATATTGAGCTGACTAGCTTTAAGAAGCAATTTCCTGGTACCTTTGTATTAGCCTCCAGATGGTCTTTTGCCACAAGCAAGGCAGCTATAAAAGACCTGTTTGGGGAATTCACAATCTGCCCTCTTAACTGTGTGCATAGTATGGATGAGACCTTTTCAGAAAGGTTCCAGTGTTGGGGAGGTTGCTGTAAGATGGCATCCTAATACATAACCTCTGAGTATGCATTCATGAGACAAAGCAGTTATGCAGCTGGTGCAGGTGAACTATTCAGCTTAATATGGCAGTTATATAGGCTCCAAGATTTGGGCTCCACAAAGGAAAAGAGATGGCATGGTTGAGTAGGTAACAGACTCAAATTCCTTTTTCATACCAAATGGTATTTTATAAACAACTACTAAGTGAGTTTGGCTTGGTGGTAATAGGGAAATTTCTCTGTAGTATCAGAAAAAACTAAGTGTGTGCTGTCACTACAGGTAAACTGCTCTGTCTCTATGTCTGTGCATCAGTCTGAGTACCAGTTTTGTAGCTCTTTCATGACGTGGTTGTAACCACATCATCATCATCTGTGTCTTTCAGGAACGATAAGGAGGCTAAAATTTCTGGATGAAGCTGAAGATTGTGACTAACAAAAAAATGACTTCAGAGCATGTAGTGAACCAAACCTAGAACTGGCTGGTAAAGAGGCACATGTATTGCTATTGTTTGTTTGAAGCTCTTCACAATGGCATTCACTGCATAGACAGATGCTTTGTTCTCCCCTTCCCCAGCTCTCCTATCCCTAAACAAAACAAAAATCTGATCTTCAAATAAAGAGATAGAATAAGACCAACTTCTCACTGTTCCACTGAGCTTAAACAACAATACAAGCATACACTTTAAAATCTGCTTCATATTTTCACCTTGTGTAAGATCTTATAGGACAGGGTGGGAGATTGTTGTTGCTGTTTGGCGGGGGAGATGAGGATTGTTTTTAGAGAATGAAATAGGCAGAAGCTTAAGGACTACCATGTGATTTTAGAAACAAATTTATCACACAAGTCAAGGCAGGTTTCGGCTTGACTTCAGATATGCCAAATCTAGGCTTAAGCCAGCTGTTAAGATAGAATGTAGTCAGTGTAAGACAACAAACATGAAAGGGTAATCCATTGCATCAGTTATAATAGCCTACTTCAAGAGGAACTGAATTGCCCTGTGGTAATATCTGCTGATCTCTAAACAATTAGCTTAGACTAGAAACTGACCTTTAGACAGGAAGTATTAGGAAAAATGAATGAATCACCCCTTCCTTTATTCTATTCTACCTTTGTACCTGCTGGAACATAAGGAAAATATTCTGTTTGTAATTTGTGTAGGGTTGACACTGTTGTATCACGTTCAACATCTCAAGTTTATTGCGTATTAATGCCTCAGAACTTCTAACTGATAAGGAACCAGTAAAATACAGATATAGCTGGTTTTTATTAAAATAATAATAAGAATATGCCACTGAGTTTTTAATATGTTCATATAATAATGGTATCTTAGTTTCAGCTGGGACAGCATTGTTTTCTTCAGAGCATCTGGTATGATGTTATGCTTTGGTTCTAGGAGAAAAACAATGCTGATAACACACCAGTGGTTACAGTTGCTGCTAAACAGTGTTTTACAGAACCAAGGCCATTCTCAGCAAAGGGCCCAAAGGAGCTGGGAAGGAACAGATCTAGGACAGCTGACTGAAATTGGCCAAATAGATATTCCATACCATATGGCATCATGCAAGAGGAGTTTTAAGAGGGTGAGGCACTTAATGCTCACTGGAGGAGCTAGCTAGACATTGGTGGGAGGTAGTGTGCAATTGCTTGTGCATCACTTTTGACATATATATACACATATAGGTATGAATGTACGTAACAACTACTATTCTTTTCCTTTTCTCTATCTTATTAAATAATTTTATCTCAATGCATGAGCTCTACTTTGTTTTTTTTTGTTCTCTCCCTCATCCCACTGGGAAGGGGGAGGGAGCAAACAACTGTGGTGCCGAGCCACCTGCAGGGTTAAACCACAGCAACTGGTCTACAGGCATTCTCCTCCACCTCCAAACATCAAATGGAAGCAGCTCTTCAAAGACAATCACCCAGGGAAGCCTGACTACCCACAGGCCTTTTCAAATGAGACACAGCAGATAACTGCAATAAGCAAAACTTCAATCTACGTTGCTGTTTCCTTGGCAAAACATTCATTTTCAGCACATGCAATAAGTTTACATATCTACATCCAGACTTCGTTATCTAATAAATTCATTGTTGGATTTTTGTTTATTTAATGTACAAGCATATATCCTTTAGATGTCTGGCAGTCAGATATTGAAAGCCAAACACCAACTGCAAAACTATTCTGTTTCCCTTACTTCTCTGCCTACTAGATTTTGATTGAAGTACCTTAAAACATCTTAACCACTCTCTCTATAACCACATCTGCCTTTTTCATATTAAAAAGTTTCACAAGTAGGAAGTGGTATCTCCGCAGTGTAGGAGAAAATAGCATCACTGAATAACCTCTAAAGGGTTCCACTTCCTGCTTTTATCCTTCTTTTACTAGCTACCACTTTGCTAAGTGTTCCACTGCATTTGTAGCACTGCCTGATCGTGAGCCTAACAAAGCATGGTACTGAAGCTGTCATCTCATTTCCAAGTGAAAAACCAATAAAGTTTTAAAGCAATAACATCTTTTCACAGCCTGCTGGACATGTAACTAATAGATCTTGGCTCTGGAAAAAGAAACGCCTCCAATGACACAGAAAGGAAGGTAACAAGATTGAGCATGTATTTTAGAATATACCACATCAGAAATTCAAGATAGGGAAATAGCTTCTATTGAGCTTGTCCATTTATGATCAGAAGCAGAAATGCAAGAAGAGTCAGCACATCAGCCTGTCACATCTTCACAGGCAAAAGTAAGAGTTTGTTTAGGGAATGAAGACCAACCAACTTGTGTTTTGGCAGCATACAATGCACTGCAGCAAATAAATACCTTGTAAGCTGCTATATATGCAGTAGCCAGTCCTTCAGTGGCAGTAGCAAGTATGTGGTAGGTATTCCAGCTTTGCAGCAATCTAAGAGCAGACAAAACATTACAACTTGGTTCTAGAGACAAATTAAAAAGTACCACCCCTCAGACATAATGGTAATAGTACCTTAGTTTTACTTAAAACTCTAGCCATCAAAGCTACAGATAGGTACAAAGCTTACAGATCCACAAAATGAGCTGAGAACTTGGAAATAACACAAAAAAATTTATTGGATGCCATCCCATGAGCAGAGGCAGACTGAGCAGACTGTGCTTGCACACTGGGGACCCACAGTGCTCATCCTTTCTCAAGGTTCAGAGAGCCAACAGATGCCTGGCAGTCAGCAATGAGCCCTGTCCCATTCCTGATGAGCCCTTCAAATGAGCGTAACTGCAAGAACTGCAACACTTGCACAGCACAGCTTTGAATGGAAGCATATAAACTGCATTAACACATTCATTGTGCCCCACTGGCAAATGTTTGCATATGGAAACACACATTGCAACTTGTGCTCAGAAGCTATACAACCAAGGCAAAAAGATGAAAGAAATACCTCATTTTTACTGTGAAACTATCACCCTGATGATTATTTCACTACGCCTTTCAGAGAAGAACACTATTTGAATTCATAACATGTGGGAAAAGCTAACGTGAAACACTTACGTCTTTAGCATCATTTACAATACACTGCTGTGTAATTCTGCAGTCCCATTTCCAGGCAAAATATTAAGATTTTTCATGTAAATGCTCAGGAATGAACAGACCTGCAGCCTCTTATGGGTGTTGCCATTTGAGGTCCTGGTGGAGCTAGTCCTGCAGTGATGCAGAATGCTCCACAATAAACAATTGGTTCAAGTTCTCACCAGTGAAGACTATTCACTGACTGACCCCCTTCACCACTTCTGACCCTACAGCAGCAAGTCAGAACTTGGAAGTGGACAGAGATGATGTAAACTCCTCTAGAAGGAAGATGAGCTTTTTGGTTACAGAATATGGGGAACAGGAGTATATAGGAAGTTCAAGACTAAGGGTAGGTGTGTCTCTTCTTTCTTCATTTTCAGGACTGATGAAAAGACAGGTGTCTGCTGATATTCCTCTGCATAGCAGATCTGGGAAGGGAAAGAATGGAGCTCAGTGAAACTATCCAGTTTCAAAGAGCTCCGAAGGGCAGCACACATATTTATCAATACTGAACTGGGAAATTTTGTTCTCAGCAAAGCTGAGGCAGGTACACAGGTACTGGAACACAGCTGGATAAATAGTAGAGGATGAATTTGTGGGATCTAATCAATGCTTGAAAAACGGGCTTCCAGCTCCTTCCACAAAGAAGTATTCAAACTTGAACTTCGGTGTAAGTAGCACTGGGCCCAAAACACATTATTCCAGTGCTGCAGTTACTAAACGTATGAATCTAATAAAGGTCATGTAATACAGAGGGGAATAGATAAAATCCAACATATTTTCCTGGCCTTCCTTGCTCACTATGTCTACGTTGGCTGTTTACCAAATCTGGGATGTTAGTAACAATAATACTTCTGCTCTAAATCTCTGCTGAAAATTTGTATGGAGGAAATAGAGAACCGTAAAATCATAATGTAATTATAGTATAGAAAAATATTTTGGACTTTTGTGAACAGAAACCACTCCTAAATCTGTGCTGCCTGGCCACAACAATTTATTTTTTCAGGTACTGAACTGGCCAGCAGGAGCTGCGAACTTGTATGTTGTTGCTGGGTCCATAAGCACATCACTGGCAACTCACAGAAATACTTTGGTTGAGGATTTCTTTCCTGTGCTCCCAAAATTTTAGAATTTGCCAGGTTTGATTTTGGTACTTTTTTGATGATTGTGTATTTACGGATCAAGGAAACAAAAAATTATTGACATGACAAAGGGAGTGAAAACTGCATGCAAGAGGAAAGCTCGAGGTATGTAGATAGCAGGTATGCATACAGTAAACCTCAGGAATACTCAAGATAGTAAAACATTGGCCAAGACAAATGAGACAGGCATTTATCTTCCAGAGTAGATGCTGTCCATGAAGTCTCTACAGTACTTCATCAGATCTCTCAGGAACAGGATCTAAAACATGTAATTGCCCTCAATGGAGTATCTGAGCAATTAGCGGGAAAGCAAAGAACAAGGGAAGGAGGGATGTACTCCAAATAGGACCTCTGCCAATCTAAACTGCTCTACTCCAAGCAATCTGAAGCCCTTCCATGAGGTAGAAGGAGAAAGAAAAAAAGAATACTTCTTTTTACGCAAAGGTAATGGACAGGCAATATTCTAAAGGTTCAAGGAAATATTTCCCTTCCTCAGGAAAGTGCTTTTATCATGAGGTCAAACCATTCAGAGCAACAGCACTTAAGTCTGTAATGAAGCTGTTTCACTTTGCAAAGCACAACACACACTACTATTTGTTTAGAAAGCCAGTTAACATGGACAACCCTAACCTTCTAGCCTATATATTACTGTACTCAAGGCCATCACAGATACATTTGTTTTTCTTTTGTCTAAGCAAGGCAAGGGGCTGATAACAGGCAGGTATCAAAATGTTGGCTCACAGTGAAACACTTTTTATAATACACTTTTTTTTTTTCCCCTCAGGAATTTATCTAAGATATCTCAAGGACTGACTCCTTTCTAAAATCAAAAGCAGACAGAAAAGGCAGCTTTTTAAAATCTGCTAGCAAACTGAAAAATACGTTTGCAGTTCAATTTTTGGCAGAAGTCTAAGAAAAGATGAATGAGGAGAGAAAGAACAAGTGACAGTCTCCAGTTTTACAAACAGCAAGGTAATACAGCTTGCAGCAAGCCCATAGAGAATTTTGGAGGTACTAACAGAAGGTATTTTTTCTCCAAAGCTTAACATAAATTAATCACTGGTATTTCAGGTGCCATTAGACACTTAGGTACGTGATCCATATAGCAGCCTTCTCCCTCTTCCAATTTTTCCCACCCATTTTGCAGTGCAGTATGGCTGTAGTAGCAGCCATAATGAATGACTTTTTTTTCCTTAAACTACCTGACTTGAACTGAGATGTAAATGAAATATTCACCATTGTTGACATTATACTTATTTCTTATGAAGAGAATTTTTCAACGTGCACTTCTTATACTCACTTTTTGCTTCAACTGCCTAATTTAACAAAGGCAGCAGCCTTGGCAGTCACTAAGTGCATGAAATTTCATAAGAGCAAGTGCCAGATCTCACACCTGGGACGAGGCAACTCTGCATGAGTGTACAGCCTTTGAACAGAAATATGCTCTGGCTTTTAGATGGTCCTTTGTGGCACCAGGAATTGGTCAATGATCCTTAAGGGTCCAACTTGGGATATTCTGCACAAAAAGCAAGATCACACAATGTTTAAGGAAGGTCAAAATAAGAGACTCAGAACCATAACCTGAAGAAGGCACTATTCTCTTCTTGGTCTGTAAAACTAGCAAGCATTGGAAAGCAAAAAGGCAACAGAATCTGCTTTTTTGTTATATAAGACATTTTCCCCCTCCAAAATGAGAGGAATAAGGACAGAATATGAAACAGTGTCCTTCAAAATACATAGCTCACTCATCTATTTTCCATCTCAGTCCTGAATTAGTAATCTACCTGATTCTTATAATGATAGAGAAGCTTTATAATTAAATACTTGCATATATAAGTAATCTGATCAACCCTAACAACTCCCTTGCTTCAACTCCCTTTTACTGTTCAAAGCAAGAGATCTATTATTCCCAGCCAATACCACGTATATTTTTGTTTGGGCTGATTGACCTGAGCACACTATAAATAGAAAGCTGTTATAATTGACTCATTTTTACAATTAAAACAATGGATTTACCAACAGATGCAAGATGTTTACCATTAATAATGAATCATTCCAGACAGTGCCTAAAAGACAGTCATCCCTAAAAAACAGACTTATGCTAACACATTTTGAATAGACAGAATTTTATTCACAAATTTACTTTTAATACTAAAAGCCAGATGCTGCCTGTTGGAAAAATGTGCTTAAGCCAAAACTGTCATCATCTTGTACATGTTATAATGACAGCAGAATTTCTACCAGATTATGCCCTTTGATTTTCGCATATGTGTGCATGCAGATCTGGGTGTGGGAAGGACTTGCAGATTCGCAGTTTGGAAAAAGCAAACATGGTTGGCTAAGATCTACTCCCGAAGCTGAGGTTATATGCAGTTATTCCTACCTGCCTCTATTTTCCAAGCACACATGAAAAAAATATTAACACAAAATAAACAAATGAAAATCCTACAATGACTTCCAAGGACAAACTGGTAACTCTCAATGAAGTTGTTTCAGGAAGGAAAAAGTATAAACCTGACTGCATGCACACTTTAGATAATTGTCTCAAGCTAATTAGGATTGTTTAGGAGACTAAAATCTGATAACAATTCCAAATACTGTCGTTACATTACCAGAGCACAACCCATCCTTCCCAACTAGCCTATACAAGGCAAATTATGAAACAGGGCAGCAACTGAGCTTTAAGAATCCTGTAGATTTTTCCTGTCTCAGTGAGTTCCCTCTTCATCTGTAGATAGATATGCAAAAGTTTATCAATGGTAAATTACATCAAACTCTTTACATTTATGTATACATAAATAAAGTCAATACATTTATGTATTACAGAATACTTGCAGTGTGACATAATGTGAACTTCTTATTGAATAAAGCGAGAGATCTATTGCTGTATTTATTTTTCATCTCTCTATTGCTGTTTACATGGCTGGCAGTGCACATCGTAAATATGAAATAAAAAGGTTGTGGCAATATTACCACAGTCTTTTAATGCACATTTTAAGAACTGACTCAGATAGGAACAGAACCAAGTACTGAGTCACCTTAAACCATATTTCACATAGGATCCGAAGATAAAGAAGCTACAGCTTCCAAGTCCTCCCAGCATCAAATCCTTTTGGATGGTTAATTTGTATCAGGCATGAATTATTACTTTCTTGAGTGGTCGGTGTTAGCTGGATTAATGCTTTAAACACAAGGCTTAACAAGCAAACACAAAATAAGGGAGAGAAGGAAAACTGAAGTTAGCACAGCAACATCATGCAGAACAACTTCACGCAACCTGGGAGTTTGTCATGCCAACACAAGGAAATGAAAGCAAGCAAGACCCTTTATTCATGGTATTTGAGGGGAAAATTAGGTGGATTTAATGGATGAACATCTTTAAGATGCACAGAGAAAGATTGCCAGGACTTGGAAACAGTCAGACATGGTAACTCATTTCACCCTGTGACAGGCTATTTTAAGCAAAATGCAATGGCCAAAAGGCAGATGTGTAGACAAGCAGCTAAAATGCTCCAGTCCTACTTCAAGTCAGAGCAATTGTTATCTGTTGTGAAACATCCACTACAATCACAAAACAGATTATGTTAACTTACCCTTGAAAGGCATCAAAAGTAGGACAAAAACTTCCATACAGTGAACAGTATTTCCTAGCTCCTTCCTTCTGATTTACTTTGAATCCAAGACGGCTATGTCAATATCTGTTCATTTTCAATAACAACAGCAGCGCAATAGAACCTGCTGCAGATGAAATTTAGTTTTTGAAATAACATGTTTCCTGATGAGTTCAGTGGGGTGCAGATCCCAAATCCAAGCTCTGTGGAGGCTGTTTTTGGCCTTTCTGAGGCAGTCATGCTTGGCCAGCCAGACCTGCCTGGTCATATCAGAACCCACAGAACAGACAAGACTGGTAGCACACGCTGGCTGCAGCAAAATAGCTATCTCCACCAGATATGTCTGACTTACATTCTATCATCCAGGCACTTGTTTTATGCAATTTTGCTTCCTTTTGATAGGAACATTAAAATAATTCGATGTAAGCACTAAAGCCAATATATTAAAAGCAATCAGGAAATCCTGAATATTTAACCAGTTGCTCTAGGACATAAGAGAAGCCCTGTCAGCTCAGACTATCCTGAAGATGAGTTCATTAACATCCCTGGGAGTGAATATGTTTAGCAAAGACTTGACACAATGTTATTAAACAAAAGCAGACCCCCTCTACAACTTTAAAACTCTGAACAGGTATTTCCAGTTTTAGGATAGGGTGAACTGAGAGCAGAATTGCTGCGAAGTAAATTAGGACATTTGGGGTACTGAGGTTCTAGTTTTTGTTTCCTTATAGACACAAGTGATGAAAGAAAAAGATCTGCCTGGAATGGACAAGATTAGGATAAACAGCTGCTACAAGAGTACATCACAGTGACTGGAAAGAAAACCTGACACTTGTATCATGCAAATAGAAGCGGACCGTGCAACATGCCCTGTTCCTCGTAGCAGTGAGAACGGCCCAGATCCCTGCAGGGCCTCCTTTTGACATGTTTTATAAATAAATGAGGGTCTCTGGAGGACTTTGGACAACACTTGGCCCTCAAAAGGTTTCAAAAGAAATAACATTCAGAAAGTGGTTTGGAGTCTGAGATTCTTTGTACCTTAAGAGCACATAACATCTCACATCAGCAGAGCTTTCATTGCTCAGAAGCACAAAGCACATCTCTGCAATGCGAGAGCTCGAGCCCTGTCCCACCGGGCTGCTTTTCACAAAGAAAACATTCCCTGTAATCCACTCCAACAGCCACCATGAGCCTGCAAAGATTTTTCTGTGAGATAATTGTATTTCAACATCCATTCGTTTTTCTGATCCTTCTCCTTAACTGCTTTTCCCAAGACCACAAAAACCTTGTTGTGGGCATTCATTTTGGTGTTAAACACATAAAACTTATTCTTCAGAGGCTCTCAGTTTCTTCAAATCCATTACAAGTTGTGAATGCCCAGTAATTGGAATGGGGGAGGGCCAAAAAGAACAATGGCAGACTGGGCACATCTTGCACTCCTGCCCAAAACTGGAATGTCAGCTTCAAAAAATGTAACCTAATTATTCCAGTTGAAATGTCCAGAAAGCTGTAAGGAATTGGAGGCTGTTCTCAGGGAAAGCAGAGCCATAAACAGGCGATTAAAAACAAATTCTGGTATAGAAATAAAAGTAATCTGTAACCATTTTGGTATTAGCTGAAAAAATAAATCTTCTAAATAAGAACTGAATTGAAAGAACTAATACCAAACTAATTTAGCTTATTTAGTTTGGTTTATTGTCTTTAACGTCAATCCCGTAAAGCATGACATGGCAATCTGGGACTTGGAACTGCATTACATTATTGTAGTACTGCTCCACAAATCCCCAGCATAAAATACTTATGCAAATGCACCAATAGAATATGAATAACTGAGTGCATTACCAGCTACAGTGAACAGTATTCAGATTAAAATAATGTGAACAGACTTGGGAGTAACTAATACTTTCTTCCCTGCTCATTTTCAGGAAACAAACACCTTTTGAACATTATTTCTACCAAACAACAAACAATAGAAATAGGAAATTGGACATTCGAACACATGATATCTAATATACATCTTTTGAAAATTGTTGGTTCTAGGCTGACAAACCAATATAAAGTTGTTTTCATAGTTGTAACTACGGTACAGAAATGCTAGTCCTTCTGTGAGCATTCCTTCTGTCATTAAACATTGCTTATATTTTTATTAGCAGTTAACAGAATGATTTTGCCATTACAATCTTAAAATAATTTCATGAGTAGTTCTTATATACCCTGCAATACATTTTTAGGGGGGAAAAAAGGAAAGAAAAAAAAAAAAAGCAAAACAAGCTAGAGCTTGAATAAGTTCTGAAGGACTTAAATATTTAATGAATCACAGATCATTTTGTTCATTGATCTCTGCTCAGTTTGTTTTGAAAACAGTTAGGTTAGGCCCACAGTCTTGGCTAACCTCTCTTTCTCCTCAATATTTGAGTCACTATCAAACACTTTGGAAGAAAGTGGTCAGGTGAACAGGTCAAACCCCATAGGCAGCTATAAATGACATGTGTAAATAAATGATAGGTAGCCCCTCTGATCCTGTTTAGGTTCCCTACAGTAGCATTGCGTACACTAACAAACTCCCAACCAGAAAAGGAGCCTTGGTGACCAGCAATTTTTTCTGTTCATGTACAGTGAACAAGTCTTCTGTGCTGAGTCTTTAACGGGCATGCAAGAGGGGCACATCAGAAATGTGGCACAGCCACCCCTGGCATCACTTGGGCACAGCAGAGACTTTACTCTGAGAAAGACACCTCAAGCAAATGCCCCACTGGACATGCTGTCAGTTTTTTCCTCCATCCATCCATCCATCGATACACTCTCTCCCCCTCTCTCTCTAAAACCTCTGGCAGGGGAAGTTTCATTCATATAGTAATCAGAGTATTTCCTGGGTTTTGTAAAGTTCTAAATTTGGGAGGAAACATTTCCTATCCCATCTCCTCCTCCTCTTCCCCTGTAACACTGAATCCAGCCATCTGCAACTCCCCTAAGTGGTATTTCCATCTATTTTCTTCACATTTTCTTCACATTAGAATAGGGAGCCATGTTGTTGGAATACCTGGTAAGAAAACAAGCTGCAACCAACACTGGGGCACTTTTCAGATCTCATTCTTTAACGTCCATAAGAATTAGCTTGCAATTCATGCACAGTGATGAAATTAAAGTAGATATCTCTACAAACTGGAGAGATGCGATGAGAACAGATACAGCCACAACCTCTCAGTGTTACCACAAAAAAAGCACAACATAAACTTTGGAAAAGAAGCAATTGCTTCCTGGCTTACTTTCTAAAAGAGCTTGAAACACTGCAGGGAATAAATGCCATAATGCTTACACGCTCAGTCTGAACTCAGGGTTGACTATTATTAACCAAGGCTAACTCAGAAAAAAAATTTGATGAAACAGCAAAGGTAATTTGGAATTATCAGGCATACAAAAATCTTTCAGATACAAAGAAATATCCATATTGGCTTCCTCCATCTTCTGCCTCCTTCTTTTATACACCTAATATCTGCAAATCACAGCATCACAAGCATTAGATTCATTCAGAAGAGGCTGAAAGAATCACATGGATTTTGTTCTGTTCAACTGGCAGCACAGAGGTTGGATCTGGGCCCCCAGTATAATACATCTGTTAATGCTCCAGATAGCTGCATTTACTCAAGGTGACTTGCAAATGTAAGAAAAGGGTCTTCAGGGCAAAACCTGGATCCAGACTGCACTATTGAATGTGTTATATTCCTCATCACTAAGGTACAAGTAATTATTAATATCAGCTAATATCTACCACATGCAAGAAGGATGGAAAAGATTAATGTAGTTTCAATGAATTTTTAACTGGAAAGACAACATAATAACAGAGGAAAGAGTCAGAAGTACCTTTTAAATTGCAAATGTGTTGTTTTCATGTCTGTCTGCAAATTTTTGAGACCAGAACTGAACTTAATCATCTTCTTTATGAACAGTACAGAAAGATCAAACCTTGCAGTACAAATACTGCAGCACATAATTTTATGCCTATTGCTGCAGTGAGGCTTTGACTTTCTCTACACTGCTTGGTAAGCACATATGCGCTGCTTCAGAGTGAAGCTGTAGTAAAATCTAGGATAGCACATAAGACCTTTCATTACCTCCTCCCTATAAACACCAGGCACATTGGTACAGTCAAACCTCACCTCGCTAATCCATAAAGCTGGTTTCACAAATTCCTCATTAAAGGATGCACTGGTGCAGCACTCGTGCATGTCATAATAAATATGCTGCCCGGTTTAATGCTGGTATCCTACTGGAAAAGCCAGATCATTGAATAATCAGATTTAGCTATCAGCACAGCAGGAGATCTATGTTTTAAACCAATTTAAGGACTGCAAATACCATATGGCAGCTGACAAAATCAAGCAACATAATTGACTCAAGCGCTATCCTCTTCTGTTAGACTGTTGTTTATCGCAGGACAATCTACAAGGCTACCCTACAAGAATAGCGACAGTTTCTTTTGTCAGAGGCCACTCAGCCAACTCAGCTCATTAAAATGCCTTCATACACAATCTGCATGAACAAGTTCAGCTTAGCATTTAACCATTAGAAAGTTTAAGCATGTTTGTGGAGAGATGAGCTTAAGGAGATAAGGAACAGAAGAGGGATGTTTAATATGCAAGATTTTCTTATTCTCCTCTCCATTCCAATACAGACCACATGACGTCCTCTATCACATTCACTGAACCACCTTTGCTGGGATAGAGGTTCTTTTGGTCCACTACCTCCTTGCACCAAAGGCAGTCCGGGAAGGAAGAAAAGCAAAGGCTGTGGCAAAGGGTTGTCAAAAGCTGTGCTGTTGCAGCTAGAGAACAATCTTCACCTGGCTTCAAGCTAGCTCAGCATACACAGGAAATTGCAGTCACACTCCAGACTGCATTGCAGACGTGCTTTGTTAGTACAGCCCAGGAGAAGTTCACAGAGAAATATTCAAGAGAACAAGCATGCAGCTGTGACTGCAGTCACTCCTGAGCCTTCTGCAATCTGCAGACTTCATACACAAGATGCAACAGTGGATTTCATTTTAGTAGTCAGAAATCTTTAACCTACTTAACAACATTTTTAGGGAAGGCACTCCTCCATCCCTCCCCCCAAGCTATTATATTCAGTTTCTCGCTGCACATCTCATGGCCAAAACTGGCTGACATGTACAGGGTAAAGAAGAAACAGATTTTTTCTTCCAATATGGCCATCCAGTAGTGCTGTGTGCTACTCTCAGTTTTTCCTCAGACAAGGATGCTTTCACAGTGACCTGTAAATCCTATACTCTTTGCATTTCTATGGGTTCTCTAAGATTCTCTGGGCTGAATGGCACAATGAAGATATAAATCCTGGAAAATTCCTTCTTCTGCAAGGAGTGAGACTGAAACAGAGTCTTCATTCTGAAGGTATACCAGCTCAACACACATCTGAATAAGACTATGTTCAATTATCAGTTCATATACATTGAAATAGTCTAACCAACATATACAATCTTGTAAAACTACAAGCAATAAAATACAAGTTATGCAAAGGTTCCTTAAGTATGTTCTGATATTGAAAATGCACAATAAGACAGAGAACAACTGAATATTAAACTGTTCAACATTTTGCTGACCTGTCATATGCTGACAGCAGTGATCTACACTGGATCCTATATCGCTACAATCGTATCTGTTAAAAACAAAACACCAAGCACAAAAAAAAAACCAAAAATAAAAAAATCCCACTCACTGTTAACAATGCTGGACTGAACAACTAAAAGCTAGAAAAAGCAAGTGTCAGTAGAATGATCACACACATTTGCTGGCTTTGCGTGCCTTCATGACATGCAACAAACGAGATTCAAACCCAGACCACGGAAAGACATGTCATCCATCAGGACTTCAGTAAGGCCTTTGACACAGTCCCCCATAATGTCCTTCTCTTCAAATTGGAACGATATCAATTTGAAGGTGGACTGTTTGATGGATGACGAACTGGTTGCAAGACTGTACCCAAAGAGTGGCGGTCAAAAGCAGAATGATCAGATTGGAGATCATTGACAAGTGGTGTCCCTCAGGAGTCAGTATTGGGATCAGTACTCTTTAACATCTTCATCAATGACATTGGCAGTGGAATTGAGAGCACTCTCAGCAAGTATGCAGATGAGACCAAGCTGTGCAGTGCAGTCATCATGTCTGGAAGGATGGAATGCCATGCAGAGAAACCTAGACAGGCTTGAGCAGTGAGCCCAGGTGAACCTCAGAATGTCCAACAAAACTGAGTGCAATATCCTGCACCTACGCTGTGGCAAGCTTCATCATTACTACAAGCTGGGGGATGACAAATGGAGCACAGCCCCGCCAAGAAGGGTTTGGCGGTACTGGTGGATGGCAAGCTGAACATGAGCCAACAATGTGCCCTCACAGCCCAGAAAAACAACCATATCCTGGACTGCATCAAAAGCAGTGTAGTCAGCAGGGCGAGGGAGTGATCCTGCCCCTCTTCTCTGTGCTGGTAAGACCTCACCTGGAGTACTGCATCCACGTGTGGAGTCTTCAGCACAGGAGAGACACAGATCTATTGCAGTGTGTCCAGAGGAGGACCACAAAAACAATCCATGGAGTGGAACACCTCTCCTAGGAAGACAGACTGAGAGAGCTGGGGCTGTGCAGTATGGAGAAGAGAAGGCTCTGAGGTTACCTGAAGGGGACAGACTCTTTAACAGGGTCTGTGGTGATAGAACAATGGGAAATGGCTTCAAACTCAAGGAGGGTAGATTTAGGTTAGATGTAAGGAAAAAATTTTTACAAGTAAGGGTGGTGAAGCACTGGAACAGGTTACCTAGTGTTGGGGTTGATGCTCTGTCCCTGGAGACTTTCAAGGTGAGTCTGGATAAGGCCCTGGGCAACATGATCTAGCTGTGGTGTCCCTGTTCATCACAGGAGAGTTGGACTGGATGGCCTTCAGAGGTCCCTTCAAACTCTAAGGATTCTATGATTCTATATACTGAGCTTGGTTATAAACGTACTTTGCTAAAGTTTCAACTAGATGGTATTTTCCACCTTGCACAAGAGTTTTAGGGAAGTTCTGAAAGCTTTCCTACAGTCAACATGCATCAAATCACCTTCCCCCATATCCAGCAGGCATGTTGCTCTGTCACAGAAGGAGATAAACTGATTCAAGATGACTCGCCTTTGACAAATCTATGTTGAATCTTGCTTACCACCTCACCATTTTGCAAATACATTGTTTGTTCCAGTACTTTTCCAGGAATTTATCTGCCTCGTCTATAGTCCTGTACTGTGTGTCCTGCCCCTGTTCCCTTTAGAAATGGATGCAATGTTTGACCTTTTTCAGTTTTCTAGAATTTGAATTAATTTCAGACCATTTTTATACATGGTTTTTAATAGCACCATTTTAGTCAACTGCCTGAATTTTCAATACCCCTTAGAATTATTTAGGAAAGAATACTAAGCCTTCACTTCTGCCCATGTTTTCTTCAACATGTGCTGAAATGAATCCCCATGGCCACCCGATCAATTAATGCTGATGAGTAAAACAAAAGCAACCTCCAGCAAAACCTATTGGTAACTTCCTAGCCTTTCTCCTTACTTATCTCTTTCCTCATTTTAATATATTTACAGAATATTTTCTTGTTGCAGCTTTCCTAGCCGTATTGTTTTGTACCTAGTCCTTCTAACAATGCCTCCCTACTTCAGTACTACTCTATGATGTATTCAAAGGCCGACCTAGTATCTCATTTTTGCCTTGCTCCTTCAGTTTCAGACTAATGAATAATTTCTATTTAGGTAGTGGCAATTATGGCTATCTTTTCTTCTCAAAGAAACATCTTGTACTTGTGCCCTTCCAGCATTTCTTTAAGAAACATCTCTTGAGCTTCAAACTTGCAAAAAAATTCTTTGATTTTCTCAAGTATGCTTTTTAGGCCACTTCTTAATAGCCACTTTAATCCAATTCACCATCGTCTTCCACTAAATTCCTTCCTATTAGTTAAAAGCAAATACAGAAGACCCCCATCTTTTGTTTATCAAAAGGTTACTCACCGTATGTTCCCAAATTCTGCTGGACTATGCACGTTGTAATGCTATTTACTAAAATTTGCTGGAACAGTAAAGCATGATGCCTCGGACTTTTCGAACACACACAAAAAACAGCTTACCTTACATAGCCTAAGAAAACTAGCATTATTTTTATTTTATTCATTTCACCATTCAATGCTTTCAACATTGCTTAGTGACTTAAGTAAAGGTACATTTAAAATACAAAAGAACATTCTTTTCCTCTTAGCTGTACTTGTTTCTCTTTAAATAAATCTCAGCTCTATAAAATACAACTTCAATATACAAACATGTTCTGTTCCCTCTTATAGAATCATAGAATTCTGTGAATTGTAAGGGACCTTTAAAAGTCATCTGGTCCAACTCCCCTGCAATGAACAGCAACACCTACACCTAGACCAGATTGCTCAGAGCCTGGTGCAGCCTGACCTTGAATGTCTGCAGGGACAGTACATCCATCACATCTCTGGGGAACCTGTTACACTAATGTACAGTAATGTACCATTCCCACACCGAAAGCAGAGTCCCCATGGACTAGATTCCTGAAATAGGCTGAAATAGGAAGGGAATGGGTCTTTCTAATCTCCCAGTCTGAACAACTTTAGGTGGTATAAAAGTGGAACAGCATAATTGGAGATTTCAGCTCACTTACTTCATTTCAATGTAGACTGCAACCATCACACCATATCAGGATGTAAGTGACTTTTTTTATTTGCATTAAATCAGCGACTTTCACATAGCAGTTGTGTAGGAATCCTATAGAAGAAAATGCAGCACTTGATATGGTACTAAATATAGAGGCTCTTCAAATTGAAGACTTTTAAGTAGCTCTGCATGCAATAGTACAGTATTTTCCCAGCAGGAGCAGCGAAGATGAAAAATTAGTCTCCAGTTGCACCCAACTTCAGAGTGCAAACACTAGAAGCAAGGAAGCTGGTTAAGAGAACTCAAAAGCATGAGATAAAGAACTTAAACCTTTACAAATGCTGTGGAGATGGCTAAAGATGATAAGACCAGAAAGAGAACGTTGGTATATGTTTTCTATTGAGTAAAACCTGAGAAAGAATAGGAGGACACCAGAATGGTTAAAGCAGCAGTGTAGGAGTGATGTTTTCCTCAAAAAGGTTGCAGCAAAGCCCAAATAGAAAAACAGCTCAATAAATACATCATAAGCTCTGGCAAATTAGATGTAAAAACACAGCAAGTCATGCAGAACAACAACCACCAATCTGATGAACAACTAGCAAAGACTAATGACGAATCTTTCCTGAAACACATCAGGAACAGGAAGACTGCCAGAAACTTGGTGAGGCGATTCATGATCAGAGTAGTAAGGGAACACTCTGAAGATAAAGGCATTACAGAGAATACATTGAACAGATTCACAGCAGTGATGGTAACAGTATGAGACGCTTGGGAGCCTCTGTAAAGAGATGCAATAGAAGTATTAAGATTGGTATGAATGGAGAATAAATGGTAGCGTTTGAGCAATGTAACATCAGGAGAAAGAAAAAAAATATAGCAGAAGGGGGTATATAAAAATGGCAGGCATTGGTGGCACCTAGATTAGCAGGCCAACAAGGCTGCAGAACATTTATCAGTAGCACTGCAGGATATCCTAAACAATAAAAGAAAAAATCTAAAATGAACACAGAGCTGAGAAAGGATGAAGAAACTGGCCACTAACCAAGTGGAGACTAACCACGTGCCTGCCCATGTAAGGATCCAGAAGGTGCAGTGACAATTCATTGGCATGAGCCCCTTGTCCTCTCTCACCAGAGGGAATCTTGGACCAACATCTTGACGCACACATCTTGATGTCTGAATGCTAAACTGCATAGACACAGTTCTTAGTGCTTCTTAAGTACACAGGTGTGATAGCCTGGAATGAAATCATTTTGTTACAAAATAACATCACTTTTTACTCTGTTGAAGTCTCACATCCAGTTTTCACACATTCTTGTCACAGCATCACAATACTTTCCATGAGCACATAGAGAAGGCTAACCCAGCTCCTCTCCTCAATTTCAAATAAACAGTTGGCCAATTTTGAGAAGATCAAGGAAGAGACGATGATTTTTTGACCTACGGACACAAGTTTCTAATAAAGCTCAAGGCAATAATTATTAATTCAATGGCACTTAAGCCGCAGATATTCTGGAGAATAGACTGACATTCAGAACATTCTGAAGGACAGCTTCCATAGATTTTCTTGAGAAAGGCTGGGGTAACTGAGTACTTTCTCTCATACTTACTATTCAAAAACAGTGCATTATTTGGTTCTTTTAAGATTTCTCCTCCCTACCTTTGGCTCCTTCACTGAGACTTCAGACGATAGTTTCAGAAGAGCATTTCTATTAGCATCATTCCCTAAATCTTTACCAAAGAAGAAACATTTAATAGGGATTGTTATATTGATCTGTCTGTTCGCATTTTCATGTCAGATGTAAGGAAAGAAAGTAATTACACCAACACGTCCTGCATTCTGACAACTGCCTTTTTATTGCAGGTTAATAAATGTAATTAGATTCCCACAGGCCAGAAAAAGTACCAGGAAATCTCATTATCTTGTTGCCAATCAATCTTTTGAGACACATACAGACATAGTAAATAAAAATTGAAAGTGAACTGAAATAATTTACAATCCCTGCTAGCTATCATTTTTCCAGTAAAAGATACAACTATTCCAGCTTTTTTTTTTTTTTTTGTGTGTGTGTGTGTGTGGTTAAAAAAAAAAAAAAAAGAAAAGAAAAGAAAAAAGAAAAAGAAAAAAAACCAAGTCATTCTTAATCTGCATTCTAATTTGTTATGCTCATTTTTGAGTGATCTAGTTAGAAGCCTGTAGTAAAGGTATTCTGCACACAGCAGAAAAAAATTACACTATCCAGCTTACTTCTGCAGAAGCAGCTGTTTAGTTCTCACAACACTGTCAGATCCAAGTGCCCCAAATCCAAAAAAGGTAAAGAGCAAATGGAGAATCTTTAATGGTTAAGAAAAACAGTATGTGGATAACGTGCTGAATTTCTCCATAACCAGAACATCTAGCAGCTTAGAACTAAAAAAAGCAATTCAGATTCTCACACAAAGCTGTGCCAGTTCTGAAGCCACATTTTCAAGACAGACAATGACTACCACAAAATTAAGGACAGAAAAATTAGAGCTGCCAACACTGCAATTAAACACCTCCAACAACCCATTGTGTTTAAATTTCCTGAGCAAACAGCACCCTTAGTTTGCTCTTCTCACAGTATAACTGTGTCACCATTCTCCCGTTGTGGGTGTGCTGAAATTGCTGTTACATAACTCCATCGTTGCCAACTGAGATTTAAAAAATAATTTTTAAAACTGAAAACCAATGTCCTTTTTCAGATAAGTGATCCTCCATATAGCTCTATCATTCTATTGACTGGGGATGGGGGGGGTGAACCCCAGATAATGGGGAGTCCCAACCTTCCCCTAGCTTTTATTAGTGCCCAGTCTGACTGGTGTGTCTTCCTGCACAATGGTGATGCTCCTCCCTAGCTGTAACTTTCCATGATGCAGAAATCCACGTATGCTCTGGTTAGCTCACGATACATTTTAAAGAGGGACAGCTCTCTCACAGGTCTCATTGATCTCATCTTACAGAAGAGCATGAGTTGCACCTTAGAAATGCCTCTTTCCAGTGTGGAACAGCCCCTCTTCAATAAGTGGTTGTCACCACAGGTAGGATAGCTCACTAGACTTTGACTATCTTTGCAATGGAAGAAGATCACAAGAGAGGAAAATGATCTTCAATTAAAACAGAGATGTTCCTTTTCTTGATGAAGGCTGATGCTTCTGGATCCTTACAAGCATCAGGCAAGAAAGTAATCCTATTCTAAAAATGGAGCAGAGAGGCACTGTCTTCTCCAACATCCTCAGAAAGACTCAATCATTCAACAGGTATCCAGCTTATTCCAGCTCTATTCTCTTATCTAAATGGTCCAACAAATCCCAGTTTCTATCTTCTGCTCCTAATGCTTGTTTCACATTTTTCTTGGCTCACACCGATGTCACCACCAAGGAGTCTGACAGCTCTAACTTCTAGTGTATGCTGGAGTCAATCTACAAGAAAGTTTCTCTCAATTCCTCTGTTGTTCCACTATTTCTGAATGCCTGCATTTCTGTCTTAATTCAAAGTATAGTTTCTCTCCACTCATTGATATGGCAGACCACTCTTTCCCACCTCTGATTGAGTTTTCAATTCATTCCAGAATGTAGAAAATCTAAAAGCACCTAAACTAAGTCCCTTCCATGAACAGTACTTTCTCTCTTGCCCATGGCTACAGGCAGTATAGCTAGGTGTTAGGCTGGAAACAAAGAACACCAATTAAATGTCAAAGTTAGTACACACATTCCCAATGCCTGCTGAGGTTTCAGAGTAAAAACCGGTGTTACAACATCCACATTATGACTCCCTGTGTGATTTGCTAAAGGCTATGCCTCAGTGCTACAGAAATCCAGTAAGTGGACATAGCAAAATCACTATATGTTAGTAAGAATACTATGTTTAATTAAAAATTAGAACAGCAACATGGGATCTCCGCAATGGCTGCAGTCACTAGAGCTCCGTATAAAAAAAAAGCTTCTGACCCAAAAGGGCAGCTGCTAATACGATGAGCAGATGCACCAGCCTTCCACCAGCTGGTACACAGGCAAAACAGACACTGAGAACTGCCACTGCCATCTGAGCTGGCCTGTCACAGCTGTTCCACTGTAGTTTACAGCAGGAGTTTCTGCTTAAAGGAGAAATGGTTTTGCACAGAAGCAGATCAGCACAAAGCGTTCACAAAATAGCAGTTCACAAAATTTACCTGAAGAATTACTCAACACCACTGTAGATCTTGGTAAATGCTGATTCCTTCAATTCATTTTTTCTGCTTAAACAACGCAATTGCCTGAACTTAGCACACAGCAGCAAGCAACATCATCATGCTCTCTTGTCTATGCCTCCATCCACACTCTAGCTTAGTACATTCATAGACTACCTAGAATCTAAAAATAAAGTTTCTCCATTCACCATACTCTAGAAGACTGAAGTTTGCAAAGGGCAAAAAAAGCAACAGCAGAATTCTCACCATTTGGGCCTCAATACAGTATTTCCTTTATCAGCACCAGGAAAACTGTGTTGAGAAATGAGTGTACTGAAAAACTGCATGTTAAGAGTTCCTATCATAGAATCACAGAATGGCCTGGGTTGAAAAGGACCACAATGACCATCAAGTTTCAACTCCCTGCCTGCTAAGCGCAGGGTCACCAAACCAGCAGACCAGGCTGCCCAGAGCCACATCCAGCCTGGCCTTGAATGCCTCCAGGGATGGGGCATCCACAACCTCCTTGGGCAACCTGTTCCAGTGCGTCACCAGCCTCTGGGTGAAAAACTTCCTCCTAATATCTAACCCAAACCTCCCCTTAGTTTAAAACCATTCCCCCTTGTCTTATCACTATATTGTGACTGTCCTACATGGCATATCCAGACACACAGTCAGCTGCATGAGACTTTACCCTTGGCTGCCAAGACTCCTAGGGATATTCTGGCCATTTCATTCCCTTGTTCTGCCAGCTAGTCTTAATTCACAAAGATTTTTATTTTTGGATCTGAATCTCAAAGACACCAAGACATGTGGTAAAGCAAGCTTTGGGCCACAAACATCAGAACATGCAAAATACTTTCAAAGGTAAATAACTAATCTGATGACAGAAACCTGGGGATTCTGTAATATCAAAACCATGGTAAGGTCATGATTCTTGGCAGTACAGAATTCTCTCCTTTTCAAAAGTGGTGGCAGTATGGCCATACACTTGATTCTGGAATTTTTCAAGGAATACCAAACAATCTAATCATGTAAGGAAAAAGGTCCAATGCAAATACACTGTGTACTGCACAGTGCCTACTTACCTCTACTTATCTCCACAATACTTAAAATCATTAACCTCACTCAAACCTGACACAGAATCAGAGGTTTCAATTGTTTCATGTATATGCACATTGTATGATTCTCATTGTAAACAGAGAAAAAAAAATATAGAAATTACTCCTTAGAGCAGAGGCTCCACAGGAACTCACCTTCATCATGTAACAAGGCTGTACAGTCAAGTCTGGTTGCAAGGACTGAAAAGTTTCCAGTGGTTGCTTTGTTGTACTCCAAGATATCAACGACAGAAAGCTAGCTGCTCTTTTTGTCACTTCCTAATTTCAAGATAGAGCAAAACCAAATCCACTTAAAATAACTGTTGCTTCCATAAAACAGAAAGGCAAATGCCTCCATGATTTTTTATCACTCTTAATCTTATGAAAAAAAACACCATTGGCAGCTCAGAAGGCTGATGGTATTTTGGGCTGCATCAAAAGAAGGGTGGCCAGCAAGGAGAGGGCAGTGGATTGTCCCCCTCTACTCTGCCCTCTTGAAACCTCATATGGAGCAATGTGGTACTGTGCATCCAGGTCTGGGGCCCCCAGTACAGGAAAGGTGTGGAGCTTTTGAAGAGGATCCAGAGGGCCATAAAGATGACCAGAGGGCTGGAGCACTCTCCTACAAAGACAGGCTGAAGAACTGGGCTTGTTCAGTCTGGAAAAGAGAAGGTTCTGGAGAGACCTCACTGCAGTCTTCCACTACTGGAAAGGAGCCTACAAGCAGGAGGACTTTTTAAGCAGGTAGAAAGGACAAGGGGGAATAGAGTTAAAGTGAAAGAGAGGAGATTCGCATTATATGTTAGGAAGAAATTCTTCATTCAGAGGGTGGTTAGGCATTGTAACAGGCTGCCCAGAGAAGCTATGGATGCTCCATCCCTGGAGGCATTCAAGGCCAGGCTCGATGGGTTCCTGGGCAGTTTGATCTAGTGGTTGGCAACCCCATATGTGACAAGGGGGTTGGATCTAGATGATCTCTGAGGTCCCTTCCAATCCAAGCCATCCTATGATTCTAGGATTCTTGCCTTCAAAGTGAATCATCCTAGCAGAGACACGAAGCCCGATTTTATTTTTAAATAAAACAAGAAAACCAAATGGCCTTTTCTATTCTGGGAAAAGCAAAGTATCTGAATAAAATTGATTCTAGCTGATGCTGTCTCTCTCTTCAGGGGAGAAAAGTCTATAGTATTTAAAGTATTTCATAATTAACACACGCACATTCTATACTGTTTTTATCCCAAACAACAATGCACAATCAATTTTTCTGTCCTTTGTTATTTGCAGAGAAATCATTTTTATATGAACTCTGTATGGCCTTAAAATCCCAATACACTGCAGTAACAGACAAGGGCTATCAAGTGGGATAAAGAGTAAGTAATGAAAGCAACTGTTCATGTGCATCCCTGACTCTGTATGCCTACAGTTGCTTGTGATGTGAAGCATAACATGCTGATCTTGCCATCGGCCAGCTCTGAGGCCCAAGGGCAGGCATTTGCTTTCCTGAATAAGCAAAAAGAATTATTCCAATGGGCTGCAAACTCCCTGAGCTTTAAGAACCACTAAATGCACGTCAGTTAAGAATTTTCCACAAGGGAAATCTGTTAAGCCATAAAAGATATTTCTTCCTTGTTCATCACTTAAATACTGTTTTACCTAGAGACAGCATCATAACCATGCCCACCTTCACGCAACTTTGCTGCTGTTAAAACATCATCTTCTGAAAATAATGTTATTGCTACTATAGTACAAAGTTTTACCTACCCCATCATCTTTATTTTAGGCTGAAAAGAGCACTTCGATATCAGAGATTGTTGAATAACCTTTATTTGCTTCAGTCATCTCTACATTGAAGTTCTCCCCCCTGAGGCGCAAAGAGGGAAATCAATTAATAAGCTGAGTGGTTTTTTTTTTTGTTTGTTTTTGTTTTGTTTTGTTTTTTTTAAGACTGATGAAAAGAAACCAAGAAACTTTTATAAAAAGCAAGAAATACATGACTTCACTGTATGCTGAGCATTACCAGTCACATGGGAACTTCCCCCTCAGATCTTGCATCGGAAGGGAATGAAGTTGGAAGCACGTTCCTTTTCCAGCAGGCAGTATCCTCAACCTCAATACAAGAACAGAAACTCAAGAGTGGTGGTGAAGGAGCCTTCACCAGCAAGGCTAAGAGAGCAATTATTACATATTACCAGAACTCTACCCTTCCACTTACAATTTTCCTTCACTTTTTTTTATGGAACAATGATGTTAATCCACTTCTAAAAATGGAAATATCCTTCACCAAAATCTGGCAAGGTGGGATGCATCTGGAGTAAAGCTTTCCGTGCCATCTAACATTTTCACATCACCCTGACATGAGAAGACTTCACTATACTGCTCTGACAAAAGCAGATTTCTTCACATCAAAAATCTTTCGATTTTTATTTCAATAAGAACTTCTTGTAATTCTGCAATCTGGAGCACAGACTTGCCTCTTGGTTGGGAAGCTACAGTAAAGTTCATGACTTTTGAAATTCTTGTGAAAACCACCTTGAATGTGACTAAGATGCAGGCTTTCTGAAATGCACATAACTCAAATATATTCAGCAGTTCTTTGTTGGGATGTGGTTTCACGAGCAACTGCAGCCAAGCCACACTAGTGCTGCTGTCATGTGGCTAATCACATCCTACCCTCCCACCTCCGTAGCACATTCTCCCCATTCCCCAGGTCGTATTGGGATTAATGGGATCCTGCTCAGTCACCTCCAAGTCCTGCTGCTGGCACAGGAGAGTCAAAGGGAAACACAAACGTATCTTTTGGCAGCGCTGCCGACAGAATCTGAGCCAAACAGGAAACTGCTTTCTAGGATGCTGTTCTGCATCAATAGCCAAGTTCTGGAGATTGGATCTGGAGGAAACATGTTAATTATAACACACTTGCTAGAGCTGGTAATAAGAAAAAACTAAATCCCATCTTGCTATGTCAATGATCCTAAGCATCTTAAAAATAAACCTGAGTTTCAAAACCAAGCAAATTTCAACTACATTCCAACAACGACCACAGCTGTTCACAGAAAGAGAGAAATAAGAAGGTGCCTAATTGCAGATTAGCAGTAAAACAAAAATACAATGAAGGGCCACAAGGATAGCATGAAGGGAGAAATGTGATAACCATTTCCTGCTCCAGAACTACCAAATGATAGCAGTAACCAACACTTATCTGAAGTAACCTGTTTGAAATGGCTTTGGTAGAGGATTGAAGGTCGATAAAGTTACAGAAGGGTTAAAAATCAAAAGGGAGATAGGTTTCTGTTAGTGTATGCAGTCTTTTAGTAGTATGAAGTAGAGCTCCTAGAAATCACATCTATTTTTAAACAGAAATTAAACTGATAATGTATCTACAATAAACCAAAAATGGGTAGCAATACAGAAGCTCAGACATATATACTGTTTAAACATGCTTTGACATGAAGTGTTCTGTACACTATGTACTTTTACATGTTCTCTATTTTTATATGAATGTGTTATACTGAGAGGTTATATTAAAGAGCCCTGGAACTGTGGAGAAAAGCAGCAGAACTGAGACTCTGAACTCAGGACAGAAGACTCCACTTTATCCAGAACATTGCTAGAGAAGGACGAAGGGAAGCTGTGACAAGTCAAGTGTCTAACTCGGGTCCCTTCATATCAAGGAGCTTCTGCTGCTCAGTCCTACAAGTTATTTTTTGAAGACTGTATTTCTATTTTCTAGATTGCTGCTATAATCAGACATCACATGTTACAGTCAATATGATAAACAAGAAGTTAACAGCATCCCCTGCTTCTATTACAAAAATGATACATGATGGGCAGAGCATTGTTATTTCAGGATACTTCAATCAGAATCAGGAATTAAAATGGAACTCCAAGGTCAGTCTGTTTTCTTAGCAATTTTCCTCAGCTGCTTCTGTGAAGATGGAGCCTTCATACAGATCACTGAAACAACTATTTGACCATTTCTTTTGAGACTTTGAGATCCTATGCTTGCCTACTTTTTGCTCTGAAGTCGACCCTGAAGAAATACTGCATACAATTCCAAAATCTGTCTGGTTCTGCTTATACACACTACTTTCTATCCAACACTACTTGTCTCTGATGATCAAGTTTCAAAGCCTGCACTAAGACAAGTTTAAAAGATTCATCCCAGCAAAGCTCATGATTCTTTGGCATGTTTAAAAAAAATGTCTCTAGATGACTAACTATGCTGTTAAGCAACTAATATGGCTTTTAGATTAATACAAGCCACAAGCTGCGGCTTCACAATCTTGTCAAGGATGTTAAGGTGATCCTAAAAAGTAAAAGCAAAAGTCTCACAAATTCCAAGCTGCTTCACAGCAGTGAATCCTACTTACTTCCTTAGAAGTCACTAACTAGAGGTCTTTTCTGTCTCCCACATTTGCCAGCAAATCTGTTTGGAAATGCTGCACTGTCTCATTGGCACTGGCTTCTGGTATATCCTAAATTTACCAGTTCAAAGACTTCTGCAATCTCCAGTAGCTTCTGCCTGAAGACCAACTTTGTTGCTCCAGAGCAAAGCTTTAGAGAAATTCTGGGAATAATGGATTTACTTAGGAGATAAAAGAAACAATTATTTGGGCTGAGGGACGAAGTTTGCAAACACTGCAAAATGCTTTACAAAGTTAAATTGCACTGAACGGTAACACACAAAGAAAAGGAAGAAATAACACACATTTGGGTGTTACATATAATAGCACACAATAATAATAATAATAAATTACACACATTTTATAGTTCAGTGCACTCTTGACAGGTTCTCACAATTGCTTCAAAGTGTGTATCTTTGCACTGCATGTGCAGAATGTTTTTTTTCCATATCATAATCCTGACTTGAAAATGGGGGAATCTAACTCCTTCCCAAGGAGACTGCTAATACACAACTCTATTCAGGAATCATGAAATATTTTGTAATTTACCTAAAGTGCCCAATTTTGGTTTCTAGCAATTATACAATACTTGTCTAACTTTAATTTCAGCATATAGTGCGAAGTACCACAGTACCAGTTGAAAGAGCATTGAGTGAGGAAAAAAAGGCAGGAGGTGATGGGGGAAGGAAGTGAAGCCTCATTTTGGGGATTTTAAAATAAGCACACTGACTGTCATCATTTGCTCTTTCATTTTCAAATGCTTGTGATAAAGAGGCTGACACAGTTACTACTCTGAAGTCTGAGCAAGTAGCCATGCTAAAATAAACAGCTTCTGATTCTGAAACTGCTTCTTAGAAGCAGTATAACAAAAGACATTATGTGTCTGTGCAATGCAATGGTTTTTTCAAACCAAATATTTTTTCTGACCATTAGCCCAAAACCAAGATTAAAAGCTTGTCCAAGATAGGACATAAACATTTGAAAATTGTAAGTACAAGATACTACCACTGTTCTGCAACAAGGCCAAGATCAGCAGGATGTGGAAAAACTGTCAGTGTTCAGTTAGATCCTGCAGTTCACCATATACCTGCCAAACAATGATTCACAAGGGATTTTTTGGAATATTGTACAGTGATCAAAGAAAGCCATCAAGAGAAGCATTATGGTTTGCTGCATAGATGCAAGCAAATCAAGACTGGATTATCCTAAAGAGATCTTATCTAAGTAAAAACAACTGATGGATTTAATGTTGATATTCTGATTAACACTCAAAGTGTCAGATTAAAATGACACTCCTTTCTAATATCAGCAAGCAAGAAACCATAAATAAAACAAATAAAATCCAATCCAAACACATACACATAACTCAATGCATTCTTTGCCTTCAAAGCACAACCAACTTGCACACTAGAGGCAATGGAAGACACTTTGCCAATGAACATTCAGCCTGCTCAAAACATCCTACTATTCTCTGCCCTTCAAAACCAGACTTCCTGGCCTGAGCCAATGCAGTGCTTCCACAGCTGTCACTTCCCAACAGTGAAAAGAATTAGAAACTCATCCCTACCCAAAACTCCCTACAGCTGCCTGCTTCCCACACCTGGGAAGGCTGCCCAGCACAGCCCATGGGACCTGCCTTTCTGCTGCTATACATCACCAAACAGTCACGGAGCACCAGGCCAGGTTCCTCCCCAGATCTGAAAACATAATTAAAAAGGCATCAATTTAACAAACAGGTTGAATGAGAAAACAGAGCATTCTGACTGAAACACGAATTGCTTGCAAGTTTTTCCTAAATTATCCGTTAGAAATAAAATTTCATTTTAAAATCTAAGGATGGCTCTCTCCACAGCAGTGAAAATATAGTGAAGCTTGTGCATACTTGAATGAAAGCAAGTACTTCTGAAGTACCACAATTGCTGTAACCCCTCTTTTCTCTATTTCAAAGTAAAGCAAAAAAAAAAAAAAAAAAAAAAAAAAAACACACACACAACAAAAAAACCACATTAGTAACATCTGCTGCTCTGTCAGCCAAAGCAGCTGGTATGTGGGCCATCCAGAAATTCTATCTTAGGTGATTAAACAAAGCAGTACTAATGTGATATCCTAAACTGGAGCTTTTCCCAATAAATGCATTTTAATAAGTTCAGATAATTGATCTAGACCACACTTAAACTAGCTTTGAATCTTGGAAATGACATTCTCTTCAAGGACATATTTCAAACGTCACCACCAGTAGCTGCAGCTTGCCATGAATAATGAGACAAAGCTGTTAAGACCTCAGGATATAAAGGAAAGACCAAAAGGCCAAACTGTCCAAGTTTGGTAACAAAACAACTTCATCTCTTCCCGTTCCTTACCCTGCATCCAGATTTATCTGTTGCTTAGTAAAAGAACTTCATACAACCAAAACTGTGCAAGATTGCAGAAAAATGACGAATAAGTAAAGGAGTATGAATATTTGTGACATTTTAAAACAGCACAGCCAACACTCCCCTACGTGCGCTTATTAAAAGCAGAGAAGAGCAAAACAAATAAATAAATTAATTAAATTAAAAAACACCTAACGTTTTCCCCAAAATTGAAGCAGCTCTGAAGTGAGGCAGAAGACAAAGCAAAAGTGCAGAAGATCAAGCAAGGATTCTTGCTTCAGAATTTTGCAGGAAGGGATCAAAATAGGATTTCTTTGTATCATTTTTTCTATTTACATGCACACCTGATAGACCATCCTTAGCTTCTAATGCAAAGCTTGATTTAACTAATCATCCACAATTAAAAAGGGTCAAGATCTTGTGGAGTGTATTGACTCTGTTGTATCACACAGCTGACTGTCAATGCTTTCATTAAATCAATAGCAATATAGTACAACTATACATGATCTAGATCTATTTGATTGTCCAGCCCAGAGCAGGGGAGGCCTCATGATGGCTCCAGTTCCTCACAGGGAGCGGAGGGGCACCGACAAGGCCTGAGGGAACGACATGGAGCTGTGTCAGAGGAGGGGCAAGGGAAAGTTCTGCACCAAAGGGTGGTTGGCCCAGAACAGGCTGCACAGGGCAGTGGGCATGGCCCCAGGCTGCCCGAGTTCAAAAAGTGTTTGCACAATGCTATCAAACATAGGGTTGAAATTGTGAGTGGTACTGTGTGGAGCCAACTGGGTCCCTTCCACCTAGAATATTTTATGGAAGAGGGACTGGAGAGTGACTACTTATTAGTGTAATGACAGAACAAGGGATAATGACTTTAAACTCAAAGATTTAGATTAGAATTCAGAAAGAAATTCTTCACAATGCGCACGGTGAGGCACTGAACAGGCTGCCCAGGGAAATGGAATGCCCCAGCCCTGGAGGCATTCGAGGCCAGGCTGCAAGGGGCTGCAGCAGCCCAGCCAAGTGGGAGCTGGCCCTGTCTGTGGCAGAGGGCTTGGAACTGGATGGTCTTTAAGATCTTGCTTAACTCAAACCATTCTACCAGTCTATTTACACAGCAACTACTGACAAAAGTAAATGGAAATTCCAGTCACCTGCTGATTTTTAGTGAGGTTGCAGAAAGGTCACAATTCTGTGCTAACAATTGTCTGAGCTACGCTTTCAAGGAAATCTACCCAAAGAGGCTGGTCAACTGAACGCCTTCCTTATGGAAATACAAGCATGCTAAAGAACTTTCTCTCACAGCCAAGCTCCAGCACAGTGGTACCCTCTCATATCTAAATTTCAGTTTCATTAATTTTAAGACATTCTGTGAAGTAATCATGGTTAAAATTAGCATCTCTTCCTTTTTTCCAGATACTTTGAAGCCAGTACAAAAAGAGGCTAATTTTCAGCTCGGAGTGGGATGTGTTTCAGTAAGCTACATTAGGCGGCGCAGAAACATTAAAAGCAAAACTCATCTACTCTCCTATGAGACTGAACTATTAGGAACTTGTACTGTTAAACACAAACAGTCCCCCACCCACGATCTAAATAAGCATAGTACTTTGAAGGCACCAAAAGCTGGGAAGAATACACATTACAGGCTAACTAATGCTGCTTTTGCACTGATACTCACCAAGCCACAGGCAAGCAACCCTGCCAATGCCAGCTTATCAGGCAATGCAAGGAAGCTACAGACTAATGCCATCTCATCAAAGCCACACCAAACTGGGCAATTAAGAGTTTCCAATTCAAGTCCTAATCAAAATATCAAAAATAAGGACATTGAGAAACTGATATTCACCAGCTCATTTGATCTCGGCAGGGCAAGAGAAAAAGGGGGATGGAATGGAGAACGTGTACTTTAAGTAAAACATTGGTGTGGATTTGCAGAGTCAGATCTGGATTTTAAAGACTGTTACATAGTCTTACAAAGAGGAAGGGGAAGAAACCCTCCAGTTTGACCAGGATCTACACTATTTGAATGACTGATCCCATTTAGATAAAACCCTAATAGTAACAGAGAAAATAATGACCACTAATATTCCAGCGTCCTTTTCTCCCACCTAACTGGTTTTTATAATCCATATTTTTTTATTTAATAAATATTTAGACTATGACCACAGGCTTTCAAATTGACCTTTCTCTTCAGAGATTAGAATACTGGTATAGTTCAGAGTATCTACACTCAGCCTACAGCCCGTGCTCTACCCTGCAGCTGGTTCAAAAGGACAAGTTCAGGTCAAAGACTTAATCTAGTTACTTTGCTTTTATCAGCCTGTGTTATAACTTTTACATTAAATATGTTTTTGTATATAATTGATTCATATAATTTTTAAGTAAATCATGCCTCGAGTGACTTGTAAAGCTATTTAGGCAATTGAAAATTATTTTAAGTGCATTATACAGAAAGAAAATTCAATGTTCCCCTTTTAATAATCCCCAAATGGTTTTTAAAGAACACTGTAAGGCCTATATCATGGAATATAGTATCTGAAAGAGAGAAAGTATAAAGGATAGGCTATTTATGGCATTAATTAAAATAGGTAGATTTTTCCTTTACTCTCCTATGCCTTGTCTTCCTTGTTCAAAACTTGCAGATTATAGCAAATTTGGTGCAAAAATGGGGCTGGAGATTTTCTGTTTTCACACTGTGAAATACCAATGCTGTACCCACTGCTTTATTCCCAACTTGAAAAATGCAGTTGGTCTGCTTAAAGTGCAGTACAATATTTGAAATTTAGTATCTAGGTTATCAAACATGATTTCAAATCAAATTATTGTTCAGAGATTTCCAAAAGGCTTATCAAGGACAACTGCACGACTGCTTTCCTTATGAATATCCTCACTAGCAAACAGCTTATTTTTATTGCTGCACAGGAAAAGTTTGGGCACTTCTCCATTTATATTAAGGGGAAAAGAATAATAAATTCATTAATAAAATTCATAACAGCCAGAGATAATCCTGCACTCCACTCAGTCAGCCATCACGCCGAGAACACCGTTCAGTGACTAGCTCGAGACTGAACTCCAGTTATCTCAGGTCAAAGCGTTTCTAAACTAATCCAAGCCAAGTCAAATCCTGAACTAGCCTGCAGGCATGTCACTTCATGTAAGCGGGGCTAGTACATGGTAACAAAGGGCTTTCAATAAACAGACCAAGAAGTAAAAAGTGTTTTTTTGGCCACAGTTATCCTAAGGCTAGCCTCTGCTCAGTGCCTACAAAAGTAATGTGGCTGCAGGTAATCTAACTTTTTGCCCAAATGCTAACAAATTTCTCATTATTCAGCTTCTCCTTGTGCCCTGAAAGGCACACTGTGATGGCAGATTCCTCTTGGCATTTTATCTACAGGAGAAAATAACTATTCTTGACCTTTCCCAACACACCTGTGGACACAACATCATGCAGTAGCTTTTTTATTACAAAGAACTATCTGCATTTCTGCATGCAACAAACTACTGGTTTACACCATATTCGTTTCACCCTCTCTGTAGATATTCCCAGTGCTAACTGACTCAGAAACACTGTTGAATAGCACTCATGTGACACAATGAAATGCAATGGCACTTCATTGAAGAACCAGCGAGAGCAGATGAACCAGATCTGAGCCACAGATTTCATGCAAAGATCAAAAGACCCTATTTGTGTGCCTACATCAGCCCCTAAGGAAGAACCAAATTCTCTCATCCTTTTATTTTCACAGAAGTGGATTTAGCAATATGCCTGCACTATGCACAACATTTTGTATAGTATTAATTAAGAACAAAACTCTTGCACTGTTTGACGACTTGATTATCACTTAGAAAATTACGAGGCAAATCAATTCCCTCCTTTAAAAATACTAGTTTGGAAAAGCCCAAAGAAATTGCTTAGCTACTTTGGATCCATGTACTCAAATTCAGAACCATACCACTGATGGCTGCAAAACAGCCTCCAAAATAAAATTTTAACTAACACAGAATTATGACTCACAATATGCTCATTCTATCTGCATCCATTTTAGAAAACTGATGAACTGATGACAGGTGTCAGTTTGTGCTTCTTAAAGGAAAGATCAGATGGGAATCCAGATTGTAGTTTTCCAAGAGGTCAAATAAGAAAAATATTTTTTAGTGTTCCACAGAGCCACGTGTTCAGGAGTGTTCTTCGCAGCGCTTGCTTCTAATTCTACCTAATGAAAACATTATTTGCTCTCAACAAATTCACAGAAGAAGGAATCTTACATTGTTAAAAAAAAAAATAATCAATTTTTTAACTGGAGAATCACACAATTTATTGTATAGTGTATTAAACCATCCCAAAAAACATGCATTTTCCAATGTGTTATGCATATGCAATTATTACAGACCATAGGAGTCTCATAGTTGTGAAGGAGACTTGTAATGACTCAGAAAGAGAAGCCAACACCTTAATTACACTTAAAAGGAAAATATAAAATTAATAAAGCACTCCTTCTAGCAGTCAATAAGGAGACCATACTCCAAAGAACACCAAGCTTACGTTCCCCTCAATTAGTGCCAAGAATGAAGTCACTGGGTAGAGTGTCCCTGTCCTTTGTGCAGCAGGAGCTGTTCCCTGGCAACCAATGCAGACAAGCGAGTTGCCACGGAAACAGGAAAGACTAATTTATAAAAACTCTAAAACAAAGCAACTGTAAAGGCAAGCCTAAATAGGGTGGGTATGTTCTGCATTACTTCCTACAGAATTCCTGTTGTAAAAACAGAATAATAATAGAGGAAACTGTAGTACAACTGGATTTACAGACAGCTGTCGTTTCATCACATCAGAAGAAAGTAGTCCCTCTCTCCTTCTGGTTCATTCTGTCAAATATACCTGAAGATTTACACCACAGCTGAAGATGAACTCTATCCACTTCAGGCATTTTTTCTTCAGGGAAGAGGAGCATTAAGGGAAAAAGGTATAGAACAACTGACTAGGGGTGTGCCCAGAATATTTGCTAGCAGGACAAAACAAGTGTTCACATACTGAGAAGACAGAAAAACTGTGTCAAGGAATGTTCATTCACATTTCTTATTTATTAGTAGAACATGTTTTATCTTCTTCAGTAGTTAAGAACACATGCCAGAGAAATGCATCTCCTGACTGCATTTTCTTTTTGCAAATATGTATGTGTGGAGAGCATGTGCAATTTTACCAGAGAAGAAGGGAAAAAAAAAAAAAAACAACCACCACATTCTGCATTCTCCAATAGAAGATGACAAAATAGAAACCAAGTCCTGTTTTCAAGGAGAAAAACTAATACATTCAGCTGCCTAGCCAGGCAGCTTAACTATTTGGTATAATATACCTGAAATACAAAGACAGGAGTGGGACTAATGACATTTGTTCACAAAGACCAGACCTCTGATGGCAGGTTCCCCACTTATAGGTGCAGAATGTACTCTCCTCATGATGCATTTACTGTAATTCCCTTCCAACTCACTGTGACACTTCCAGAGAGCAAGAGAGAGCAGTCATGGCTAATTGTGAAAGATCTGTGTGCTGACTGGCTGGTTGGTACCTACTGTGCTTATAACACCAGCTGGCTACTGCCAAAAACAACAGAAATGAGAAGATTTCTGTCTGCCTTACCTCCGTAAAAGGACCGTTAAGTCCACAGCACTGAGGGTGTCCATCTGAGGCTGACTCAGCCATAAAATTCCATGAAGTAATTGAAATTGCTTCTAAGTTGTGACTGCTCTTTCAAGCTTGACTTCAGCAGACCAATAGGTTCAAAATGTATTAGGCAAGACCTGAAATAAATTGTCTCCAGCTTTATCTCCTTGGGAAAGTAGTCTGAAACTGAACACATCAGTAAGTTTAAAAGAACGTGCAAGAGTAAAATCACCAGTCTCCTCTTGAGACTTTCTGTAAATGAGCAAAATTATTCACACAAGGGTACTCATTCTCAGCAACTCAGTGAATTGTGAAAACTGGGCTGGTATTCTCAATAAAATTTGGTGATGATCTGCAAGGTTCTCTGGTGTGTAACACTCACCAAAGCTAAAGGAAAGCAGCTGCTCCAGAGAAGTGCTTTGCATCAAACAGTTATTGTGAAACATAAAAGGAAAAGCAATATAAACATATACACATACATACACACACACACACACCAGTTGAACAATTTCATAGAATCATTCAGGTGGGAAAAGACCTTCAAGATCAAGTTCCAACCAGTCTTCTGACACTAAGTCCACTGCTAACCCACATCCCTAACAGTCATATCCACACTTCTCTTAAATACTCCCAGGGATGGGCTCCTTGGCCACCATCTCCCAGAGCAGCCTGTTCCAAAGCCTGACTATTCTTTCCATAAAGAAATTCTTCCTGACAGCTAAGCTAACCCTTTCCAATGCAACTTGAGGCCATTGCCTCCTATCCATTTCTGGAGTTCCCTCAATTTAATACCTTATATATGTACATAAAAAATCTGTACATTAATTAGTTCTCTCTGTCATGGAGACCAAACAAAGCTACAGTAACTTTTGAGGTAGCCTTATGGATATAAAACCAAGGAATATACTTACAAGTATACAGATATTTCTGTAGCTATATTTCCTGGTAAAAGACACATAGAATTTGAATCCTTTTAGCTGAATGGAAGACATGTTACATGCAAATCAAATATACTTGATAGATAGAAATAAGAAAAACTTATCCATCTCAGAAATGTTTTCATTCTTCAACTGTTTGGCTAGACAGATATCTTAAAAGAATTAGAAGTATTGTCACCTGAGCTTACAGTAAAAAAAGTGGGTGGTGCTCATTCTTGCCTCTTTACAGGCTATATACCATAGTATAAGAAGCTTTTATTGGTATGTCAGCTGTCATATCATTTCACCAAAATACACCATTACATGTTCTCCTGCTTTGGGAAAGACAGGTTAAGAGGTTTTGCATTACAAAGTCCTGATTCTTCTCTGCTAAAGTCCTGGTCTATTCCCAAATCTTATTGAACTTCCCATGATCTCAGGAAGCCAGTTAATAAAACTGCACCTGCATGTCTGACAACATTATACTTCAAAACAGTGAGAAGAAATCCATTCTCCACTGCCTGCAAAAAATTCAGTTCATCCATTGGCATTCAACCTCAAGAGAAAAAATAAATCCAGTTTGTCAAACTATTAATTCATTGCAACAAAGTGGCAAAAGTGATATATGTTAATTGTAGAATACAAAGTTTCTGCTTATTTTAACACCTCCTTCTTAAAATACACAACGGATGTTTCATTCTGCAACACAACAGTATCAAACATTTCCCCAGCATCTCTGAAAATACTTTAAAAAAAAAATAACACGCTTCCACAGATCAAAAGATCAGCACTGTTATTAAAATGACTCTATTGGTAATAAGTTTTTGCGTAGCTCAAAAAGATTTTTACAAATATCTGAAAGCAAATGGCAAATTGTTTGCATATACACGTGGCAGAGCAAGATTAGGGACAGATTATCCACATCTTCCTAGTAAAAATTTCCTCTCAAGCTACCTCATAAATGAAAACTACAACACCTGGCTTCACAAGAAATAGAGGAGCAGACCAGATGAGCCTTGCTCGGTGCTAGTTTCCAGCAGAACCAAACTTCCCCATGCTGAGGGAAATCTGAACCATACTAACAGAGAAAGGTAGTGGGAAATCTACCTGGAAAAATAACATGCAGCAGAATGCCAAGTTCAGGCTCACGGTCAACAGGTAGAAACAAACAAGCAAACCAATAAGAACAGCAGATCCCTAACTTCTTTTTTTTTTTTTTTTGAGGGAAGTAGTGCTGTGAGGGCAAGAGCGCAAGTATATGCACATACAGGCACAGGAACAGCTCTGGCCTGCCATTTCCCCATGGTCAAACTATTGAATAGTGGAGATTTAAAATCATAGAATCACTCAGGTTGGAAAAGACCTTCAAGATCATCAAGTCCAACCACAACCTAACCATACTACCCTAACCCTAACAACCCTCTGCTAAATCATGTCCCTGAGCACCACATCCAAACGGTTTTTAAATACATCCAGGGATGGTGACTCAACCACCTCCCTGGGCAGCCTATTCCAGTGCTTAACAAGCCTTTCTGTAAAGAAGTGTTTCCTGATATCCAACCTAAACTTACCCTGGCACAACTTGAGGCCATTTCCCCTCATCCTGTCACCAGTGAGAAGAGACCAGCCCCGCTCTCACTTTCATATATTGGAAGAGAGCAGTAAGGTCTCCCCTCAGCCTCCTTTTCTCCAGACTAAACAGTCCCAGTCCCTTAGTGCAGGTATCCCTGAAGGAATGAAACTGAATTCCATACGGCTATTAAATACTAATAATATCTCTCTTAGAAATAGATTCATCATAACTGCTCAGGAAATTACGTTTACTGGGGGAAGGAAAAATCACCTCAAAGAACACACAAACACACATTCTGTTGTTTCCCTTCCAACCCTCACTAGAGATCGTCCACTTATAGGAAAGCAAAAAAACTAGAAAAAAGCCTAGTTGTCCCAACTGCTTTGCAGTGTTGTTAAACAGCTTTAGTCTAGACAGAATAACATATCTGAAGACAGTCTTCAGAGAGCTTTAAGTTTTATGAATGAGACCACCACAAAAAAAAAAAAAAACACACCCACATCCATGATTAATTTAGTTCATTATTGTACTGCAGGCTGCATCACAATACTATGAACTTGTTAGAATTAGCCAGTTGACTCAGAATGTCATTATTCATGGCAGTTAAATCCATTCTGAAAAAATGAAAGTTTGGGATCAAGAAGCCTACAGAAGAGGATTTTAAAGTCACATGGAAACAAAACAAAAAGTTAGGCTACTAAGGCTACAAGTCCTTCATTTGCTAAGTTTTTTGTTAGAAAAAGCTTTGCCAAATTAACTGTTGAGAAAAGTCTACAGTTGATGCTTTTTTAGACTGGTATAAATCTAGCGTAAATACTTGGATACATCATAGCATGTGTAGATGGCAGAAGACTTAAATTACATCCTGGAAACAATGGAATGCTACTTTTCCAAGGTTTACAGTGCTCTTGTCCCTCTTCGGGTTACATTATTTGGAATTTGCCCCAGGACAGCTTCTTTTCCCTCTGCAGTGCCTACCAGTACCTGTTCTACTCCCACAGTTCTGTTAAGAGTTTCAGGAGGTGGTAAATCACTTTCTTTTCCTCACCTCCTGTGTAAACAGAGTGAATAAGCGTTCTGTGCTGCTTTCTACAAACACCCCTTTCCCTGTTGTTCCATCTGCACTGTCTCTAGCCTCATGATTCCTGTGTATCAGCATCAGTATGTGGTAACTTCATGTTGCTCCCTCAACTTCTGTCCTTATTTCCCCTCATGGAGGCATTACCTGTGCCCACGCTCACCTTCATGCTCACTTTTACATAATCATCTTCTCCTCTAAGTCTCTATTTCAAAGTGATTGAGATCAGCCTCAATAAAAATGAAAAACATATATCATTAGTACTGAAGACAAAAATGCCTTGGTCTGATTTTGCATAAGCCTCCCATCCTAGTTACCCTTTACTTTCTACCTAACTTGACAGCAGAAGCTGTGTCTTTTCTAAACATACTCACCACATCTCAAAAAAAAAACCTGTTTCACCTGTATACAACAAACTGAAAAAGACTTGACACCTTTTAAAAAAACATTGAAGAAGTTTTTCTGTAACAAATTTAAAGACTTATTTCCAGGGAATAATCAAAAGTAATTCAGAATATTAAAAAAAAAAAAAAAAATACCAAGAAAAGTTAGTAACACTCTCAGTCAGTCCCAAAGAACAGAAATAGAGACTATCATTGATGTGAGATACAAAAAACTCTACCTACGTTCTTTTCTGTAAGGCTGCCTGTCATTTCAGGATTGCAGGATAATGCTAAACTGTGACAAGCTGCTTAAAATATATGTGTACACGTACATATGCAACGTACACATATAAAGAGTAAATATATGGCTTGTATGTATGTATACATATATGCACTAAGTCCAATGTTTGCATAACATCCTAGCATTCCTGTTTCTCTGCAGCACCAGAACAAGATGACTCAGGTTGAAACTAGGGGAAAGGGATAGCCTTCCCTATCCAGTGGAGAACTTTTAAGAAGAGTTAATGGAGGCACTGGTGAAGAACTTCAATCAGTAAAGCCACAATACAGCTCCTTATTCTGAGCACCAGACTCTTACGTCAGCAGTCCTCTCGGTTATTAGCCTGTAAGAGAGGAAACAATTAAAGCATTTCTCTTCCTACAAAGGCACCACATGACATTCAGTCACTCCCTTCTCCTTCTGTACACGTCCCTCAATCTCTGCTTACCATATCGAGGACAGTTAATGCTAATATTGGTCTAACTGTCTGCATGTAAGTAAGGCACACAAATTTTAGTTTGCCTGTTTCAGGTGAAGAAAGCAACCTGTGTCAACAACTGTTTTCACAGAGATTCTAATCAACAGTACAACCACTAAACACTCCTTACTTCATTCTCCCACATTCATACATTTTTCTGCTATTTCATAGCAATGAAGTTTTCAGTACTTCTTGTATTAAAAGCCTTCACATATTATGCTTACTGTACTCTTATCTAGTTTTTGTTCCTGTATTTCTGACAGACTACTTGATTATCTTTCCTACATTAACTACGAGATTTTCACTTCGTTACATCTTACAGTGATAGCACTCTTTGTTCCCAATTCCCAAAAATTATACTCTATTTAAAACAGATTCCTCCAGAGTATTTGAAAAGCTCCTCAACCCGCCCCAGAACAGATGTGATCTGGTTTAGGAACTGAAACATCTGAATATTTTCTTTTCCCTTAAAGCTTATACATCATCTTCCTTTTCAGGCTTATTTAGGAAACTGAATTCATTAGAGCATAGGAGGTATTTTTATGAAGCAAAAATATGGTATTAGACACATAATATCATTTCAGATGGCAAGAAGAAATAGACTAAATTTTTTGATCCAAGGGCATGCACCCCAAACTGTTACCCAGCTGTAAACCTCAGTACCTCCATCACATCCACACTGGTGCAGTGACCTTGTTCATGCTCACATAGCTACAGTAAATAGAACACAGAAAGTAGATTATCTTGAATCAGAATCAACAATGAAACATACAGACTTTTTCATAACCACTTCTGTATTGTTAACCTTTTTAATCTTAAGCATAAGGACAAAACTATAGCATATATGAGTTTGTTCTCATGTGAACAGAGTTCCTTGTTATCAGTATGTAGTATGCCAGCATCATTTCCCGCAGTACACTGCATTCACCTCTGCCTCAATTATTTACTCTGCAAAGAGCATGTAAGTGTAACAATTGAACTCTCTGTACATTGCATTATCAGTAACTCAGATTCTATTTGGGTGCAAGATGCAAACACTGATTTCATGCTGTATGGGAATTGTTGAATTATGGCCTGAACCAATGATGGATCACCTGGGAAGGATCAGTCAGCCCTGGGAGCACACATAAAGGCAATTCAGCTGTGTGACCAGAAGGGGTGGAGCCTGGCTGCACCTTTATTAGACCCCATTGAAGACTGACTGCCACTATGGAAGGATCTCCAGTTAGAGATCCCTACCTTATGGAGTGTTTTCTATGAGCCTAGATCTTCGGAGATAAGTGAGCACCCTTACTTTTCCTGTGAAATATCATCCTATCCACACTGATTCCTTTGCTGTTACATTCCTGTATCACCCTTCCACCACGTTAATCGTTCCGACTGTAACATATGCATAGAGAAACAGCAGAAGGTTAAGCAAATGTTCTATTTAAAAAGTCACCATGTGCATTTTGGGCAATAAATGTCTTCCCCCACTTTTAATCAAAGGCATTCTATCCTTGCTATTCCACTAGATGCGCCCAATCTTCCCCTACCTTCTGTAAGCCTGAGAAAATTATTGCTTAAACCAAGCCAAAAAGATAATTAAAACCAGTTCAAACTGAGATTTCATTCTCCGTTCACACAATGAGTAAATGCCTCCTACAGTTTTAAGCTGTTAAAGCTCAGAGGAGTTTTACATAGAAGAAGTTTCTGAGATTCAACGTTTAATAGAAAACTAAATCCACCAGAACAACTGATGCAGGAAAGGCAATCAGCCTTAACTACTTAACACAAGTTTTATTTCCAGTAACATCAAACTCTGACTTCAAAGCCCTCTTAAAGCTTTGCTGCTTGCTTTCTAAAGTTAAACTTATCTCTGACAATTTCCTACCCATCTGTTCTCATTTTTATTTATGCGTAAAGTACCATAACTCCGTCCTGCATGCCTCAAGTCTCCAAAGATTTCTTTGCTCTTCTGTCTGTGACTTCAAGAGTTCAATCCTACTGAAGAATCACAATTTCTCCCTCAGCAGCTTTCTCAAGCAAAAACATCTCCTTGTAGCAGGTGCTCTGACTTATTTCAGAAGTTCATGAGAGGAAAAGAGTAATGGAAAGTATTCGGTAAAAATTTCAGAACAAACCATATGTTATCTTGCAATCCTTGCCATAGGTTAATGGTGTGTGACATCATGAAGCCAGCCTCATTGGGGTGACTTATTTATAGAAAGTTAAGCCGTTTTCAGACAACCACTGTCTTCACGCAATACAATGGAAATGTTTTAACCTAGTGGTAATTGTATTAGTTCCTAAATCTGATTGAGTCTGAACATTCTGCCCCCATGAACTCGGGCACGGCAGTGGGAACATAGATTCAGAAGAGATTACTCCAATACTTCCTACAAGATTGAACAAATTAATGTCAAGCTTAAAGGGGAATAGAGGGAGAAAAAGAATAGATTATTCTTAACTGATTTAATAGTACTTAATGTACTTGTCATCTTTAAGACCCTCTAAGTCTCCACCCCACTACTTCTGCGTCTTCAGACACAAATTTAGAAAACTACAATTCTATCTCAAACTTCTATATACAGCAACGTTCGTAAGAGAGATCTGGATTCATCTTTAATTTGATGAGCACAGAAGTCTGTGCCCCAGTGCCCTAAACTTACCCTTTACACAAGAAAAACTACGAGAGGCAATTCTTGCTCAAATAGTTTGAATACCTGAAGAGATTTGTGTTTCTTCCCACTCTTTGCAAGAGATAACAAAATGTGTGCCTAAAGGAGCAGGAAAGTATTGAAAATAAGTTAGGACCATTCACAGTTTACTGTGAACTCAGTTTATTGTCTTGAAGAACAGCTTAGCAAAAATGTGCTGAAGACAAATTTAAGTGGAAATAAGTAAATAATCAAGGACACATTTGTGCCAAGTCTCATGTAAGTAGGTGTTCAAACTTGAATATAACTACAAAAAGTTATCAGCCTTTAGTTTTAATAACTCAACTTTGTCAAAAGATAAGTAGCTGAGATTTCCAATTGTCAGTGTAAGAACTACCAACCTAACAATCCCAGGAAGAGAATTACACTGAAATGCATAGGTTAATAAGCAGATACTTAAATTCTAGTGCACTGTGCAGAGCACAAAGAATTTTTGCTATGAATAAGACACTTCAATTTCTGAGGAAAGAAATCTATACTACAGAAAACTTCAAGAAGAAAACTTCCTTTTCTTTTGATGTTTTTATTTTATTTTTTTTTACAATTCAGTTAAGTGAGTGAAGTTTTTGAATTCTCTGTAAAAACTAGTTTTAGAAAGAGCGGGGGTGGGGGGGAAAGTAAACCCAAGATTCATTACCCCTTCATATAGTTTTAATCCAACATACCACTTCAAAGAAGGAAAAATGCTTATCCATGCCAATGAAAAAAGGAACTGTAAACAATAACAGCTTCATGGACTGAAAACAGAATCATTCCAGCGGACTCAACCATTTGAAACATCCACCATGAAGTCTTCAAACCACTGAGCTCAGCTCATTCAGTGGAAGCCAGGAGATACAGCATCCTAATGGTATTGGAGAGTGGAAGAGGCAAAGTTTAGGAAGTGTGTTATTTCGAAGCATTACATGAAAGATTTCAGCTGCTGACAAAGAACAGCCTGAAGACCATGTGTTACTGGGCAGTAAAAACCTTTCATTCACCACCACTACACTCATTCCTGTGTCCACAACTATCCATATAACTTCATAGAAATTTACAAGCCCTTTTCAAATTCCTCGTTCAACAAAACGAATAAATAAGTAAAATTAAAGAAAGAAAACCCACAGGTAAACACACCACCAATAAAACTGTACAGTTATAAATGGCTTCCCTTTGCTTTTCTCCTATGCCTTACTAGTCAGCAAAACACAAATCAGAATTTGAATTGATAAGAAGCTCTTCTTAGTTACACTGCACACTTAAAGAAAAGAAGCAAAGGTCAGCTATGGAGGAAAAAGATACTTATTTTATTCCAGTAATGTAAATTCAGAATAACTGGACAATCTCCTTCCCACTGAAGCACTGTGTGAGAAAAGACAAGATACCCCGCTTTTATGAGATGAAAAATGACTCTTCCAAAAAACAAGTAATGCTTCTGTACACAAATGCTCTAATAGCTGGATGCCTTTATAGTACAGTAAGATCAACTTACTTGCTATTTAAATCATACTGAAACAGATATGCAAGCTTTCAGTCTTATTCATTTAATAAAGAGTTTCTCTTCTACATAGCATGAAAGCCAATCTAAAATTTGCAGAAGATAGGATTTTCTCAATTTTCAAAGCAAGCTCACAGTACATACAGGATGCCAGTCAGCAACCCTGGAAACCCCCATTGTGAGAGGGCTTTTAGAAACAGAGCAGCATCGTCGCCCATCTCAGTTTACCAGGAACCAAAACTAGACAAATGAACACAGTGTTTTCAATTAGGAATGTGTTTCTGTTCACTCCTTTACAGAAGGCTTTGTTTGGTTAACAATTAAAACTGTTAGTCAACGTCATAATGCGACATCAAACCAGCCTACTCAGAGTGACACGGGATCAAGGACTTATCACAGCTCTCCTTTAACACCAGGGTAATTTCAATTGCCAGCAAACTGTCTAACCTAGAATGTCCTTGTTCAGTTTTGAACCAGGTTTTAATTCTTTTCTTATTAAGGTCTATTTTTCAAGGCAAATCCATTTTTCTCAACAGGAATGAAGGAAATCATTCAAGATCTGAGTATCACCACCTGCTGAGATGGATAAGTTCCAGTCAGTGATTTTTGCTTTTATTTTTTAGTTTATCATGTCTGCAAGAGGCATCTGTGGGCCTTTTCCCCTACTGAATGATGGCTATTTTTCTCAACATGTCCCTCCCCCCAGTCAATTTCAAAAGGTCAAAGCGAGGAATGATTTATCTTCCAGAGAAATAAAAAAGGTGTTAATTAAATACAAGCAGGGAGGAGGGAAAGCGTGGTTTATCAAAAGCTGGAAAGACACTCCTTGCTCTTGGAAAGCATCTTTCACAGCTACATAACACGACAGTGCATTAGCATCTCTTTGATAGTGCCCTAAATTTCACGTCCAAAATTAGGCAGCATGGGTATTTCCAAGGTTTATCCTCTGGTGTTCATATTAGAATCCCTTTCAGAAAGAGCAGCTTGTATAAACAGCCTATGCACAACAGGTTTCAGCTTCCCACCTGGAACATTGCAGGTGGTAGTGCAATATTAATGTACCTCTTCAAAAACATAAGGGCAACTTTCCCTAGCTGTTACTTCCCTGATAAAACACTTGTGAGATTTGCAGATGCCATCTTCTTTCATATTTTTCTCCTGTTAATCAGCATCCGCACAGCTACATCTTGCAGAGAACTCAGCATGGTTCTCCCAGTCAATCAACACCACTCTGGCTGGTGGGAGCTGCAAGCCTCTGACAAAAGCAAGAAGTTAGTTTGTGCACTTGAGAGATGCCATACAGAAGATAAAATTGCACTTATTGCCCACATCTTTCAAAAGAGGAATAATTTTGAGTTGCATACATCGACTCAAGAGTGAGTTAAATAACATGCAAAACTGGTCAGCCTTAGAATTAAATGTCTATTCTATCCTAGGAATGGAATGAAAATTACAGAACTCACACAAAACAAGTCATCTGCTGACTAAATTTTGTTTAATACTCATTTTTATCTAGATTTTACCATAACATGCAGTACATGAACACTAAGTAGAGAATGTGTCTTTCCCATGACTGATAGCTACCTTAATTTATGTAGGCTTTTGTGTATCAGGGACAACTCAAGTCTAGAAAAAGACACTTGAGATCTTTAATCCATTTTACAAAAAGGGTAGATTCAGCCAAGAATTTACTGTAGAATATAGACATTATCACTAAACTTGTTCTACTTGTTTAGAATGAAACAAGGAAAAAATGGACGTGCTCAGTTTAGCTGTAGATGCAAACAGTCATTTTCTTTTTCTTGAGAAATCATTTTCTTCAAGCATTACTTCTTTACTAAAAACTAAGATATTAGATGCTGTCACAGACAGAATTCTGCAGAAAATAGAGTTTGTATCATAAGATACTCCCCTTGCAGCAGGGTTCCAAAAGAAATCCAAATCAACTTGTTATACTAAATAAAGAAGCCTCTGGCATTCCAGCACTGTAATACTACTTCTTGTAGTCATATAAAAAATTGTGACTATTTTAACAGATTAAGGCAAAAGCTACTGACGGACTTGCTTTCCATTCCAGCCTATGCCTCTGACTTGCACACTTGCACACTTCTACAACCTGTGTCCTCAAGTACCAGTAGATATATTTCCTATTTGTAAAGGTAATGTAATTTGAACATACCTGTGTTTTTTTTATTTCTTTTTAAAAACCACAGAATGACTTTCATTCTCTTATTTCTGCCACTGACCATTTGCCTTCCTGGAGTCAAATCCATTGAATAATGCATACACTGAAAAATAATTTGCATAACTGCATCTAGTTAAGCTAAACAAACCACCTGTTCAAACAAGAGGGTCCCATCACACCGCAGGTACTTGTTCTCCAGAAGCAGATGGGGGACTGACAAGGTGATAAAGTGCTTTTATTCAGCCTTTGTCTAAACATGCAAATTGTAAATACCTTGCACAAACACTACAGCACTCCTTAAAAAAAAAAAAAAAAAAAAAAAAAGGCACCATCTCATATGGCTGCAAGGTGCAACCTTCATTAACATCCTCCCATTTGGTTTTATTCTAGAAGTGCATCATTATTCCGAAGCCAGAGAACTGAGCTTGCAACACACCAACTTGGCTCCAAAGGGCAGCTTTCTTCCATATAAATCAAATAGACACAGTGCAGTTACAGGAAAGCAAGGCACATTTTGGCTATGAGAAAGTGTTCCTTACCTGCACAAGTACATGAGAACATTAAGAGTCAACATTTACAATGCCCTTTTTAATGTATTTAAACAGCCTTTTAATCTAAAATATGAGTAATACTCACAGTAAGCGCGCAGCCTCATGATCTGAATTCCTACAGGCAGCATTAAACCCACTCATTCTATTTTTGTTTTCCTTACACAGCAAAGTTGGCAAGAAGAAAATTTCAAGACCTCCTCCTAGATTGGTTTTAATTTTGGTCTGAGCTCATAAAGCTGTTAAACACTTCTGAAAGTCCCACCATCTTCTTCAAAACTCTCAGTGTCTTACAAGTAACTGATTCTCTCTCTTCTTTCAGAGCACAAACAGCATCAGTTCCTTGTAAATATAAATAACAAATAAATTATACCCATTAAAAACTGTACTGTTTCTAAAATAGCGTATGCACAGAATCTTTCCTTCTCTGAGAAGCCATTAATAATTTAACTAGGAGGGTCTACTAAATGCTGGCCACTGATGTGTTACGTGATCAGATTACAGTTGTGCCTTTGTGCTCCTTTTCTGAAAATTAAATTATATTCTAAAAGTTTCAAGAACCTTGAGGTCAAAATAAAGTCGGACCTGAGCTGTATGTTTTCAATAGAGAAAGATATTTTAAACAAAATTAAATTATTTGCATGAAAATCCTGCTTCTCCAGCATTAAAAATGGAAAGGGCAATTACAGCACACCTATTTGATCAATTCCCCAGCTCTCAGGAACAACCAAACAAGGCATGAAGCGTGCCAAAAACTTACAAAATTTTCCAAAATCAAGAAGTAATTTTTTTTTTTTTTTTGGTGGAAAAAGCAATCAGACCACACAGAAGAGCCTCCTTCCTATCACATTACACCCAGTAACTTCGTACACGTACCGAGTGTCCAAGCACCACCTATGTTAAATTTCACAGGCCACGACTTAAACTCCTTTTAACAGAGCAAAATTTTAGAGATACAAATCAACCTGACTGTGGGAGGGAAAGCATTCAAACTTGGTTATGGTCTGACTTTTGGGCAGTCCTATGTAGACCCAGGAGCTGAAGACAGTGACCCTTGTGGGTCCCTTCCAACTCAGGATATTCTATGATTCTCCTCAATACTTAGCAGCAATATGGGCCTTCTGACTCACATAGCCAATTACAACCTTGATTCCTACCACTTTCTTCTGACTAGTCCGAGGCAGCAAGGTGCCATTGTGATGGTGCCCAACAACTGTATGCACACCCCAGGGCCCACCAGCACAGATGACACATGGGACTTACTCCACTTCTTGGCATTGGCATTGGTGGACAATTCCACTGTTGGTCTCATAAAATAATTCACAATACTGAAGAGAACAGCCTTCCCTCCAAGTTACATTCTAACAAATAATCCTAGGAGAGCTTTACCCTCTTATCCTTACAATAAATTACTTCTCCTGGCTCAGAGCTTTAAGATTTTATTGCTTTTTAAGTTAGTGTTGAAAGATTTAATCACAGATTTGCTAGATTTAACCACTCAACCCAAGGTTTCCCAGAACTTCCATGCTCCAACAAGAGTTACAAGAGAAGTTCCCTGCGATGAACTACTGGGGAAAAAAAAGGATTTACTATGGATTTCCTCCCAGTAATCATTCATAGCTTGAGTTTAGCAATAAAGAAATCCATCATCATGTGTCTCCAGCACCATCTGGGAGACCAGGCTTTTGGCAGACAAAAATGGAGCAGCAATTGCCCAGCAGCACAAGAAATCAATGGCTTCCCTGCACAGAGGGAGCAACAGGCTGCTCCCACTGGCACAGGTCATTGATTTCCCTTTCTGCCAGCAAAGCTGCTTTGCGCACTCAGGGAACAAAGTCTCCACTACATCACAATGATGCACACGCCCTCTGAGAGACCCTGCCCCTACTAATGCAGCAGGCAGCAAGTGATACAATTTGAGCAAGACAGAAAGGGAAGAACTGTGGAGACACCTGCCTCTGGGTAGAGCAGTTAGGCACTGATGTTACAGGCTGAAAGGTAGCTAATAAACGCCCAGTTTGAGGCTGGGTTTTGGGCTGTGACATAGATAACAAATGCCCCACTATACTGCTGATCTAAACTCATTTCAAATCCCTGGACTTGAAAAGAAAATGACATGTCTGTCAGGAAAACCTGACCTTCCCTTCCTGCCCAGTAACAGAACAGTACTATTTATTTCTAGCAATTAGAGCTGTGAAACAGATTTGATAGATCTTAAGTACAGTCATATAGGGGAGTCTGGAATACATGACAGTCATGTCATCAAGACAGTTGTATCTCAACATAAGTTGAGAGCTTCCCCTGAAACACATTTTACCTTTGCCGCAAGTAAGCATTTTGCCCCAGGTCTGAGTTCCCAGAGAAGCCACAGTAATGGGATCATTAAAAGCATGTACGCAGTCATCAAGAACAGAACAAGGCTGTCTGTAAATGGTGTCAGAGGTTACCAGTATAAAACAGCAGATGGAATGGATTTCTGGTCAGTCCAGACTTGGCTCTGATTTGAACCAGTGCTCTGAATAAGCAGCTTGTCCACTAACAGCCATCTCTCGGATCAGAGGGTACTGCTGTACTTGTTTCCAGAGCTGTGCCCACATATTGACCCCAGTAGCCATATACATGTGAAGCTCACCAATGGATCTAGCTGGCAGAGTATTTACCTGAACCAAGATTGTTTTGCAAGCCATCTGCTGATAGCTACACTGTTAGCTGTATCTAGGCTCAGTTATTCACAGATAATCTGTAAAGCAGTTAAAGTAGAAATACCTTAGTTTCTCTAGCAGTTCTTCAGTGAGCCCATTTGCTCACTCTGCCCACATTCTATACCTATATCATGTTCTCAGATTAAAAGGTTACATTTGAAAATTTAACTATGTTCCTTATTTCTCTAGAGTCATCACTGCTCTAAATCAATTCAGGTCATGCTGAAATTAGCCTTGTCCTTCATGACGTTAACAGCTTCTCCAGTTTTGCTATAATTAATAAATGTTCGTAGATAAATTACAAATAAAGTGAAAGACAAAAAGAAGTAGGATTAGAGTTTAATATTTTTTTCCTTGTCTCTTCCACCCTGAGTTCAATAAGAAGCCTCTCAAAAAATCTCACCATACCCCAGCACAATTTAATTAGTCAGCAGAGACACTGCTTGAAGGGATTTCATTGAACACGTTACCTACAAGAGAGTCCTTAACAGATACAGGCACCGTGGTTAACTCTCTCTTTTTCTGTGACAGGGAAAAATCTCACATTTTGTAAGGTTTTCAGCTTTCTCTCTGTTAAAGAGAGATTCAATTTGGCCATTCTGGAAAGCAGTAGGTCTGGATTTAGCATGGTGGGATGTGTCTCCTCACGTTTCGATGGTACAGCTTATGGAAAGGCAAATATAGTGACTCAAAACTGAAAGTTAACAGAATAAGATTTTTTAAAACAACATCCTTCATCCCAAGCTTGCAGAATGCATAGCCAAAACCACATCATACTTTTGACTGTCAGATTTAGAGCTATTATTTAATCACAAACAGCAAGACCATCATTGAAGCCAATAAATGCTTTACAGTATGTTCTTGAACTGATCACAGATCTTACATAATAAACAGTAGAAGACTTGATTCCAGATTCCCACCAGAGAAAAGTAATTTTCTACTTAAATACTATTATGTTCCTTTGGAAAATTGCCTTTTCTTTATGTTGAAAATGATTATGAGGAAAATTCTTACCTGTTTTCCATCTAGTGTATACAAGCGTTTAACGACTCCCGAATCAAGCTTGATGGCATCAGTTATATCAGTAAGAACCTGTTCAAATGAATGTGCTGTCTTCTTGTTAAGCAGAATCCGGACTGCCTTCCGTGGTTTCACTCCACTTCTGATGATTGTGACTAGTTTAGGCCTAATGAAATCCTTATTCTCTTTTGTATCTGGAGTACCTCCTTTAGCAGTGGCAAGAGACGGCACTGAACGAGAAGTAGAAGTTGTCTTAACATTCACTGACCAGTTTGGGTTTACATTCTTCGTGTACTCCAGCTTCTTGAAGGGCTCTATTGAACCACACACATAGCTTTCCCCTGCAGAAACAAAAGTGCCAGACCAGCAAGTCAGATTGGAGAGAGGGAAAAAAAAAAAATTAAACATTTACTGTTATCACTCTTGATCTACAGTGTGTAAGGCATTGATATTATCCCTCTTCTGCTGCTACAGACTAAGGTATCTTTTAAAAGACACTCATCAGCTGATCATTAAGTAAAGAAAATGCTGTTATGAACTGCTTGAGAGTAGTGGTTTTCTCTTCAGAAAGCACTACCAAAGTGGGGACTACTACCATCTATAAGCAGTGTTCATATCTAATCACCTGTCCAGCTCCAGTCCATTTTCACAGTAGTCCACCAGCCCTCATGCTTCCAAGCAAAACAGCATGCCCCAAACACTTCAGAGGAAATAGTATGCAACATTATCAGAAACTATAGGTTATACATTACTTTCAGAAAAAAGTAGGTGAAAACATCACAGGAAATTTTTCACATTTGATTATTTGAAGCTTTAAGTAACATAAAACTAGATTATGTGTACTCAAATCTTTTTATATTATTCTGTTGACTCAAGGTATTATAAAGGGGAAAAAGAAGGAACAGGAATTACAGAGCTCCCCTCCCACCACAGTGGGAACCACAGCTTAAAGAAAACCATGGTTTAAGGAAAAGACTTGGCTATAGTTCAGATTTCTATTGGAACATTATCTACAATGAAGTATTTTCAGCATTTCCACGTGCACATTTTCTGGCTACATTATGGTTCCCCAGAAACAGCTTCAGCACGTCTTTATTCCTTAATCCATTTCAGCTGCAGGCTGTTGTGAAAAAGGCACCCATTTGTGTGCTCCCAACCTCTCCCTTGTGCTTGTCTGAGAGACTGCAGTGCCAGATGCACTAGGTAAGCTGGACCAGCTTATTGATCTGATGGCACAGGCCAACAAAGACAATACTTTAACACTGCAACAAACTGATCCTGCACACACTCTGGTTGCAGGAGAGAAAAAAATGCAACAACAACAAAAAACACATTAAACAACATTAGAACAAGCAAGACCACACCTTCTGGCAACATGTAGTCAAACTGGATTACAAATAAAGCAAAATCCTATCCTGAACGATACCACAGAAACATCTGAGATGTTTCAATTCTTCCAAGTTCAATAGTTCAGAAAAGATATTTATGTTTGCAGCTTATCCCAAGGTATCAAAAAAAAAAAAAAAAAAAAAAAGAACAAAATGTGGTGAGATGTACCTCCAATGGCAAACAGCACAACAGCACAGAAGAACCAAAGCCCCTCTACACACCAGAAAACAGACTTTTCTTTACTATGAAAGTAGTGAGGTGCTGGAACAGGCTGCCCAGAGAGGTTGTGGATGCCCCATCCCTAGAGGTGTTCAAGGCCAGATTGGATGGGACCCTGGGCAGCCTGATCTAGTATTAAATGGGGAGGTTGGTGGCCATGCCTGTGGCAGGGGGGTTGGAGATTCATGATCCTTGAAGTCCCTTCCAACCCAGGTCATTCTTGTGTGATTTTTGAAGGATCCTTACCCCTAAGTAAAGAGGATTCACTGTTTAATTATTGCAAAGAAGAATTTAGTTTTTGTTGTAGTTGCCAAAAGGTTTCAGGACCCTCAACTCCCCAGACAGTGCAGTGCACAACAATTCAAAGAATGCCAGCAGATACATAAAATTACCTCGGTTAAAACTGGGAAGGGAACATGAAGGGGAACTTTCCTAAGATTTCAGGATGCAAAAGAGCTCCCAGTCTTGTACTAGCAGAGTTGGCATGATGCTTAACGGTGAAACTGCAATAGCATGCTGCACAGTGATTACCAGAAAGCTAGCTGAAGGACTCCAAGAAAAGACCAAGGAACTCGGAGAAACATGTGAAGATGGACTACTGAGCAGAAAAGAGAAATAGAATGGGAGATGAAACATTCCAAAGTTTGCTAGTCATTGTTTAACTTCAACTTTATCTGCATTTTGCAGAAACATCTTAAGTGTTAAGAAAGAAATCTAAGACAGAGTACTTACACTAACCTTAAGACAAAGGCCCTTTCTTCTAACCATGACAGAAAATGATATATATCTGCTAACAGCAGAACAAAAATACTTAGCAGCACTAATGATCCAGTAGCAATCAAACAAGACATGTTCTTTTATCCAAGTCCCAGTCCAATATTTTTAGCACTAGCTATTCATTACTGCATGGACAGGATTCACCCACAACAACTTCTTATCTTTACAAATAGTTAATTGTATAAAACAATAATATTTTGTACAGGAAAAAAGTTAAAGGATCCTGCTATGATATGAATAGGATTGTCATCAATATGATAGTAACTGCTGCATAAAATACTTTGCAAAAGTGAAAAAAAAAAAATCACAGATCTTCTAGAAATTTTCACTTTCTTGAAAGGACAGCATTCCACATAATTTCTAGTATCTTCTTTATGTCAAGGTTAGGAGGCTTCTTCATAATGTATAACAGCATGTCAGCTCTTAGCTACAAAACTAATTCTGTGTAAATGACCATAAAACACTTGTTGAAGCTGTGGGATTGTTTTAACATCAGACTGTTTTCCCCTTCTTCATTTCCAACCAAGCTATATTACACCAATAAGATATCTGCACCCAAGGGAAAAATATCCTTTTCCCTTGAAGAGGCTCAAGTTTAGATACAGAATGTCTTAGAGATTGAGTATCCAAACCATTGTAAGATTAAATATCAGTAGTAATAGCTATTTTACACAAGAAAAAAGATTGAGACCTTTCCCATCACACTGCAACTTAAGATTGCTTAAGCCTCCAAGACTCTGCCTGAAGCATAAGAAAACTTGTGGTAAGTTGGCCTGGGACTGCAGCTGTCATTTGTGGGTATTCCTAAGGGTAGGACCTGGCAGAAAACAAACTGAATAGGAAATAACCCATAGTCTAAAAAGTATCTCATCTCAAATTGAGTAAATTATGGTTTATGGTGATATTCAACAAACTTTGAGTACTCTTGATCCTTGGAATTCTTAAGTACAAGCTTAAATTTCCTGAAGTTAGGACTCATGTTGATGGGAGCGAGAAATTTCAATGTCTAGATTAAGATCCTTTAGCATTCGTGCTGCTTACATATAGAGGAAACAGCAATATAAAGGGCAAAAAGTCTCCACCTTAGTTTTCATCCTCTCTTCAGAGCTACCTAAAGAAGAGGTTTCCTAGTGGACACCAGTCCAACGAAGCAAATTTGTGCATTTACTATTGCTTCTTCCAAAGTCTGTCCCGGTGCTGTAATGTGAAGCCTGGGAGGTCTGTGGTTCAACAGCCTGAACTGGAGTCTGGAAAAAAGTAGGCTTGCTGTAGTTAAGAGAAGACTAAAACTAATCAAGTGATAATGCATTTATTTATTTTAAATTTTTTTGTAACCTTTGGCTACTGTTGCTACAGGCAACAGCCTCACCACAGTTGAACCGCTAGAGCCATTAAACACTGAAGGATATTCTCATAGGTCACAAAAGAACTTCCTAATGTGCTTCATGTAATAAAATTATATGTATGTATACATAAACATAAGTATTACATATACAAATAAACGGACACAAGGTGGCTGCAGAAGAGACGCTGAATTACTGTCTGTAAGCACTGATACAAGTGTTTGATCTTCTCTTTGGTATTTGGACATTAGCAGTTAATTTTGTAGTAATGAGAATATTAGCAAACTGGAGAAAGACCAGTCTTAAAAAGGATGAGTCACTGTGCTTTTCTGTGCTAAAGGCAACCCAGCCTAAAATGGCTTCATACAGAAGCCAGTAGGTCATAGGTGGAAACCCTGGAGAAAGAACAGAACCACGGAATCAGAAAACACTCCACTCATTAGACAGCATGACTGTCAATTTATTGAATAACTTATTGATTCCTTTAAAAGAGCAAAAACTATGAAAAAGAATTGGGTTTGTAAGGAATTGTTGGCTTGGAAAATAGAAGGCTTCAGGGAGACCTCATTGTGACCTTCCAATATTTGAAGGGAGCATATAAACAGGAAGGGGAACAGCTTTTTACAAGGGTGGACAGTGATAGGACATAGGAATGGTTTTAAAGTGAGACAGGGGAGGTTTAGGTTAGATATTAGGAGGAAGTTTTTCACCCAGAGGGTGGTGACGCACTGGAACAGGTTGCCCAAGGAGGCTGTGGATGCCCCATCCCTGGAGGCATTCAAGGCCAGGCTGGATGTGGCTCTGGGCAGCCTGGTCTGGTGGTTGGCGACCCTGCACATAGCAGGGGGGTTGAAACTAAATGATCATTGTGGTCCTTTTCAACCTAGGCCATTCTTTGATTCTATGAAAAGAAAATTCATGTACAAGACAATCAGCAGGGCAAACTGCAGCAATTGTACTCTTTTGCAGTGAGACATCCCAGTGAAGATGCTTAGTGCAGCAGTCATTCACTGCACTTTGTTTCCCAGTGAACTGGACAACAGACAGTTTAAGAGAACAGGGAAGGGGACCAGTACCCCCAGCACAGAGCACAACAGGTACTTCTTCACTTCCATTTCCTTGGTTCTGTATAAGCAAAAGACAGGAAGAATCTCTCAGGGGATGTGACAAGGAATTCAGACTATCCCCCATCATGAAGAGCTGAATGCACAAGGAAGATGACCTGAACCAAATAAATTACTACTAAATGCTCCCAGATGTGTTAGTTCAGAGAGCAATAACCTACTTAAACTATATTAGTGCTGCCTTGTCTTTTTTCAGTATCTGAAAAAATGCAACACTGCAAATGAGACGGGGCATCGGCAGGAAATGTACCTCATCTGCCCATATTCACCTACCAATCAGACGCACCAAGAAACTTTAAATCAGGTCTCCTCAGATTGTTTGAAGGACTTTTTTGGCACATAGATATTTTTGCTCAGTCTGGCATTAAAAAAAATAAAAATCTTTTTTTCCTCTTTGTGATCTAAAGGAAAAAATAAAGACATATTTCCATCCCATTTTGCCCCCCTCCTCCCTCCAATTTCCTCAGTCTTGCTACAAACAAAATAACTCTTGTACACACTCCAAAAAAAATGACCAATTCCTCCAATAATTTGTTTAGGAAGACAAAATGTGGATCAACTGGCTAACAGACTAACCTTCACAAATTCATGAAATAAAATAATCAAATAGTGCCAAAACAACCCTCAATCATTTGCAGAACAGGATTATTCAGCTGTTTGTTTATTAAACAATGTAAGGATTGAGGACATTTCTACCACAGGATCCAGTCCAAGTTTTACCCATTTTGATAGCGCTGGATCAAGTCTATGGCAAATATCCAATATAAATGCAATCTTACAAATGTCCACATAAATTCAGCTCTACAAACATGTAAAGATACTTCACTATTATTATTTTGATTGTCTATGCACATAAACCTTTCAATTCCCAGCCACTAAGGTAGGCAAAAAGGACACAGGATTAGCTCCAGAGTACATTGCAGATCAGGTCAGTCAGCTCCTACAGGATGACCAGGCTGGGCTTCTCACCAGCACAGCTGGAAGCAGGCAGCAGAGTTAATGAGGTGGCAGCAGCAACAGGCATAAGAGCAGAAAGCAGAGATGTGAGAAATGAGGTAACAATGAAAGCTACAAGACTCACATCCAAAGTAGTCAGGAAGTCTCCCATTGCCCACTACCTCAGCTAGGAAATACTGCTTTTTGAACCTCCACAGGAAGCTGGAAAGCTGTGTTTGAAGCATCAAATGCAAACTGCCTGTCTGCTCTACCTGCCAGGCCTTTCCCTCAAACCTTACATTATTCATCAACTTCTCTGCCACTCCAGTGAGATTTCTAACTTCTAAGAATCTTTAGCCAGTGACAGGCATTACCAGATTTCCAACCAGGTACATTTGTGTTCTTTCAAACTGTTCCTTCAATTAGGATCACAGCCACAAGATAAACCTTCAAGAGACTGTCATTTTTGTTTTTCAGATTATCACTGAAAATTATTTTTATAATTACATCTACACAACTCATGCAAATCTTTACAATAGTTTAGCAGCACACCCAATACTGGCATGTGACGTTATTGTTTCCCAGTACTCTTTCAGTTATCTTGTGGTTTGAGGCTTTTTGGTGAGTCTTTGCCAGTGCTCTGCTGCAGGCTTCATCTTTTGTGGTAGGTATTGTGGAAACTTCAAACAATTGATTCTGGTTCATACCCAAGGCTCTGAGGTAATATTATAATTAAAATTAATGAGAAAGGGATGCAGTTCCAGCTATGGATTGATTCTGTGGTCTTTGTTTCACAAAGGAGGACCCCAAGAGTAAAAACTGTAAGTAATACTCTGTGTTTCAAATGTATCCTGCTCATACTCATCTATTGCTGTTCTTATTACCTTCTTCAGTGGTAGTTTCTTGGGGAAAGAAACATCAGTGCACCTCCATTTGCAGCTTTCAGGATAATACACTTCTGGAAATTCAGCGGAATTCAGTCTTTTCCTTAGACTTTGTTTTCAGCTACACAGTTCAGCCTTAAAAGCAGCTTCTAGATTCTATTGTTTTTCCATGCTCTGATTACTTGCTATACCTAAAGAGTGAAGTCATTTTACATTCTGAAACCATTTTGTAAAGGTAAGAGCCCTGAACATCAGGTCTAACAAAAAGAAGCTAACCTAAATCCATTTTAATCCTAATGTTTATCTTAATGTTTAAATCTTAAATCCACATTCTTCACCTCATCTAAGGCGAGAGAAGCTGCAGAGCATGCAAAACTTTTTACAACAGTAGTTATCCCTTGTAATCAAAGTCCAGCAAAGCTCAAACACCTCAAGTCTTTAAAAAAACAAACCCTCCTCCCCTCCCCCACATACACACACACACACAAAAAAAAAAAGACTTTGGAGAGTCATTAGTTTAAAGTAAAAGTTGGATCTGTCCATGCACCTCAGAATAACATACAGCACTAGTATATTCTCATACTGGTTCAGAGTTGCATGCAGGATAGATAAATACTACTGAAGCAATACAGCTCCTTTACACAGTCTTGGCTCCTTTGGGATCATCCTTCATGCAGTTCTATAGATTTAGCTCCAGGATGAGAGGCAGTGGCTGCTGACTTGTTTTCCCTAGGAGCTTCTCTTTGTTCACCCTCCCATAGGTAGGTAAAGGTAAAAGTAGAGTATCTGTCTCACAGGCAGAAATGTCAATCTCCAAATCAAGGCTTTACATATTTACCCTACAATGCTAACAGCAACTCAGTACCCACTAAAATACACTAAGAAATAAAGACCAGTATTTAAATTCCTAACACTCTCATGAAATTAATTCATATAGTAAGGGAATAGCCTCATCATGAAGAAAGTAACACATTGTACTTGAACAGATTGAGCACAAATTTCATTTGACAAGAGGAAGAAAAAATTAAGCAATTTTCCAGCTATTTAAACACAAAGCACAGCTTCAAGCTAATTAATGCTTTACCAGCCTAGCCAAACTCTAATAAATTTGTACGGTAGATTGGAAGTAGCTTCCATAAAAACCACCACCAAGCTAATATGTGAACCTGTGCTGTGAAGTATAGCTTTATGAGGGAATCAGAACAAAATAAACCATCTTACACTTCTATACAAACAGACAAGAAGCTCTATTTCAGATGGAATACAGATACAGCTCATCACTCACATGCAAAAATTAACTTCTGTAAATTCCAGTGTCAACAGCACAATAAGATACTCCAACATGAATTGTACAAAGGAAGAGAGGATGTATTCATTGCAAAAGTAAGGAATTAAGTCCCACGGAACAAAGGAATACCAAAGCCCTTCTTTAAAATGAAACTTAACTGGTACCATTATTCATTTTGACTGATTTGTAAGTCAGAGTATTATTCTCTAGGATGCTAAAATAAACCAATTTTATAGGCTCATAAAATCATAGAATGGTTTGGGTTGGAAGGGGCCTCAAAGATCATCTAGTTCCAACACCCCCCGCCACACACAGAGTTGCCAACCACTAAATCAGGCACTAGATCAGGTTGCCCGGGTCCCCATCCAACCTGGCCTTGAACACCTTCAGGGACGGGGCACACACAGGTTCACTGGGCAGCCTGTGCCAGTAACTCACCACTCTCTTCAGTGAAAAATTTCCCACTAACATATAATCTATATCTTTCCTGTTTTAGTCTAAAACCATTCATCCTTGTCCTATCACAATCAGATCATGTAAAAAAAAAAAAAAAAAAACAATCTCTTCCTGCTTATAAGCTCCCTTCAAGCACTGGAGGGTCACAATGAGGTCTCCCCAGAGTCTTCTCCTTTCCAGGCTGAACAAGCCCAGCTCCCTCAGCCTGTCTTCATAGCGGAGGTACTCCATCCCTCTGATCATCTTTGTGGCCCTCCACCAGACCCTCTCCAAAAGCACCACATCTTTCTTGTGCCAGCAGGCCTTGACCTGGATACACAGTACTCCAGATGGAGCCTCAAAAAGGCAGAGTAGAGAGGGACAATCATCTTCTTCACTCTGCTGGCCTCCCTTCTTTTGATGCAGCCCAGGATAACTCTTGGACTTCCAGGCTGCAAGCATGCACTGCTAGTTCACATTGAGTTTTTCATCTACCAGGACCCCTAAGTCCTTCTTGGCAGAGCTGCTCTCAATGACGTGCTGAATTTATTTTGCAATTAAATTCTTTCTTTCGAAACAGCTGGTTATGACTGGCACCAGAGGCTGTGCAAATCCACATTAACATCAATGATACTTGCTTCTTGATGAGCAAATGAATCAAATAAGCACAATATACAAATACTATTTTTAAACAGACGTTGATTAACATCAGTCTTTCCTTCCAGCAATTGATTTTCTCCACCAATTAGATACCACCCTCACAAATATATTTCTAACTCTGGCCTGAAATTCATAGCATGGGTCTTAAGACCGGTTTCCTTTCAAATTTTGCTAAAACTGTGGTCCTAAACTCAAAAAACTCTTACTCACATAGGCAATCCCATATTCCAGCTTTCCCTTTGATCATCTTCATGTTGTTCTCTACTCTGCTTTTTAGGAAGGGAGGATTATCAAGTATACTCTCATCTCAAAACTTCTGCTTAAGAAGCTTTCCTCTGCTATGATATCCAAAGGATGCAACCGAACAGTAATTGAACACTACTCAGAAGATCTGCTCCTTTGATGGCAACCTTACTCAGCATTACCCCTTTCTTCTTCCCTTCACAAGTCTGTGTCCTTCTAATCCTTTCATTATATCCTGACACTGCAAATTCTTTCATTCTATGCTAAAGATGAAAATAGTGAAGAAATTACAAACTCTGTTACAACTCTAAATTGGCTCCCCAGCAGCTGTGTGTCCATGCACTAGCTTAAAAGTTTGCCCAAGGCACCCTGAGGCCAAGGCAACATGGAAGCAACAAGAAAACCACAGTTATTTGGCCTTTATTTGCTTTGAACACAGCAAGAATCTGCACTTTTGACTTTACTGATAAAAACACCAGCTCCATTATGCCTACATACTAGTTAAATGCTTCCAGGCCTTCCACATTTTCATGTTTTATACTAAAAGCTACTGTCTACAAACATGAAAAAAAAAAACCCACTGCAAGCCAGAAGGACTTAAGACACAGTGGATCAGGAAAGAAAACAAAAAAACAAAAAAAGAACTTTTTCCTCCTGTCCTGTTTCACTCTATTTAAATCATCCACACCTGCTAAACCATAGCTACAACATTAGTCTCAGAAAGGCTGTCCACACTGTGACTGAAGGGAACTTTATTTACCGCATATTTATTTGTAGAGAAATGTTAGAGAGTTGACTTTACTGTAAAGGTGAAAATATCCACTGACAAAACTTACAGAAGTGGGCACCATGGACCTTGTTGTGTATAGCTAAATTCTCATAGCTATTTTTCAACATGCAAGTTCAGAAGAAGGAGCAGATGTGGCTTTCAAGATCTATGGCTATGAACACCAGGCTAAAAAAAGGGAAAGCTTTCACACTTCCAACAAGAGGGAAATAAGTAGCAAAGCAAGTATATTTCAAGGCACAATGTAAGAAATCCACAGTCCTAGTTACAAAACTGAAGATCCTTTCTCCATTAGATCCCTTCTCCATTACCTGCTTGGAGAAGACTTAATAGATAAGACAAACACTGACTCAAGCAAAACTTTACAATTCCAATTCTTGTCGCTTACCTTCTACTAGCTGGTCCAAGGAGGAAATCTTTTTGGAGCCATCAATTGTGTAGATTGTTCTCACTCCCTGGGGCAGATTCACATTGTCAGACAGAGTTCGGGTCAGATCAGCCAGCAGAGCTTCAAAAGATCTAAACCGGTCAGGGGAGATGGCATATACAATCCCTTTGAAATACCGGTCTCCATTACGATAGAAACGAACTTTCTTGGCTTTCTTCTCAGAACTCAGGGTCTGTAGAGTACGGGTTCGATAAAAGCTGCAGTGGGCACTGTGGGTAGGGCTGGGCAAACCATTTACCCGGGACCCTCGGCCATACCGCTGCGCTTTATCACGCTCATCAAAATGCTCCAGCTCCATATCTCTCCCAAATGACATCTTGAAGTTCAATCTAAGGGATATACAAGTAAAGAGGTTGAACAACTTACACATCTTATGGGAGCTCACCTTCATACATCATGTTATATACAAGACAGATACAGATGACTACTTTCCAGACTAAGAAAAATGCTTGAATGAAGCCATGCTACGTTCACATGTTCATTTTACAGTCCTCCTGACATGCCATAAAAACTGGTTTATAAGTTAGGCTTTTATATGCCACAGAAATACCACTCCGGTAACCAATTGCTAGGCGTACACAAACATTAAAGTTTATTCAGTAAGAGCTCTGAAAATGAGGTGACAAAGTGGAGCTACTGGAAAAGAACAAATGGGTCAGCTTTCTACCTTTTCTTCATCTTATATTCAGGTGATACTTGAGTCCACTCTACCTTCTAGACCATTCGACCCCACTATATTGTTTGTTCCACCCATGATCTCAAAAGGTGTCACTTCAAAACACAGTAATTGCCCAGTGCTTGGCAACAAGTAAGAGCTTCTCAGAGGAACAGACATTGGAGGTTGGTGATTAGAATCAGAACTGTCAATACTAGTAATGTGACTTGGTGGGTCAAGCCCACTGTTAAAATGTTTTTGCTCATTCCAACCATTTATTTCAGTGGTCTTTGTGCAAACATTTTGCATACTCCGAATCAACAGAAGTGCTCAAACATCATGAAATAAAGAAAAAATAACAATAATAAAAGAAAGGAGGAGTCACCAAGCTAGTATTATTCAAAGGACAAGCTGCTTCTGTGCTTAACAATACTTCTTGAAAATTCTGTGTAAGTCCTAGCACTAGCATTCAAGTTGCTGGCTGGCAACAGCTTCTCTTGCCAAGAAGACTATCACTGGAGTGATAAATTCAGTGTTGATGAGCAAACTAGCAATTAGCATCACCCATGCTTGACAGCAGCAAAGAGCTCTCTGTTCTGGCCAAAATGGGCCCAACTGTTCAATATAAGTTCACATAAAGGGAAGTTCACTCTTTCAGAAGTGAAATCAAGGAGGCATTTACCTGCTTTTTTATGAGTGACACAAGACTAAATACTACAGATTGCACATGAACCTTCATAAATAATTTTTAAGTATGAACAAATTTAGAACAACCAAAAGATTATTAGGTTAGAAACACTTTTATTTGAGTCACCTAAATTTGCCAGTTCCCTGCAGAACAGCAAAGCACACTAAGTTTATTTATAGTGCAGATACACAGACCTAATTCAGAAGTGGTCTCTCTCATTGATTTCCAGTAAAAAGAAAAGAAAGAAAAAAAAAAACAACCTGCAAGCCCAAGCTTCGTTTAAACCACTCATAATTCTATGTCCTTTAAAAACAGAAAAACCCAGACTGCTGCAAAGTAGTAGCAGCAAACAGTAAGAGAAAATACAGAAAGAATTACAGATGCTCTAAGCTTACACAAGCTTGCACTAAACAGGGATTATAGAGCTGGACTTTGTTGCTGCAAAACTATAGGGAATGTGCTCCACAACTTCTCTGAGCTGTTCACGTGCTTGACCAGAGCCAGCACCTAAAGCAACCACTGTGAGCATAGGGTCTTGAAAATTACTTAGCCAAGCTGGGGACAGCTTGCTACTTACTCTGCTATGTACACACTGCATCATGTGCTCATGTATAAGGGCAAGATTTATACCTGCAACACTTTCAAAGCTACCAATAGCACACGTGTGTATATATACACATACACACACAATATGTATGCATGCATATACATAAAATGTGCATGTATATAGGCACAGGAAAATTTACTGTGTGTGGTGTTTGTGCATATATATATACATACGTGTACATATATGTACAAACACAAAACCATACAGTTATAAATATGAATATATATATAGGCAGGAAAATAATTCCCCTCATCAGTACATATGCACCACTCCAACTCACAGGACAAGGAATTCACCATGGCATTTCACTGACAGTTCCCCGAGTTAAATACTAAATATGATTTAATGGCCACAGCTTAGGATTGAGACTACATGCCATGATGTTTCTAAGTTGTTTTACTCCATTTTTAATGGCAGCAAGAAGCTGTTAGTCGTACACGATCTCAGAACTCACAATTCAAAACCTGTATCTGGGAAGCAACGGCAATGATGGGAGAAACGGATTTTCCTTAGGGCTGCCGTTTCATTTGCTCAATTCACCTCGTACACGCACAAAATAGAAGGAAAAATAAGTTACACCAAGATACAGTTTTTTAAAAAGACTCTCAGCTCAAATAATTAGGGAGTATGGGGGAGAGAAGTGTGAGCCGCTGCCCTTCCTTCCGCACGCTTTAATCGATAATGGCTGTAATTCCCAATTACGTCCTTCAGAACAGAAATCGAGCTCCTGGAACGACTCGGCGCCGCTAATTACGGCAAAGCGTGTGCAAGCCACAAGGTCGGAGCAGACAAAGAAATTCTAAATAATCGGCTCCGATGTCTCAGCGCTGTGCACGGACGGATATACGGGAACAGAGGGACACACCCGAGCACAGCGCCGTGCCCGGCACTCACAGCACCGAGCCGAAGCAGCACCCAATGCAGGTGTGGCGCTTCCAGCCGTGGTGCCACACGCAGGCACGCGGCGCAACGCACACCACGCTCCGATCCCACCGACCGCGGACCCGCCAGCCGTCACCTCGAGGATGAGGAGAGACCGAGCGCAAAAAGGAGCGCACGTACAGACAGATACACACGGACACGAGCGGTAGCAGCTTAACAAACACAGATGCCCCGCAGCGCTGGAGAAAAACGCGTGTGAAACGCGCTGAGGAAACCTCGTGAGAGGCACGGAACACCCAGCCCTGCCGCAACGTCAGCCCCCGCTGACAGAAGCGCCGCCGGCCGCGCTGCCCCGGCGCCGGGCAGCACCTGACGCGCTCCCCAGCGCCGCTGCCCGCGATGCCGCCCGAGCGCCGCGCCGCAACGAGCGGAGGCCGCCGCCCCACACAATGGGCACAGGTGCACCGCGCCGCGGCGGGCGCCCGACCGACGGCCGCGCCCCAAACGGCCGCCCCGCCGCAGCCCCCGGCCCTTACCTGCTGTCCGCAGCCCGGCGAGAGCTTCTCTCCCTCGGAGCTGCCGGCGGGGCGAGCCGGGAAGGCGGCGGCGGCGGCCCGAGCTGGGAAGCGGCTGAGGAGCGGCAGCTCCCTCCCTGCCCCCCCCGGCGACCACCCGGCTGCGATCGCAGGAGCTGCCGCAGAAAGCGGCTCGGATGCCTTTGTTACGCCTCCCCCGGCTGCAGAGCGCTGCTGGGGAGCCCGAGCTGCAGCTGCTTCGCCTTTCTGCCGCCGCTGCCGATTGCAGTGATTTGCATTAGCCCGGCCCTCATTGAAATGCGGCTCTTCACACCAGCCTCTCCCGGCGCTCTCTCCAGAGGGCGGCACCGCCGTCCTCTCCCCCTCTCTCTCACTCCCTCCCTTCCCCGGGCGCTGCGGGGCCGGCCGGGCCTCGCTGAGGTGCTCGCTTACGCGCCCGCCCTGAGGAGGTTTGTGCCCGCCGCCTCCCTCGCCCCCAGGGAATTCTAGGGGTGAGAGCCGTGTCCCCTCATGGGCATCTCCAAAAGGGTTGCCAGATCCCGAAGTGCTGAGAGCCCACGCAGTCACTGGAGCCCTGTAACCAGGACCTGTGTGCTCCAGGGCGGGTCGGTGTGGAATTTGGGCGCTAACTTTGGAGCTTGGCTTCCTCACGCTACTTGCGGCTTTGCTGGCTGATCCCAGAGGTGAAGCACCTCCACAGATCCTACGGTTCTTATGTTTAAGTTTCCCAGAGGATGTTTTTGCCCAAAGGTGTCTTAGACTTCATCTGACTGACTGTCCTGTTATGCCTGATCCCCTCCGGTCTTGTACCACATATGCAAAATCAACTCCCAAAAAATGCAGTTGTAATTGATGCTTTCCCCACAAAGACTTGGGTATTCTTGATGTTCATATAGAATAGTCTTACAGAATATCCTGAGCTGAAAGGGACCCACAAGGCTCATGGTGTCCAATACCCGACTCCACACAGGGCTACCTAAAAATTAAGCTGTATTTCTGACAGTGCTATCCAGACTCCTTGAACTCTGTCAGCTTGGGGCCATGGCCATTGCCCTGTGGAGCCTGTTCCTTGCCCACCACTCTCTGGTGGTGTTTCCTAACATCCAGCCTGACCCTCCCAGGTCCCATTCTCAAGGTGAAGGGCCTGGTTTGCTTTCCTCTATGCAATTTAACTCTCTTTTGCTTGCCAGGTGAACAACACATAGTCCAGGGGGACGTGAAAGGAAACAAAACACTGTCTGTCCCTTCTGTTCAAGCTGCTCCACTTTGCACTCTGAAAGAATTAAAAATGCATTAGACCAGAGAGGGGGAATTAGTCTGCAACCTAGTGGTTGTGGCACTCGGTTGGGAAGGACAAAAGATGGCTTTGTGTGCCTGTATAGGAGACCTTTGCTGTGTCTTATATCCACAAATCCAGAAAAAATCAGTGGATGGGGACTTCAGCCCAGGGTGCCCTGCTCCTATTTAAGGTCTTTGATCACAACAGAGGATCCCACTTCACTTTTCTCTTTGGGTCACCACCACCTTCAGCCTATAAAAAACTGTAAAGTCTCAAAAGAAGCAGCCAATGGAGCATTCCTCTTCTTCCAAGTTCCCCTAGAACAATAGTCAGGCTCTTGGGAGACCTGAGATTTCCTGATGGAGGAAAAACTCATTGGTGCTCTGTCTTCAACATCTTGGGGGAGTTCTTTAATAACAAAAATAAAGCAGAGAACAGAAGTAGCAGTGTTCTGGCTACACTTCCAGTTCCCTTAGTTTTTGAAAGATAGATGAGTACCTGAAACTCTCAGAAACACCTTTGCTTGAAGAAGTATGAGCAACAAAATTCCTGCACACCAAAGCAATTCAGAACTGATTGTACAACTCTGCCCTCAGCACTCTTCAACCACCTTGCTTTGTTTTTGTGCATCCTGGCACTTGATCCTCCCCACACAGCCCATAGGGCACTATGACACTTAACTAAGGACTGTCATTTTTCAGATGCAAGATCCCAATAGCTAAGTACCTCCATACTGCATATTTCACTAGCTATATTGCTTTTTGTCTATTGTTCTGAAACTCTCTTGATTTGTGTTTCAATGTAACAGCCTCAGCGACACTGCTAAACGTTAGTGTATTTGATTGGAAAATATTTTTTTAAGTATTCTGGTAATCTCACATTAAAATTATATCCTTAAAACCACTGCTTTTGTAGGTCAACAATCAAATAAAATATTCATGGTGGTCTTAAATGATAAGAAGAAACAGGAGATTGCAAAGATTACTGATGGAAAGGACTGTCACGGTCCTGACAAAGGGCTGTTCTTTAACATTGTTCAGTGCTGATTTGTCTGACATTGTCGCAGGTAATGGGGCTTCTGCTTCCCAAAGGAGACATCTCTTCTAAAGTGGAATTCCTCCAATTATAAGATTTTTTTTTTTTCTGACAATCAGGTTAATGGAAAATTTCTTATGTTTCAGTTCATTACTTCCAGCTATTGTGCCCTGTGTTCACGTACATCATTTATTTATCTCGTTGGTGTTTACTTCTCTCTGACATGTATTATTTATGCCTAACCTAAGTGTGCAAAATACTTTGCAGATGTTCAAGAAAGATCCTCACTCTGATTACATTACACATTAAAATAAGTTTTAAAAAGTATGCAAAGGTTAAAATAAAAGAATTCAGTATAAATAAAAACTAACGTATAAATCTAATAGGCAATTGTATTTAAAATGTGTTGTATTTCATCCATTTGCAGTGTCATGTTTAACATAAAGACACAATACAATACCTCATGGTCTGCTTCCCTCCATTGCACATTCTCACTGTGTTTTGTTTTTTAAAGAAGTTTGAGAGATGCTTCTCCTTTTTGTTTTTCATTTTTGTCTACAGCTTACATAGAACAATGCAATTGTAAACAGAAGCAAAGATGACACAGATTGTTTCAACAGTCACATTGTCATTCCGTTAAATAAATGTACTGTTTTTCTAACATGGAATTGTCTTCTTAACTTTCATTTGGATAGAGTTAGGAACTTGGACTTCCTACCTGTGTCATTGTTAGTCGGGTTTTTCAGATCCAATGGCATTCTAGCAGTACTCTTCTGAGCATTTCCAACTTTTAAGCACTGCTTTGAAGGAATTGGATACAGTGGAATTGGATACAGTTATGTCACCACCCAATTTGTCTATCTCTTCAGGCTGCGCCAACCGCCTTGGAACATTGTTCTGGGAGCTTCTCTTATCTGGCTAACCACTGTGACCCCTAAATCCTAGTTAGAGCCACTGCTTTCCAAGACACGGTCTCCAGACTTCTAAACGTGACCTACATTCTTTGTTCCTTCTGAATGACCTTTCATACAGCTGTCTCAAAAAGCATGTTCAAATAATCCTGGCTTACTAAAGGATGTCAAATTCCCTATAGAAAAAGTGTTTTTTCTTTGCATTATTTAGTGCTCTATGCATTTTAAGTCATCTGCAATTTTACTAGTCATGCTGTTAAATATTCCTTCAGATCACTCATAAATTTATGTAGTAGTAGAGGACAGCATTTTCCAATATATGGGGCTTGATTCCCCAAGGCAAGAGTGCCAAGGGTGTGTTTGGAAATCATTCTACTTCATGTCAGAGTGGCACCTGGCTCTCGGGATGCCGATGCAGGCTGAGAGCTGGTGCTGACGTGGTGATGCGTTCTGTCAGCAACCAGCCTGTGCCAGCTCCCAGCAGGGACCCAAGCAGCTGGAACAGCACTGGACAGCTTTCAAAGGGTTCTGGGGTGGGCAGCATGATCCTTGAGACTCCAGAGATATTTTGGAAAAAAATCTCTTGAAAAAGATCAGAGCTCTACGAACTGCTGGTGATTTAACCAAGGAAGAAGTATTTGCTGTTTATAGTCACTTTTGGAGACCTATCATTCAGCTGGTTTTTAATTAATTATTATCTATTACACTGATTTTGTGTAACACTAATCACTTAATTAGACTGATGAGCTGCTGAGTTTCTGTTGCTTCACAGAAGCATATGTCAATGCAGTTACCTCTATCAATCATATCAATCATAGGCTCACCCAGAAGGCTAACAAATTTTATATGCTCATTGGCACTAATTACACAATCATTATTTGTATTGATTACATCACATATCAGGACTTCAGTTATCTTACCTGCTACTGATTCCAGGATAGATAGAATTTTATTCTGAAGATTATTCTTAATGTTATTTAAATGCTAGCACAACCTTAGCTCTGAGCGCATTTTTAATGCTTCCTTAATATTCTTTATTTTCTTAAACAGCAACATTAATTGCTCAGGCACTCCAGTAATAAATTATTTTTAGACTTGAAGTAAAAATGCATTAGAAGTTATTTACATGTCATAAAGCAGTTGCATATTATAAAGCATGCCACATTCATAACAAGAATGTGACTACGTTATGCAGAAATGTCCACTGCATACTTCTGTTTGTTCTGCACTGGTTTTGACAATTTCAACAAGTTCTAATAACAAACGTGTGACATTACTAGTATTTATTTCATTCACAATAGTGTGGTTTTTTTAAATTCCTTTCATTAGTATATCTGACTGTAAAATTCCTCATTGCTGACTTATTATGTTTGTTGCTGAATGAGTAAATAAAAGGTTTAGACTATATTTTCTGTCCTTCTGTATTTCCTCTTCAGTAAGGATATTTAGAACAAAAGATGATATCCTCTCTCACTACACAATTCAATTTTTTGTTTCTAGTAAAATCATTCACAGTTAAAGACCTTTTATCTTGTTTATTCTGCCAGTAACTAATTTTATCAAGAAATTCATCCTTTTAAAGCAGATTACAGATCAGGTCTAAACTTGGTTAGCATACAACAGATGGAATTACATGCTGGTAATTGTGTAAGACATTCTTAAAGTTATTTATACCTGGATGTCCATTGGAAAGGGATCCCACTCTAAAGTGAATCTGTCTTGGATGTGACACTATTTTCTTTTGTCTTAGAAAATTTTGGTGTTTTGGTTTTTTGTACTACATGGATATTTAATTATGTCAACAGAAGACTGCCAGTACGGTTCGTCACAATTTTGTCTCCTATCTTTTTTCTTTCAGACATTATTCAGATATTTCAGATGTTATAAAGTGCATGTTTAAAAGCTGCCTATTTGATTTTATTTGCTTGCCTGCATTGTTTAACAGCTTGAACCCAAAACCTTGTCATCTGGGATTGCCCAGTAGAATCTGACTGTTCAGATGGCAGACCAAGTCCTACCTGTGAAACAACTTCATACATCTCCACAACGTGCTGCATCATCATGTAGTATAGCAAGATCATTATCTAAGTAAAATACTACTATAATCGTTCTCCAATCTACATTGCCAAGAAGCTGAATTGGAATACTTCTGATGTGCAGGATTTGAATTTTTGCTGGGCTTTAGTTCAATCTAATTAAAGCAAATTGATATTCTTTGCTGACTGCTCACATTTGGCAGAAGCATTTTTAATAATTTAGAATATGTACATTCACAGTAACGGTCCCAGTCTCAGTAGTGTTCACGTGCTCTGAGAATACAGGAACTTTTTCATCATGAGTGAAACCTGGAATGTTTTATGAGTATAAATGCACAAACTGTACACAGGTCTTTTGGAATGACCTAAGAACAACATATGTGGAAGCCTCGCATTTGAAAAATAAATTAGACAGGTTAGGATTGGGAGACATTTTTTACAAACACCATTTTTATAAAACAAAATATTTTCTGGTTGGATGAGGTTTTGAATGCCATTCTCTCCCCTGTTTTTCACTCATAGATTAGGGGTGTTGCTTCAACTGAACTGCCATTTTTTTCCTCATGCAGCTATGGACCGATCCTGGTCACCTGCTTATATGGTCTGAAGAGGCGCCTTTGCAGCTGGTCCTTCCACTCAGCCACTGCATGGCTAAGCACAACACCCAGTAGAGGTGATTCCAGGATGTTTAATTAAAGATTCATCTTTTAGATAAAATAAACAGCTAATAAACAGAGAAGGTAAGTAATCATAATTGACAGCCTTTTCCCCTTCCTCCAAAGAAAGAACATAAATGCCTAAAACTGTACTCAGGCTTTAGATGTCGAAGTACAACTTGAAATCTGCCCAACACACTTCACTTCTGGATAGTTTTGGATACCTGCAGTTCTACCACACCAAGTTAGGATTACACCAAAGTACATTAAAACCTTGATCTTGAAAGCTCTCCAGATGTCTTTTAAAACTTTTAAATGACACTGGTCTTGGATGATTCAAAATTGAATATCTTCAAGAGCTGCTGCTGAGCATAAATCTTTAGAAAAAGTGAGGCAAGAGCTCTGGGCTGCGGTAGACAAATGTCTTTTGTAATTTTAAAACTTTGGGGATTGTCAGCTCAATCATCTGATGAGAAATAGAGCCTTTCCTGTCTACACAGTAGCAATGATTTTGTGGAGAACTAATGGTGCCTAGAAGAGAACAAGGTGGATAGCAGTTTTGTATCACTAAATAGCTGTTTTTCTGTTTGTCCATATGGTTATACTTTCAAAGCGTAGGTGCAGTCAGATTAAATACATTCCTATATAGCTTCAAACATGAGTTTTTATAATAAAAACCTGTTACTGTTAATATCCAGAAAGAACTCAAATGTAAATCTTAAGATTACATTCAAACCATTGTTGATAGGGAGGAAAGTCGTATTAAGAAAGTTAATCCACACGCTCTTAGATGTAACAAAGCAAAACTTAATTTGCCATGAAAGTGGAATTCAGAGTCTTGTGTTTTGAAGAACTCATTAATTTTGGTTTAGTATAGGAAAGTTTAGTGTAACAAATCCCTTCAAAATTTATGAGCAGCTGTTTCACATGGTTTTATATAGACCTTATGGAGTTATATCTCCTTATATAAAGAAAGTAACCTAAGTATGAACAGTTGAAGTTTGTGAAGCTTTGGTAATGCTTATCCATGTGGATAAACTGCATTGTTTAAATTTAACAATGAATTGATGATATGGCACTAGATAGTGACATTAAAATGTTCCTTTTCATTCTTCCCTTTTGGTTGATAGAAGCCTAGAGGAGACTGCCTCCAAAGACTGTATTCATGTCTTGTTTCCTCTGTTTAATTTTTCCAGGGTTATTATATTTTGAATGATCTGAACATCAGAAAACCCAATTGTCAAATGGCACAAATGCCTGGGATTTTTTGTTCTCTGAAATGCCACTGTAGAAGGAATCAGAGGTTAAATAGATGCAGAGCTAGCATGGATTCAGAAGCTCTTGTCTAAGCCAGTTTCAACCATTTTTCAATCTTGTTAGTTGCACAGGTACCAGAGAAGAGCAAGGTCTTCTCTGTTCTTTCATCTGTCAAGTTTCTTTTCAAGTCTAGTCCTTGAATAGAATTTCTTTTTCAGAGTTCTTTCACACTGATGTCAGGATTTCCACAGTAAATTGAGGTTCCCCTGTAAGGCAAGGTGACAAACTTAAACACTCATTTCTCACTCCTTAACACTGCTGTAGTGATGTTAGCACCTTGTTTTTCCAAGTTATTTTGGAGTTTGAAGAGCGACTGATATGGTAACATAGAAATCTTCAGCAGATTTTTTTATTATTATTATTTTGGTCCAAGTCTGCCTTCATTTATACTCTTTGGAGCCTTGCATTTCTCCTATCCTTCAAACAGTCTCAGAATTGAACTTCTTCATTCATCATCCAAAATTTACCCAAAAGACTGGTTGAATTGGTGTGTCTTTGGGATTCTATATGCAGTAGATCTGTCAAGTGTCATGTACTGAAACAAATCCTGCCTCTCCTCTTCAGCTCTGCCTGTACCTCATGCATTCATGCAGCACAGCACATTGCTTTCCTCGTGTTCCTGAGATGCTGTCCTACCCCTGCAATTCCTCCCTTCCTCCTCTTCTCAAGCACATGCCATAAAGTGCCAGACACATCCCACACCATAGACCAGTCTGCAGTGCTCTCTCATGAACAGAAGAAAAAGATAATTAAGGAAAGTATGAAGATTTGAATGCTTCTTAAAAGCAAAGTATGGCTTACTTTGCAGAAGGAACACAGCTTTTAGGGAAAATTACTCTAAAATTATCTAAAATATGTTTGTGTTACCTAAAGCCCTACGATTTTGTCATGGTCATTACAGAAATATCCCAGAAGTGCTCTCCATGCCTCAGTTTTGTTCTTGCTCCCTCTGTCTCATAAGGTCCTTTTTTGCCCTGTTATCATTCTTTCAGACTATGTATTCACAGACCCTTTTGGTTTTGCCTGCTCAGCAGGAGCCTTCGGAGCCTATGGCTCTGGTTGTTGACCCTTAGCAGCATATATGTTTGTTAGAGTAACTAAACTGAGCACATTTCTTCTTTACTGCCTGTTTCCTCTGGCAGAGTACTGCCAGATCAGTCCTAATATAGCAGGCATCCCATACACATAATCTCTCTCAGAACAGCACTAAATTTAACACGGTCATTAAAAAATGCTGTTAGGGATTCATCTCATAGACCTGTTACTATTCTGCTGCCTGCAAAATAAAAGACTAGCGCGGCATCTTCATTGTGCCAAATATTTATGAGTTGCAATCAGAGACTCTTAAGATAAATTTACCTCAGCAACTGGGGGAGTGCATGAAAAGGGGAAGGAATTAAAATGAAGTTGCTAATAAAGCTGAGAATTTCTATGCTACAAGCGTTGCCATGTCAACCTGAGTTATGCAGCATCACATTTCAGTTCTATTCAAGCCCCCTTCAAAGGCTTAGCAAGTAACCAGGATGTTATAGATGGATTTTTAGCTGATTATGGCATCTTTGCTTGATAAATCTTGCTTAACCACATTCTTTCTTTTCTGGGTAATATCAGATGAAACCGAGTGACAAAGTACATCCATGCAGATGGTTTATTATATAAGAGATAATTGTTGGTCCCACTTTAAAAGTACTACATCCCACAGGAAACATGAGACTCGATCACTTTAAGATGGCAAGTAATTTAATATAAATTATTATTTCTTACACATAGCAGTGAGAAGCATGCAACCTCAGTATCCTGTGTTATGTATTAGTTTCAGATGCTATCCTTATAAGCTAGTATGTAAATATTTCCTCTGCTCTAGCAAACCTCTTGAAGTCAGCATAGATTTTGACAGCTGTCTGGCAGAAGTCTAAAGGCTTTTATTGAAAACTGACGCAATGTAAAATTTGTTACATGATCTCTCAAAAAAAAAAGTTTTCTTTATTTTAAAGTACTTATATACTATGGACTTTTGAATTATTAGTTTACCATTTAAAATGTTATAAGGAGTATTAATTCCAGATTCAGCATCATGTTTTTTGAAGATTATATAGGCTGGTACTCAGCAGAATCTGGTGGATAGCAGCTATTGAGGAGTTACATTTTTACCACTTCTCATTTCAGTTGAGCTGGCAGTATTCCCATTTAAATATATTTCCAAGAACAAAAAAGGTGCTGGAAAAAAAAATAAGTCTCAGAGGCAAAATAAAAGTATCAGCAAGCATTGACCTAACTTTGCATTCTTAGTAAAGATCTTAGATACTTTATTTTTCTTTCATTTTTTAGTAAAACTGTCCTAGATCTGTAAAGGGAAAAAATGATAAATTAATTGCACGATACTATGATAATTACTTAGCTAGCAGAAAGTCACCAATAATTTAAAAGTGATTAGAAACAATTTATCATAAGGTGCAGAAAGTTCCCATGCAGTGAAGAGAGATGCTGCAAACACTGTTCTCAGAGCAGCAGAATGCACAGAGTTCAGTCAGTGGTGCCTCTTGCCTGTGCTGATCCTTTGAAGTCTGATGGTGAACGAGCTGCTCAACTCTGTCCTCAGCCTGGATGAAAACATCCCAGCTCCACTAATTTCTCTCCTCTTCATTGCTGAATGTCTTGGCATTTTAGAGAATTCACAGAATCAGAGAATCACCAAGGTTGGAAAAGACCTTCAAGATCATCCAGTCCAACCATCCACCTATCACCAATAGCTCTCACTAAACCATGTCCCTCAACACAAAATCCAAATGTTCCTTGAACACCTCCAGGGTCAGTGACTCCACCACCTCCCTGGGCAGCCCATTCCAGTGCCTGACCACTCTTTCAGAGAAGTAGTATTTCCTAAGTCCACCCTGAATCTCCCCTGGTGCAGCTTGAAGCCATTCCCTCTGGTCCTATCACCAGTTACACGAGAGAAGAGGCCGACCCCCAGCTCACTACAACCTCCCTTCAGGTAGTTATAGAGAGCAAATTCAAAATTCAGTACTTGAACCTAGTATTTGAACTCTCTTTTCTTGTGTTCAGTCTGAGCTGCCAGAGGGTGTAGATGTTGAGGAGGTAGCTGATAGACATAGCTTGCTCCTTGTTCCTTGTAGAGCCCAGCATATTTCCCAGACATCTGTAGTCTTTAGCAGGAAAGCTTGTCTCCTTAGGTTTCGCTATATTGCATAACAAAAGCAGAGATTAGAAAGAAAGCAATAATAATAACAATAACTTAAGAATAATACTTAAGAATAATAATTACTTTTCAGGTGTGTGAATAGTATTGAAAAACACACTCAGATAAAAATATCTACTTTTAGCAGACTTATAGGAAAAAATAACACTTATAGTAGCTGGTAGTTGTATTTCTGAGAGAGCTGAAGTGTGCCTGAGCAAGCTAAGTCAGAACTCCATAGCAAGAGATACTTCAGCACCTGGGGTAAAAATGCTTCTTCCTCCTTTCTCATTAAGTAGATACTGCCTCACTGTTGCTCGGAGTACTGTCAGCCCAGCTGAAGTCCTTCTGTTTCCCCACTGACACATACTATACAGTGCAAAGCCAGAAGATTTGCCCCAGATTCATCAACTTTTCTGTTCTGTGTGAGAGACCACAAAAAAACTGCAGGAAAGAAGATGTAATAGAGATTTTCCTGAACTCCCTGCTGAGTTTGTGTTCATACTTTTTCATTCGGAGAATAGGCAGGAGAGACAAAATTTCTGGATGAGAAAGGATAAAGCAAGCACCAAGCTGGGTAAAAAAAGAAGGAAGGCAAATACAGACCTTCAAAAAAAGTGCTGCATATTATATAGTATTATGGTTGTCTAGTGACAATATGCACTCACAAAGTCACTGGTGTTATTAGTGGGAATATTCCCATATAGGTCATCTATCAAATGTTCTTATAATTAATGTGCAAGATAAAATAAAAATTAATATTAAAGGTTTTAAAGGGCTCTAATTGCTGCCTGTGTTTGGTCAGTCTCACTTATATTCCAGCGTGCTGACGGAAGACAGTGAAGTGTGGTACATCTTCCAAGTTGTAAGCAAAGCAAACTTTTGTGAGGATACCCTCTACAAATAATGTGGCTGATTTATTCATTTTTCTTTATCATAAGAATATACAGCTTTATTTAGTGGGTTTTTTTCCTTAGGTATGTAAGGATTTCCAGCATATTCTCACCCAGCAGAACAAAAGCAGAATGGATATGTTCCTGAGTTTAATATTCTGAGAACTGAAGGACTGCACATTCATATAGCAGAGAGGGATGATTGCCACGTGGGAGCTGAGAGGAAGAATCTGAGAAACAGGCTTCTGGGAGGAAAGCTGAGGGGGAGATTGCTTGTGTAACAAAGAGGAAGGACGAGGCAACAAGCCTCTCTTCTATCTGCCTACAAGCCAGATATAAGATGATATTCTTTGAGGAGAATCAGTGGTAATCAAAGACAAACAGGAAAAGGAAATGTACATACTCATATAACCACATGAAACAGATGGCAAAATTAGATGAGAGAGGGTAACTTTTTAGATTGCATAGGCCCTCTTGTATTATATATCCTGCCTTCTCTGTCCTTTTATACCTTATATTATTTTTTTTTTTTTCTGGCATACAGGAATGAGCTAATCTGCAGGAAATCTAATTGCCTTTTTTAAAAAAATCAGAAATATATGTCAGTGCTCTTAAAGGGAACTTAGCCTATTCCAAACACTCATAAACCTAGCTCTCAGAAATCCAGGCTTAAACTTTTAACATCTATAACACACCTGCTCTTTGAGAAGTGCAGCTCATTGGTTTCTAGGCCTTTCGTTGGAAAACACTTGTCGTAGTGTGATCTGTGCAGTGCTGGCACACGTGCCCTACCTATCTTAGTGTTGTTAAAGAAAAGAGTGCCATTTGTTTTATGAATCTGCACAGTGCATAGAGAGAAGGTCATGTGGTGGCCTTTTACTTGTGACTGTAACACAGGTGGTATATAAATAATCTTTAAATGATGACAGGGAAAATAATGGGCCACTGTGTAAGATGCCCCTTTTCTACTTAATGCCAATTTAGATTATAATCAAGTGTTTAATCTTGCAATTATTAGATTATGTATAGATATGAACACATTTAACTATTCTGCTGTACAAACAATTAGAAACTGTGGTTAGTTGTTAATTAGACCAGTAGTCTGTGGAAATTTGTACTGTGTAATAATGGGGAAAAGAGGGTATACCTGCATATCTATCTCTGCCTCTCCTTAGCAAATGCTTTGGGAATGCTGTGGAGACAAAATACCAAGTTTTTAGCATAATTGTGTTTAGTGGAAGACAAACACAATGCCTTTCTGGTAATGCAGCTCATATAGGGCTCCATGCAGAACTGTGATACCAGGTGTATCTTAAGGAGTAGTGGACAGCACATGTTCAGCTTAGATTCTATCCTATACCCTCATAAAGCCTTAATTCTTCAGTTTGTCCATTACTTTACTGCACCTCTGTGGTCCTTAGGCACTGTCTAGTCTGATCTCTTACTTATGCCATCCAGGAGCAACACATCAGTGCAGGATGTCTCTGTCTCCTTGAATTTTCTGGTTGTTTTCTTTCTTAGGCTGATTTTGAAAGAGAGGTGAGAAGATATGTTTTGATACTTCATGTTTTATCTTGACTGCAGCAGCAAAAAGGTAACAAGCTGAGAGCACCTGCAAGTTAATTTTGCCACTGACATGATATGCTGCTTCATATAATTATGCTAATAAAAACATTCAACTCAATTCTTTTTAGATTTGAAGCATCTTTATCAGTAAATACAGATGTTGATGTTTCAAATTTATCCTGTGAATACTTAGGTGAGACTTTTGTATCATGAATAGTTCTTTACAGAGGTACTGGAACAGGCTGCTCAGAGAGATTGTGAATGCCCCATCCCTGGAGGTGTTCAAGACCAGATTGGATGGAGCCCTGGGCAACCTGGTCTACTATTAAATGGGGAGGTTGGTGGCCCTGCATGCGGCAGGGAGATTGGAGATTGATGATCCTTGAGGTCCCTTCCAACTCAAGCCATTCTGTGATTCTGTGAATATGTGGGTTTTTTTTGTTGTTCTCTTTAAGAAAATGAAGAAGCAATTTCTAAATCCCTAAAAGACAAATAGAGAAAAAAAAAACCAAAGGGATGATATCACAGAATCACAGAATGGCTTGGATTGGAAGGGACATCAAAAGATCATCAAGTCCAATCCCCATGTAAGAAATGATATGAAAGAGAGCTGAGTGTGGGTGACCTGGGCTGAGTGATATCAGTCAGGTAATGCAACACTTATGAAACAAACCAAGATTATCTTCATCAGTGACATCTGCACATAACTTAATCTGAAAGAAATCAATAAACTTAAATACTCAGTGAAATCTCTTTCTTCAGTATTCATGGAATTTTATTTTAGAAATAACACAAAATACTGTGCATGCCTAATATTTTAAAGGAAAAGGCTAGGGAATTAATTAAAATGTAATTACATAGGAAAGATTACATCTCCTCAAAGCTGTGAGAACAGCTCTCATGAATGAACTCCATTTTATGATTCTGTGATTCTATGCTTTCATGATTCTATGAACTCAGCTTCGCTAAAGCACAGCCAAGTTTGAAAAGCTATGTTTAACTGTTCATCTTAGGTTTACACATTTGGGCTACAGAGAATCTCAACCTAATTCAGTACATTGTTGACAGAGGCAAAAACCTTTATCATTTCAAGGGCTGCAGGAGCAGTAGAACTCTGGCATGTGAATGAAAGCTGATGGTGGATTTAACAAAATATAGTTTATGGCTGGACACTGTTTCCGCAGGTCAACAAGGCATCTGTTTTATTATGAAGAGATATGATGTAACCAAAGAGCTTACTTTTGGTCTTTCAAGTCATTGGACTGCTGACATTTTTCTTCAGAAGACACAGCACAGAAGGTCTGTACAAAGTGGTATTGCTTACTTAAACTCTGAATACAGTTTGGGACCCAGCACATACACCGAAGTGGGAGCCAAAGTTAGCTACATAGACTTATCTGAATGTTTCTGTGGAATGATATACACTAATGTGTTTGGATGCCTCAGATAAAAAATAATAATAATAATAATAAATTACATGAACTAAGGATAGGAACAACACATGCATATGTACATGCTAGAGCCAGGAGGCTGAGTGAAAGTTCTGATGGTTTAGTTTGTTGCCGCTAACACAGCTGTGAGTTTGGCCATTGGTCAGCTTGAATAAGTGGTAAATCTTTATATCTTTGGCTGTACCTTCATTGCTAAACGTATTCACTTCAGGGGTACTCCTTGCCTTGTACCATGTAGTGCAGAACAGCTCATGTTCTCAGTATCTGGGGCTTCCTCCTCCCAGACGGGTTGGCTGCATCCATGCTGCTGCCTAGCCCTGGATTTCCTCAAGGTCCTGTGTGGTGTCCTGTTGTTTGGAGACATCATTAATTTGTAGTATGTTGCATTTTTTCAAGTTGAAAATCCCTGAAAAATACAAGGAACTTGTTTCACTCTCTCAAGATAAATATTTTCACAGCGTGAATTAGAAAGTATGTAGTACCTGGCCAGGGAAACATGTATGTTCCTTTAGGCTCTAAAGCCTTCTGAGAGTGGGCTGGAGGAATGTAATGCCGGAGTTAAAAATGGAGCACACTCACACAGATATCTTTGGAAAACTTTTCCTGGACTGAATGATCCCCAGAATGGCGCCTCGATTTTGTTGCGAACCAAATATTTCAGTGAAAATTCTTATGTCTGAATTACCATGGAAAGTATTGATAGAGGAGCCAAGACCCAGAAGACAGCTGGGAGGCCAAGACATCTGATAGTTCTGAAGTGCTTTTTGAGAGTAGATTATAAATATATTATTCTCCAGCTATTAATTTTAGTCTAATAACTCTCTGTAAAAATATAAATAAGTCAGCTGTTAAAAATGACAACGTGAATCTTATTGCTCATTACTTATTTCCTCAGACATTCAACTCCTGCCATACAAATTCCAGGAAGGTTTTACAGTGGCTCTAGTATTTAAAATAAATGTATTTAAAATTATATTTTCCATCTCTTGTTATTAATGGCTATGGCTAACTTTTAATAAGAAATATCATTTCATTCAATGGTTTGCTCTAAATTAATTATCCCTCAGGCTCAGAAACACATATACATTAATGTTTTCTGGCATAATAAAACTGATCTTATTAAAGTTGGTCCTAATTGTAAAATAAGAATTATAACTAGGTGAAAGTTTTGTGAATCAAGTCCATACAGAACAAGCATAGTTCACATATTTTAAAGTTGCAGAGAATTTCTTTCCTAATATAAGCTCTTGTTGTCCAGTTGATTATCTTAGCAGAACAAGATCCCTCAGAGAATAAAACCCATTTTTTTCATAAAGCACAGCTCTGCTCCAGCTATGCCAGAAATCTTCAGCAACTATTAGAGGACTAAAACAAACTATCTTAGAAACTAGAATTGATGGATTTGGTATGCTACATTCTGGGAAAAATTTCAAGAGTTAATTGATTTGTTCTAGTAGAAATCTAAAAAAATTTCAATTTAATTGAGCAATATTTATAGTGAACAATATTTACAGAATTCCCAGCTTTAAGGTAGAAATGATTACACATCAAGATGCACCCTGTGAACTGCCATGCTATTATCAACTGTTTGGATATTGTGGTTTCTGAAGATTAAACCTACAATAAGTAAGGCTGTGTTTTCATCAAATTTGAAAATTAACCTGAAAACTTGAATATTGATGCTATTTGAATATAATTTGGCCAGAAAATAACATAAAGGTTTCTCTACTGGGTTACTGAATACTTTCAGGGGCTACTGTAGTCTCAAAGTCAGGAAGTTCAGGAAGAAAATTGGGTAATAAAATTTACGTTGTATATGATAGTACTCATTGTCATGAGATCCCCACAGAAAGAAAATTTGCACCTTTGGAAAGCAAAGTCTCTTAAAAAATGAAGAGTAGCATTTTTAAATGAGATATTTTAAGCTTTGGACAGTAAAACATACTGAACCATATACAACAACCCAGCTGAGCTTCATCAGTCTGAATTTGCCCTGCTGCTTTTGTTTAATACCCTGAACATTTCTGGCTCTAACACACACTTTGGAGCTTATAATCTAACAGGGACAGAAAAATAATATGACAACTAATTAACATTTGGAAAACATTTGGGCATTCCAAATGCTTTTGCTGTACAGACCAATTAAAAAATTAATATTTCATGTAACAGGTTAGTTGTCTGAACTAGACATAAAATTGCCAAAATCTTGATATTTTAGTAAATCTTGCAGTAATTGTGTATAGCATTTCCTCCACATAAACCTTTGAAAAAGAATGAAAAGTATGGAAAAGGCCTTGTGAAGGAGGACAAGTTCTCAGCGGTGTTCTCTGGAGACAAGAAGCTAATACAAAATAAATGGGACAAAAAACATTTTCATTTGAATAAAACTGCTCATTCAGTAATATGTGAGGGAATAGAGAACAGGTCCTTTCTGTTATCTCAGGTTGGCAGCTGATTCAGAAGTAGTTTTTTAGATCATCCTCCTCATACTGTTTTCTGATAGGAACTCCATGTAGGAGACATCAAACTAAATCTTGATATTTTTGACTATAATATTGCTGCAGGAAAAGATCAAAAAAAAAAACACAAAACAAACCCAAGAAAAAAATGTCATAAGGCATAGATTTACTAAATGTTATTCAATCCATACACTTTGGAACATGATAGATCATATGCATGCTGTATATATGAGACTCCCACATTGCTTCTTTGACTGCTGTTGTCATACTGCATTGCTTATATATCTTAAAAAAAAAAAAAAAAAAAGGAATCTGTGTCCATCCAACTGTGTTCATAACTTTAATTGAACTGATTTTGAAATGCATGTAGTGTTTGGAGCTTTTCATCCTGCGTTCCAACCAGATTGCTTTCTGTGCTTTTCCAGCTCACATGCTGATTTCCACAGAATTCGATTGTGACAATGCTGTACATATTTGTAGACTACTTTCATATTCCATTTTAGTGAATCTACATCAGCCTATGCATGAAGCTGAAGATTTCTCACATCAGACTGACAGCCCACGAGCAGTCTGCAAAGTCAAACTAGTTAGGAAATGTGTTTTCCCAAAAATTCTTCACCTGATTACTAAGTCATTTTCTCTACCTGATTGCTCTTAGGCATTTCACAATGTTCTTGGACAAAACACATGAGATTTTGCTACAGCAAGCTAAAGTCTAACCAAATATTTGTCAGTCATTTAACTTTGCACTATTTGCTTCATTCCATACAATTTCATCAGTTAATTGTGTTAGCCTCTTTATTACACGTACTTCCCACTTTGGCCATGCACATGGACAGTATGAAATTGTTTCAAATCAATACTGGGCTCAGTGTGTTGAACCCTTTATTGGTTTCCAGCACAGTGAACACTGTTGTTTTCTACTATGTTATATGCATTATTTTAAAGCAAAGCTTCAGAGGCTTTTCTGTTGCTGGAAGCCTCTTGCAAATTCGTTTTCTTTTGACCAGACGACAGGGTCTCAGCAGGGGATGAGTAAAAACAAGCAATAACAAAAAAACCCTTTCGCTCTAGGAGACCCAAACTCAGCTGGAATACAGCCTTCTTGTTGGATGGGAAGGAATTTTTAATTATGTAGAAAGCATAGCTGGATAAAGGAGAATATGTAAATAATTAACAGCTAACTTCACCCAACAGCAGCAGGAATTTCTTTTGATTATTTTTTAAAAGAATATAATTATTATAATATTTCAGAGTTTGAGAAAGAAACTACTTTTTCAGGTACTCTTCTCTGTTTCCTACAGTAAAATTCCCTAGTGTGACTATGTCACTCAAACATTTGTAAAGGGAAGAAAATCCTCTCCATCTCTTTATGCATATTCTGATTAGCTCATGGAAATGTCAGTCTTCACACACATAACTGGAGTGTGAAAGTTTTCAGCAGTTAGAGAAAGAGGGGAAATTAAAGCCTAGATAGTCTGCCTTCATTATAATCAAATAGCTTTCGCAATCAAATGGTATCCTGATTTAGAGAAATCAAAGTCCAGATTAGAAGCCCAGAGCAGAAACAGGACAGTAGGTGTTAGAACTAAAGGAGTACTGGAGAACAATAACTAGATTACCACTGTACAATGAATTGACAGTGGAAAGCAATCCTGAACTTTGGTCTGGGATGGCATGTGGTGATTGCGTGACTTTTGTAGTAGGGTTACTTCAAGATAAATGAAACTGGGTAGACCACTGGGTTTTTCAAAAAGTCCAAACCCAACAGCTAGAAAACCCTCCTGAATGAGAACCAGGTATGCTTGGTACAGGGGTGTTGTGGACATCTGAATTCCACACTGACATTCAGGATAGAGAAAGTGAATTCCTTTGTACAGGATTCCTCTTTTCTCTGGGTTTGGCATGTCCACGTCCTTCTTGTACAGAGGAGCCCAAAACTCAACCCAGTACTTTAGATTTGGTCTCATAAGTGCCACCCACATTCAGGGGAAGAACTGCTTCCCTGAACAGGTTGGCTGATGCTGCTCAGGAAAGCTGTTGGTCTTCATTGATGTAGGGGTGCACTACTGGCAACCTGATCTCCACCAGAACTTCACTATCCTTCTCTGCAAATATGCTTCACAGATGTTGTCCAGAGTCTGAGTTGGTGCATGGAATTTTGTTCCAGAGGCTGGAGTTTGTGGCTTTTGTTGAACATCATGAGATTTCTGAGGTTCTTTTAAATCCCTAAGTTCATTTACATTAAATCCCAAATGAACTGAAGATTTCATAGATTAAAATAAAAATGAAAATAAAAGCAATGAAAACAGCTTTTCATTCAGATGGTTCTTGGAAGTACTGCAAACCTTCAGGACTGTTCTACTCCCACTATGTAATGTACTGGTGAATCCAGTAAATAGAAGAATATAAAATAACCCATGGTGCTCTCCATGTGAGAAGTATCCTCAACTAAAAAAAGTTCTGTAGCTCCGATGCATTTCTTTAGTTTATCTTCAGGCACATCATGTTGCTTTGGCATGGCAGTAATGTAAAGTTATTTTATTTTATAGGGAAACGTAGGACTGAGCAAATCTTCTCAATTATTTTTTGAAACTTCAAGCTTCTCAGATCTGGCATTTTCATACTGGACAAAGACATTCTTGTTTATGAGCCTGATGTCTGTTTTACATTCTGATACTTAAAGCTTTACTTATGGTTTGTAGGCATGGGTAGCTAAAATTACTCCAGGAAGACAAAATGTTACCAGCATTTTTATTCAAATTTTGCAGTTACTGCCAGTAGAATATATTGCCTGTGAGTTCTCCGTGGGCCACAAATGATGGCACTCTAAATAGTCTTTAATCTTCTTATCGGCATGAATTTCATTCCTCTGCAAATTGGCAAAGCTCTGCCTGGGAAAAAGAAAAAAAAGAAAAAAAAAAGGAAATGATCTTATTATCACTATTATTACCTTCAGCAGTTTCTCCTGCTGACAGCAAGGGTAATCAAGGTGATGGAAGCCCACACACTTAATTCTCTCTCAGTACATTAAAAAACGCCAAAAGACAAGACCTGAGCTCCTTAACTTAGAACAACCTCCCCTAAAAACCAGTTGTATGAATGGTAATTTACACTTCAGAAATTCAGGCACCTGGTTGCCATTGCATTAAGAAAAATTCAATATAATTTTTCATCTGTCTCTTGGTCTACATTTATTTAGGTTGGAAATGCCATGTATAAGCTGGCTAAAATAAAGAAGGTAGTATTCTACCCTACCCAGATAGCTACACATTTAAGGTGATATATTTTTATGATAAATCTAAAGATTTACTTCAGCAAATTGCAGTGTTTGCTTTGCCCAGATAAATTATCTGTATATGCATACGAATGTGTTTCAAACCGTGTGGTATGGTGCTTCAAAATGTTAACTGGGGAAAAATATAAGACCCTTTAAAGCTCAGTGAGAGGAAATATTCTCTGAGGAGAGCCAAGAGAGAATGAAGGTTCCTGAGAGATACCAGTGAGGCATGTCCAAATGACAAGAACTCCTAACAGCACAAGGAGAAGCAGAATCTGATGATTTTATAACTCATTATTAATGCTTACCTTTCTGTGCCTGGCTTTTGCCTCAGGTCAGAGGCTGTGTGTTTGTTTGTTTACTTTTTATTTTAGATTTTCTCCTACTGAATTCCTGTTTTTAAATAATTCAAAGCAAACTAAACACTGCACTAGAAAGCATGGCTATGGCCCTTTCTGTACACACCCCAGCAAGCACAAACTGCAGTGGAGATGGTGTAACCCATACAGAACATCATCTCACTTTCTCCTGAGAATCTCATCCCTTACATAAGTCCGTATCTGTGGATTTCCTGTCTCCAGGCATCTGGGCTGTAGCCACTGGAAAGCAGCTGAATCTGGTAGACCTTGGGGCTGCCCATAGGTCCCATAGGGCCTGGCTGCTTCAGGCCCTGACTGAGGCCCAGGCCGAGCAGGGTTTTCCTTGTGCACACACACTATGAAGACACCACAAGCAGCTCTCACATACACAGGAATAATGCAGATGATCTGATCCTGTTACTCAACAGAACTAGGCTCAAAGTTTGCCAGCAGCCCAGACTCCCACAGGCACAATTCTGCAGTATAGAGAGCATCTCCAGACAAGAAAATAGTTATGAACGCGTTTAAAAAGACAGGACAGAGAGCAGCTTAGTCAGACCACCAGCTTATTTAGACATAGCTGGCTCTTTTACTCACCCCTCCTCTTTTTCACATGCTTGTTCCTTCTACATGCATCCTGGTCCCTCCTCAGATACCCTCAAACATCCTATAGTGCCACACTCTTCCATGATTCCCTTCAGCAATCCCACATTCCCCCCCCCCCTCAGATATCCCAAAATAAGGTTATTCTTTCCCACGAGACCCATAGTAAGCTTGTTCGCCACCACTGCTTATCAGTTACAAAGCCCTGATTGTACCTCCTCTGGGCTTTCCACTGCTCCTCCAGTGGCCCTTCAGCCAGTGATCTCAGCTCTCCAGTCTGTGGGATTGCTTCTGTTATCTCCTGCTCCTTAGGGTTTGTATATCTGGGTGTAGTTTACTACTTCTCATCTCTCTTACCCTTGTCTTTCATGCTGAGTAGTCATTAATCAGATATCTCCAGATATCTCCTTACTTGCCAGCTATCTACACAACCTATATGTCCCCCATATCTTTTATCTTCCACAGACCCTTTCATTCCACATATCCTTACACAAACATATGAACATTAACTTTAGGCACACCACTGAGTTTCCTCCGTAGTCAAAGGTGACAGGAAATTTTCAGTACAAAATGCACTTGCCTCAATATTGAATCAAATCCTAGGAGCAACTTGCTATCTTTCTGGTCTTGAGAGGGAATTTTAAGACTATTCTCCCAATCTGAGGACTGATCACATCCTATATTTGCTGATAAATTGGATTGTTTATTGAATATGGAAAAGCTAAAGAAATAAAATAAAATTCTAAGTCTTTCTAAGCCTTCTAGAGCTTCCCCAAGTAACATTTTATGAATGTTAACATAACGGGATTTAGTCACAAACGTTTACCAGATGGCAAAATGCTGAACACATATCTTCCTTGTTTGGTGTCTGTAGTGTTGGTCATTAAAACCTGACAGCTGGAAATTTCACAGCCCATTAATGCCGTTGATCCAGAAGGCTTCTACTCTTCTTGTACAGTTTTTTCTTCCATATTTTTATTACTCCATTCTTTCAAGATGCGTATCTCAAACAGTCTTTCTCCTTTCTGACTCACATTGCAGCAGAAACCTAGCAAGAGTTGAAAGCCAGTAGATTCAGACCAGGAAAATAGCCACCTTTGAGTGCTGAGCAGGCTTTGTGGCAGTGGGAAGTAGTATTCCCTCCACATTCTGAAACAATCATTGACTCCTCCTCCAAAACCAGTGCTGCTTATGGTGCATATCTGCTTACAGACTCAACAAAGAAGAAACAAACCCTGAACATTCAGATGTTGGCATTTTCTTGATGACTGTGTCATCTTGAAGTCATGCAGTTCTTTCAGTCGTGAAATCTTGTCTTAGTAAGGCTCAACTTACAAATACGGAGAAATAAGATTCTGCTTTGTACTTCTGCATCCTGAGATTGAAACCTGACAAGCAGGAATGAGGGCTGAAGTTAAGACGGTCATTGAGGAGAGTGAAATTCTGGCATGAAGAACAGGATCACAGCAACATGCACTTGCCCACCACCAGAGGAAAGAGCAACTTGTGGTCTTTTTAACCACAACTTCTCTTTGTTCCCAGGGAGCTTGGCTGCAGGCTGCCTGAGCTGACAAGGAAGGGATGATCAACATTCAAGTAAAGAAAGCACGACAGCCATCCGCTGCCTCTAAAACAGCTCTGCTAAGGGCCTCAGAAAGATCCTCAGGACAACTGACAGCATAGACCAGTGCTCAAAGCATCTTTACATTTGATTATACCTGCTTGTTCATGAATGAAAAGCTAAAGGTCACCTAAGTCAGATCAGGTTTAAGTATCATGAAGTAACACTGCAAACTATCTGCATTTCTTTGACTAGGACATTGACGCTACCTCACACTGCCTCTTGTGTTGGCAAATAGCTCCTTCGGCAGCTGGAATGAGGGAAAAAACATCAAGTTCAAACCCCCAGCCATGGGCAGGGCTGCCCCTATCAGCTCAAGCTGCCAGGGCTCCATCCAAGCCAAGCACCTCCAGGGATGGGGCACCCACAGCTTCTCTGGGCAGCAGTGCTTGTGCCTCAGTGCCCTCTGAGTGAAAACATTCCCCCAGCACATAATCTAAGTCTCTCCTCTTTTAGTTTAAATCATTCCTCTTTGTTCTATCGCTATCAGACCATATAATTCTGTCTCTCTCTTGATTATAAGCTCCATTTAAGTACTGAATGGTAGATGACCCTGAGGCAGCAAGTCTGGCCTGGCTTCCTGGAGAGAAAGCTCCACGCACACATAAAGTCACGACCGTCAGGGCTACTCATGGAACAGCCTCCAGGTTACTCACAGCAAGATGCCAAGGAGCTTAGACTCAGAAAGCATCTGTGAGGGATCTACCTGTACCTGGTGCCTTCATAATGGAATGGCAACTATAGTTGCACAAACAGCACACAGAAGACCAGTGACCAGCGTGTTATAAGACTTAGAAAAAGCTTCTCCTGACAAGGAATAAGTTGCACATATGCCAAGATCATCATCATGCTGTGTGCATGCAATATATTCACGCTCATCAGCAAAGACGAATGACTGAGATACTGGTCCTGAAGGGAACACTGTGCTGTGACAGGGGCTGGTGGTGACGCATGCTCAGACGTAGGTGCCTCTTATAAGACTTCCCATTGCTTTCAAAGGTTTATGCAGTGTAAATATGACAGAAGAAATCATTTAATCACAGGGAAGTACTTTTTTAAGGCAGGGTGTACAATATTGTAAGCATCCTAGAAGGAGTTCAGAGTACCCTAGAAATCCAATCTTGAATATATCTCATAGAATAAATCTGAAGAGTGACTATAACATGATTTCCCCTTTTATTTGCTGCAGATCAAACAACTACTCGTGCTAATAACTTAATTTGTTCTCCAATTAAAATAATTAGGAGAATGCATGCTCCCCTTGAAAGCAAGCTATATAGGACTGGTTGCTTAATGCATTGACACCAGCACTCACCATTTTGGCTGCTTGCATTAGCAGAAAAGCAGTGCAAGGTCTTCCTAAGGAACACAGTCCCGTGTCAGTCCGTGTGCAATGGCTTTGTACCACAGCAGAGGAGTACTTGGGGAAAACTCTACTCCATTTCCATACATTTTACTGCTTTTCCTATTCCTCAGCTTGATCAATTTTTTCAAGTCAAATTAATTTATAAAGATTTTGAAAATAGATTTGAAAACTTCAAATCCTTTATTCCTCATGCTCCATAACACAGAGACGAATTCGAATTGATCAGTCAGAGATCTTTCCCTGTGATAATTCTTTTCTACAAGTCTTACATGCTGGAAGTTACTCAAGGTGCATTGCCTCTTTCCCTGCCACGGTCAAGTTTCAAACCAACACTGGTGGTTACAAGGCAGTGGATAGTAATGGTTTTGCTCACAGGGATATAATTCTTCCTAACTCTTTGCTGGAATTATGCAAATGTCTTGAAAGAAGACAGGCCTTGCTTTCTGTCCTTCCAGAAGTAGGGAGAGAAAGAATGTGTAATCATTAGAGTTATGCCAAGTTTGTTTGCATCCAGATAAATGTCAGCCTTTTAAAATCCAGCACAAAGACCTACATGAACAATCTTTGTCAAAGGCAGACTCTCAGGTGAGCAGCGGGCTGTGGGAAAGCAGATATTGACATAGAACCATAGAACTGTTTGAATTGGAAGGGACATTTAAAGGCCATCTGGTCCAACTCCTGCAACAAACAAGGACACCTACAGCTCCATCAGGTGTTCAGAGTCCCATCCAGCCTGACTTTGGGTGTCTGCAGGGATGGGGCATCTACCACCTCTCTGGGCAACCCTTGCCAGTGCCTCACCACCCTTATTGAGAAAAACTTCTTCTTTATAACCAATCTAATCTCCTCTTTTAGTTTGAATCCATTTCCCCTCATCCTGTCTCAACAGACCCTGCTAAAGATTCTGTCCCCTTCTTTCTTGCAGCTCCTTCTTTCTGTCTCCTTCTTTCTTACAGTTGTTAAGCAGTACGTTACAGACACGCTCATGTGGACAGCAGGAAGTTTGAAAACATCCTTCTGTGTTAACCACAAATAGATTTCAAGAGAAGTTTAATCTCCCATTTGTACTTTTGGTCTATTTTTGTTCTGGAATGAGGGGAAAGCTGGTTTCACCTTTCAGTTCTTATGTAACAGAGCAAATTTAGAAAAATGTTTACATTTCTTCCGAAAGGCTTTGCTCTACTGTGGATATTATGAAAGCACTGTATCAACAAGAGCTCAGAAGAAAATGTTTCATTTCTCTGATGTGCAAATGACAGCACTGTGTGCATACTAATACTCTACCAGCACAACTCAGTGAGTTATAAGCTAAATAACAGCCCCTTACAACTCACTGGGCTCTCCTTGTTTAATAACTGTGTTGTTCTAAAACTACAAGCTTACATCAGATGAAAAAAAAAAAATTTCAAAGAACCAAAGAGAAGAAAAGAGATGGAGGAAGCTTTGTACCATAGGTAAGGTAAGTTCCCATACCTTTAAAGAAGGATGCAGAAGGCAGCAATAGCACAGCTGTGCCATAGAACTCTTTCTTGTTACATTTGCTTTGCTGTGGCTATTTGACTTCTAACAGACAGGAGCTTTAGCCATATTTCAGCAGGTGACTTGTGTGTATAAGTCACTTTTAGAGCTTTATTTCATAGTACGTGTCAAGTGAAACTTTCCTTACTGAGTTTCAAAACTGAGAAGAAAAACAGCAAGCTTCGTTCTCCTAAACTCTTTCTGAGGCACTTCTGCACATTGTTTTTGCTTTGCTCATGCTCCGTCAATGCATGTTGGTGCTACTTTTGACCTTTAAACGTCAAAATCCATTTGACTGGCATTAACTGTGAACTCTGCCACCTTACACCTCATGTGAATGGCTGATCTATGTTAGAATCAAGAGATGCATTTCATTGTGCACAACTCGGTTTATGAATTCGTTTTATTATTCCTATCACCTCCCCACTCCCATGGAAATAAATTTTCAACTAGCTATTGCTATATAAAGAAGAGAGAAGTGGAAAAATACACAGGCAAGCTGACTGACAGAAGTCAGCTAACTCTTCCAGAGAAAGGTCTGAGCCTGCAAGCTGTTTCTCGTGGGTGGACCTCTTGCTTAGACTGAAAAGCCTGCGGGATTTAAACTGAAATAAGCTATAGCTCAGCTATAAGGTATAAACTCTTATTTTAAAGGTTCAAATGGAGAGCCACTTAAAAAGCGAAGTCACTTTACAAGTTATTATTATCACTTTCCATTTGCTGCCATCACTTTTAATGTAGAAATATTCTTTCTTTTAATGTTTTATGTTTGCCTCACATTGGGCAACAAGAACAGGCTTCTGTCACTGCATCTGTCTGGGTGAAATCTGAAGTCTGTACAGAACATCTCTTCTTTTTCCTTCCAAAGAGGTGAGCCGGTCAATAAGAGGAACTGAAAATAATCCCAGTGCAGCCAACAGTTTCATTCAGGCTCATCTCTCTAACCCAAAACTGTTTTGGCAGCGATTCAGTCTTATTAGATGTTCCATACCCATTTCAGCTAAGACAGAACAGCATATTTTGTTCAGTTCTGATGTCAGTAAAAAAGGAAGATAAAAGGTCCCTTTCCTCTGACAGTTGGATATCTGAACGCAACAGATTCCAACGCCATTTATTCAAAATCATGCCCATAGCATGCTGAAGAAGATTGCAAGTATTTCCACACGTCACTGTCCTTCTCTCTGACTGCAAAGGTGGACTGGCCTGTTCTACTCATTTCTGCCTACACAAAAGAGATCTAATCTTCAGGAAGGGAGAATGAAGAATACTGATCAACTTACCACTGTTTCTCTCACTCTGTGAAACCCATTTGGCCTATACTGATAGAAATTCCTTTGACAATGAAATCAGGGCTCTGCCGTGCTGCAGAAACAGCCCATAGCCTAATAGCCCACAGGAATTCATTGTAAAAACTTGGGGTTTGCATCCTGCTGGGTGACCAGACAATAAAGTCCCATAGCCTCACTTTTTTGGTGTACAAAATCTGTAGGCACACACAATTTCCACCGCTTATTCAATTTTCTTGTTTCATCTGCCTGAGTTGGAAGGCACTGACTCATTTGCAGGCGTTCACCAGTGATGGCTGTCACTTTGAGATGGAGACACCTCTAAGACACGACAGAGCTACAGTTCCTGCAACACCCACAGGAAACAGTTGTTATCCCACAGACAAGCGAGAAATTGAGTCACCACACCATCGTTATCTCCCACAGTCTAGTGTCCTAATTATAATAGCATTCCCAATTCAGAATCGTCGAAGTAAAATGAAGCCTTCAAGGTTAAGAGCCTCAGTGGAGCTGCCAAGCCTTGCTGCCATAACTGGCTGTTTCACATATGACTTACGTGCATCTAGGCCAAAACCTACGGGATGACTTCAGAGGATAAGGCAATGGATGCTCAATGTCCACCCAGTGCCTTATCCTAAGGAAACCAGGCTTGGTCTCTACCTAATTTTCTGCCCAACTCCCTCCTGCTCGCTCATCAGCACACCTTGCTGCGTAGGTTTATGAGCCTTCTTCCCAATCAAAGGAGCTAATTTGATTACTTAATGGCATTTAAAAGGCAAATTTAAAAGTAATCATCTATTTTTAGCTGAGCCGTTTCTCCTTTCAAAAATGCTTTCCCCAAAGCACAGGCCAGATGAATGGGATGTTGCTCGGTGCTGTGCAGCTTTTCTGCAGCTTCCACTGACCACTCATCATTGTAATATGAGAAAATCCTCATATTATTAACCCAAGAATCCTCTATTGGTTAGATAGCAGCCACAAAAGAATGACATTACATGTACTGCAGATCTTTGTGGTTTTGTCATATATTAGCCTCAAGTTTTCTCATGCTGTGCAGACTCCTCCATGTGGGTCAGCATCCTGAATGCACACTCCCACTGGGAATGTTGTTACCTCTGGTGGTAATAGCTGTAGGAAACAAAACCTGTATTCCTAGTACTGAAAACATTGCTTTCAGCACCTGAAATGGTGCCCTTCCCTCTGAAAATTCAGACAAAACCAAGACTCATAAGTAGAATACGAATCATAAAAAGCCATTAGTAATCTTTAGCATGAAGTATTTTTCATAGATTTTTTTTTTCATATATTTTTTAAAAAAGCAAAATACATAATTTACAACAATGAATACCAACATTTGGTACTGTGCTTCCTTTGGTTTCCAATAGCTAATATTCTCCTTACTTTAGGAAAGTTGCAGTGACATGATGCATGCTTTTCAGGCTTTGATTTCCAATCTTTTCTAAGAGAAAAAATCAAGTTGCTTTTCTCAACATTTTGTAGGTTTGTGAATAACCTGTGAAGAGACAGTTGCATGAAAGTAACTTCAGCATTCAACTTTAATACCGGCACCTTTAATGTCATCACAGTCTTAGTTTAAAAATCACAGAATCATAGGATCATAGAATGGCTTAGATTGGAAGGGACATTAAAGACCACTGAGTTCCAACTGCCTTCTGTGAGCAGAGCTGCCAGTCATCAGCTCAGGCTGCCCAGGGTCCCATCCAAAAACCTCCATGGGGCACCCACAGCTTCTCTGGGCAGGCTGTGCCAGCGTCTCACTGTCCTCTGAGTAAAGAAGTTATTCCTAACATCTAACCTAAATCTCCCTTCCTTATTTTGAAGTAATTTCCTGTTGTCTTATCACTATTAGACCAGGTAAAAAGTCACTCCCACCCGCTTATTAGCCCCCTTCAAGTACTGGAAAGCAGCACTGAGGTCTCTCTGGAGCCTTCTCTTCTCCAAGTTAAACAAGCCCAACTCTCTCAGCCCTTCTTCATAGGAGAGGTGCTCCAGCCCTCTGATCATCTTTGTGGCCCTCCTTTGAACACACTCCAACAGCTCCTCCTGTACTGGGGTCCCCAGGCCTGGATGCAGTACTCCAGACGGATGCAGTACTCCAGATGGAGCCTCACAAAGGCAGAACAGAGTCACACCTGATAGTTCACAGACAGAATAATTTGCTATCACTTAATAAAATCATCAAAACTGCAACTTCAGATTCTTTAAGTTGTGTTTAAGGTTGGTGAAAAAGCAGAATAGGGAGACCGACCTGTTCCATTTAAACAAATGCTGCGTGCATTGCAACAAAGAGACAGAGTGAACGCAGAGCATCGCTCCCAGGGCATACATGTTAGAAACACTGATTGGCCACAGAGAGGGTGAAAAGGTTACAACAAATCCTATGTGACATTCCTTATTAAGGAGACCTTTTCATTCCACTGGACTATGATTACTCTCATATTTTTTCTGTACAGATATATCTCATAACATAAGGTTGCATTCAACCTCCCCTCCTATTCTATTGAAACATTCTAGCAGTGCATTCTGTGTTTGTGAAACCCCACGGAATTCTAGATAGCTGCAGAAAGCATGTACGTGGCAATGGTACAGGTGATGACATCAGCATGGATTTATTTCTGTATTGCAGATAACTCCGTTAACAAGAAATCAGCCAAATACTGAAATGTTAGTAGGTTTTTGTGGGATTGGAAATGGAGTACAGCGAAGAATTGCTGGTTAAGCTGCACCTCATAACAAAGTGGTCAATAACTGAAAGCGGAGCTCTCCCCACAAATAACTTGCCTGCTTGATTTGGAAGATTAAGCAGATTTGAAGGGAGTTCTCCACCATTCCTGGACACAATCCCCATAACTGGACTACTGCCTGGCTGCTTTCAGCTTTTCCCCAGTCAGCATCAGAGTGCTGCAAATCTCATCCTCTCATTTCTGGCTTTTCCGAATCACTAAACAGAGGATATGAGAAGCAGATTCAGCACCACAAATTCCCATTCTGGTATTTAACTTTCAATCCCCGTATGATTTAGGTCCTCTTTGAGTCTAATCTGTGAAGTCCTTTGAAAATCAGGCTCACTGCAAAACTTAACAGCATACTGTGTACTATTGCCTCTGCATACCTCTCTGGGAACCCACTGGAAGCTGTTGGACATTTCTTGCACAGATACATTGGGCAAGCATCTCAGCCGTGCTTACACTGCCTCTCAAAAGGAACACCAAAATCTTACAGATTTATGGAGGACACTGGCACTCTCTACCTTCTTTAAGTAAAAATTCAACCAGTCCATTAAGCTTGCTGGCTTCGTCTTTAGGAGAAAATACACAATGCCCTCAGAGAGCCTCTTTTCTTCCATAGCAGAAGGATCTTCCTTGCCTCTGAGCACACTTCTAGGTTTAAAATAGTTCCTCAAAGGTATTTCTTAAGTAAACCTTTCAAAGGGTTTTATAGGGTAAGTTTCCCCCCTCTCCCCCTGCTGTGTCACTGGTGCTTGTTTAAGTTGAAGGTTATACTGAGTTTAATACTACAATGTTTTTATAAAAATGCCCCATTTTCCCTTAAAATAACTCAATCTGAAGCTTTTATGGATCTGTTTCTTCTTCCATGGCATAAATCTATTGTTTAGATAGCTTTTCACAACATTGATACAGGGTGCAGTTATACAAACCAGCCCAGAAGATGTGAAAGGCAGTTTTTCAATTGCAGTCACTTTTAACTTTTATTTACATTGCTTCTCTCCTCTACTTCTGCTGTTGGGTTTTTTCCTTCCTTTTTTTCCCCCTTTTTTTTCCTAATGTTATTTTGCACATCATCAGAGCTTTGGCTGGGAAGAAAGCAGGATGCTGTCTGTCCTCTGGAGCATCTGTGTGTTCTTTTTCCAATGTTCTGGTTTTCAGGCACAAACGTCTCATTTCATCCTCGGTAAATGCCGTGGGCACTTTCTGCTGTTCCTTGATGTTCATTCCTTGACCAGACAAGTATTCCACCCAGCTGTATTAAACAGTACAATTCAAGGCATTTCTGTTAATGCTTGGCTGGTTAGACCAGGGGAGAAGCAGCAGTTCCAAGAGGGCACAGCAGTGACCAGTGTCGGCATCAGGCAACAGATGGTGCCAGGAAGCCACCAGGCCAGCACAGAACAGCTGAGCTCTCCTGTGACTCAGGCTTGCAGGCGACCACTTTAATGTGACAGGATGAAGGAATCAGTTTGCGGCACTATGAAATGTCATGGTGAGAAATCACATGCTGTAGATAGCACAGAACACAAGGGCAAGCATCCATTAGAAGGGAACTAATAGGAATGTGCTGTGTGCTGAAATCATCGGCGTTGGGCAGCCAGTAACAATCTGGGGCATGGTAATCCCTTAATGAGTAACAGCAGGTGCTAAAGTGCTTAAAGTAAATCACTCCTGCATTTTAGGGATCTGTTATTTGTGTCATTGTTATCAACAAGAGCAAATCTGACAGGACAGGCAGCAGCTGGAGTCCTCCACTACTGAGGAGTGCTGGTCGCTGGATCCCCAGTGCTTTGGGGCTTTCTCCAGGGCCAGGACCAGAAACCATGGGCACGAAGTGGAGCACAGGAGGTTCTCTCTGAACACCGGGAACACTTCTGCACTGTATGGAAGATGGAGCACTGGCACAGGCTGCCCAGAGGCTGTGGGGGCTCCTCCTTGGGGATCTCCCAGAGCTGCCTGGACATGGCCCTGGGTACCCTGCTGTGGTGTCCCTGCTGGGGCAGGGTTGGGCCAGGAGGCCTGCAGAATCCTTGCCAACTTCAACCATTCTGTGATTTTGTATCTGACAGCACAGGAGTAGCATTTGTCCCTTCTGCTCGTGTGCCAATGAGAGACGAAAGGCTTGGCCTAAGGAAGAGACAAATGACTTCTGATGGCAGATGATTTCATCCAAACACTTTAAGTGTATTTGGACAAATTTTCCTTGGCTTAGAAATACATTATACTAATGAAGTTGTGCTGCCAGCCACTGCAGGCCTGGCAGGACTTGCAAACTATTTTAATCCTTCAAGTACAACTTTGCCCAGCCAATAATCTCACTCGTCATTAGTAAATTCCTAGCTCAGCTTTTTAAGAGACGGGAACACACAAAAAATATCGATCTCTACATTATTGATCCTACCAAATGATTGCATGACATTTCTTCTGAGGTCTGTAGCTCATTGATCTATGGGCTGTACTTCCCTATACCTGTGTCCTGGGGGTCCATACATTTTAGAGGGGCTTTTTAGAATAATGCACGTTTGTTTTCACTTCCAAAGAACACGAAGCTTGCCAAATCTCTTCAAAAGAAAGAAAAAATGAGGCGATTTGTCCTTGTAAGTGCCAATGTAAGTTGAGAATAGATCACCTCACACTACAAATACAGGGTTTGAAGAACAGGACCTGTTGTAAGCTGAGAAGATCAACCCAAAGGAGAGTCACATTGCAGCTCGGTATTTCTTCTTAGCTCAAAAACTCTCCTGATGTTGGGTGTCACTATCCCCAGCCAGACCAAGAAAAATAACAATGTTTTCAACAGGATTCAACCTACATATCTATATCATGCAGCTTATTGTGAATTTGCTATTGTAGATTTTCTTCCTGGTCTATGCAGAGAAATTCGTGGGCCTTCTGATCCATTTTAATCTTCACTGTTAGAACGTGAGAAACTTCTCTCTCAAGATTTCTATTTCTTTCCATTGTCTACACATGGAGCAGACAGGGATTAGCTCAGACGCAGATGTCTAACTTCTAAGCACTGGGCTGGGTCACAAAATTCCCAAGTTTGTATTTCCTTCTTCTCTTTCTTTCAGGACATATCAGTATTCTATTCCTAACCAGCATGCAATGTGTCAAGGGGCAAACCATTGTTGCTTCATCCATCTCCCCAAAATAACTCTTCAGCTGTGCATGACTTTTCTGCTCCCCATCCCACAGCACTCAGTCAAACCACCTCATTCCTGAACAGATTCTCCAGGAGATACGTGTCTGTGGTCAGAGGGCTCGGATCGCTGCAGGAGGCAGCTGGTGCTGTGGTGCAGGGCAGTGGGAAACAAAGAGTGTGCCCAGCCACACCTCACAGGAGAGTCCTCCTCTTTCCATCGTTGAGTTTTTCCCTCAAAAACTGGAGTGGCACTGCTGGGTGCTCACTGGAGAATAACATAACATGGATATTCACCAGTAATTATTTTCAATCAGATGTGGCAGCTACAGCTGTTAAGAGTCTGCACCAACATGGCTGAAATGTCATCCTTCTTTGTAAGATAGCATTGTAAGATAAAAGGAAACACTCATTTGAGTTAGGTTAGGCTTGTCCAGGCTCACTGCATTTTTGCCAGTGAGCTTGCTTTCACCACTGGTGTATTTATCTTCACGTTTCTTTTCAGCACCAGAAACATACTGTCCTGCTTACTGTAGAGCTGGGTGCTGAAGCAAGGTTGTCTTGAACCAGACAAAAATAAAAGGGGTGAAAAAGTTACATGGGACCCAGTAACTCTACCAGCCTGGAAATTAAGTTCATCTTTGTCTGCAAGATAAAGACTGCACCAAGGAACCCACTGATATTAAAGCACAAAAACACAGAAATGCTTGGGTTGGAACCTTAAAGCCCATCCAATTCCAACTCCCTACTGTGGGCTGGTTGCCAACCACCAAATCATACTGCCCTGGGACCCATCCACTGCCTCCAGGGATAGGGCTTCCACAGCTTCTCTGGACAGCTGTGCCTCATCACCCTTTGAATAAAGAATTTCCTCCTAATAGCCAGTCTGAATCTCCCATTTTAGTTTAAAGCCATTCACCCTTGTCCTATCACTACTAGACCATATAAAAAGTCAATCCATTACTACATTAGTCATCCCATCATCTATGTCCTTGATAAAGATGTTGAGGAGCACCAGCCACAAGACAGACCCTCAGGGACATCCCTTATCACTGGCCTCCACCTAGACAGAGTCATTGACCACAAGCCTCTGGCTGTGACCATTCACCCAATTCCTTATCCACTTAACAGTTCACCCTTGAAATCGGTATCTTTCCAATTCAGAGAAAAGAATGCGATGTGGGACCACGTCAAAGGCCTCAGACAAGTCCAGGTAAATGACATCAGTTGCCCTTCCTTTGTCTACTGATGCCATCACTCCACTGTGGAAGGCTACCACATTAGTCAGGCACAGCATAGCGAAGCTGTGCTGCCTGTCACTGATCACCTCATCTTGCATAGTTCTCAAGAGTATCTGCTCTATGATCTTCTCAGGTACAGATGTGACCCTCATTGGTCTGTAGCTTCCCAGAATTTTCTTTCTCCTTTTCTTAAACAGAAGCATGTTTCCCTTTCTCCAGTCACCAAGGACTTCACCTGACAGCTCTGACTTTTTTAATATGATGAAGGGTGGTTTGACTACTATATCAGCCAGCAGCTTTAGAACACTGGGATGCATGCTGTCCAGCTCCATTGTCTTGTACACATTCGGTCTCACCAGGTGGATTTGAACTTGCTCTTTGCTTACAGTGAGAGGGGTTACGCTTCCCCAAATCCTGATGGCATAGTGGAGATTCTCAAATGCAGACCAGGCCATGGCACCAGAGCAATTGTGGATACAAAAGGAGAAGAAACCACACCTACAGCTGGGAGCCCAGCTCTATCTCTACTACAAACCACCCAGATACCCTAAAAGCACAAGTAGCTGATTAGCATTCCCTAGCTAGGTGCATAGAGTGTCTGCATCAAGTCAGTACTGCATTCTCAGTCCTGAAAGGACAGAGTGGCCTGAATGAGCCTCTTCTGTGGAGTGACGCATCAGTGTGCACAAAGAAGCATGTACAAAGCCTGTTTCCATCTGCAAGCTGCTCCTGCAGAGAGGAGATACTCATTTAAGTTCTGTTTGGTTCTTAGCTGTTTACAGGAACAGACAAATGTAGTCCAGGAGAACTGGGTTCCAGGCTACAGCCTGTAAGGAACCACATAAAATGTTTGTATCCTTGGATGAAAGGATTAAACTATAACATATTGCCATCTTTGAAAAGCCTCATTATCTAATCTAGAGATGCCTGCCATTCACGTGACACTTGCTTGTGAAGAGATAAAACTGTTGCAATTAGATGTGATTTTCATCCATGTGATTTACTTTGCTTCCAACCAATTATTTCAAGTCACTGTTTACGTTTGACACCGGACTGGCGGTAAGAGCAGAAGCTTAATAGCATAGGGGTTCATTTCATTATTTATTTATTGGTCAGTTGTTGTGTCCATATCACATTTCTAATAATGCCTGTGCAGCATCTTCCACTACTGGAAATGTGTTAAGAAGTAACACATCTCATCTGTACCAGAAGAAATTACCAGTAGATATTACCAGTGGAAATGAAGTATCATAGGAATCAGGGAAGCTGTGAACTGCTCCATCTACTCAGTTATCTGTATGAGGAACTCATTAAACAAAGTATTTAAGCAATAAAACATTCTTTTACTGTTAATGATATCCTGAGTATGAGGAAACTCATCACCCGATTTCTCTGGAGTCTGTGGTTATGCTGCCTAATTACTTAATACTCAGCCACACATTCAGTGTCTATCCAGTAAACATTTTCATTTCATTTTGCCATAGAGGGAGACCATGCTGCTGTACTGATTTACTGCAAACAAAAGTCATGGTGTAATACCACGTACATCATGAGAATTAAAAAAAAATTGAATGGTTGTTTGGGAAATAATGTTTGCTTACCAGCATTTGAGTTTTTAATTCATACTTTCCAGCAACAGTAGGCTTCAACACTTCAAATGCCACAGTTACTTCAAAGTCACGGCTTGCTGAAATCAGTGCAGTTACACATAAGGAGCAACTATGTAAAGGAAGTGTGCTCTCAAGTCCCTAAAGTTAAGAGATCAAATTTCTTGGTCCATCAATTATAGACACACTACAACCAGTACGTCCAAATTCCAATTACATTCTGTACTGCAGAAGTTTGGCCAGATTAAAACCTTCACCTCTAATCCTATCTTCCTCTGATATTTAGCTCCATTCACTCACTGACCACAACTATCAGCAATTCATTTTTCCATTTTTGTATTCAGATTCATTCATTGTTAGGACACATTGCACAGAGATAAAACTAACCTTACAGTGGCTTAGCAAAACTAACAAAGGTGACCCTGTCAGGAAAACAGGGAAAAAAAAAAATAGATTTCTCTAGACTCCTGTTTACTTTAGATTCAGTCTTCTAGGCCTAAAATGAGAATAATGCTACATACTGTGCATTGAAGGATTAATGACTCCAAAACGTGCTGAAATCTTTCACGTAGAAGGTACTGTGTAAAGATACAGAACTGTTCATTGTTACAAGTGCAAACATGAACTATTTCATAGTACAGCATAGTAATGAGAAAAGTCCATGAAGGATAAATCCAGGTATTTCAAAACAACCGTCCACCTCCAAAACCCAACACAACTACCTAAAATCTCCTACGTGGTTTCCGAAAGCTCTTAGAAAACAAACAAACAAAAAATAAACAGTGTAAACGTTTTATTCATGTCCAAAGATACAACAAAACACTTTTTGCTGTTGCAAAGAAACTTTACTCATCAAAGTCATCAGCCTGCCCTTATTTTCAGAAAGACAGGAGGGAAATGAAGTGCCAAGTAATTTCTACAGTAAAGAGAACTATAACCACTTTGCAAAGCAAATGCTACAGCTGGACACATAATTAGAACGGTGAAACACATGTTTCAGGGCTTAATTACCATACTGCTGAGTTTCAAATCCTGATCTTGCTCCTGGTGTGCTGAAATAGGGACTAAGAGGACACAGTCTGCTCCTCTCCTCAGGTCATTATTGCATCAACAATATCAACAAATGCCTCTTTTTAAGCTTCAGAATTGTTACCTCAGCAAGAAGTACCCATGAGGTAAGTAATTAACTCTCCAGCTGTGAACAATTGCTGTTGTGTCATCCTGGTGCAAAGTTTCCAATTCCTGTGAAGTGTTACAAGGACTACAGTCAACTGCATTGACTAACATTTGATTTAGAGACAGCAGTAATGTCTGCTGCATGAATCCAAGAACTGGATATTCTTTGCTACTGCAGATGTCCTTGTCTTTTATGCCAACAGAACCATTATGGTGATTTTTTCTCTCTCTCCCCAATGACAAATAAAATCTGGAAACTTTCCATGTAAAAACAGGAAGAGGAACCCTCATGTGCTATGCAGACCAGCCTGCGTAGGACAGAATTATACCAGGTGCATCAGAGTAACATTAGAAATATCTGTAATAAATCTCATACTATGTAAGAGAAAAACGACTTCTGCATACAGAATATGCTGTACAATACTGTAGGTCTTCTTTCCCTGGATCTTATAATGGCATCATTGATCTTTTTGTAAGAGTTTAATTACAGCCTCGCTTTAATGCTGCCAGTAATAAGGAACTATTTGTACTGCTCTTAAAGAGGCAAAAAGCTTTACCAGATACTGCAAAGAGCTAAGGATGCTCTTAAAAATAATAAAGGGCAGTCAATCAACCATATTTGCTTAGCCAAGAGCTTTTATGATGTAACCCAGAAGCTTGAAGCTTCATTACCAAAACATTTTTTCTGTTGCTACTAAAAAGTATTCTGTCAAAGTTTAATGACTAAAATGCTGTAGGTAATGAAACTACAATTGCATTCTTAAGAATGAAAAGACAAAGTAGTCCTACTGTTCACTGAAGAGATTATTTTAAAGACTGGCACTATTTTGGGCCGTAAATATATATGGATCAGCACCACTGAACAGTACATAAAGATTTTTATGGAACCCAGACTGTGGATAAAAACATCCACAGGAGAATTCAAACTGCAAATAACAACATGCCAATATCAGGAAACATAATGTGTATGTAATGTTTAAAAGAAACAACCCCCCCTCACAAGACATGTTCTGAAGTATCCTTGATTAAAAACACTGACTTTTTCTTTCATTTCTTTCTGTAACTGGTGCCTGTAATGGCTAGACATGACAGTGTGCTTCTAAAACATGCAAACAAAAGGTTTTACGACAAGCCAACTTTTTAAAAAGTTGGAGGTGTTTCGTCCCTCTGCTGGAGTAATGGAAAAAAAATAACTTTATGTTGGAAAGGAACTCTATTGTAAGGTACTGGCTATGTGCTGGTCTTCTTAAGAGTAAAATGAAAGGCACATTCAGCTGTAACAACATCAGACTACTTGGATATTTTCTTAGCTGCTATACCATATGCTCTTGGATGGAATTACTGCAGAGATTTACTTTTTGGGTAGAGAGATTACATTTCAGGTTATATTACTCTGCATTCGCTTTCCCTTGATTGAGATGTCAAAAATCATACAGACTCAACAGTACTACCTACCAGTTCCACCAGATTGACTAAATGTTCTCCAAAGATCCCAGCTCCCAGATACCCAGAATAACTGATGAGAACCAGAATGAAAAGAGTCAGAGATCACCAGAACAAAAAAGTCAACTACAAGAACAATTCTAACAAGCAAAGAGGAACTTACACTACAGCTGCCAAGAAGATGTGCTGGTCTGGGTTTGGTGTAATAAAGCATAAACACATTCATTTTCAAATCAGAAATTTTCAGATTAAAAAAAAAAAAGTATATTAAATCAGGGTTTTAGTTTTGGAAGCTGCATCACACCTGCAGTCTTTTTAATTGGTCCTTTTTGGGGATTAACCATCTTCAGACGTTGCGGAACGCTGCATCTCCCTCTGAAATAAAATGGATGAAGTTAGTCATCAAATGTCACATTTCCTGTAAGCTAAAAATTTGCATGCTTTTTATATTAACATAACTGATTATTATGGTGAATTAATAACCCTGAGAGGAAAAAGAAGTATATTTCTAGGTTGGAGGGCTAGCAGAGCATTTAATTATTCTGCATTCTAAAACAATCCTCATCTCATGATTCCTGACTACTTCCTGTTATCTAATTGATGGTATTCAAAGAACATGAACAGAATACTAAACATTTGCACAAAGAGAAAGCTAATGAGACATCATCATCAGTTACATAATCCCGGACGAGAAATAGAAAACCACTCCATGGAGGCACAGTTTCAGTTCTCTGCAGGTGTGTCAGTCTATTGATCATTCTCTGGAGATCTTACATATGAAATGCTGTTAGCAGACTTCTGAAGTGGTACTCATCACGGATGCACACATCACCTACATGAAGCCTACTGGAGCTGTTCTCATCTGATCTAAGAGAAGTCAGTGAAAATGTAAACAAATCTCCAAGGGGGAAACAGTGATTCCTCAAACTGGAAGGCTCATTCTTACCATCAAGCAGCATCTCTACACTTACACAAAGTACCTTTGTTTCTCTCCCTGTTCATCACTGCACCGGGCAGACAGCACCGTATATTGCCCTAATTGCCTGAAGGGTTTCAGCGTCTCTCTCAAATCATAAGCATTCTGAAGGAAAATATGTCACAAAGTCATATCTTTACATTCATGACAGCCAGAGAAATGTTCTGTTATGTGGTAGGAGTTGTGATGACATGATCTGCACAAGCTTCACATCTCTGGGCAAACAGCCAGCAAAGCTCTCCCTAAGACTCCTTAGTCTTCTTGAGATTGACACATCCACATAAAGGGAGAGCTGGTCCCACAGGAATACGGAGCTGCAGTCATCCAGAACTTGGATGATCAGAACCATAGGCCTCTGTTTGTGAAGTCACCAACTGGTCATTCAAACTCAGATTACTTACAATCAAAGAACACTGCAGAACTGGACCAAGCAGACAGCATATGTCTGTGTGGAATTTCTGCACACAGCTGGACCTACGCCAGATGCAAACTAATAACTAGGTAGTTGCAGCCAGTGCAGTGCTGAAACTGCTAATAAGCCCTGCTATATGCCTCAGTAGAGCAGTGACGGCTCAGAATGACATTAAATTGGCTCCTCAGACTACATCAGAGACACGAGTCATCAAGACATCCATGGTTTTTTTTCCCAGCTGTCAGCTAGCCTATTTTTTTGGTGCGCCGTGAAATAACACAGAAAAGGATCTCTACTGAACTTGTCCTCTGTGTTTAGATAACCAGGAATGGGAATGCAATAAAAGTTAGTGTTCATAATTATGACACAAAAATGTTACAGTGTTTTTTTAATAAATGGGTTGGGCTTCCTGTATCTGTACCTAAGGTTAAAACAAACATTAAGCACTGTTTTATAGTATGGTTTCAAATCCAGTTACTGCAGGTGGTTTTTGAAAGGCTAACAGAACAATTGTGGACAGAAGAAAATCAAATTATTCTCAAGAACAATTGATTTTCAATCACACAGGTCTTCTCTTAACTTGAGTGAAATTGTTTCTCATTAATGTCAGCTTGAATGAAGAACCTTCAGGGAGTAAATCAAAACATAAATAAAAGGAATAAAACAGTGGCTGTTTTATAAGTTTGTCATGATCGAGGGACATTTGCCTGTATCTAGAACTTAAAATACAAACAATACTGAAGTCTGATTCTTATCTCTATGTTGTCTACCAAGACCAAATTTGAGGTGAAAATTGTAAGATTCTGGTTGTAAAAGCCAATGCTTTGAGAATCAGGTCCTTTGCTGCTAAGGACAACTAAAAGAAAAATTCCTTTGAGGTGAAGTTGTTAGAAAGGGGTATTTTGTTACAATACTTATTTTGTGAGACAAGTGGTTTAACACTGACCTGCAGCTACACACCACCACACTACTCTCTCACACCCTCTCCACAATGGAACATGGGGAGAAAATATGATGGATTTTTCTGTATTGGGAAACTTCAGTTAGAGACATTAATTCATATTCTATTAAAATCCTCCTCTGGAGCGTTCCAGTTTTTGAAATCCTGTTATTTGATGCTTACACAGAGTGAAAGGGAAAATGCAGGTAAGCAAATATGTGTACACATTTCCTATTTATAAATTACTCATTACGTTTGTAGATGTTCCTAGTACATATTATGGATGCTAGTATTAATCATATAATTAAGTGGATTCATGGAAGAGTATTTATTGTGAGATACTGAACATACAGAAACAGTTTTAACTTAGGAAGTCTCCAAATACTTGGGAGAGTTCCAAAAGCAAACATTTTATCTGCCTGCCCTTTTGTAGGCATCTACTTATCGCAACTGGAGGCAGGATACTGGGTTCAACCCAAATTTTGTGTGACTCCCTATATTCTTTGTACATTATATTACTAACGTTTTGGTTCAGTTAAAAAATACATCTCCAATTTCAAAGCAATCTCACAAGCACTACAATCAGAAATTAATTTTATTTCTCTGTAGTTCAGAACAGGTGGGCTCTTCTCATATTTAAATTTCTAACCCATGTAATTAAACAGAAATACGAAGACTTTCTGTGTTGCCAGCTAGGAGTTGAATTCAATGGGTTCCTTCCAACTTGGGATATTCAATGATTCTATGATCTAAAATCACTTAACATTATCATTCTAAAAATCCTTACAATATCTACTCACTGAAAAGTATCAAACTAAGCAATTATTTAAATGAATTACTCTTAATGGACCAAAGGGGCCCCAACTCCACAGTAAAACAGAAGAAAAGAAGATCCCTTTTTAACAACACAGGTTGAGATGGGAGAACAGAGAGATGGTAGATTTCAAAAAGGCTGCTTAAAGCATGTGTATTTCCAATCATGCCACATGCTTAGCATTAAGCAAAACTGATTGAAAAGCAGTATCAAAAACAATGTTAAGATTGGTGTGTTATCATAGGATTGTGGTTAGCTATATTTAAATGAACAGAGAGTTGCACTATGCAAAAAATATATTTAGTTAAAAAGTAAACCAGAAAAAGAAAGAATATAAACAAAAGCATACCTCAGTGTCTGCTTTTCTCCGTTGCTTGTCAGAGCATCTGTTTTTTGCCTTTCAACAGTTTTAAGCATAGCTGAGGTCTGCAACAGCAGAGATTTTACCAAAATAAATAAATAAAATAAAATAAAATAAAATAAAATAAAATAAAATAAAATAAAATAAAATCCTAATCACGATCATAGTTAATGAAGTAAGCTTTCTCCAAACTGATTTTGACAAATTATGGTTTTACTGCCTCAGAGAACTTAAAGCACCTATTATGCCAGTGTCTAATTGATTTTGGGAACTCAGCACGTGCCAACATTCCTTGACATACACAAGTATCACTACTTATTATGTTGGATAATCAGAGACTGTATAACTTAAAATTAGCAAGTTTTTGGTCACGCTCTGTGTTCCCAATGAAGAACCACTATGTTTGAAACATGCTTCTCTGAATGAGATACAAAACCAAAATGATAGTAACTTAGCTGTACTTTTGAATGATTAAAGCATTAATTAAGAACAAGAAGTACTTTAAAAAGTTTCACAGCATGGAAATCTCTGCATGCTCTGGAGATCATGACTACAATTCTGGACATACTGATAAAAAATAGTTGTTACCCTTGGAATTACATTTAGCAGAATTTGGGCAGGATCAAACCAGTTGCTTCTGCTGTTCTTTAGTTTGCAGAGCTCCCTCCTCACCCAGCACTTGCTTGCTTATCCAGTTACCTTTACTAGCACTACATTTCAGAGGGTCAGCTATGCCATGGAGAGAAAAACAGAAAATGCAGCAAGTGTAGGGCTTGTCTGGCTGATGTGTCACGCTTGGGTGTCTAATGTAAGAAAATGGACTTTTCTCAACCTCTTTAAAGAGATCCATCAGAAACATGCAATAAATACATGATGATCATGACATGCAATACAGCACATTCACCAGGACAGCAAAGACCTTTTGAAAGCCTAGTACTAGGTTTTGGAGTAACCTACACAAAGTCTGGCTAAATTAAACTTTACATTTCACAAAACACTTGAAAACATCCTGCCCTTGTGAGGAAAAGAAGATCCAGCTCTGAAAAGAAATGTCTTGCTTATAAGACAATGGTTTCTACAGTGCTTCTAGCTGTACAGTGTATTAGCCAAGTATTCCTTACTCAGTCATAGCAAACCCAGCTATAACTGAAGTCATTTTTCTGGAGTGCTTTGCATAAATAAGAATGGGATCTGCACAGGTTTAATTTCTTGAAGGGAAGATATTATTTTCACTCAAGGAACTCCACTGAAGATAGTGGCTATTATCATTTATCACCTTTCTGAGCAGTGTTCCTGTGACAAGATCACAGAATCATAGAATCACAGAATCACAGAATGGCCTGGGTTGAAAAGGACACAATGATCATCGAGTTCCAACCCCCCTGCTATGTGCAGGGTCGCCAAGCACCAGGCCAGGCTGCCCAGAGCCACATCCAGCCTGGCCTTGAATGCCTCCAGGGATGGGGCATCCACAACCTCCTTGGGCAACCTGTTCCAGAGATAACAACCAAGTGTTGACTGCCTTCAGAGTTGCTTTTTATTTATATGAATATAGACTGTCAGTATATAAGATTACTGTCCATAGCATTGTTTTTGCTGGCACAGTTTACTCCAGGCTCACCCCAACTAAACTGAGCCCAAGCTGCACAAGCAACTTTTCAGCTGGTCCTATCTATTATAGTGATCTTTTTCCACAAAGAAATCCCAGCCACAAATCAGCCTCTTCTATGTTACTAAAAGTTTGTGGTAAAAATCTGGCCTGAGAGAATGGTTTTTGTGAAGATGTGCAATTGTTCATCCTTGCCCACTTCTCTAACAAATTTCTGAATACTACCAGTAGGTGCTTTGGTATTTGTGGAATCCAAATTACAAACCAGTGTTTTTTCAGACTGGAATAAAACATAAAAAAAGCAAACCAGAACACACCACAGAACAGCACTGCCTCTAGCTTGAACTCTACAATTTGTGAAGTATTCAACTTTTTTAAAAAATAGAACTTTAAATCGACTATATGCTTATGGATTCAGCCAACTCAAACAAGAAAAGCACTCAGATAACACAAGTACTTAAAAAAACCCCAAAAAACAGTAGAAAAGCCAATGGTAATAAAAAGATAAATAAAAGCAACTGCTGCTCAGAAGCACTTCTCTCTTTTGTTTCTGCTGAAGGCTGCAGGAGGGATCAAAAACACAGCAGAAAGGAAACAAAAGCTTTCAGCAGCTGCAAATTTTTAGCACCTATCAGTAAAACTTCCATTGTATTTGTGGTTTTTGTTTATTTTTGCTGTGAGCTAAAGAAAAGCATTAAAATAATGAGGAAAGAAGGCCTAATGAGACATTATATCCATTCCCTGTAATCAAGTGTGTGTTACTGGAATATACTGCAGTCACAAGATAACGTCTTGTGGTATACTGTTATCCTTCTAACTGTACTGCTGCCAGCATTACAGCGCAGACTCAAACAGTGAGATTTTCACACAGCTGAAGAAGTCTAGGCTGAGTGCAAATTTGCTTTTGTCTCTGATGACAAAATGAATTGTTAACAAGGAGCACAAGCTATGTTGATTTGAAAATAATGTAAGAGCAACAACGAAATTAAGGTCATAGCAGTGAGGGGTCAGAAAGAACCAGATGAGTCAATAATTATTTTGCATCCATGATGAGAATGATTACCCTGTTCAGATTACCACTGTAAAAGACAGACATCCAATCTAAACTGCTCACTAGGCTCTCCCTACAGCACAGGTATATAGACAGGAAAGTGCCTAGGAAATCCACTTCATCTAAAACAAGTGTGATGGTCTGCACCTTAAACATCCTTCTACCTCCATAGATTACAGAGGATCCGTCTTCAATTACTTCAGACAATGTTTGGCAGTCAGAAAATTGGAGATTGGCAGATTAATCAAAAAATGATTATTTTGCCCCCAAATTGTTCTGAAATAATGCAACCGATTACTGAAAACATAATATACACTAGTTCCCAGTGTCCTGCTTAGGCAATGTGCCAGTGCATACACCTCACTTCAAACAATGTTTTATGCAGGTTTAAGTGCTTTTCTAGGCAACCAAACATAGGTATTCCTCCTGCTACCATGTATAGTAATGAAATCATCTTTTTATGTCCTATCTTCTTCCTCCAACAGTTCCCAGCTTCAGTGTTTAATATAAAGATACTAACAGTTATTATTCACATTTTCTGAGTTATTTATGGCTTTAATGCTGGGAAGCTAGCTTGAGAAATTCCTTCAGATTTCCCAAAGCAGAAATGATCCACATCACTTGCCCACTGAGCAAACACATGGAAACACTGCTAATTACAGCCTTTCACTCCACTTACAGATGACATCGAGTACGTGACAATCATTCTTGAGTATCACACTAAGCTATTACTTTTACATTATTGAGGAATCAAGAGTTCTTTCACAACAGGAAGTACTAGAAATCTTTACAGGTTCCCTGCAGTTTATACTATCAACTTTTATGTGTTACATAATTTGCAGCAATAAAATTTAACCTCTGAGTTCATAAAAACAAAGTACCTTATCCCTTATCTTGTAAATTTAATTGTATTGTCAATCTGAGCTGACTGGTTACCTTGGCTTTAAAAGATAAAAAGGGGGAAACATGAAAAAGAGAAGTTTTCTTAACGTGTCAATGCCACTAATAATTTGGTTCTGCTCTTTTCATCTGAAAGATTGAACTGCAGCACAATAGTCTTGTCACTACTGGATGGGCAAGCAAGTGTCAGAAAACTGCTTCAGCTTTCTCAGTTTAGGGTACTGACTGGGTATCTTTGTGAGCAATGAAATTCCAATTGACAAAACCAGCCTGTTCCAGTTCTCTGTCACTATCAAAGTAAAGAATTTTTTCCTCATGTTGCATGGGACTTCCTATGTTCCAGTTTTTGCCCACTGCCCTTTTTCTGTCACTGGGCACTGCTGAGAAGAGCCTGAGAAGAACCCATCCACTTGACTCTCATCCTTTAGATATTTATAAGCACTGACAAGATCCTTTTCCAGTCTTTGCTTCCCCAGGCTGAGCAGTGCCAGGTCTCTCAGCCGTTCCTCACAAGAGAGATGCTCCAGCTCCTATTGAGTCACACAAGTTTTTTTCTTACCTGCAAAATCTCTGAAAGGTACATGCGCCGCTCATCATTAGCTTTGTGGTAAGCCTATGTTTAAAATAAATAACACAGAAAAACATTAGGCAAACTATTCTATTGTGTGTCCTACACACCTTGTCTGTCTGTCAGACAACGTAACAGCTTTTATAGACTAGATGCATACAGTGATTTACAAACCTTTGCCTCTTGTTCCAGTCTAAGTTCATAATCTTTTAGCTGATTCTGGAGACTTTTCTTCTCTTCTTTAAGTTGTTCAAGAACCTCCTTTAAGGAGTCCTGTGGTTACAGTAAATAAAACAAATATGTCCATTCTGAACAAAGACATCACTACTACATTACTTACTATTCAGGCACTACTGTGTTTGTCACTCTGCTTCTTGTTCACTTTTTGTTTACAAGGTTCAGGCTGGCACACCACAGAGACAATAGCAGTTAACCATATGCTAGAAGTATCAGTTGTGAACTACACGTTTCCACTGTGTTAATAAGAAACAAATACAGTCTTCCATACTTGTGTGCATTGTTAGATAAGCAAAGTCACCTTGTTGTGACCAGACAGAACTGCTCCTTACTTCTAAACAAAATTCACTCTCATTGATGCTTTTTTTTTTTTTTTTTTTTTTTTTTGTAGGAAGAACACACATCCGTTTCCAAACCACTTGGAAAGGAAGCTTCTGGACATGCTAATAAGGCATGTGAGGTGTCAGTGGCAATGCCTAAGATCTTGGCTAAAATGCAGTATTTTGGGGCAATCTGTCTTATAAATGAAGCCATTTACTTTGTGTATAAATGAGCTGAGCTAGAGTAACCATGGCAGAGTCCATTTTTGCTCACTAGCACTGGCCAGTTCTTTGCAGTGCAATCAGAACACACATCCAAGTACTAGAGGAAACTGCTTCTCATAATCTCTTTCATAGATTGATCCTCTCTGTCCAGTAGATACATTCTTATTAGGAGACTAACAACAGACTATTTGTTCTAATTCCCTGCCTCGGATTACTCAAGGTCAGTTTTGACCTGTTTACTATTGTAATTATATTTAAGATAACTGCTCTTCTTCCTCCCTGGTGTTACATACAGAAGCCAGGAATGGCTTATTTCAACATTTATTTTAATAGGATAAACAAACTGAGCTTTTAACAACGGTCTCTCACACAGTTTGGCTGTCCTTTCATCTAACTGTTATGGCAGCCCATTTATAACCCACCTGGAGCCCATTCTCACAGCTGGAGAGCAGAACTGTACTGGAACATGAAGTACTCCAGAAGCTATCACATTGTCTTGACCAATGTCAGTAATGCTCTTTCACAGCTGCATGGTGATGGCTCACAGTCAACATGGGATCAAACAGAATATCCAGATTCCAGGTGATCAGCTCTCAATTCATAACAAAATTCATTTACTTCTTCCTCAATACTTTGGTCTATAATATTATATTTTAAATGCCATTTTTAATAATCTCATCTTCAGTGTAATTCTTTTTCTAGACAACATCCACATTCCTATTTTATTATGTAATCAGTGTAAGGAGAAAATGCCATCATCTATTTCTACGTTGTGCATAAAGGTAACGCGTAACACGTTAAGATTAGCTCTAAATCTGGTCCTGGAAGAACTCTGCTTGTACTTTCCCAGCAATCTCCTATTCATTCTTACATTTCATGTAATTGCCAGCTATTTCCTCCTTCAACAAATCTACTAGTTTTCATTCTCTACAAACTATCAGCCACTTCTCTTGTGACATGGTATCTTCATTAGAAGTTATATACTGTATACAGAATTACTGTACTTATCCTGACAACAAAAACTATTATCTCATCACAGAAAAGTCCAGGTTTGCCTATCATGAACAACTCTTAATAAATTAACATTTCAGAAATATTAGCAGTAATAATCTAATAATGTTACATTCAAATTCATATCCATTGAAATATTATAATCATTCAAATATTTGACAGTATGGACGGGATTCACTCTGAGATAAGAATATCTACATTTGAGTGTCCATGTGTGAACTAAGCTCCTACTAAGAGTCACAGTCAATGCCATCAGCGATGCGTAGAGTCATTCAGCTGAACAGCTACAGAAGGTTCAATTCAGCTGCCATCTGAAATGCTCCAAGGTGCCTAAGACATCTGTATGTGACAGATATCTCATATGGGGTACAGGAGACACATACTTCTGGAGCAGCAGCAGGCTATTCTGTACTGAAATGTCTGCAAGTCTCCGTTTACATAACTGTTCTACCACAGATGCCTACTGAGATGAATTTAGAAATGAATCTATACACTCAGCAGACAGTATTGACAAGGTTTCCACTGCCTGTAGTACGAATCAAAGATAGCTAAGGGGTAAACAGTACATACAAACAAGAAAAACTACCCAATATTATTGTGATAATTTTTTTCCTATCCTTCCTCAAGGTGATTTCATCCAAGTAGATGATAAAGAAAGAACTTTAAAGCATGTAAGTCCCTTTTATCTGCTATGCACCACATCTATCTCTGTTTTGATCACTCCTGCAAAGTTTGTATCTTTAATATTTGTTATCCCACCATTTCAGTCTAGTCAGGCTTTTTCCATTTGTCTGCTTAGGCCCTCTGAATAAAAGAAGTATCCATTTCAGGATTTTAGTTTTTTATTTCTAAATTAAGCATCTTCTTAGCCAGAATAATTGAATTCTTTCAGTACCATCTGACCACTGTCTTAGCAGTATCAGTTAATTTTTCTCAATGACTGTAAGCCAGACTGCAAAGCTACAAACTTGGGATAGAATAGCTGGAAATCTGCCCACTGGAAAAGAACCTGGAGGTACTGGCTGATAGTTGGCTGAATATGGGCCAGCAGTGTGCTCAGATGGCCAAGAAGACCAATGGCATCCTGGCTTGTATCAGAAAGTTTGTCAGCAGGAGCGGGGAAGTGATTGCCCTCCTCACACCTCAAGTACTGTGTTCAGTTCTGGGCTCCTTACTACAACAAAGACATCAAGGTGCTGGAACATGTCTGAAGACAGAAAACAAAGATAAATGGTCTATAAAGAACAAGTCTTACAAGGCACAGCTGAGGGAACTCAGATTATTTAGCCCAGAGAAAAAGAGGCTCAGGGGACATCTTATCACTCTCTACAACTACCTGAAAGGAGTTGGCCATTTCTTCTAAGCAGTGTGTAAGAGGACAAGAAGAAACGGTCTCAAGTTGCAGCAGGGGAAGTTTAAGTTGGATATCAGGTAAAAAATACTCTTCATGAGAGGGTTGAGAAGCATTAGAGCAGGCTGCCCAGAGAAGCAGTTGAGTCACCATTCCTGGAGGTCTTTAAAAGACATGTAGATGTAAAGCTTAGGGACAAGGTTAGTGATTGACTTGGTAGTGCTAGGTTAATGGTTACCTGATGACCATAGAGGTCTTTTCCAAACTAACTAATTTTATGATTCTATTAACCAGATTCCTATGCATTAAACATTGAGAGAAATATAATATGATATCATATCAATATGATATGATAAAACGTTAGCCACTCCCTTGTAATTTTTCCCCATTGATCCTAGAATGGTTTGGGTTAGAAAGGACCTCAAAGATCACGTAATTCCAACCCCCCTGCAATGGCCAGAGTTGCAAACATCATATAAATATCAGATCCAGAAAACCAGTACTTGTGTATAGCCTAGGTCTATAGCTTACATCCTCATCTTTGGGCATTAAAACATTCTATTTCTAAATCTACAAAGTAATGTATCCACCAAACATGTGAATCTATCTCTTGCATCTGCCTGTTCCAAATCTCCAGTCTTCTTTCTAGTATGTGCAAATCATTCCATCTTTTATTCTCTTTCACATATTTTTCTGTACATCATGTTACTTATTCATCTCTAAACTTTATTTTTCACAAAATCACTTCTGCTGTTACTGATTTCCCTAGGAATGATTTTCATTAAAGTCAAGATTTTGCAGGAGCATGGCAGAAGACACAGTGCCTTTAAAACAAGCTGCCAAGAGAATAACCCCTCCCACTGTTCAGAAAGAAAGGGAGAAAGAGAGAAGGAAGGAAAGAAGGAAAGAAGGAAAGAAGGAAAGAAGGAAAGAAGGAAAGAAGGAAAGAAGGAAAGAAGGAAAGAAGGAAAGAAGGAAAGAAGGAAAGAGAGAAAGGAAAGAGAGGAAGGAAGGAAGGAAGGAAGGAAGGAAGGAAGGAAAGAGAGGAAGGAAGGAAAGAGAGGAAGGAAGGAAGGAAGGAAGGAAGGAAGGAAGGAAGGAAGGAAGGAAGGAAGGAAGGAAGGAAGGAAGGAAGGAAGGAAGGAAGGAAGGAAAGAGAGGAAAGAGAGGAAGGAAGGAAAGAGAGGAAGGAAGGAAGGAAGGAAGGAAGGAAGGAAGGAAGGAAGGAAGGAAGGAAGGAAGGAAGGAAGGAAGGAAGGAAGGAAGGAAGGAAGAAAATAAACATACAGAAGAGCTATATCTTTCAAGAATGTTTCACACATGACTGAACTGTTACTATCTTTAATCTGTTATAACAGACACACTGGAGACATGAAAAGAATGGAGTTTCTAGTTTTTTCCTAATTAAAGCTGAAGTATCTTGGATACAGATGAAACCTTTGTCCTGATACAGAAGGCTCCTATATTCAATACAGTTAATGTTCTCCAATTCAAGGACAGAAAGTAAACGAGTAAACCACAGATTAAAGATTTAGCCAAATTCCACGAGGATCATGTGCTCTTTCACTGCATCAGTGTCTGTGCAGTATTAAAAGAAGGTTTCTGATTTTTTTGCCTTCTTGACCTGACTACATTAAAGCCCACAGTCATATGACAGCATACTTTTGCACAACATATTTTGTGTCATCATAGTAAGCTGAAACACAGTAAATACAAAAATTCATGCTGTTCTCAAGATTTCTTCTGTATAATTCTACATTCCATTACTTATTTACCCTCAAGACTGTCCATAAGTTACTGAAGACAGCAAGTCTTGGTGTTGTAGCTGTTAGTCACAACAGAGCAAATTGGTTACATCCTCAATGATGGTATTGGTCTAATTTCTTTGAGTTCTTTTACCTCTAGAGCAGACTACTTTTAGATCTCTTAAAAAATTATCATTATTCTTTTTCTTTAACCTTTTCAGAAGTGTTGTCTATATTTTGCTGCCAGTGCAGCTGGTCTTGTGCAGATGTCTGGGCACTCACTCAGCTCTGGATCAAGGATGATATCCAGCTGTAAGCAAATGAACTGTGTACTACATCACCACTTTTGATGAGCAAGCAGACAGAAATAAGTTGATAATATGATAATAAATTATCATCTGTGTGCCTCCAGAGAAATAAGAAATTTAAATCACTCCCAATTTATAGATTGGGAAAAAATCCAAAAATCAAAATTAAATGAATAAATAAATTAATTCTAAAAAATCAGAAAGAGACTAATGTCTAAATTACACTTCAAGCAAAATTTAACATCCTACAGTGAACTATGCAGAATCTTACATTCTTCACACTTGTTTTTGCTGTAAAACTTAGGTAGGCATCTGAACTTTTGCTTGTTTGGTTTTCCATAAGAACACAATCAATCTGCTTAATTTTCTGCTGAAAGCCCTTATGGAGCCTCAAAGCAAAGTTTTCCAGCAGTCATGGTGTCTCTGGTTGTGCACTGATGAAGCACAACCTGATATGCATATTCAACCCATGTTATACTAGAAATTCAATTTCTTCTGCCAAACAGACTAAAAATTAACTAACAAATATTATTTCAGACTTACTGTAAGCTCTGACACTGTAAGAGCTTTAATTCATAGAACAACATGTCTTGAGATTGCCCTTACTTACTAATGCTGAAATAATTCTTGAGGTCAGGCTGCTCATCAGTCAAAATTTAAAGGGATGGAGAAAGAAGAAGTCACAGTTGCTGCCAGGTCATGTATACTTCTGGAAAGGAGACAGGATTTCAGACAATTCTTCGTACCTTTCTCACCAATTTCCCAATGGTTTTCCATTTCTATTATACATTCTGATGTGAATTCTAATCTAGCTTCTCTTCTCCCACGGAATACCTAGGAAATTCATGCAGCAAACTGTTTCTGATTTCTACTTCTGGGTCCAGGCACCTAACAGATGCTGCAGAGCTCAGAATAGGAATACTGAAGTTCTGATGTAAATCTTGCCAGACAGATGTTCCTATTCAACTAACAAAATTCTCCAAGTTCCCATACATTACAGAAGGCAATTTCAAAAACAGAATGAGAAAGTGGTAAAACTTCAGAGAGGTCCTAGAGACCCATGTTAGTAAAGACTGGTTATAAGTTATAAGTTACCTCTCACCCCTACTGTCAAAGAAATAACTGAAGAACTAGCTGTAGACCTTCTATAACTGAATATTGCTGAACAGCAATTTCCAGAAGTGGGAAATACCAGCATATGAGCTTAGCTAAACCATTAAGGACTAGGTTTGCCTTTACTGAATTCTGTGGGAAGCAAGCAGAGAAAAAACTCACTGAAAGAGATTCAATTATTGGTGCTCATAGTAACACAATCAGCTTGGTGCTTAAAAGAACAAAATAGCACAAGTAAATGGTTTAAAATGTATAGTAACCCTGACAGTAGCAGAACTTTAGGAGCTCAAAAAAACCTTTACACAAAGCAAGAACCAGTGAGAGCTTGAGAGAAACAGAAGTCCTTCAAGCAATGCAGCAATCTCCCAGGAGAAACTGTCAACAAGACTTCAAGATGAGCCAGTTAGATAAATTCTGAAAATGATTTTTAGAAGCCAATTGAATTTATTAATGGTATTGGTTTAGCTGGATACTGAAATATTGTCTAGGTCAGATTTATAGCAGGTTCTTCTACTAAGCCTTGAATAGCTGGACAATGTACTCCTAAAAAAGGAGACATAAGCTGACTAAGGGATTTAACCTGAATTTAAGATTCTTAGTTTTCATTAAGTTGCCCATGTCAAGCCACTCTCAGCATGCTGGTAAGCCAAAAGACACACTGAGATTTTAACTGAATACTTTCTTTATGTAATGGAATGTTGCAAGGCTTAGCAAGATTCACTCTCAGGGCAATGATACATTAAGTTTTGTGTCCAGCAGTGGCAAAAGCCCAGAGTTTCACAAAGGGAACATCAATTCTACAGTTCTTTTTTTTTTTCACATAATTTTCTTTTCATTTGTCTGAAGTTACATATTTGGCTCAGCACTTGCCAGAAAATGAATTTATAGAGAAGGGAACTGCAACCGAATTTTAAAGCCACCCACATGAGTTATTCTGATTCTGGATTTTTCCTTGCCCGGCTACCAGTGGCAACAGAAGTGACAATTTCTATCAATCACTCTACAACAGACAAGGTGACAAATACATGACATCATCGAGAGGCTGAAATTTGCTTTCATCAGAGCTCATGTAGACTACTGATCTATATGGCAATTTGCTTCAGCCTTAATCCTCTAATTTTTCTCCATAAATTAGAACAGAAGGAATACATCTGTCAGTTGTGTAGGAAAAACACCACCAACGAAAGCACAAAAGATGACTCTGCAATTCACTGTACTTAACATCTTAAATCAAATTAATTTTTGCATATTAAATGAACTCCCCTCCTTCCAACTCTAACAGTTGAGGATCATCAGGTGATTTAGCTGAATCTTTGAAAACATTTTAAGCTCACCAAGAGCAAAAAGCAACGTCACATCTTTAGCTTAACTGTAACTAAAATTGATTTTAAGTTGATATCAATAAACTCACTTAACCATATTTCGTAGCAGTTACTGAAAAAGATACATAAAAAATTACCTAGCATAGCACATCCCTACATAAAATATGCAATCAATGTGCATGCAATAGATGCTGTAAAGGCTTCAGTACAGGTGAAGAAAAAATCACTGCACTTGTTTAAATGCCAAGTGCCCCCTTGTGGTTAGCATGCTCTTTGTATTTGAAACAGTTGAAATGCATGAATCACAGAATCACAGATAACGTTTGAGAATAAAGAGTCCTGTTTGCATCACATATTGTCAAGAACCAGGGTAAGGAAATTTGTCTGGAGATCTGTTGGAAAATTCTGGTTCCTCCAGCTAAAGAGGTGTAGGGCAGTGCTACCAAAATCCTTCTATCAATGATGCCCACAACATTGTTTTATCATCTGCCAAAGTGGGAGGAGGAAGTTAAAACGCAGACCTCCATTGCTGTACTTCACATTTAAAACAAAAGATGATGTTGAATCCAAAATATTTTACTTCGTATCTCCCCTGTGAGGCTTGGGAAAGGCCTTGAAATTCATTACAAATCTTTCTTGGGAGAAATCCAAGGGTCCCAAACAATTGCTAAGCAATTCCTGAAATTCCTGAACAGGCAGGAGTCTGGAGAGCGGCCAGCTAATAATGTCAGTCGACTGCAAGTTTTTCCCCAATTGTTTTCTTTGAAATACAAAGTGCGTTCTGCCTCTGGGAACCCACAACGTGATTTGTGAGAACCACAAACCAGTCTGCTGGTTTGTGCAAGGCTGCCAGGAGGAACAACTAAAGGCAACGTGAAAAAGAAAGGAAAGGACTGCGAGTCAAAAAGGTCTCTTGGAGACATCCAAAACACTTGTCCTAAGTCAGATGAAAAGAGTCTGGCAGGAGGAACGACGCAGCTCAGTGTTGTGAGACAGACTACAAAACTTTCTCCAAAATACTTCCAGTCTCAACAATAAAGACCAGATACCAGATCTGTTTGTCACAGAGCTATGGGTGATGTAACCCAGCAAGAGCAACTAGATTCATTTGACTTGCTGAAAGAATTGTCAACGTCTCCTGTGCCATTAGGAAGTGATGATGTTCCCTATAGGCAGTTAACAACACCTACTGTGATACAACTTCTGTGTTTTCATAAACACTGGATGCCTCTCCTGTTATGTTGCCAACACCCTCTCCAGTGTGACACTGCCACACGTTCTGCTTATGGTTTAAAACACACAGGAAAAACCCTGAGGTTGATCTGCTAGGAGTGCTGCACGTAGTCACTCTGGTCTCACAAAGGCAGTGCTTTAAAGGAAGTATCTGGCTGCTATTGTGAGAATTTTCTCAGCCATGGTGCTGGGCAGTACTGAAAACAGTGATTTATCACAGAAACCTTCGTTCCTTGGCTAATTTTAACTAGAGCGTTGCTAAGGCAATGCTATCAGGAGTGTGCTCTTCTGAACTGATTTTGTAGTATGCTTTTGGTATTAGCATACTAAAGCTGTTATCCAGGGATCCTCTCTAGCAGAAACAGTGAGAGAGAATAAAATCATTTTCCTCCTACTTATAGAGGAATCCAGCAGACAACACGGATTTCACCAAAACACACTTAATGACAAAATGTGAACAAATGAATGCTTAATATGTTAAGAGGGGTAAACAAAATTCACATCGTGTTAAGCTTTGGAGAGAAGGCATTCTTTCTGCAATTATTCCTGAAGTAGTGTATGACATTTGTATTATTCATTGGATATAAAAGAAATTACTGACTGAACAGTTTTCAGTGTTGCAATTCCCCTGTGCTTGTCACCATTTAGGTTATTTTTAATCAACCCTCAGTACACAAAAATGGTTTTCTAAATCCTGGCTATTCTGTGTGTTGAAGGTAATGGATCCACATTTACTGTCCTGTGATACCTTCATGATATTTTGTGACATAAAATAAAAGGAATATATCAAGAATGATAACTGTATTTTTAAATGATTTAGGGGTGTTTTTAACAGCAAGGAATCATTCATCAGTAAGATTCTAATTCTGAAGTGAAAACAGTGCAAGCCATCTGCAACAATTATTGCAATTTATGCACACTGAAAATCCTTGTGCTTCCTTCTTCATCGCTTCAGAATTTGCATTTGTATTCTTCTCTTTCAGTTTTTTATAGCTCGCTCACTGCCAGAGTCCCTGATGACTAATCTTTATTTTCCCTGTTGCACTTGAAATCAAGAAAATGTTTTATCCTACCTACCTCTAAATGAGATGAATTACTCTATGGATATGCTTTTCTCCTTCTATTGACTACATAAGACCCTAAATGACAAGCTCAGTGAGACAAATATCCTTAATGCCTTTGAGATATCTCCTCTGTTAAACATGGCTGAAACTGGTAATGAAATTAAGAATTATTAGAGGTGCCTCTAATAACTCAAAATGAGTAACTAACTTCTTTGAGAACATAGGTTAAAAGGCTATTTCACTTTCTAAGCATGTTGCTTACTGTCTGTTGTTGCCATACTCTTGAAATGGTATCGTCTTGCTAGAAGAATCACCTTGCTATCTTTCCACTTCATATGCAACAGCAAGCTGAGAACTAAATATCATAGTGTACTTCTTATTTAAAGCACACACAATTTTTATATATACACTCTCAGCATTTTTACTCTGAGTGAATGTAGACTGATGATCGGCTGATCTCTGCTTTTCTACACCCACTCACCACATCTGTTCTTTATTCTCATCTGCAGTGAAGCTAAATATTCCCCAATGCTCCTCTGAACAATTCCCAAAAACATAAAAATGATTTGGATAAATCTTTATGCTTACACACCACAAACTGATCTGTGCATTTTTTTACAGATGTTTCATCTGCCAAAACTGAAAAGAAAAAGGAGCTCTGCATTCTACAAAGGTAACTGTAAAAATACATGGACTTTCCTGATAGCTTCAGTGAAAAAAAGGACAGCAGAGTCCCCAAAACACATCCATTTTCTTTCTCTTTCCATCTCCTGACAATCAAAACAAGCCAAAATGAAGCTTTTTCTATATTTCAAAGCATTTTTTTTCACTCTTGGATAATAGCCAAATGTATTCACTCTAAACTGGAAGGATGAAAAACTTCCCTAGGTGTCACTGAGTAAGTGTAGGACTCTCCAAATTGTTTCCTAGGCTCCTTTTGGTAGAATGAATCTTACTGTTCCACTGTCATTCTTTCATTTGCAGAAACAATAATCAAATCTCATAGAATGACAGCTCATAGGTAAGGAGGCAAAGCAGAATTTAGTAGGGATTAGAAATGTACTGGATTGGTGCAGCACAACTGCTGATAAAGTTTACAGATTATCTAACTGGTAATGGCTCTCCGGGTGCCTGGCAAAGGTGTAATTGGATTGGTTAAGAGAACATTGGAAATTTGATGGAAATAAACACTTTTAATACTGTCAGTGAGAATGCCAGTGTGTGCTTTACAGGCTGATGGGAATAACCTTGTCTGAAGCGGACTGCTGTAAATTTTCTAGCCCGATGTCCTGTGCTCAAGACTTCTTTTCAAAAATAATCCCAGTTGTATTTTTAAATCAAGTCACTGAAACAGGCAAATGGGATGGGAAGGATTTTCTTCTGTCATTGCTTTAATTGGCTGTTTGGAAAAAAAAAAAATATCCAGCCATCTAGAGAACACCATGAATTCTAGGACAGTACTAAACCTAAGAAGAATATTTACTATCTGAAAGCCAGGAATTAGATCAGAATAAGCAATCAATTATTCACACTCTGCTTAAAATGGGTAATAATTCCCACTAACACAGCATGCAGACTCCTCCAGGCTCAGTGAACTCCCATTAATCTTCAGAATCTGAAGCATGGGAGTCAGATGGAGACACTTCTACTTGTGTAAGTGCATAAGAAGTTGTTTTATGCTTTGTTGAAATGCAGCTGGTGAAATAGAAGCATATTAAGTAATACAACCTTAAAAAAAACATATAAAAATCCAATTTGTCCTGTGCTGCAAAAATTGAGTACTTACTATACAATGAGGAATTTTCCTGGGACTGTATTACACAAAAAGTAACAGCAATTGGCAATTGTTGATATTTATTGTCACGTATGCTACAAAACTGTGAGTAGTGCTGGATACACTGAAGGACTGTGCTAAGGGGAACCTCATGAAGTTCAATTAAGCAGAAATTTAAAGTCTTCCTGCTGGTGAGGAAAACTCCATGCACTGGTATGTGCAGGGAAGGCTGAGAGAGTGGGGTTGCTCAGTGTGGAGAAAAGAAGGGTTGGGGGATCTTATTCATGTATATAAATATCTGATGGGATGGGAGGAAGAAAAGGGAGCCAGGCTACTCTTAGAGGTACCAGTGACAGGACAGGAGGTAACGGGCACAATCTAAAACACGTGAAATTCCATCTAAACCATCTAAACATTTTTATTGTTCAAACATAGAAATGCCTTGCCCAGAGAAGTTGAGAAGTTGAGTATCTATGGAGATACTCAAAATCTCACTGGGCACGATGCCAAGCAACCTGTTGCACCTGGCCTGCCTTGAGCAGGAATGTTGAACTAGAAAATCACAAAGCAATCCCTTCCAGCCTAAGTGATTCCATCATTTTATGATCAAGGTTTTATATTTTTTCAGTTATTGACAGCACAAGTCTAGCTACTCCATCTCATACACCTCACTGCAGAATCTTTACTCAGTCAAAAAATCTACTACAATTATTCCCAACATTTAGGTCTTTTATTTCCATTCCCTTCATTATTTTGTTCTGTCTTATAAATTTATAACCAATAGCCTAACTGAAACAATTGAAAAACTAAGTGGGACTGTTTGCTTTGGTTTCTCAACAGGATCACCGATATTGTTTGTCAAGGAACAATAACATTAAAAAAAAATTGTACAATTAATTTAATTTAATGTAATTTCTTCTGTGGTTTTGAAGCTTAAGCAATTAAATTCCACTGTACTCACCACAGGCATTTGATCAAAGATGCGAACAATGGCCAGTTTATCTACAAATAAGCAGAAAGTGCAACTCATTGACTTCATTCAACATAGAATCACTAATTTTATTGAAAAACAATTATGAATGCCCATTTCTACCTGTTGGATTTCCATGAATAAGCTCCACTTTGTCTTTAAGAATAATAATTTGCCTTTGCAGCCGTCTGTTCAATTCTACTTGCATCTCATATCTGGTTTTCCACTCATTACCTTAAAAACAAACACTGGGTTATTCTGTTTCCCAGATTATTTCCTGCTATTTCAAGTAGAAGTCAACTTTTTTTTTTTTTTTTCAAGCAGGTCTTACTTTTTTTTTCAGGAGATTGAGAAGGTCTCCAGTTAGTATTCCTCATAATGAGGAAGCATTCATTTGAATTACAAAAGAGGTTGAAAATATAGATCAAGGGATTCTTTTTACCACGGGGCTTACTGTGGCCAGAATATTAACTGACTATCTCTATGAATTCATGTCATCCGTTATATCTTTAATAGCTAACAGAAAAAGAAGCCATGCAGCATTTAGTACTCCATAATTTCACATCTTTCATTTCATATTGAATTCCCTTAATTTTTCACATTTCACATCTATAACAGTCATTTTTGGAAAGGGAAAACTAATATTCCAACATAAAAATTTGTATCACTGTAGGTTCTACCAAAAGAAAAAACAATTTGCTGTGTTTTCTATTCAGTTAGTAAGACTCTGTTGCAATTCACTTACCTTCATCTTCAACACCGCTAAGCTTTTTCTCCAGTTCTGTTACTGTTTTTCTCAATTCAGATATTGAATTTTCAAGCATTTGTCTGTGGTATTTAGAAAAGTAAATAAAATGGCTTTGCATTAATCTAATTTAAAAAAAAAAAAAAAAAAAAAAAAAGACTAAATCAAATATATTTTCAACTCAGTTCCAAACAAAATGCAGCAAAACACATTTCAAAAGCAGTTTGTGATTATTTCATATGAGTTTTTTTGGAAGATTTCCTAAACCAACCAAGGCTCTTGAATGCATCCACTTTTCAAAGGCCAACTTGAGATCTTTCAAAAGAATTGAGAACACAACTCTATAAATTGGAATATGGTCTACAATACACATATGTAAGTCATTTTTGAAATAAGAGATGTATTTTAAATCTTAGTATAGTTCATTAAAACATGTAAGACAGAAAACCCTTGTTTGTCCTATTTATTGGTGTGTTTTTTAAGGGAAACTTTCACATCAATGTAAATCTTCCCATTCTGAATACATTCGTGAGGAGTGTTCTTCAAGAAATAGTTAGCTCTATTAGAAATAAAGTTTTAGACGTCGGCTCTGGCATCAGAACAGTATCATCTATTGCTCATCCCATGATCACACTCAGCAGAATTTTATTCTCCATAGTTTGGAACATCAGTTTCAACTGAAAGCTTGTTTAGCAGATCAATCACGATTGCAGATGCCTGGAATGGGGAGAGAGAGGGAAAGAAAAACTGAAACAGTATAGAAGTTCAAAGAAAATAAAATAAGCAGAAGAGTAATAAAAGGTAATTCAGGTAATTTTTCAGTGCAAGAAACATGCTGAGTCACAATTAGACAGAAATCTCCCACAACCAAAGATAACTGGGTCTCCTAGTCTTGCTCTAATGCTGTTCTTCCCTATCAACTTTAGAGAGGGGAGACAGAGGCAAAGAAATAATGAAAGCACAAGTAGCATAGTGGAGACAAAAAATGTTGTGGTGAAAGTCTCACCAAAGATACAGTTGAAGCACATGAGTCAAAAAGCTTAGATCCAGGAAAATTGGAGGAAATCATTGCTGCTTATTTGTTCCCACTCCAAATGGCAGAGGCAGATAGCTAAGAAGGAATACAAAATCTTATTATATCACTGGCCTATTTTCAACACTAATAGATCACATTTACTTACAGCAGATTTCTATCAACCTCTCAGTGCTTGTAAAAGAGGTAATTGTGATGAAGGCAAGTGTTAAAATGGCATTTTGGGAAGGAAATAACAGCTGGAATTGGATGCCAGCAGAGATGTAAATAGAGCTGAGCTATATCCAAATGAAATTAATTATTTCTCTTAAAGAAAATTCTGTGTGCTGACGAATAGGATGGTAAGAATGAATCCTTCAAACACGGTGTTTTCAGCTTTTCAAGACTACTCATAACTTCTCTTACAGCACGTTAGATTTTATTCTTCTTTGTGCATCGCTAGCAAAGCTGCTAACCAACTTCCAATTATATCCCTTCTGACTAAAATGTATACTGAAATGATACATTGTGAGCTATCAGGGCATAATTGCTGAGAAAAATCTTATTTTCATTTGGAAATGAAAACCATTCTCATTAAAAAATTAATTAATAGTAAACATTTAGTATTCCAATAGCAACTAGAAAGTAGCCAGGGTAGTAACTCTCTGCTTATTCAGTGTATATACAATAAACTACACTCTCCGTATTGACAGAGGAGTGTAGAAATAAATCACTTTGACCAACTTGGTAAACACTTCAACTTACTACTGTATTGAGAATACTTGGCATTTATGGAGCTATTTCTAATTGTGATGGGAAACAACAGGCCAAACCACTTGTCTGTTACTGTGAATGTAAAACAGCTCTGTGCAGCTGCTTGCCCACAGCCCTGGGCTGTACTTAAAGGGGCACTGACACTGGTGTGATTTTACCAATAGCCTCACAGTTATTAATAACCAGGCATGATCTTTTCCCGTATCATTGGACAACTGATAGTCATCACAGAAGAAAGCCCATAAACCCTGGAAGCCCCAAAGTTTTTCAACAATCAAATTTAATGACATCCACATCCACTAAACAAAATCAGGAAGCTTCTTGTGAACGAAAAAAAAGTTGCAGTACAGATAAGAAGACTGTGATTGAAAATACAGACAGAAATTTTCTGACGTTCCTCTTAAGACAGTTTGCAGGTGGTGTTTTGCTTGAAAGTGACAGCCACTTAGGATGAAAACCATTTTCCTGCACTTTTTGCTATCCAGATCTCAGCATCTAGAGCACATAATGAGCAAAAGACTGCATGAAGCCATTTTGTTTACTGGAGAGAGACTAGCGTACATTACTGGTGAAGCTTAAGGCAAATCATTAGTTCTAGGGCTCCAGCCCTGCTACAAGGCAGGCCTTTACTGGTTCCTGTAGAAGACAAAATATACAGATGCCTTCAGAATCTATGAACAAAGCAAATGATACTATATATTACAAAAGGCACCACAGGGAAGAGCATATATAGCACTGAAAGCTCCAGGCACTGTCACTCAGCTGTGTGCTGGGCAAATCCTGAAACTCCCCTTGTCTGGAAAGCCACAAAAGCTGAAATCTCAACATGGAATTTTCACATGCGACTCTACTGACATCAGTAAATCGACAGAGTGAGCTGACATACACACACACACACAAAGCCTAAAGACCTCTGTCTATTAAGAAGTATAATGCAGTATTATGTTTTCTCTTTAGCTTAGGAACATTTGTCATGCAAGTTCCCAAAAAGAACCTGTGCTAAATCTCGATTACAGTAATTCAGTGTCAGGTTAAGCTACTGACTTTCATCAAAGCCTTTCACAATATTACATCCACAATCACTGAGAATCAGCAGGTACTTAGGTAAAGACCCCTCACTGACACAGATGATTCAATTTACTCTTTGAAGTAAAAATCCCCTCTTAAATGAGTGGTAGGTGGGCTGTTACCAAACCGTCTGAGTGGAACAGTAATCAAATAAGCCAGCAAAAGGATGACATGGGTGAGACTGCACTTAGGAATGCATCTATCTGCAAGCAGTCATCCTCAGCTTTCTTTACATCCAGTGGAGAGAAAACTTCTCAGGGTGTGAGTCATCTCCTTCTAAAGCAGCCAACCAAAGTAGGTCGGATGAATCACACCTTAAAGCCTTCTGTATTCACTGACAACACAGGCGCCTGGTTCAGATGTTGATTTCTAACAATCCTGGTTGGCAACAGTTGAATAAATAACAACACAATAATGGCACTGCCTGCTTGTACGCACAAGATAAACATGGGACATAGCTGCAGAATCCACCAGGAGCTGCAGGCTTTTCACTGTGTTTCTGTCACACTATAGAAACAGAGACTTTTGTTAAATACGTTTATTTTTTGTTTGATCAGCACAGAAGACACAGCTTTTTTGTGTGATCTGGGCTTTAGGCCATGGCTGCAGAACATTCTCAGGAATATCAGCAAGAACTTCAGGTGCATAAAATATTCAGGTTTTCCTTAGTTAAAACAATAATAAATCACAGCAGTGAAACAAAGTCGATACCAACCATCTTTTTATTTCAGCACCAATAACAAAATGGTGTGTCTGGTAAATAAGAGTTGGTGTTTGCTTTGGATAACTTCTGTCTTACACTGATACACTACTTACCACTCCGGAGATTCATTAAAAAGACCTTTGCTCACACACAGGTGCAAGCATGACCGTGCTCCTTTGTGCACTGTTTTGAGCACAGATGCCCAACCATACTGACTCTGTGATAAACCTCAGCTTCCCCTTCCTGCTAGCAGATAAACATTTCATAAAGTACAACTGCAGGAACAGCTTGCAGAGAACCCTCAGCCTGGAGACTGAAATAAACACTGTCCTGGGGAAAAACAGACATGGAGCTGAATGTTTGAAAACTGCATAGAAAGTAAGGGTCTGAATTAAGGCAGCAACTCAAGGAGCTTCTGGTATTTTAACTTCTGGTTTATTAGCATTCAAAAGGCAGTGATGTTAAAAAAGATAGAAAAACAAAATCCCTGAAATTCCACATAATGGAACATTTACATCAACACTATTAATAATAAGCTATTTAGTCGGATCCCTGAAACATTTGCCTCTCAAAGCAGTCACACACTGCCATCTCTGCAGAACTACGCTAGGAAGATGTCTCAGGGATAGTTACTGACAGCGAAATCTGGCTTTCCAGCTTTATTCCCTTGGGAAGAAATGTGTATTGCCATCATCTCATCAGCCAATCCCTTCTCCCCACCAACAAGGTATCACTCCTCCACGCCCTTTTCTGTCCCACAAACCCGTCCTTACCCCACACCTGCTCCCTCTCCCGTCCCCATTCCCCTGCCCGTTCGCTGCCAGCTTCATTCTGGCTGGAATTATTCACCCACTCCTCGCACCAGCCCAGCCCCCTGACCTGCTACAGCCCACCACGGCCCGCCACTTCCCCCCGCAATCCCAGGTTTTCACCAAGTGCTCTTCAATCCCCACGGATGCAGAGCGCACTGGGGGAGCTCCCAGCAGGCAGCCCTGAGGCAGCACCACCCGCCATTTTCCCGCCCCCCTCCACCGGCCACCACTGCTTCGGCCCCAGCCCCGTCACTCACTGCCTCCGCCTCTCCCTCCCCAGCTCCATCTCCAGCCCTTCGGAGTCGCCGCGCTCCCCCATGGCGCCACCGCCCCGCCAGGGGCCGCGGAACGGCCGCTGTGCGTCTGGCGGCCGCCTGAGGGAGCGGCGGGGCCCGCCCTGCCCCGGCTGCGCGGCGGCCGTGGTTCTGGCTCTCTTGTTGGCTTTGTAAAGGCGAAGCTTCACGAGACCGACTGCGTTAATCGCGCGGTTTAGTGCTGCATGGCGACACCTCTGTCTTTTCTGTCACCTCTGTCGCTTTCTCTGGCTGCTTCGGTGGCAGCTCTTACATTCAAGTGACTACTTAACAAGCCCATAGAATTCATAAAGCCCGGAAATTTCAGGTGGTTAGTGACCTGAAATGGTCCGCCATCTGCTCGGAAAAGCACCGCTCGATGCAAGAGACAGTGTGAAACTGGGAGAGTGCTGACTGGAGAGATGATCTCCGCCCTTTGTCAGGAAGGTGGCCTGTAATTTTGCCTTACTGGCACACTATGAAATCATCAAAGGCTCTAGTTTTTCATTTACTTCTGTTGGGAGATCAGCAAGCCTTATGTAACAGCCCTCAAGCTTGCTAGGTAAGACATATTGCTTCCCAAGTTTCAAACGAGTTACGTTTTATTGTTACTTTCATGTAGCCAAAACCAGCATTGGCATCCAAAAGTCAGCTCTGAAATGATGTGAATTTTGGCTCTAAGACTTGTGACATTGGGATGGGCCAATCTGTTTTCTTGCTGATACAGAAATGGCAGGGTCCTGATCCTCATGTTTAGCTGTACATGTCTGCTGCTTACCTTATGCCAGTTCTGGAAGCTGTCAATCTTCTCTTTGAGTCAATTCCATTTGCTAATTAACTCAGCAGAAAACCAGGAGGCGAAGAGCCAAGAAGCAGACTGATTCCTGCTGGATTAGTGATCCAGTATGATCTAATGTATGAGGGTAGAACAATGGGATAGAGAGTATGAAACCTTACCGTAAGGACAAAAAGTCATTTTAATTTGTGTGGTATGCATTAGGAGAAGTGATTTTTGACAGTTTGTTCTTAGAACTGGTACTATTATCTAATCAGTGAATTATCACTTGATTTATGAATTGAATGCAAAATTACCTGCTCTGAGCTATTTCAAGAACGTCTTCAAGAATGTAACCAGCCTACAGAATAGCTGTCAAACTAGAGGCTATATGTGGACAGCTCAGAAAGAGCCACAGAATCACAAGAAAGTCTCTGAAGATGTAACCTGGCCACCATGTACCATCTGCCCCAGGAGACGCTTCTTTGGCTTCCTCTCTAGGAAGCTTTCAGGTCCCATCCTCCTCTCAGGGATTAACACGTGCCCTAACTAGGTGAGATCTCATAAACTGGGTCACTGAGTGCATGTGAGGATGAGCCCAGACCATGCTGGGTTGGCAAAGGACAGCAAGTCTAAATATGTGCTTCACCAGATGGTTTGGGAACTGGAGTGAGATCACAGCAAAAATATCTTGTGGACCAAGATCAAGGGGGAGTGGGTCAAAACTTCAAACCATCAAGATTATTACCAGTTACTTCAAGAACAGTAGTGACCATGCAGTACATGGGAGTTTCCTCTATTTTTCCATTCCAGATAAAGAGATATGGATAGCTACAAATGTATTTTAGTTGTTTTCAGGCTTTTCTTTTCAGTCTAAAATTTTCAGAGACTATAAGAAAAGTTATAAAATTTGGTCACAAAACAATGTGGTTAAAAAAAAAAAGTTAAAGACATATCTTCAGATTATGTGAAGGCAAGAGACGGCAAGGGTTGCTTAGAAACAAGGTAGACCAATTGGTGAAGGTAAACATTTGGATTACAAAAAATTAATTTTGACAGAGAATTAAATTTAGTTATTTCAGTAGCACCAACATATTAGGGTATGATGATGTGACTGGCTGAGTAGACAAGGGGAAACAAGGGAGATTGTTGTATATTTTGACAGAGAGATACTCACTAAGAGTAATCTTCTCAATACAGGATTTGAGAGCAATACTGTAGCAGAAAAGTTTTGAATAAATGAATTTGGAAACAACAGTGCATTAGAAAATCCAGTTGCAGTGCACTCAGTAAACAGCATAGGGGAGAGTACTACATGGATTGCCATACCTCAAAAGATGGCCAAAGTAAAAACCATACTAAGCTGAGAATAGAAAACAAACCTAGGATACAAGGTTTAGGGAGCTGATACAGTGTATAAAAGGAGGGGCTGAGTTAACACAGTAAGCATGTAAAAGCTTTTCTGTATGGTAGAGAAACCGGAGAGAAGCTGCTCAGGGCCTAAGTAGAGACAGCTGAAGCTGGAGAAGTTCAAAAGCACAACCAACTCAGTAATGAGAGTGACTAAACTTTGTAATAATGGATCATGGATACATCATAATTAAAAAAAAAAAAGCTTTAATTTTTAGACAAATTTGGAAGGCTGAGTACATGTGAAGAAAACAGAGTGGTTTGAACAGCACAACAATGCCTGGCCTAATACTGATAGTATTTCAATCCTTTTCCAGCTCAGTGTGCTACAAGTTGGTCTCCTGAGGACAGTAACAGTTCACTTTTAACTGCTGGTTTTAATACAGTGAGTTGGTTTTAATAGTTTATCAGTAGAACTAAAGGGCAAGTACTATGTATGAAACCCAAATGATAGAGAGAAGGAAGATACAAACATTTCTGTTGCAAAACTGTTTCATGACAACTAATCCTTTTGGCTAGTAAAAAACCTGTATTTGCCTTAAAATAGTTACATTTGCTGGCAAGTGATAGACCATAGTAACAGAAATTGTTATAATGTGCTTCTGATGGGCCTTTTTAAATTTGAAATATTTTAAATTCTAATCGGTGAGCATATTTCTATTGTAGGCATACTCCTAGACTGTTTTTTTTAAACTACTTCAGAAGTCCTTTTTTTTTTTCCAGTCACTTCACAATAACTTCATGTCATAAGGCCAAGCACCATTTGACCAATTTTATTTTTATTTTCATAAATCAAAGTTACACTTCAAGTGGTTAGTTCCTTTGTTTCACATTTTTTTCACTCCAAGTGCACACCTACAGTACCCATCACAAAATGTGCACTTATTACAATTCTAACTTTTTTTTTTATAACTGTGATAACTTTCTGACAACCATTTATAGTTATTTTTTCCGATTACATAAAATGGAGACAAGTTGTAAATTCATGTTTCTGCAGGTCCAGCCAAGATTAGAATGTATAGCAGCTTTAAAACTCAATAATGAACCTTTAAATAAGTAGCAGTAGAAAAGCATCTCAAGAGTTCTACATTTGAAACAGGAATAAGTTACACGAGGAACAAAATGGAAAAGAAAGCCATATAAAAGTATTCTATTCCACACACATCTCCGAAGTAGAAATGCTTGTTATACACTTTGGAGATGTCCCTTGTGCAACCAGGAATTCAGTAGAATAAAGATGCTGACAGTTAGAACTACCTGCTGAAACAAATACCTAATGCCTTCAATCAGGTATTCTGAATCTTTCTGGACTGGTGAAAAGTACAGAATGCATAGAAGTTTCCAGTGATCTCAGTAGAATGTTTTTAAAGAAAAATATGTTCATTTATGCAAAAACAGACATTGTATCTATATAAAAATCTCAATTTCATAGAATCTTCAAATATTCCTTATGGACTCTCCTGGAAAATACATTTTTTCTAGAGCTGTAAATGCTAGAGCTATTAGAATAAATACTTAAAATCTTTGGTTTGCTCATATGCTGAGGGAAAAAAAAAGTCTGCCAACTAGAAATTACTATCTAGTTACCTGAGGCTCATCTTTCATTTCTTCTAAAATGAAATTTGGATAAGACTAGCTGCTTAGTAGCTGAGAAGAGAAATTCTCTACAAAGGAAAGAATGAGACAAAACACTTATTTAGGTCCATATTAAATACCAAAGTTTGCTTTAGTGAAATTAACTTAAGAATAGTTAAAAAAAAAAAAACAACAACTAGTAACCCTATTCCTATCAGAATTAGTAATCCTATTTGTTCAGTATCACCACCTTCTTTACAAATATAGTGTATTACAAAAACATTTATAATAACATTTCTGTATTAATCTCTTATTCTGTATTATGTTTTGAGAAAGTGCTTACAGATGCAAGTTGATTTAATGAAAACTCATATCCTGCATCAATAAAGGATGAGGAATTAAGGATACTTTCATTTTTCCTTCTAAGAATGCCCACTCTGTATTTTCCCATGGCAAATTAAGTAACAGTTGCTTGAAGAGCACGGTATGATTTGCATTAAATCACAGATTAGCAGTGTGGTTACTTCATATTTAGAAGTTTCGTATAAGGCTTTGAGAAATACTTCATTGTTTTCACTTTTTATCCTTTTTCTCCTTATCCAGTACTTTATATTCATCTAACACAGCATGGCCAGTTTCCTTTGCAGTTTTCTTTACAATAGATTTGATACCAATATGGTCAATGTTAAATGCTGTAACACCAACATTGATTGCAGAGCTCATAGCGTTGTCAGTAGCACTGCCAGCATCATCTCCATACCTTTTAAAAAAAGACAACAGATTTGTAAGTGTATACTTAGTATTTTTCTCTTCACCATTATTCTTCTGAAAGCAAGAATTAAATATATACAAAGAATACAAAATTAAAAAGAATTAAATACATACAAAGAATAAGCAGACAGGCAAATGTTTAAGGATTGAAATGAGAAATTACTAAATCATTTGAGTAAAGGCTGCTCTTCCAGCATATAGATTTTTCTTTAGAGACCAGTATGCTTCTGTCCTATCTAAAAAACTCCAGTTTTTCCTAGCAGCCAGATATTTCCTGAGATAGCACTGTAAGCAGACAATCCAGGCCAAAGGGAAGTATTTCTTGCAACATTACGATCTCAGCAGTTAGTGGAGTTACTTTTTCCTATGCTTTTTATGACCAGAGATTCTCAGAGGACCTCAAAATAAGGCCAAAGTGAAGTACAGAGTATCAGAGGAGCCAAAAAAAAAATCTGTCATGTTATCAGAACAGCAGCCATGGCATAATGGTGGGAGCCAACAACAAAACAATTAGAAGAATCAGCATTTTTGTTTTGTTCCCATTTTTAATTCTCTGATTATTCCTTGAATCACCACTGTCTGATTTGCAGATCCCAGAATTAATGTCACAGCAAAGGAGCACTATTTGTCAGTTTGCTTTTTTTTTTTTTTTTTTTAATTAGTTATTTTCACTTCAGGAATATCATAAGCCATTTTTCTGCAATATCACTGAAGTAAGGGTTTTTACTTTGTTGGACAACCTATAGTCTTAACAGAAATAATTACTTAAATGTTTGATAACTGATTTTTACCTTTGCCTGTTTGAATTGCATTGCTTGTACAAAAGAAAAAAAAAGCTGGGGAGATACATACATTAAAGATGTTCATACCACTGCAAATACCCATCAGACCAGTAGCCAGGTACTTTGGCAGAGCTATTACTTCTGAAATATGTTCTCCTCCAGTTCTGATTACCATACTCATATTATAAGCATCTCTTCCATCAGCAAAGGCAACGCAGATAAATTTTAGCTGAGTTTTTTGTTGACTTAAGAGAGACTACAATAATGCTCCTTTAGCTTTCCATTTCCATTAAGGGGAATTCAGTTAGTTCATCAAAGTACTCAGAATGAAATTATGTCTTTCTCTCATTAACACAAAAACCAGTACACAAGAGATATGTAGAATTTTAATGCAGTTATGTAATGGGATAGTCTAAACATAGAGAAAATCCTCAATCATCAAGTGTTTTAAGTTGTATAATAACTTGTAATTACTTTTTGTCTTTCAGTTAGTGGTTGTTGCCTGCTGATCTCCGTATTTCCTATTTTTATATATAAAAGAAAACATTAGTGTGAATTTATGTGAAAAAGCACCAATAAAATACCTCCTGACATTTCTACTGAAAACAAATATTAGGGAGAAAGCACCACTGTTAGCTTGCCATCTAGCCTATTTAAAATGCATCAGAAGAGAACCCCAATTGCCAACTGACTCACTATTATCTCCTGCTGTTTACTCTCTGCTAGTAGCCTGGATGCACTTCAGCAATCCTTTTCAATATCTCTTTTGTTATCCTTATCACTGTCACCACTCAACCAAAAAATGCTTTGCTTACTCTCCATATAAAGCTACACCTACAGCACATCTTTTTGGAGGGGTGCATTTCATACATGTTGCAGGTATTTCAGTGTCTTCCCTTATTCTCCAAAGCACCATTCAGTATTAACACTTACCAGCTTAGTTCTTTGCATCATCTTAGTAACACAGATCACACTACCCTTTTCAAACACATATTTTCTAAGTCCAGCCTACTTGGTTTCATTTTATTATTGCCATTTATGCCTTAGACTTCCTTATATACTTTTCCTTTTCTACCTCACTGCTTTAATATAACCTGCTTATAGTTGAAGTTCTTTCATTTTTTGAGGTCCAGCTAACATTATAGAAACTCAAGATCACATTTGAGAGGTTTAAAATGGCTGCTTTTTGTCTCCCATAATGACACGCTGTAGAACAACAATACAAATCTGAACATTATTTCTTAACACTGCCAGAATCTGTAGCAGTTCTAGAAGAGAATATATATATTTAACCAGAAGCGCTCATTCATCTCATATTTTTACTCACAGGAGATGCTCATTATTGTGCACTTAGCAGCTTATCATATGCTGTATAATTAGGGTATTTTAGTAGCTTTCCTTCACTTTCATCAGCTTTTTTTTGCTAGCATTCATTCACAATGACGATATGCTGTAGAAGATGTAAGCCATCAAAAAACATAACTTACTTGTGTTTCACAGTTTTTACAGTCTCAGTTGAAACACTTTTAGCAATGCACTTAGCTGCACTTTCTAAACCTTGCCACACTGTTGCAAACCCTGTAAAAATGAAGAGCTTAATTGAGTTCACAGCACTGAAAAGAATGCAATTAAAAAAAGCAGAAGGAATTTTTGTTACCTTGAACTCCACTTGCTGCTACCACCAGGGCACCATCAAGAGCAGATTTGCCATCTTTGTCTTTCTTAAGGGATTCTGGAACTAATTTGCTGCCATGCTTCTTCACATGAGGAGCCAGCTCCTTTCCAACACAGCTTGCTATTGAACATACTCCCTCAACTGACATAAGAGAATTGTATGCAGATTACTTAGAACACAATATATTTAAGAGTCTTTACTCCTAAATCAAAAGTATGCTTCACTGAATTTTGAGTGTTACTTCTATTTAAATATGCTTATTCTGAAGAGAAGCTTGAATCCATGCTTAAGTAACTGAACTGATATAGAAGCAAAGCTTGTTTTCAGATTCTGCTCAGCTCAATTTCCTAAGAATCAAATAGGACTGATCTAGAAACACTAAATAAATAGGTATTTGTCACACACTCTAATTTCAAAAAACCACTTCCACTGCTTAGTTACCCCCAACTCGTAAATGGAGAACAAAATGTCTTTCTTTCCTTTCTTATCTTCTGGAGAACACTTAAAATCATTCCAGCTCTTCAAAGTAGTTAGGTATCAATTTACTTTTAAACTTAGATGAATCACGAGACACTAAACAAAAACACTAATACAGATAAATAACAGAATGAAGTTACTGACAGCTCCTGTGATTCCTAAGCACTTGGGAACACCAAGTGATTACTATTTGGAAGTCTACATATAGTCTAACAGACACGTTTTGCAGGTGCATGTATCAACAAATGTGCATACACATTCTGTACTGATAAAATGTAAGTTAATAGTGACAATACAGCTTTTAAAATATGTGGTGATTAATGCAGGAAGAAAGAGAGAACATCCTGAACTGTTTAGAACTTTAAATATGTATATAAATACATGAAACTTTTAACCAGAGAAATGCTCTATCTAGATTATTAGTTTAGTCAAGAAAAAGATACATCAAGGTCATACAATATAAAAAATTCCTAAAGCACATCCCTCACACAGAAGATAACCAGGTACAAACAACCAATCTCTGAATTTTATCAGATCAGTCCTTCCTCAAATTTCCTGGCTAAATAAACCAGCTCTCATTTCACAAAATATATACTCTAAGGCAAAAATACAATATGCTGTGAGATGGAGCATCTTACCTAAGAACTGGCTGACTTTCACAGCTCCTCCAGTAGCCTGTTTTGCTACATGAAGCCCTTTTGCTACAGTTGGGTTGACTTCCAAAGGTTTTTCTTCTGGCTGAATGTGTTCTCGCAGTTTAGAAGCTCCTTTGTGAATAGCTTTCCCAGTAAATTCTGCTCCTTTTACAAGACCCCAGCTTACCCAAGATGCACCTTCAGGGCAAAAAAATTGTTTCTCTTAAAACACGTGGAGTTTTAGAGACTAGAATTCCTACAGCTTTTCCTCCTCTGCTTCTCCAACACCGATCTTAGAAACATTCCCAATTACATTATGCAATTATATTCTTTCCTGACTGTGCCAGCATGAATTCCTGCAATGAATTCTGTTCCTACACCACCTACATTTTTGCAGTTCATTTTATTTAAGTCTAGTACAGCCATTCTTTGTCCAAATGTCAGCTTAATACAGAAACTCAATTGTTTGTGGTGTTTTTTTTTCAGTTGGCTTTTTTTTTTCTTCCCCTCGAATATCCAGGTCCCAGCAGGGTCAGACGTGATAGAAGCGATCATCTCAGTGCTGTTAACATTCTGAAAACATACAACCTAACCTCTCTGCCCTTCTAACAGATTCATATTTACTCCAATCTTTTGCTCACTTGTGTATTCCAAAGCTTCTCAGAGGAAAAAATTGTTTATCAGCAGAAACCACAACAGATATCTCCTTTAATATAACTGCTTAAACAAGAGTAGAACTGTGGTATCACAGTGGTTTGAGTCACATGGGACAACAGCTAATTTACATAGGCAAATTAGGAGTCTAACCCATTTGCACTGAGCAAGAATGTTGACAGGGGATTCAAACTCTGTGCTGTTTTCATAAAGCACACTAACGTATCCCTCATGTTTTTAGAAATGGAGCTAGTGAACAATCATTTCTGACTACTCAGCTTCTACTAGCACACAGTTAGATGAAAATATTATTTGACTTGCACAGGTTTATATTTAATGTAACTCTCCTATTACAGTCGTACCTGACAAGATTCCACGGGCAACTTTCTCACTCCATTCTGGCAATTCTTTCTGATTTTCCCCTTCTTCAGGATGTGGTTGGATATGTACAGTCTGAGGCAAATTAATCACATCACTGGAGGCTTCTGGAGCCTAACAAGGGAAAATAAATATCTGAGAATCCACTTCCAAGATATCCATTATCAAAAAAAGCCAGTTCTGTGTATTACTCTGAATTCAATTACTTTTTGCTCACTGTACACTTAAACATTACAGTTAAAAGAAGACTTGCTTGCTAGTAAGGCATGTGGTCAACTAAACAGGCATAACCTACAGCACAAGTTAACTAGCCATAAAGGACTGATCCATTTATCATTCTTATCTCCTCAAAGAGAAGTCAACTCTCCTGTTATCCAGTACTGGAACTGCAGTCTTTGCTCAGAGAATTCAGCTGCACTAAAAGAATGCAGCTGTTGTCATTTGCACCCCATCCTCTTTCCCCTCATATCCAAAAATAAAGGACATTATTCATTCCCTGTGCTGTTGATGCTTTTTGCAGACTGGCACAGCCAAAGAACATGCCAAGCTGTGCGTGATAACTGCTCCACACTTAAAGTTGGGCAAATAGGTTCTGTGCAATTTCATGTGAAGCTCTAGAGTTTCTTGAGTAGACATTAATCATTCAAATGTAGCAATCACCACCAAGGTCTGCTTAGTGTTTCTAAAAAGTGTAACACTGCACAGTTCACAATGTATAATTGAACTTTAACTAGAGAAGACAGAAAAAAATGTAATGATTTAGGTTTCAGTTCAAATTCTATTTTTAGTATTTTTGCAATGTAAAAAAGTAAAAATAAAAGAACAGTAAACATTTCAGAGATTGAAAACTGCTTATTAGTGAGGGATAGAAAGAAAATATTTTTGTTTTGTCTGAAAGAACCTGTATGAAAATATTCATAGATGAAACCTATGAACAGAATAGAACACACAATATGGAATAGTATTTGATAGTGCATGGAATTCTTAGATTCATCGGAAGTGTTAGCAAGATGTAACACTAAGCACAAAGACGACTGTCACAGTAAAAAACCAACAAGAATACTAATGGAAAAGACTGGATTAAGTCTCAGTAAGTTGCTACCCAAAAGATTAACAAAGTATAACTGACTTGCAGGATGTCATCAATGACTGCTTGATCACAATCTGAAATCCTCATTTTCAAGAAATGCCCTTAGCAGATGACCAAAATAATTTGAGTGCGGGGCACGAAAAATAACCTTAATACATATCTACAATTAAAGAAAACCCTTAAGCCTATTAAAAACAAACAAACACAAACCAAAGTATGTTCCATGTATATTTTTTTGCTGCAGTCTGGGTCACCATGTGGAAAAAAATTAAAAGACTCTTCTATGGGCTTTGCTAACGTGTAGAAACGGTTTGTCTAAGATTCTATGCTACAGTCACATTAAACATAGGTTGCTAGTTAGATCCCTGTGACCACTATATAAAACACATAAAATAGACACCATATTAGGCTTTAAAATCATTTGCCAAAATGAAGTTATATCCTAGTGCTATATCAAAGTTATGAAAAATCCAGAAATCTGCGACTGATTTGCAAAGCAGGACAGTCTGCAGCAATTGAACCTGCTCTTATGAAGTAATATACAAACAAACAAATAAAACCACAGGACACACCGTGGGAGGATACATTGCTGTGGTCAAACAGGTCTGGAATCTCAGCAGTTATAAGGAGCACTTAAGTGATAACTTTTCTTTTGTTACTGTAAAATTTTAGAATCACTGTCCTGGAATTTACCTGGACTTTGTGGCCAGACATCTGTTTTAATTTATCTTCAAAATGCACTCTCTCTGTTGCTGGGAGCTCTGATGGTAACCCTACTCTCTCATGGGATCCTGGCACCTGTGATATCACATCAGGGAACATTCACAATTAGGACAATTAAGGGACTACACTGACATCCAATTGGATCTACTTCTACACAGGAAAGACTACAGATTTAGCCAGTAAGTCCTGCACTGAAACATCACACAGTTCTGCAGTACTTTTCCCTTTTAAGTAAAAAGCAGTGGCCTTCTGTACTTCTACAATTCCCTGCTGAACTCAACAGGATTTCTAACAGAATTCCACCCACATGACATGCTGCAGCCTGGTTCTTCATCATCACTGCATTCAAGTCTTGGTGATTCAATAAGATGGTATCTTCCACAAACAGGAATTATCTTGCTATGAACTACTAAGTGATTATTGATTACCATTCTTCCTGACATGGTGCTCAAGCACTCTTATGGTAACTCATAACTCACTTTGTTTCCAGTCACTGTATCTTATTGTATCTTTGTTAGATTATGTGGTTTTTTTTTTTTCCTATTGTCTGTTAAAATCTTACTGCAATGAGGTATCAGACAAATCTATTTTGAGATCCCATTTGAAGGCAGATTTTTGAGGTACTCAGTATTTTCACAGGTTGTCTTTGAAGCTGCTTAACGTTTTTGAACTGTAATTGCATTTGTGAATAATATTCCCTGAATGTTGTCATCCAAACTACACTTAGACTGTGTGCATGTACACCCACAGGAAAAAAAATCCCACTTTCTCCTGAGAATTTTCTTTTGGGGCCTATGTTTTTCTGTAGGAAAAATAGTGAAAATATCCAGAGTGATTTCCAATTCTTCTCCATGCTTATAATGCATTATTTTAAAAATTTCAGTACCCTTATCTCACAGAACCTACAGTTTTGTTACTTGGTACCCTTAAATCTTGGCTACTTTATTTCTCACTGGTGAGCTTGCCAATAAGACACACACTAAGTATAAACTGTCTGACATATTACCACTTCCACCTTTCATTGTTGGTTTAGAAAAGGCAGTTGGGGAATTTACCTGGAGTCGAAGATCAGACATCTGCTTTAACAGATCCTCAAAAAGCTCTCTGTCAGCTGCTGGAAGCTCTGAAGACAACACTACTCCCACATAGGATCCTGGTATCTGGGACATCATGTCAGGGAACATGTAGACTCCCGTATTGCAGCACAGAACAGGAGACTGGTTGCACATTAGAGGATACAACCAGTCACAAACCTGGAAAAGATATACACGTAAAGGAATTAAAGGACCTTTTTAAAAAGAAAAGACAGACAGAATGCTCTGACTAGCACTAGAAAGTTGATTTTCCATATAGTTTAGTAAGAAAAAAAAGCCTTAGATATCTAGTGAAAAAAAAATACAAAACCAAACCATAATCAACTCAAAAACCTTTGTGACTGTGAAGATGGCAGTCTCGATTAGTTCTGACAGAGGAGATACTGATTTCCACAGGATCATAATTCAGGCTGGTAGCTTCTTAACTGAAGCCTAGTCTTGAGGCCTAGTTGCAGAAGGAGATAAAGTGCAGTGCCAAATAAATCAGGACTCAATGTCTCTTACTTTCTACTGATCTCAGGACAGGTTTACATGATTGGATAAAGAGAATGTATGGCAATCACTGGCCTGCTAAAAATTCCTAACCAGTGGAACCAAAAACAGGAATAGTTTTTTTTTTTTTTTATTTGCCAAAGTTTCTCCTTCATTGTTGAGACAGCTCCATCAAAGAGGTCTCTCTCCATCAAGAAGATTCCAAGTTGGAAACTGGATCAGAACTACAACGTGCATTACAGAATGTGCCCACAAGAAGTAAGCACTAATATCTATCTATCTATCTATCTATATCTCCAAATAATGCATCTTTTTCATTTGTAGTTCACAGCCTGGACCTATACAAGCTCTGAAGTTCTTCATTCAGATTCTCTAATTTGACCACAATACCTTATTGCTAGTTGCGACTAATTGGGTACTACATAAATCTGTTTTATACTGAACATTTAAATGTTACAACATATGAATCAATACTTCTTCTCAGTGTGAGGAAGGGGAATTTGGTTTTATGAAATGAAAAAGAAACGTCAACCAATTCCTTTAGAACATGGAATTTATCACAAAAGTAAGCACACATGAACCTTGGGAAGACACTGAGGACGTTTTCTCAGAAATGCCATGAAATTGTTTATTTGCAGAAAATAATCTTTTCTAATGGCTATTAAATCCCTCATATCATCACAAAGACTTAGAAAAGGAAGAACATAAGAAGACTGCTGTTTAAAACTTTGATATATATATGTATTAAAGAAAATTATTTTCCTGTTACCTGAAGAAACGCAGGTGGACGATTCTGGGCCATCTCACTATCTGTATCCAAGAACTTCACAATGCGCAGATATCCAGGATATGAAGGAGCACTGACCTGCCCATCAGGAGTCACAAAGAATATCTGTACGCCTTGGGGAATCAAGATCAGCTCATCTGCATCCACTCCCAGGTTTTGAAGGGGAGGTGGCTGAGTACACTTTCTGTAGTAGTCCTCACTGACAGAAGAAAACTCCCCTGAGTCTGTGCCATAAGACACAGTAAAGTGGCCATCGGTAGCTTGAGGAGTATAGGCAGGGGGCGCTTCGTTTGGCAGACACAGAGGTTTTGCAGATGATGGGCTCATAGATGGAAGCTGCCCCTGGCTTGCAGCTGCAACGCTTTCATCTGCTGCAGGTGGCTGACTTGGTACAAACAGAACATTAGGTGGGGGGGGCCTTTCTGGCTTTTCTGTGGAAGGAATGTGTGGGTACAATTTGGGCACTCCAGCAAGGGCATCCATTGCAGCAGGGCTTGCTCCTACAGGTGGAGTGTTTTGTTCTAGAATATCAAGTCGAGTGCGCACATTCTGGAGGGTCTCCTTCATCTTCTGCTGCATTTGCCTGGCAGACTCCCACTGGGGTCCCACACATGCAGGATCCTGTGATGGAATACTAACTCCTTGGAGCAAGTGGTCAAGTCCTTGCTTGTAGTAATTTCTTGCCTCTTCCTTCTGACCCAATTCATCTGCATGTAGTCCTTTATTGATAAAAATAAAGGCTTTTGTGTACTCTTCATTAATAGCTTTAATATTTGCATCTTCTTGCATAACTGGATCCCGCAGTTGTTCCATTGCTGCACACTGGAATACGAGTTGGTAAGAGTATTTACAGATTAAGCCAAACGAAGTTTACATTACAATGAAATAGCCTCTCTAAAGGTGACCATACTGTGTGTATTACCAGAAAGAGCTATCTAGTTGCTTGGTACAAATTCTGATGTTTCAATTATCTCCTATTAAGCTTTAGAACGTATGACTCCCAGTCAGCAAAGAATTTAACTCAGTAACCATCACCTGTAATTACACCAAACATTTATTTCTTAAGAAGCATCAGAAGAACACAGAGAATCCTGACATTAAGCATACTATCTTAAAAAAAAAAAATATTAAGATCAGTACCAAACAGTGGAATAAAAATAATTCTACCCTTACTTTCAATGTTTTCCCCCCCAAAATCCCTATGACATTAAAAAACTCAGCTAACAGTTTGTCTATTTAAACAAAGGCTGAACTTGCAAACTCAGTATATTTTTATTTAAATGACTGAAGGGAAAGCACTCAGTAGATTTAAACAAATTATGATAAATCTTTTCCAACTAACATCAACACTCCAATGGAATTGGGAAGTTAAAGCTTTGCTTTACAGCATGAAAACAGGGAATTATTTCCTTCACAGCGGTTACAATGGGAGAAGGAAGACCGATGTTTTCCCTTCCTTTCTCCCCAGGTGACCAAATCCTGAATGTACAAAAGGTTGTTGGTTCTATTTTTATTTTGGAATGCACACATTAGGCTGTTTGAGAAATACACGAACAATTAAAGAGCAGGAAATAATCCAGTGGGTTCATTTGAACTTCAAAACGTGTAAATCCATTGTTTTAACTGAACTTGGCTAAATGCAGCAAATATAAGTTGTTCTTGAACTAAGATAGCATTTTCAGCACACAATGTAAAAAAAACTCCATTGAAATTTTTTGCTGATGGCACTGAAAGCCATTAACAGCTCAGTGTAGGTTATGATACTAGAATAGACTAATGAGCAACAACAAAAAAAGGATACTACTTATCAACAGTCTACTAATATTGTATTACTCAACACTTACTAACTTTTTCCTATTATTTTAAGAGAGTATATCTTCAGGGAGAAAAAACAAAACAAAACAGTTCTCTGCTATGAGCCAGGTAGAAGAATGAAGAAAAATCTAGAGATGCTTGTCAGCCACAATGACAGCAAGCTACAAAAAGCATGGCCGTGAAACAGGCAAGTAAAAAATCAGCAGTGCAAAAATAAGAATATTTCCATTACACACTGTACAAGTTAGCACAGGTGAGACTCCCCACACAGCGCCGACCCACATTTAATAAAGCAGCACCAGAGCAGAAAAAGAAAGGAAGGTTACTGAAACTTCTGGTGCACTAATTACCTCTTTCCAGGGAAATAAGTTTGGCCCATCAAGCCAATAAAACAAAGGCTAAGAAATTTGGATTAGTCTCTATAAATATACTGGATGAAACAAAGAAAGTAAGTCAGGAAGGAAGAAAAGAACTATGGAAATCCAAGCTTTCATTAAGACCCTGAAACACCAGCTCTTCTTCGTTTATGCCACTGCAGTAAAGCAAAGGAAATAAATATCTTTCTGCTTCTCCAATAAAAGCAGACTAGCTTCAAAAGTGAAGAACATTTTAGAGGCAAAGACTGAATGCTGTGCTCTACTCCCACACTCTTTATTATCAAAAAGCAGATGGCATTTGTGTGAGTGATGCATCTGCAGTCAGATGACAGAAGCGTCACGTAGTCTGTACTGCACCTGTTCCTGCATGATGTGACACAATCCTACTGCATGCAGAACACAAGCTATGAGCATTTCAGCCCAGTAGTAGCCATGTGGTTAGGAATACAAGAGAGGGCTGGAGAAGGCAGCCCTGGTAGAACAGGTCACAAGCCCCTCAAGTCACCAGCCCTGCCGCCCATTTCATATTCCACAGCAGAAAAATGAACTTAGGGCTGGAGGAGATTCTTTGGCTGACTGACCTGCTGCCAATAGGTTTGGTATCTTTGATTTAGGCTGAAGAACAATGCTGGCATAAAAAAAAATATGCAGTTAGTAACCACTAAGCATAAAGATTAGAACTCTGAGCATGCTTCTGACCAACACAACAGCAGGCAACTAGAAAGCAACCAGAAAGAGCAAACATCGTGGCAGACACAGCTTTATCCTTATATGAAAGATTATACACTGTGGTGAAGATTTATGGCCTAGGATAACCATTCTTTTGTCCCTATATCACTCATAGAAAGAACACTAAGTTCCCTCATAATAAAGAATTATGGACATTAACCAAGTATATGGAGTAATTAAAGATACACATGTCGAGTAATTTGCTAGCAAAAATACCCTAGTGGCTCTGAGACAACATCATCCTGCATCAACACTTGCATTTACTGAAAATCCATTTTTCTTTCAAGGAGGGTATAAAGATGAAAAACAGCTTAACAGTGAGGAACTGTGATCCAAAAATTATTTGAAGCTTCTAAAACAGAAAAGACTTAAAAGAGCAAGAAAAAAGGCCAGAGATTAAGCCAGTATCACAGTTTACTTCTTTATGAGCAACATTTAGCATTTTGACATTTTTAGTGCCTGTGAATTTAATCCTGTATAAAGTCCCTGCTTAGGGCAGTAACTACTTGCCTATGTGAACAAAAACTGCAGCACCATCACCTGCTTTGCCTGCTTTGCTGATTTGGTTTTGTTGGGGGCAGCTAAGGCAAAGATACTATCCAGATTTTAAATAATTTTCCTAACAATTGTTAGTGTAAAACAAGAAAAAATATCAAGTAAAATCCAAAAGTAACAGCTGCATTTCTGCTTAAGAGTAAGCAACAGTAATGTACCACTCCATACGCTCAGTGTACTGTCAACAGCACTGTTCTCACTAAAGCTCAATCTTTATTAACCCAAAATAAAAGACGTGTCAGGAAACTGAGATGTCAGCAGGACCAGTGCATACAAGGCAGCACTGCATGGCCATGTGTGAAAGAGATACAAAAACAGGCTTAGCAACTCAGAAGAGTGGGAGCACTGTTAACTCATCTCTGATTGTTTGAAACATCCCAAATTTGTGCTGCATGTACAGCAGTCAGTGCCAAACTATTCATTGGTGTGACAACGCGCTTAGAAACAGAGGAAGGAATTCACAGTTGATTTTAATACAGCATAACTAAAAGTCAGCCCAAATGAATGAATTTAATCAATGAATAAATAAGAATGAATTGAAATTGATACAAAATAGTGGTGGGTATACTGAAGTAAATAAGCTAGCTGGGTTGCTCCCTTAGAACACGAGGAAACATTCTCTGAAATCGAACATTTAAGTAGTTTCTTGATCATACACAAGGAATATCAGTCTTCAATATCTTTTTCAGTGCATGATCTTAATACAGTACCTAAGCATCCATTATATTGTAATCTATTTCTGTACACTGTTATTCCCTACATTTTAAAGGGAGAACAAATGGCCAAGTGCATATTGCTAAATACAAGAGCTCCAAAATTGAACCTTTGGCCCAGTGACTAGATGTACAAATTGGCCCAGATGCCTTCCTAGTGCTCAGTAAGACTCACAGGAACTTGTCTTTGAGAAATCTGATCCAAAAAGGAACTAAGAAAAGAGCTAACGGGGCACTGCAGATAATCACAGATCAAACCAGCACTTGACTCATTCCTCAGCCCTCTTCCCCACATTACAGATATATTCTCTGGTGCCAAGAGACTTGGCCAAGGGAGGCTAAAGGGCAGGGGGCAGTGTGGATTCCATTTGATATTGTAACATCTCAGCTGTCTGGCTGACTATACTTCCTCTAATGCAGCAAACTCCTCTTTATTTAAAAAAAAAAAAAGTTTTAAAACCCAGCAGTTTGGTTGTGGTTTTAACTGCGAAAAGGTAAACATGACGCCTAATGCTTACTAAGGGGATTAAATATCCTGACTGACAGAGGTAGAACACGCTTTCCAGCTCCCTGTATTTGAAACTTGTAGGTGGGGCTACGGGAGAACAAAACCAACCCCTTAATCCAGAGATCTTCTGATATGTCAGCTGTTTCTCCGTCAGCCACTGATTTCAAAGATGAAGGCGGTGATGGAGAACTACAATGCAGACAGAATTATTTAAGCCTTAATCTATAAAAAGCTTCAGTAACTTTTGAGAACGTAGTGATCTAACACAAATATTATAAAGGATTCAAATGAATATAGTAGGTACCAGCTGATCGACTTCACCTTCTTTTTTCCCTTCTAGCTTATTTAAATTAGTCTCATTAGAGTAGTGCTTAAATTTTTCATTAAGCGGTGGCCTACAGCTGATATTTAAGCACTTAGGGCTGGATAATATGAAAGCCAGACATGGTAATTCCTACTCTCTTATAATTACGGAGGACTTCAGAGAACTCCCACCGTCGGATATTCCAGCACGCACCTCACGCAGCGCCCACGCCCACCATCCCGCAGCCTCAGCGCCCTCCTCTCAGCACTACCGTCTCAAGCCTATTTTCTCCTCATAAACCAACTTCCTCCCCAGCGCCGTGCGTGGCCTGAGCTTCCATCGCAGGCTGTCAGGGCAGAGCTGCCAGCCCTCCAGTGCCAACCCGGCACGTCCCTGGAACGGAAAGTGAGCGCACGGCGGGGCAGCTGGCAGCCGTGCCACGCACCGCACCGCGTACAAAGGCACCGTCACTATCTCGTGTTCTCCGGGAAAGGGAAACGATTCCAACCAGACCCGCAGTTACGCAAGACTGCTATTTAACACTTTTAATTACGAGCAGGCCTGTCATCACCGACAGATTTCTCACCAGCAGATAGAAACAACCTAAGCCCGACCCGACCCTCTCAAAGCAGGAAGAACACGCGGGGCAGGGAATTCTGCTAAACAATCCCTCACCGCCGTACCGAGCCACTTACGGGACAATTGCTTCTCGGCGACACTGTAACCCGGAACGATCCGGTCTCCTCGCTCCCTTCGAGCGGCACCGGTTCCCAGCACGGCTCAGCGCGCAGCGCCGTGCGGCGCAACCACGGCACCACCGCGATCGCCACACGGCCGCCCTCCCGCCGCCCTCAGCCGAACGAGCCTCCTCGCCACAACCCGCCGAGCCTCTCCGCAAGGGCTCGGCCTCTCGGCAGCGCGTAACCGAGCCGAGTTACGCCCGGCAAGCCCCCGCCGCGGCCTGCAGGGTCAGGAGGCAGCGGCCGCTCCGCCCCCGGCTCGGGGCGGGGCCTCGCCCGGCCTGCGACCCACGTCCGCGCCCCGCCTGGGCTGACTGTCACCTGCGCGGTGAGGCGTAGTGTGCTTGCTGCATCTCCGCGACACCACACATCTCAGTGAAACTGCGGCTCTTGTTTCTGAATATAAGCCTGCAGCTCGTTATTTATGCGTCACTGACCATCGTGTTAAATAAAAGCCCTGCGCAGCTGGACTTGCACACGGAAGATTTCAGGCCTAGCTGAGCCTAGCACGGGTGCCCTCCTGGCGGGCAGCGGATCGGCAATGAGCCAGCAGTGTGGTGCCCTTGTGGCCAATTCGATCCTGAGGTGCGAGGCCTACAGGTCGAGGGAGGTGATCCTCCGCTCTGCTCTGCCCTGCCCTTGTAAAGCCACATCTGGTCCAGTTCTGTGCTCCTCAGTTCAAGAAAGACTGGGATATCCCACAGACAGCCCAGCAGAGGGCCACAAAGATGATGAAGAGCCTGGAACATCTCCTGTATGAGGAAGGCTGTGTATTCTGAGTCAGTTGAGCCTGGAGAAGAGAAAGCTGAGAGGGGATCTCATCACTGTTTATAAATATCGAAAGTACAGAAGCCAAGTGCGTGGGGCTGGGCTCTTTTCAGTGGCATGCAGCAACAGGACAAAGGACAGTGGGCAGAAATTGGAACACGAGAAGTTATATCTGAGCATGACGAAGAACTTTTTTACTTTTGGTGTGACAGAGCACTGGAACAGGCTGCCCAGAGAGGCTGTGGAGTCTCCTACTCTGGAGATATTCAAGACCCTTCTGGATGCTTTCCTGCTCAACATACTGTAAGGGAACCTGCTTTAGCAGGGAGTTGGACTCAAGAGTTCCCTTCCAACCCCTACAATTCTGTGATTCCATGTGTGCACTAGTGCAAGGTTCTCCTATGCTGGTGCTTCCAGAGGTGCTTTGAGATTGTAAGTTGTTGTCAGAAGGCTGTGGCTACTTTTAATTGGCTATGCCGCGTGTGAGTCAACCTTTGGCACACTCAGGACCACAAAACATATGAGTTCAGCAGGTGGCAGCCCATCTAGCTGGGGACCAAGACCCCAGTCCTGAATGCTGAGTTTACTTCTCAGCCTCATTTAGGTCTGAGTTGTCTCTAGAAATGCATCACATTGTAGTTTCCAGTGCAAAAATGATCCAGGAATTCTGTGAAAAAGGTAGATGTGGCACTGAAGGACATGGCTTAGTGGGCATGGTAATAATAGATCAGTGGTTGGACTTGATGATGTTAGAGGTCTTTTCAAACCTTAATGATTCCATGATTCTATTCTATGATTCCGAGTGACACTGAGATTTTTTATTCAAGCAATGCTACAAGTCAGTATAGGCTTTCTTTTTTTTTAACCATGCAAGTGTTCAGACGCTGGCAGTTTGCCCACACAGGCTATGTGTCCTCTAGCCCTGTGGTGTTGGCAGCTCAGCTAGACAAGACCCTGAGTAGCCTGGTGTAGTTTCAGTGCTGGCTGTGCTTTGAGCAGAGTGCCAGATTAGGCGACCTTCAGAGATGCCTTCAAGCCTGATCTTTTTTCTGTGATTCAGAATTTCTAAATAGAAAAAAAGTATCAAAGCAGTGGCCACAAGTGGATTTCTAGGGAAGTGTAAGAAAAATGTATAATTCTTCATCTCAAAATTTTCCTACTTCTGTTTTGTTATTTCTTTAATACATGGTTTACTCAGAAAATAGAAATAAATCAGTTGAAAGACAGCTGAAACGCAGGTCAGTCTCAATAAGTTGTAAGTGATGAGCTTGTTTTTTTTACACCTGCAAGAGCATAAGCTGAAGCAGTTTATATAGATCTCTTGAAAGGATTCCTCCTAAAGAGAAAAAATATTATTTAGCATTTATCTCAATCAGTAGAGAGAACTCAGCATTTTCACTAGTTCAGCATTTTCTAGAAACAGGCATAAATAGTCTCTTTTATAGAATCATAGAATATTTCAAGTTGGAAGAGATCCACAAGGATTATTGTGTTCAACACCTGGCTCCACATACCACTCAAAATTCAAGCCCTGTATCTGAGAGCAGTGTCCAAATCTTCTTGAAAGTCAGCAGCTCAGGGCCATACCCACTGCCATGGGCAGCCTTTCCATGCCCACCGCTCTCTGGTGCAGAACCTTTTCCTAACCCACATCTGCCCCCTCCCCAGACATAGCAGAGCAGGTGCACGTCAAGGCTACCTGGATGCATGTTCTCAGTTACCAGAAACATGCAGGCACATCCATTGTGACAAAGTCTCCATCTGTGCAGATGCCGCTCTGCTGTACCAGACTCTTACCACAAAGGTAAAGTATATCTGCAGGAAGTGGATGTGAGCACTTGCACTTCTGCTTTTAAGTCAGGATTTGCATAGATACAGGCCTGAACCTCACCTGTTGCTGTAGAAATAAGCTGCTCCTGCCTGACATGAATCTGCAAAAATTTGACAGTGTGTTTATTCTGGTGACAGCCTTCATCCTCATTTGCAAATGGTAGGCTGATTTGTGGCAAGCTGTATCTTCAGGGATTTTAAACAAAACAGCCACAGTGTGCTTGCTGTGAATTTTTGTAATGCACTTTCACAAAAATCAGTTTCCCCAAATCTCACTTTTTGTGCTTTAATAATACATAAATGTTTCATGTGAGCTAGGCAACATATATGCTTATGTGTCTATGCATATGAGTGTGTAATTATGTCCAAGTTATTTAAAACCTCATTCAAACAGTAAAGCCACTGTGGGATGCCAAAACAACCTGTGAAAGTTAGCAAATGTGAGGGTTGTGAGAATGTGAATAGAATATACAAGGATTCTCCAAAACCACTTGCTGGTTTACAAATCAACTTCATTGTCTTACACCAAGTGCTGGTATGACAGAGACCTGGTTAAACATTGGATGGGAACCATGCTGTGCAGAGTGCTTATAGTCAGCAGCCCCCAAAACACTGATGGAAGCACACTAAAGCTGTATAATCATTGTATGGCTTATGATAGTAAAAAAAAAAAAAAAAAAAAAGTGGTAGAAAAGTAGAAAATCTTACTTATGCTTTTTTTCTGCCTTCAAACCCAAAGTCATTAGTAGATGATTTGTCCTCCAGCAAAACGAAGAAATGGCAATAACAACTGTCAGCCAAAGGTAATGTTGCAGCCTTTAAAATGATACAGATACTGACCTCAGATTGAACCAGCATTTGTTAAGGTGCAAGAACCATCCTCAGTGTTAATGTACAGTGTTGATAGGCTTGAACTACAAGCAGAGGTAATACACATTGCAACCCAGACAGCAGATGCACATGAAACATCTGGAAAGGGCAGCTGGCTACCAAGGAGAACTCATCTGAAACTCCACACGGCCCAGAGGGCACTGGATTAACCCGGCCGTTATCAGTATGGCCCAGGAAGGGAAGAGGCCCAACCATTTTGGAAAAAAAGGCCATTTGCCAGCCATCTCAAGCGTGAATTTTCATTGCCCTTCCCCGTGAGCAATTGTGCAATTATGAAATGTTATCTGCCTAAATCTGCAGTATTCTTGAATGAGGATACCCACAGAATAAGCACAGAAAACTTACTTCATGGTGGGTGACCCCAGATTTGATGTTTCCTGCCATCAGAGATGCTGCAAGCATGGTCCTCAAGTCAAGCCTAAGCTTGGAGAGCTGTCAGAGTACCCTTGGAGGCTGTGCTGCAGCAGAGTCTGCTGCAATGGAGACCCTGGTATATTAGAACTAGGCAGATAGAGGACGGACTAGATTCAGTTTGACTGATAGTTCAGTTTGTTAGTTCAGCAGTACAAAAATAAGTTGGCAACAATGGTCAGAAAAGAATACTTACGAGGAAAATATCTGGCTCTCTAAAGACTATCAGAAACAAAGCTTTTCTCTTGAATAGCATATAGCTAAACTTGAGCCTGCATTGGCAGATTACAGCATGGTACTCTGGTTACTTACATGTTGCTGACAATATTGATATGCTGCTTGTTCAGAGGAAAAATAAATTCAAATGCTAATGTATTATTCTATCATGCCCCTGTGTAGCACTTGGAATAGCTTTGTGAGATAGCAGCTCTATGTTTTCCAGAATCAGAAGAATGATGTGACATACTGTCAGACTGCAGAAAGTAGCTGAAATGCATTTCCTTTTTTTTTTCCCACACCAAAGGTGCAAAATATGCTGCTGATATGGAATAAAATAAAATAAGAAGGAAATTTACTTTACACTTCACAAGTCTGGGAGTGAAATTTTATGCAAAGATTAAGTAAGTCAGAATTATGCAATGTCTTCAGTTGTTTGATTGTTTGATTTTAGAGTGAGCGGCCACACAGAAAATTAAAAATGCAGAATTAGGAAGCAGCATATCTCACATTGTACCCATAATAAAACATGTTGTTATTGCTCTTGATATTTAGGAGAAACAGATGTCCACATGCTGTTTTCACATCGCCATAAATTAATTTTTCTGGCAACGTGAAAGATAACTCCTTGTTTGTTCTTCAAGCTTTTTGTAGCTCACACCACCATCAAGCAGTGATGTGTAAAACTGAAAAATAAGTATAGCTCTAGTGATAGGAACCGTTGCTTTTGCTGTTGCTTCTTAATGGCTGAGTGGTTCAGCATCTGTGATAAATCGACTTAGTCATTTTATGGTATGTAGTCCCTTTATCTTTTAACAGGAAGCTGTAACTTTCAGTCAGCTGTGTGTGTGTGTGTCTGTATGTGTACAAAAGCACGACACTTCAAAGTATACTTTTCCAAAAATATTGGCAGAATTAGGGCCTTGTGATATACTACATGTCAGAACAACTGTCATCAGGATTTTGTTACAGAAGACATGGGGGAACATCTGCTTTCCTAATGATTTCAGTGAAGCAGTCTGGAGCCCTGCACGTGGCAGTTCTGTCTGTGCCTCGTGTTGTCTTAACCCTTCATAGTTTGAAAATGAGGCAAATCTTCTGTTGCTTGAATTAAGGATCTGAGGGCTGTTATTCCATAAGTTGCAACATGTATGTTTTTGCATTTTCCTTTGATGAATCTGGTGTTGATCAGTTTTCAGACCAGACAATTCTATGAAGTAGTCCTGTGCAGGGGTATATGTCATTTTATGTTTTAAGTTTGGTAAGGATGTAGGAAACACTATGAGATATTTATATAGATTTCCTGGCTTTTATATTTAAGATTTGTCTGTCTTTGGGTAGATTTTGCTTCTAGTTGGAGTCCCACTGTGTGCGTGCTAGTTTATGTGGGCTTTTTCTTCCTCAGGTGGGAAGTGGATAGCTTTGCTCATACTTACCTCCATACTAAGAAGTGAGATTGATAGTTTAACTAGGTGACATATGCCATGTTATGAAACCAGCTTTCCTCACCCTAAGGAGGAAAGTTGAAGGAATCACAAGACTCAGTTTGCTTTGAAATACATACGAACTCCTCAAATCAATGTGCAGGAGCTTAGCCAGAAAGAATCTAGATATCCATTGAGTAATCTCAAACAACAATCCAGTGTTGCACTACTTTGTGTATTCTGGTCTATATGGCATGTAGAAGTGTGCTGTGCAAATCAACTCTGCTAGTTTCAAGTCTTTATGCTCAGCCATCCATGGCCCACTCTCTCTCTGGGCAGGTCCTGAGCATGTCTCTCCAACTTTCGATTACCCAAAGAGGTATTGAATAAGGTGCTTGCTGGGTTTAAATCTTGAGTATACAGTGATATGCATTCAAAAGTGTCATTCTCCATTTGGTCAAAGGCAGAATTCAAACAGGGCAGTTTGAAAGATGAGTGCTCAATTGACACTCTATATAAAAAGTGTCCAAACTTTCACAGAATAACAATAAAAATATTTGTTGGATAAAGTGTTTTGTAGAAATCCTGATCCTTTGTAGATTAATCTCAGGCTGGAAAGAAGATATGAAATCCAGTTTACTAATGTGAAGGTTTTAAAATATATACATTAGTTGCCCCATTCAACTACAGTCATGTATATGCCTTTGAAAAATAATATCTCATATTTGTAAAATAAGTCATTCATAAGGGATAGATTTGGACTAAATATTAGGAAGAAATTCTTTACTGTGAGGGTGGTGAGACACTGGAACAGGTTGCCCAAGGAGGTTGTGGATGCCCCATCCCTGGAAGCATTTAAGGCCAGGCTGGATGGGACTGTGAACAACCTGGTCTAGAGGGAGGTGTCACTGCCTATAGCAGGGGGTTGGAACTAGATGATCTCAAATGACCCTTCCAACCCAAACCATTCTATGATTCTACAATTCTATGAATAGCTTGTTCACTTTCTGGTGCAGCAATTTGAAGCTTTGACTTGTTCACAGAATCATAGAATGGCCTGAATTGAAAAGGACCACAATGATCATCTAGTTTCAATCCCCCTGCTATGTGCAGGGTCGCCAACCAGCAGACCAGGCTGCCCAGGGCCACATCCAGCCTGGCCTTGAATGCCTCCAGGGATGGGGCATCCACAGCCTCCTTGGGCAACCTGTTCCAGTGCGTCACCACCCTCTGGGTGAAAAACTTCCTCCTCATATCTAACTTAAACCTCCTGTCTCAGTTTAAGACCATTCCCCCTTGTTCTTCTTTTCAGTTTGCTGTCAAAATAGAATTTTATAATTTTGTATTGCTACTCTAACAATGAATGGTGCCTGTACCTTTTTCAATTAACAGAACTGCAACTGGATTTTTTTATCCCTATTCCAAACCGTTACAAACCAAAACAGAAGAACTACGTTTAACAGGCCGGACTGAGGATATACTATTATTGAATCGCTAGATGGCAGTATTCACATTGCTTTGAGAAAAGCAATCTGTCAAAGATGCTTAGAAAAACCTATCTGCTCTGTAAGAAATAAATGACGTAGTCCTGTTTTGAAACGTGCTGCATAAGAATGCCTGAACACCTGATAGATATGAAAGTCTGACCACCAGGTTTAGGTGTCCAAATCAATGGTACTTAATTTGGCTGTAGTGATAATGATTATGAAATGTATTACTTCACTCTTTTTTTTTATCTGATAATATGTGTACATTTTTCAAGACAGGTTGATATTATATATGATTCTTTTAATCTGAGAATTTTGTAAAGAAGACATTTCAATAAATCAAAATAAAGTAAAAGCATCCTTTTATATATATATATTCAATTTCCTTTAAATTTGAGGCTATGTTTATGAAAAAAAAAATATCTTTGCTGTTTATTCATCAGGCCTTGGCTCTTATACTGAATTATTGTCTTTTTGTCTTTTTTATATTTAAGATTTGTACACTTTTCTTTTCAGTAGAAAACCTTCCAAACCTCGTTCATTTGATTAAAAAGGCAATTGAATGTAAATGTACAAATGTAATTGAATGTAAAATGCACATGCTATTGAACTTCTCTATGATGATAGGCTGATCTGTAAACATAGTGAATAGGGAAAAAGATTCAGCTTCAGATCACAAGGAGTTTCTTCAAACTGTGCTAGAGGGAAATGTACATTAATGTACATGATGGATCATGAAATGCAACAATGAGCTTATTTTAGTGATACAGATATTTTATTCCTTTCAGAAATGTAAAAAAGATTTCTTCAACAACGTACTTATGAACAGTCACAAAGTCCTTCACAAGGACACCTTTCAGGACATTATCACATTTTTCTCCCTCCTCTGCAGATGTTTATTTGGCCAGTCCAGGCCACTGAGCACAGTGACCCGAGCTTTCCTGTGCTAATGTCAGCCCACGTGCAGGTGAGCTTGGGAAGGTCAGGGACAGGGAAGTTCTTCCCTTTGGCTCACTGAGGCTTGCAGTGCAAGCTTTTTGCTGTAGGCTGGCTCCTTGTGGTCCTGTCAGCTTTTTGTGGCATGTCCAGTAACCCAAAGGCTCGTTTACAAATAAGCCTGCTACAAATTGCAGTTATGGCAGCTTTGGATGCCTAATGTTTTATAAAAGAAAGGGTTTGCCTGGACTCAGCTGAAGATCAGAACTGCAAGAAGCTGTAAGGCAAAAAAGCATGGAGAAGTGAGACGAGGAGGTATGGGTACGAGTAAGAAGGATACAAAGCAGGTTTGGGCTGTGAATTTTATGCAGCATATACAGTAATTGTTTTGTATATTAGTAAATCCCACCTCAGTCAGATTTTTAATTTTTTTTATATTTAATTTTTGTATATGTACCCATTGTACAAAAGATGGTGTAAGAAGTGATGCAGGGCTGTGTATTCATCTAACAGGGGTAAGGAAGGGCAGGTCAACAGTTGTGCTGCTTTCTCCAGTTGACTTTCCCCTACTGACTTTCTATTCCAGCTGACAACCCGTTACAAGTGATGTCCCCCTGGGGTTGGTACTGGGGCCTGTCTTGTTTAATATCTTTATTGATGACTTAGATGAAGGGATTGAGTGTACCCTCAGTAAGTTTGCAGATGACACCAAGTTGGGAGGTGGTGTTGATCTGCTTGAGGATAGCGAGGCCCTTCAGAGGGATCTAGATAAGTTGGATCGCTGGGCTGAGGTGAATGGGATGAGGTTCAACAAGGCCAAGTGCCAGGTCCTGCACTTTGGTTACAACAACCCCATACAGCGCTATAGACTTGGGAATGAGTGTCTGGATGACTGTGAAGAGGAAAGGGACCTGAGGGTGTTGGCTGATGCTTGGCTGAAGGAGAGCCAAGTGTGCCCAGATGGCCAAGAGGGCCAGTAGCATCCTTGCCTGCATAGAAATAGTGTGGCCAGCAGAAGCAGGGAGGTGATCATCCCCCTGTACTCAGCACTGGTGAGGCTGCACCTCGAGTACTGTGTTCAGTTTTGGGCCCCTCATTACGAGAAAGACATTGAGGCCCTGGAGCATGTCCAGAGAAGGGCAATGAAACTGGTGAGGGGTCTGGAGCACAAGTCTTATGAGGAGCAGCTTAGGGAGCTAAGATTGTTTAGTCTGCAGAAGAGGAGGCTCAGGGGAGACCTCATTGCACTCTACAACTTCCTGAAGGGAGGCTGTGGTTATTAGGGATTTGGCCTCTTCTCCCAGGCAACAAACAGGACCCGGGGAAATGGCCACAAGTTGTACCAGAGGAGGTTTAGGTTAGACTTAAGGAAGAACTTTTTCTCTCAGAAGTGGTCAGGCACTGGAATGGCTGCCCAGGGAGGTGGTGGAGTCGCCGTCCCTGGCAGTGTTCAAGAGGCGTCTGGATGAGGAGCTACGAGATATGGTTTAGTGCTTGTGGTAGCAGTGGTAATGGGAGGGCAGTTGGACTAGATGATCTTGCAGGTCATTTCCAACCTTGTGATTCTATGATTCTACGGTGTGAATCAGGAACTGGTTGCAGATATTATATGGGATCTTTCCATATTGAGACCATCACTTTGGAAAAAGTGGAGTTTTTTTTTTTTTTTTTTTTTTTTTTGGTGGAGTGGTTGTGTGATTTATGTGGTGTGGAGAAAGGTAGTGGTTTTGGTTGTAAATATGATGAGCTATGGCAGGAACTCAGTAGCTCATATGAAGGTGATGTGCTGTTTATGTTGCTGAATCTATGCACATGGAGTTGTGCTGGACTGATGCCTCTCTGTCATGAGAGAAACAGTCATCTGTGCTATGTGGCTTTATGGGATATTTACTGTTGGATGTAAGATGCTGTCTAAATGACCAGTGACATCTCTAGATCATTTAAGTCATTTGAGGGAGCATCTTGGAAGCTGAGTATTCTAGAGTACTCTGAGTACTTTTCTGTTCCCTCAGAAGATACTCCAGGAGCTGGCTTTAATGCATTCTTGAGTTATTTAGTCTTGAGAGTGTTGACTGGTGCATGGACAGATTTACAAATTCTTTACCTAGTCTTGTAGGTGGTTGCTCACATCAACATTTTGACTGATTTCACTGCTAACTGCTTAGAAGTTGTGTGTATGTAACATTATATTCATTATATTCACTTACTAGTGAGATGGTATTTCCTAAAATCAACCTGTCTGTGACCTTTGTGTGCTAAGGGTTGTGTAGACAGAGAGAACAAAGATGAAAGCTCACTCAGTGGAAAGACTTGCCTTCTGTGTGGAGACTAAAGGCAGCAGGGAATACAATGAGTAGTCCTAGAAAACTACAGAACTGTTCAGAGCCACATTCAAACCTGTAGATATGTTGCCTTTTCTGTGGCATCAGCATTAAAGCAGGACTGAGTTTAGCACTGCTATCATAGTTCAATTATTTATGAATTTCAGTTTGAAACTGAAATGTCCTTGGAGGCACCATTGATAAAACCTTTTCTGCTGCTCTTTGTACTTTCTTATCTTCAGTGCGTAGACTAAACTGCAGAAAGCAAAGCAGGCTAACTATGTGGTATGCAGAGATGTCAGCTTGAAATCAAATAATACTGCACTGAAAATCAGGTGATGCTCAGGGCTGTCTACACTGCACACAATAGCATATAGAGATATTTATACTTATATTCAGGTTTTTTTGGGTACCAGACCTAGTTCAGTTTGCTTCTTAAAACAGTAAGTTACCCAAGTGGAGCTCTGTGATGCTGGTATGCTGGATGCCTTCTTTAAACATATTTTTAGAATTTCTGCATAACACTGAAGTTTATAGTGGAGGTATACAAGAGGAGATGTTAAAGATCAGGTTGGATGGGACCCTGGGCAACTTGGTGTAGTACCAGATCAGGAAGTTGGTGGCCCTGCCTGTTGCAAGAAGTCTGGAACTTGATTATCCTTAGGATCCCTTCCAATCCAAGCCATTCTGTGATTCTATGAGTCTGTGATATTATGGACATATCTATTTAAAATGATAATGTTGAGTTCTAAAGAAGAATTTTATAAACACAAATGCAGCATTAAATTTATTTTCAATAATTCTACTCTTACAGCCCAATTCTGACTGCATTGCTTGCTAATCAGTAGACTAAGAGCTTCTGAATTTTCTTTATTTCTCTAAGTTGTAAGTTTTCTATAATTGTCTACTACAGGCCACCTGATCAGGGGAAGCCTGTTGATGAGTCAGCATAGATTTTTATCTCTCAATATCTCAATAGTTCTCAATATGTGCTGTTCGGGAATTAATCTTGTTTGAAATCTGTACTTGTAGGACAAAAATACTCTTTAACTTTCCTGCTTGCAAGTCATGTGAACTAATACTTACTTCACTCTTTGAAAGCTCAGGAAGATGTGCTGTCTGCATACTAGTGGAGTACAGAGTGGCTGTAACCTAATAGACAAACCATCCTTGTTTTAAAATCTACCAACAAAGCAACCAGTGAAGAGCTATTCCTTTGATCTGATAGGTTCTTAGCACTACTCAAGCAGTGTATGCTAGGTTACCATCACAGTCACATCTGTACATCTGATGGGTTCATCAGCTGCAGCACTGAAGTGAGAATGAAAGGGGTGGGGAGTGCAGGAATTTCTTAAAACAACTTGCTGGCCAACACACTAACAATCTCATATGCACTCTCTAAGCTATTTCTGTTGTGTGTAGAGATTCCTTTCTTTGTACACTTACACAGGCAATGTGGCTGGGACAACATTCTTTACTGAGACTTAAGGGTCTGCAAAACTAAGATGTAATGAGAAAGGTATGCTTCTGTGCAAAATGAGGGACAAGCATTTGTAAAGTGTGGTTTATATCATCCAGGAAAATGACATCTCCACACAAGGTCAGCTGTAGCAGTGAAAGCTGAATTAGCTTTCCTCACAATATGCCATGTTCCATCTCGGAGTGTTCAAATGATTACTTAATAAAACATATACTTGAAGACATTAATTCTCTCCAACTTGTTTTTACATGTAAAACATTTTTAGTTCAATACATATTCAATACATATTTACTGAAGTGGAACTTGTTTATGTCTACTGCATACATTTTAAGAACATTTTCAAAAGCCAACAGAGTAAAAATACAGATGTTCAAGAGCAGAGTGTCATTCCCTAGGTTTCAAGGATGGGTAGGTAACTAGTTTATGCAGTTTTCTTGTTTTATCTGCAGCATTTTAAAATGAAATTGTATCTGTAGATATTTTTAACTGCCAGGAGAGAGAACAGTGACTGTAAAAAATGATTTTGGACTGAAATTAACATTCCAAATTAAACCTAAATTTGAGTTATGTCCTATTGAACTGAATTCTGTATTAACTGGATTGTGTATATCCAAGGTGAGACAACCTCTAGTTCTTTGCTTAGTCTAATTTGAAACAGATAGAATAAGTGAACATACATCACCTCCCACCATCTCTCTTGATTTCTTGTATCAGAACCTTCAACCTCAGCTTTTTTTCTTTTGGAAGAAAAGAATTCTTCAGTATCATCAACATTTGCCCTATCTTTAATATTCCCTTCTGGATAGAACTATGGTCAAAAGCATTTGGAAAGAGTTAATATTCTTATATGACCTTCCCCTCTTCCATGTTGTTTTAGGCCTGGTGCACCAAATCCTCCAGTCCCATCCTGTCTCCAAAATCACCATGGATTTTCAAGTTTTTCCTCTGATTCACATAAGTACCATTTAATTCAAACTAAACCATCCTTCTGCAAACAGCCATTTTACACCACTTTATAACTCAGGTAGTGACAATGTTCATTTCGGGATGGGGTGTGAAAGCTCTGCTCCTGCAGTATAACTTGGAAGCTGTTAAAACACTACTCTTGCATTAAATAAGGGCCAACTGCTTTTTCATCAGTAATAACAAATGATACTCTTAACAAAATAATAAGTAAACATCCACAAAATAAGGAAGTGGTGATGTCCACCTGATGACTGATGATTTTTGTCTGTCTCATTCAAGTTCACAGATCCAGTTTCTCCATGGCTTACATTTTTCTGGCTGAATTAAGTCTGCCACCACTCTGCTTGAGTTGATAAGCTTTTGAATAAGTAGCTTCTGACCCTGAGTGATTTGTGTCATGCTGTGTTTGTCATCACTCCCTTAAATTTTTTTTAATGTTCAAGGCATGGCATGCCAGAGCAGAGACAATAATCACATATTTAAAACATGTACATAAACAAACCAGATCAAAATGCACTAAAACAGCTGTTAGTCACTTTTTATTCATTGACTGATGTTTCTTGGTTAGACTTAGGGAAGGCCTATCAAATGCTGCCTGTGACTGCTGTATGCAGTACAGAAAGTACTTCAAAGAGAAAAGTTCCCCTTGGTTAACCAATTATTTTGCAAAATGCCTTTGCCTTACTGGTTTGCCCCTGGAACACTTGATGTGCAAGGTCACAACCCTCCGAAGCTGGGAGCCTCATGGAAGAAGAGCAAATAACATGGAAAGAGAATTCAGGCCTCAAAAAATTGGCCTCAAAATTTAATCTGATATGAAGGGCAACTGAATGGCACAACACCGAGCTCCTCATAAGTGTTTTGAGCGTGGGAGTAAGATTTGCAGACACAGAATTAGAACCTAGTAGATATGAGCCAGATTTGTGTCATGGCCCTGAGCGCATATAGAGGCTCTGCAACTTCTTCCCCTGCATCCTCTCCATGGCTCTGTCTGTAGTTGCTCAAGGCCAACTCTGGCATGATGGAGCTGTAACCTTGAGTCCAGCTGCTTGGAAAGAGCTGTGTGAGAAAGATCCTTGAGGAATCTTGCTGGGTGCCTCCTCCTCAGTGGCTGCATGTGGGCCCTGTCTGAGCTGCACTGTAGGGATGTACCTGTGTCCTGCACCCAGATTTGTGCTGTGTTGGCCCTGGCTCTGCTCCATTCACTTGCCTTCCTGGCTTGACACTGGACCTACACTGTTGCCACAGACCTTTCTGGTGATCAAGGCCTTTGGCTGCTCATGGTTAGCATTCCTGGATCTGCTTTGATTCTCTTTGGTATAATGGGATATGGCCCTAGTTCATGGATCTCTACCCTTCCTGCCTCATTGCCAGCCTTCTCTTGGGGTTCACTTTTCCTCACAGAACTGCTCATCCCTTCCAGCACACCACTTTCACCAGAACAGTGGGCCCAGTCAATGCAGTACATGTACACGTTAACAGCTTAAAGGGATGCATCTTGGCAGTAACGACACAAGTTTTGGTGATTTTGCTGAAATCACTTGCTGAAAGTTATAGAGCTTTTGGTAATATTGGAAACAAGATATGTGCTCCTAATCCTTGATGCTAAGCTCAGTATGGCCTTTATCTAATATTTACATTGACCAGTAAGCAGCTTTCAGTAGGACACTTCTTTTGAAGAGGCACTGAAAGGGTGAACATTAATCATTTGCTTAAACTAGTGTATAGGACACTTGATTGTAGGTAAATGAATGGCAAAGAATACTTGATACGTCTCCAGATAACACCCAAATAAGAACTCATACTATCAGGAAATTCTGTACTAGAAGTCTATTGTTACCTTTATTGTAAATTATCACAGATTCACAGTATTGCTGAGGTTGGAAGGGACCGCTGGGGAATGTCTAATGCAAGACCCCTGCTAAGAGCAGGGCCAGCTAGAGCTGTTGCTCAGGACCACGTTCAGTCTGCTTATGAATATCTCCAAGGATGGAGACTGCACAACCCATTCGGGTGTCCTGCTCCAGTGTTTAGTTACCCTAGCAACAACAAAAACAAGCTTTATTTTCATGCTTAAAAAGAGCTTCTTGTATTCAGTTTGTGGCTGCATTGATGCATAGGTTTATCCTTATCCAGATGCAGGACTTTGGATTTCCTTTTCCTGAGGTAAAGGAGATTCTTGTTGTCCCATTTATTCAGCCTATCAAAGTCCCTCATCTTCTTCCTGATGCTGATATATCTGCATAAGCTCCTCTTGTTGCCTTGGATGTCCCTCACCAAATACAATTCCATGTGGTCATTCACTTTTCTAATCCAATACCTGCACGTAAAAAAAAAAAAAAAAAAAAAAAAAAAGCACAAAACTCTTTATCTAAAATGCTTCTCAGGGAGAGTTTGGACATATGGCCAAGTGAATGAATTATTTTGCACTTCATTGTCAGTATTTTCCACCTGCACTGAGAGGACAATTTACAGAAGTTACCTTAACTGAATCAGACACTTTTATTCTGATTAAGAACCACAAAATTTAGCAACAGTGCCTATGCAACAGTGCCTAGGGCTATGCACAGTGTAGCTGCTTCAAGGACATTCAATACAAATAAACTGCTATAAGGCAGCAGGTAAGGCAAGTAGTGTATTTCTCTATGCAAACAGGGAGAATGTTCCTTTCTAAGACCATTCATGCCACCTATAACCTTCCAGATTCTGCTCACTTATTAGCCAGCACTGATTACCCTGCCCTGTATAACTACAACTGATGTCAAGACACACTGATGATCCTAGACTTTATTCTATATAGAACAGACTTCATTCTATATTCTATATTAAATACAATTCATATGCCTAGGTGGCCAAGAAGGCCAAGGGCATCCTGGCCAGTATCAGAATTAGTGTTGCCAACAGGAGCAGGGAAGTGATCATCCCTCTGTACTCAGCACTGGTGAGGCTGCACCGTGAATACTGAGTTCAGTTTTGGGCCCCTCACTACAAGAAAGTCATCAAGGAGCGTGTCCAGAGAAGGGCAATGAAGCTGGTGAGGATTCTGGAGCACAAGTCTTATGAGGAACAGCTGAGAGAGCTGCAGTCTGGAGAAGTAGAGGCTCAGGGGAGACCTTACTGCTCTCTACCTGAAGGGTGGCTGTGGAGAGGTAGGAGTCATCCTCTTCTTCCATGTAACTAGCAATTGGACTAGAGGGAATGGCCTCAAGTTGCACCAGGGATGATTCAGGTTGGACATTAGGAAAAATTTCTTCTCCAAAAGAATGGTCAGGCACTGGAATGGGCTGCCCAGGGAGGAACTGAGTCCCTGGAGGTGCTCAAGAAATATTTAGATGTTGTGCTGAGGGACATGGTTTAGTGGGGAAATGTTGATGGTAAGTGGATGGTTGGATTGGATAATCTTGGAGGAATTGGTGAATCTTATGATTCTATGAAATAGTGGTGTATTAAGGCATGACTTAACGGTGACAAACGTAGAGACCTGAACCAAACCTTCAGAGGCTGACAGCCAAAGGGAAGAAGGTAATACAAATGAGTTGGTAGGCTGACTACACACTTAGAAAGAAAGGAACTATCAGAAAATATATGGCTGGAGTGGTACAATACAGGTATGCTAAACTAAAATCTTCTAACAGTTCTCTGATAGCCAGAATGTTGCACTATCTGGGCAAGGCAACAGCAATTCTGTGCTAATGTAATGCCTCTGGAGGGGAGAAAAGCCCTTTTCAGTCTAGTGCCTACATGCTCTTTCCAGCTGTAAAGGAGGGAAACTTTCCAAGCTCAGTGGGATAATGGAAAGGATCATATAATTAAGAAGGCTAGGCCGAAAAGCATTCGTGTCCATCTTAGTCAATCTAAAGTTAGCACCTTGGGCAACCAATTAGTATAATTAAATCAGTTTGTCAATTATGCTGGAAATACATGCATCAAAGCAAAGATGATTCAAAAGTTTCTCAGACTAATTTTGTCATTATTTCAGAAAAATCTAGCTAATTATGATACATACTGTTTAAATATTAACTCATAAGCAATGGTTTCATTTTGTGCAAATATTCTTGTAGCATCTTGCTTACAAAATAGTGTCATAGTGAATAAAATATTTTAGTAATATTACTGATTACATTTCATAGAATCAGTTAGATATTCCCACTGCTTTCCCAATTCTTTTGTTGCTCTTACATCAGTTGCCACGTGTTTGTGAAGTGAAAAGAATGGTGAATTGCCTAGTGCCACCAGCTGCTGTCCAGTGAAAAAATTACTCATAGAATCATAGAATTGTTTGAGTTGGAAGGGACACTTAAAGGCCATCTAGTCCAACACCCTGCAATGAACAGGGACACCTGCATCTATGTCAGGTGCTCAGAGCCCTGTACAGCCTGTGTCTCCAAGGACAGTGCATCCACCATATCTCTGGGCAACCTGTTCCTATGCTTCACTACCCTTATTGTCAAAAACTTTTTCCTCCTATTCAGTCTGAATCTCCCCTTGTCAGTCCATATCTCCCCTCATCTCATACTATCGCTTTCTGAGGAACAGCAATAGCAGCTGGAGTTGGTGAGGGCCAGAAGCTCCTAAGCTGGACATAGAAAAGGACACATGCCCATAAACTTATCTGCATTTTGTCGTCTGATTTCTGTACAACTCAGGAGGTGCCTTACTGTGAAACAGGTACAGTAGCCAAGCTTGCTGTGGAGCACTGCAAAACCAAAGTGATTGCAATCTCTAGATAAAAGGGGGTGTGCAAAGCCACCAGGCTGTAGCCTCACATTAACTCCTCCAAAGCAGGTCTTGAGTGAGGGACACAAAAGGAAAGAGAATGAGGATCCCCAGTCTTTCAGGAACCTGACGAGTGAGGATGTCCTCAGCCTCGCAGAAGCTTTAGACATTTCTCACAAGTAGTTTAGTTTTTTTTCAATTTTTTTTTTTTTTTTTTTTTTTTTTTGGTAGATGTGCTGGTTCTTCTTCTAATTCCTTCAGAGTTGGAACTACCACAGGAGAATGCCCCCAATGTGACACGCTTGCAAGGTGGTTGCAAAGTGCACTAGCATGTACTGTATTAAAAAAAATAAAAATACTCAAATTTCTTCACTTTCAAGGGAGATTCTGGCTTCTGTCAAATCCTTCATCTAGTCTATCTCTGTAGAATAAATATTGCCCAAGGAACCAGTTGTGGCTTTGGCTCTGTTGCTTTCAGTGTGCTTATGCTAGCAGTGAGGTTGACCTGGCACAGTGGCCTTTCAAAGCATGTATTTTGCTGCCACTTTAGAACAACAACATTTCCAAAACTATCCAGTGTCCTCATGGCCAAGAGCTTAGGATGGAATAGATGTCTGTAGGTTTGCCTGTTGCTGTACTGGGACTGCACCTGAGGAGCTGTCTGCAGCCAGCCTCACTTCTCCCTGGCTCCCCTGGGTACAGCTGGCATGGAAAAAGTGAGCAGGGCTTGGAGAGACTACAGGCATGGTGGGGAAGTTTTGTGTCCTTGATTTTTTCCTGTAGGATTGCTAGGGGCTTTGCCTCAGAAATGGAAGAGTTTCTGCAATTCCTTTGTATAGTGCCTGCAATTAACTAAAAACCTCTGGGAGAGAAGCTCTACTGAATGAAATGTTCTGTAGAAATATTTTATTATCATTGTCAAAAGTGATTTTGAAACCCTGCTTATTTGTGTTTTGTTTTTCCTACTTTGGTTCCTTTAGAAAAAAGGCATAATACTACAGAAAGGCAAAATAATACTGAATAATGTGACACGATACCATCTTTTTCCATTGCTTTAGTTTCTGGATGTGTATTATCTTTCTCAGCAGTCATCATTGCACTAAGCAGATATAAGCTCTTATTAGGAGACTGCATAACAGCTTAAATTGCACATTGCAATCACCTTGAATTTGCTTGTCTGCCCTTCAAGCAAATTCTAAGCCAGAAAATCATTAATAATACCTCACTACTCCTGATACAGTTCTTTTTATAAACAATTCAAGTGTTAATAAATTAAATTCATTCAAAGAAATAGTATCCCGTGCTCTTGGAACTGAAAACAAACCCTGTCACTTTACTGTTTTCTAATTAAAGCTGGACAAACACATGATTTCTGCTTTGGAAGCAGCCAGTAAAGAAGCAGCACACATTACTCATCTGCTCTTCTCTTCTGAGGCCAGTATCAGTTGGAAGCTGCACATAAATATTCTCGCTGTTGAATAAACAAATGTCAATAGATGTATGGAGAAGACATCTCTTGATAAACAGTCTTTTATTAGTCTGCTTACACAAACTGTTACCAGTGGAAGAGCATGGCCTCCTGTGTGTTTGCTCTTGCTATCTATGAGTTTGTACAAGTCGATGTGTGCACGAGCCCCAGTTGGTGTGGCTGCACATCACGTCAGCAGTGCTGCATCAGCTGTGTGACCCAGCAACATACAGCAGTTGCCATTGTGCTGCTCCATCACAAATCATCTATTGCAAAAGAGTCTGTGGCTGAAGGACCAGATTAATGCTTTGGATCTTAAAGCAGTAGGGCCAAAATTTATACCGACCAACAGGTATATGAACAATGCCTTGAAAAGACACTTTGGTTCAGTTCTTTGGCTGTGTGCTTCAGCCTTGCTTTGAACCTTCACATCCTCTGGTTTCTTTTTGTTGCTCATCAAAGGGAGATAAAAAGAATAAAAATCTTTGTTCCAACGGTGATAAAAGCACGCAAGGGAGAGATGACATCCTGCATCTTCCTTCAAATCAGCCAGTCAGTTTGAGAGAATGCTTTGTGCGTGGTTATGAGCAGTGCAGGAGGGGAATGTAATGCCAGGACAGTTTGCTTCCTCCTTCTGCAAGCTAGCAATGAGCATTTGCAGAAAAAAATATTACTTTTTCCAGTGACTCACATATATTTCTATGAAAAACATACATCCCTCTGTGGGAAGGCAAACAGTGTCAAATGGTAGACAAAAAATCCTGACTCCTGTGAGTTGCACACCAGAATCCTCATTTGGATGTGGTCATGGTCTATCTGCTCTGAGTGTCTCTGCTATAGCAGGGGTTGGCCCAGGTCACCTCCAAAGGTCCTTTCCAACCCCAAACCATCCTGTGACTATGTACAGAAATAAAAGCATATATTAATTCTGATCAGAAGCCTAAAGTAAGTTTCTATAAAGGTATTTTTCACTCTGCTCAAAAACTGAAATGATTATGTTTGCTAATGTCATGGTCCACTTACTCTTCAATTTTTCTACTGGAAGATATTCTCACAAAGGTCTGCCCTGACTACTGCTCTGGAGATGTAGTGATGAGGCACAGAGGCGAGGTAAGATTTCCATTGTCTTACTCAGCAAAAAGACATGAAGTTTCCTTCCGCCTTTGGGACACTCATTGATTAAGCAGTATCAACACCAGTACTGACAAATTTGTGAAGGAGGCTATCATTAACCAAGCTTTCCAATGGTCCTAAAAGAAGTCCTCAAGCAAAATAATTAATTAGGTAAAAGATAAAATAAGTGCAAACCTTTAAAAATATTTTATCTCATATCTCCTCTTGCTCTCTTGGTTTTGGTGTTCTTTTGTTGTTGTTATTTGGCTGGTTGGCTTTCCTTTTTATTATTATTTTGGCCTGAAAAGATAGAATCATAGAATCAGAAAAGTTGGGAGGGACCCAGAAGGATCATCGAGTCCAACTCCTGGCTTCACACAGCACCACCCAAAATCCAAACTCTAGGTGATTCTGTAATTCTGTGATTCTGTGTTTGAAAGCGTTCTACAAACACTCCCTGAACTCCTGCAGCTCAAGGCCGTGCCCACAGCCCTGTGCAGGCTGTTCCATGCCCACCGCCCTGTGGTGCAGACCCTTTCCCTCACCCCCAGCTCCCCTCCCCTGCCGCAGCTCCATGCCGTTCCTCGGGCCCTGTGGCTGTCACACAGAGCAGAGCTCAGCGCTGCCCCTCCGCTTCTTTTGTGAGAAATTTGGCCCAGTATTGGCCCAATCCTAACCTGCACCACCAAGAAGCAGACAAAAACCCTTGGGGTTTTATTACTGTGAGAGTGGGTAAATGGAGCTCACTGATAGCCCCTTGGTGAGATTCTTTGGCAGTACATTCAGCTGAATCCAAGGCAAGGCAGTTAATATGGCTCTTGCTACAGTGGCAAGGCAGTGGTTTTTTGTTCCTTGAAAATATCATGATTTCTCCTTATTCATAATCTGTGAGCACTCTTTTCTTCCACATATATCAGTAGGAGGCTGGATCCCTGCTGTGATTCCTTTATCATGGATTAAATTAAGTAACATCAGAAATGACAGACCAATTATAATTAAGTTGCATCAGGGATAAATTAGGACCAATTATTTAAGATCTGTAGGTGCTTTTAACACTGTTTGAGTATAAATAATAAGAAAAGAAGTTTATAAGCACCATCCATTATCCAGGTTTGAATGTGCCATTTAGTTATCACACAGTTATGGCAGTCCTTCATCTTTAGCTGTCTAAGTGGGCTGATTTTTCTTAACATCTTAACACTTTCACTGATCTGTGTCTCATTCAGTTATTACTTTCAATTGCCAACAAGCCGCCTCGCTTTCTTTCAAACTACACTCTTCTCAAAGCCACTGCCAAAAGTAGAAAAAACAAAATCCTTTTTCCTTAAGTATAGTGCAGCTTATTTTTCTTATTATGATCTTACTTTGCAGTGCTTCTACAGAAAACGCTGTACAAGGTACATATATGTTGGCAGAATTGCTGCAAAGTCAAGAGCAGAGGAAGAAAAAATGCAAACTTCATCTCATTATCTTTAGGAGCCTCCACATAAAACTGTAAATGGGTGTTTTTAATAAAGCTTTCCAGCCCTCACCATTCAGTACTAATTAAAGCTTTGTATAAATTCACACATTGTGTCACAAGCGCTGAGAATGTATGGGAAAATGGAAAATGCAAGCACTGCTGACAGCCATGTGACCTGTTACTTCTGCATATTTCAGTGGTATTTGTTTTGAACAAGAATTTTACAGGGGAAATTAATGCTGTCCTATCAAAAGAGCTCTCTTATGCGTATATATATATATTGCTAGTCCAAGCAGTACAGGGACCTGGAATACAAATTTGAACAAGGCTCTGACTTAATACAAACACACAGAAACATGCAGCCTCCACCCAAGAGCCTTGCAATGCCATTTAAAGCAAGTTGCAAGCAATAGGAACAACAACCAAGAGGCAAGAAAGAGGTTAGAAGACGAGAAGTCTTTCCAAGAGCCAGCTGCCTTGTTTAACTCCAGGATATCTGGGTGTGGTGGTTTCCTGATTGTATGAGGTCCCTCTCTTCTCTTTCACCAATGAAATGGTGGTTGTGCAGCCAAGGAACTGTGCAAGGCAAAACCTTGTGAGATGATGTTCTCATTAACAGAAACAAGAGTCTCCTGGGAACATCCCAGCTTTGAAGACACTCAGTCTGATTTCCTTTCAAGAGGACACTGGAGAACACCCGGGGAAATTTGGCATGTGATCACACTGATCACATAAGATAAGATGGCACTTATTGGAACAGGCTGCCCAGGGTGGTGGTGGAATTGCTGTCCCTGGAGGTGTTCAAGGTGTGACATGGTTAGTGGGCATGGAGGGGATGGGCTGGTGATTGGAATATATGATCTTAGTGGTCTTTTTCTATCTCAGTCAGATTCTACATGAGGCAGCACTGCTGGAACGAGTCCTTTGCAAATGGCTGTGTGTTAGCTCACCTGCAGCTCTGCAGTATAGCTACTACAGGCACTGCAGAGCAAATCAGCTAGAAATTATGAATCCACTAATAAAGAGTGATTTTTAGTGTTTATTGGACAGATCTGTGCTGAACTTCAGTAAAGGTTGTTGCAGGTGGTTATAGGGGCTATCGATTTTGTACGTGGATGTATGTGTTTGATTGATTTCTCACTGCCCTGGATTTTGGACAATCACATGCAAATACCAAAAAAAAAAAAAAAAAAAAAAAAGATGGAAGTATCTGCCAAATCAGACTGGTAGCAAGCATTTTATGCAGCTGTCAGTGACTACATGGCTGGAGAATCAGACCCTTCTGTGAAGGCACTGGGCAGACACCAGGCTCCAAAGGCTTCCTGGGACAGTCAGAGATAGGAATAACTTTGCTGCCATTCATTACATGTTAGTGCATTCATTCTATATTGTAGTTGCTGTATTGTGTTCCAAATGTGTTATTTTAGCAGTCTTTTTTGTTACCAAGACTCAACAGATCATGCACAAAACCAAATTGTGACTTGGCAGTCACAACATTAGTCTGCTGCACATTGAAACAGACTGTTGAAAGAGAATTCTTTAACAGCAAAAATCCAGCACCTGGCAAGCAGAATGTTTTGTAAGGAGATTGGTTTATTTCATTTGACAGTTTTATTAAAGTTTAATCACCTTCTCAATGCTCGCATTGTCTAATACTCACTGTTCCTATGGCCTAAATCAGGATTTTTAAAAAGGACGAATACTTATTTTTCTGATTCTCAAACACAGTGCATTTCTGCTGTCTTTCATTATTAACAGTAAATCAGAGAAAGAAATTGGTGAGATAAAATGAGGCAATAAAGCAAAATTAAAGTGCTGTCAACTCTAGACTTGTCAGGAATTTAATGAGCTCTGCAATAAAGGGTGCTGATTACAGGCAATATTTCACAGTTCCATTTATCGCTCAACAAAATGATACACTTCTAGGAGACAACTGAAACTGTTCTGATTTGAGGGAGGTGCTTACCGACAAGACAGATAGCTGCTGCAGGCAGGTGCCTTTCCTACTGTGCTCCATCTAAAGGCTGTGTGAGTTGTACAAGATTAAAGCCCCCTCATACACAGTGTTTGCTCCATGAAAAGCTTATACAGCAGTAACAGAACACCTGTTTTTCTGCCAGCCATTCCTATGGTTTTATGCAGATCCCAGGTTCCTCCCATTTCTCATGGAGGTCAAAGCTTCTCCCATGGTGAAGGAATGCAGCACAGCATGGTAAGGGTTCATAGCCAAATGTTTAGTAGATTGCTGTGTACTCCCTCGTCCCATTAAGCAGACACCCTTGGGCAGCCAGCCCTTCTGGGGACAGCCTTAGGGCAAACACTGAAGTTCAAATTTATGTCATAGGGACCATAGTGAGACATCTTAATTGCTCTGTCACTGCCCCAGTACCTGGGACACTCACGTCCATTGTATTGTGAAAATCATCAAGAATATATGTAGGAACTTAAAGGTGGGTTTTTCAGCTGGGTCACACCTGTTGTTTACCTTCACTGTGGTTTTTTTCCCAACCATGAATCTAGTAATTTCTGTAGGTTGCTTTCACTTCATGGTCATGCAGATGAGAAAATGAGGTCAGTCAGATCTGCTGGATGTCATTCACTGCCTATTTGCATTTGTGTAACTTAATTTAGTTGCCAAGCCTTGTGAAAACAAGAGAGAAATGAGGATCTGTCAGCACAGTGACTCACACCTGGTGGGTGTGCACAAGCTGCATCCTAAGTGTCTTCCTTAGTGGGGAATGCACTTGGAAACTGATCCTTTGTGTCCACAAAGGAAAGACAGATTGAATAACTACACAAGAGACTTCAACGTGGACACAGGCACTTAGAGTTCCTAAAGCTGAAAACTGTTTCAATTGCAGATGCACTTTTATGCTATGTGTTATTTTTGGCTGCAGTCATGGAAGAAAACATTGGCTGGCTTTCTTGTTATTAGCAGAGCTTAAGAAGATTACATCAAAGCTAAACAAAAAGGCACTTTTAGAGCTTAAAGCTATGCCATGTCAGTCCAAGTCTTGAAAATTTTTATTCAGCCTGGTGGCCTGACTCACACAACTGCTTCCTCCTTATCAGAGCCCTGCTCATCTAAAGGAGTGCCAAAGAGTGAGAAAATCTGATCATGTATTGCCTGTAGCTGACTCAGTACAGCTCTAAGATTCAATACATTTGTATTACTGAAACAGAGACATTTGTATGCATGAAGATTTTAGGTGATACCTGGAACAACAATGTGCAGTATTAATTAAAAAACCCATTACTTCGTTCTGATCACATTTTGTCACTTATGTGCTATCAAGACATCAGAACATCAAGATGGACACACATGTCCCTTCCCACCTCTGCCACTATGTGATGCTGTGAATATTATGCAAGACTATGGCAGACATTCTGGGTAATCTAACAAGGACAGGGGGAAAAAAAAAAGCAAACCCAGAGTTAAACATGACCATTATCAATAGTTTATACCTTGTAAGTGTACATAAAACTGGTCTTGGCATCGACTTGTAAATTACTCAGCCCTGAGTAGGTTAGGGCAAGCCAGGTAGCTATGGGACATTTTCTGGTATCCTTGAAAACGTCAGCCAAGGCATATAGAGTGTCATTTTGTTTTTTGATGCATGCCAAATCACTTTTGAATTGAGATTTCTAGAAGTGATTTTCTTTTTTTTTGGGTAGTCTCTGGAAAATGCTATCAAGGCTGTGACAAAGACTTACTGCTTCTTTAATAAAGTAAACCCAGTAAATGCTGGAGAAAATAAAAGAACTCCTTTTGTCTCTGGATATGGCTAGGTGAAGAAGACCCAAATCTTCTGGAATTAATGACAAAATGCAACAGCCTGAAAGCTGTCTGATCAATAAGCAGGGAGTTCCTGGACTGGCAGTTTCCTTTGGATCATCACAGTCCATAGACATTATCTTTCATCTTCCTCTTATTTTCCAAATAGGAAATCTAACCAATGGACACACACAGCTCAAGGCACCTTTAGCCCAGCATCACCTGCATTATCCCACGCACTTTGGGACTGAGAAAGCATTTGAACCAGCCATGAGCCACTTGTCAGTGGCAGTGTTCCTTGGAAACTTCCTCTTTTCAAAATACTGTTATTCAGGGCATGTTTCCCTTATGTCAGTTTTTTCAGTCTGGTTTTATTGACTGGGTAAATAATTCTTGATTAAAGTAGCTACAGTTTTCCCTGTGGTTATGTTTGGAAACAAGCTGCTTACCCTTCTTTAACTGCACTGTTAATTGGGAGATCTGCGTTTCCCTTCTTGTCAGAAGCAACCAGGCTCCCTGTCACTGGCATTCACTTCTCTTTCCTTCTCCTGGGGTGAGGGAACAGAGCTTGTTTGCTTTGTTACACCTCGATCCTTCTGTATGCTTTTAGTAATATCTATAATTAATACTTTGGGAGGCATTTTTATTTTCTTGTGGCTAAGCACATCTTGAGTATAGTTTTTAATGACAGTAAACAAAAATGGGGAATATTTAATTGCGCTCCCTGCACGACTGGCATTTCTCGGGATGATGCAATAGCCTTGGGTGGCAGTGTATATGTAAAAAAAAAAAATAATCTTTTTTCTATTTGTATCAACCTGACTTCATTAACCAGTCTAGCATTAGAAGAAGAAAATATATTGCTATCTTTGGCAGTGCTAAAATCCAGTGCTCAATGACACTGGCTGCTTTGGGCAAACGGGATGAGCCATTAGTGTCCTTCTACGTTACAGAAGAAAGCAGCAATAATGTTTGATATGTAGAAATGTATAAAGAGTATGAAAGCCTTGAACCGAGTCCAGCAGAAACCAAAGAAAAAATGAGATAACATAAGCAGAAATTAAACCAAAACACTGTCCACACATGGGAAACTGATAATAGTATTATTGCTAATTACAGTGTTTACACTATTTATTGCCATCAGATACTGTAGACTGAGAGTTTAGACTTTGGAAAAAAAAACAAAACCAAACAGGTATTAATATGCTTCTAGTTATAAAATAACCATAAAAGAGTGTGTTCATCTTGCATAACTTGCTGAGACAGCAAGGAGCCAATAGAGGGAGAAAAGTGCCTCCTGACGTTGATGCGGATCCTCAGTGTAAGATCCCAGTTTGAAACGAGCTGTGTCCTTCTCTTGCAAGAGAACATCAATTTCTAATTTACCTTCAAGAGATGATAAATTTTCAAGCAAAACAAATGTTATTCTCCATACCTAGACTACAAGAAAATTGTCTCTGATGTATATGCTGCTGACATCTACCAAGGCCAGAAATGTGGAATATAATGAGGATGCAGCACTTTCTGTACTCAAACAATCTGCACATAAAAGGAGTTTTGTATTTTTCTGAAAAATAAAGTGTTGGTCCATGCCTGAGGTAGGCTATGCGACTACAGAAACCACAGGGACATGTGTGACAGAATGTCATCCTTATAGCTACTCATATATAATAAATATTGCTTATTTTCAAATTCTTTTAACAGCCTTATATTTTAAATCCTCAACTGTTTTTCCAAAAAAAGATCATCTATTTGAAGCCACTGAATGAAAAACATATTGATCATAGAATCATAGAATCATCAAGGTTGGAAAAGATGTCCAAGGTCGTCAAGTCCAACCATACACCTACCACCAATATTTGCAATTATTTTTACAAGTTCTGAAATGAACTTTTGCTTTTTATTTTTTACATGCAGGAAACTAAAATGTGTCTCAGACTAAGACGATGTTTCAGAAAGTTATAAATTCTAGCAAGCTCAGAATTCTGTTTCAATTCTCTCACTTTCTCCGGATTAGGAGTGTTTTGTTAATCCACTTCTGATGCAGCAGTCAAGAAAAATCATTGAATGAAAAGAAGATCTCTTCTCCTGGGATGTTATGCTTATATAAACAAGCTGAAAATCTCCCACAACCAAAGGAGAGTTTCTTGTGTCATGTAAGTAGACATGAGAGGAGAATCAGGTACAGAGATAACCAGTAAAGTAATTAAATACTAATCAGCCTTTCAAAATATCAGTACAGGGAGGAGAAACCTTTCTGAGCATTTCCAGCCCGGTGCTGAGAAGCCTCAGTCCTTCTGAAATGTTTACATATATTAATGATGCTCAGCAGTGATCTAGACTGGATCTAGACTGTCTCTAGTGAATGATATAGAACTGTCATCAGTGCCCAATATACAAGGGAAAAGGATTACTAGGAAAACTTTTAGTGGCTTTAAAGTGTTTTTACGTATTGTCATCCAAAACTGAGATCTGAAACCCTGAAAAGATAGTGAACGAGTAAAAGCTCTCTATTCTCTTGATACTAGGCAAAAAAACACAAATGCTAGGCACTGAAAGGAAATCTGAATTCAGTAAGTTAAGCAGTTCTGTAAGTACTATCTCTGAGAGTATATACTAGCTTGAGAAAGAGTATTTGTTTCTATCTTACCAGTACTACAGTGCTACCTTTCCTGTAAGATGGGGATGAGTAGAAACTACTTTTTATCCTAGCTGACACATGCATATTTCCAGGCTTGGGTTGCTTTACAGATAAAACCCTTCACCTCTCAGATGTCTCTTTTCAAGAGGGGATGAGAAGCAAAGATTGCGTTCAAGGCAACCTGCAGATGCTTATCACTATCATAGATCAGGACATGGTTGGATACTGGGTGGAAAGTAGGGAAGAATGACAGCATGGAAAAGCCAGCAACCGGAGGACAGAGGAACGTGGCAGCAAGCACTTGACTCTCCAGACAAGAAGGGATGAAAAGGTCTGTAGTTCTTTTACTGTATTTTTTGGGAGAAAAAACCTTGCTTCCCACACAGGGAGCTGGGCAAGTATAAACATATAGGAGAAAGCTTCTGGGGTCATCTTGTCAGGGTTGCCCAAATACAGCTCTACAGGAAATGACTTTCAGACAAGAGTAGCACTGATCTTATAGGCCACAGGGCCTGTCAAGTCATCTCACCGAGTTTTCTATTGATTTGTGTATCACAGGCTTTTTCCAATTGCTCCAGTATACAGTCAGGTAATAGATCTATCTTTTAGACAATGTATGTCTTAAGTAGAGGTATGCTGGACGTGTCAAAAGACATCCTGTTCCCCAGGGGTTTGCTGGAAGGGCCAATCAATGTCACTGTTACAAACACTTGCTGTGAGTGTCTAAGTGGAATTCGTCTGTTTTGAGGTATCTGACATTGGATCTTTTTATCACAGTGTCTGCTAGAGTAAGTGGGCCTTTCAGGTTTGGCATCTTCTTTCCTGTCATCTTTCATTTTTTTTCTTAATCATATGTTGAGACACTTAAATCTCTTCTTGTAAGGCTTTTTAAAAAACAAAAACAAACTGCACTTTTATTTTTTGAATCATTTCTTCCATATTATCTTTCTTTTCCTGACACTGGTTTTATCTACTGAAGTCATCAATCATGTTTTATAAATTCTTTATCTCACAAGCTCTTGTTCACCACCAGATTCAATTTGAAAATTCCAACTCTATGGTTTCAAGGCTCTTTGGCTTCCTAAGATGCAGTCAGAATGCATGTCAGCAAGGCAAAGAGCACAAAGATGACAATTCAAACAGTTCTGCTCAGATTTTAAAGCAAGTGAATTAGATGTGCTGGGTTTTCCCCTCCTTTATAAGCATTAGAAGGGGTAATTAGAAAGGGAAAATAAACGGATTTGCTTTCTATTTAGTAATTGGATTATCCTATTGTTAGTATTTCTTTTATTCATCCTAGGCTTTGAATATCTCTCCCTCCCACAAGGTCATTTTTTCTAGCTACATACTGCATTTTCATGAGAGGCATATACTTGCAGTTACAGGTGCTCTGTAAATCATCATTGTGAGCTATGGGCATAAATAAACAAGGCTGATAAAAGACCTTTTACTGCCATCAGTTATAACATAAAATAGGTTACACAGACAAGCTGTGACCTGTGAGATCAGATTGGTATCTAGAGTTTTAATCTCTGTTCTTGACTGCAGGAAAGAAAAATGGCTGTCATTTAACACAGCAAAGCATGCAGTGAGCATTAAGAATGTGTGAACTCAACTACACTACACAGTAGCTGCTGTGTACCTACAAGAGCAGTGCTGAACCATACATCTTCTACAGACATTTGTTAGCAATGTGCTGCATTTATGAGCAGAAATTAATTACAGACAAAGCAGAATCCAGATAATTGCAATGAGAAAGTTTAATTGCAATGAGCAAGCATCATTAACTAATTTACTTCGATAATCAAGGGCCAACTTATCTTACACTGTGGAGAAACCATACAACATTCTAATTAAAATACATAAGCTGAAGAAAAAGGCTGGGGAACTCTCTAAGTAATAAAGAAGTTTGGCTGCTTCTATCTCCTCTTACATTCTCCTGGCCAAAGGGCTAATAATCCTGGCATACAGTTTGTTATGAACTAGGTGTTGTTGTAGTCGTGTATTTGTATTGTTGTTTAGTCTGAAAAGGCAAGGCTGCAATGCTCCAGCTCTGTTCCATACAGTACAGCCAGTTTGCTTCACAGGTTACTCAACTCTGCGCTGATATCTAAGAAGTTCATTTAACACTCCTGGAGAATCTTATCACAGACTTCTAGGGGAAACAGGCATCAGGGACACAAAACCACCAGGCAATGGCTCTGATAAGCCACTCTCTGTTTGAGCACCTGTGCCTCCCTTCACCACTTGCAGGGTAGCATGAAGTATAATACACTGAGAATATGAGTTAGCATTCAGAGGACAAGCCAGTTCAGGTGAAAACATTGCTATACTCAAGCAAAGCAGAAATTTGTTCTGCAGAGCTAGCTGGAAAACAACTTGTTTTTCACGAGTAATTCAAATAAATAGTTGTCATTCTGATTGTTCCTGCAAAAAAAACATGCATTGCTTTTGTTCAGAGATCATTCCTGCCTTCAACAGAGAATAAATGCCTATAATAGCAAAAAGTAAAACTGCTAAAATTTAAGAATGAAAAGATTTGGTGTTTGTTTCTTCGTATTATAAGTCATAATGCCATATCAAACTACTGTTTGTTTTGTAAAACTACAAAAATTTTCAAATCCTGTGACCATTTCTACTCTCATCCTTTAGTTTAGCTGCAACAAAGCAATGCAGTATACATTTTAGCATATGATAAATCATAGAAAAGTCACCACCTTATCAACATCCAACACAAAGCTGTGGGCTCTGCCCTTGCCTTTGCAGCACTCTGCATTTTGATCACTGCACCTGCCTTTCAAAGATACTACTTTCTATAATTACTGCTGCTATATTTTTCCCTCTGTTTTTGTTCCAGGTAGTTGATCTTCATCTCAGTATCACCAATCATGTGTACAAAACTCATCTGTTTAAATGCCTGCAATCTCTGTTTGATTTACTAACAAGAGCAAGTAAAAGTGATAGCAGCAAATAATAAATTACTGCTCTTTTAATGTCCAGATGCTGCAACTTGTCTTCATCCTGAGAAACAGAGCTAAAAAGGCAGCTTCCGTAGGATCATCAAGTCAAAACATCAACTCCTCTGAAAGTTTTCAATGGTCAGTGTCTGAGCAGAGATTAACAGCAGCTGTCAGAAACGGCTGAGTAACAGATGCTGTGAATACAGGAACCATAAGTTAGGGGTCTGATAAAGAAAGCACCTAGCACAGAGCAAAGGCATTTTAGCATGCACTTCAGTGAGCTCAGGTGGAAAAGCCTATGGATTGCAGTCAGGTAGTTATTGAGCAGAGAGTCTTGAACAATTCCAAAGAGTCTGTTCCCAAATTATGCAGAGCCATTTCAAGGTTCTGCCAAAGTTATGAGTGTTTTTCTGTGTTGTTCTGAAATGAAAAGCAGGTTTGAGATATTAATGCTGTGTGAAGGACATTCATTTAAAACATGCACAGTACTGAAGTATTCTGTTTGCTGTTTCTAGGTACAGCAAAGCTTGTAGAGGATACAGTAAGGACAGAAAGAATGTTTGATTTTAAGTTCAGTATTTTCCCTTCACATGGAACACTAAGAGGAGGTATTGTTTAACAGAAGTTTAACTTTATGGGTTTTTTTTAATGTTTTTAACTTTTTTTGTTTTGATATCAAAAGTCCTCACTGTTTTGTCCTTCTGGGGTGAATAGTGAGTAACTGCAATGCTGCTGGGCAACCTACGCTGCCACAAAGCTGTGGGCAGCAGCCCCTGTCTGCTGTGAGGCAGCCCCAACACTCACAGTGTTTGAGGCTGCATTTGTGACATGTCTGTGCCATCTGATTCAGGTACATTTTTGGGGTCAGCTTCAGATAATTCTGCTGGTACCCCTGGAGTGGGGGTAGGGTTAGGGTAACTTGTGATTCCAGTAGGAAAGGCATTTAAATTTCATAAGCTATTGCTTCATTTACTGTTTAGTGGAGATAATGCAAGAAAGAAAAAGTAATCTTATGTCCTTCTGGATGCTGGGAACCCTGAGTGGTGCAGGAAGCACCAGCCAGACCTCTCTGCTCAGTGTGAGGCATGTGCTGTAGAACCCATCTGTAGAACATTTTACTGATGTTTTGGTTTAGATTTATTTTACAGAATTTTCTTAGAAGACAAAAACCTGTATTCATCATTTCTACAGTTGAACATGTGGCAATGTGTTGCTGCTCTTCCAGATAAAGGCAAGGCCATTCAGTTGGTGCTGTTGCCAGCATGGTGTGGGACCTGCCCACAAGCTCCGCTACCACTACCTGTCCACTGGACCTGCAGAGCACGTTACCAAAGGACAAGCTGTATGTGCTGCCTTGGCCTGCCCAGAATCACTCTAAGTCAGATACAGCAGTTTTCTGTTAAGGATCCTTATAGCCCCAAAGGGGAAAATGTGCGCCTGCTCAAGGCTTTAGACTTTTCTTCCCTGCAGTACACATCATTCAGCTGGTGTTTGGTTCCAGTTTGGTAACTTTCATCTCTCCCTGTGCTTGCAACCAGATATGAGACAAGGTGTCCAAGTATAATTTCTGGAAGGTGTCTTTATCATGCAGCACGAGGACGGGTGGGATATGCAGACAGGCTGCGCTCCAAGGTCAGCTTGCCTAGAGACCATAAAGATATGCAATGCATCAGGCTGCTCTCAGCACCAGCCAAGTCACTTTAACGGTGTTTGTTCTCTACAGCAATTGGAGGATGAGTATGCTCACCATCTATGTAAATCTTGCAGTTCTACCTTGTACAATGTTTGCCAGCAACATGGATATGACTCTGAAGATATTTGGCATCTGGGAAACAGGAATCTGTCTTTAAAGGGCGCTCTGGGATCCCAATATGCCAATCTTGCATAGTTGTCTCTGGGCTGCTCTGCAAAATGGAACACTTTCAGAAACACTGCTTATTAAGGTCCTGTATCATTCTGTCTCATGCTCTTGGCTCCACATTTCCATATAAGAGTTACTCCAAACCAGCTTTGCATTTAATATACATAAAGGCACGCAGTATAGCAAGGATTAGAGATTGTCTCATAACTCTGTGTAACAGAATGGGCTCCTGCAAGCAGTGGTACCCTCTTGCCAATCTGGTGACTGGATTTGAGAGAAATCACTCGGTTCACTTTCAAAGTAAATTTCAGCTTTAGTATTGTGTGGTCCAGTATCACGCATTCAATAAGTAAGAATTAATAGTTTAGACTTCTATTTAGAAAGAAAGCCTTGATGTTAATTGATCTTACAAAGTCACTATGTTTAAAATACACTAAAGTTTGCATTATAGCAGAGGCCTAATGCACACAGAAAAATGCACAATGTAATATCTGGGGGGAGATGATGATTGTTTTCTTTTTTATAACTGTAAGGTCCAGCAATTCAATGCATTAAACCTAGTGGAATTTGTTTAATAGAGAACACTGGCAAAGTTATGCAAGCAAACTTAGTCACCACATGATTCTAAACAGTAAACAGCAAGTATTTGGAAAAATTGCAGGACAGCAAAAGAAGCAGCACAGGAAGATTAAAAGAACCAGATGACAGATATTCCTAATTTGCATCCTGACAACCTCTTTCAATTACGGCCTCCCCTTGATGTTCTGGAGGGTGCTAAACAAGCACAGTCTTTGCTCTCAGGCCATTTCTTCTAAGTCTAGGAATGCAGGTTCAGAAAAACTGAAACTATCAGGTTCTCTTATCAAAAGGGGAAATCCATACATGATCTGTGAATGGAGACTAGTGCCTGACCATGCCAACCCTTGAAATATGCTCATAACTTGTTGAAAAGCACTATCTGCTGTGAGCTGCAACTGCAGCAGGGACCATAGCAGGACCGTCCTAACAGCTCAATGGTGCAGACAACTGAACTGCATGGTGGTGTAATATTATATTTTTAATGTGCTAACAAGGCAACATAGGCTGTGTCTGTGACTGTCCATGCTGCCAGCGACAAGTGATCTTATGCTAGGCTGTTGGGTGCACAGAGTTTTTTCCCATTAGGTTACAGAACTCGTCCAAACTCACAATTCACTGTGGGCTTTTATGCACTGGTATATCAGGGGAGTTAGGATTTAAGTGGTGGTTTATAGTATGCTAAATATCCAGTAGAAGCCCAAATGATTTATTTTATACATGTGGAAAGTTGGTGCCTGAAACAAGTCTGAGTCTTGGTCTTGTTTTTGTTCCTTGGCCAACAACTCCTGAGCCTCAGATTCATGTTTTAATCATTGGCCATTTTTCTCTGATTTAGTTCAGAAAAACAATGAAACTAAAGATAAAATCAATGGATTCTCAAATAATATGAAATTAATTTGCTGACAATAATCAAATCAAACTGCTGTCAGGGGACTATTCACAGCTCAAAGAATCATAGCATGAAAGAAGAGAGATCATGTTCTTCACTTCTATTGTAAGAACACAAAATATTCCTGATAGATAAAACGGAGACCTGCAGGTCTAGGCATTGCTATTATCCTCAAAGAGATTTCATAATCCTTCTCACAAACTTCCTAAATTTCAAGACTGCTCCTATAGCACATTTTTCAGTGTCTTCTGCAGATGAGCACTGAATTTACTATGTGGTGAAACTCCCAGGGTTGCTCCTCAGAAGAGCTGCCATGAGATTGCTCAGTATGTTGGTCTGAAAAAATAGTTGAATATGATTATGATCTGACCAAGGGAATGGTAACTCTCTCTCTGTCCCGTTTGAATGGGTTTTCCTGTATGAATATATTGTAATTCAATTTGAGACTTAGAGGAACATGCTGGGAAGTTGCAATAGTCTTACGTTAACAGCTTCCCAGCTTATAATTATGTATATTTGTAAGACAACAGCTGTTTCATTGCCAGGGAAGACATTATTTGCAGCCTGCAGGCCAAATAGCCATTTAGGCTGAGCTAAAATCCTAGGAACAAAAGGACAACAGGGATCAAAAGGAGCCTGAAAGGGTGAAGAGGGAAGGGGACAACTGCCAGTGGTTTGGTATGTGGACAGAGGGAGCTGCTGAGAGCTTCTGAAGTAGCTGTCTCCTCAGGCACGAGAGGAAGAAACACCCAGAAAAATATTTTGTGTCAAAATATGGTATGATTTATTTTCAAAAAGCATATTCTCGTATTCTTACAGTTAGAGCATAACATAAACGATGTTCCCAAAGAGTGACATGACTGAGATCCTGAGTGTGGCATGCAGTGGTGGTAGCTCAAAAAACTCTAGACCAAATGAGAAAGGAAAAAACAGAACAAGTTCTATCTCTCCTCCTGATCCCAGGCACAGTAGCAAGCATCTGCATTTGTACAGACAGCATTTCTCTCTCCTGTAAACAATTCTTAAAAAAATTTAGTATGGTAGAGTACAATCTTCAAGTACTTCTATTGGGAAGTTAAAAAAAATAAAAAAATAAAAATGCAGCTCTTGGATTTCTAAAGAAAACCTTTGTGGCATTTCAGGGAGGTCTGACATTAGGGCAGAGCTGGAAGTCCAGCAGTCACTCTCCATGGCTCATATCATAAACTGAAATACATGAAGAGCTTGTCTAAATGCTGTTACTTGACAGCACTCCTTACAGAGGAAAGCAGTGCCTGCTCCCATGGCAGGGGATAAGGGAAGTTTTTTAATTGAAAAGGAAATTTCATCATTCAGAGAAAAAACTGCAAAAAGCTAAGGGCTAAGAAAGATTCACGAGGACAGAAAGTCCTAACCAGGACCTAACTAGTCCTAATTATCCAGGGCCACAGAGGAAGCATTCTCACCAAGTCAGGGGCTGCTTTGACTTCTGTGTCTTCCTAGAAATCATAATAGTCCTCAGTAAGACAGTAATTACTGCCTCAGGAAAGCTTCAGTTTCCTCTCAAGCACATACAGGGAAGCTCAGAAGCAAATGACTGATGGCTCAAACATTCTGCTGCTACAAGTAAGTTGTCGCTAGCAAAGCTCACTGGCATTTCTCAGGTGCAAATTCATGTTTGGTCGTTTCAAAGAGTTCCTGAGAAAACTGAGCTTAGATAATATCATTAAAGGCTATGAGAGAGGTGTTTCAATTACACTAACGTACCGTATAACTACTGAGGATATCCATATGCTGCTCATGTATAAAAATGTAAATAAATCATCTACTGGGTAGCTGATGTTACATCTGAATGGCTATCCGAGGTGTATTTGGATATAAAGGCTTCTTACTGCCTGAAGATGAATTTAGTAAATGATTTCCATTCACATACATGGCTGGGAGTGACATGAGATCTTTGTGTGAATGCGAGTTGTGCATTAGAGCTGTAACTACCACATTCAGATCTTTCTTATAACAAGCACCATATGGAGAGGCTGAGCTGTTAGAAAGAGTTGTGCAGAACAGAGGAAAGATTGTTTTTATAAGCTACAGGCATATTCCACAAACAGCATTTACCTATCTGAAAATATGTATGATATTTCATTTTCCTCAGTATCATAGCCAGATGTTTTCCTGAAAACAAAAAAGCCATCTCCAGCACTGCTTAAGGAAGATCCCTTGAAAAAGCAGTTGACACATTCATTGCTGACAGAGAATGAGATAACACTTTCCAAATTGTGAAAAATTAAACAGCACTTAAAATTATTCTGGCATGGAGGGCGAGGTCCACAAAGACCATGAGTTTGGGCCTCTTCAGGTTACAGGGGAAGAAACCATGATCAGACAGCCACCCAAACCAGTGCAAATATGGACTTTGTGCTGAAAGAAGTGGTACCAGCATTGCTACCTCCCTGATGCTGTTACCTCATCTGGATGGAACGAGTTTCCTACGTCATTCCCCTAATGTTTATATTTTAATATTTTACTTTTGTGTATATAATTTTCATTCTTCACAAAGAAGATTTTGCAACCACCAGCCAGTATTGATTTAAGGTCAGAAGAGTAGCACCAGCTACTTTAAATATAATTAGAGACTGAAATCAGAGTTCTGATTCTTCTGAATTAGAACTGCATTGCTAAACTGTAAAGTGAACAAAAAGTTTTGCTTTGATGAAAAAAATCCTCTTTTGTCTTCCTTTATTGCCAAAAGGCAAGTGACTGCACTTTTTTCCCCTCCAGCCATAAAATGCATACATATCAGAAGCCTTTTGTTTAAAAATGTTATTAAAACTGAAAATTTTAATTAAAATGTGGAATATTTACACATTCAAAAATGGTTTTTAATTAACATCCACCTTCTTAGACTATAATAAAGTCCTACGCATTTTGTAGCATAGCTTTTAATATATTTTTTAGCAATCTCATCTAAACAATGAGATAAAGAGTATTTAAAGTTATGCTTAAGCAGATACTTAATTTAAAAGGCTGGCAGCTAGGCTGTTTTTATTTTTCCAGAAATAATACTTTGCATGGAAATAAGTGTCCCAGAGTGAAGACCTAGGGTTTACACAAGAAGATGACATGAAGGAATGAGGAGACAGACGTACTGTATCTGACCTTTACTTGCCCAGGCCTGAAGCTGTGACAGCTCTATCATGATACCTGCTTACAGCTCTGCCACTGCAAAGACACGGAGCTCCTTCTGTCAAAAAGAGAAAGTAATGTTTCACTGTCCATATTACAAACACAAGTGATGTTTTTCATCCTCAGATATATCATTTAACTCATACAGTAAACTCATTTGGGAAAGAGGAGAGGAGAGGAGAGGAGAGGAGAGGAGAGGAGAGGAGAGGAGAGGAGAGGAGAGGAGAGGAGAGGAGAGGAGAGGAGAGGAGAGGAGAGGAGAGGAGAGGAGAGGGAAAAAAAACATAGACCTTAATACAGCTTGGATGACAAGAACTGTAAAAAACAAATTTGGCATAAGGCTTTGCTTGATGGGTGCAAAATTTTTATCTGAGCTCCTTCATTTTAATTATGTTGGAGAACATCTCTCAAAGCAGAGATGCTCTTGATGACAACTTCTCTAACTTGATCTTACAGATCTGCAAAAGGGGAAAGCCCACAAACCTCCCATGCTATCTCTTCTGGGGCATCACAGTTGTGATGCCTAACCTAAACCTCATGGTGTAAAGCCCTTATGCTGCTTGCTCTTGCCATTGAAAACTATGTACTCTCTATGGACTTTCAGAGGGCTCATGTGCCACTCAAGCTATATTCCTGCTTGTTTACACTAGACAGCCATCAACACAGTGACTCATTATCCACTGGAGGTTCACTTAAAACCCTGTGCTTCTTCTTTGAGCTGCTGCCTACCCAGTGGGTCCCCATCCTGCACACTGCAGCAGACACTCTGTAGCCTTGCCGTCATCTTTCCTCAGGAGCATCCCACTTTTCTAGTAGGACATTCTTCCAGTTTGTCAAGTTCCTTTCCGAAACCAAGTCTCATTCCCTATCATATCCACAACCCTTCTCAGCACCATCAGTGCTATAATCCACAACTTCAGTATATGTGCTCTGTGTTATTATCTGTATCACTGATGAAAATCCTTGATGATCCTGGATAAACTGCAGCTTAATTTCTCTCACACATCTCTGAGTGTCCATCCTGTACAGCTGAGAGCTGTGCCCATCTACAGCTTCACCACTAGTTTTGCAGTAGTCCTCTTAGACTTCATCAGATACAGTGTCGTGAGAGTCAAATCCAAATAATCATAGAATCATAGAATGGCCTGGGTTGAAAAGGACCTCAAAGATCAACTAGTTTCAACCCCCCCTGCCATGGGCAGGATTTCCAACCACTAGACCAGGCAAATAAAACCTTTTTTTCTTCTTTTTCTCATTTTCCTTTATCAACAGGGAAGAGTCAAATTCTTTGGACCTCATCTGTTCCTGTAAAGCTGTTGTCACTGTCATATATCTGTCATATATTCTAAATGTGATTTAGACAAAGTGATTATTTGTTCACAGAACTTTAATGGGAACTCAAGGTAACCTCTCTTGATTCCTGACTCACTCTGCTGTCTCCTTTTGAGCAGGGCACGTCGTGGCATTCCTCTTACAACCTGGTAACCTGCCAGAGCTCACAAAGAGATGGAGCAGATCTGCCCAAGTTCTCTAACAGCTCCAGGCAGAAACGACCTGCTTCCTTCATACCTGGTTGCTCATTAGAGACCTTTTTATGGTCTTTCTAGTGCTAGCATCCTCACCACTGCTGACCTCCTCAGTGGAAACCAAAGCCAGAAGACACAGAATGCTCCTGCGGGCTCAGTGCTGTTTGAAGCACGCTAGCCCTCCCCTGGCCTTTTTCTCTGTTTGCCTTGTAATCGCGGATCTCGTTATTCTCAGCGTTGCCTGTATCTTGTTTGGTCTTCGTTCCTTCTGCCTGCTCCCACTTCCCACACATCCCTCTTGCTTTTGCCAATCCCTCTAGCTTCACCTCTTAATACAAACAACTTATCTCTGGGACAAACTCATTCCGTTATTCATATTTCTGCCTTTAAACCACTCTGCTTTTGCCCCATCTAACGGGTCCTCAGGGGTTCAAAAACCGAGAAACCGCCGCTGGCCGCCACCGGCCGCGGGGCTGAGGCGGCTCAGACCACCGGCCCGAGCGGACCGGGCGCGGGGCGGCGGCGGGCTTGTAGTTCCCCGCCCCGCGCCCGGCTCGGCCCGCGTCGGCCCTTGCTCGGCCTGCCCGGCCCTGGCGGGGTCTCCACAGCGACTCGAGGCCGCTTGGGTTACCAGGGCGGCGGCACGGGTGGTTACGGCCCCGGCCTCCAACTGGCCGCGGCCAACAGCCGCCGCCGCCGCGCCCATAGGCCGCCGCCTATATAGGGAGCGGCGGGTGGCTGCGGCGAGCGGCTCTGCGCTGGGAGGAGCAGGGTGGCAGCCCGCATCGCTACCTCCGCGGCAGGTGCGGGGCTCCGTAAGCAGGTACTTTGTGTTAATTTTTTAATTTGCGATTTTTTTTTTTTTAAGTGTCGTTATTTTTTTTTATTTTTCCTCTCCTCCGGAAGGTGCCGAAGTCGTGGCGATGCGCCGCAGGGGGGAGACGAGCCAGGCGGGGATGCGGGAGCCTCTCCCCGCTGCGCCCCGCGGCGGGCGGACCGTGCTGGGGGTGCTGGTGGAGAACGGGCAGCAGCGGCCCGGCGCCCAGGTGAGTCTCGGAGAGCCTCTCCGAGCCGTGGGATCCGAGTGTGCTGTGCCGGCCGTGTTCTCTAGAAGGAAAGGGAGACTTTGCGAGGTTTTCCCCACGCTCTTCCCCTCTGGATTCATCCTGGGGCTGGCTGGTGTGGCAGGGAGAAAGCAGCTCTGTGCCGGCTTACAGGACCTCACCCAGCTGTGTGTGCCTGCTTGGTTTTGGCGGTGTGAAGCCCGTAGCTCAGTCAGCAGTTAGCAGGTGATGGGGAGAATTGTATCCTGGTCGTAAGTTGAAGTCTTATGGATTGCGGTGCTTAAGTTCAGAAGTTCAAAGTTGCTTTGTAACTCAGAATGCTTTTTGGCCCATAATGCCCTTTAAATCTGTGACAGTACCTGAATGCTTCCTTTCATCACCATGACTTGCTGTAGCACCTGCTCCCTGCCAGCTGGTTGGAGCCAAGCAGAGTCCTTACTTTATTCTCTGTGGCAGTGAGTCTGCTCTCCTGGTTACTGGTTTGCACTGCCTGTCACCTCCTGTAAGGTCTCTGTTGCAGCAACAAGCAGTACTTCCTAAGCACAAGCTGCTGGCTTTCCCAGCAAACTTGTATTTATTTGCCATTAACCAAGGAGAACGATATGCCTTTCTAAAACAAATAATACTGTTGTTTTCTTTTTGAATTGTCTTGCCTCAAGATTACTGTGTGTTCTGTTTCAGAATACTGCTATTACCAGACACTTATCTGGCTCTGAGAATGCCTTCCCTCCAGCTGGAAAAGATGAAGTATCCAACTGTGTGGTCAGTACTACATCAAAACAGGACTTTGCTATCTACATCGATGAACCAGAAGAGAAAGAAAGCCACAGCTGCCAAGAGGATGAAGAACTGGAATCAAGCCTGTGTGAACTGGATACTAGTGCAATGACATCCAGCATTCACCTGCTGTTGGATCTGAGTACAGGTAACTCCTGTTAATGTTCATATAGTATCACAGGTGCTTGTAATGTGATTATGAATCATGCTGGCGATGAGCTAGTGAGTAGTTTATCTTTAAGTACTACTTCCTGATAACTTCAACTGAATCAGTGTGATGCACAACACTTCCATGCTAGAAATGGCCAGAGATGGTGAAGAGACTAATTAACTAAATGTCTTTCTGGTTTCTCTTTCCTGTTAGGATCTCCCATGCTAGTGGACACATCCTTCCGGTGCCAGCCTGAGGATCGGATGGGAGATCCTATAACTCTAATGACTGTGGGAGAGTATGCAGAAGACATTCATCAGTACCTCCGAGAAGCTGAAGTGAGTGTCTTCTAACAAATGCAAAGATGTGTGGGATCTTCCTGATAGGCTGCAATACTGCAAAGCCATATGGCTGCCACACAGTAACTCTGGGCTATCACTGAACAAACAGTTAAAGCCATTGCTGGAGCTTGGTTCTTAGGAATCTTCTAGACAGTGATAAGGTATTTCAGGCATTATTCCATATCCTGGAAATGCGATGTGAGTAGATTATTGCAGAATACTAACACAGTTGAATGTGACCTTGCTGGCTGTTCTGCTATAGTAGATTTAATTTTTTTTTTTTACCTTTTTATGTCAAAGCAGTGAAGTGCAGTTTTCCAGTAAGAGGGTAGAAGAAATCTGATGCACTTAAAGTCACTCTCAGGTCCCTCTGAATATGTTTGATAGCAAGCTCTCAACTTCCCAGTTCAGGGGACATCCTTTGTTCTTCTGCTATTAACATGGTAGTTCTTGTCTCTTCAGTCTTTCTACAGATACTGCTAAAATTCTAATTGAGTTACTCCCAAGCTAGCTACTAATAGTGAAGCTACTCATGCTCATTTAGGCCCAAGTATAAAAGAATGTCAATCAATTCAGCCATCAGTGACTGTCTTTGGGGTGAGTATTCTGATCCTGAAATTGTTTTTCCAAACAGGTGAAATACAGGCCCAAGCCCTATTACATGAGGAAGCAACCAGATATTACAACAAAAATGCGTGCCATCTTAGTAGACTGGCTGGTGGAAGTAGGGGAAGAATATAAACTTCGAACAGAGACGTTGTACTTGGCAGTGAACTACCTGGACAGGTTTCTCTCTTGTATGTCTGTTCTCAGAGGGAAGCTGCAGCTTGTAGGAACAGCGGCAATTCTTCTGGCTTCGTGAGTGTTTATCTCATGAAATCTTAGTGAGCAAAACTTACTTTTGGACTTTTAGTTTAATTTGAAGGACTTTAAGCTTGCAGTGGTAGGTGGCTTTTCATGCTGTCCTAAGATGGTGCCCCATCCCTGCAGCCTTTCAGAGTAAGGCTGGATCAGACACTGGGCAACCTGATCTAGCTGTGCATGTCTCTGCTTATTGCAGGGGAGTCAAACTAGGTGATCTTTAAAGGTCCCTTCTAACTCTGAGGATTCTATGATTCTGTGATCAGCCACTTGGCATACTTTAGCACTTGCAAAACTAAGCATTTAATATTCTTTATTAAGGAACTGTAGAGGGGAAAACCTTGTAACCACAGCACCAGAAGCAAAAACAATGCTGTATTAAACCACTAGCCCATGGTAGATTAAAAGTTGCAATCTGCAGTTAAGTTTGAACTGTTTTAAATGGACAGGGTATCAAGCAAAGCCTAGGAGTGCGTGGATTTTTGTCTAAAGTGCATCATGTTACCGAAACTTTCTCTTCAGGAGTTTTCCTATTAGTCAAGTGTGTTAGTATGAGTGTATGCCTGTCTAGGCTGATGACTTAGAGAGTATCTTTGCCTTTCCACCAATTTGATCTTCAGGTCTCTTGTATACTGGAGAAAGATTAAAATAAGACCCGTAAGCCAGTCTTAGAAATGTCATATGGGCCCAGCAGAAAGTTTTGTTACTCTAACTTTTAAGCTGACAGATATGGCTTTTCTAATTTTTTTTCAGGAAATATGAAGAAATCTACCCACCAGAAGTGGATGAATTTGTGTATATAACAGATGATACATATACAAAGAGGCAGCTGCTAAGAATGGAACACCTGCTTCTCAAGGTCTTGGCTTTCGACCTCACAGTGCCAACCATCAACCAGTTCCTACTTCAGTACATTCACAGGCATGGAGTCTGTTTCAGGACAGAGAATTTTGCAAGGGTAAGAACTACTGTTATCTTAAAGTAGATGCTTTGTAGGCTACTACCATCAGAATGCAGGCTTTTGTGCTTCATTATTTCTGGATAAATGTCTGGGAATACTGAACTTAGCCTATCTGTCTGATCAACTAGACTATCTTGGCAGCAAGGTGGTAGAAATACATTCTTCTTCTGTGTGTGTATAGGAAGCCTGACCTGGACATGATGATTCTTCATGTTGCTGCACAGTGACACAGCATATTCCTACAGGACTGTCTGGGGAAACAGTGCTTCAAAATTGTGTCACCCAAGCTTATAACAAAAGCTCTGACTTGCTGCTTAGCTCAAGAAGTGTAAGATTTGTACAGTGCTTATTCAGGCAGCCCAGATTTGTTTCTTAGGTGCTCATTTAGCCCAAGGTCTCTAAGTGATGTTCACCTATGTGAGCAAAATCCTCAGGGAAAAAGGTGGTGGTGGTGTGGGGTTTTTTTTTTGTGTTTTTCTTCTGCCAAACATTTGGTGTAATTTTGTAGATAGTCTTAGAAAATGTGGTGTGTATTTTTGAGTGTTGATTATCTAGGCTTTGACAGAAGTGCGATCTTCCTGTTCCCGCTGGACAATGCTGAAAGTTCTGTAGGATCAACAGGACTGGAATGCTATTCACCAGATGTGTAACTCATGTTTCTTACATAGAAGTGAGGACCACCAACCAATTGAACTGCTCAGTATATTGGTGTGGTTCTACCTGATAGAGCCACTCTGTTTGAAAGACTTGTGCTTTTTTTTTTTTTGTTAAGTATCTTGCAGAGCTGAGTCTCCTAGAAGCTGATCCTTTTCTGAAGTACCTTCCTTCACAAACTGCTGCAGCAGCCTACTGTTTAGCAAACTATACAGTGAACAGGTCATTCTGGGTAAGAATAACTGCATTCTGATGTTTAGCTCAAGTGTTTTATAACTAGAGAACTGCTGAGAAATAGGAGTGCCTTCAAATCATGTTATTGTAAAGGCTGAAATGCAAGGATGAGCAGTTCTTTCCAAGCTAATAGGTCTATGTAATTAACAAATGTTAAATTAATCTGAATTATCTTGCCTTCTCCCTGAAATAGGAAGAACCTTTTTGTCTTCACTTATGTCAAATGTGCACCGCAGGCCTTGTCAGTAGGTAGTCTCATGCTTATTCCCTAGATAGAATTCAGGGGACTTTGGGGAGGGGAAGGGAGAACTGAATGTGACTACACTGAGTGGCAGCTGTAATACAAATCTTGATAGGCCTGTCAGGTATCTGTGCTTTAGCAGGAAGCAGAATCCAGAGGAAACATAATGAATGCAGCGTACTTAGAGCAGAAGCAGATTCTCCTCAGACCTGACACAGAGGAAGACTTATAGTAAAACTGATGGCAGGATACACTTGAATCATTTTCAGAAATCTAGAGTGAGAACTAACATAATGAAAATAGTTCCTGCTTCTATAGAAAATGTATCTTACCTAAAGTAGAAAAACACCTTTTTTCTTTTCTTACCAGCCAGAAACACTTGCTGCATTCACTGGATATTCATTAAGTGAGATTGTGCCTTGCCTGACTGACCTGCATAAGACATGCCTTGATGCTCCGCATTGCCAACTGCAAGCAATTAAGGAGAAGTATAAACAGTCTAAGTAAGTAACCAAGAAGCTGGCGTTTCTTTACTTGGAGGTTGTAGGCACAGGATGATTCTGGTTGAGCAACTTGGGTTGTAACTCTTACAATTCATAAATTCCTTATACTGGGCAGCTTTTGTTGCTGACATTGAAGCCTTCTTCAGCACCTTGAGGGAAAAACTCTTCTGGACAGGAAAGTAGTTAATTCATAGATATACAAACATAGTGGATCCCACTTCTATTGCAGTACTGCATGATGGCTGCTTTCCTACTGTCCTTCATCAGAAGGATCCTTAAAGTATGTTTACATTTGTCAACTAAGCTAGTAGTTTCATTGGTTGCATTTCTGTTCCAGGTACCTGCAGGTATCTCTTCTGGAGCCCCCAGCAGTTCTTCCTCTACACTAGAAATGGTGGATCCTGGACTTAGGTTTATTTTGTCTCAATGAACAAAGCTGGTCTAACATCTCATAGAGCACTGCAGGTCATGTGCCTGTAACCACGGTGATCAGAACAGTTTTTAGCTAGTATTTTTTAATTAGATGCCTTTTTAAAAAAAGGATATTTGACTATAGCTCTTAATATAATTGACAGCACTTTTAATAAATGTCTTATTACACTTTCTCTGAGTCTTGTAATTCCAATTAATATATGCAGTAATGGTGCACGGAAAGGTTTACTTATAAAATCACCAAGACAGGCCTTTAATCGAGCTGGAATGGATCAAGTGATAGGTCCTTCAGTCCAATACAGTCTCCACAGATTTGGTTGACTGTTTCTTCTTATTCTAAGATGATGTGCCCATGGATAGAACCTACTTCTTGGGGTTTGTCTGTGGATACAAAAACAAGTGGTCTGTGAATACTGATGAATGTCAATGCTTAAGTGAACTCAAGTGAAAATTCAGCTCCTGTTACAGTGCAATAAAGCAGAATTTTCTCTAGGGCAATGGATGATAGGGAAACTGTGACTTTGTAGAGAAGTCCTCACCTTTAGCAGAAAGGGACCGGTGAGGGGTGGGAAGCTTTCCTTCCAAGTTCTTAACTATCTTATCCTGAGCTCCTGCACTGTGTTGTACCCCTCAGTTCTTCACAAAGTAGCATGTAATGAATACCACCAGCCTAAAAACAAGAACACCAAAGAAGAACATGTACCTTGCATACTTTTAAAACATAACTTCTCTTCAAAGTAGTATAAAAGCATGTAATTGATAAGGTTAGTTAAAAGAGCAGGTTAAGTCTGAAGCATGCTCTTACTGCTTTAAAAAAAAGAAGAAAAAAAAAACACACAATGAAAAGAAAATACTGTAACACTACCAAGGCCTATTCCTGCTATGAAAAAGTAATCTGAACAGGGCATTATGTATTTCAAAGCAAGAATATGCTTAATGCTTGACATTAACATGCAGTTCAACAGAAGTCCTGCACTTAGTTTAAATAGTAGTTTACAAGCCTATTGCTTTATAAAACCTGATTGTACCAGTGTCTGTCACAAAGCTTTTAGCTTCAAGTGTTTCACTTTCTTTGATACACGCACAGAAACTTTCTCCTGTCTCCTCCATATGTAGGCTCATGAATCCTGCTAGGGTTGCAGACCATTGTATGTCTCCAAAATGGGGTAAGAACTAATTTACTTTGCTCAAACAAAATAACTTGTAAGGCAGGGGAGCATTCAGTTTTCAGCCTGCCCTATGCAGTTTTTAGTTTCATTGCAAATGCTTTCTAGTCAAGTGCATGCATCTGTCTCATTATACTGGCAGATGTGACCAGGTATCCCTTACTTACATCGCTGGTACGTGCTTTATGGTGGGAGTTAATACTATCAACTGTTTCACTGCAGTAAATTTCACAACTTACAGGTGAATGAATGTCTTAAAGGTGGGATATGAACTGCACCCATGCATTCAGGCAACTCCTTTAAAGTAAGTGACTGAGAAAAATGACGGGAGGCAGTGATGTCTGGCTACAACATGGAGTGGAGAGTTCCTTGATTCATTGTTTCCTAATGGAAAAATAAGTGTACTGAATAATCTTTTAAAATCTACCAGCTATAAGTACTGGCTTTTTAATGGTGTTCCAGGCTGAATATGAAGTATCCTGAAACCCCAAGTTAATAAGCCTTACTCCCCTTGTGAGGTACTGGTGCTTACTGAATTGCAAGTGCTATAGTGCTGGGTATTTTGGAAGCACTAATGAATGCCTCAAGTGTGAAATTGTTTTCCTAGTGTTCTAGCAGCTTGCAGGTATTCATGCAGTCATATCAGCATAACAATGAAGAAGAGGTGAGCTTTGATCTTATGAATTCTGTTACCACATTCATGTCTTGTCTTCGTGGGCCAACAGATTTGGTGCATCTACTGCAGCAAAGCTGAATTCCCCATGTGACTTAGCTGAATGTTTTACCATGTGGTGTCTTCCAAGAAGCCAAGCTTTCCTTTGGTTTTTGTTTTCAGATTTTATGTAGTTTGAAGCTTGTGTTTAGGAAAAGCATAATAGCTGTTTCTGCTGGGCATCCTATGATGATGAAGGTAGCATAATGCTGCTTTAATAATACTTAAATATATGTGTATAGTAATATATATAAAATAAAATAATTAAATACAGATGCAAAACACTTAACAATGCTTAAAACATATCATAAACAAGTGTACAGAAATCTGTATTCGTAAGGAGAGAGATAAGAGCAACCCAAAAAGAAAGTTTGTGTTGATGCAATACCTCTGAGATGCAAAAAAAAAAAAAAAAAAGAGAGAGACCTGTGAAGGTCACAGCTGTGTGTTAGGTTTGAAACAAACAGAACCAGACTTCTTCGCTTCAGTTACACAGTATCCTGTAACAAAAATAATGGGGAATCAACATTAAACAAAAGACAGTTTTTGACTATCCTATTTATTGGCTAATAGCAGTCACAAATAAGATCTCATTTTCTTTGCTCAGGAAATGCTTAAGCTGTTGCAGCTTCAGAATTGTCAGGCTTGATCTTGCTCAACTAACTTCACTGCAAAGGAGCTCAGTCCTCCCAGAGTCTCAGCATTAAGTACTGCAAAGACTGAACACTGATTCTACGCGGGCCACAGTCTCTTCCCCCCCTCCCTCCCCCAGTTTAAAATGTATTGGGCTGGGAGTAAAACTGACAGCAATCTGAGCATATTCAAGGAGCTTTGAATGATCACTCAATAATCCAGAGTGAGGTGGGCTAAAATTGAAAAGTTAAAGACTTTACTTTTGGCTCATGATGATTAATAGAAGAGCTCTTTATTAACTTTCTAACAGGAAGCTCCCTAGTCTATTCTAGCAGTTTCCATGCTATAGTGCAGTCCTTTTCAGAGGACTCTTATACACCATGGTTCCCTCATCCAGATTCTTCCTTGTTGTAGTTATGAGCTGTAGGTCAGAAAATTAAATACTGCAACTGAGTTTGGTATTCATGAGTTACCACTGAAAGCTGTTCTTTGTAGCTGGACTTGTTATTGAATCCCTTGTTCTCTTAAGATTAATATGAACAATCTGAATTCAAAATCATGCTCTGTGGGAAGGTACAGTTTTAACAACTAGAGTCTGTCCTGTTTTCTTTTTCTTTGAAGTGAGTTAAGGATGTCTAAGGGGTAATTGGGTAATTAGGAGAATGATTTAACTGTGGTCAGGACAGTTAATCTGTTAATTCATGACTGAAAGGTGTCTGCATTGCTGGGAAATCTGGCTGTGTGATTGCTCTGTGTGCATACCTACTTGTTGTCAGCTCCATAAATGACTAGAATCAGCTCTGTGATAACTGTGGTTGGTATTTACTTTGCCATTGACCTTGAAACAGCTTCTGTGGCTGGTTTTAAGGATGAGAAAGGAGCCAGCAGCATCACTGATTGTTTCCTGGAATTAAGGTTTTTTTCTTGCAGTTTTCCTAAGCTTCCCCATACGGTGATCATCTTATTCTAAAGTGCTGTGCAGACTCTGCTAGGTAGATATGAGCCAGAGGAAGCAAAAACCCATCCTGTATCACTCCAAATTTGAATAATACAATCATTAAGTTTGGATGAGACCTCTATGTTCATATGTTCTATGTTCCAGCCACCAGCCCATCACCACCATGCCCACTGATCGTGTCCCTCAGTGCTACATCTCTGTGGTTCTTGAACACATCCAGGAACTCCACTACCTCCCTTGTCCCATTTCCAAGAAGAAATGTCTCTTAATATCCAGCCTTAATATCCCTGGCTTAACTTAAAGCCACCGCCTCTTTTCTTAGTGCCCTGGGAAGTGCAATGTTTTAAAGACTTTATTAGGTGTTTTGCTGATTATAGTGGATAAGTGTATTTTTCCATTGCATCAGACAATCAACAGTATCCTTCCCCCCCCCCTTTTTTTTTGAATTTTTTTTTTAGTTCTTGTTTGATTTATGGTTCTTGAATGTTTTGGACTTTCTCTTGGATGCCTGTTTGGAGTGGATCTACTTATTATAAAAATATACAACGCTCTGAAAAGTCTGTGTGATGAGTTCCTAATATAGCCAGTTATATCTATTCAGTGCTCTGCTTGAGATTTGTTAGTTTATATGGCAACAGTGCAAACATTTAAGAGAATTAGCACAGGAAAAACTTCCAGGACAGCCCATAGAAAAATACAGTGCATATGATTGAATTAGTCCTGAAGTACATGCCTAATTCTTATTGAATTAACTTGTGTCCAAACAAAGCCACGACAAGAAAGACCAGTTGGTCAAGATGGCCTTAATCTCTGTGAAGAAATCCAAAATCATGGCTCTGTTTCCTGGGGTTCTGTGCTGTGCTGGTACTGGGAAATAATGGTGGTCTGATCAAGGACTGGTTCCTGGCCAAATGTCTATCTCCATTTGGCTTGTTTCCATGATGCTTAGAGCTAGCAGGTTTGGAGCAGTACAGAATAGCCAGTATGAGCCAACAGGCTGTGTAGGTGGTTGTGTTGAGTGCTAGTGCTTGCTGTCTGCATGTCTTTTGTCTTAGCAACATGCCCAGAATGACCAAGTGTCCCTATTGCTAATACCAGTAAATACCTAGATAAATTGTAAGCAAGTTTTCAGCTTTTCAGATGTTCAGGCTCTATTTGAACACAGAGGAGCATTACTGGAGAGAAGTGCTGGAAGAACAAGCTTATAAAGCAGTGAGTTTTGGCAAGAAATAAGTCTTCTCTTTCCACCATCTGCAGCCAAGATGCTTTTTCTGTTTGTTTATTATTGTTTTTGTTTTGATGCATAACAACTTGAAAAAAAAAATGGGAAAGAGAGCCCTAGAGCCCAGAGTATTATTCATAGGTATCGACAGATTAGGCATTTGGTTCTAATCAGTGAGCTGCTTACTATAAAACACTGTAAGCCCTAACAGTATTAGGCAGAAACTGGACTGTCATGCATCTCAAACCCAAATCACCTTCCATTTCACTCTTTGCCCCTCATAAGGAGGTTAGAAATATCTGGATTTAGCAAAATGGGTGACACTGCAGAAGAGCAGCCACAGCAGAGATGCTGTTCCTTCTGGTACAGTGAGATGTTGAGGTGGCAGAACTAGGTTCTTCCACATTACCCGTACTTAAGAACAGTATACCTGCCCCAATGCCTTAGCATATCTTTTCTCCTTTATTTCTGAAGAGCCACATAAAGGCATTCTCGGGGTTAGCCAGATAGAAAAAGAATCTGACCTCTTTGTATTGTCCAGAAGCAAGCAGTGAATTCATTTAGAGTAAAAAATGACCACCAATACTGTGTGCTGATGGTGTCCAATGGATGCAGCCAGGAGAGGGCACCAGCGTCCTTGTTCCGTGGTATGAGGGGCCCTCACCCTTAAATGCTTCCCAAAAGGATGCTGGCTCAGAGCTCGAGAGGGCAGTTCGATTTCGGACTCGTTTTTACGTATTTTTGGGGACAGAGTAGCAGCATGCAAAACCACTGTAACAACAGTGTCATTATTTTCCATTAAACGGAACAAGAATTAATTGAAGCTGCAGTGTGGACTCAGCCAGGTTGTTTAACTCTCATGTAGTGCTTCAGGGATGCCTGGAGGAAAAAAAATAAATACCTATGTGTATATATATATATATTATTTTCACAGTTGTGTACCCTGGAGTTTGCCTTTTTTTTTTTTTATTTTTTTTTTCCCATCACTACTTTATCCAACACTTTCAGCTATATCTGTTTTTCCTGGCTATACAAACCAGGATACTTGATAACTTAAATATCAAACCTACTGAAGAGAGGGGGAAAATATGATGGAAACTGTTCATGATCATGGCAGGTATGTATTCTGTTGAAGCAGGCCTGATAGAGGAGCATCTCATTATATTGCAAGCTGGGCAGATGAAGCACTTGTAATATGACAGAGTTTGTGTGGTTTATGCAAGGAAAAAATAAAATAAAAAAAAGGGAATTCTTGTGAGATTCCTCTCATTTAGCAAAAGGAAATAGAAAATTAATGATAATCTTTAAGTTAGAATAAGCTCCTCTTTCTCACTGAAAACTTCAGTATCAATTTTTCTTTCAAGGTAATCTGGCCAGATGGAGAATTGGTATTTAGGACAGTAATGTAGTTATTGACTAGTCTGTGGTGTCTATTTTTCCCCTGATCTCAGTCATATTTTCATTCTTCTGTTCTTCAGTAGAGTTTTACTTTCACATATTACTCACCCATCCAAATCTATACTTCATTCTTTGTCTGCAGCTATTTCTAAAACGTATTCATTCTCAGCTTCAGCCTCTAAACAAGAGGGCAGGAGGTGCACTGGCAGTCAGTGAAAAGCTTGCATCCAGACGAGTCATCAATGAGTGTTAAATTATTGGTATTGTTAAATACAGAATTTATCACTGATAAGTTTTGAGTCACATGGAATTGTTTCCTCCTTGGTCAGTTACATTGTTGGGCTGTGACTGAGCCCAGGTCCTTGTTCTTTTTGAGCTTTTGTAGATATCTGCACTGGTGTATTTTAAGATGGTTGCTGAGCAAATTTTTGTGTGCACCGATGCATGAAGGGCTAACATGGACACTGGCTAGATTAAATGTTTTGTTCTGGCTGTAATAGTAGCAACTTTGTATTCTTGAGTAGTAGAAATGTGGAGGAAAGGAGAAAAAGTTCATTTGCATGTGTATCTTCAGCAAGTACTTGAGAACCCATGAACAAACTCTGTTTTGCATGTATAGCTGTGCATCTTCTAGCTGAACATTGTACTCCTTCCTCTGTGTTTTTATCTTCAGCCAGTGACTGTTCACAACTTTCAAATGATGTGATACAAGGATGTGGCTCTGCAGAGGCTCTTTTGCTAGGAGGGTAACGCTGTGCAGGATTTCTAGCCCAGACCCAAGTGAAGAAATAATTCCACCTTGCAGGACTGATGTGCTAGTGCTGAACAGAGCATGTCCATTCTTAAAAGCACCTCCTTGAACCAAATCTAACACATGAATTTGGCTCTTAATCTTTTTTAGCTGATAATCCTGTAAACTGTATCACCTGGTGGAAAAGACAAGCATGGTAAAGAGTAAAAAGACTCTGATGGCTTTATTTTTGCAGCAAGTAATGAGGATGGAAAGCTTGGTTGCACTTTGCCAGATTGTGTGTCTTAAAACTGTATTTTCTGTAAATAGTTTCATTTCTTACTGAATGAACATTAACCTGTCAAGAAAATTACAGAACAACTACTGCCAATGATCTCAGTTTTTCATAAACTGCTGAGTAGGGCTGTGTGTAAGGGATGTACCAATAGATTCTGCTGTTTAATACGGTTCTCTGAAACAGTTCAGAAATTATGCTTTTACAATTTTACACTTGTAAAATATATCCCTATCTACACTGTGCAACCTAGGTTGATGGTGATGATTGACGGTGGGCCCACTTGAACCTCATGAGGTTCAACTACACCAAGTGCAAGGCCTTACAACTGGGTCATGGCAATCCGCGCTATCGGTACAATGTGGGGAATGTAAGGATGAAGCACAGCCCTGCCAAAAAGGGCCTGGAAGTACAGGTAGATTGGAAGCTAGACATAAGCCAGTGGTGTGCCTTTGCAGCCCAGAAAGCCAGCTGTATCCTGGCAGTATCAAAAGCAGCAAGGCCAGTAGGTTGAGGAAGTTGATCCTGTCCCTCTGTGCTGTGAGACCTCATGTGGAGTACTGTGTCCTGATGGGGAGTCCTCAGTACAGGAGAGACATGGACCTGATAGAGTGTGTTCAGAGGGGGGGCACAAAAATGATCCAAGGGATGGAATACCTCTCCTACAAGGACAGGGTGAGAGAGCTGGGGCTGTTCAGCCTGGAGAAGAGAAGGCTCCCAGAAGACCTGAGAGTGGCCTTTCAATATAGAAAGTGGGGCTATAAAAAGGGGACAGGCTCTTTAGCAGGCTCTGTTGTGATAGGACAAGGATAAGTGATTTCAAAATAAACGGGGAGACTTCGATTGGACATAAGGAAATTTTTTACAATAAGGGTGGTGAGGCACTGGCACAGGTTGTCCAGAGATGTGGTGGATGCTCCATCCTTGGTTACACTTGTGGTCAGGCTGGACAGGGCTCTGAGCACCCTGATTGAGCTGTAGGTCCCTGTTAATTGCAGGGAGTTGGACTTGGTGACCTTTAAGGGTCCCTTCCACCCCCAAACTATTCTGTGATTTCTCAAAGACCATTAATAAAATGGATGCTGATCCAGAACACTTCATTATTTGGTAAAAGGCACAATTCCTTTAATGTCTCTATCCTAAAGAAAAAAGTTCTACTCTTCAATGCAGAAAGCCAAGTGAACAAACTTATTAATGCTCCAGTACTTGTTAGCAAATGCTTGGACAAAAATAAGTAGGTGATTTCCATTTGGCTGATCCCACTGTGCAGGAGATGAAATCCTGTTTTACCTTTTATTCAGTGGACCTCTAATATGATCACTTTTTTGCTTAATTTGGATTAATTCTGTCTTTGATTATGAAATACTTTGTATAGTCCTCCCTAGCAGAAAGCTTTTTATGTGCTTGACAAGTAGTCTGTTCTCTGGAGTTTTAAGTTACTCTATATGAACAATCTCATGTACTTCCTCCATTAAAAAAAACTGTGTATCATTTGAGACGAGCACTGTGTTAAGGAAGTTGCAGGCAATAGTTAATGAGATGGCCAACTGCAGTTGCTTTGGCAATAAAAGATTCTTTTCTCGCTCAATATAATATCAGAGGCCTTCCTCAATGTATATGCCTATATCTTGAAGAGAATATAGAGGCTTTATTTGACACTTGTCTGCACAGATGCAAAGATTTTTAAGGTCAAGAGACATTACCAGATATTCTGATGAATTTTTGCGTCTTTAACTATGTTTGATGGTTGCTAAGTCACCCTTGCAATTAGAAACTTTCTGTTTATAACTTATTTGTAGCTGACTTTAATTTTGCGTCCTTTCATTTTTCCTTTTTCCAACTTGGTTAAAAAGCTCTTCACTAACTGCATTTTCTTCCCCTGTGAGGATGTAATCACAATGATTAAATTATCCCTTTTTTATTTCCTTGTAAACAAAATGAACTGAAGTTTCTATGCTTTCCATAGGAAAAGAAATATTTCTAGGTTGTGTGTTTATAGAACTCTTCTCCAGTTTCTGAATTTCCTCTTAAGCAAAGGCATCAAAAGATGGGATGCAACCCTTGTCATGTCTCCTGTATGCTGTATGTGTTCTAAGTTATTGGACTGTAAGACTCTGAGGAAAGTAGTTCTAAATTAATATTTTGATTGCTGGCAGCTAAAGCACTACTGAAGATATGATTTCTCCTGAAGCCTACTTGTAATGGAAGCTGATTCACCATTTTTTTTTTTTTTCCAGTGTATACAAACCAAAGGCAGCCAATCTGCCTCCTGGCAATTTACCAAAGCCATCATTTAGGCAGGAGTTGTCCAGATGTCTTCTACTCTGAGAAGTGCTGTTAATATATACTAATTGCATTGATTATGCCAGTATTAAATATCACCATCTATTTTCATCAAAGGTCAATGTCACTAAAGGATTTTAACCTCTTTAAGATATTTCTTTACATTTCAGAATTGGTGGTGTGGATTTCAGGCCCTATTTTCTTCTAGGAACACCTACTCAGTGGTGCTTGGATGGTCAAACATTTGGATGGTTGGGCCTTCTTAACTGTTCTTTTTTGTTGTAAATGTTTAGGAGTTAAGGTAAAGTGGAACAGGCAGCTTGTGCAGGTAACAGTCCAAATTGGGCAGGTGAAGGAAATAGCAAAGCCTGACGTGCTCAGGCAAAGATGTCCAGATTTTGCTGAGGTCTCCGGTGTCTCTGAAGGCTTTAGAGGGGAAAGGACTCATAGCTGGTGATGACAGATTTGAGAATCATCTAATTGATGTTTTGAGTATCCGTGGTCAGGTTGTGGGGACTTCAGGTCTGCTCTGTGAGGGGGAAGCCCATGCCACACACAGCTGATTCCAGATGGCTCCAACAGCCCCGCTGCAGCACGTGGGGCAAAGCATATTAAAGAAAGGGAAGAAAATACCAGTCGGCAGAACTGAGCCATCCTGGGCTGACTCTGCTCCACTTACAGTGGGAGAGGAGCCCTGAAGCAAAACTGAGCTTGAGGAAGGTGGGACAGAATGCTGTTGTTTGAAAGTTTGTTTCTGTTTCCCACTATTTAATTACCAGTAATTATTTATTTATTTACTATTGATGATAAATTAGGTTAATCTTCTCCAACTTGAGACTGTTTTGCCTGCAACTGAGGAAGCAGGGTTTGTTCAGCCTGGAGAAGAAAAGACTAAGGAAAATTTAATTGTTTTCAACTGTGTAAAAGAAACCCATTAGAAAGGCAGGGTGGGATTTTTCTCAGAGGCATAGCCCACACTAGGAGACAGTGGCCAGAAATGGCAGCAAGGCAGGCTCAGCTGGTAAATGAAAAAAAATATTTCACTGATTGGCAAAGAACTGGCAGAGTTTACCCAGGGAGGTGATGGAGACATCCACCTTGTCCCTGAAGGCATCCAGAACTCAACAGGACAGCTCTGAGCATTTACTCTGACTCTGAGGTTAGCCCCACTAAAGGCTGGTGGTCTCCAGGACAATGCCACCTCAGTCCTCTTGTTATCCCACAGGATGTGCAAACAAAATAAGAAAATTTAATTTAAGAGTAGCCTGCTTTGCCTTATGATTTTATACCTAAATGTTAATTGGAATAGTTGTCAAGGACAAGAGCAATGTTATGTAAAAAGATGGAGTAGTTTCCTGATCTCCTGAACTACTGGTATTCAAACAGAGCCTCTGCCTTTTAGTATGTTCCTATGTTGTGTGCTTGTTTTTTTGTTGTCAGGACAGCATGACATCCAAGGCTGAGCAAATGCTAACTGTTGGGAGCCTGTTTCTGAGATCTGGTGGAAAAAAAGATACAGTCCAAGTAAGAGTTAAGCTTGGACAGTAAGCTGTCTTCACAGGGTTGAATGATGGGATGCATAGCACTGCTTGGAATACATTCAGCAGAGTCCAGATCAGGCCAGAGGTCTAACAATTGTTGTCTTGCTTGGCTTTGAATCATGGATATGTTGCTTTGCTTCCATATCTTCCAGAAATATATAGCCTTAAATAATTGCATATCGTTTAATATGTCAGTAGTATTTTTCTTTCATCAATGCTTATCAAAAGGATAAGAATGCAAAAAAAAAAAAAAAAAAAAAAAGGACAAGACTGGGGAAGCAGGCTTTTCCTAATCAAATTTATTTGACACACGTGGCTTCTGCAATCTAGTGGCCTGATCCTTGGAAATGTGAACTGGGGGATGGATAGAAACACTATTTTAATGGTAAAAATTTTCCACTGTTGTGATGTTTGTGGAGTTTGTATACACCTGTGCACACAAATACTCTCCTGTTGGTTTGAATGCTCTTGGTTATCTGTGTGCTAGCACCCTCTGTTAATTTTGAGCTGCTGCACAGTGCTTCAATGTGAGATCTTCTGCCTACTGTGGCTTTCAGCTCTGTTACAGACATCTCTGTCATAACTGATGACAGATATGTTCACAGAATCACAGAATCACAGAAACACCAAGGTTGGAAAAGACCTTCAAGATCATGCAGTCCAACCATCCATCCGTCACCAATAGCTCTCACTAAACCATGTCCCTCAACTCAAAATCCAAACGTTCCTTGAACATCTCCAGGGTCGGTGACTCCACCACCTCCCTGGGCAGCCCGTTCCAGTACCTGACCACTCTTTCAGAGAAGTAGTATTTCCTAAGTCCACCCTGAATCTCCCCTGGCGCAGCTTGAAGCTATTCCCTCTGGTCCTATCACCAGTTACACGAGAGAAAAGGCCGACCCCCAGCTCACTACAACCTCCCTTCAGGTAATTATAGAGAGCAATAAGGTCTCCCCTGAGCCTCCTCTTCTCCAGACTGAACAATCCCAGCTCCCTCAGCCGCTCCTCATAAGGCCTGTGCTCCAGACCCCTCACCAGCTTTGTCGCCCTTCTTTGAAGCCGCTCCAGGGCCTCAATGTCTTTCTTGCAATGAGAGGCCCAGAACTGGACACAGTACCCGAGGTGCAGCCTCACCAGAGCTGAGTACAGGGGGACAATCACTTCCCTGTTCCTGCTGGCAACATAGTTCCTGATGCAAGCCAGGATGCCATTGGCCTTCTTGGCCACCCAGGCACACTGCTGGCTCATGTTCAGCCAAGCATCAGTCAATACCCCCAGGTCCATTTCCTCTACGCAAGTCTTCCAGCCACTCCGCCCCAAGCCTGTAGCGTCGCCTGGAGTTGTTGTGGCCAAAGTGCAGGAACCGGCATTTGGTCTCATTAAACCTCGTCCCATTGGCTTCAGCCCAGCTATCCAGCCTGTCCAGATCCTTCTGTAGGGCCTCACTACCCCAGGCAGATCGACACTTCCAGCCAACTTGGTGTCATCTGCAAACTTACTGAGGGTGCACTCAATGCCCTCATCCAGGTCATCAATAAAGATATTGAAAAGGACAGGCCCCAGCACCGACCCCTGGGGAACACCACTTGTGACAGGTCGCCAGCTGGATTTAGCTCCATTCACCACCACTCTCTGGGCCCGGCCTTCCAGCCAATTCCTTACCCAGCCAGGAGAGTACATGTCCAAGCCACAGCCAGCCAGCCTGTGGTCATATCTTTTCACATCCATTCCATCCATTGTGCAATCCACTACCATGATGGACAGTCATAAAGCTTTGACTTTAGTAACCCAGAAAAAATAAAACCAACTTCCACGGAGGTATTCATAACTGTTAAAAAAAAAAAAAAAAAGTGCTAAGACTGAACTTGCTCATTAGATGTGAATGGCTCCAGTGGAATGACCCAGACCAAGGTGAAGGTTTTCAGAAGTGTCTGATTACCCAGAAGCCTATGTCTTCTTGACTTTGAGGGACTTACACACTTGAATTATTTAGGTATTCTGAAAATTCACACACACAGGATACACTCTGGGGGAAATATTTAGGGATTGCCTGCAAGTACATTTTCTTACCTGAGATTCTGAGCTGAGTTGTGGTCTGCCAGCTGTCAGCTCTTCACTGAGGGCCTGGGATTTAGAACTGACTGACTAGATTTAGTCAGGTTTGGTGGTTACATTTCACCAGAGCTCACTACATATCTTTTCGTTTTGAACTGCACTACAAAGCTGATTGATTCACCCACCCCTGATTTATTTTAGCTGATTGCAGCTGCTACTGTGGTGATAGGTTGTTGTAAATTATGGCAATGTTTCTTTCGTGCTATTTAGGAAAATCTTATTAGTGTGGCAGAAAGTGAAGTGTTGTTAGGTGCTGTAAGCAGTGACGTGGCGCTGTGAAAGCTCGGCGAAGGTTTGCAGGAAAGCAGTGCTGAAATCAATTGCTATCACCTTCTAAGGTGGACTCATACTGTACTTTTTTGGACAGCTAATGCTTCACTAGATGCTGTGACGACTGATCTTAGTTATGGAAGCAACTTGAAATACTTTTAAAAGTCATTTTCATTTTGAAATGACAGTATAAACACGTGTACTCAAAATTCCACAGAAAACAGACCTGTAGAAATGTCTTAGCAGTAACCAAACAAGAAATGTCTGTTCTGTTCACCCCAGGGCTCTGCACGTTTACATATTGCCTCTAGATCATTAATAATTCTAGTTTGATTTCCATTTCTGGAAAAGACTGAATATTGCACCAGATGTGTTGATCACATTAGCAGCAGCAGTGTTTATAATCTTTGTTTTGCCATGTGTTTAATAGGAAACAGGTTCAAGTCCATGTTGGTATGACTTACATTTCAGGAATTTTTGTTTAGTTTCTTTATTTTTCCTGAAATTTGGCACAACTGTTTTTTAAAATGTTATGTTTATATCTTCCTAGAAACAGATGTAATATTTACTGACTTAGAGTAGTGTGGGAGTTAGGTTTACACTTCTTTGAGGCAGCAGACTAGGGTCAGATTTATCAAGGACATTCAGTGTTGACCTCATCTTTTATTCCTGTTGAAGTGGATGGGAGTGTCAGAACTCCTAGGCTTGCTCTCAGGAAGGATGTGCAGCTTTCTGCAGCTGATTTAGTCTGTGTTCCTTGCAGTTTCTCTGTCTGCAATCATGAAGGCAGTGATATTCTGCGACAGCCATGTCAGTTAATGTTTGGTAAGAACAACAAAAATTTTCATACAGAAGGAAAGCTTGTGTGCTAGTAGAATCATAGGATTATAGAATCCTTAGAGTTCGACTAGAGTGACCTAGTCCAATTTCCCTGCAATGAACAAGGATATCCATAGTTAGATCAGGTTGCTCAGAAACTGGTCCAGCCACTCCCCGAAAGTCTCCAGGGATGGGGCTCCACTGTATCTGTGGGCAACCTGCTCCAGAGTTTCAGCACCCTCACTGTAAAAGACTTTTTTCTTATATTTACCCTAAATATATCCTCTTTAAGCCTGAAATTATTTCCCCTGTTTCTATCACCACAGACCCCACCAAAGAGTCTGTCTCCTTTTCTGTAGCTCCCCTTTAGACACTGACAGGCCGCTATCATGTTATATTGCAGCCTTATCTTCTCCAGGCTGAACAGCCCCAGCTCTCTCAGCCTGTCCTCATAGCAGAGGTGTTCCATCACTTGGATCATTTCTGTGATCCTCCTCTGGATGCTCTCCAACAGCTCCATATCCCTCCTGCACTGAGGACTCCACATGTGGGTGCAGTACTCCAGGTGAAGTCTCACCAGCACAGAGCAGGAGGGCAGGATCACTCCCTCACCCTGCTGGCCACGCTGCTTTGGATGCAGTCCAGGATATGGTTGTCTTTCTGGGCTGCAAGGGCACATTGCTGGCTCATGTCCAGCTTTCCATCCACCAGTACCCCCAGGTCTTTTTTTTGGTAGGGTTGCACTCAATTCTTTCATCCCCCAGCTTGTATAGGTAATTCAGATTTATTTCTGGCTTGGTGTTAAAATAATCTGATTTGGCTATCCCATCTTTCCCAAAGTGAGACAGGGATTGGTGTAACTGTGAAGGATTTGGGACTGGTGACACCTGGTTGAAGAAGGGATGTGGTTAAGAACAGAGGCAGCTACCAATATGTGAAGGATGAGGTGCAAAGAGGAGAAGTTGTCACTTGGATCTTGCAGAGAATAAAATTCTTTGTAGCCTAGGATTTGAAGTGCTCAAATGGATGAATGTGGAGAGGATGGAGGAGTCTGAATCTCATTAAATAAGCTCTGTAATTTACCCTTCCTCTCTACAGAAGCCCTTACTCATATGTGGCAGAGCTTTCAAAACTGCTTACACAATCAGACGAATAAGGAGGTGGAAGATATATGAAGAAAGTTAAACCCTTCAACTTGTTTGGGCTGGATGCCAATGTTATCTGACTTCTGCAAGTAATTGTTGAGGAAAAGAGTAGGATGAAAAGAGGCTGTTTCCAGCCTGCGGTACTGGGATGTCTTGCCCTGGGGCTTCTCTGGATTAAAGCTGTGGGGCAGAGGCACCGGCTTTTGCTGGTTTACATGCTCCAAGCTCCTGAATTCAATCCATCCCTTCTAGGGTAGGTTTAGCCTCTTCAGTTTTTCACAGTAATTATGACAAATGGGAGCCCAAAGGCTCAGCACTTTTCCTCTGAAAATCAGGTTTTCTGTGTGGGTGGTCGATAAATTGAAGTCTTGAAACTTAAAATGTCTGCCTTCTGCTCTTCTCTATCAATTTTTCTCACCTATGAAGGTAATCTTAAGATATTTGGATTCTTTTTTCAGGGCAATTAGTAGGTACAAAATTGTCTACAATATATGAAAACAAATGCATTAGTAGTAAGAGTATGAACATGATAACATTTCTGAGGGCACCCAAAGGAATGGAAAGGCTATCTGCTCATTAGTGATGTTGGGAAGGTGAAAGTGTTAAATGCCTTTTCTATTTTAGCCTTCACCAAAAGAGTGCCTGTATTGTTGGCGGTTGTCAGCGACAAAAATTTGGGAAGTCTGGCTATGATAGATTAGATGTAATGCTGAAAGAGAGAACCAACAGCAATCCCCTCAGAGAAGTGGAGGGCAGGTAAAGTTTCAGAAAACTGTAAAAGACAAACGTAGGGCTCCTTGAGAGGAAAACGGAAGAAAGAAAGGAGGTGCTGTTTTTGTTGCAGAAACACAACAGAGGAAGCAGTAATATTCAAAATCAAATAATTTCTAATCAGATAGACTATCACTAAGGTAAATGACAACTACCATTGTCAGGTGGGACATAAACATATCCCATCCGCCTGATGTCCTCCTAGATGGATGTTGTGCATAAGGAAAAAGTAAAATTGTCATTTTTTGTTGATTTTGGTAGAGCTTTTGTTTGTGATGACACACACATAAGCGAGGGAAACATGGATATAATGAAACTGCTGAATGGGGTCATGTGAAATTGTACTCAGAGGGTAGTTACCTCAGGCAGTCATCCAAATGGATAGTCGTTAATGGAAAATCACTTTTACTAATGACTGAGATGAAGTAGAGAGCACACTTATGAAAGAGTAGGTGACAAGGGAAGCAGATTGTCTAGGACACTGCCTCATTGTTCCAATGGTTCTGCCAAGCTGAAGAAGTGGTCTGAGTGGAGGACATGCTTTGTGTAGGACATGCACTCTTTGCACCCAGTCAGGAGCAGCAAAGCTGGGTAGTACAGAATGTCTGCTGGGGAAGAGATGAATTTCAAACAAGGGCCAGCAGTGACAGGCTGGGAGGTACGAATTCAGTCCCTATGTGTTATGTAGGGTGGTAAAAGAGGATCTGAAAGCGTCTGGGGAAAGCACAGCAGGTGCAGAGGAATGCATGATTCTGGCCTTTGGATAGTAATAATACAGGAAAAATTACAGGGGCAATTTGGAATAATGGGCTTGCATTACAGCAGCAGAATTTTCAGTTATGTCTCAAGAAAAGAGCTGTTTAGCTGGACTGTTGTGCATGGAGCAGTAGAACATACTGGTGGGACTGTTTATGGAGGGTTTTAAAAGCAAGTCAGGCAGGTAAATACCAATCAAGAGCAACACAGGTTGAGGTACAGCTGTCTCAGGAGTGGGAAAAGCAAGATAACTCCATAACCCACAATAAAAATAAAAAACAAAACTGTTTCAAAGAAGGGAAAAAAATAAAATCCAATTATCAACCTTCCCAAGCTATGATATGATTTTTGTGACAGAGCTATAGAACTAGTAGAGTAGAACTCACGTATGACATTATTTTCTCCTTAAGTTGTCCCAGTATATGAGTAAATATATGTTTTTCTAATTACTGCTTGTACCACATCATGATCTAGATTGAGGGCTTGCTAACTGACCAGTTGACTATTTCTGCTCATGCTGGCACCTGTTAAAATATGGCTTGGAAATGCCACCGATGCTAGACCACGGAATAAAAGCCAGTTCATGCTCCTATGGCTCTGGGGCTCAGCACTGTTCTGTGTGTTCATGCTGTCTTTGATACATTTGCAAATAGCCCCAAGCAACAGAACAGCTATATAGCTGAAATGAACATTAGCCATAGGGACTTGACCCTGTTGTACTTGTACATCAAATAATCCAAATGAAATAATATTAATAATGAAATTATGGTGGGTAAGCAAGCACATCTGACAGAAGCTTCTCCTTAATCATCCTAGAGATCAGGAGCATAAAATGGAAAGAAATGTTAACATGAAATTGTAGTGAAAAAGGAGGTGGTTTGTTTCTGTGCACTGAGTAGATGAAGAATGAAAGCTGCCTTTCAATAAAACTAAATATGTAGCACCTGGTGCCTCACTTTTCAGTGCTGGCAGTGATAACTTACATCATCCAGGATTTGTCAAGTGAAATGTTTTTCTGTAAATGATAGTCCAAAGAACTCTTGGATGTGCTTTCTAGGAAATATCAATGGAGCCTTTTATTTAATTCTTTTCCATCTCTGTTTTTCTAAGTTGGTTACATTTTCTCTTTCTGTGTTTTGAAAAAATAAAACTGCAGGAAAGGAGAAGGTAGATAAAGCAATTTTCCCTTTATCAAATTGGGAAGAGTTTATCATACTCTAGGATTATTTAGGTGGAAAGGTAGCTCAAGAGGTCTCTTACGCAATCAGCTCAAAGCTGGGTTTCTCATGAGAGCAGAGCTGGATGCCCAAGTCTTTGTTCCACCTGGTCTTGAAAATCTCTGAGGACAGAGATGGCACAGACTGCCTGGGTAACCTGTTCCACTGCTTGAGGGTAACCTGTTCCACTGCTTGACTGTCTCCTTGGTGACAAAGTTTCTCCATTCATCCACTTTGAGCCTTTGTTGTTTCAACTGCTTTCATTCTCCCATTGTGCACCCCTATGACTAGTTTGGTTCTATTCTCTTGATGACCACCTCGCAGATACTGTACAACCCATTTCCTTTCCCATTTCCATTACTGAAATGATTCTTTTCCAGTTTTATGGTGGCTAATGTCTTTAGGTGCCAGGAAACTGTCATTACCTCAATTTTTACATTTAGAAAACCAATCTCAGCTAAGTGAATTTATTAAATCACGTTGATGTCTTGTTGACCTGGCAGTAAGGTCTAACTTAGCTCCAGATTTAGACACCTAAATTTAGGTTTCTGCATTGTGACTGCCTTCATGTGAAGTGACTATCTACACTCCTATTATGTTCAGTAAGAGTGAAGTGGAAACAGCTAACAGAGTGCTGAGGCCATTTGTCTCACCCTGCTACAAACATCTCAGCATGCTCAGCAATCCCGTTCTCTGGAGTCCATGATGGGCACCGAGTAGATCTCCACTATCTGGAATTGCACTGGCTCGTACACAACCACTTGCACTGCAGAGATGAAAATTCGGGCTTGATCCTATAGCTGAATCCCACTCTGGGAAATTGGCTCAGATTGATGCAAGTAGTCAGAAGCAGAGCATCATTTGAATTCACTTCTCTCTAACCCAGACTGGATGCCCATATACTGGAAGAGCTGTTCTGCTTTAGAAGAACCTTATGACAGTGATCTGTGAGCAAGACAAGGAGGAACAGCGAGTTCATAGCAGCATTAGTAATTTAGAGAAGAGCTCACAGGTAGTGTTTTTTTGTTTTGTTTTCTTCTTACATACATTTCTTTGACATTTCTGCAACAGCTTTTTGAATGGTTTCCTGTTCAGTGGCATTGGGTCTAAATACTATAATTAATTCTCTGAAGTCATTCACTTAAACCTCTGATAGCTTGCTTTTGGGCTGACATGTGGGAATGACAGCGAATTCAATATTGAACAAAATGAATGCCTGTTACAGAATTGAATTCAAAGCACGTGAAAGTGGAGCGGCATTTGTAATTATGTAATACAACTTTTAAGAGATGAATAGTTGCTATGATCTTAAAAAGCTTTAGAAATGCTGATTCTTTTTGTGGTTACTGAAAAGAGAGTGCACTAGTAAGTACATGAAACAAAATTACTGAAAGAGGTGTAAAATCTTTGCTGTTCAGAGGATCTTACTTTCTGGTACATAGCTGTCCTCTGATGTTTCTCTGTTCTGTAGTTCCCCAGGCTCTCTCAGATGGCACTGCCCAGTGCTTGCCTGTTAGGCAGTATTAGTGATGTTATCACTAGTTTCATGGTACCCCAAGGAGCCCTTGTCTTTCAGTATGACTTTTGTTTAACCAAGCCAGGAAAATGTTGGATGATCAACTGAACACAGGCATTGCTAGTGATCAGGAAGTGTGATGACTACTGTTTGGAAAATCTCCTTATTTCCATCTCCATTCTTGTTATGTATGACAAGTATTTTGAAACAGAACAGGTAAATTTAATCTTAAAAGATATAGGGTAGGTACCTTCCATATGCTTAGTGCTACTAAGCATAGCTGTCTCATCTATATGCAATTCTTCTACAGAATAAGAAAAGCTTTTGGGATGTGGTCCTTTCTGATGAATCTAAACTGTGGAAGTAAAAGTGCCTTGCTAATTTATCCCATGGAATGCTTAAAATCTATATAGATGAAATATTTATTATGATATGACCATTAGGGGGGAAAGAAAACCTCTTGAAGCTAAGAAGTGTGAAATCAGAAGAATTCTAGTCATTGTGGAAGTGAAATTCTGGAACAGCCTTTGTGTATGAGCAGTGGGCCAAAATGGAGCTTTACTCCTCCTGGATGCTGGAGAGGGAGTATATAACGTGATTGGTACGCTGAAAGAGTATGTCCACTTTGCTGCAGGGCCGGAGAACACACCCATGTTTGCCAACACCATTTATCACTACCTTACTTTATGATCTCATGTAGGAGGATGCACCTCAGTGGTACAAAATTAATATCTCTAGCTGTTCTATCACAGGTTCCTGGACAGTGCAAGGATTCGTGAGAGGCCAAGAAGGTCTGTACAAGGCCTTAGGGTCAAGTGGGAAATATTTGGGAGCCAGCCAACCAGAGTCCATATTTTCTTTCAGTATGAGATGTAGCTTTTTCCTTTACTTTCCCTGGTAGGAGAATAAATAGACGCGTATCAGAGCCAAGCACATGTGCAAAACAGTGTTTAGGGAGTAGACAGTGTGGACACTCAGATACTAACTGGAGTAGAAAGCAGTCAAATGCAATCTCACTTCAACATCACTAGATCCTGCAAGGCTTCTTGAAATCATGTAACGTCTCTTTCTAAGGGTGGAGGTTTTCAAGAGGTCTTTGAGAAGCCAGTGGTATTCACACCCGGACCATAAAAGCCTGGCTTCAGTCCTGTGTTGTCACTCTGCTCAGCCTGGGTAGGAACAAGCATCATGGTGAGGAAGAGGCTTTGCAGAGTGTTCTTGGATAAGAGATTTGCCATTGATTTTCCAGTCTCTGAAAATAACAGCTAGTGGTTAGTTGTTCACTCGGAGCAGGACAGTCTGAAGAGCCTCAGGGCACCTGACTGCTCAGTTTAGCCCAAGGAGTGAGCTGTGTGTGACATCTGTCTGACTGAATGGCTGCTGTAATCGGTTTCCAGATCAGCTCTTCACTATGACACACTCCTGAAACTATCTATCAAGCAGTTTCAGTTAATGGGTGCTCTTGCAATAATTGTGCTCTCATACAATTGAGAGTAGGAAAAGTCCTACATTTATGAGATGTTCCTATTAGTAGTTCAACCAGCCCAATGACGGGAAGGGTATTTTGCAAAGACATTTTGTATTTTATTCAATTTCATGAAATTATACCTCTATTTTACCATTACTGCTCACACAGAGCAATAGTTTTCCTTCCCTTACATATGCAGCCTTTTTAAGTGTAATGTACTGCTAGATTTCCTTGTGGCAAAGATGGAGCTGAAGGGCAAGTAGCCAGCTTACAGATAGTAAAGGAGAATTGCTAGAGAAGGAATGATGGGAAGGCATCTGGAAACTCTTGATTTTCCACTTCCTTTTCCTTTTTCCATTTTCCATTTTCTTTAGTGCTAGCAGGTGACAGTAAGCCATAGACTATGGTAAATCATATTCATGGTCCTGTGGGGAAGCACAGAGGCACTCTGGTCAGACACTAGGAAACCCTTGCAGATTTTCCCAGGTATACTGACCAGAGAGCAATGTATGTACTTCACACAGGGAAGGGGTTCCATTACACTCTGCATTTGGCAGGGTAGCTTGGTACTTATCAGTGTGAGTCCATCTCCTCCATGGGCTGGAGCAGAGATCTGAATGTAACACAGTATGGCCTCAGGTTTGGATTTTCAAAGCTTTCTGACCATAATGCAGCAAAGACTGGGAGTTCTTCATTGTGTAGCAGCCTTTCTGGATTGTTTTTATCTCAGCATGTGCAGCTGAGAAAGATGTGCTGCTGAATTTCCTTTCTGAGCAGCTTAGGTGCTGATAAGCACTGAGATTTATTTAATGTTGTAAGAGATATAGCTCATTTTTTGAAAGGCTCATGCGAAGCTTCTTCTATAATATATGATGATATTTTGCTTTCTTTTTTTTTTTAGCATACTAGTGTTCCAAAATCAGTATTCTATATTTACTCATCTTATGAAGCCTTTCCTTTTTTTTTCCTTCAGAAATAGAGGCTTCTCCCATTCCCTTTTCTTTAAATAGAATTAATAGCCATCAGTCAACTGAAATAGTTTGATTAATGATTGATTAATGCTAGGTAAAATCAGAAAATTGGTTTATTAGTGAAAAAATATGATTAATGAAATATTTTGCTACATATATGATCTATCTATATTGCTTTTCATCGGTCACGCAAGAAGAGAAGCCATTTTGTTGTAATTCCTCTGAGAATGAAGCAACAACTGAATGATCTGATTTTCTTTTTTTTTTTTTTTTTTTTTTGAAGGAAGATGTGATTTTTCCTTTAGCTTTTGTTTAAAATAAATTTAGAGTGGTTTAATTTTAACTAAAAGATTGCATGCTATACATTATCCTAATATACAATCCTGGTTTCTTTTGTATGTTTTTATAACCCAAAAGTCTATAGTTCTATTTACTTCTAAAGTCCTTTATTCTTTCCCTCCTCCTAATCTGTTTTACACAAGGACATTTTCCTTATCTGATGATTAAAGATTATCATCCTGTCTAAGTAGAATTTGCTGCAGTAGGTAAATTAATTTTAAATTTGTGTATTCAAATCTGAATTCTACTTTCATTTATTTTGAAGCTGTAAAGAGGTAAGAGTTTTCAAGCAAAAAATAAAACAAAAGCCATGCCCACATTTTGTATATAAGGCTCTTCCATCAGTCAGACTGAGGTTCTGTACCATCCACTTTCATAACAGGATCCTTCAGAATTATTTTGCATTTACTGCAGTATGTCATCACAGATGAAAAAGACAAATGTGCTCTCCTGTTTGATAATTGAAAATGTGGACTACTTTGTAGTGACTTTGGGATACTTTGCAGTCCATCCATTCGTCTACATAACTGGCCTAAAACATACTGGCCAGTGATTAATCCATTGGCTTTGGGATTTTACAGGAAGCATCTCCTTGGATTTTAATCTGATTTGAACAGGCAAGGAGCATATTCTTATCTGTACTCCCAGGAGGAGTGAAGTAGCAAAGCCCCTCCTTTGCCTTTTCATTACATTTAAACTCACTACTCATCCTTTAATTGGATTTTTATCAAGTGACTTGAAGCTTCCAGGCAAATGAACCAAGTTTAAATTTTGTGTTTATTATCTGCTAATGCAAAAACCTCATGGCTATCAACTCATCTGATTTTTCTTAGCCCAATACTATTACAATTTTTGTTAACAGAGGCAGGCATTCTTTATGGAGACCAGGTTTCAGAGCCCAGGGGCTTGTTGAGTGAATGTTAACCACAAGCATGCAGGCTCTGTCCTGTCCTCATGGTAAGCAGCAATAAATTGTAGCTTTTGGTAACATGGTAGAAACAGATAATCTGTAGAATAGCAAGGTCCTCTGAGAGGAAATGAATTCCAGCAGTATTGTACGATAAGCCAATTCATGCCTCTGCAGTAATCTTGTGCATGTAAGTAGTGCTTTCAGCAAGAACATGACAAGCCGGTTTCCCAGGAGTAAAGCAAAACGTGTTTTCTTCAGCCAGGCTCCATGTTCATACTACAGGAAGTTTAACTTTCACTCCTAGTCTTTAACATGCCTGCTAAACTCAGAAACCTTTCCATTCATCGTTTCGTTGCCTTTGCAAGTAGTAATGATGACATAATTGCTGCAGGAAAAATAGACAGATGAGAGAAAAGGGAAAAGAAAGACAGACATGCAAGAAGACTATGAAATAGACAATAAACAAAATAAAAAGAAACAAAAAATACAAATAACAGTGGTCCCATAAAAAGATACACTTTTTTTTCCACTGACCGAGCTGACAGGACACTGAATAAATGCAACCACTTAGTTATTATTTAAAAGTACCTTCTATCTTTCAGCTTATGTCTCCTGTTTATGTGTCTATCACATCTTGTGTTTTGGCCCTAAGATTAAAAAGCTCTGCATTGCTGAGTCTTTTCTATTGGGTAACTTGGATACCTCTCATCCTTCCACAGCATGATCTTTTCTCTCTTTACTATCACCTCCAACACCTGCATGGGATTCTTCAGTTTCTGCCTCTGATCTTTCTCTTATTTTTATAACTCTGCCTCCTGAGAATCTTAGCAGCCATCTGCAACTGGTTAACAATGACCCATTTCTCTTTGCACTCATAGCTCAGATCCTTGCTTATGCTTCTTGAGAAGCTAACATAATTATTCCCCCAGAAAGCAAGTGAATCTCTTGAGTGTTCCAACAGCTCTGTGAGGCATCACCTATGCAGTGCTACTTCTCTTTTCTGTTATGCTGTGTATTTAGTATTGCTGGACTCAAAATTACTTCCTTCCTCACCTGCTGGCAGTTCCTGTGCCAGTGTCAGATTAAACAGGATTTTCTTTAGCTCAGCAGAGTTCTACAAGAACATACCTCCTATGCCAGAGCACAGCTCAGAATATGTAATGTTAGAGTAAAAATGTCTTCTCCAATCAATGCAAAAACTAGAAAAAAAGAGTATCAGAAAAGCCTGAAATCCTTTCTCTTTTATGTCCATAGGGCATGAGGTCAGAAGTTAGTTCTTGCTGAATTATATAGTGAAACCTATTGTAGGAACAGAATAGGAAGTCATGTGTTTATGATATCACTAGCAGATATGTGATCTGGATACTGACCTAAAGAAAGGGCTCCAATCCTTTATATCTCCCAGATCTCCGATTCTTCTCACACACACCTACCTATGTGGGTACTACATATACTATGGGTCCTCCTCTCAGGTGAAGGAATGGATTTTTTGAGGCTTTCATGAGTGAAAAAACTTGTAATGTGGAGACATCATCCATTCATCAAAAATCCAAAAAACTCTTCTCAGTTTGATACCATGTAGTCAAAGTATGTATTGAATGATGGTACTTTCTACTGAAAAGCTGCTAGGAAGAAAATAGATTTGTGGTCTGATAACCTTGAATCTCAGTTTAAAATTTATATATACATATATATTTTTCTAGTTTATTGGTGTTGGAAGAAGGAGAAAAGAACTTTGCACAAGTGTCTGTATTTTTTAAAGGGATGCCTCCCCATTAGACGGATAGAGGGGTGAGTAATTCACAAAGCAGGGAAGGTCTTTGTGCATGTACTTGAGTTTAGAGAACTCCTCTCAGAATGCCCTGCCTATGAATTGAGGTGAACCTTGTTGTTCTAGAGTCCTTATGTCACTGTATTTGGTTGTAGTAAATTCCATTGAATCATTGTGCTAAAACAGCAAGTGATTAAATGCTGACTAAATGCTACTAAGAATCACATACTCCAGCCCTGTGATCTTCCACCAAAATCTTAATAAATCCTAAATTGCTGCTACAAATAAAATTATGTGCAAACAGTCTGTGACACTACCATCTTGGCCATTTTTCCCACCACACCCTAAAATCTCAAAAACAGTGTAAGTGATTAGGTTACTAAAATAGTTAGGATATGACCGTTCTGCCTGGATAAGTAGGTATGCAATCACTGAAAATACCACTGATAGGTAGAAATGTGATCCTTTGACTTTCATGTTTACTTCTATAATACTGGCACACATCATTTTGCAATAATACAGTGTATTGAGACACATTTTCTACAGCTTCAGAACCATAAATGACAGAGTCCTTAAAAACAAAATTGTTAATTAAGCTGTACTTCAAATATATATACTGTTTTACTTAGTCATCACTAGTGTAAATTTGTGAAACTTACAGAAAATTGGTAGATTTCCAGCATCAGAGTTGATCTATATAAACTATCAAATATAATAATAAACGTTTTCTGATATGTCTAAGCTGTGCTGTGCAGTTAACTGAGTTAGGATGCTTTGGAGGAGGACAATGCCGATTTGGTTAGGCTGGCTTTGTGCCAGTGCTTGGGCCTAAAGCTGAGTGATGGCCTTGGAGTTGCCTAGGCTGTGCTCTTGTATTTGTACAAGATATAAGGCTTTCAGACTCAAACCTTGATGTCCGAGAGGAGGATCTGGATGTAAAATGTGAGTGAGAACTAAGCCATAAAAATCCTAGAAATTGCATGTTATGCTGAGATAACTCAAATATAAAAGTTAGTTGATGAAGCAAGTGCCAGTGACCCAACAAGAGTGTTATCTCACACGAGCATGGCCCTTGGAGTGTACTGCTGGAGTAATTAACTTGCAACGAGAAAAAATTATTCCATGCAGAACTACATTTTCTTAATCTCTTAAGGAGCATTATTTAGTTTCCTATTGAAAGTGGCTTAACTAAAACTTTTTGAAGTTATTTAGGAAAAAAAAATCTAGAAATTTTTTACCAGACTGTTGAAAGTGTTCTGATGCTGAAATGACAATGAAAATCTGGCCTTGGGTCCATGTGAAAATGCGAAGTGTTTAAGTTATGTTCTCTTCATTTCTGCATAATTGCATATCCCCCCAAGGAATAAGTTTTGTTAAGTTTGGGGTTTTTTTTGTATTTTAATTTCTCAGCTAGAGCATTTAATCATAAAGTTGAGAAAAGTAATCACCACAGAGGAGTGGAACTTTAGGAAGAGAATGGCCACAACATCATTATTGACCACAGCCTGTGCTGTTGACAGGTGAATGTCATTCCCTCTTGCCTGGTATCTACCAGTCAGCAAATGGCCTGTCCTTGGGTTTCCTTGCAAGGTCTTCCCTGCTCAAAAACCTGTGAGCTCCTCAATATTATCTCTGATTTCCCGCAGAAATGATGTTTCATGCAGTTTATGTGGACACTGGCAGCTCTTGCAGTTGGCCAAGCCCAACCAATATGTCTGAAGAAAGCCATCTCAGTTCTGTGGTAATCTCCCATAGGTTTTGTTAAAATAGTTGACTAGGTTGAAAGGAGAACTAGGTACCCTGACCATGAGAAAAGCTGCAGTGTTCACCTAAATAATATGTACAGAAATGGAGAGGGTGTGTGTGAGAGAGAGGGCAGTGCTTGCTGCCACTCTTGATGATGTTTGTATGCAACTTCTGACACCTTTTCAGTCATCAACATTCATCAACCCAAAAACAGAAATCCAGGAGAAAATAACCTGCATTAGTTCTGCAGCTTATCAGCTCTCTAGTATAATTGCTTCACTGATGACCTGGAGACACTACTGGATATATCTCTTAATAATACACAAGTCACACTCTGAGCTAGTTACGGGAACTTTGCTTGGTGAATCATACCCTTTAGACACGTCAAATGCTATTTACCATCTTCTGTCTTCAAATGTGCAAAGCATGGTCTTTTGATCTTCAGAAATATCAGATCCAAGGGCAAGTAAAACAAATGCATTTCTTTACTAATGAATATCAGTAAAGTACACATTTGAGGCTCTAGATCTGACAGTGATAGTTAAATGAAGTACAAAAATTCTAGCTCTATCTTGATTAAATAAGTATACAGCACAAACCCAGATGAGGTCCACTCAGTTAGGAGACAAATAGCTAATAAATATGAGATAGATGCATTGTATAGCAGGTTCTTTGGTCCTCAGTGTTAGGACGGATGGTTTTCCGTCAGAAACAATTTAAAAAATTTCAGTTGTGTGAAGGAGAAAAGTAGTTTTCATCTTATGCCCTTTCTGATGTACAACTAAAATGAGATTGCATTCATATAATTTTAAATTCATTGCATTTTGAGGTAAGGGTGAAATGAATTGAAACATGGAAGTACATTTTCTTCTGTAGCACTCTGGAAAATGAGCTGTTACAGTTGGTCATTTCTGGGGAAAAAAAAATCTATTATGCTGAATTTCTTATTTGATGCCGAGCTCGTCTGCTTGGTAGAGTTAATCAAACATTGATTCTGAAACTAATTTTCACTTTGCTGTGTGAGTGTGTGATATCAGAGAGAGTAGTCTGTACTGATGAGGTATGCACTCTGGTTTGCTCTTTCTGTCTTTGCTTTTGCAAAGCTCAGGGAAGCTTTGAACTCAAACCACAAGGGAGCTAGAAGGAATTAAGAAGCAAGTTCTATGATGAGAGGCAGCAGATACAGAACTGTTCTGTGCAGTCTAGACATTCGTCATTTGAGTGTTTAGTCTGGGAAAAACCCCTATGGCTTGTGTCGTTTTCTGATGTGGATTCCTTTTGGGGAGCTGTGTGTGGTTAGCAGCCAGAGCTCTTTTTCTTTACAAAGAAGGAGGAAAATTCTTCCTAAGCAACATGATTTCTTGAGCTGGGCTTGTTTCAGAGGCACAGTGCTTCAAGGTCTCAGTACTTCTTAACTGAAAGGGTTATTAAGCACTGGAATAGGCTCCCCAGGGAGGTGGTTGAGTCACCCTCCCTGGATGTGTTTATAAACTGTTTGGATGTGGTGCTCAGGGACATGATTTAGTGGAGGGTTGTTAGAGTTAGGGTAGTATGGTTAGTTGTGGTTGGATTTGATGGTCTTTAAGGTCTTTTCCAACCTGAGCAACCCTAGGGTTCTATGATTCTATGATTCTTTCCTTGGGCTGAATTTGTCAGTCCTGCTCCAAGTTAGGTACATGTGAAGCAATCTGGGCATTGTCAGCTCTCATCTCCATTTGGAAGCTGACCCAGGTACTTTACATCTACAGCTTCCCCATGGGTGTGCAACACAAGTGAAACATTGCTCTCTGTGACATATTCTCCTACTATGAGTGAAGCCATTTTCTTTTCTACGCACTGTCTAAACTTTTTCTGTGCTAAGCCACTGCTCTTTCTTCCATCTCCTATTGCAATTTCCCTTGCAAGGTCTTTACAAGTCTTTACCTTACGACTGTCCTCAGTACATGTGCAGAATCCCATGCAGTCAAAGAAATCTTGTATTTTTCAGTATTCCCTCATAAAGTTATATCATCTTTTTTTTTCTTCTCCCTCTTCTTTTTGGGCCGATTATTGACTTTGCACTGGTTTCTTCTCATTCCCATCAAACAAGCTTGTTACTGTGAAGAGAAAACCTGCCTTTGGAGTTTCTGCTGGAGCAGACTTCTTGTGACTCTCCATCCCACTGACTCATCATTTCTTTTCTCATATAAAAACAAATGCCTTCTCCCATCTCTTTCTCTTGGTTCATTTCCCTCTTCAGATGGTGTGCCTTTCAGTACTTCAGCCATTTAAAAACGTTATATTTGAGGCCTGAACCCTGAGTCTTCTTTCTCGGTCTTTTGTCCTTCTCATATATATATATATGTATATTCTGAAATCTGAAGATGTTAAACCTGAACAAACTTCTGTGTCTTCTTAGAATGTACTCAAAGAGACAAAATTTCAAATATATGTACAAGATATTAGACCAGCAGAAATGCTTCCAACTATTTGTTGTATATTTCAGAAGAGAATTTCTTTCAGAAGAAATACACTTTCTCTGTCAGTGAAGACAGCATTATCAGAAACCTATGAAGAATTAACTACTGCCAAAGTCATCACTCCTGGAGCTTTGTCCATCTTGAGGTGAATTGAAAACATCAGTAATCGGATGAAAAGCAAAGATGACATTTTTTCTCATTAAAAAAATATGGAAAGTTGTCATTTGTGAGATAAAAGAGAAGTCCTTCTCCACTTGCAGGAGAGCACTGCCTTTGTAGGTATAAAGGCTCAAATCAAGCGTTCACTCGTTCCTTCATTGTAAAGAAGATGTGAATAAAGTATATAGTACTGTTTCAGTACCTGTGTCTCTGTAACTCTAATAATGGTAGGAATATTTTTCCATTAGAGCATGAGGGACGTAGGTCCGTAAATAGCTTGAATGAATAAAAATGATTTCCCATCCCTCAAGTGACCAAATTGATTTTTTTATAACATACAAAGAGAGAGGGTGCCATTAATATTGAACGGGAACCTGCCTGAATGGATCTCATGTGATTTCTGCACAAAAAGGCAGTCCCTCTCTGAAGCAGAGAATGCCTGCTGCACACTTGAAGCACTTTACAGCCCTCATGTACTTAAGGTTAGCAGTGAGAGCTAAAGCAGCAAAGCCAGTACACTTTCTAGACTATATAAAATGGATTTGTTTTTGTAAGAAAGTCAGGACCTCACATTGCCAGTTTTTTAATGAAATATCACAGATGCTTTAACAAAAAAAAAAAGTGAACCGCTTTGTATCATGAAACTAGAAGGATGAAATGAAGGATGGAGTAAAATATTTCAAAGAAGAAAGGTTTTCCAAATATCCTGTAGCATGTGTTTTTCATCCATCTTCCTGGCTGTACGTGAGTGTGACAGAGGAGCACTACCTGGAGAGCTGGGCTTCATGCTCTCCATGCTGCTCCATATGCACAGGAGGCTGTAACCTTGAGATGCTGTGTTTGGAGGACAGCTTCAGGATCAATTTTTCGAATTCAGCTTCTCTAACCAGAGTCTTAGCTGTCAAGGATTGTTATATGGGATCTTGCCAGCCACTGAGTTGGTATGAAAGGAACTTTAAATGAAAGATGAGGACATGTGCTAAATTTTTATTCTGAAGCCATCTGTGTGGATGGACAGGTAATTAATTCAGCATGAAAATTAAAAGGCATAGCTGGACTCTATTAGAGCCAGTAAACAGACTTAAAAGCAAACCGCTGCTTGGGGGAGCTCAACTTCTGGCTGTGAGGCCATGCCCCATGCCTTCTGCCTTCACAGCAAACTCTTAGCACCATGGATGCTTTCTTCCTGCACTGGCAGAGACACCAGCAGGGATGGAAACCCACCTGCATGGAAAGGTTAGCACCAAGTCAGTGCCAAATTTGCAGAGCTTCAGCTCCGATACCGGTGCCTGGGCTAGCTAGTTGAGACAGACCTACAGACATAAGGGCTGCTGCTGTAAATTACCAGATCCAGCCCTGCGTGCACTGTCAGGCAGTTGGTGGCCATACTGGGAGCAGCTCTGCATTACCTGTGTCATAGGGCAGCTCAGACCTAAGCATGTGCCACTGGGATTGGTGTGTGCCACAGTGCCAGGGCTGCTGGAGAACAGCATTTCAGCCTCAAATCAGCCTTTTGTTTCCACAAAGATGAAGAAAGTCCCAGAATCCAATAAGCAGCTGTGAGTGAATATAATACAAAAATAATTCACCGACATTTTCAGATTCCTGCTTGCGTGTTTGTTTTTGTTGCTTGTTTGAGCTGTTGTCAACTCCTCTCCATGAGTAGGCAAAGCCCACACATCTCCTACTGCTGGGAATGAGGTTCAAAATGAGTCTTGCTGACAAGATATTTTCTCACTGAAATACGTTTCTGCTGGAGTATTTCTTAGCTTGGAGTTTCACAGAAGGTGGCACAGGGAACTAACTAGGAGTTATACTACTAAATACCACTAAATAACTGAAGTGTCATACGAAATGTCACTGGAAATCTTGAAGTAATTATACCCACTGAAAACTTCCAATTAAGATGTTACTTTCCACCAGAGACCGGTTGGATTCTATATCCAAGGTAACTCCACAAAGCACATTAGAGACAGTTTGAATTTATACTCCACTCAAAAGTAGTGCAATTGATACTATTGTTTTTAATTTCATTTTATAGTAGTAGCTCACCAGGAACCCGGAAAGTATTTGTCAAAGTTATTTATATATAAGCTGATATAAGCTGAATAAAGGTATATTTTACAGCCCAAAACCTAGTAAAGATCATCCACCAATAATTTAGGTTTCTGACACCAAGAAGCAGCACCACTGTTGCAGCAGGTTTGTTGTATTCTGATATCGTAGAATCACAGAATGCCTTGAGTTGGAATGGACCTCAAGGATCACCAAATTCCAACCCCCCTGCCACATATGGGTTGCCAACTACTAGATCACAGAATCACAGAATGTCAATGGTCGGAAGGGACCTGGAAAGATCATCTAGACCAATCCCTCTGCCAGAGCAAGAACACCTAGATTAGGTCACACAGGAACACATCCAGGCAGGTTTTGATTGTCTCCAGAGAAGGAGACCCCACAACCTCTCTGGGCAGCCTGTTCCAGTGTTCTGTCACCCTCACCATGAAGAAGTTTTTTTAAGTGGAACCTCACATATTCCAGCTTGCACCCATTGCCACTTGTCATATCACTGGATGTCACTGAGAGCGTATGTCCATCCTCCTAACACTCAGCCTTTACATATTTATAAACATTAATGATGTCACCTCATAATGAGTCTCTTCAACAAGTACTAGATCAGATTGCCCAGAGCCCCATCCAACCTGGCCTTAAACAGCTCCACGGACAGGGCATTTATGACTTCTCTGGGCAACCTATTCCAGCACCTCACCACCCTTTCAGTAAAAGCCTTCCCTTAACATCTAATCTAAATTTCCTTTAGTTTAAAACCATTCTCCCTTTCCTATCACTATCTTCCTGTGTAAGAATTTGATTTCCCTCATGTTTATAATCTCCCCTTAAATATTTAAAGGCCACATTGAGGTCTCCCCACAGCCTTCTTTTTTCCAGGCTGAACAAGCTCGGTTCCTTCAGCCTGTCTTAACAGGAGAGGTGCTCCAGCCCTTGAATCATCTTCCTGGCCCTCCTCTGGACCCTCTCCAAAAGCTCCACATCTTTCCTGTGTTGGTGGCCCCAGAACTGGACATAGTACTCCAGATGGGGCCTCACTTGGGCAGAATAGAAGTGGACAATCACATTCCTCTCCCTGCTGGCCACCTCCCTTCTGATGGAACCCAGCATACCATTGGCCTTCTGAGCTGTAAGCACACACTGCTGCCTCATGTTAAGCTTTTAGTCAACCAGAACCCCAAAGTCCTTCTTGACAAAGCAATTCTCAAGGAGTTCTTCTTCAAGTTTGAATACATATCTGAGATTACCTAAACCCAAGTTCAAAACATTGCACTTTGCTTTGTTGAGCCTCACAAAGGTTTTGAGTTTGTCAAGGTCTCTCTGGGTGGCATCTCTTCCTTCTGCTGTATCAACTGCACTGCTCATCTTGGTGTCATCAGCAAATTACTGAGTATGCACTCAATTCCATCATCAATGTCACTAATAAAGATGCTGAGGAGTACCCGTCCCATGATGGGCCCCTGGGGTCACCACTTGTCACCGACCTCTACTTTGACATAGAGCCATTCACCACAACTCTCTGGCTGTAACCTTCCAAATAATTCCTTATACACCAAATAGTCTACCCTTTAAATCCCTATTTCTCCAATTCAGAGGTAAGGATGTGGCGAGGGTCCATGTCAAAGGCTTTGCACAAGTCCAGGTAGATGCCTTCCCTTTGTCCACTGATGCCGTCAGTCCATCATAGAAGGCCACCAGACTGGTCAGGCATTACTTCCCTTGTTGAAGCCATGCTGGCTGTCTTGGATCTCCTGCTTGTCCCTCACGTACCTTAATACGTTTCTTCTTGAAACTCAAATCACTGTGGTTAGACCTCTGGGCCATGAACTTTTTAAACTTTAAACTTTAAACTCAGGACCACAAGGAAGATGTAAAAGCGTAAAAGCTTCAGCTTTCACTTTAGGAGCACGTTCAGCATGGCAGCACAATTTGCAGATTCACTGCAGTTTGTTTTTGTGCATCACAAATCCTTTAATTCCTTAATTCTCAGTATAGCCCATCTAGTGAAAGAAGGTTATATATCAAGATGAGAAATATGGAGGAAGGATGATCAGGATAGCGAATTTAAACCTATTCAGAAGTTATACCCAGTTAATAAAACCCTACCCACTGGAAGACCATCCGAAGACACTACTGAACAGGATGCCTTCTCTGTCTCTGCTGAGGTTGATCTGATTCACAAATAATTTTGTTGTGCATGCATGGCTCATGGGCTGTAAGGCAGCAAGGTTCAAACATGGCAAGAGGAGAAGAATGCTGAATGATTACAGCAAAGCTGTGCACACAGACTCTTCTATTGAGAATTTTAAAAATCTTAGCTACTAGTAGAATTTACATCCTTTCATCTCAAGCAGATTTATAGAGACCATTTTGGTTTTTTAGTTCCCTCACTGGTGGCATTGCAGTGTCATTAAATGTAACTTTAGAGCTATAAAGCTGTGGCTAGTTGTAGTAGCAAGATTTTCCATTATTACTTAAAGTATTACTTTAGAAGCAGAAATAAAAATTCCCCCTCAACTGTAATGTTAGGTGAATGGTTGGACATGATCATCTTAATGGTCTTTTCAAACCTAATTGATTCTGTGATTCCATGATTTTGGGGCAGCAGAGCACCTGGGGTCCAACAGGCCTGAGAAGCTACAGCCAGCTGCAGTTCATGCAAGCTGACAGGCTCTGGAAATGGAAATGCAAATCTTCGATCTGAATAGCAAAATCTGACATGAGCTGCTACAACTCCCAGCAGCTATCACAGTGTGTATTGATATTGACAGAGCAGTTCAAACCCACAGGGCACAGTATATTTCCTGGTCCTTTTTTCTTTTATGATGTTTAAGAAGATTTTAGCTGCATGTTAGTACAAGCATGGTTTATCTTTAATGTTAGCTTGAGCTGAAGGATCTGAGACTGAATAGCAGGACCTCTCTGTAAGTACTAATGGCTCTGAAAGTACCACTTAATATCTAAATTAAAGTATTTCTAGCTGAATACGTCAAAAGATTGGATGTATGATGATGTTTTGGAAAAAATCTTCGGTTGATTTTTCTCGATTCAGATTCATTTCATTTCATTTCATTTCATTTCCTACAATTCTCCTATACCATTACTCTCCTTTACTAGACAGTGTTATTTGATGATTATTCTGTTCCTATGAGTTTGCACATGTATGATATAATGATCCTGGTGTCCAGACCTAAAGTGTTTGTTAATCATTTTTTTGAAGACTATGTACTGTTCAATACTGTATGCCTCTTAAAATAATGTTCCCTTTCTCTTCATGTTGGCGACTTCTATATTTCATTCATGACTCAGATTCCCATCATTTATTTTCCTTTCAAATCCACAAAGATCTTGTGGTTACATATCTCGTAGTAGATACTACTGAAGTAAGGGATGAGCTCAGAATTTAGCTGGACAGCCTCCAGAAATGTGTTTAAGCAGGAATTTTTCTAACTCTTAGCCCTAGTGACACACTGCTCCTGCAGACTGAAGTGTGCAGTGGTCTGCTGAAGAACTATGGCATGGAGAAATGGTGGTGATTTGTTTCCTTTCTAGAGGAAAGCTCACAGCCCTGCCCTGTGCTGTGCCTCAGCAAAAGGAGCTCGTCTCTGTCAGTCAATACTTTCTGGTTTAAATTAACAGTATGCAATTACAAATTTGGCTCAGTGTTCTGTGGTTCTCTGTTCATATGGGAAATCAATAACATTAATTGAGAGAACTGCTTTTTCCACCTCCAAAATAGGATAGCTCTTTTGGAGTAATTTCAGGTGCTTGGGTAACTGCCTTATGGCACTGTCACTGGAACTGGCATTTAGTTCCTATCTTTCACATAGTCTTCTTGAGGCAGGAAACCTGCAAGTTTACATGAAATGCAGAAGACTTTACTCAGTCTCCAAAACACTCTTTTTCCTCCGTTGGAAGTTAGCAGAGAACTTAAATATGTTTCTTGCTTTCTCTCTATATTTTACTTGCTATCAGCACCAATGCAACAAACAAAACTTTGAAGTCATCCATGCCAAAACCACCCACTTAACAGAGCTACGCACAAGTAAAGAACGGTATGAAGACTGGTACAAGGATTTAACCTACTGGGGCACATATGTTTGGATGCTAATCATCGTGACAGAATAGAAATGTTTAACTTGCAGGTTTATAAATCCATTGCTTTTCACTTCTATCTTTTGTCAATAGTTTCAATCAGAGCAGCATCTGATCTTATGAATCTGATAGGCTGCAGTGTCTGAAGTGCATACTTAATACTTTCAGTTCTGCCATTTAACATTTCTTGGCAATTATGTATACTTCACATTACAAGAATTATCTGATCTAACTATTCTTGCAGCCACTTGCTTCCAATTGCTTTCTCTCACCTTTGGATTAGATAATTGCAAACCCCAATGCTTGATATCTACTAATCACTCACTTGCAGTATTGATCTGGTCTCCTAGAGATGAGAAATGATCACCTAATAACTTGAATTCTGCAAAGAGAGAGACAAATGGGAAATATGACCTGCTGAAAGTTTCCTATAGGAAACAGCATTACCGGAGGTGTTACATGCCATCCAGCTCAGTCTGAAAAATAAAAGCCATCCTCCAGATGATACACTCTTCTCCTGTGCCTACTGACTTGAAATTTTGGATTATCTCACATGTAACAACTAGCAACACCATTTCCCTCCAGAGCTTCGGAAGTTAATATATGGGTAATCAGAACAAAGCCATTAAATTTTTAATTTCCTTTTTATGGTTTTAAAAGACTTTCATTCATGTGTTGGAATCAGAAGCTCTCTTTTCCAGTTCATATATACACCCATGTAAATAAATAAGGAAGAGGGAGAAGTTCAACAAACGAACTGCCTTCCACAGAGATCCAATTAAAGCTTGCTGGGCTAGGATTCATTCTGGGGCAAAGAAACCAACTGGTCTCAGGTTTTTACAGCTGAAGCACAGGTGTGTACTTTTCATAAAATATATGTGTATACTCAAAGCTTTACAACTCAATCATGGTCTTGGGTTTAAATAATTTAAATGTTGCGCTGAAGTCTGCAGAAAAAAAGAAAGCAGATTCAGGATAAGCTGGAGAATTAGAAAGGTAACCAAGAGCAAATAAGAACCAAAATGCTTCTGCTTAGTGCCATGCATTATTAAACATTAATAAATGCCTCAGAATGTGTTACTGCTTAATTAACTGTTTTGAAAATGAATTATTAGTGAAATTGACATTTTCACTTTAACTAAGTAGGAGACCTTGTGGTGTGAAGACCTCTGTGTTAAATCACCCAAGAGAGTGGTTTTGCCTGCAATTCAGACGTAAACACCTGCCTTTGCAATTACCTAATAACTTGTTTCCACTGTATAGTCACCCCTGGATGCAGGCTGTTATCACAGATAGAGACAGAAGCCAACCATAAATTTTTATACAAAATCCTGCTTTTGATCTGTTCCCTTACAGCCTATCTTTCCCTTTCCACATCCATTGGTTCAGAAGAAATAGGGGATTCTGTGGGTCCAATGTGTGTGATAAAAAGGCATTCAAAAATTCACATAATGTGTTAGAACAGCTACATTAAATTGGAGCAGACACCTTGCTGGCCCAGTAGATTTTCTTTCATAGTAGTCAGGCTTTGATCTAAGAGGCCAAACCACAGCTCTAGATAATTGGATACTTACCTATTCGTATAATTTCTACCCACTCCTTACCTGCACCAACTCACATAACTGTTATTGGATTGTTGACGATTGTGGATTTCCCACTACCTGTATCTCTTTCAATTGTCCAATTTCTTTGTAAGATACTGCAAAGTTCTTTCCTCGGTTATATCTGAGGCAATACTTCCCGTGGCTAATTGTATGTATAAAAATTACTTCTGCCTTTGAGTTTCATGGATGGTCCCTCGAGAGAAGGCAATAGGAGAATCTAATTTTCTTCTTTATATTGCATATTCTTTTTTGTGCCAAACCTGCTTCTTATATTCCTCCTTTAGGTTAATAATCTGTGCTTCTTTACTCACTCATCACTCTAAACACCTTTCATCATTGCTGCTAGTCTTTGAACATGTTTTAATGTCTGCCAGGCTCATTTTTTCAGTTTAGGGTTAAGAGAAATGCAGATGGTGGTTAGATTGTACAATGGAATTACAAAAGGATAATGAGAAGCAGTGGCTCTGAGAGACAAAGGAATAGTAAAAGGGAATGAAAAGTCATGATGGAAGGAAGGAAAAAGTACAACATGTGTAAGAAAAATAATGAGGGAAATGAATCATTAACTACTGTGTCATAATGACACCCAGGGATTCCAAGTTGCTGTCTGCAGGAGGCATTGATACTCTGAAGTCAATGAAGAGAAATTGCAGTGCAATAATTGCTTCATTCTAACTTCAGCAACCTTTGATTGCAGCAAACTGAAAGGCCTTTGCCTTATTTTGGTTTTAAGTTAATCTGAGCAATCACACAGCTTGTTGGTGTGGTGTCCTGGTTGGGAAGCGTCCACCGGATTTACAGCATGGATCTCTTATAGCAAGCTGATGGATGTTGTCACAGCCAAAGCCCCAGAGCTGACATGAATGGAGGTGGGAGGTAATCAAGAGAAAGTCCAGTAGCTGTCAAGTCTATCATTAATGTGTTGGATTTTGAACCTAGAGAACTGACAAAAAGGGAGGATTCCTCACCAAATGTGCAGTGAGACTGTGGAACAAGATTATTAAAAGATTACATGAAAGTAAAGAGTTTAAAGAGTTCAAAAGGAAATACAAAGAATTTGAGGTAAAAACATCCACTGAGAGCTTTTAAATATATAGAAACTTTCTCCACTTGAGGAAGAATCTATGCCAAAAAAGATTGAAAGCTGTGGACTTTTATAGAGTATATTATATATGTTCTTAATCTTCTTCCCTGATGAGGTGGTGTGACGTGGTACAGTAACTAATATATTCTGAAAACAACTGAAAGTATGAATTTATTGTGATGTACATACAAAGGATAATCCTCATGATACTAGAAGTTAATGAATGTGGATATATGAGCATGAGAATCACCACAAAAGCTAAAATGATTTATTGCAAAATAATCTCTCTTACTATTATATTCAAGTTTTAGGAGAGTTCTACAAACTTTCAAGGCGTGAGGATGGATAGTGATAGGACAAGGGGGAATGGTTTTAAACTGAGACAGGGCAGGTTTAGGTTAGATATTAGGAGGAAGTTTTGACACAGAGGGTGGTGACGCACTGGAACAGGTTGCCCAAGGAGGTTGTGGATGCCCCATCCCTGGAGGCATTCAAGGCCAGGCTGGATGTGGCTCTGGGCAGCCTGGTCTGGTGGTTGGCAAACCTGCACATAGCAGGGAGCTTGAAACTAGATGATCATTGTGGTTCTTTTCAACCCAGGCCATTCTATGATTCTATGATTCTAGGATTCTGTGAGGCTGGAATCAAAGGGAGAATTCTAACAGACGAGGGACACGGACTCAGAACTAGCAGTTTTGCAGCACAGTAATTTTCCCACACCCCTTCTCATGTTAAATCATTATTATACTACATAAGGAAAATACTTGTCTCTTCTGCTGTCTCACAAATGTTAACGATTTTATCATCTCTCCCCTTGCTAACATTTTGCTCTGCTCAACAGGTGTAGACAGCCTATTTGCTTGAAGTGTCTGTATCCAGTACAAATCTAATAGTTAAAACCTGTACTATTGCTCCCCAGCTCCAATTTAAGTGTACTGTTTCTGCTGCAGATCTGGGGAAGTTCTTATATGCCTAAAAAATCATTAGTTTTTCCACCTAAATTAGTTCTAATGGAAAGATCACAACTTTCTTTACAAGCTTTACACCAATTAGAGAATACAAAACTTGAAAGAGAAACAAAGGAGGGTGGAAACATAAGCACAAAGAATGGGGAAGTCATTGTACATCAGATGTGTTAGGTCCCTATTGGTATGGGAAGACAGAAAGTGAAAGAGTAAGGTTGAGACAGATGACTTGATCTTGGGTATGACAGGGATTAGACATTCTTTCCGAGACTTCCCAGATCAGTCTGGGATCTAAGGGCTGATATTACCAGATCATAGATGAATAGGGATAAACTCTCCCTTTGAACACTGTTCAATCTTTCCATCACAAAACAGTGTGAGACAGTCCAAACTGAAGGAGATTTTCTAACTTTCTGCTAGAAATCATAGGTTCTCCACTTGTGTCAAACTGCTACACCTCTGACATGTGCTATCCTCACTCCATGCCAGTCTTTTCAACTGTTGATGGGCCATGTGGCCACATACTGCCAAATTCTGCCATTAGTACAGACTGGATAATCCATGGCACGTGGGACTCTGTATATGAACTGGGCACTCACTTTGCTAAAGTTCTGTTGTAGCTGACAGAATCAAGAAAAACAAGAGGCTAAAATGGCCATTTCTGGTCATTTCTTCAGAGCAAGAAATGAGACCTCTCTGAACAATATGAACTGCAGAAGATGTGCAATTTTTTTCCTGACTGGTGATATTTTATGGTGTCAAAGGGAGATTCTAACTGAGTAATGAAGCAGCCAAATGATAAAGGTGATGATCTCACTTCTGAACCACTAAAGAACAATATTATGGTTCTTGTATTGAGGAAACGTTTTGTGACAGAACACAGCACTGACACTTACTCTCTCTGCCCAAGGACCAGGACCCAAGGACCTTTTATTATCTTCTCTTCTCTGCTGTCTGTAGTGAACAAAGACTGTGAAACAAAGAGAAGGATCCAGTCTATAAACACTTGGCTTTGAAGCTGGTGCCATGATGAAAACTTTGTAGGCTTTTTTACAAAGGAGTGGACCACAAAGCACCACGCTTGCAGGTACCACATGAGTTGGTCCTGTCTCAAAGAGGGAAGAAGGTCCATGGGGAAGAGCTAGCAGGGCTCATTGGCAGGTCTTTAAACTATGTTTGAATGATAAGGGATAATATTTACAGAAAGAGTTTAGCCATCATTTTCTGAAGGGACTCATGAGCAACTCTTTTACCTTCAGACTGATAGCTGCAAGTTTTCGAACACTTTCTATACTGCTATAGAATTACTGTAGGTAAGCCAAAATTACTGCAAACAATGCCAAATTTTTTCAACTCACTGATGTGCTTTTGTTCCTGGTTTGCATTTTTTAAGGTTTTACAACACCAAAGCTTATGATACAAAGTAGTCTTGTAAAGCCTCTGACCTAACCACATATGGAAATATAAAAATCTTTCTAGTTGTTTTAAAAAGACAAATCAAGACTTTGTATAGCCTTACATTTGCTGGACTGCATAAATAAGCACGTTATAGATCTTGGTGAAACACTCTCATCTACTCAGTTACCTATGCACTTGTTTGCTTGTTCCAGTCATCTTATGGCAAACTACAGCACGTTGCTCAAGCTTTTAGTGAACTTCTCATGTTACATAAAAGAGTGGATAGAATATACAAATCTAAAATGCTTTTTAGACATTGTTTTCAATTTAAGGACTACCATATGCAAGACTGAGTACAGGGCACAAATATACTCCCACTCACTGCTTCAAATTAGTTAACACAGAAATAGACAAAATTCTTCACAGTGCTTAAGGAGGGAAAGAAAGAAAAATGTTGCTCAATATATGTTATTCAGTTATTTAACTTACTATATTCCTTCACCTGTCATGCAAGAACTTTCTGAAATTAATGGGATATGTAAAAGAGTTTAATACCTCCACTCTGTAAAAACTTATTCTTTCTTCCATTTTAGGAAATGAAAAATCTGCCACTGATATACATGCATCACAGCTAAGATTTTCCAAGCCATGGTATATGGCTTAGTCTCTGTGTGCAGCAGAATGCATAAGGGGAAGTTGGAATTTTTCTACATTATTACCATGAATATATTTGCATAGGCTTTCTACATATCTGACAGGAATCTGCTTCCTATCTGAAGATGATGGTACTGGAAGCACTAGAAGCAACATCTTTGGTTTACATCTTAAGAGATGTAAATTCTAAGATCTTAAGATCTTAGAGTGAGAAACCTGGGGACCTTAGAACAGAAGATGTTCTAGGAAATAAAAAAAAGATAAGATTCACCTCATCAAAGCTGTGCTGCAAAAAGATGTTGCATTTGGCCTAATCTCCCTGGATGAGTCTCACAAGATAGCTACAGAGAGAAATTTATCACCTACTACAGCTTCCCATCTCTCTCCAGTGCCTATGGATTGCCTCCACTAAATTAAATATCCAACTAAAACAAGATGGGGACAATTTCCATGCTTGTTACCCTGAAATATTAAACAAATGATAGATGTAACAAGTCACATTTTGAATATGCATGACTAGGAGTTTACTCAGTTCATCCTTCAGCCTTGTCCATCTCCTGTGCCTGTCTTGTGTAACCACAAGTACTACCTGGTGGCTCAGTGTATTTCTGCAAAGTGGAGCAAGGATCCTGTGAAGTGCCTGGAGGTCTGAAGTAAAGAGCTGACTTTTAAGATAGACTATTAACATGATCTGAAAAGTCTGTTTAAACCCAAGGAATTTCCAAATGAAAATGAGAGAAGAAAATAAGTGAATTGACCAGCAGAAAAGAAAGATTCACATACTGAATATGAAAATTTCATCTGTGATATGAAAAGCTAGTTCAAATTTTGAAGTACATGGCAAAGATACCAGCTCAGCTTTTCATCCCAGATCATGCCAGTGACAATTTTATTAGGCAGAGGCCTTTTTATTCTATTTTGATTCCTGATAATTAGTAGTAGTGATAAATTTATAGCGCTTAGAGTTAGCCACTCGTTTCACAGAAACCGTATCACTTATCTTCTGCAAAGCATAAGATGGCTCCAAGACTGATCTCACTTGTACTTTCTTCCTTCTCCCATTATACAACATAGCAGCTCCTGGGATTTTTGCAGAACCAGCTCATCACTGATCCTTCCAATCCCCATAAATAAGTACTTCAGAAGCATTTCCTGCAGTTGCTGCTTATACAGGGGAGAAAGCCTTTCGCCTTGTCTCAGAGTAATTCACCAAGTCATACAAAAGCAGACCTACATTTTGCCTTGTCTAGGATGGCTGATATTTAAAATATTTATGAATCACTAATCATACTGAGTCATTCATTGTCACTACTTGAGTGTCTTCCTTCTTTTTTTTTTTTTTTTTTTCCCAGGGAAGCTGCACACTGCTATTTCTAGGTTCAGTGTAAACCTATTAATTAAAGCTAATCAGACAGCTAGGTCTGGATATCAGCAGTGCACATTAGGGCAGCTCTGCTGGTTGACCTCCACCTAATAATGCAGTCCGCTGTGTCTCCACCAGCAAAGAAGCTGGGGGACAATTTGCATGTTAGAGTTTGGTTTGCTCTTTGAATTTGTTTGGAAAGACTTGAAAATGACAAGGCTGTGATCAGGGTAGTTAGCAATATAACATGCCCACCAAACTTGTTCTATTAGTCGGAACACATCTTAATAGGTCTTAAAAAAACAAACAAACATCATCACGTCTCAAAAAGACACCTGAGTTCCATGCCAGGTGTATGCCACAGTAAGTAGTTTATGCCTGAGATGCTCAAGGCCCTGCTGACTGATAAACTCATTGTTACGTAATCCTGTATGTAATTATGTCAAACTGTTGCTGGGCAGCAGCACTGCTGCTGAGCTCACTCTATGATAAAGTAAGGTGCTTTGCTTTGATTTGGGCAGTACCAGTGACCTTCAGAGAGAAAACAGAGAGAGTAAACCAAGCACCAAGCAATGCTTAGGTGGCTGAAAGAAAGGATAAAAATATCACAGTATTGACATCTGGAGGCATGACCTATATAATATAAATTAATCATTAAAAATTCCTCGTACAAATCTCAACATGTCTGCTTCCTCTGGAACCCTTGAGGATGCTCTCACATTTTTATAAGGCAAACATTTAGTAATGTCACTACATAGTTACAGCTGCCAAATGTAAAGTGCCTGAAGTTCACAGGAATTGCTTTTTTTCCTCACAGAATCAAGTTCTTGGGTACATTTTCAGGCAACGTCCTGGGCTTTGCTCCCACTGGATGGAGGAGGTGTGACTGCCTACAGACATTCCCACACAGCCTTCATCTGCCAGTCACCTGTTGGTGGATGTGGTAGCACAGCCCACAGAGCTGGTTCAGGTCACTGAATGCATCCATGTCCCATGACAGAATTCCCCTGGAGCGCTCCATATTTGTGTCCTCAGAGCTTTCTTTTGTGGCTGTTGTTTTCCCATTCTGCAGTCCCTGCTCTGGAATTGAGACCACCACGGCCCCTGTTGTAGGTATTCACCTACCCATCTGCTCTGGTGCTCTCTCAACAGTGCCAATGACCACCAGCACACTGGGTCACATCTCACTTCTGCTCCCTTAGTGTGCATTTGGAGACAGCTTCTGAGATGGCCTGTTGCTAGAAACCTTTCTTACATTGGATGATACTTGAATATCAAATGTATATTGATTTTTTTTTATTCTTTACGAATGTTGCTAAAGTTAACGATCATTTGCACTGTGATCCTCACAGACAAAAGTGAACTCGGTGCCAGGTTGCTGTCAACTGGGAGGAAGGAGGAGCAGGACTAGCAGTAGTCATCTGAACACTGGTGGTTTCACAGTGTTCTTTACTTGGATGTGCTTTGGCCTAATTAGATGCCACAGGGAAAAGTCCCAGCTCCTACCAAACCCTACAGGAGATGAGGAAATTGAGCACTTACAGGGCTGTCTGTTGGCATCATTCACACTGAGCAGGTCATCTTCTGCAGCTTGCAAATCTCTAAATCCCTCCTTAGCCCATGGAAGGGAACAGACACAGCAGCATCAATCAAAAGACTGACAGTTGTGATTCATATTGAAGTGTTTCCTGCTGGGGTGGATTGTGAGCATGGAAAAATGCAGGTGGCTTCTTCAGACAAAGAGGCTTTTTGTTTTTTTTCCAGTTGTTTTGTACTTCTTGTGGAGGGCACATTTATTCTTGTCTCTCCTTGTTCATTTGCTTGTTAGAATTCTGTCTCTAACCTGAGACTGATAAAAATGCTGCCATAAAGGGGTGGACTACCCCAAAGAAGGTATAACAACTCCACTGGTCGTAGCTTTTTACCACTTTCTCTTTTTGCTGATTCCTCCAAATCCGAGGACAGAACATGATTCCAATTTAATTATTTCAGTTCACTGAAGATATTTTTCTATCTCAGAACTGGAAATATTTGTGGATCTTCTTTGGATCTGCTCCAGGAGGTGTTTTGGACTGCAGTGTGATCTGTGTGTGCACAGTGACAACGCCTGCTTACATATCAGCCCGGTTACACACCCAAATCTCTCAGGCTTAGGGGTTAAGAATTACATCATTTTTTCCATGGAAGTAATTTGAGACTGCAGATCAGCTGAATGGAAGCAGGCTGCTGTGAACACTAAAGCCAGGGAACGTGCACCATGCACAGAGCACAAGCCCACACACTGGGCTCTGGGCTCATTTGTACCAAGAGCTGCTCAGTACGGGGGACGTTCGTGGATGGTGCTGTCAGAGATGGCTCTTGGCCAGCATGCATCAGCTCAAGGGCCCATACAGCACATATTACCTGTCATGCCTAGATGCTTGAAATGCAAGCAATTACTGTCTCTGGAGATGATGCTTGGAACAACCATATTCTTATCAACTGTATTTATATCTTACACAAGTGTTACACTTAAACTTCTTCTTTTTTTTTTTTTTTTTTAATAGAAATTATATAAAATATTTAAAAGGAAAAGCCTGAAAAAGCAGAAATTGTGATGAGTAGAAACAATGACAATTCTGAAGGGGCACCACAAGAACTACCAGCAGCACGAGTCTCTACCTGCTGAAATGCAAAGTTGATTGTATTTACTAACCTGTGCCTTATGCTAAAGGGATACTTGACATCTACTGTTGTTAGTAGGCAGCAGAAAGATGCTGAGGATGAGAAATCCAATATTTTCTGGAAGAACACAGAGAATCACAGAAAGGAAGGCTGACAGTATGGGTTTGTTGTTATCCTGCTGTAACACAGCTGAGTTGATAAATAGGACTTGAGTCATCCATATTAGAGATTCCCAGCTCATTCCCAGCCCTAATGTATGTGACAGCTCATCTCTCTGCATTTATTGAACCATAAAGTGAGGCAATGATACCTAACTATCTTCTAGGGCTAGGAGATAACGTCTTAATAAAAAGCTCTATGAAGTATTTTTCAATAAATAATAAGCAGCAAGGAGGCAGAAAGTTAGCTGCTTGATCTTAGATAAATACAATATTCTTGAGAGAAAATTGAAAAATTGCTCTCTAACTTACCCTATCTGAATGGGATTCTAGAAGGCTACATGAGGGGAAGGTTAACCTTGCCCTGTAGAAATAATATGCTGCAGCTTTGCACAAATGAGTAACTTCCTACACTCATAACATACAAGGACAAGAAAGAGTTCTGTATCATTGGACCTAGCCAATCTCCTAACCTATTGCATTTCATGAACCATCCATGTATGAAAAGACCTTATCTGACTGAAGTATGTCTGTCAGAATAGTTAACTAGACTGAATTTGAAAACAGCAAAAAGTAGAGGATCTTACTCCTTTCTTGGCTATCCATTGCAGTGGGGAATAGTCCTTACTTTTAAACATAAGTCTGTAATTTCTCATCAATATGTGTATAGCATCAGCTTCCAATATGTCTATTAACTCTTCTGACCATGCTTTTCTTCACTAGATTTTAAAACCCCTGAGTACCCAGACTTGTCTCCCTGTGAATGTGCCCAGACAAAGTGAGACAATCATCTGTTATTCTACTCTGTGACACATTAAATAGTCTGATCTTTCCAGGTTTCTCACTGTAAAATACTTTCTCTGGTCCTCAAATACATTACAAAAATCATACATTTAGTACAAGTGTAGTTAGCTCTTTTTACTTTGTGCTTCTGAGGCCCCATATGGAGTACTGCTCAGGCTGCAGACAGAGGGTGGTCATCAATGGCTCTATGTCCAGGTGGAGGCCGGTAACGAGCGGCGTCCCCCAGGGGTCTGTCTTGGGTTAGGGTCATCTTTATCAATGACATCAATGATGGAATTGAGTGCATTCTCAGCAAGTTTGCTGATGACACCAAGCTGAGTGGTGAGGTCAAGACGGATGCCATTCAGAGGGACCTTGAGAGGCTAGAAAGGTGGGCCCGAGTGAACCTGATGAGGTTCAACACAGCAAAGTGCAGAGTTTTGCACCTGGGCTGGAGGAATCCCAGGCATCCATACAGACTGGAAGGAGTGCAGTTCTTGAGAGCAGCCCTATGGAGAAGGACATGGGAGTCCTGATAGATGAAAAACTTAACATGAGCCAGCAGTGTGCCCTTGTGGCTTGGAAGGCAAATGGGATCCTGGGCTCCATCAAAAGAGGGGTGGCCAGCAAGGACAGGGAGGTGATTGTTCCCCTCTACTCTGCTCTTGTGAAGCCCCATCTGGAGTACTGCGTCCCAGTTTGGAGCCCCCAGTACAAAAAAGACAGGGAGCTGTTGGAGAGGGTCCAGAGGAGGGCCACAAAGATGATCAGGGGACTGGAGCACCTCCCCTATGAGGACAGGCTGAGGTAGCTGGACTTGTTCAGCCTGGAGAAAAGAAGGCTGCGGGGTGACCTCATTGCAGCATTTCAATACCTAAAGGGAGCCTACAGAGGGGAGGGGAATCAACTCTTTGAAAGGATAGATAACAGCAGGATGAGGGGAAATGGTTTTAAGTTGAGGGAAGGGAGATTTAGGTTGGATGTCACGGGGAAATTCTTTACAGAGAGAGTGGTGAGGTGCTGGAACAGGCTGCCCAGAGAGGTTGTGGATGCCCCGTCCCTGGAGGTGTTCAAGGCCAGATTGGATGGGGCCCTGGGCAGCCTGGTCTAGTATTAAATGAGGAGGTTGGTGGCCCTGCATGTGGCAGGGGGTTGGAGATTCATGATCCTGAGGTCCCTTCCAACCCTGGCCATTCTGTGATTCTGTGATACTGTGTCCAGGCCTGTGGCCCCTAGTACAGGAAAGATGCAGGGCTGTTGGAGGATGTCCAGAGGTTCTTGCACGCTATTATAAGGGCTCTCAGTGCAAAAATACATTTTTTTAAAGTTTCCAGAATTGGCATTACCTAACTTGGCAAACTGTAACATTTAGAACTGAAGCTTTTGCGGAGACCACAAATTGTAGCTTGTAGTAATTATGCTCTAAGTGATGGAAAACTCCCTTTTGACAACTAATGAAAATTATAGTAATACCAAAACTTTAAATACTTCTCAGTCAAAATCAAATCTTAATATCAGTAAGAAAATGTCTTCTCACAAAGTAACACAAACTAATAATGCAATATTTTCCTTTGACAATGATGCAAAATATTTTAAGGCAGGAATGAAAATGTTCTCTCATTCCTGCCTAGTTAGATAGCTACAGCATAGTTATCTACAGCCGAGCTTGACATCTTCAGCTTCCCATGCGGCATCAAGTAAAGAGGAACTTATGGGCCACATTTCATGAGGTCTGTTTTAGATAACTTTTTTAGGACAAAATGAATCACCCTTCAGAAATATCCAGGTGGCAAGAAAATACAGAAATAGTCATTTTCTTTTATTTGGATCTTACCCTTCTCACTTTCTTTTCCACAACATGAATGACATTAAGTATAAAATTCCTTCCCTCTTCCTCTAAATCTCCACTAAAACAAACAACACAACCTTCCTCTACATCACGTCAGTTCTAGCTTGTAATGATCTCTTGCTTGTAGATCTCTATGCCCTTGACTGTGTTACTAGTAGATGCATTCAGTGATGTCAGGGAAAGACATGGTTGCTTTTCTGAGCAACAGAAAAGTTTTGGGTCCTGGGGAATGAGTCACTTTCCCAGTGACAAATTTCTTTCTGCATTTGTTGTCAGCCCAGACTTTGAATTAAACCCAGTGGATGGTGGAAAAACCATCTTCAGCTTTTTGTGTAATAGCAAAAAGACATTACTTCTGCAGTGACTTAGTATTTCTCACCAATCTCCATCACAGAAACATTTCTCAACAAATTAAATAATATTTTGAACACAGTGTGTTCCAATGTGTGGTTTTTTTTTTTCGGTTTGCTTTGGTTTTGCTTTTACAATACAGATCTTGGTTGTATGTTTCAGCACTGTTTGGTAGGACCAGTGTTCATGTGGCATTCAGTGCCTGATGTAACATGTTAATAGTGACAACTATGTTTTGTTTCAGAAGAGCTAATAATTTAAAATTAACTTATGTTGATGCCGTTTATAAGGACATCATGAGGATCAGACTATTTAGCACAACTTGGCCTAGAAGTACCGTTGTAATGTAATTGTAAACGTTAGCTCTAAGCAGGTAAGCATTCAGGCAAGACTATTTGCTCTGCATGTTGTTCTTATATTGTCATCCTCCTGAACTGCTGGTGTGGGAAGCCTAATGCGTTCCCTGACATGGCAGTCTTGACAGAGCCAATAACTTGATATAAATTGTTTTACTTGCTTGCTTTTCATGACTCTAGGAAATGGAAAAGATTACACAATTATCCCATTTATGCAGTAATATACTTCTAATCTGATTTTGTTTCCTCAGCTGATACCATACCTGCCTCAAATCAAATTCAAACGGCTAAGGAAAACATTTACATCTGAACTAACTGTATGTATTTCTCATACAGTTTCATTTTATATGGAGTCTTAACACTTCCACGATGCAGTTCTGATCATACAAAATTAATATCTAAAATAGTTAGAATATAGGATACGATATAGTGACAGATGCTACTGATAGCATAACACCTTGGTTTTTCATCAGTTTATTGATGTAAAGGCCTACCAGTTCCTTCTGTTATTTAATAAGACAGAAAATATCTTAATCTACTTAGCATTTAAATAAGATCCACATTAATCATTAATGATTTCATAACAAATTCTATTTAACCTTGCCTTGAGATTTCTTTCTCTATACATGACTACCCAATGTCTTAGAAAAAAAGACTTAATTTTATCAACCGGGGTAGAACAACTGATGAATTTCTTCAGGCAACACACAATTTGTGTAAAGTCTTCTTTTTCATTTACTAACGTTGTGAGAAAATCTTCATACAACAGAAGCTGCTACACTGACCTTTGATACAGGTTGTTGAGAGAGGAAGCCATGACTCATCCACACCTAGTACTTTGATGTCATTTCTCACTGGTAAAGCTGCTCTACTCACAATCTCTTGCACCATCTGTTGCTTTTGATCTAGTTGCTCTCAGTGCTGTCATTAGCACTGTATTACGTATGGCAAGCTTATCCATTAACAAGCTGTCTTCTTGTTAGTTAGATGTTATATATCGCTTTGTCATTGCAGATGATGTGTAGTACTTGTCCAAATTCAACCACAACTTTATGGTGCATGCACTTATTGACTGAATCTTTTAATTTACTGGCTCCCATGTGGCTTCAGAAATGCAGCTGGTCCTAACAGCAAAGTCACTCCTTATTACCAGTCTTCACAAAGAGTCTTCACACTTCTGAAGAACTCAAACAAGCCTTGGTATGTAGCACTGTCTAACTGAAAAGTATGCAGTATCTGACTTGTTCACCTTGTACATTTTTACTCTGTTATTGCTGTACTTTTTATTTCTGAAGTGATAACAGTAAGAAAATGAAAATGAGCTTCTTCACTCAGAATCATAGAATCATAGAATCACAAGGTGGGAAACGACCTATAAGTTCATCAAGTCCAACTGTCTTCACACTACCACTGCAACCACAAGCACTAAACCATATCTCACAGCTCCTCATCCAGACGCCTCTTGAACACTGCCAGGGTCGGCGACTCCACCACCTCCCTGGGCAGCCATTCCAGTGCCTGACCACTCTCTGAGAGAAAAAGTTCTTCCTCGTGTCCAACCTAAACCTTCTCTGGTACAACTTGCAGCCATTTCCCTGGGTCCTGTTTGTTGCCTGGGAGAAGAGGCCAAACCCCTCCTCACCACAACCTCCCTTCAGGAAGTTGTAGAGTGCGATGAGGTCTCCCCTGAGCCTCCTCTTCTCCAGACTAAACAATCCCAGCTCCCTCAGCGGCTCCCCATCAGACTTGTGCTCCAGACCCCTCACCAGTTTCGTTGCCCTTCTCTGGACACGTTCCATGGCCTCAATGTCTTTCCTGTAGTGAGGGGCCCAAAATTGGACACAGTACTCGAGGTGCTGCCTCACCAGTGCTGAGTACAGAATCTTTCTTCTGAAAATGGCACTGCCCATCTTGATGTCCATCTTCTTTGCTGCAAGATTTTATGTATATATTTCTTTATATCCAGCATTTCACTGCTTCTCTGTCCTTAGAAACACTTCTGGGCTGTTTTTTTTTTTTTTTTTTCCCAAAGATACATGCTGCTGTATCAGTTAGATTTCTCAAACTTTCCCTAAGAATGTATTCTCTTCCTGAGTCACTGCTGCCTTTCTGTCTTGGCAAAGTGCTGATCTTAATCTACATAGGTTGCTCTGAAAGTAATGTCTCTTATTTATTTCCATGGAAACTACAAGAGTTCTAAAGAGCACAATAACACTATTTGATAGTTTCATTCTCAGCTACAAAACACTGTTTTTCAACGTAGTCATCATCATTAACTATGCATTTTTACAGATGATGAACAAGAGCCTGTGTGCTGCACTCACAAAAATCTGCACCACTGGAGGTGACAGCTGTGATGGCTGTCTGGAATGTGGCTTGAGTTTCATGTTGCTATCATCACTGCTGAAACAGACCACCCAACATCTCACTGTGCTCACATCCACTGTTTGGGCTCCACAAAGATCCAGAAAGTATCAATGAATGTCAGTGGGTACCATTTTTTTCCGCATGGAGTAATTTAGTGACACACCTTTTCTTCATATGCACTTCCATGTCAGATGCCATTCTGTCAGACTGACCCTCTGCTGCCATCTGCCACACAGCAACAAAATGTGATGGAATATCGGTGGGAAGGTTCAACCTCTACATCCATACCTCTAACATTTGCTTCTGATATCATGGGCCAACATAATAAAATAGGAGGCATGACTTCTGGAACAGCTCTCATATTTCACTCTAAACCTGCAGTGACATTTTGGTGATCCATAAGTGCTTCATTCAAATATATCAGCTTCCTGTAGATTTCTGCCAATATCAAGAACTGGAGCATGCTGTCAGCTGTCAGCTTGTAGGACTGTAATATGTATCCTGAAGCTGTGCGGCACTGCATCTCCCAAAGTTGGTGAATTATGTATGTTTTTTTTTAATTTTTTTTAGATTTTTTTTGGAAAAGTTTCCAGTGGCTCATCCATCTTTAGAGTTTCATGTTTATAACGGCAGTTGCCTGTTTATGGTGAGCTGCTCACCACTGCTCTCCCATATTGTCATCAGCACATAAAATAATCAAGAACAAATGTATAATCAGAACCAAAAACTGTCACGGAACTTTCTCATTCCTTTCAATATAGAAATGCTAGCATTAAAAATAAAAGTCTCTATCAAACCACACAGACAGACAGATATTTAACCAAGATTTTGTCAGATCTCAGCTCTTCTCCATAGAGAGGAGCTCTCTATAGAGCCATCCCACCAGATACGGACATGGCACTGAAACAGTTCTTTGTGGGCCACACACTGATGTGTGAAGAGTGTCTTGAAGATGCAGGAAGGGCTGTTGGGCTTTGTAGCAGAGATCTTGCTGAGTGTCTCCTATTAGCATAAAGTGTCTCATCAACTAAGTTCTGAGAGCTTAGTTCTCAGACCAAAATTAGAACAGTCTTCTTCAGACAGGCCAAGTCTTAACTAAACTGCAACACTTCAGCCACATACTGCATTTGTCTTAGGAAGAAAGGCTGTTCCCAGTGGAGATTTTTTTCATTGCTGGTGCCACGATGAAAATATACTTTATGAAATTGTTCTGCATACTAATGAAGCAACCACTCATTTTAAAGCCATGCAAACTTTATACTTAATGGAGGTCATAAATCTTCTAACTAGCCTTCCAAAGTGTCAGAGAATGTGTTTTATTTGGTCTTCTCTCTGTGGAATAGCAATATTGGTGATCTTCCAGGGGTGTCTAAGTCCATCTGTCATTTCTTAATGAGGGAATGTGAGAGGGTCAGTAATCAAATCATTTGTGACTTCTATTCACATGGGCAGTATAATAATAATCTTGGAGGACTTTCCACTTCAATCTGCTCTTTAGTTTCTGTCTGACTCAGATCTCTCAGGGAATTCTTCCATAGCCATTTTGTTTTTCTGAGAAATTGCTGATCTTTTCTGAAGCACACCCAGAAGCCCAAAGCAGAATGAGTCCCTTGAGCAACTGCTGTCCATGAACAGATGTCATCCTGCCAAGCCTGCGTGCTTGTAGCTACCCAAGGACCCAGTTGTCCCACCCTTTTACTCCTTGGGGCTTCAAGTATCTGCCAATTTACTCTCCAAATGGAGCCTGTAAAGCGAAACTATTTATAAATATTTAGCTCATCATTAGAATTGAAACTTGAAGGGGAGTTCTTATTTTTTACCTAGATCACCGGTCCCATGAGTTTATATTGACATGTGGGACAGATTAGCTTGGAAGCAATAGAGATGGAGAGATGAAAAAAGGTATTTGTGAGGTCCAGCTCCTTGCCAAGTCTATTATTTAATGAAACCACATGCTCTGTAATGAACAAATAATTTCCATTTACTCCAGTTTTTTATCTCCCTGTGCCTTTGTTGTAAAGGTTTTGTGTTCCACATGTTTATGAGATGATCAGAGGTATGCTGCTTCAAAAAATAAAAGCTTTATTGCCCTGAAGAAATGTTTTATTCTCCAAGTAGACTCTACTGGATTTGATTCAGTGAAAAAAATCCAATAGAATAACTTCTGGAGCTGGTAATTTCTGTGATACAAAGATCTTTCAAATCCTCACAACAGGCAACTGTGAAAAGTAATAAATCTTTAGGATAAATGTCACAAATATTCTGATGGTGAAAGACAAATTCTCTAAAGATTAAGCAAATTAAGAAAGTATGATGTCTTCAAGGCCTGCCTTTAAAATAGTATTATTTTATCCAGATGAGGAACTGATCCCTATAAATAAAATGTTTGTGTTTATTCCTTCTGTTATTATTCTTTCTAAATAGAACTGTTCAAATTACATTTGCTCACTAAGGCAAAACAAAATGGATACTTATGTGCTCTCATCCCATCTGTTTTATATGTACATTATATATATATGTGCACAATTTGCTTCTGTTGTTGCTAATTTGCTAATTATATTTAAGATCAATATTTTTTTCATAATTTAATTTCACTGTTTATTCTTGAGTAGGATATCCTTTTTACTCTCTGTTTCTCTGCCAACAAAGCCTAACTCTTTCAGGTGTAATTGCCATTCATAATTATTCACTCAATAATTTATGCAAATAATGTTCAGGAATAATTCATTCTTAAGAAGGTTCATTGAAGAAGCCATTTGAATTCTGAGTTATGGTGGTTGGAAGCTTAATTGTCCCGTATGTTTCTACCCTTGACAAAAGAAGCGATTGAATCAAACTTTTCATTCAGCATAAGTGCTTTTCTGAATTGGGATGGCTTTGCATGTGTGATTTGGTACCTTTCCATGATGGAAGTAAATTGACTGCAACTCTTTCAATCAGATTCTTTCGGTTCAGCCCGAAACTTTTGATGACTAAATTCTTGAATTCTGTAAGTGGTCCAAACCAAGTTGTGTCATTAATCATCCTGCATACAAACTTGTCATCAAAAGACTGCTAAAAGGCAAATCAGTGAGGGAAGTTAAAATCCATTTGTTTTAAAAATCAAAGGAATATTTGGAAGGGTTGTTTTGATCTGCTGTTTCTAGTTACTAAGTAAAAATGTACTAATTAGCACAAGAATATGTAACAGTGTATTATAAAGAAAAATCAGGAACAAACCACAAAGTCTGCTGACACACTGTAAGTTGGACAGCTTCAGGAAGAAGTCCTTCTCTGTGTATATGTATGTTTGTGTGCATGTTTCAGCATGCTGCCTTGAGATGACCACGCACCTGCAACTGTATACACAGAACATTTAAATGGTCTTGTCAGAGGCTGAGACCTCATTGAAACTGTAGGAGCTGCCTTTCTGGACAGTCTGCCCTGAAGGGTATGGAGGACACCAGCATCTACACAGCCACCAAAGTGAAATGGACACCAAAACCCCACCTGCAAAGTCAGTGCAGTCCTGCTTGGCAGACTAGGGAGACAAAGTGTTTGTCACAGCCATGGTCCTTTCTCTGGCGCCCAAAAAAGGCCAGATCAGGAAACATTACATGCTGATGATAGAATCTGGTAGACACTGGTGAAATATTTTGTCAGATATATGTGCTGCAGCACTCTGTCCCCAGCTCCAGATGACAGCAAGGCTGAGAGTTTGTTCTTGGTAGGCACATGAAGAGGACACGTATACAGTTATATATGTGGCTGTCTGCACAGATCAGTACAAACCAAAGACTTCCATCACTCACACACCATCAATGGCACAAATGGCCTAGTCCAATTTCTTCTCTTCTGCCCATTTGACTGAAGTTCTCTGTGGAATACATACACATGTATACTCACACCCAGTACAGATCCCTCCAGCAGCCAGTGCTAGACACTTATTCCATCCACTAGCACCTCCATCTCTGTGTCTACCTGGAATTTGGACTTCCCTTTGAGCCCCCAGAGCTAGTGAACCCCATGGGCAGGATGATGGGGCAAAGCCTCTTCCGTGACCATGTCCTGAGGCTGCTCAGCCACCTCAGATGCTGAGGAGTGGCTGTGATTGTTACTGCCAGGTTAGGGGGTTTCCACTGCTGCTGCTCCTCTGCTTCTTTACATCCAGAGCAGTCAGCCCTAAGCATGACCCCACAGATCCATTACTGAGATGCTGAAGGCAGTAATTGGCAGTAAAACTGGCAGTCATATCCTTGTTTTATTTCCATGTCTCAGCTGATATAATTTTTTCAATAAACCCTTCAAAACTGACTCACACTTACAGCAAGTGAGCTAAATGTGACTTTGTCACTCAGCAGCAGCCGCCTGAGTGCTGCTGTGGGCAGAGCTGTCCCTCACTCACAGGGCAGAGCTGACAGCATTTAAGTTCACAATCAGCAATTATTTTCTTGTTCTGGTTCTCAGATTTTTATTTTTTGCCCTGTTAGATAATACATAAAACTTTGCCCATTGGATATTTGTGAGAGGAATGAGCACGGAAGAAAAATTTAGGTAATTATTTAAAACTGAAGAGACAGTGATGGTAAGGCCCATGAGAAGAACCGATGTAGCAGTTGTCTTCCTACTAAGTAGCATTTTTCTGTTCAAAGAGCAGAGCTGGCTGCAGCCCTAGCTGGAGTCTGCTTATCAAGAGGCATGAAAAGGAGTGTGCTCAACAGTGTCAGATACACCGAACAAATCTGTTCTGTAGATGTCAGTTTGCACTTCTGACAGCCGCAGCTTTGACTGAAGGCTGAATATGGTCATTCAGGGAACACTTTCAGGAAATGCAGAAATGAACCAAACAAATGTGATGTCAGGGGAAAAAATATAATGACTTGCTTAATGTTTACTAAACTAGAACCCTGTATTTCAAAAAAAATTCATCTTCAACAGCCTATGACTGTTGCAAGGCAAATTTACATCAGAGCTCAGATAGCTGGAGAAAACTGGTGTAAGAATCAGGTCTTGGGATTCATTACTCTGATAGATCGCTCTGGCGGAGGCATGTCTCCGCTTGGGATTTCTCTGAGCTCAGCAACCATTTCAGTAAATCTTTAATTTGCCATTATGTACATGTGGCTGATGACTAACATTACAGACTGCTGGGGGAGGAAGTCTTGAAATCACAGAATCATAGGATTATTAAGGTTGGAAAAGACTACTAAGATCCCCTACACCAGTCATCAGCCCATCCCCACCATGTTGACTGAGCATGCTTCTCAGTGCCACATCCACGCGTTTCTTGAATGCTTCCAAGAATGGTGACTCCACCACCTCCCTGGGCAGCCTGTTCTGATAAAATGCACCTTGATGTCCTATAAAGAAGTCAGGAAAGGGTTTTGAGAAAGATTTACAGGACTCTTGCTCACACATTATATTGTGTGCACCTGTACTGCTGTGCTATGAAGATTTGGTGTTTTCTAAGCACCAAGTATGAAGGGATCCTCAAGCCAAAGCAAATGTCCTATTTGAGGATCCTAGACACCCTGAGAATCCCACCTGCGCCCACTTGCAGGATACTGGTATTTTGTACAGGCTATCACATGGATGGTGTCTGGTAGGAGAAATTTGTTGTATGTCTACTGGGGACAGATTTCAACTTTCCATCTCTACAGAGCATCACAGCCTTCTGTTTTCGTCATTTGCTTCCTCCTCCCCTTCTCCATTGTGAAGACACAGATTGAAACTCGTATTTTCTGACTGTGTATTGAAATCGAATGATTTTTTTTTTCACTTTACTTGGAATCAGAAATCATCTCAGAATCAATGAGATAAGGTCAGGTTTTCATGCCCAGTGAATCTGTAAGGTTTTAACTCTTCCACTGAGTCTTTCTGCTTCTGGAGAAAAGCTTTAAAACCGAGATGTGTTATTTCTATGTATATAGGTGCATATTTATGCACATATATATGTTTCTGAGTTTTGCCTTCTGTTATCCTGCAGAAATATGGGTACCATCCAGTTCCATGCTCTCCTGTAGTGGTTTCCATCAAACAGCATACAGAATAGTTGTGGCCTAAAGCTAGCGTGTTTGAGAACACTTGCCAACTCAGTGCAGGACTTGAAGCAAAATCTGTGTCTGATGGATTTCTCACTGTGCTCTGAAGTGTTTCTTTATCTCTTGTTCCCCGCCTCTTGGGAGTTACAAACTCAAAATCCTTGCTCTCTAATTGCTGACACCGCACCTTCCCTCTCTGCTTCCCTTTGGTCTTTGAAACCAGCTGAGCTGTCATTCAGCAGAAGAAAGCAAGCAATAAGAAAAGAGCTGAGAACAGCCAGGTGATTCTCACTGCTCTGAAATCAAAAGGTGTTTTTTTGATTGAGAGACATTTTGGTTACTGCTTAATTGCTTCTGAAAAGCAGGTTGCTGCTGCTCCTGAACACTTTGATGAGGAAAGCTAACTTGCTGGGTGGGTGCCTGCTGTCTGTTTTCTTGGCTCACCAGCTGAGCTAAAGTGTTGCTCTTCTCTTCCCTTGGAAATCTGCTTTATGATTTTCTGTACTAATAATTGTATGTGCATCCTGATACACATCTCTAATCAATCCAGAGAGAAACAGTCACTGACTGGAAGCCATTTCACTTTTTCCTTTGGCATCTGTAGGACACCAGCATCAATCAACAGGCCTAAACGTGAAAAAAAATGAATACTTGCTAACAAAACATAAAAGACCTTGTGCTTGCAAAGGAAATCTGCTACTCAGTACCTTTATTCTTTACTTTGCTCTCAAAGTGAACATCTGGGCATTTCTCTGAGTCACATGAAGCTGCCCGTGGGAGTCCTATAAATACAGCATTAACACTCACTCAGAAAAGATCCTTCAGATACACTTGCTTGGTTTCTCATTCACTTTCATTTCAGAAAAGAATGTAACATCTTTGAAATAAAATCTGAGTTTCTGATATCCGTAACCCACAAAAGCTGAATATCTTAAGTGAAATGCCAGAAAGAAGCAGAGCACTGAATTATTCAGGAACTTACTGAGAAGATATGGGACTTATCATAATACAGGTTAAATCCCTGTCCAGGTTACTACTCACAGAAGATTGTTTCTATTTGCCTTAGCAGCCAAAGTAGGGTGTGTTGGCATTCTCAATGCAGAGCCTTTGTCATCAGTCCTCTATCATCTGATATGTCTGCACTGCACTACTTACAGTGTCTTGTGAAGCCCACTGCAGTCTGAAACTCAAAAGACAGAAACTGTTGAGCATCGACAAGATGCTGAACGCAGGAGTGGGGTCTTCTCAGGGTTTGCTGGTGTATTTTATGTATTTTAAGTCCATTATGGATATCTACAAAGTTCTTGTAAAACACAGAAATGTCTCTAGGTTTGCTTGCTGTACTGATATTTTCTAGAAAAAGCCATTTTTGCGTCATAGGAAAGAAACTGCAAGTCTGGACTCCTGCTCATGGTCTCCTTGGCTTCACGAGAGGGAAGGGGCTGGTGCTATTTGTTTGTTAGTCTTCCAACTTGAGAATTTATATGTGGAATGCTCTTCCTCATTCCACATAGCTGAAAAGTATAACAATTTCCAATATTTTAAAGTGCAGAGTCTTGTGAAAACCATGGCCAGTGGTTGGACCTGGCAGCTCATTTCCTTTGGAAGCCTTTTCAGAGTCTCATGATTTAGGTCTATACAGCGAAGTGGAAGAGAGACAGGGAATAGAGTAGTGGTTCCAAGGCCAAAGGGAATCAATTGGTTCATGCCTGTGTCATAGGGCTCACCACAGAGCAGAGAAGAGCTGGATACAGTCACTGTGTATTGCATTTCAGCATTAAGGTTTTCTACGTTCTGTGCAGGCCCTATGACTTACATACATGATTCTATTCCTTTATACATTTTTTTTTTTTTCCATTTCAGACCACTGTTGTTGCAGGTCACAAAAATACTGTTTCTATATCTTGCAAATGCAGATGTGCTTTGCATATCTTGGCATAGGGCTGAAGAGCATATGAGAGTGCATGAGTGTGCATAGGAAAGTGGGATAGCATTAGAGGATTGTTTGGGATATATGGAGTGAAATTTGGTGCAGCCTCATCCATAATGTCTTTGAGGAGCTTGTTTACTCCTAATTTTACCTAGAACAGAACTGAGTAAAGTGGCCCGAAAGCCAGTAGGGAATGAACTAATAATTAAGCAGCGTGGTCAGTCAGGGTCTACTGTTCAAGCTGGTTCCTGGTTTGTTCTCATTAGCAATGCGAATATAATTACTCTCTCTAGATTTTCATGTCTTCTGAGAACTCCAGATGATGTGCAGAGTTTATGAAGGTATCTGCCACTCATCCTGCAGGGAGGCAACTGCTGTGACAGAGGGAACCACAGCGGGAGATTTTCTTCTGCTCTCTTTATGGCAGGAGCTGCATGACTCCGTGACCACTCAGGAATGCTCTGGCTCCTATGTGCCTTTTCCTCTCTGTATTTAAGAGGTTTAGTTGCCCAGTGACGTGATACATGATGTCTTACAGCACAAGAGCTGCCTCCAGCTCCAGTAACAATCCTTCAGCACAGCCCTTCATAGGAGGGATCAATCTGCCTCCCTGTGCTTGATAAAGAAAGAGAGAGAGGATTTGTCATAGCTCTGCTCTGCTTTGCCATTAGGAGAGCCAAAGCCTTCGGACACAGCTGAATAAAGTGGGTTGTTAAACCCATTCTGAGACACTAAAATAAAAGGTGCTGTGTTTGCAGGTATTCTGGGTATGGGAATCACAAGAAGCTGTACCTCACCATCAGTCCTGAAAATAAGGCCATTTCTAACACAGTAACTAAACCCTGCTCCAGGCTTGCAACGTACAGGGAACCAAGCTGCAAATGTCAGGCTTCTTTCTACATTTTGTTTTGCAGTAACATTAAGTAATATAGATGTGTTTTTGTGCTGATTCACAATCCTGGTAAGAAGTGTGTGGTGCTTGAGAAATGCTGCTGTTGCTAATGGCTGCTTACCTATTTGCATAGGAGGGCCTTCAAGACTTCTCTGGGACAACTTCTCAGGTACTTAAATCCACAGCAACCTCTATAAATGCAATTTGCTCAATTTAGAGATGCCCTAAGATGTCAAATCTTCACCATGGCAGCCCCCTTCTTCCAGTAAGCACTGCAAATCCAAAAGGCTCTAAAAGCACCTCAATAGTTACGTTTCTTTTCGCACCTTAGGCTAATTAATGAACTTAAGCTTACTTTCTCATTTAACTGTCATGATTCTTTAAAGTGAGATACAGTCAGGAGATGCCATGTAGGACATGCTGCCAAAATTTCACCTCTGCTTGTGCTTTGAATTTGCAGCCTGACAATAAGTGCTGGCATTATGAGTAAAGATAGCAGAATGGAGATGAAATTTGGAGGCATTTTAATCATACAACCTGCTTCAGGCACAAGCTAGGAAGAACAGATCTAGTTTATTTAGCACAGCTCTTGCCACAGTTTTCTGACAAAGCTTTTGTTCTTTGTGCTCTATTTTTACATCAGCATTCACCTTCTTTTCGGTTGCCAGCATAAGTTTCAAGTAGTTGCTATGGCTGATACTTTTAAAATAACTTTTTTGCTTAGCTTTTCTCAAGGGAAAGAAAGAACTTTTTAAGGGCCAAAACTGTGAGATGAGAGTCTCAGTTTCAACCCACAGAAATACTGGGATATTTTGCATTCAGTCCATTGCAGGAAGGGTTATTGCAGCCCAGCAGTAGAAATGAAAACAAGGAAGTTGGAGACTGCAGGGATATTGTGCTTGTAGTACAGGTATTGATTTTGGGCTCCTTCCTCTGAATAGGAATTTAAAGAAAAGGCAAACATTTCCAAACAATGCAGATTTAAAGGGAGCAGAATTCGGAAGAGAATATAGCTTTTTAAATGATTATTGATGATTATACTAAAAAAAATTGTAAAATAATTTAATAAAAGGAGGGAAATAAAGAGTGCGAGTGAATAGCTTGAAGAGCTTTTTTAAACCACTATTTGTTGGGATGAACAAGTATCAGAATTTTACTTCAATTTTGAGCTTTAGAAATTCAATTCTTGATAAGACACTGCGCTGCTTTTTGTAGCAAGATTTTTCTTGTCAAAGTCTCAGGTCAAACAAAAGCAATAGATAGCATCATGCCAAGTCTACATCTTACAGGTACAACTCCACTAGCAAAAGGTGTGACCCAGTCAGCTCTTTTAGACTAGGCTAGGAAAAGAAAGACTCAATTATTCCATCAGTTCTCAGCTGGGATACAAACCAGCTGAGATGCCACTGGAATAAGGATGAACTCTGTACCCTACATGCATTTTTAACATACTGGATGCAATTCTGCTTTGGTTAATGTAATGTCTTGCTATCTTATCGCTGATAGTCTAAATTGGTGCAATCCTACTATCTGTATTTGTAAACTTAATTTTACCAGTAGTCACTTGTTGAGTATCAAATGAAAGACAACCAAAATTTCTAAACTCAAATATCTGTGAATAATTCAAGTCTGAAAAGTGCTGTGTGCTCCTGAAGGCAAGAGAAGCAGCAGATGCTCAGACACTTGCAATTCATACTCCCTGATCAGGAACAGAACATTTGGGATGTATTTTCAATATTTTGCTTTATGTAATAAATGCTTTGCAAAGCCCCAGGAAGGGGTCTGTCTTAACAAATTTAAAAAGTCTGAAAGGTAACTAGAATGGACTTGTGAGAGCTTGATAGAATATCATGCTATTACTTAAGTTGTATTTGTATTTCAGGAGACATTTGAGTTTCTGTAATTGACTAGCTCTGTCAGGAGAGTTGCACGGGTTACTATCTATTGAGAGCCTGATGAATATATTTTCAAATAATGAACGTTCTGGTTATAGAGAAGAAAATACAGTACTTTGCCTTGGAAAATTCTTCAGACTTTCAGTGAAAATTTAGCTCCTTAGGATTTCTTTGAGAAATGCATACTGCTGCCCAAGGCCACGTCTCTTACACTATCTGTTGGAAGTTAATCCTGGTATGAAGGGGAACTTACCTAAAAGGAGAGCAGAACTGTAGCTGTTATTTGTATCCAAACTGGAAAACAGTCCTGTAAACTGTGGGAGACAGATTTGAAACCTAGCTTTGCATCTGGCCCTGATGGACCAAATCAGAAATACAGAGCTATGCTGCTCAAGGAAAGAGATGGCTGCTGAAGCCAAAAGGTGTTGATCCATGTAAGACGGGGTTTGCAAGATGAAGGCAGAGCACTGGCACACAGTTGGCAGCCCAGAATCTTGATCTGGCCCATAATTTCGGTGTCCTCTGAAACTAATTTCAAATATTCAGATACTTGGAAGCCCCATGTTTCCATGTTTGAAGCTGCCAGCATGGGACTTTGTTTTTCAAAGGTCTGCTCCTTTTGCTACAGGAACATTACCACAGAAATGTCTTGTGACTTTAAGCAACCAGATTTAGCAAAAAAAAAGTCTTTGGTTTAAACATTTATAGAATAATACTATTAAATAGACTTTTTTCCATCTTCTTATTTTTTTTTAATACTGCTGAACAAACATAACAGAATCTTTAATTTCCTTTTTTTACCTAACACCGTCACTATGATCATTAGCTACATCCTCCTGCTGCACACAAATTATAAAAATTGTACACCTAGAGACTGCATGCATTTTGTGATCCTCTTGCATACTGTACAAAAGGAAAGAAGGCCAAATTATTATGCTGGAGAGCTTTATTGCACTGCTGAAAGAAAGCGTTCCTTGGTTTTCGGTGAGCTGGCATGGATTTCCATGGCTGAGACAAGAGCAGTTCTTTGTCCGCAGTATTTGTAGGTCATGTAATTTTCAAGCAGAAAGGAAAGTGCAAACAAGTCTGTTTGTTGTGGTTGCTGCAGATGGTGGGAATTGGCCAACAGTACTGGGCTGCCACAAACATGGGAGGTGTTGGGAGCTGGAAGGATAAATGATGGCGGTTTGGGGGAGAAAAAGGAAAAAATGTAGTTCTTGAAACTGACAGTTATGAATCACTCATTAAAAAAGATGGTTGAATTTTTAATTAGGAAAAAAAAAAAAAGAAGAAGAAAGAAAAACCACTGATGATTTGGGAAGCATTTATGGTCAATATGATGAGAGATGATTCTAGCTGTTGGACAGATCCTTATGATTGCTCATAAAAAATTCAACAGCAACATGGTTCCCACTCCACAGCATTTCCTGTTTAGAAGATGGATGTGCAAAAGAAGCCACCAGAGGAAGCTTTCTTTATCTCTTTCAGTTAAGCAGTTGGTTTATTCATTGCCTTGCTGGGCATTATGGAGGAAGTGGTTCTATTGGAAGGCTATAAAGGATTAAAGGTTAGCAGATGAAAACAAAGATCTTCTATCCTTGTGTAGATACTACAGGCCACTATCAGAGGGATCTTGCAGGGAGAAGCACACCTTTTTATTGAACTGATGCTTTGGGCCTTCTGTTAATGTGCGTGTGAACGGCTGCCAACAAGAAGGCTGCTGAGTGGCAGAAGGGACATGGATGGGTTTTGGAGTTTCATTGTCAGTTACGGAAAGAAAAATAGGCTTAGAAAAATGCTCACTTCTGGAGGAATGGGACATTGGATGGCCGGTCAGTAGCTGGAGGGGAATTAGAAAGATTTGGCTATAGAGGAACAAATGGAAATGTAAAGAAAAACCAAAAACAATGGTAGCTAACCTACAGGTAATGCTCTGATTTTCTAGTATCTCCATCATCAAAAGCATCAATTTCACTCCTTTTCTTCCACTTATATCACAAATACCCAGCAGAGTATAGGAATTCATCAAATCCCAACTGAATGCAACAGCAGTGCAACTTAACTTTATGAGTCTGGGATATGAAAGGATGTATAATGGTAGAGCAGAAATCAAGATGAATTTATATTTTTAATTCTTAATTATTATTTAAGAGTACTATTAATTGTTTAATGAGTGTTTCACAACCTCTATAGCTGTGTTATGATATAGACCAGATAAGTGGTTCTCTATGAATTTATAGTTTAGATATTGTTGGTTCAGTCTGAGCTCAAAGGAAGGATTGAAGTGGTGAACACGGCTTTGAAGGAAACCCTCTCCATGGATTTTTATTCTTTCAAATTCATAAGGTTTCTTCCACTTGGGAATAATGTTATCTGCTCACATGCTGTGTGGGAAAAAGACTTCAGCTAGAAAACTTCAGAGAAGTCAGAAGCACAGAGAAGAAAAAATGCGCTGTATTGGTGGACAGCTCCTAATTGCAAAAATAATCTGTATTTTGTGGCTTGTAGACGTATTTCTCACCATGTTTGCTATATCTGTCATTCTCTGAAAGTACTAATAGCGGCCTTGGTATTGCAATACCTGTGAGCCTCATACGCTTCCATTTAATTAGCAGCAAAACTCCCTCCTGCAATTCAGGGAAATCACATTAGCTGTATTTCCAGCAGAGAACCAAAGTGCAAAGAGCTTAAGCAGCCTGTCAGTGATGGCACAGGCAGCCTTTCTGCAGCAGGATGGGAAGTGAGCAGCACTGGGTTTGCACTGCAGCTCATTTCCAACCCAGCTCCCTGCTCTCCCCCCCCAGCCCTGCAGCCCCCTCTGCATTCAGGACTAATGCACTGGTGGGAAGGTGGGTCGGCTTACCACAGACTTACTGGAAGTAAGTTTATTGCTTCCTAATGGCTTTGATTGTTTATCCTTCAATATTCCTGTGGGAGTAGGCATCCAGTGAGCAGAAACACTACTGCTCCAGCTAAAGCTGAAGACAAAACCCAGCTTTGGCAGTGCACTCAGATTACAGTTATGGAGATGTAAAACCAGAGCTGATCCCAACACACCCAATGTTTTTTCTGAAAAGTGTGAAAAGCACTCAATGATTTTCTCTTTTGCAGTCCACATTTAAAATTTAGCTTTTGATGTCCTTGCTACTGGGTATGTAATAAGGAGGGCTACATGGTATGCCAGAAATCAGAGCTTCTGTAATCTTCAAGTAGGCTCTACTTGAAGGTCTTTTGGTAAGAGATAACTGTCAAGGTCATGCAGCATATTTACTTTATGAAATGCTATTACCTTGCACCAGCTTCTCTCTCTCTATCTGCCTCATCCTCAAAAAAAAAATAGATAGATAGATTGATAGATATAGATATAGATATAGATACAGATGATATAGATAGATGATATAGATATAGATATAGATATAGATAGATAAAAAACTGTGTAGAACCAGTGACTCTCAAACTGAGAGTCTGAGCTCAGGAGGAGCAAGCCAAGGTTACTGTACCTTTTCTTTGCTTTTTCTAATATTACCTTCTGCTTCTGTTCCTGTTGCTGCTGATTGGCATAGATCTCTGTGTTCTGCTGGCCCTGCATAAAATCTGTTTCATGTTATCACATGAAAAATGTCATAGCCCAGATGACTGCTATACTTGTTGGACATTTAGTAAAAACAAAAATGTTTCAGGGAGGGCCTTCCTTATCTGTTGGCTATGGACAGCAGTCCACTGGGACAGCCCTCCTACAAGGCACTGAGCAGAATTCGATTATTTCCAATCAACCAACGCCTACTGAGACTCTGTGGAGGAAGCCTGAAGCCAGAAGCATGGTTCTGGTGTCTGAGATCAACCAAGCTGAGCAATTCTGCTGCTAGAGGGACAGCCTAGTTGATGCCAGGTTAAAAGCAACCTGGGTTTCTCTTTGAAACAGCTTGTTCTTCATGTGTGGTCAGATGGACTGCGGGCACTACTGTAGTGCCTGGAAACTTTCATGGTTCATGAAAACAGGACTTTCTTTTCCTCTTCTTCACCAACAGCCATGCATTACACAAAAGGGTAAATAGCTACACAAGCACACTCCTCTCTGAGTTACTGAAAGGTGCAGAAAGACTTGAGCATGCCCTTCTCTTATGTTTTTCCAAGCTGCGAGCCAGCTCAGGGAATTGAATAACCCCATCACATAAACCGCAAAGGAGAGGACCTGTCTGTATCTATTGATGAGGACAAGCAGTGACTGACTGTGACCTTGCTCACGATACATTTAACAACCACTTCAATCACAGTCACTGTACTGCTTCCAATTCGATTCGTTGCTTGAGCATGAATTTTTCAGGACTAATTACATCTAATCATGGGCGACTTGAGTATGTGAATTAACTAAAGGTTCAGCAGCAAGGCTTGAGATGAATGAGAAATTGGTTGGCAAGGATAAAAAGCCAAATTTTAAGCTGAAAAGAGACAGAATGTAGCAAATCTCAAAGAGATACAGTGAAGCACAGACTGCTCATGCAAGCTCTGAAATCCACAGGACTTGCTTTCAATACAGAAGGTAGTTATAAGGGGGAGGCTCTCCTTTGTTTTAAGCCAGTTGAGGGGACAGGATGCAAGAAGTCACACCACAGAGGAATTGCCTCACATCAGGAGGAGGGAACAAGCTAAAGTGGATTTTGAGGAAGCAAATTTCAGTAGATGGGGGCAGCTGAGCAGTAAAGTCTCAGGGGAGGTAATCAGACTGAGAATGGAATATGTCTATTTCTTTACAGAGATACTCTCAAGTGCATGCCTGCCAATGTCCCAGAGGGGAGGAGAAATAAGAAGTTTAGTAAGAGGTGAGCCTGGCTAATTACTGAGCTTCTCATTGACCCAGACTCAAGGGGGCACACAGAAAGAAATGAGAAATGATTGCCGAGTGCAAGCCTGAAACATGAACAGGGGAATCAGGAAAAGAAAGGCACAAAGTGTGGTACTTTCTATCTCTGGTCATAGCATAATTTCATGTTAGCTTCGGTAGGAACAGCAGTAATAAGCAGATAAACAGGAAATGTGTAATCCATTATCGGTAGAGAAGGAAAGCTATTAACTGATTATACTTAATGCTTTTTGCCTGCATCAGTGCTAAATGGCTTTTTTTGCTTCCCTTGGTAAAAAGGTTAACTGCAATCAATTGACTAATCATTTCATAGCTGTGACAGAGGGCAAGATGTACCTTAGGACATCACAATTGCTGCAAGCACAGGGCCATGGGGAGCTGAGTGAGTAGCAGCTCGTTGGAGACTGCAAAAGGCAGAGATGAATAGTGCTGAGCCTGGGTGAGAGGGCAGGGGAGTGACAGGCAATTCCTGAAGAATTCCTGCAGAAAGATTATGTAAGAAGCAATTACTGTGGGAGCACTTGTAAGAAAGCCAGGTGAATTTGACTCTTACAGGTTTGCTGAGATTTCTTAGAAAGACATGTCCCACTGCAAAGAGTATTTGGCAGAAGATGTTTGGTGTTACAGTTTGTAGTTGAATATGGGACTGAAATTGCATGATTTTTAAAAGGAGAGAAAGCAAACACCATCCCTATGCAGGAAGACAGCCTGCGAATGAGGCAGGGAATTTTCTGCTGCTCTCACCTATGAAGTGTTGGCTCTGGAATTGTTACCAATGTTTGGTGCTGAAGAAAGCAAATAAAGTGGCCAGGGAAAGTCAGGGGAGATATGGCCAATAAGGAAGAATCTTCTAGAGAAGAAGAGGCTTGGGGGAGACATTACTGCTCTCAAGAACTGCTTGAAAGGAGACTGTGGCATGGTGGATGTTGGCCTCTTCTGAGTAAATAGTGATAGGATGAGAAGTAATGGCCTTAATTTGCACCAGGGAAGATTCAGGTTGGGTATTAGGAAACATCTATTTTCAGAAAGAGTGATGAGGTATTGGAACAGGCTGCCCAGGGCAGTGGTGGAGTCAAAGGCATAGGCTGATGATTGGACTCAATCTCATTGGTCTTTTCAACTTTAACAATTCTATGACTCTGTAATTCTAAAGGAGTAGGGATTTTTTAGCCTATAGAGGGAAAGCTGGTAGGCATGAGACAGAGCACAAATGACTGCCCACAGGAGAGAATAAGATATGTGGGGAGGAAACTGTGATCTTGCTGGGGTGTTGGGATCTGTCAGCAGCCATTCACAATGAGAGGCTCCTGCCTCTGAGATGCTTTGCAGCTGTGTCCTCCAAGTCTCCGTGAGAACTAAGGGCTGAAGGACCTAGTGGACACACAGAATGGATGTGTCTCATAGACTGGAGAAGAAAAAACTGTTTGAAGAGCGTGACTGCCTGATGGAAGGAGAGTGAGTTCTGTTTAATGACTGCTGTGAGAAGTGGAAGAGTCACACAGGTTTTTTTAAAACACCCCTTGGAAGCTTTGGTGGGTGTTGATGTAACTCAGGCAACGCAACTTCAGTAGCTAACCCTCCAAGGCAGGCCAAAGAACCCATCTTTGAAGCTCTTCCACATGTGAGGTGGGGAAGAGATTTCCCTGCGCTCTCCAGTGCACTGAAGCTTTTGCATCAAGTACAGGAGTGAATCCAAGCAGCTCCCCTAAACAATCCCACTGAAACAAGTCTCTGTAAAGGCCTTGCAATTGCTTTTCTCATCTATCGTGAACGTGCTACAAGGACAGAAGGAGATGAAAAAAGCAAGGAGCACTCGTAGTTTGTGTGAAATATCTATGCAGTCAAATAACCTGCTGCATGGAAATAGGCCCTTGTCATGAAATGCTGCTGCTAAATTTTAGCTCTAATTATTGCAGTTCTGCCTTGCCAACTCGGCTCAGCCAGTGGAGCCACACATATAGCAGGCAGTGAGAGCAGCCCAGACAAAGGGCTCTGAGCATGGATGGTGCAGTGATGGGGTGAGGAAGGTGCAGAAGCCGCCCAGCCACCATTCCAAATGCTGGAGTTTCCAAAACATTAAGATAAGCCAGAAAGATCTGTTGGGGAAGCAAAAGATGGCTCTATGGAGCTGTGGCTCAGTGAGGGTTGGAATCAGCTATTATGTGATGGATCTGACCCAGGAGATGTGTGTGAGGTAGACCTGAACCAAAGAGGTGGCCCAGGTGGTGGGAGCAGTTGTAAAATCCTAACTTCAGTGTGGATGGTTTACAAACATCTTGTGTGAGGTTTGGTTCACTGGTTATTGGACTGCCATCTAAGGGCATGCCCCTACCTCAGCCAGCTCAGAAAGGATTTGATTTACATAAAATGCAGTTTCAGCATAGTTACACAGTGAAAATAAGACTAGCATGCAGAATATTTGCAAACTAGGCATAATCCTTCCACGTAGCCTTTGACACATGGTGGTAACTTTACATTTTGCTATGCAAGGTTTGCCTTGACCAAAGTGCTGAGCTGAAAAAAAGCGTACATGCCACCCTCAAAGCCCAAAAGCAGCATTGCCAATTCTACAAGCCGTAAAACCAGCCCTGGAGGACTCTTGCTTTCTGAGGCAGGAACTAACTATCTCTAATAGGTCCTTTCCATCTCTTGCTTCTCTGAAGATACAGTCTTTGAAGACTGTGACTGACAGGCTCATTAACACTGAGCAGTCTCAAGCGCACACTGAATAACGTGGTGAGCTAATTAGAGAAATGCTGAGATAAAGGGTGCATGACAATACAATATTTCTGACATTAATTAGAGGAAGAAAAAAATCGAGGCTGAGCTTCCTGAAAGAAACACAAGTGTTGGTGAGCACTCCTGCAGGATGTTGAATGTTAGGGACCACATCCAGCAGAACACCAGTGGGGGGACCAACGCAGTGGGGAGAAGTGCCCCAAGCACTAAAAAACAGGAGAGGAAATAGCTTGTAGAAAGGATTGAAAGGATAATATTTTTCTGCCTGTCTCCAACTTTGTATGTAGGTTTTAATTCACAAAGATGAAGGCGAAACTCAAAGCAAGGGAGAGGAAAGCAAATCTAGCCCCCAAATACAAAAATTTCAGGAAGAGTAAGGAAGAATGGGAAATGGAGAGCAAGTGTGGGGCTTGAGTGGTATAAAGATGGATTTCTGTGTGTCTTACCCATCTTTTGCAATGTTTAAAAAATGGATTCACATTTTTTTTCCTATTTCTGGCCTCTGGCTCTCTTTAGCTGATTCCAGTTGAGCTGCTCCAGGGCATGTTTTTGTCAGGTGTGCTCCTACAGCTCTGCACGCTGAGGTTCCTCCCTGTGGGGCTCAGTAGTGGGAGGATGCTGGGGGAAGAGAACCACAAGGACAGGCAACACTGGCAGACAGCTCTAGTGGAAGCTGCCTCCAGGATGCCCAGGGATCTGGGTAGTTTTAGGGAGCAGGAGCTGCTTCTTAGGTAAAAATGATACAAAAATGGCTACAAAACAAATGCTTTCTGTTTCTTCATCCTTTCTGCATCACCTATGGGAAATGGAAACACATCTGCATATACATTTTCTTTTTTAAATAACAGACAAGGAAAAGCAGCAGTAACTTTCAGAGAATAACCCTGTGGACACACAAACTGGTCAGCAGCAGATGCAATTGCAGTGTACATCCTGAAAGTTGTATAGTTTCACTTCCTATAGGTAACACAGACAGGAAATCAGTTTCACAATTGGTTGAACCCCCTGTAACCAATCCTTTCTTCTTTACTGTAGAATAATAGAATCATCGAGGTTGGAAAAGACCTCTAAGATCATCTAGTCCCAACTGTCCACCTATCACCAATATAGCCCACTAAATCATGTTCCTAAGCATCACATTTCTTAAACACTTGCAGGGATGGGGATTACAGTGCCTCCCTGGGCAGCCTGTTCTCATGTCTGATCACTCCTCTGGATAATAAATTTTTCCTAATATCCAACCTAAACCTCTCCTGGTACAGCTTGTGGCCATTACCTCTCATCTTCTGTTAGCTGGGAGGCCAACCCCCACCTCGCTACAATCTCCTTTTAGGTAGTTGTAGGGAGCAACAAGGTCTCTACTGAGTCTTCTCCAGACTAAACAATCCCCATTCCCTCAGCCACCCCTCATAAGACTTGTGCCCTAGACTATATATCTTTACTTCTCATTTGACCTCAACATGACATGGCTTTTCTTGCTTTAGAAATTTACTTTCTCATACAAAATCGTTGCCTTTTACTTATAGTGGTATTAAAATATTATCTGTGGCATCTTTAGATTTGTTCAGAGGACAAGGGGTTGAATATCACATATCTTGATCTGCAGAACATTCATCTTCTCTTAAAATGCACTGTTTTTCCTATAGCTGGTAATTGTAACATTTATCATAATTATTTTATGCTTATTTCTGATGAAATAGTTCTGAATAAGTCAGACAGTATGGTTCAGATAGAGATGAGAACAATACAAATAATAGAAGATCCACCACCAAAAAAACATCAGGGAGAATGTGTTGGTTTTGTTTGTTTTTTACAGGTTTTTATCACCATCACATCTGAACACTATTTTCATATTTTATGATCAAAGGCAAAAAAGCTGTTACTCTGCAAGGCATAGCATCTGTGTTGCATAAGACTTTCTGAAAGCACAAGAGATGGTCAGCCAGCTGTAAAGGTTATGTTAGGAAACCTTGTCCAAAGAAATATGATCTGCATAAAGCTTAAGAGCTAGTGACAAACCAGCCTTCTGATGAGGGTGTATTTCAGCAGGAGAGCCCATCATCTCCTAGCAGTAAAGATGTGGTCCTTCCAGGCTGGAGAAGCCAGAGCCACCTTGTCAGATGAGCCAAAATGGCAACAAAAACCTGGCCTGGGGAGCTGGAGGAAGAGATGATAGTGTTTTTCCTTCCTTTTTTCATATTACTTAGGTTTTATGCTTGCAAAGCTCAGAGGTGTGGACTTTTGCTTTGAATCAGAATTATAAAGGCAAAGGTTTTAGTACACTCCTTCCTTGGTCAACTTATGTTTGGAGCCAGTAATATAGAGGTGCTGTATGGGGGATGAAACCCAGGAAATAATCCTCTTTTTGGCAGTAACTGATGTCCATGAAATATCCTGCTTGCTTGATAGCAAGTTTCTGTCCCCAAAAAGTCATATCTTCCCTCAGCAAAACTTGGGAAGCACTGAGCACCACAGTTATTTACCTTTTGCTATCTATCTTGGCTTCTATATCTCATACGGTTCTTTTTTCTCAGCACTTTCCCCATTTTCCTTACTTTATACAGGAAAATTCCTATTTTTATCTATTTTTTTTTTGCTTCTACTGCAGTCTCAAAACATGTAAAGAGCTGTAAATACCTGCTTTATTGCTAAATCATAGAAAAAACCTCACATCTTTGAGTAACCCCAGAAGCAAATAATGAAATATGAAGCACAGAAAGCTAGTCTCTATGCAAATGTGAAAACCCAGATAAAAAATGAAATCCAAAGCTTTGACATTGCTTCTATATTTCTATCACTTTACCGTACAGAGCTAGAGGCAATCTCTGAGAAGTTCCAAATTGTGGAACTCCAAAGCCCTCACCCGGTAAATAAGATTCATTGACTTAGGAAAAAACATCAACAGCCTGATGGCATTAGTCAGTTCTAATGTTTAAATACATGAAGTACCATCTGTGTTTATTTGTGGTCAGTAGAATTTGGTCTGAAGCTCTCTACAAATTGTGACTTTATGCAGTACAGAGCTGTGTTCACTTTCTGGAAAAAAAGGGAGCAGGACAAATGAAGAAAGTTACTTCAAGGGTTTTAAAAACTGAACTAGATAAATTCATTGGTGTGCTAAAGAGAACAAAGTACTGTTAGGAGAGAGAAAAAACACAGAAAAATATCCTGGCATACATATTAGAAAATTATAGTCTTCCTACACCTTTTAAAGAGCTTATAAATATCCTCACAATGAGTCCTGTCCTGTTTAGAGCCTTTGTGCTCTGCTGGAGTGTGAACTGAATATTCAGGAAAGAACCGAAATCTTCTATACACATGGCTTAAAAACATCAACTCAGGGGTATTAAATATCTATTTTATGTTGTAATTATCTACATTAGTATCACTTGACTTCTCTAGGCTTTTAGGATAATTTTCACAGTCCTTCTAAAATGTGTTGAAATTGCTATCAACTTTATTTCACTGAGACCTTTCAGTGTAAGAAGGAATATAGATATTTGTAAGATTCAAAGTTGTTTTCTATTGTTTTGATTTGTTTGTTTGCTTGTTTTTAAGTTATGGTCAGAACACTGCAGTTCACCCATACTACGAAGAAGCTTTAAGGATTTTCAGCTGGGCTACTACAGTTGTCTCAGGGCAGCTGCCTGCCAGAGGTCTTACTGTTGACTCGATACTGTTGAATGGCTCTTTAGCAACCTACACATAGGTGCATAGTTCTAGTTTTCAACAAATTTCAGATGTAGGTTGATAAATTATGGATCGGAAGGGTAGGAAATAATTATACAGCCATGTACTGTAAACAAAAGAAGCTATAGACTGTATTTCCTTCCACAATCTTTACTTGTGGAAAGCGTATGAGTGGGCCTTTTGCCTTTTAAATACCTAAGCTTTCTAAAAGATTGTTTCTGGTAAAAAATAGTTGTATGGGCTTCCTGAAGTCAGAAGAGAGACTCAAATATGACTTAAGGCTGGTTTATCCAGTTGGGCTGCAGGTAGGAGGACCTGAAGTTTCAACAAGCATCGTCTCTCTCCCTTGACTCTCAAGTAGACAGAAGTAAGGGAAAGCCTCAGTCATGTTGACACATCTGTTTCATCACGCCCACCTTTACTTTGTACTTGTCTGAACCATTTTATCTGAGAGTACACAAGGACACCTATCATGCCAAGAAACATGTCCAACATGATCTCCATCTGAAATAAATACTCATAAGGAAATGCCAACTGTCCCATGGGTAAATGCCAACTATACCTGGATTCTCCAAAATTCCATCCACAATTATGTTTTCTAATTAGATAACTGGCAACTGATTCAATGCATTTGTTGTACTCTGCTCTCTGCACAATATCCTTTGTCTTGTGCTAGAGTTTAAGTACCATGTGATAAAACTGTAATTCATACTCTGGGACATCTAGAGGTAATTCATCAAAAATCTGTGGTTTTATAATTATTATAGCTCAAACCACCTTACTGTTCTCCCTTAGTCTGGACTGAGACTATGGAAGCCCGTCACCACTTTTCATAGAATCACAGAACAGTTTTATGTCCTTATTATATTGTAGTACCCAAACTATGCTTGAGGTGGGGCCACATCAACATCTCCCAGTATATAGGTATAGCTGAGGTTACCCCTTCCCATGTGCAGAATCCAGTACTGGTTCTTGTTAAATTCCATGTGGCCCAGCATAATAATCTGTCAAGATCTCTCTGAAAGGCCTTTCTACTCTTGAGGGAGTCAGCAGCTTCTCCTAATTTAGTATAGTCTGCAAACTTAGTATACCTTCAAGTCCCAGACCTAAGTAATTTGTGAAAACATTAAAGAGAACTGGACCCAAAACTGAGCTCTGTGGAACCCCACTAGTGACTAGCTGCCAGCCTGATGTAACCCCATTTACTATATAACTCTCTGAGCCCAGCTTATCAGCCAGTTGTTCACCCATCACATTCTGTTTTTGTTCAGCTGTATTCTGGCTATTTTGTTCAGAAGGATACTATGAGAAACAGTATTGAAATATGAAATCCAAAATGATTACGCCAGTTGGTTTCCCTTGGTCAACTAGGACTTTCCCCTCATGAAACCGTGTTGGCTATGACTGATGACTGCATTGTCTTTCAAGTGATTTTCAGACTTTCGTTTTGTGAGGCCTCAGGTTCTGGCCATTAGCTATGATATACCATAAAAAGTCAGGAGATAAAAGTAGTACTCTTGACTAGTGACCTTCGAGACAGAGCTTTAATAGGTAACAGCTTGCCATCCCCTTCCAATTGGCCCCTTTCTTGACCTATCAGGACAATATCTCTAACAGACCTTGAAGATATCTGGGAGAGTACCAAAGAATTAGTCCATTGATCTGTTATTTTACAGCACAGATTATATCATTTTAATATTTATTTCTTTGTGGTCATATGTTTCAGAGGGCACCTGGAATACCTCATTCCACTGGTTGAGCATACATTTATTTATATTACAGCATTTCTGCAGGAAAAAAATTATCAGGGGCCCAGTGAACTCATGAGTACATAAAGCACCAGCCAAGTTCCCAAGTGGCTCATCAGACCACATCACTCACGTTAAGCACATCCTAATCCAGCCGTTGTGATTTCATCTCTTTCTCACCTGATTAGCAAAGACAAGCAAGAAACAGAGTTGAATTATTCTCTTAAAGGAAGGAATACACCCACAGTACACTCCTCAGCCACCTAATATCAGAGATCCAGAGGAAACTCTCACACTTCTACAGCTACCAACAAGTTCATAGGCCCAGGATGGACGTTATGACCATACAGTGCTAATTTCTTTTTTGCTCTTCACTAGCAATTGTTGGCTCCCAAGTCTCTGGAAATATGGGAGAATCAGAGACTTATGACTTTCTTTGCTAAAAGACAGATTTAACACAAGCTATAGATATTTAAAGATGAACAAACTTCAGATATACTTTTTGCCCACCGGACAAATTGATAACATGGTGAGATCTTCCAAGAAATTTCCCCAACTATCTTTTATATATATTCAATATAAAATACAGAATTGAACTGAATCAGCCTTCTTAAGTCTGCCCCTTAACCTCACATGCCAATGACAGACATAGGTCTGGATGCATATACACACTCTAGCAATGTAACAGAGAATGACAGTTGTCTTCACCATGGCCTAACTGACTTTTCTCTCTGTCAAAATGCAGAAAGTGTTATCTGGCTAAACTCCAACATCTGAATCACACACAATTCAGGATATGGCTCAAAATCCACTTAGGCTATTTTTTCTCATAACTCATCATAATTTGGCTACTACCTGCCAGTGAGCTGTGTCTGCATAAAGTATGACTTTCAGTGAATTTATGGTGAATATTCATTCACTAATTAATCACGCCAGTCTCCAATAACTATTCTGTGAAGAAGATTAGTTCCTACCTTGCTTGTCAGCTGGAAAGGTATGGAACACTATTTTTCATTTCCTTAAATTGACTCACAAAAAATGTTAAAGATAAATCAAGGACTGTGAATATTGAGAATAACACCTGTTTTTGTCAGAGTAACTGGTCTCTCATAGACTGCTTTTAAAACCATTACAAAAAAAATAACCTAACTGCCTGCACAAAAAATTATACTGGATGGTATTTGATCATTTGATGTTACTCATAAAAGTGGAAAGTTGCTTGAGTATGCTCTCTTGGCTGGAAACCTTGCCTTGGGGAAAAAGTGAGAATTTTTAATGATAATTAGATGGTAGGTGAAATAAATAAATGCTATCTGGAGAATAACTTTTAGTGGACAATTACTTTTTCCAGTACAATTAAAATAAAAAGGCTGTGACCCAGCAGATAAAAATTTACAGCATCTGCAAAGTAGCAGTGATTTTAAACTGTGAAACCTGGAGAAAGCAGTTACTTCTTGATTAGCACACTAATTTTTTTTTTTTTTTTTTTTTTAATGTGAGGCTTGTAATATTTAGAAATGTGGGAAATATTTGTTAGGGTATGGTGGTGCTGTACTCACATGGTCAAATAGCTGAAGGGAGTACTGCAGAGAATAAAATGAAGGCAGGGTACTACCGGTACTGGGACTTTGGGTACTTCTATCAGTAAGCAGAGGATCTCTCTAAGGAGTGACCTTAACACAGCTTAGTTGCCTAAGATAGTCTGGATGCCCATTTTCTGATGAGATGAATCACCACCTACAAGTGCCTGTTCCTGCTCCTTGACTAAGAGGGTCTGACTGACAGTCTGCATTGCAGATGCCTGCGTTTTGCTGTACCAACCCCACCCTTAATATTCAGAAAAAAGGTTGGCAAAGCTTCAGCATCTGAATGTCCCTAATGATGCTCTGCCCACCTGCAGGAACTAGACTGGAGCTTTCCATTAGGTGTAAAAAGTTATTGCACTGGAGCTTGTACACAGGATAGTCATCAAACTGGAAGTCCAACAGTGCCTCACACAATCTTCTTAGCTATGTATCACATAGCAATTCCCAAGTTATCTAATTCAGGCATCAGTTAATGCTTCCTATGGCAAGAATTCTGTGCCATATGAAAAAGGAAGTTCCATGGAAGTTTAAATAAAGGGAATAATCAACAAATGAATAACAGCTATGATCAGAAAGTGTAGCTTCAGTCAACATACATTTTTGCACACATTTTAGAAAATGAAAGAAGAAAAGAGACAGTACTTTTCTCAGGTTATATATGACCAAAATGTAAGTGAAAATTTAAACAGCAAAAATCAGACAGATAACTTAAAAAGGTTTATTAGGCAAACAAGGAGTACCTGAGTTATGTTCAGATACAGATAAAACTGAGCACGGAGCCTTTATTCTCTCTCTGGCTAGTCAAAGATGAAAATGGCAATAGACCTTGGAAATTGAGAGTTGTTCATCATATATGGATTAGAAAAAATACTGTGAAAATAACGTAATGTGATTATTAATCCTACAAGCAGGAAAGAGAATGTTCTTTTTTGCACTTTATAGGAATAATAGAGGGCAGTTTGCTCTGCCAGTTGGTTTAATAGGTTCAAACTATTTGCAAGCATGCTTAGTTCTGGTTAAAGAATTCCATGCAACGGAAAGGACACTAAGAACTATTACAATAAATTAAAAGTATTTTTAAATTATGTGATAATCCAGAAATCAAAACATCTGTAATCCCACATACTAGATTTTAGAATAATTTCCAGTAACTCCGTAGGAGTCACCTGAACTTCATGATTAACCACTGCAACTGACAAAAATAACTTTTAACTGATAAGCAAAAAAATATGCCATAGATATCTCCCTTCCTGAAGTGTGAGAAAAGTCTGGACACAAAAAGCCTTGCCTACTGCATGTAGACTGAATTTTTTCTGTGAGTTCACATTGAAAGTATTGATTAAAATGAACTCATTCAAAACAAATTGCAATGAACTTCCATCCAAAACAAAGCTGTCTCAGTATGAATTGGAATTACTACCTTTGGTTGGTATATTGGTAAAACGGGTCCACAGAAGTCAATTTGTCAAAGTGTAATTGGACCAGGGAAAACATTTTACAGGGAAACTGTCAGTTGATACATGAAGTAGAACAAGTTCAGTATCCCTTTCTGTCCTCAGTTAACACAGCAAGTCGAAAGCCTGATCTATACCTTCAGATTGTTGTTGGATTCTCAGTTCATTGCACAAACAGACCCAGCAGACATAAGAGGAATTTTCCTCTGGTGCAGACATAAGAGTTTTCCTCTGCAGTAACACCATGGTAGGTACAATTAGCACAAGGGCCTTTGAAGGTTTGCCAAAATCTGAACCATTAGGAACAAATCTAGATGACAAAAAGGCAGGTGAGATCTGTGAGACAATGAAGAAATATCTTACTCAACTAAAACAAATGAAAATGATAGTTGGAGAACTGCATGAATGCAAAACAACTCTAATTCACCCATCCTACTGGTAATGGGTATTGGGCTATTTTGCTGCTGTTGAAAACTCTTAGATGGCTGATCACAGCTTATCACTGGCTTATCGTGGTTATCTGACATATTACTGATCCTCTTTTGGTGACAGAACTGAAAGCTTTTTGCATCGGACAATTTTTACTCATTCAGGTAACTAAAAATCCTAAAAGAAGTCATCACATTATCCTCAGAGGAATATCCCCGTTCTAGACAAAAATGTTACTTAATCCCTATGACCTCTTAAAGTTGTTCTCATCACAAAGATCCAGTTGCATACCAGTAATTGTATTTTATACAATCACAGGTTTAGGTGAGTTCAGATATTTTCATATGTATTTTCATTTGGTGTGATGCTTCTGTCACAACAACCCATCCCATCATCTCTTCACATAACAAATTTGTGATCAGAAGCAATTTTCTTCCTAACAGCAATTGGGAAGAAATATGTGACTGGTCCAGAAATAGGTTTGATATTTTTAGGTATGGAAAAGCTTTGCAAGGACATAAGAAAAAATAAAGCCCAACTGTGACACAGTATTCACAAGAGTAGGGGACCCTCATTTTCACAGTGACTGCAGAGCAGGGCCCTGTGTTACTGCTATGATAAGATAAATCTCTTTCGTAAGGGAAGTGAAGAAATATACCCTGTATTAATTTTAATTTCAAGATCTCAATCCTGCAAAATTCTGCTTCTTCAGTCTCCCTGGTTATGCAAGGAATTCTATTAATCCCCTAATGAGCAGAGGCAAGTAGGATGAAATGGGAATTGCTTTTTTCCTATTAGAATTTATAGCAACAAAGGTACAAAAAAGTGAGTTTTACAGATAAACATTCCTGACTCGCTATGGAAGTGGAGCGGATAGTGTCTTGCTACAATCTTGACTGTCTCACCCATGTACAGTTTTCTGCCTCTTTATATCTTTTCAACATTAGCTATTTCCACTCAAATTTTACCAAGATCTCAAAAAAATCTCAAAGTTCTTAAATCCCATTAATTTCACGTAAGCTGCCAAGGTGATGGAGGGAGTAAATTCCAATCAGTTAATGGAAAAGCTATAGGATGAGCTCAGTCACATTATCAGATACTGAAGAACACACAGGGAAAGAAGCCATATAGATGAAGGTGACTGATTGGTTTTCTGCTATAGATGCAACTAGAGCTTGAAGAGGCAGCCACTGCTTCAGCAAGCATCTATCTTCTTGTGACACAGAGCTATGGACACATTAGACCCCAGACTTGCAAATAACCAATGTCACAAAGTTCTTACCTGCATCTTTGTAACACAAAGACAGGCCGAGATTTTGCACTTCTCTACTTCACCTATCATTTTAATATCACTAATAATGTTTGTTCTGTGAAAAAAAAGAATGCAAGGTGTGCTAATGAAATCTGTTGATAACAATTAGAAGAGAGAACAAAAACTATCCGAAGAGAAAATAATCTGAAAATAATAATACATTACAAAATTCTCCTTCTCAAAGGAGAACTTCAGCTGAGAAGAGCAGCAAGCTGAGCATTTGGTCAGGATCTCAGAGAACAAAAGTTATTGAAGGTCTGAAGAAATTCTTACGCCATTTCAAGTTGTTGGCACAATTTTCTCTGTCACCAATTAAGAAGATGTACAGGATGCATTATAGAAGTATTTTGCTTTTGAGCAAAGTTAATGTCTCTTTCCCATATTCAGTTGATTGAAAACACTAGAAGAGGCTTGATTTTTAGCAATAAAAAAAAGAAATTAAAAAACCTCCATAGTCAGCAGAAAATATGAACACAAATTATTACAAATGAATAAAATAAAACATGACTCTGTTTCAAATAATATAAAATTTAGACTAATACTTCTGCCAAGAGTATGCATGCATATACAAACACAGCCATAGAAAAATGTCTCAGTATGGAACCTTTTTTTTTCTGGTTAAAATCAAATGTTTTCTGGATTAAAAAATAAGCAGCAAAATACCTTAATAAGAGCTGAAATGATATATTCACATACGCATACATGTTCATATTCATATATGCAGAGTTTCTCCAGCACAACAAATGTGCAAAATTATGTATGTATATATGATATATATACACTTGGACCCAGAAATATATATAAAAGTGCAAGTAGTTACAGATCAGACATTAACTAACACTAATTTATTTTAAGGGGAAGCATACTAATGGTCCAAATACAAGTCACACCATCAATCCACAGACAACTAAAAGAGGCCCTTGAAGCTTGCCTGAAGCCCTGCTTAGTGTCTGTCAGGATTTATGACACCTCTCTGTTAGGCTGTGATTTCCCACTTCTTTTTGCACACAACCTGCTGTTCTTGTGGTCGTATTTCTGCAGGCGCTGCTGAGGGCAGGCAGTGTTACCTGCAAGAGGTGCGGAGAATGCAGTGCCTGCAGAAAGGTAATAGGCCTTTAAAACCCTGGAAGCAGTCCCAGTACCAGGTACCCAGCAGTGGGTACCCATCTTTTGAGGCACTTCTTTTGGGATGGGGTATCTTGCCTTGCTGAGGTGCTGGTTGCTTTGCAGTGACGAAAGTGGGAGACTTATCCAGGACCACAGCAGGGGGGGGTTGAAACTTGATGATCTTTGAGGTCCTTTTCAACCCAGGCCGTTCTATGATTCTATGAAGCAGACACTGTTAGATGAGATGGGCACAGACACCCCTCTTCCTCTTTGCTTACTTTGCTTGTGTGAGAACAGCACAAGCCAGCCTAAGGGGAAAAAAATAAAGGAAAAAAGAAAAAAAGAAAAACACTTTGTACAAAAATATTGCTTTGGTTCCAGTTGTCTGAGTGGAGCTGAAAGCAGCCCGGACAGAAAGGTCACCACTCCAGCCAGCCCATTGGAGTCCCATGTAAAAACCTCAGCCTGACTTCTAGGGGCAAGGGGCTGAAAGAGAGAAGCTAATGCACCGTGTGCTCTGCAGCAGGAGGAATAAGAACTAATGTATAATTCAAACACTGTGTTAATTAGTGGAACATAGATTACAAGCCCTGGGAAATGATGGGGCTAGTTCCTCTTTGAATTTAAAAGCATTGTAAACTTGTGCCTGAGGATTATTTAACAGATTTTCTCCTATCAGATAATTATTAATATATCAGTTTTAAGGATAGGAAGACCTGAGAAAAAAAATGAGAATATCTGAATCAACCTAGTCACCCTAAAGATCCCCACGTACCCTCAAATGAAAATACTTTGAGGATCATCACAGAATAAGAACATCATAGGGAAGAAAGGGAAAGGCCCACTTAGCTGGGGAGGATATCCTGGAGTTCATCCTTTAGATGCATTTAAAACTCAGTTTCACCATATTAGGTCCCAAACAACTGACAGAAATGTTTTTTGTGAATCTGAGCTTGACTTTGCCTGCCTGCTACCTGAGTTACCACTAATTCTGTTTGACTCTTAAATGTTAACCATAATGCTAAATCAGCGCTCTCAGGCACAAGTACCCATCAATAACTCCAGCTGACATTAAGCCCACATCATCTCCTAGAGAATGTCACGTAGGGCCACTTTCCCTGCATGGCATGGATCAGGTGGGATGCTATTGTTGGGCACTGGATCCACCATGGCACCGTGTGCTGTCAACATCACCCAACACCCTGTGGCAACTCAATGCTCAATGGTGAGCAGTCCCAGACTCCTAACATTTAGTTCTCTTTGCAGCTTTGTGCTGGGTCTTCACTAAAAAAGGAACTGAAAAGATGTGGTTTAAAGAGTCTTGACATTTGCCTTGATGATCTAATGGGGGAGAGTTTGATCCTTTGTAAAAGGACATAAAGAACTATGCAGAACAAAAAGGATGTTTTCCACTCTGGTTTCTCTTTATTTTATATAGGAATCTCAAGACTCCTAAATCATGCTCCTCATGTCTATAGCCCAGTTCCTGCCAAGGCATCCTTGAAGGATATATGGAAGTGGCCAGGAAATCAACATTATGGACTGAAATGTATGGGAATCAGATGAAAGAGAGAATATAATATTCATGATTACTAGCCAGGCTGGCCATTACTCCTGGTGTCACCAGTGACAGATGTCACTTCCCTTTTTCCAGGTGTCAAATGAAGTACATCCTGCTTGCCCCATCGACCACTTGCAGAGATGGGTGCCACCACCTATGGGGAAATTCTGCCCGTCCACCCTTTTCCTCTTGCTCAAACACCACCCCACATATGGGGAATTCTCCACCATCAGGGCTGGTATGGTACTGTGCTTCCTTCCCAAGTGCAAGGACCTGACAGCACTGAGAAAATCCTGACAGTGAACATCCTTTACTTTTTTAAATAGAGCTGTTGCACTTCAGCCTCCTCCTCCACTTTCTCTCCATCACCCTCTGCTGCTAACCACCCTACCCAGATCTGCACAGAGACACGTGTGTCTTGGGACAAAGAAGTAATAAATCAAGGAGCAAGTAACACTTCTCGAAGAAGAAAAGCTTTGAAAGCTTCCAAAGTGGTTATTCATTATTTATTTGTTGCCATCAAATTAATAATTGCTGTTTGCCTTTCAGGATATTGTTTTATAACTGTGTGCTATATGTCTTTTGTGAAAAAAATAAGATATTCATTACAGTAATAGGCCTTAGCTCTTGCACTTATGCCTTTTAAAAGTGTTATATAGCATTTTCTGGTTTATGTTAAATGCATTACAACAGACGATTATTTTTTCTGACATCTAGAATGCATACAGAATAGATATAATATGAAGACTATCACAGTGCATCCTTTATTTCATACTCTGAGCAAACTGTTTCTGAACCCAACCTGAAGCAGTCTGTTTGGCTCACTTCTTTCTGTGAAAGGTAGAAATAATTCATGTGAGGTGGCTGCACTCAGATATCTCTGCTCTTTACAACACACAGATCCATAGGGTATGCAGGGTTCACCTCTGCATCCTCAGCTCTCGGCTACCACCCCCCGTCTTTGCTGACCACATGCATTTGTGGTTGTGGTGTGGGGCATCAGGACAGGAGCCCCAAAATGCAGGATCTATCCTGAGCTGCTGCTCCTGTCTGTGGCCTGCTGCTACACAGAGTTATCATTTATGGAAACTTTTAATGGGTAGACTGATATTTTCCTGTACTTCTGTATGCAAAATGCTTGCTGCAATTTATCTTCAAGAATATATTACTGCTAATTAGACTTCATATTTTAAAAGATTAAGTCTGTGTTTAACTACTGCCATCCCGTTGTCACTTCTGATGATTCTCCTTTTACTAAGAGTTTTGATCATTAAATGTGACAAACCAACCCAGAAGACCCAAAGGACAAAAATCCTACATATTTTTTTGTGAAATTTTTCATTGAAATACAGAAACCAGCCCACTGGAGAAGAATCAGACACGTTTCCTTTGATTCCCTTTGGATGGATGGGGACTTATCCTTTCAACTCCCTTTAAATTCATGGCTGAGTGCACGGCTCGTTACATGAATGGTAATTTTATAACTAGTTACCATCCTGTCTAGCAGAAGATTACGCTGAATGATCCTACAATTAGGCCTTATATTGCTTAAAAACTTGGAAATACTGACAAAAGCCTAAAGCCAACATGATGTCTACTATTTTTCTATATCTTACCTTCTTTTCTGCCAGGTTAGTTTACTCCCATCTCCTCCATTATCCACACAACACTTTGCATGTTATATTCTCTATTTATATGCAAATCTTATGTTACCCATCCAAGAATCTACTCTGCTTGTGTAAACACATTTTACTTGAGCAACTGATGAATGTCAGCAATTTGTGGGTGAAAATTAAGCAATAATGTTGAAAACAGAGAAGCATCTATGAGAAGATTTTATTATTTTTTCATGTAAGGTTTATTGAGTAAGGTTTTTAATTTTGTAACTGATACAATTTCAGACTGTTTCATTTGTTTTCAGCTGAGGTGCTGTGGATGTCAAGCACTACTGCTCTGCAGATTCAGAAAGAACTTATTTTCTTTGAATTACAAGAACTTGGGGATGAATTCCCACCAGCTAAAGCAAAATGATGCATCGTTTAAATATCTATAAAATCGAAATGCATGTAATTCATATAAAATTTCTTGAAGCTTGCGTGTATCTAGCTGGCTGTTAATGTTATTCAGAGCACAAATAGCACCCAATTGTTTCAATTATATCCAGAAGCAAATATTTCAACATCAGGATTGTCAGCGTCTCGCAAAGAAAATGAACACATGTGAAGCCACAGCTTTTGGAGCACCTTCTAGAAGAAAGGAGACAAAATATACTCCAGTTAGGAACAATGTTCAATATTACAGCAAAACTGCTCAATAAAACAGGGCCATATGAGTACGCTTTGATGGCCCTTTTACTTTCAGTAATACCCATGTTCTCCTTACACACATAAACTACTACAGCAGTCAGTCACCATGTCTAGCTCTTTTATGTACAAAGTTTTGGTCCCTGACAGTGGAGCTATAGCTTCAGTTGCCAGAGTGATGAGTTTTAAGAGTTTGCAGCCTGTAGAGCTGGTATCAGGGCATTTCCCTCCTGTGACTTGTATCTCGTAATTTAATTTTTCTACTTAGGTGCTCAAGCTGTGCTTAGGTTTTCAGTAAAGCTAATGAAATTAAGTGCCCTCTTGGAAATGATTTGGTGTCTCCCAGAATAAGATTAAATTCATGAAAGAAGATTTTGAACATATAAAATAGCACAGCTGGGAGGGATAAATGAGGAGAAAAAGCACATCCGTATATCACTGTAGACTCTGTATAGAATCGAACACATTTGGTCTCCAGGTTGGCGATGATCATAGCTACAGATACCAGTTTTAAATTATTTCCTAAGCTAAGAGCAGAGATATGCAGCAGAACCTCAAATATCCTGGCATGGTTCATGGTGAAAACATATTTGTCCTCTTTTTGCAGAATTAAGGTCCAGGAACTTTAATGGCTGTGGTCCAATGCTTCCTCTGGTGTAAAACATAGACTAGGCCATCTTTTGCAACATTAGAGTTTAGGAAAAATGATCTGCTTTTCATTCTTGATTCCCACAGCTGTCAGACTACATTCTGTTGAGTGGGAAAGGGAAGGATAGTCATGGTCAGCACCCCTCTGTGTTCCCACGTGAAAAAAACTAGCTCACAACAGCATGCAGTGAGGTTTAAAGCCTTGATCCCCTTCCCATGCCCTTGGAATCAACTCTGCTGATGTGTGACCAAGATTGCTATCTGAGCTGGCAAAGTTGCTTGTTCAGCTTCAGAAGCTGTGCTGTGGCTGGCAAGTACCTGAAAGGGGATAATTAAAGCATGAGACAGGTTAGTTCAGAAGAAAGAACATCAGTCTAAGGAGCAGGAGACCGCTACAGGAGCTGCCTTAGGGGTCTGGTGGCTATAGCACTGTGGTGAGCCACAGGGCCACCTGGAAGAGAAGCAAAATAGCTGGGGATGGATGTCCTGGCCTCTTCCCTTTCCCCCCAGATATACACTGTCTGCAGATAGTGCAGATAAGCAAGCCCTTACTGAACAAGGTGCTCAAAATCCAAGATCTGGACTCGATGTGGTTCAGACAGAGAAGGGAATTATTGCATTTCCAGCATAGCATTAACTTGAGCATTCACTTGAGATCACAATTAAGGGGCTCTTCAGAGGAAAAAAATCCAGGTGATGAAGATGTTATGGTTTGCTGTGGGCAAGGTGGACAGGAATCTACCTCGCCTGGCTCAAGAATCCAAAGCTCACTCACCTCAGCCAATACCAAGTGCTTGATGAGCAGAAGTTCCATCTACCAGGGTAAGAGGAAATACATATACATACAGCTCAGGGTAAGACACAGAGGAAAATAAAGGTGTTGACATAGGACAATGTTAGAATTAGTTTGAAATGTCAATATAACTAGCATGGTTAAAGTTTTGCAAATACATCCTGTATTTTGTATTATTTACTCTAGATTTAGACCTCTATCTTCCCACTCACCACAGAATTGCTATTTCTTATATATATATCATCATACATTACTGAAGTAAACTGAGGAAAAACTAAAAAAATATTATTCTGGTATCAGCTAGTAACACTGTACACTTAAATGAATAGGAAGCCAGGAGCTATAATATCACAACTTTCATGAGAGAAAATAGTAAAGTTTAATGGGGATTTATCTGTGAGGAAAGTGTGATGTCTTTGCTTTAATTCAAGTGATAACTTTGATTTTGATACATGTTTTTGTGAAGCTGTGTCTCTGGCATTCATACAAACATGTCAGAGCAGTCAATCAAGCATGTTGGCTAGAGGCATTCCAAAAGCACATTGGTGGAGTTTAGAGCTATCGAGTGCATTTAATACTGTTACCTTTGATTTCACATGAAAAGCACTGTGTTAATCCATCTCACAGCGTGGCTGATGAAGTGAGAAAATCAGTTTTCTTTCAGATGGACCAGCAAATAACCAGAAAGTGGTAAAACCGAATACTTCGGTCTTCATTGAGCTGAGCAAAGTGTGAGTAAGTGGCCCTGGGGGAAAGACTCCAGCGAATGCCTCCTGTTGGCAACTCCTAAATTTTGAGAACTACTTTCCCATGCTTTCCTACTCATCGAAAAATAAAAAAATAAGAAAAAAAATCATACTCATATATTCAACTCTTTTTACGAGAATTCAGTAGCGATACATAATAAAAACTCATTTGTTGCCATTTACGAATTTATACAGTTTAAAAGCAGTTACTTTACCTTAAGGATAAAATAAAAATACTATATCAGACCTCTCCTTCATCCATGATATTATTTGCTGAGCATTTTGCATCCATAACACTCCAACATGTCTAAAACTTGACAGGTTGGCTAAATAGCACTTGCTACTGTTCTCTTGCTTCCAAACATCAAGACCTCCACAGCTCATGTGATTACAAGCAGGCAAACAAATTTAGTTTACACTGATAGTTAGAATTACGGACCAAGAAAACCAGAATCTTAGAATGCATCCATGCACATTTAAAGGCAGCAAACATGAATAGGTGCATCTTAAAAAAACAGTGGAACAATAAATCTGTGAAAAACCAGATACGGTCAAGAGATGCCAAAGGACTCTCCTCCTGTGTTATGAAGTGCATTTTCAGTCTTTCTCAGAACTTACTTAAACACTGTCTCCAAAAAAAAAAAATTAAAAAAAAATGGTAAACCTTTGGGAAGAAAGGTCCAAATTAACCTCAGATTCTTTACCTTTGGTATTACCAGATTCAGAACTGATAGGAAATGCAGTTTTTATTTACCCCAAAATGCTGAATTTTGGACAACAAAAAGAGGAAGGAACAGCTGTTATTTCTTCACTCTTAGTTGGTGACAGAAACCGCATTTCATTATAGGGTTGAGATGAAAAGCTAATTTCCTCAGCATACAGGCTGCTTTGTTTGGGTGCATGCTCAGGAATCAGTTACATTATTAGAATTATTCTACTTCAGTGCCAATGCCACAGCATTTTATGTTAGCACTCTCTGAATAATTAGCTATGGTCATCACACAGTTCACAGATCTTCTCTGATTTTGATGAAGCCAGGGCACTGCTGGATACAGCAATGTTACTCTTTGGGGATAAAAAGAAACAGCAGCCACCGACCTTTGAGATATTAAAATTATCAAAAAATCTCTCACTTCTCTGGGTGATAATGGACCCTCTTTCCTTAGATTGCTTTACATTTTCCTCTGCTTCAAATCTATTACTGTTTTAAAAATAAAAAATTAAAATTAAAAAAAAAAAAAGAGAGAGAGAGAGAGAGAGAGAGAGAGAGAGAAAAGAAGCATCTTCTAAAGAGATCCAGACCCCTTTGGGAACATTTCATCTGACACACATAAGGAGATGGGATGCCATAGCTGTTCTTCATTCTCTGGGTAAAAGGCATCTCCACGTGAGACAAATCTTGTGCTTTGGTTTTATTTCCCTTCCACAGTCTGCTTCTCAGCCAGCTCAGTAGGTTTCAGACAGGAGGCCCCAGTGAGATTTGTCTCTGCGATCACTGCTTTTACTATTTTGCGCACAGAAGATTCATCTTTTTACTGGATCATTTCTCTCTGTGATAGAGGTCCTGAATTTCATTTATGTTTTGGCCACTTTGGAATGCTCTGGCAGTGTAATGGGGCACTAAAATCAGCTCAGACCACATTTGTACTCACTCTAAAGTACTTCTGCTCTGGCAGAGTGATATAAATTGCTTGTAGAGCACATGCGGATCACACTTACTGAGTCCTGATTAGCTAGCAGCTACATTGCTATCTTTGAAAACGGCATCAACATGAAGACATCAGAGGTAAAGATTGCAGAGTATCTCTGTCCAGGGTATATACAGCATTCATCAATGGATGTAGGTGCCATAACAGCCAAGCAAGTCTGTGGAAAGAGCTAATACAGAATTGTGTCTAGAAGGACATTATAAGGAGAGAAGCTCTGAGCTGGAAATGTATCAGAAACTATTATAAAGAAAAGCACTGGCTCATTATTTTTGTGAATACAGTCATGAAACTGAGGAAATGCACTGTGCAGCCAAAACTGTGCTGTAATGTTTGGAAGCCCTGTTCAGCTGTATATGGAAAAAGGCACATGCATATAATCAAACACAACAATCAATTGCCTGTATCAGTAAGGACCACAGGTACGTATAAATGCATAACTTTATTTGAGTACAGCCATGGTTCAGCCCAGTTTGGCCTAGCTCCCTGACAGAGGGCAAAGGGACCCCACAGAGTCATGCCCCATTGAAAATAGGGGCTGTGCTGACCCATGCAGTGGAGTACATCTGGGAGAAGCTGGGGTTTGCAGGGAGGCTAAAGGTACAGAATAAGGCTGGAATTTGGAAATCCTGGTTTGGCACTTAAAGCTCTTCTGTTCCCACGTGGAAATCAACGCAGACAGAACTCCACCCAGACTGCATTTCAGTACTCTGACTTAAGTCATCAAAGGAAAAAAAAAGGTGGGATTTGGCTTGCCCTCAAAATACCTATTTGAGTGCACATATTTACAGGTGTCTTGTGTGAGCTGAGTGCCCAAGATCCCATTGCAGACAATGGAGCACATATGCTCAGCCCAATTGCATGCCAATGCCATTGGAGATATCCCTTTGCATCCCACTTGTTTCCCGGTTACCAGTTGAGAAATGTGCAAATTTTCTTATCTACTATCACACAGTACAACGCCTCTGACATCTAAAACATCATGGATGCCTCTCTGTAGGTAACTGAGTTAGGCCCAAGATGCCACAATTCATGGGTTCAATCTGGTTTTGCCAATCCTTACACAATACAGAAATCACACACACCACTTATCACACAGTTTGTACGGAGTTCATTGCAACTTCCCCATCTGGCTTTGTTGGTAGTTTCTGCATCCAGTTCCCAGAAGCTGGACACCAGAAGACAGCACTGGCTGACCCTGGACATTATCCATGTACTCAACACACACCTCACTGCAGACATTACCTACACAAAGAGCTGACTGAGAAACACTGAAGAGATTCCATGATAAATGTTAACTATTAACAGACAGAGCTGCCCCATGCCAGAGCTTCACCCCACAGTATGTGAGGTGCTTGTCCTTTTATTAGCATTTCAATTGATTTATATTATACAAATGACATTTAGGGAAATGAGCTGCCCATTATTCTGCAGGACTCTCATTAAAGATAACCCTTCCTTTGACTGCCTGACGGCAAAGTTCCTAAGTGGATCAGTAGGAAGCACAGAGGGAATGAATGAGTTGTGTGGTGACTACTTTTAGTGGTGACTGCAGGTAATTAAAAAGACTATAGGTGTCGGGAGTATTCTACGTCTAATAGTGGCCTGAAAGTATTTTAAAAACATCTAATGATGGAGTCAATTGAGCTTTAAAAATCATTTAGGATACTAGCTTGCCCCTGCGTTAATCAGTGGCTTCTTTCTGATGGAGGAATTAGAAGTCAAATATTGGCTCAGTAGGTCTTTAAAGACTTTTCCTACTTGCAGTGTTGGCCATTATTAAACTGCAATGTTTATGCAAATTGTTGCGCAGAAGCCTGTTCAGTATCCAACAATGTTCCCCTGCAAACTCATTAGCTTTCAGCCTCTATGTTCACAAAAAACCCTCAAGACAAAATATATGCTGAACACAGTGCTACAAGCTGAGGGCAAATTCAGGTGCTAGGAGAACACGGTCATGTTTGGGAAGGAGTAGCTGCTTACTGGAGGTGATGGTGTTTATTAGGAAAGAACTATCTGTCCAAATTGCATAGAGTTTTATTTTTATCTTGGCTCTTACTAGACTTGAGTTCTCTATATGTAAATGTTTACAGTGTACATCTCAGCTGGACAGTCAAGGATCTGATTTTTCAGGGGAGGATTTAGTTCATTTAACTGCTGTGTGCCTGTGTCTTATAAGTGCAATGAGGTAGCCCTTTCTGTGCTAGTCCCTAGATTTCCCAGACATTCAAACTGAGAAAAATGAATAGATTTAAGGCTATTAGAAAAGGTCACATGCACCTAACTCAAGTACATAGACTTCCACGTATAAGAACTCCCTCTGGAGGATTTCATAGTCATTTACCTCTTTCCATTGACAGCTGAGTTTAAACACTCCAGAAAGCCTAATCCTAATGATTCTGATGTGCAGTTTGGTGAGCAGCATCGAACCAAGAGCTTCAGTCTATACATTGCATTGCCTTGGTGAAGACAAAAAGAATGAGGCATCGTTCCTAAGCAGGAAGATAGAAGGAGAAATTTGGATAAAACATTTCTGTGTTGATCAATTTCATGACAATAGGAAAAGTTCAGAGTCTTGCACTGTAGAAGCCCAGAGAAGGTTGGGATTGCATCAGCTTCTTCAGCCCAAGTTCCCCAGGCTGAGGTACACCTGCAAATCATGTTAAGGAGGAAAAGACATGGTGAAACAAGCAGACAGCAACTCCTAAACATACTGATGAGCAATACAGCAACTCTGTTGGCAGTAATGCAGGGGAATCATGAAGCTGCTTGCTTACTGCACCACTTGCTGCCTTGGAGCAAGTACAGGCAAATATATCAAGAACTTTCAAAGCAGTAACAACAATAACAACAACAATTTTCCTATACTGTTCTGTACTCTATGGTAGAAAGTCCACTCCAGACATAATGTCTGACAGGAAGCCCAAGGGCAGTTATGGTGACATAGCCCAGCTGGACTAAGCATCGATCAAGTCACATCTTATCACCACGCCTTTTCCAGAACGTCTGAGATCCCCACACCCACCTAAAGTGCTCTCAAGTCCTCCAACCTGTTGCTCTGGACTTCTAGGCAAAATCAATGCCTTGCTGACTGTAGCATGAAAAAATATATATTTACAATGGCTTTGAAAGGACTTTTTTGTGCTCTTGTCACTTGGAGGATACCCACACATTTTTTTGCTTTGCTGCTCCTTCATTCATTTTTCAAAGCTTCTCTGAAAATATCTTTTGTGCCTTCCCGTTTCTTTTCCTGTGTTCAATGCCACAACCAAACATTTGGCTTTGCAAAACATTCTGAGATCCATTATTCATAAAAGCCTGTCCTAAGGAAAGGCCAGCTCACTCTGTGCTGTTTGCTCAGAAGGCGAGAAGGAGGAAGAGCAATAGAAGCATGAGTTAATTACTGCCGAGCAGCAGTGCTTCCCACCACCAGCCTCCTGTGTGAGGTCCTGATGCACTGCCAAAGCTGTATCTTGCTGACAAGTCCCCTGGGGCTGCTTTAAGCGATGGCATTGAGCAGCTCACAGCACATGAACACAGTGAGCAGTAGGATATAAGTGATGTAACCCATGCTAAAAGACATTCAGAAATGTCAATGAGAAGCACCTTTCTGCCCTGGCACTTTGAGTGGCTTTACAAGCTGGGATGGTGTGTCCTAGGACATGTTGTGAGATATCCTGAGTAGGTCTTCTGAGCTTCTGAGCTTCCCCTGAAGTCCGGGATCACCAGTGACCGTGCCTGATGCATTCACCAGCACTTAGGATTCTCCTCACTCCTCAGTGGATTTGAATTCTAATTCTCTGGAGTGAAAAAAAGACCAAGGGATCACCATTTGTTTTCTTTACAAAGCACCAAATCTTTGGCCAGTGCTAGCAAATGCATGCCCGGCTCAGCAGCCACTTCACTGCTGTTCCATTTGTGTTTTTTTTTCTCTTCTTCCTCCTGCTTGACCTCGGGGGAAAATTCCTGTTGTCTGTCCCAGTTTGCAATTACACTGCCGGAATAATTGAGATGTAATGAGAAGAAGCATTTCCAAAGCCAACCATATCCTGGGCTGCATCCAAAGCAGCGTGGCCAGCAGGGTGAGGGAGATTATCCTGCCCTTCTGCTCTGCGCTGCAACACCCCACCTGGAGTACTGCATCCAGATGTGGAGTCCTCAGTACATACAGGACAGACATGGAGTTGTTGGAGTGTGTCCAGTGGAGGACCACAAAAATGATCCGAGGGATGGAACACCTCTCCTACAAGGACAGGCTGAGAGCTGGGCTGATCAGCCTGGAGAAGAGAAGGCTCTGAGGTGACCTGACAGTGGCCTTTCAGTACCTGAAGAGAGGGTATAAGAAGGAAAGGCACAGAAGGGTTTGCTGTGATAAGTCAAGGGAAAATGATTTCTGACTAAAAGACAGAAGATTTAGATTGGTTACAAGGAAGAGGCTTTTCACAATAAGGGTGGTGAGGCACTGGAACAGGCTGCCCAGAAATGTGGTGGATACCCCATCCCTGGGGACATTCAGAGTCAGTCTGGATGGGGCTCTGAGCACCTGACTGAGCTGTAGGTGTCCCTGTTCATTGCAGGGGAGTCAAACTAGATGACCTTTAAAGGTCCCTTTCAACTCAAAATTGTATGATTTTGCCTTTTTCTCTTTTTGAGTAGCAAACATTTTGCTTTACTGCTTTCGCTTCTCCCATGCCTCAGAGCACAATGCCTGAACCCCATTCTATATGACAAATCAATATGAGAATTTCAATAATCATCTGTGCCTGTTTACAGCTAGTGACATCCACAACAGAGGGCTGCTTGAAGGAGTCAGAGTACACAAACAAGAAAGGATACTACAAGTTCTCAGTGTTTCTGTTAAAACGGTTATGGCAGGATTCTTCATCTCTATAATCCAATCACTGCTAGTAGTGCAGTAGGTGTCCTCAGTGTTTCTTTCCTTACAGTTTCAACAGGTTTAGTGTGTTATTGCCTCAGTAGCTCATGCAGTCAATCAGCTCACTGTGAAATGTGCCCTTTTTGGCAGCTGCTGCACGTTGAGCTGAGCCAGAGGTCTGCATTCAGGCTGGGGATACAGAGCATAGAATCACAGAATCACTGAATTGAGTCCAACCCCCTTGCAATGAACAGGGACACCTACAGCTTGATCAGGGTGCTCAGAGCCTATCCAGACCAACCTTAAATGTCTCTAGGAATGAGGCATTCAACACAATTCTGATTCTCTGCTCGTTTTGTGTTCCTATGCCACAGACATGACTCTTCACCTCGAGCAGCCAACCCTACACACAACCCAATCAACCAACCAAAACCTCTGACTTCCCTTCTCTTGGTGTAATATGGAAAGGGCATTTTTGCCACTTGAAAGTCAAACCCATCTCCTTTGTATGCCACTAACATCAAGGAGAAATTTGGTTCATTCTTTGTGAATGATTTTCCCTTTAAATTTTTTCTTGTATCTACTTATTCAAGCATGTTATTCCACACAAAACCAGCTCTGTGTCATGGCATCCCAAGCTGCTCCTCTCTTGCAGCCTGTAAGAACAAAGCCCATCACATGGCAGTACCTCTGCAGCACATCGTAAGCAGTGCAGCTCCCAAAAAGCAATTCAAAATGAAGAACAACCTTTCCCAACAACCTTTTCAGAACTCTGCATGGACATCAGCCAGACACAAGACTGAGCTGCAGAGGTTGCATTAAACTCCCCATCTGCTCTTCACGCCGCTCACCACTGATTTATAACCCACAGTAAAGTCATTTGGCCCAAAACAAATCGTTGTGGCTCAGATGAGTGTACAAGAAACCAGCTGAGCCTTTTCTCCCAATGTCCCCAGGCAGAGAACGTGTCCCAGCCAGGAAAAATTGCCCAATATTTACGATTCCAGAGTACGTGATACCTGCAGCTATGCCACTCTCCAAACAAACCAGCAAAGCCAGATTTTGTTCTCATTTATGACACTTTTTAGGCATTGTCTCAGTTGCTCTGGGCACAACTATCCTTTTACTCTTGTGTCAACGATGGCAAAGCATCCCTGAGGGCCTCAGCAGCTGTTTCGAAAACTCGGAGCAGCGCTCAGAAGGACATTTACAAGTTTGTTTTCACCTCCCAGGAAGACCACTTTCTATGGGGGCCCAGCTCCTGGCTGCAGTGCTCCGCTCTGCCCCTGTGCTGAAAACTCCTCCACGGAGACCCTGCACTTCCCGTGGGCTGCCTGCCCGCTTTCTCTGGCCAAAGACCAGCCTCGGGTGCCGGAGAGCGGTGCGTGTCAGCTGCGTGTTAGAGGGCTGCCGTGGGACGCTGCGCCAGCCGTTAGGACGGCCACGTATGATGGCATTAGTGATGACTTACATCCAAAAACCAGCGGAACAGAAGGATTTCGGGCAATCTGCGAGGGGACCCCGCAGCTCACCTCACCCGCCTCCCGCGGGAGTCGGGCCCGAGGCGGCCGCTCCCCTCCTCCGGCCGCACCGCACCGCCCCGGGGCCGGGGGCCGCCCGCGGGCAGGGGACGGGCGAGGGGCGGGCCGGGGGCGGTGCTGCCTGCGGGGCCGCGCGGGACGGCGGCGGCAGCGGAGCCGGAGCCGGGCTGGGGCGGCCGTGAAGGAAGCGGAGCGGAGCCGGGCGCGGTGAGCGGAGCCGGAGGGAGGGGGTTCTTCGGAGCCCGGCGTTGCTGAGGGTCTGGTTCTCTCCCTGATGGCTTTGTGGTTTGTTTTTTTTCTTTTAAGGGAGGTCAGCTCTTGGCTTGGGTTTTTTTTTTTTATTGGTTGTGGGTGGGTGTTTTTTTTTGGTGTTTTGTTTTTGGGTTTGGTTTTTTTGTTGTTGTTGTTCCGATCGCTGGCGGGGCCGTGCCGCTGGTGTTGATGCTCGGAGCTGCGGGGGCTGCCCCGTTTTTTGCCGCCCCGCGTCAGCCGGTGTTCTCCTGCCGGAACCCAGAGCGATCGCCTCTCACGAGCGTTTGACCTCGGCGTGCACCGGGCCCGCGTTTGGTTGGTCCCAAAGGTGCTGTGGCAAGAACCCGGTTTTGTCCTTCCCGAGTCCGCGCGTTGTCAGAGTACTTGGATGGAGCACTTTCCCGTTTCGGAGGAATGGCTTTGGCTGGAGGCAGGCAGGCAGGGATGCACAGGTTGCTTTCTCCTTCGCAGAGACGCTGCAGCTGGGGCTCGGGTGGTGCAGAGCGTTGGGTGAGCGCTGTGTATCTCCTCGGTGGCTCTCTGGCACAAGGGGTGGTTGCCACACGTGTGCTCGTTTGCACTGTTTGTGGGAAGACGACAGCAGAGGAACTGCTCCCTCTGCAAATGAATTCTAAGACGCCTATCCTGTGGGCTGGGAGATGAACAGAGATTAGATTACACAGTCTGGAATAATAAACCTGGAGGGATGCACAGAAATGCTCCCTTTCCAAAGACTTTGTGCCCAGCTATGAGCTCTGGGCTGTTGCAGTACCATCTCAGTGGGGTAACAAAGTTTGGGACAGAGGAAGCAAAGCGAACTCTTCCTATCCTTGCAGATGTTAAGTGGTAGTGATAGGGAGATGATGAAAATATTGCTAAAAGCCTGGGCATGTGCCAGACTTCTTAGCATGTACGTAAGTAAAGAAAATTAGGAAGGCATAGTGAGTATTATTAAATGTAATTTGTAGGTATTTATAGCAAAACGGGACAAAGATGAATAAAAGAAGTGTATGAAATCCTGTCCAGAGCAGGTATATGGTGCTGGCAGCTTTATTCCAATAAAGGATCCAGCTGGAAGGTGGATATCTGTACTGTTTTGCTTTTCTGCAGTCATTTTGACCCTGTGCTGAGTTTTTTGAACCTGAACTGTCTGAAATGATGGACAGCCTAAAAGCGGTCTCTTGCTCTCTGCTGTGTTGTCTAGAAGGGCCTGTCCCTATTAGGGATGGTGCTGCTGGCTATCGCTGTGTGTCTGCTCTGGCGCGCAGGCATGCCTGCCTGCAAGCAGCTGCCTGCCATGTCCAGAATGCTTGCACTGCTGTCAGCAGGAGAAATGCTGTTGCACCTGGAGCTGATGAGAAAGGGGTCCTGGGCTACTTCAGCATCCAAGCGTACTCTAATATCATCACCCATTTGGTGGATGCACGTGTATGGAGATATTTGGCATAAGAAGTTATTGCTATTTGCATTTCGTTAACCTTTTCATACGTAAAAGGCTGACCGGGGTAGCTGGTGTCTGCCAAATGTCTTGGTTCATAATTGGGTCTTAGTGGTGCACTGCAAATTATAAATGGTGTTCTGTGAATTCCCCATCAGAGGCAGGAAGCAGTGCAGTTCTCCTCCTGGCGCCCCATCGACGCAGAAGCGTAAGAGGAATTAGCTCAGCCATAGAGCACATCTAGAAGTTACTGATGTTCCTGATGGGTTTGAGGCTTGGAATTTAAATATTGAGAAGTTGTGACATTTGCGTCTCTCTCTGTAACATCCTCCTGCAAGCACTCCTGCCCCTGTGGCTTCATGACTGTAGTTGCCTCCTTTTCCTGGTTTGCACAAAGGAAATCCTGTTACGGCACAGCCTGTCCGCAGTGCTGTTGCAAAAAGCCACCTCTGAGCCTCGGCTGCATCTCCCCTCTCTGTCATCCTGGTGTCTGTTGCCCTTTCCCCGCTGCATCGGACACATCAGCTGCAGGCTTTGCATTCAGCGTCCTGGCTTGGGTCCCATATGTGACATCCCAGCTTTCCTGCTTTTCCAAGATGTAGCCCCTGGGCTTTGATCACCCTGTGCTCCCAGCATCCATCTTCTTTCCTATCACCTTTGTATTTCCCTGAGCTTTGCCTTGTGCTTCCTTGTCGTATAGGTGTCTTCTCTGTCACGTCATTAATTTCCTTGATACTTCCCAACACGTCCACTTTTGATGCCGTCTGTAGCTGTCTGATGCGGGGAGAAGCCCTCACCGCGCTGCAACACATCCCTGTCACTGGAATTAGTCTGGGCTGGATTTGAGCACAATGGTGTCCTCTAAGACTGGGACACCTGAGAGGCAGTGTCGCACAGATAACTCTATCTGGCACCAGCAGCAGTGTCTTTCCATGCTCTGTGATTAGCTTTAGCTCTCTGCACTTGCTCCTTTTGACATTTCAGGTGCAACCCTGCCCCCTTATGCTTACACATCACAGCTTGGTTCGCTGCAACGCCTCTTGCAACAGAGTTTTATCGTTATGTCAGATACTGCACACCGCTTTGCAAGCAATGAAAATATGTAAATGTTATGCACACACCTATAGAGATGGTAATGCCACAGCCTCTTTGTCAAGGGAGGGCATGCCGCCTGTGTTGGTAGGATAAGGATGGAGATCTTTTCCATTATACAGCTGAGAGGACACAGAGAATCAAAGCAGGAGTGTTGAGTCCAGAAACAGAGTTACAGCGAGCAGAGTTACTGTGATGGTACATCTGTGCCATCCAGTTGTGAACCACAGACATTGTCAGTACTGAATCTGCTTTTCTGGGGAGAAGAAATTCTGAACCAAGATGGTGCATTAATAAAGAGTTCTGTTTAATATATCATGCAGTTTCTGTCCTAGCCTTATATTGTGCCAGGATTTCTAAGGTTTACGCAAAGTCTGCTTGATATTCGAGGGCTTCATGCAGGCTATGTACTCAGATTCTTTTTATAAAATATATTGCAAGCAGTGTGTTACCTTTTACAATAGGAAAGTGTTCTCTTTTTTCTCTGGACACCACTTCCTGCATAACTGTGTCACTAATTAGGGACTGATAACCCTCTTGACTTGGTTCAGGGCCACATACTGTTCAGCATGATATAGTGCTGCAGCACTGCTAAGGTTAACAGAGACCTGAAATCCATTCACTTTCAGATTATCCATATTTAGCTCTTAGGCTATCTTCCTGGTAGGTGACAGGGATGGGGTCTGGTATTTCTAAAGGTTTTTTTCCCCTTTCCCAGGAGTGATGCAAACCAGAACCCTGCAAGGTGTTAGCTACACAGGTGAGTGCAATGGAGAATGAAAGCCAGCCTTGATAATAGGACTGCTTGCCCTGGAGCTGGATGTTTTATCTGACAGGTTTTTCTCTGAGTAAATGATGCTGAGGATTTGTCCCACTGAGAGTCCACACAGCTTCAGGGGGAGCTGCTTGCCCTCTGCTGCTCCAAGTCTTTGGCCACAAGCATGGAGCCCCACACCAGTCCCCACCACTAGGCACCAGCTAACAAAGTTTAATTAACTTCTGTTTCCTCTGAGATTAATTGTATCACTCCTCGCTCGCACTCATACTAGGTGGCTTCATGCTCTGGATGGGATCCTCTGCAGAGCTATTTGCAGCCTCTGCAGAGAGGGGCAGCAGGAATGGGATGACAGCTGTAAGAGGAGAGCTGAGAAGAAACACGTGAAATATTTTCAGTTATTTTTCTATATTTCCACTGAGGGAAACAGTCTTTTTGGCCTTCCTTTATTTTTGCCTTGTGAAAATGTGCAGTCATTCCACCAGACACTAGATTTTCTACTCAGACAAAACTTTCAAATTTGAGGTTGCCGAAGATCAGACAAAAAGTTGTTCTGTAAATGCAGAAATGAAAGAATCCCGATCCCTTTGGGTTCCTCTCCCCTTGCACTGGATTTCCTTGCCAACCTGCAGTCTCCAGGAGTACCCCACTGAGGGGTCTGTTGCTTTGGCTGTGGCATTTAGGTCTGCATTTAACTGCAGACAACAAGTAGTGAGATCTAAAGCCATTAGAGGGAACCAAATGGCTGTTTGTACCTCGGTGTCTCATCTTCCTGTTCATCTGTTGTCACTAAGCTTTCAGAGCTCAAATATTTTTGATATTTGGTTGAATTTGGCAGGTGACCAACAGGAGCAAAAATAATACAAGAAAGACATAAAATGGTTGGAGAACACCCAAAGGAGGGCTACAAAGATGGTGGAGAATCTGGAGAGCAAGGCATACAAAGAGCAGCTGAGGCCCCTGGTGTGCCCAGCCCAGAGCAGAGGAGCTGAGGGGAGGCCTGATGGCGGCTGCAGATTCTCACAGGGAGTGGAGGGGCAGCGCTGAGCTCTGCTCTGTGTGACAGCGACAGGGCCCGAGGGAACGGTGTTAAGCTTCATACTGCATCTCTGGTGTGTTTTATCAGCTCAAGGTTTTGTAGGTTCTGTTCCTTTTGCCTCGTTGGAGACGGGTTTTGTATCACATGAAGGGCTGGACGGGCAAGAGCGGTGCTCAGTGCATGTCAGGGGAGATGTCTCCTGCAGAGACAAAGGAGAGCTGGAAAAGAAGCAAAACCATTTATATTTGTTGCGTTTAAAATCTCTGCTGCGGAGATTTGTGCCTGTTTCCCCATGGCAGCCATTCTGAAAGAAACAAAGGGAAGAGAAAGATTCTCTACTGTGAGGAGATGAAATTACAGGGCATAGGATGGAACTCTGTTACAAGAGGCAGATTTGCGAGAGAGGAGCTTTGCAGGGATTGTTGCATCCCCCTCTCCATCCTACCAGCAGCACCTGCCTCAGCCTTGTGTGTTCCACCAGCCAGAGGTGCACTCACTGCCCTCACACCCAAGCAGGAGCTGGGTCCAGTCCTGAACCTTTAACTGCAGCCTCACACCTCTCCTCCTTGATGTGTAGATGGTCAGGAAGCTGTCTGCCTCTCTGTAGGTGGAATGTCATGATATAGTCACTGTTATCAAATACAGTGTTATCAAAACATTTGCATTTCAATGATGCTGACTTTTAACAGCTGCACTAGATAATTTTCTTTATTGAACTTGGACAGGCTTAAACCATAAGTGATTCAGTGATGGAAGGGATGAAAGCAACATAACAATGCATTAACATTCATCCCCAGAGATCTGCTTCTCTAATGCAGTTCAAACCAAATGTGCTGAAAGGGTAGTGCTTTGAGATGTATAATGACTGTGACTGTCTTTTCTTTCCTGGAGGGGAATATCTTCTTGAAAGTGACCATACTTTGTTTTAATCTGTGCTGTCTGGGATTGTTTTCCAAATATAAAATCAATTTACTTTGCTTTATTAAAGGCAGTTCAGGGGCCAGGTTTTCATTTGAAGTATCAAATGAATTTAGAATGCAAAAATCTACTAGCTCTCCATGTGTACATACAGTATTCAGTTTGGGAATTTCAGGTAAGTGAATTTAAACTGCAAATTGTCTGAAATAAAGAGAAACAGAAATGATGGTGTGTAACATAGAAGGACCTGATTCCTGGCTGGAGTCTTCAGATGATGATGTGAAATGAACAGAGATACACAGCTCCAGTGCTTATAGCAGTGGCAGGGGACAGCAGGGTGTCTTGGTCCAGGAGCACCTTGCAAAAGAAGAGGGGAAGGATATTACTGAGACATGTCTGCAAAGCACAGATCAGGAGATAAGCGTGATTTTTGTATTATATGTGCAGTGCTGTAGGTGGACAGCTAGCAGAAATGTGGCTAGCAGAAATGAAAAACATGCCTAGACTGCATTCGCTCTGTTTTCCTCTGAAATTTCTGGCACTGAAAAGAATCAAAATTCAGTACTTTTCCTCCATGGTTTTCCTTTTTTGTTTATTTGTTTAATTAATGTATTTATTACTAAACTCTTCATCTTTTATTTATTTGCTTTTTTAGAGAGGCTTTTCTTGGTATGCAGTCCCTTTAGATTTGGGTGTGATAACCAACCACATCTGGCACATTGGACTTCTGGCTTGCATTCCTCTGTCATCCTGCTTGTAAGTATTCCTTCTCTTTGCCTATATTTTTAAGGAGCGTGTTCAACTGACACTGACTGAAAGGGTGAAAGCTTTAGGTCTGATCTCAGGTCACAATGTCTTTGCTTTGCATTGATATAAGTAACTGTAGTGTGCAGATGCATAGGAAATGTAAATGATAAAGGCATTTTGAGCCTATCTGAATTAATTATCCTTATAGCTCTGAGGGGTTCCTTTTCCCAGTCCCCACACAAAACCCGAAACAAAATATAACTTGATTTTGACCTGCAACCAAACCATCTGGACTGTTGTCCTCACAGATTTTTAAAATCATAAATTTAAATCAGATTGTAATAAAAGATGAAATTAAATCATAAATTAAAGGGAAGACTTTGCTTGTGGCAGGAAATAGATTTTCCTTTTCCTTGTGTGTACTTTTATACTGAGTAAGTAGATGACCGATCCTGTTTCTCAGGCAGAGTGGTAAAGGGATTCTGTGCTCGTGGAGAGTCCAGAGACATGAAGAAACAAGATCCTATGTACTTGTGGTTTTTCAGTTGCCAAAGGCATTGATTAAGAAAAGGAAGAATTAAGGATCATATTCTTGCTAAACTCCAAGCGAGATGTCATGCTTTGGCTTCCCTACCTACTCTTTCTACATTTTCAACCAAGTAAATTATTGTTAACTTCTCTTCTGTCTAGCACTGTTGTCTGGTTTAGTTACAAAATGTTAAAATTACACATTTTTCCAGCATAGAGCAAACTGCTTTTCAAGGCCAGAGGGTTCGGTGTTTGTAAAGTTCAATCAGTACTTTGGTATGAGCATGTAAAGGTATTTTAATGGCATTAAATGCTTTGTGTTGCAAGTTGTTCATTTGTGGTGAAATAATCCTATATGGCAAAGGAAATGAATGCATAAAACAAAGGTGGGACGGAAGATGGACAAATTAAACAAGAAGCTGTCTGGCCTTCACATCTATATCAAATTGACAATGGTTATGAGAAGTCTTAATCTCTCACAGATCTAGTGAAAACTTGCTGCCAACTTTTGGAGGCAGTAATAACACCATAATAATAGGACTGAGGATGGAGGCATCTTTAAGCATCAGGAGATTTCATACTAGAACTGGCATCACCTAGGCTGTTCTCTGGGAGTCTGCACAATTACTCCTGTCAGGTCTGCTCTGATGCTGAACAAGGGAGAGGGAGTTTTTTTCCAGGTCATGAGGGGATGATATCATTATCCACTCACTCCTGGTTCTGACTTACCAGAAGGACAAAAGAGAGCAGAGAACACATCTGTGAATAGTGCAAGGAGCAGTCCCATGCCTGACTCCCTCTGTGCTTTCCTCTGCTTCACACAGTGATCACTGCAAGTGTGCTTCTTCCATCTGCACCTCTGTGTCCATCAGAATACACATATGTGCCAGCAGGGGAGCTGGATCTCTGGAAGGACAGTGTGCATGGAGGGAATGAAGCCTTGTGCACTGAGGCTCTGTGGACAGATGCCCATGGGTGACCTTCACCAGTCCTTCCCTGGTTCACTGAAAGACTCCCTGTCCTCCCCAGAGCCATTTGTTTTGAAGAAGATTGCAGAAACCTAATTTTTTCATTGCAGCACTGCCCGTGGCAGTAAGGTTGGAGCTGCCTGATCTTTAAGGTCCCTTCCAACCCAAGCCATTCCATTTATCCTCTGTCTCTGGGCTGAAATCAGTCAAAAATGGTTTGAAATTTTTAGGGAAGGAAGGCAGATGAATCCCATATTGATGTCTGAAGTGAAAAGGAAGCTCATTGTTGGAACAATTGCAAAAGCAAATTAAGCTCTCCACTGCTAGGAGTTGTTTACAATAAGAAAATGACTTTTTAGGATACCTTCTTACCTGTAAAGAAGCTGATGGAAGATCATGACAAAAGTATTATTTACCCAAAATTAAAAACACTGATTTCCCTAGATGTTTGTTTGTCTGTCTGCTTAAACACTTTGAAGCCTATGAAATAAGCAATGTATTTTTCAGCCTGTAGTCACAAAAAGACAGGAAGAACCAAGAAAACAAAGTGCTTATCTGTGACTGATAAACTCCAAAGAAAATGAATCCACTGGACTTATCTTTCCTTCCTGTTCCTCATTGTTAGGCACTCAGTGTGTGTGTGTGCCATTAACTTATATTTCACTGTGTCTGGAGAAATAGAGTTGTTACATCAAAGTATTCAGAGATGTACAGCACAGGCAACTGCATAGTAAAGGATTTATGATGCTGGGAAATGTAAAAGCTCTCTGTTTACTCCATGACTTCTTGGATAGCACTGCAGCCTCATTTAAAATTCACCTTAGATTGAACAGGTAGATGATTGATGTCTCAGCAGTGTTCAAGATTAAATTGCATGTGTTATGCATAGCACCCTGGACATATGCTAACTGATGAGACTTCCACCCCTGACCACACTGCGATTTTCAGAACTGCTTTTTATGATAGGTGCCATCAGAGATGTAAGCAGTTGATAGCATTGGCACACCTTCACAGACATGCTACTGCATGGCAACTGGGATTTAGCTCTGACATAGTGGCAGTTTCTTAATCTTCCCCTCCCCACTTTATCTTGCTTTCTGAGAAGGTCAATTTGTCTGTCTCCCACTTACCATAGGATAGAATAAAAGATGACAAACCAACTGGGGCTGCTTGAAGTATCTGTCAGGTAGTCACTCTCATTCTGTTCTCAGAATAAGAGTGAGTATCATCACCTTTGGAAAGTGATTTATACAGAGGACATGAATGGAGTAACAATGCACAAATGGAGGATAATACTTGCATAATGGTCTGTTTGAAAAGTGTGTATAAAGGACACCATGTATCTGGCAAAACCTTGTGTGCTGGCCCTCATATTTGGGGATTGAGGGATTGAAGTAGTAGAATAAGATTTTTCTCTCTTTTATATCTAAAGCCAGCAGAGAGCAGAGTCTGTGCCTTTTTTTTTTTTTTTTTTTTTTTTTTTTTCTGTAGTGTGTCTGTCTGTGTCAGTAATTTGTCCATCAGAGCAGCAAAGCGGTGTAACAGTGGAGTAATAGCAGGGTGGAAACTCAGCCAGATTGGAAAGACAGAGTATGTATAGCCTGGGGCAGCAATGGGATTGGACTCAGTGATTCATGAAGGCTCCTCAAGTTGCACATCCATGTCCTAGGATTACAGAGGTGTCTCTGAGAAGGTCGTCTGAATCCAAATACACCACAAATACTGAGTCTTCCTGCAGACAGGTCCTAGTTCTCTTGTGGCAGGAGATCATTCAAGAAGCACCACAAAAAAACAAAAGGAACACAGTCTCCTGCTTTTAGAATAAGAGTTCATTTCCAGTCATTCAGCAATAGAGCTTTAAATTTAGTTTTTAGCTTAAGGAAAACAAAGCTTTCCAGCAGTTTTCCAGACAAGGGAAAAGTATGGACTATTACAGAAGTTGAATCCCTTGATCGGTTTACAGATCTCAGAAGACAGTGGGTTTACTGAAGTGAGCCACTTCCAATTTTCTCATTGTACTTTGAAGTCAGTGACAAAATTCATAATCACTTTGCTGGGACCAAGTTTGGCCTTGTCATTGTTCTGTGTAGTTTTCAGAAATGCACAAACCCATTTACAAAGAGAGAGTTATTCCTTTGGGAGGACTAGATCTCAGAAGAGAGACAAATGGTTGCACTACCTCCTCATTTCAGAAGGAGCAGGAACCTGATCCAAGGAGGTGGCTGTAGTGCACAGGATAGAGCTGCTCTTTGAAGCCAGAAGGCCTGGTTTGCCTCATGGCAGAGGTTTGTGCACTCCCAGGTCTGTGTAGCTGCATTCAGTCCAGAACTGCACTTCCACCTGACAGTCACCAGCTGAGCTGCTATGTCTGATTTCTAGTTCTTTCTGCAGTGCTGGGATCACATCAGGGAACTTCATCATGGATAAGCGTTGGATCTGTTTTATTTCTGTACACTCGTTGTGCCTTTCCTATGAATGCTGTTCAGATGTTAGGTCATGCTGCTATAGGACATTGCTGCTAACTTACTTCAGTTGGGTGAATGGTTGGACTGGATGATCCTGTGGGTCTTTTCCAACCTTAGTGATTCTATGATTCTATGAAAACCCAGTGTTTTAGGTGTATATTTTTAAATGCGTGATTAAAACAATACACTTTGCTTGTTTTCTCTTCCAAAAACATTACCTAGAATCACTTAGCTGAAGATGTATGATGAGATCCTGTCACATGTTACCTCCCTCTGCAGTGTGAGTGATGCAGCTGGGATGTGGGATGTGGGCCATAGTCATTTGGAATCGGAGTTGATAGTGCCTCTGATCTCACCACAAAATACTCAGTTAAAAATAGCCCAACTGGTATTGCAAGACCTATAAGGGCTCTGATCTAGCAAAGCACTCACATCTCTGCTTAACTGTAAGCTTCTGATTAGTCCTCTATAAGACTATAAATTTTTACTTGCTTCAAAGGAAGTCTTACGCCAAAGTTCTTCCTTGTATCAGGGCCAAAACCATTAATGGTAAAAGTAGAACACAGATTTCAAACTTGTGAAGATTTTAAAGGCTTTTAACTTCTGCCATATTAAAGAATTTATGTGAATTAATTCCTTAAGATATTATAGGAAAATTCAATTATTAATGGATCTGCTTTTCATTATGACGAGTAATCAAGGATAAACATCTTCTATATCAAAGCTTATCTTTTAAAAAGGATAAATTAGCTGTAAGATGCTTAACTACTTCCAGAACATGAAATGAACATGTATTGTTCTGTTAGTTAATTTTGGATCACTAAATTAGAGCTAGTTCAAAAGGACTTTAATCTCATAAGGATCTCTTGTTCAGTCTGTTGTGATTCATTTCATAAGGTGCTTGTAATAAATAATGCTTCTTGTTGGGATAAACGCTATTAGGGATATAAAATTGTTTCTTTTAAACATATTTTAGACATCTATGTGAGTTATATACCACAAGGGTAGGAATATTTTTATTTGGTATTTGCAGATGCATTTTTGTACGCCTGTATATCTTGTAGGCTTTTGGGATACTTGATGAAGGTTACCAGAAGCCCTGCAATAAAACAACATCTGGAATGTAACCTTTTGTCCATCAAAACATTATGGATGTGAATATATTAGTAAATTAATCCAGGCCAGGCCATAGGCCTGTCAGTAGCTCTTGTGTTGAATTAGTAGCACATTTCCTGGCATGGTTTCAGCCAGCTAGCCCTCTGCAAGCCATGCCTGGACATATGTGAGGTTAGCAATGGCCATCATTCCCAAAGGCAGCTGCAAGTTGGCTATCCTGTCCATGGACATAGAGTTCAGCCATCTTTGTGCAGTGTGCCATGCAAGTTGTTCTCAGCACCAAAGAATAGACCTGCCTCGTTCTATTAAGCAGTATAGTGAGGTTGTGAGGTATATAAAATAAATTAGGATTTAAAAAATTAGGATTAGATTCTACCTTCTGCTTAGTATTGTCTTTTTTCACTGAGGCATGGGGCATGACCTCCTAAACGTAATTTACAGTGCAAAAATATCACGAGTAACCGTGCAAATAACTTCAGTAGATGCAAACATTTTTCAGTAGGTGTCTTCAAGGCTTCATGAGAAGAAGCAGCACCAGCAGAAAAGTATCTTATATTTCCTAAGAGCTTTAGTTCTGATTGGGACTTTTGTGATCAAAGCAAGTGTGGAAAAGTGTCACCCTCTTGAAGACAGGGGAACTTTTCTAAGTTAGAAGAAGTAATAAGGTTAAAGGAAAAAAAGCAGAAGGCAGAACATTGCTTAGAATAGTGCTGGGACATTTCAGTGGAAACACTGGGAGATACTTCAGCAGTTATGTGACACACAGAAGGAGACCACAGACTACTGAATCATTACTTCAAGGTCCTCATCTGCCTTTCTTACTGTTGATGATGTTTTGCTCTCTTCATTGACATGAAAACCAGTGGGATTTTCCTCAAAGCCTCTAGCCGTGAATTAGAGATAATTTTATTAAGCTGAGACCACAGAACAAGGCCTAAAGTGAAGTCAAGGTGAGAAGGACCATGCTAGGAACTTAGACGTGTAGGGATATTGCCTTCCTAGTGGGGAGGAAGCAGTGCAAGCTTCTGCAATGTGTGCCCAAGCATCTGCAATGAGTGGTTGACCACAGACAGCGGAAATGGTTTCAAACTAAAAGAGGGGAGATATAGATTAGATATAAGGAAGAAGTTTTTTACAGTAAGGGTGGTGAGGCACTGGCACAGGTTGCCCATAGAGGTGGTGGATGCCCCATCCCTGGAGACACCCAAGGTAAGGCTGGATGGGCTCTGAGCACCTGATGGAGCTGTAGGTGTCCCTGTTCTTTGCAGGGGATTTGGACCAGGTGACCATTAAAGGTCCTTTCCAATTCTATAATTCTGTGATTCTATTACAGATGGACAAAAAGATTGTATGTGGATAACTACATAGAGAAAATGAGCTTCATTTCCTCCACGCGTACACCTTGCATGATTTATTCTGTATCAAAACAAAGGCAATAGCTTACTGTGTTTAATTCAGGTAGGGCATGTCAGCTTTTTACAAGCAATTCTCTACCAGCAAGCCTTCTCATGCTTTTCCAGGCTGCATGTGGGAATTGACCACACTGGTTTTAAAATAAAAAGCAGCTCAACATACCTCAGTCCACTCCTCTTGTTCTACTCTGAACCTGAGAACCAGAGTTTCCAGGTTTAAACACAGAGTGGCTGAAGGCAAAGCTCTGCTGCTCTTGGGTAATCCCCTGTTTTTTTCCTGAGCTGCTGGGGATGCTTGTTTCCTCAGGGTTTTGCTTGTAGGTGTCAAAAGCTGCAACACTTCACCGAAACATGCGTGCCCTTGAGATGAGCTTCGCAGTGTGAGTGTGAGGTGCATTTTGATCTTTGAAACCATCGGATCCATTTCATAAATAAGAAGTCAGGTCTGGCAGATTTTCCCATTCTGGTCAGCTCAGGTAAGACAGTATGGAATAAGTGGCTGAAGGTGGTGGATTTATCACCCACAGTGGTGTTGTAGAGCCTTCCTCTAGGCTAACAAACTGACGTCTTGAGAGGGGTTTTTCATTCCTTGATTAGCTTTTATCCACAAGACAAATTTGGATTCTGGTATGCCTGTCCCATGTAAAGAGCAAAGCTACTCTTATTGGTCTGTTCTACAATCAACGAAATCTTGGGAAAGAATCAATTTTATAGGATTTATCTTTTTTCCTGTATTTTGGCAAATAGAGACAATAATGCCTCCAGAATTGCAACTCGTAAGAACTGGATTGTTCCAGGTACACAATAAATAACATTAGCTAGTAAATTAATCTTACCTTTTTTTTTTCCTTGCAGTTCTGAAGATTACACTATTCCTTTGCCCTGGGCTTGAGCAGTAAAGGGTAGATCTGATTGCTGGTTGAACTGTTACCTCTTCACTGTGATGGAAAAGTGCTCATCTAAAACAAGCCCTCTGTTATGCTGCTAAAACTGTCTCTGAATACAAGATCTGTGGTGATTGTTAAAACACAAACCCCAAAATGTCGGAACCCGACCCTTCATCTGGTTTTGTAGGAAACATGGAAAATGGGACTTTTCTGGAGCTATATCCCACATCGCTTTCAACATCTGTGGATTCATCACCTGGCCGTTTATCCAATGTCTATGTCTATGTTTCTATATTCCTCAGTCTCTTAGCTTTCCTCCTTTTGCTATTGATCATTGCACTTCAGAGGCTGAAAAACATAATTTCTTCCAGTTCCTCATACCCAGAATATAACAGTGATGCTGGAAGTTCTTTCACTAATTTAGAAGTCTGTAGTATTTCTTCCCAGCGGTCTGCTCTTTCAAACCTTTCTTCATGAAACTAAATGAAAGGGAATATATAGGGCATGGAGAAGCTTTGTCTAGTTTCTAGGGGAGGTAGTGCATGCAACATTTGCCTTAGGAGATGATGATGAAAAGGTGGCATTTAAAGTTTACTTAGTTTTTTCTTTCCTTTTCTAGGCTTCATTTTCCCTTTTACTAATGTTGATTTTCATTTTGGATAATGACTCTTTAATCATTGTTTCATGCCTGTAATTGTGATGCTATATTTCTCTCACACATATGTGGTGTTTATTAGGAGTATTCCTGCCAAACTGTAATATGGTTCTAAGTAGATGTGTCATTTTTTTCTGCTCTAGTTGTTGCCCCTTTCCTGGTTTTGTATCAATAATACGCTGTTTTTCCCTTTTTAATTAGAAGAGAATGAAATCTCTATTGCAAAAGTAACAGAAATGAGCTTAAATTATCAATATAGTTTGTGGGACAATTTAAAGTTGTTGATATTGTTTCTTTTTTCATTTTTCTTGTCTTTTTCAGTATTTATTGGTGTTTATTAAATGCAACTAAAATCCATCTCCTGAAGAATGTTACATTTATTTATTTGTACTTCCAAATCACTCTGGATAACGTTGTCTGTATTTCAGTTTTTGAATCTCTGAAATCTTTGGTTTAAATTAGTAAAGCAACTACAATAATTATGGTCATTGCTGAATGTGTAGAGGTATTTTTGGACTATGCTGCAAATAATTTGCCTAACGACTTGTTCCTCTGGGGGGCAGCTTTTGCTTCGGAATCACACATCTCATAAAACTCCTGTGCTGATTGTGCAGCCTATTGGTACTGGGTGCCAATACAAACAATGGCTTCTTTTAGGAGATCCGTATACTGTGCCTGTAGCTAATAGCTAAATACCTCCTGGAACTATCCTTTCTTTAGGCACAAGATGTTTGCAAAGCCAGCAGGAATGGAAATTATTTGGTCTGGTGAGGGTTTACTGGGGTGGACTTTGCCTTATATTTCACACATGCACACTGGGGTGGAGGGGGGACATGAGGTGTTCCATTCATAGGCAGACCTGAGCTTTGACAGTAAGGAGGTGCATGATGTCCTTGCAGAGAGTTGGAAGAGTTAGGAAGGAGAAAGGCAGTGGCTCGGCTCCTTTTCTCCATGAGCTTAAGGAAAGGCCAGAGATGGATGACCTTTCCCAACCCTGCTCCTTTTTGCTATGCTGTAGTCTGGGTTATGATCCCCTTTGCCTGCAATATAAGTTAGCGCTCAATTTTTGCAGTCAGATAATGAGCATTTTTGTGAACAAGAGCCTGGAATCAGCTGTGAATTAAATCAAATTATCAGAAAAATTACTCAAAATGCCAAATGTGATCTACCAGGATTGCAGTCCTATGCTGTGCTCTGTTATTCCTTACTGTCCTGATTGCTGTGTGTGAGGATAGCCTAGTCCTGCCACTCGGATCCATGCAAATGTCCTCTGATGGCACCATGACAATCACAAGAGAGATCAGAGGAAGGCTATGGAAATGCCACTGCTGTATCTGTTACTGGGGTAAGAGCGTGTACAGCTCTGGGTCATCAACAAGACACATGGTGCCATTAGCCACACAGTCTTTAAAAGAGAAATTTGGAAACTTCAGTGTAAATATAGTCATTAAAAACACAGCTATTGAATGCCAAACAACGTGCAGGTGATGTTCAAGTTGCTGCTTTCAGCTTTTCCAAGTATACCTGCAGTATGTGGGTAGTTGTTAATTGATAATGGCATGATTAGCTCCTTACAAAGGACAATGAACTTACTGACCAAGAGATAAATTAAGGCCACAGTAGCTCTGAGACAAATTGTTTTTGTAAATTTTGGCTCTCAAATATTTTGTCTGGACAAAAATTCCTTGTAGGTTACTTTTCACTATAATTGATGGTAGGCCTGGGAAAAAGATTGTAGTATTGAAAAGTGATCAGCAAAGATTATTGCCATTCTGAAAACTGTTCAAAATCCCAAATCTGTAACAGAATGTATTTGTGTGTTAACTTGGAGATAAAAATAAATGAACTTTAAACCCAGACAGGCGGCCATTCAGCTATCCTCTGTAAAACTGTTGCTTCCTTTACTGCAAATGCAGGAACTGAATCAAAACCAGAGATGAAAACACAGTCTGAGTTGGGTATTTATTCCCAGTGGTGAAGTTCTTTTTATCAGCTTATGCTTAGGGATGCACAGATACTTACTATTAAATACAGACTGTTGAACACCACTGGCTTTGTTCAGTGAGTTACAGTCAAACAGCATGAGAGCAAAAATTTTTCAGCCTTGCAGAGAGGGGCCTGCTGGTCCTGGTGGACACCAAACTGGCACCTGGGCTAGCAATGCACAATTGCTGCAAAGAAGACTAAGAGCACCCTGGGGTGCGTTAGTAGGAGTGCTGTTAACTGTTAGCTGGCAAAACATACCTACAGTGCTGGCTCCAGTTCTGGGCTCCTCAGTACCAGAAAGATGTGGGTTTCCTGGAGCAAGTCCAGCAAAGAGCCATTAGGCTAATTAAAGGACTGAAGCACCTCCTATGAGGAGAGGCTGAGAGAGCTGGGACTGTTCACCTGGAGAAGAGAAGGCCCAGGGAAGGAAGGATGGGGAGCCAGGCATATCTCAGTAGTGCCCTGAAAGATTTTCCTGATTTTCCTCTGTGAGCTTAAACTATTGGCCTAGTTTATTTACAAATATCTTACCTTGCAAATGATTCTTATCTTCCTTTCACACAGCATGTCATTAGCCCTCTTCTTTTGCCTTCTGTCCCTGTGGTGCTCTGATGAGGATGATGCCCATGGACCATCATGGTGCTCTGCAATCGACCTTCTTCCCTTCAGAGTCTTCTTTTCAGTGAGACCACTGGGAAAGACATCTGTGTGGGAAGCTTATTTACAGAGCCCATGCACCTCCCATTCTCTGTGGTGGGACTATTTTTGCTGCATCTGTCACAGCTGCCTAAGGAAACACAGAAGCACAGCCCAGCTGTGCCCAGAGCTGAATGCCCTTCTCATGCTTGCATGCTTGGACACTCTATGAAACATGGGCTCGTCCTTGGCATATGATAGAGCAGGCTTTAAGCTCCTGTACTCTAGCTGAACTATGGGATGCAGCCAGTCTGCACTACAGAATCATCACAGAATCATAGAATTGTTTGAATTGGAAGGGACCCTTAAAGATCGTCTAGTCCAACTTGAAATCAACAGGGAAATCAAAGAGGCCCAAGATGCTGCCCCAGGCTGGGCCTAGGCCAGGGACACTTTGCAAATGCTATGTGAAGATGCTTTCAGGGTGGGTGGCTCCCAGCACTATGTTTTGGAGCAAAAAAGCACATCAGCCTGCTGTGTTTTTGCTTTTGGGATCAGGTAATGAATTTTTATCACTCTGGGAATTGCCAGGTAGGCAGGACCAGGTGTGATGAGCTTTTTGTCACTTCTTTGAATTACTTCTTTGTTTTAGATTGGAGGGACTGAGCACGCAGAGGTGATCCCAGCAGGTGATCATCAGCACTCTAGGGTCACAGAATCACAGAATCATAGCTGTTAAAAAAGGAACCTCTGGGAGACCTTTAAACCATTTGCTAGGCTCTGTCTTGAGCCTGGGCCCAGCAATTGCTTGTGAGCGAGAAGTAAGCATCTCTCATGTATTGTAGAGCTTCAGTTGGTTTTTTCAGAAATGTCCTTTCTATGCCAATCTGATAAAATGGATTAAATCCTTGCTGGCCCCCTTCACCCTACCAGCTTCATCAGGATTCAGAAGGTGGAAGCAAACACTGAGACTCACAGATGATACTAAGCCAGGCTGAGCTGCAAACACCTAGCAGGGCAGAGGAATAATGCCAAAAGAAGCGTGGCTGGAAGCAAAATGAGCTGCAGCCTGAAAAACATGCAGAGTAATGTCTGAGGCAGAAACAAAGTAGAAAAGAAGCACTCCAGGTGGGAGAGATGTGGGCAGCAGGGACATAAAAGCATCTAAGCTAATTATAAGCTGCTCTGTATTCAATATATTCTACTCTTATAATTGGCATTTACTCATATTACGTGTAATTATTAATATGCTTTAAGAGGTTTTGTTTGGAAAATAACCCCTAAGTAAACATCTGTTGTATTTCTGCAGGGATTATTTTCCTTTCTTAACTTCTCTATATGACTGTTTACATGGGTTGATAGTGATAGGACAAGGGGAAATGGTTTTAAACTGAGACAGGGAAGGTTTAGGTTAAATATTAGGAGGAAGTTTTTCACTCAGAGGATGGTGATGCACTGGAACAGATTGCCCAAGGAGGTTGTGGATGCCCCATCCCTGGAGGCATTCAAGGCCAGGCTGGATGTGGCTCTGGGCAGCCTGGTCTGGTGGTTGGCGACCCTGCACACAGTAGGGGATTGAAACTTGATGATCGTTGTGGTTCTTTTCAACCCTGGCCATTCTATGATTTGATGATGATTCTATATTTAAGGAATTTGCAAATTCCCAATTATACCCCTCAGCTGTATTCACAAAGAAATGGCCAGATGTGCAATTTCAGCCCTCTAGGAAAAAAGGGTAAGAACAGAGTCTGACCCCAGACAAAGGTTAAAGGTTGGGTTAGATGCGATACACGCAGGCAGCCACAGTTTCTGGAGACACACAACTAGTGACAAGAGAAATGTCACATCCTCCTGTCATATCTACACCTGCAGTACACATCTGTCAGCCCAACCAATAGTGGTTTGCTGTGACTGCTGGTATGTAGGGTCAAGTGTTACAGACTAAAGGATGCTGCCATCTACCATCTCCTCTTGTATCTCTGTTGTTTTCTGTGTAGGTTTTTTTTTTTTTTTCATCTAAGAAGCAAAACTTTGTTTTCCATATCATAAAGACTATTAAAAGTAAATAAAAATGTTATTCATTGATGCACACTGCAGCTAGTCTCTGTATCTCAAGCCACAAATATGTGTTGACATGGGACCTGGCAGCCGTTTATTATATAACCAGTCCCACTCCCCAGAAAACCCTTCAGAACAATATAGCAGTAAACTTTCCATTGAATTAGAAAACACTGTATCTCACACTGAAGTTAAAGAAGATTGGGCTGACAGATTTATAATTGCTTAGATCTACTGAGAATTCTGAACAAGACAAGCTCTTTGACCAAAGGCGTTTTCTAGCATCTATCTCATCAGTATTCATTAAGTGGAAATGTAGGCTGCTGTGATGAAGGATACCAGATACAGTAACGTGAACTTCAGCAACATCAAAAGCAATTAGCTAGGTACTAGAATCAGAGTACTTCCTTCAAAGTGGAAGTGAGCCAGTAAAAAAACAGCTTTGCAAGATTTTGCATTGCAAAAAATGATTGCAATTTCACAATATAAGCGTGGTTACAGAGAAAAAGTGGAAAAATAGTAACTACAGCAGTCAGATGTACTTGCCAATAAATGTCTTTGCTCAGCTTGTGTCCGTCTAGCTTCCATCATCCAAATTTGTTCAAAATTGATATAAAAAAGGCAGAGCTCTGGGAGAGTCTTTGAGTGATTGAGTCACCATCCCTGGAGATGTTCAAGGAACATGTAGGTTTTGTACTAAGGGGAAATATTGGTGGTACATGCATGGTTGGATTAGATGATCTTGGAGGTCTTTTCCAACCTTGGTGATTCTATGGTTCTATGATTATGATATTTCTGAAACAAGCACTATTCTGATTATATTTAAATACTTCTGAATTAAAGGGAGTTATTAAAAGCACGTCTATGCATATGAAATAACTTAAAATCTAAATCATAGAATCATAGAATGATCTTGGTTGAAAAGGATCATAATAATCATCTTCTTTCAACCCTCCTGCAGTAGAGTTTTTTTCAAAAGCATAGTTGTGGTCACAGATTGACCTGTGATGAATTTTTTTTCAATCATTTCATTCATCCGGAAAAACAAAAAGTCAGTTTTTCATAAAACCTTAATTTAATTTTTGTTCATGACTTGGACCTAATGCATGTTTGAACACAGACCTCCTGTTGACCTACATGGAAGTTATGCATCTAAAGGGAAAGCAGAACCAGACTCAGCAGACAAAATTAGCGTTTTTCTAATTGCTTTAATTGGTGTTCAATTTTTCCGCTGTTCAGAGCCCAAGTTACTGACTTTTAATGGGAAAAAGAAATGTATGCTGGAATGAGAATATAATCAGATAGGAAAAATAGATAACAATATTAGAGCTCCAGAAACAGAGCAATTGGTAAATGTGAATGTTTTCATCCGAGTTACAAATACCACCAATTTCCATTTCCGTTGTCACTTCAACCAATTTGTATTCAGGAAACCACATCCCTGAAAACGTGTAAAACATCTACTTTGAGAAATTGGGTGTTAACGCAGATACGTGCAGTCATCATACGGAGACCTCTGGAGCTGTGAGGAGGAAAATGACACTACCTCGATTAAGGACAGTGATTGTGAGTTGGCCACAGGGTGGATCTAATTACATTATTATTAATTCAGCCTGGGGGTGGGGAGGAAATGACTCAGAATAGTCAGCAATGACATACTGGAATTATACTGTTGTTTGTTTTTTTTTTTTTCAGATGAAACCACGCAAACAGTGACTTTAAAAGCATATCCTTACCACTACCAACTTTATTTAGTATGCAACATAGGCCTTCTGCTGATAACGAGTAACATCTGCATGAGAGCAAAAGGGCAGAGAAGAAATACTTCTGCAGACTCTGCTCATCCTGGGTGCTTGTAGACAATTTCAAGTGGAATGGGTATATAACAAAAATCAGAGCTGACAAGATGTATTTTTAGCCACATGCTTCTCATCTTGACATCGATATGCAGCATTTGTTTGGGTTTTGGACTTGTAACAGTAATGAAATCCTTGCATCTCCAAGTATCTTCTGAGTTCTAGTAAATTCACTATGCCTACCTGATGAGCATGCAGAGTGAAAAGTCCCTTCTGTAGGATGAGCCATAAATACAATCTGGGACAATATGCTTCCTATGTAAGACAAAAAATAAAATAGTTTTATGCTCAAAGGTAGTATTACAGCAATTCTTCATAATTTTCATTATGAAAATGCTCTCAACACTGCATGGCCTGTTGGCATTCACTGAGACCTCTTAATTTCTTCAATTCTGCATTAACTGTTAGAAAAGTCAACTTTCTTACGATGGCTCCTATGCAGAAAAAAACCTCAGCTTTGAATTAGATGTCTCTTCTTCTATATGCAGGCACAAGGAATGACATGATTACACAGAAGGGGGCAGATGACTGCTCAAACTGGGAGATGTGGGGATGGAGAGTGTGGCATAATCCCTTCCCTCCAGTACCACTCAGCTTGGTATTGTCCACAAGTTTGTTGTGGATGCACTCAATCCCACTATCTGTGTCAGCAGTAAAGACATTAAATAATACTTGTCCTGATACAGACACCTGAGGGACACCACTTGTCACTGTTCTCCACTTGGACATTTAAGATTTTGACTGGAACTCTGAAGACAAACATCCAGCCAATTCCTTCTACATCGAGTGATCCATCTGTTGAATCCATGTCTCTACGTTTTAGAGACAAGAATGTCATGCAGGACAGTATCAAATATTTTTGCTCAAGTCTGGGTAGATGACATCAATTTCTTCTCCTTTAAGCCTCTCTCTTTTGGTGCAGGGTCCACAATTACTGTAGGATCCCCAGAGCTGTGTACCTGCAGCAAGTGTAGTCCAGTGCTACAAATACTGCTTTCAGTAAAGATTCCTCATCCACAGAAGAGCCAGAAGATAAAACCTCACAAGTAAAGGTGTTCTAAAACACAGTTTTCTGTAGTGAGCACTTGTGAAAAATGAGTCACATCAGACACTTCACCAAGCCACTCTGTAGCATTCCTCCCTTGCTTTGTGTATGGTCAAAGTGGAAAAAAAGAGAAGGTGACCTTGTTCTGCCTTGAGACAGCTTTGTCTTTTGCATCATGCAAAGGAGACATGGCCCTGGGAGGAGTGTGGGGATAGACACACCTGTTTGTTCACAGACACATCAAGGTAAGACATGTAACCCGAGAGATGGGAAGGTTTATATCATTCCCCAATCTCCCATGTAGGGATATATTCAAATTTACCACCAACCTCCTGGATCACCATCAACACAAATGCAAGGAAAATACAGACTGTCTGAAGAATATGTGTGTGAAATACAGATTTACCTGACATCCTGGCAACGTTTGTTAATACTGCCATAGGAGTTAGTTTTAACTTTCTCTCATTTTAATGCACAAATCTACATACTTGCATGCTTGTGTGTATGTCACAAAACTCCATCATTCTCCAAATCACCTTAATTGTAATTCACTGAATTTGTCAATAGATTCTGGGAAGATGCTCAGCAACCCTCAGGAACCTCAGCATCCCATGGGCATGAAGAACCTATGCTGGATTCCAGCTTTGCAAGATGCCTTTGAATAAACAATCCCAAATTGGCCATAGGACCTGAAGCAACCTTACATTTAATCATTTTTTGTTCCTCAACTTGCTAAACCTCGTTATGTGGTTGCCCTGGTTTTGTGCCACTCTGGGAATTTCTACCTCAGCTGAGCTTATCCACAAACAGCGATTCACCTTTTTCCAGTTTGAAATTATTTTTTTTCTTCTTAAGTTTTTCATAAATCATTGTTGTCTACATACCAGTGGTGTTGTTTGGACACAAAATAGATTGCTGGGGGACTTCCCTGTGTTAGATTCAATATTTAAGTCAAATCTAAGTAGCACTAGTGGTTTAACCCACAGATATGCAAGGTATAGAGAAACAATTACCCCTATCCTGCAAAGTATATGAGAGAGTCTGAATCCAATTAGAACCTATGAAAGCCTGGGCAGAGGGAAGATGTGCATAGTCTAATCAGAAAACCCTAGTTCATTCCATTAATCCCAAAGCCATCCTTTACCTTAGCAATGCTTCACTAGTTCCTTGCCCCTCTTGTGCTCAACCTGTCCCAGCTTGACTAGCTGAGATTTCTTTTAATACTCTGTTTACTCTTTCCTCCACATCAGTAACTACGATATTAAATATGTCTGAATGTAATACTAGTCTGAGCAGTAAGCAATCAAGCACCAAGTTGGTACATTAATATTTATTATTACCCTTTGTTTACAATTCAGGGAGTTTTCATCCAAGTCAAAGTAGCCATCAAGACAATTATGAGAATAATATTTCTTAAATAATTCTACCAAGGATGTGCTAAAGCATAATTGTATTGGTGCAAACTATCAGAACTATCAACAGATCTAGGTATGTTATACTTGCAGAAGACCTCTGCTTAACTTGCTAATTTGCCTACGTGAGGCAGCACCAAGGCCTAAGAACAACAGAAGAGCCTGGGCAGTGCATTGAGCCATGCAATACTGTGAAGAAAACATTGGTGGGAGAGATACAGACTGCTGTTCTGTATGGGCATACTCTACAGTACTGTCCTCTGTGGTTTCCGCTTACCTTTCAGAGACCTGGGGGTCCATGATGTGACGAAGGACAGCTCATTCTCATCCAAATGCAACTGCTGGAGTCATTCCCCCCTTCCAGTGAAACCAAACTACATTTGATTTTCTCTTCTTGTTCTGGTATGTCTTACTTGCTGTCCAATTCCATCAGTTAACTAACAGTTTGGTAGGAGACCTTCCTCTTCACACATGATGCATGGATTTACAGGATTTCCTTCATTACTCTACATCCATCTACTTCTTCCTGTTTTAAACCATAATCACCTGTTGGAAGTCTCTAGCAAACTGCCTTTTCTGCACTGTCTCATGATCTGGGAAACTCAGTTAGGTCTTCTTCCAGCTCTGGGAGCATCCACTGAAGCTACCATGTATTGATGGCTTCTCCCAGACATCATCTTACCTCTCTTGGGTTCCGAATGTGTTTACTCCCTATTAAACCCTGTTTGCTGCATAAATATCACAGTTGCCTTATGAGCTAAATTCACTGATTATTTTATGTTTATATTTTCCAGGAGTCTGTGTCTGGTTTGCATTTAACAGGTGTGTTGTTAGATCTCTTTTATTTCCTTAGTGCAGTTCTTTTTCTCATTATAGACATGACCTTTTAAGAATCAAAGATAAAACTCTTCTGGTGTGAATTCAGTCTCCTGACCAGCTTCCTTCAAGGCAGCTTTTTTAGATTGGAAGTGGCCTTTTCTATATTTTTCATTTGTTCTTTGATCATTTCCAACTGCATTTCTATCAGCTTTTCTACTTATACCTTTTACTTAAGAGTCTTAGCCAATTCTATTTTTGTTTTTCTTTTATTATTGCAAATGTTTTTAATCTCCGTTTTTCTGTGCAGCTCATTAGTCTAAATTTGAAGACAAGGATGGTGAGTTGGATGACAAATAAAAAGCATTCCTGGGATCTCACTCTTGAGCAAGAAATTAAAAATAGCTTTCTGCTATGAATTCTTAACAGTCCTATAGGTAAGGTCATCCCTGGCCTCTGAAAACACTCAGAATCCCAGTCAGCAGCAACCTCCAACCATGGCACTACTGGAGCATAGTGCACACCTCAGCCTTTATTCAAAGGGAATATTTGCTGAAACTGCATCTTAGTATTTTCTGCAGCAATTTGCAAACCTACTTCTTAAAAAAAAAAAAAAAAGAAAAGGTAAAATTAAATTCAACAACATTATGGGAAATAGTAAGAAAAGTAAAATCTTCCTGAAAGTATTTTTGGAATATTTTACAACATAGTCTCTGAGCACCTGATCTAGCTGTGGATGTCCCTGTTCATTTCAGGGGAGTTGGACTAGATGACCATTAATGGTCCCTTTCAACTCTAAGGATGCTGTGATTCATTGATTCTGTGACGTTCACATAGCATTCAAGATCCTTTTAGCTGCAATCAGGCCATGCAACCGTCACACACCTTCCTGAACCACCACATTCAGCAATGGAAGTCATCAGTTTTCAGGAGAAATGGTCAGACTTACTGTGAGATGTGCCAGACCAGGATATCTTTGCAATGCATTTCAACGGAGACCTCCTTGCCTATTTCTTGTTTATCAGCCCCATCCCTGAAACATTCTTTTTGTTTTGCTATTTATTTGTTTTATTGTACTTGCAGCCTGATAAGAAATTGAAATTCAGTTGTACTGGGCAATCTCTGTCCCAAAGAATGCCCTGTACAAACACAGAAGGGAAACAAGAAAACCAGAGTTACTTTTCTCTTTTACAGATGGACTGATTAGATTTTTCATGCAGGAAGTTAACTGCTTTTGACAAAGGCAACAACTAGTGTGAATTGGACCTCAACACCTCAAATACTTGGCTAGGGTCCTACCTGGAAGGATCTTTGAGTATTCAATTAGAGGGTAGATATGCTTTGTATCTCTCAAACTTCTCCCTAACACAGCAAACAAAACTGTTAAGCATAGATATGTTAGGCACATACTAAGTGTTCATTTCTTTTACTTATCAACTGAGAAAATGTGACAAAAATTTACAATATCAAAAGAGGCTCACACTAGGGACTTCCACTATCATAATGACATTGAAATGTTTTACTTTTCATTATCTTTTCATTATGTTGTTTTTGTTACTAACTGCTAGTTAATCCAGAGAGAATAAGCATCACGTACTGAAAGAGAGACATACATGCAAATACAGACAGTGGATCTATCCATCTAAAGACAAATAGTTCTGCATAAGGCTGAGTAACTTTCTAGGCTTCATCAACAGCACTGAACAGACTTTGGCTTGCTTGAATGGGAGTCAAGACTTTGAAGTTGTCTGTAAATACCTATATGTAGATGATCCCTTTCCTGAAAGCAGAATCCCACCCTAGTTATCTACAATGCAGACATCCACTCCTGAAGTACCTACTCCAGACTCCCATGGCAATGAACGGAGAAAAACAGTTAATGGAACAAAGTCTTCCAAGATCCAAAGCATCTGACCTGTTTCAGGCAACCATAATCTGATGATGCATTGTTGACAATCTACAGTCTAGATTGAGCAGTCCAGGTGTTGCCACTGCAGAGGTTTAACTGGGAGAGATGATTTGCACACACACCTTTCTGAATGCCCTGCTTGCTGAACTATCATCGACTAGCCTTAAATCACTGCTTTTTCATCTCCTTTTCCTGGAGACCCCCCAACAAGGACCAATGACTTTCTTGCACAATAGTTAAAAAAAAAACAGTGCAGATAAAGCTAGAGGTTTTATTTAGGAAAAAAAAAAATCATTCTACAGCTCCTTTATCAATGGCTGTCTGCTGGAGCAAGTTTCATTATTTTCATATAAACTGGAAATTAGTTGAAAATAACACGCCTCATCAGCAAAGCAGCAATTTCCAACAGAAAGATTCCTCTTGTATTACTTTCCAAGGTACAGAGCAGGGGAAAAGTGTTTCGTTCTCATAATAATCCTTCGATGATCTAGTGACCTGTCTGGTAGACGAGGGAAAGGCTGTTGAGTCTACCTAGACTTCAGCAAGGCCTTTGACAGTGTCTCCAACAGTATTCTCCTGCAGAAGCTGGCAGTCCGTGGTTTGGACATGTACTCTCCTGGCTGGATAAGGAACTGGCTGGAAGGCCAGGCTCAGAGGGTGGTGGTGAATGGAGCTAAATCCAGCTGGCGACCTGTCACAAGTGGTGTTCCCCAGGGGTCGGTGCTGGGGCCTGTCCTCTTCAATATCTTTATTGATGACCTGGATGAGGGCATTGAGTGCAGCCTCAGTAAATTTGCTGATGACACCAAGTTGGCTGGAAGTGTCGATCTGCCTGAGGTAGTGAGGCCCTACAGAGGGATCTGGACAGGCTGGATAGCTGGGCTGAATCCAATGGGATGAGATTCAACAAGACCAAATGCCGGTTCCTGCACTTTGGCCACAACAACCCCAGGCGACGCTACGGGCTTGGGGCGGAGTGGCTGGAAGATGAGTAGAGGAAATGGACCTGGGGGTATTGATTGATGCTTGGCTGAACATGAGCCAGCAGTGTGCCCAGGTGGCCAAGAAGGCCAATGGCATCCTGGCTTGCGTCAGGTACGGTGTTGCCAGCAGGAACAGGGAAGTGATTGTCCCCCTTCACTCAGCTCTGGTGAGGCTGCACCTCGAGTACTGTGTCCAGTTTTGGGCCCCTCACTGCAAGAAAGACATTGAGGCCCTGGAGCGGCTTCAAAGAAGGGCGACAAAGCTGGTGAGAGGTCTGGAGCACAGGCCTTATGAGGAGCAGCTGAGGGAGCTGGGATTGTTCAGTCTGGAGAAGAGGAGGCTCAGGGGAGACCTCATTGCTCTCTATAACTACCTGAAGGGAGGTTGTAGTGAGCTGGGGGTCGGCCTCTTCTCTCATGTAACTGGTGATAGGACCAGAGGGAATGGCTTCAAGCTGCGCCAGGGGAGATTCAGGCTGGATGTTAGGAAATACTGCTTTTCTGAAAGAGTGGTCAGGCACTGGAATGGGCTGCCCAGGGAGGTGGTGGAGTCACCGACCCTGGAGGTGTTCAAGGAACATTTGGATTTTGTGTTGAGGGCCATGGTTTAGTGAGAGCTATTGGTGACGGGTGAATGGTTGGACTGGATGATCTTGTAGGTCTTTTCTAACCTTGGTGTTTCTGTGATTTTGTGATTCTGTGATAACATCATGTGCTACCGATGACTACAGGCTCCACGGGATGTGTTCCACTTGATGAAGGCAGAGGTTGCAGAACTGTCAGGACAGCTTCTAGCAGGTTTCCTCTTGCCAGTTATCCTCCAAAGTGTTTCTTCTTGCTACTATTTTCACTCTTCTTTAATACTTATTTTCAGGTTGACTCCTTTTTTGTTTCAACACTCTCATGAGTTTCCCTTGTTACTGTTTAAACTACTGATGGTCTTTCTTCTCCTTTAACACCACCACTTGGGGAGCTGACGGTTTTCTTCCTCTTTGATATGATCAATTTCAGGAAAATATCTTTCAGACAGTTTTGTGCATTCAATACACACATGCACCATTTACACTCACAATCTTTATCTTACCACACATTTTTATGCAGGCCATTTGCCAAGGGTGGCTGTGTGAGTAACCTCACATAGTTATTTTAGAAGTGTTGTGAATATTCATCCCTTTCTGGTTATTTTTGATTGTTTCATGTAGTTTGTGGTTTAGTTTGATATTTTTGCAGATGCCTGAAAATGTGTATTCATCTGTAAACCCGTTACTCATTAAAATGCAATCAGCAGCACTGCCAGTTAATTAAAGATTGCACATTATAGCTTCTGATAATTATGCATGGAAAAACAACTGTTACCATGCCCAGTCACTAAATTATTTGTAATATATAAGATATAACACAAAACATACAACATACGACATACAACATATGGTTTGGGATCTGGAAAGAGCTTAAGCAAGTACAGGCTGGTGAGTATTAAAGAACTGTATCCAGTTTTGGAGTCCTCAGTACAGGAGAGACATGGACCTGTTGGAGTGTGTCCAGGGAAGGGCCACAAAAATGATCCATGGAATGGAACACCTCTCCTGTGAGAACAGGCTGAGAGAGATGGGGCTGTTCAACCTGCAGAAGAGAAGGCTCTGAGAGTGGCCTTTCAGTATCTAAAGGTGGCTACAAGAAAGAATGGGACAGACTCTCTAGCATGGTTTGTTGTGATAAGTTAAGGAGAAGTGGTTTCAAACTAAAACAGGAGAGATTTAGATTGGATATAAGGAAGAAGTTTTTTACAATAAGGCTGGTGAGGCGCTGGAACAGATTGCCCAGAGCTGTGGTGAATGCTCTGTCCCTGGAGATGAGACAGCCTGTCCTCATCGGAGAGGTTTCCATTCCTTGGCTCATTTTTGTGGCCCATTTTGTGCTCCAACAGGTCTATGTCTCTCCTGTCCTGAGGACTCTACATCTGGACACAGTACTACAGGTGAGGCCTCACCAGTGCAGACAAGATTTGCAGGATCACTTCCCTCACTCTGTTGGCCATGCATCTTTTGATGCAGCCCAGGATACAGTTAGCTTTCTGGCTGTCAGGACACATTGCTGGTTCATGTCCAGCTTCCCATCCACCAGTACCCCAAGGTCCCTTTTGGCAATGCCAAAATAGCCCCCAGCTTGTACTGATAGTGGGGGTTGCCAACACCCAGGTACAAGACCTTGCACCTTGATTTGTTAAACCTCATGAGGTTTTCTTGGGCCCACTGCTCAAGCCTGTCTAGGTCCCTATGGATGTTTTTTGCCTTTCCTCTAGTGTGTTAACCACACCCCACAGCTTGATGAAATCTACAAACTTGTTGAGGGTGCATTCGACCTTACTGTCAAGATAAAGATATTAAAGTGTATCAGACCCAGCACTGACACCACTCATCACTGACCTCCATCCAGACATTGAGCTATTGACCACCAAACAAGCTCTTTGAGGGACAAACAAGAATGTGGGCAGAGATGATCTAGACCATCCTATCCTCTCAGATTTCCATATAGCTTTTGACTAAGCCTAGTGCCAAAGGTCATTTAGGAAACTAAGCAGCCATGGAGTAAGTTACACAGTGCTTTTATAGCTAGGTAAATGGTAAAAAGATAGGAAGCAAAACTGAGAAGTAAATGTTCATATTCAGGTAGGATCTTTTAGCTATTCGACATAATTTCTGAAAGATGGAAGAAGGGTTTGGTAGCAGGCTATTGGTATATTTACTGTTGAAGCTAAGTTACTCAGGTGTTATAGGGATGAAGTCAATAATGAAGATGGACATCCCACAAGATGGGCAATAAAACAACAGATGAAATTCACTGCAGGAAAACATAAGGGGATGCACTTCAAACAAGCAATCAAACAAACAAACAAATTCTAACTTGACATTTGAATTAATGAGTTCTGAGACAGTCATCCCTACTCAAAGAATGATCTTGTGGGATTATAATAGAAAATGGTGGCTTAGTTCTCATTTGTGGTCAAGTAAGCAAGGAAATCAGGAAGAAACAGTGGACATCCACAAGTAATGTAGAAATCCAAAGTTTACATATATAATGAAAACTCTGTGCAGTTCTATTCCGCCTTCTCCAAGAGATTGTAGTAGACTGGACAAAGACAGTATGATATTACAAGGTATGGAATGGCATTTATACAAAGTAGCTAAGACTCCCTAAGCTGAAACAAAGAGAGATGGGAGATAATATGATAGAGGTATATAAAATTATTTTTGTATGGAGAGAATGGAAAGGAATCAACTTCTATTTTGCAATGCAAACCATTTGAGAAGGAAGGGACCATTTAAAACTACCAACTGCAATAGCCTTAAAGTTGATCATTCCAACTCTTCTTCAGTGAATAGGGACACCTATAACTAGATCAGGTGCTCAGAGCCCTGTCCAGCCTGACCCCGAATCTCTCCTGGGATGGAGCATCCACTAGTTCTCTGGGCAATCTGTCCCAGCGCCTCACCATGCTCAGTGTAAAAATCTTTTTCTTTATATCCCATCTAAATCTCCCCTCTTTTGGTTTGAAGCCATTACTTTCCTTTCTATCACAACACACCCTGCTAAAGAGTCCATCCCATTCTTTCTTGCAGCCTTCTTTTAGATACTGAAAGGCCGCTCTCAGGTCACCTTGGAGCCTACTCTTCTGCAAGCTGAACAGCCCCAGTTCACTCATGCTGTCCTTGTAGGAGAGGTGTTCCATTCCTTGGATCTTTTTTGTGGCACTCCTCTGAACCAAGTGAGGTTCACCTGGGCCCCCTGCTCAAGCCTTTTTGGGTCCATCCAGATGGCATCCCATCTCTCTGGCATGTTGACTGCACCACACAGCTTGGCGTTATCTGCAAACTTGACAAGGGTGCACTCGATCCTACTGTTGATGTCACTGATGATGATATTCAAGAGTATCAGTCCCACCACCGATCTCTGAGGGACACCACTTGTCACCAATCTCCATTTGGGCATTGACCCATTGACCACCACACTCTGAGTACAGTATTGCAACCAGTTCCTTGTCCTTTTAACAGTCCACTCATCAAATCCATATCTTTACAATTTTGAGAGAAGGATGTCGTGGGCCTTACTGAAGTCCAAGGAGATGACATCAGTGGCTCTTACCTTGTCCACTGATGTAGTTACACCATCATAAAAAGCAACACGTTCTGTCATGCAGGACCTGTCCTTGATGAAGTCATGCTGGTTACCCCATACCATCTCCCTCTCTTACAGATGCCTTAGCATACTTTCCAGGAAGATCTGCTCCATGATCTTCCTTGATGCTGGGGTAATACTGAAAGGCTGGTAATTTCCCAGGTTGTCCTTTATGTCCTTCTTTAAGACAGGTGCTATATTGCCTTTTTTCCAGTCATAGGGACTTCACCTTACTGCCATGACTTTTCACATGTCATCAAGAGTAGCTTGGCGACTATGTCAGCCAGTTCCCTCTGGATTCTGGGATGCATCTCATAGAGATCCATAGACTTACAGATATTCAAGTTCCTCAGGTGGTTGTGAACCTTATCTTCACTTACAGCAGTTCCCAGTTGAGTAGTTTTGGGGTTGCAAAAAAACATTACTTTAGGTGTGTTGAGAGTGGTGTATGGAAAACCAAGTGCACTACAAAGCAGAGATTCTCAAGTCGATACTGAGTAAGAACAGAATTCAAACTGGACCTTAGCAACAGATATAGGTAAGCTTAAGACAAGGACAAGCAAAAATCACATGGCACAGATCTTCACATAGTGAACAGGTCTTCATCTGTCTCAGCTCTTGTGGCACTCCTTGTCTTGTGGGACATTGAATCTAGCACAGTAGTGTTGCCCTGCCACTGCAATTTAGGAAAATATCCATCTTGAAAGATTCAAGTGCAAACAGGTTCTGCTTTCTCTCTTGTGTAAGATTTCTACAGTTAACAGATATACAGAGATTGTGATTGCTTTTTGTCACATCTCTATGTCTGAAGTATATGCTATATGCTAAGTAGAAATGTCACCTGATGTGATGATGTTTATTTGCTTCTAAGAAATTGTCCAGCACATGTTTTTTTAGAAGGGGGAATCTGATTTATAAACTATTGCATAATAATTTTTCATAAATAAAACTGATTTTCATAGATAAAACTGAACTTTCATATCTTTTCATATTTGTTGAAGTTGCAGTTGGCCTGTAAACCTAATAAGTGTAACTGAATTATATCCATAGTTAACCAGATTACACATTGAAAATTATAAGGTTATACAAATTAATAAAGAAATGCAGTAATATAATTAAGAAAGTAGCATTGCCAAAACAAGGCTCTTGCTCAATAAAATCAACATCTATGACTTAATTTCACAGTGCATTTTCAAAACGAAAAGCAATACAAAACAGCATTCTGGGATTCCATGTTTTTTGCATTTTGATTACTTACAGATTGAACACATTCCCTTTATCAATAACAGATGTGCTCTGCCAGCCCTGGAAAGCCTGTCTGCTGCTTTCTAAAACCCAGAGTAGCTTCCCTTCTCTTTTCAGTGCCTATAAAATCAAGCTGTGAGTTCATTTCATATTCATCAACCCTAAGATCTGTCTGCTTTTTTTTTTTAATGTACACAGCTCCATGACCCCAGATTTGATGATTACCATGTTGAGAATGCCCCTTGAGGGCATTCTATACATTCGATTTTAATGATATTATGCATACAGGATGCTTGTTGAACTGCAATACAAAAACTATTTCTGCCATAAAACAGGCAGGTCAGAATACAAGGATCAAGGAATTGGTTTGCTGAGTAAGAAGACGGTATTTTCACATATCTGTTTTCAGAGTATGACTACAATATAATTATTTTTGTCAATACATTAGAATAATGTACTCTAATGTATTCTGTGTAGAATTAATGAAGCCACAGTAATGGTAGGTAGAGCAGCAGCACTTGGCTGTTCAGTCCTCAGTGAGTGGTTAATTATAGAATCAGCTTTTCAAAGCACGAGTTTGTCCATTCTCCTGGTAGCAGAAGTAGAGTTTCAAGGCCTTTGGAGAGAAGTGATCTGTAAATTAGTGAAATTAATGAAATTAATGAAATTAATAAAAATAATGCAATAAACTTGTAAGGTAAGTAATAAAAGATGGAAGATCTTTTATAGAAAGAGACCAAATTATTCTGTTCAAAGTATCACTGTACACACCTGCAAAACCGAGTTGTTTGCTGTGACCTGCTTCTTTAAATGCCAGCTACCCTGGCATTCACAAAGGATGAAGTTACTTTACCTCCTGCATGGAGACTTAAGTGCATATATTGCAGCTGTTTTTTGAACTCAAGAATGAATTGTCTGCTGAGAAGAATGTCTTGCTCACATTGTGTAAAACTAAAGTACATGATCAGTTTTTGTTGGATGCCTTAAATCCCGGAAGCAATGTTGATTTTACCTTCCTGAATCAATAAATTCCCTTCTAAATGGGGAATCATCACATTTTGCCTTCTAAGTCCCCAGAGGGCTTACTGTGGGTTAATTATTTCTGAAACTAATGAGCAGAGAAGGTAAATCCTATATAGGTTCACTGAGAACCAGAACTGAGATCTCTCTGGAGCACGGGGTAGTTGAAACTAAGCTTGTTCATACTGTCAGTTTACCTTCAGAAGTTTTTAAATCTTGTGTCAATTCCTACCAAAAGACACCAAATAGAAAGAAAATGTTGACATATCATCAATGCATTCTATTAGGAGGAATTACAGTCACCTTGGGTTTAATATTTGAACCTAAGAGAAGATAAATCACTCCAGTATCTTCAGAAAAGGCATAGAAGTCAAACTATTTTTCTTATAGAGTGCTCTTAAGCATAACCCTGCATAATTCTGCACCTTTCTGCAGTAATTTTGAGTCAGTCCTACATAGATGCTCAGCTTTAAATGTGCCTATTGACTTTGCCAAGACTGAATATGCTTCCAGGTAGTCTCTAACACAATTATCATACTGACTGAAGCAGGAATGCTAACAACATATACTAATAGCTTTGTGTAGAGCTCTCTACAAGAAAATGAAGGAGAGGGATGGCCGTACAGGTCACTGCTAAGTAAGAAAAATCCTTGCATTTAAGTTGATAAGTCATGGTAGGTAAATCAGAGTAAGTGGAAACAAAACCCAATACTTTTAAAGATGTTTGCTCAAACTAATACTCTCAAACACTTTGGCACTCTAAGCTGTATTTTTATAAGGGCTTTTTAGGGGTAAGAGAAACAGCTGGTGAGTTGGAAAAAACAGTTAATCATGTTCACACAGTGTAAGAATATATTAATAAGTTCCCTTTAGTTTTATCATTTAACAATTCTTCCAGCTGAGAAGATGAGAAAACTTTGGCAAGATGACAATACCAATATCTTGTTATTTTTTACCTGCTGGCAACAAAAATGAGAAATTTTGAAATCACAGAAATGCAGAAATAAAAGATCTATGGCACATCAACTGATTTTTTCTACATTTCTTTTTGACTTCTATAATGATAGGAGAGAAAAAAATAAGGTTCCTCTACCTTGCAGAACTGTAGAACATTTTAGAATTCAGTATAATCACTCTTACCAACTGTGTTACTAATAGAGATGAGAAACCTGTCACTAAAGAGAAGTGGAGTTAGTTATGGGCTAGTGAGGAAGCAATGGATCACCACTGATGAAGGTTGTCAACGCTTCCCCTTGGGGGGAAAGTTGCCAGCTTCTGTTAAGGAAGTTACAGTACCACAACTACTGAAAGTGTGATCCCAGGCACATTCTCAATAACTCTTTGTTACCCAGTTCTTAGCTTCCTGCTAAAACTACATGAGCCATGTAGTTCAACATGTTCAGTGTGAGCCAAACTTCAAATTCACAGCCTGCCTCTGATATCTTGTGATGTTGTTAGGATGATATAATATCCAGACACACAGCTAACGGAAATCAGGACAGATGTTTGAAGCTGAGGTCTCAGATATTCCTGATGGTTTTTGAAAAGAATTTTCTATCTTCAGGGCATGAAACACAGCCTCTTTTTGCTCAGATATGTAAGGAGAAAGGAGCATGTAAAAGACTGGCATGATATATTTTTAATCGGATAACATAGAGGGGTCCTAAACAGATTTGCATCAAGGAAAGTCTTCTGAATCTGTGCCAGTATCTCTGAGGGGGATACAGCCATGCTGAATTTAACAAAATGCCAATTTGGTACATTATAAGTACAATTTGGTACAATATACCAAGTTTGAAGCCACTCTGAGATTATCATCTGTCAGGCAGGCACTTACTTTTCTCCTTTGAATTTTCACTGCCTTGTAATTTATCTTTGGGCGACAAAATGAGAAACGCCAAAAATGTTAATATATATATATGTATGAATTATTTGATCTAAATTATCTGCCCATCCCAGATTTCATGCTGACTTACCACAAAAAAACAAACCCTGACAAAGAATACCTTGTCCTTAAGTAATGCAACCTATAGTAGAAGGGCTGATAAGTCCTATTTTGTTAAACTGATTTCAGGGGAAAAAAAAAGAAAAAAAAAAGTAGAGTAAAAAAAAATTAGCACTCATCCTTCAAGTTACAGAGCAGGGTACTGAAATTCTTTGTTTTTCACTAAATATTCTTAGGATATCATCAATAAAAATAAGTCCAAAGTCAGTCTATATTCTTAGATCAGAACGAATTGGCATTGAAAAGTGTTAGAAAGGAGACTATCCAGACCAAGTAATCAAAGTAACACAAACCCATCATGGAAATTCACTTCCTGAAAGCATCTCTGCTTCTATGTTTTACAGTGGTGTGAATCTTTTGCCAGGTGATATAAGAGTAAGCTGGTCAAAGACTAAAAGCTGGTTATAAACTACCATACGTATTCTTCAGTCTGTCACTTGACAGCAGACAGTGAGCTTTTATTCAGTGCTCCTCTGATAAAGACAGGCTTCTCAGTCCAAGGAATATTTTGGTATTGAATAAAGCATCTTTAAGTTTGCATTGCACATTACAGAGAATCAAGACTTAATAATTCCATTTAATTTTGGTAGGTAGAATTACCTGCAATACTTGAAGAATAGAATCAGAATCACACTGATGTCAGCATCAAAATTTGGAAGTGAAATCTAATACCAAGTACTCAGCATTTTGCTGCTGAAAGAGAGAGTTTTGGCTTCTTCCTCTTACATGTGCAGCACCCGCACAAAGGCACCCATATGCATCACCACATTCACCCCACTTCCATGGCTATGGAAGTTCTTTACTATGAGAGTGGTGAGGTGCTGGAACAGGCTGCCAGGAGAGGTTTTGGATGCCCCATCCCTGGAAGTGTTCAAGGCCAGATTGGATGGGGCCCTGGGCAGCCTGGTCTAGTATTAAATGGGGAGGTTGGTGGCCCTGCATGTGGCAGGAGGGTTGGAGATTCATGATCCTTGAGGTCCCTTCCAACTCTGGCCATTCTGTGATTCTGTGATTCTGTGGTTGCCTGTGTTTGTGGCCAGCTGCCTGACCTTCAAGAGCTATGTGAGAAGGAGTTGCAAGATGACTCTTTGGGATTACTCACCCATCACTCAGGAGAGGCTTTTAAGTGAGGCCTTGGTCCTTGTTAGAACTGTATTGCAGCCAAGACAAAGTCTGGCCAGGTTTTCTCACCCACAAGGCCATGGTCCATGGACTTGAACTGCTGTGCCTCAGCATTATTCTCTTGGCTGATGTTCTGGGCTTCTGGGTGCAGCCAATTACCACCACAAAGCCTGTTCTGCTCACTTTCCCTCTGGGGCTGTGGGGTCTTTGCCCTACCTGCTTTGTCATCACCCCTGGCTCCTAGCAGACTGCCCTGCTCCTTGGCTGTCTCATTGTGCTTACTACTCTAGCAGAAAGCAAATCACTTTTTTGTCCAGTCAATTCTCTGCTGAGAACTGTTATTACAAGTTATTACCACTACAACATATTGTGCAATGACATCACACATCTTAACCCATCTGCCCATGATGAGGCTCTCCTCCAACAGTGCAAGACGTAAAATGGTATCTATGGTGGCATTGAGATGGGTAGTGAGTGTTCCTTCTCAGAAGGATGGCCTTTCTAGGAAGGATGCAGCCAAGCAAACAGCCCAGCAACACCAGCAGGCTGTTTGAAAAGAAGGTAAAATGGAGCATGTCAGGTCTGCTAATATCCAGAAACATTTGAAAGATAGCACAGGTATGCCAGAGTGGGTCATAACAAACATCTTTGTTCTACACTCTTGTAAATGCTTGAGATTAGTTATATTATTTGTCACCTTGATAACATCTAAAGCTCTGCTTTTGGTAACTGGGATATAAAAAAGTTAGGAGGCCTTGATTATGTGCTTTTACATGCAAAATACATTCATCTTTACACCAATTAAACTGTTTATTCCTTTTGCTTAATGAGGAAGCAACATGCCCCTAAAAATTAACCTTTTCCAAAATACCCCATGCCAGGAAATTAGCACAGTGAAGTGAATGCATCTGCAGCAAGAACCTCCATAAGAGAAGGGGAAAAAAAAAGATTTGCTATTTTCTCTTCTGTGGTTAGACATATTGCTTTCTTAGCTTTGAAAGGAAAGAGATGGGAACCAGAGAAGCAAGCCTATCTTCCCAAAAAATAGGCCAAAACAAAGCAGCAACTCCTTATAACATGCTCTTCCCTTCATCAGCCTGAGTGATGACTGGAACACCTCCAGGGAGGGGTGATGTTGAGAACTGCATGAAAGCTATCAGGAGAAGCAAATAGTTGTGTTGTTACTAAAGCTGCAATGCCGGAGACTGCAAGAGGGCTTAGAAATACCAAAACCAGTGCTGGATTATTAGAAAATGTTCATCCCTGTCACCCAAACTCGTGAAGTAAGTCATTTCTCATTTACCTTGGACACTAAGTACCTACTTCAGAGCATCTCAGGCTGCCTTTCCTACCAGTGATGAAACACAGGCACACCGACGACAGGCACAATGGTCAGAAGCTTTTAGCTACCTACTTCACACTGAATTCACTTATTCATTTTGCTGACTGAAAGGGAAGCCTAAACTGATGACAGATATAAATATCCCAAGCACTACCTATTGCATCTTCACAGGCACTCTTCAAACACCTCCCGTCTCAACGCAGGATACTTCTCACTGCAGAAAGAGCTAAAATTTATAAAATAGAAGAAAAAAAGAGAGAATGAGGTTCACTGAGAGTATAGAATCAAAGTGTTGAAAGGAAACATAAAGAAAGTAGCTAGCTCCCTCTTTGTAAAGATTTTTACATAACAGTCAGAACTTTTATTTTAAAAAAGGTTAGTGCCTTTTTCAGAGAGAAAAAAAAAACAAAAAAAAAACAAACAAAAAAATCCAGAAGCTGTTTCAGCCCTATACAGATAATTGTCTCAAATGAAACCAATCTGTCATGCTGAAATGCAATTTGGTGTCTCATTATAGAAATTACAGGCAGAAAAACTGCATCCAGTTCAGGCTTTAAATGAATCTTCGCACTGATTTACAAATGTTAAGTGGTTTGAGGTATTGATGCTGTGCCCAGAATGAAAATAAGGTTGGATTCTTTCAGAGTAGCCACACATTCCATTCAGCAGATGTAAGTTCATTATTTTATTCATGGTCATCCAAAATCAACATCACAGAGAGCTTCATTCTTCACTGAAAGCTGACCAAAAGTGGTAGACAAGCTGTCTGGGTTGAACAGCTGAATATACACGTGAATGTGATAATCAATAGCTGGCATTTTTACCAATTCAAAATGAGTTGGTTACATTTCAAATTGACAGCCAACAGAGAGGAAAAACAGTTTGCATCTCTACAAAACCTGGTGGCATGCTCTCTCAATATGCAGATATCACTTAAGGAAGAAAAAAATGAACCATCTTTTGAAGCAATGTAGCGTAGCTATACTACATTGTAGTCACAGTAATAATTACAGCTTATACTCAAAAAAATCTCCAAGCTATACATGCAAAAAGAGTAAAATGGACTATTAATGCCTCCTGCTTTTGTTCCTCACTTGAGGAAATGAAGGACTAATCCTAGATCCTCAAGTTTGATTAATTACAAATGCAGTGCAAGTGTGGGACTAATTATCTCTGAAGATTAGAGTCAGTGATTTGCTAAAGGTCACCAGGAAGCCTGCGACCATTTCAGAAAAGGAACCTGATTCAGGTGAACATGAATCCAAATCTAGAACCAAACACTGCTTCTGACTTCCACATGGAGTTACTTAAGAACCCTGAGGAGACCGCTTTGAAGGGAACCTTGCTGCTTCTTTGCAGCTATGCAAACATCTAATGGGCAAAAGAAGTTGTGGTTTTGCAAAGTATTTGTCACTCTGCACTGACTATCCTGTATGTAGTGGTTAAGTGTCAGCTGACACTTGACAAAAACAAGCTAAGCTAACTAAGCGACAGGATGAGGACAAATAGTTTTGAACTGGAAGAGGATAGATTTAGAATAGATACTAGGAAGAAATTCTTTACTTTGAGGTGGTGAGACACTGGAACAGGTTGCCTAAAGAGGCTGTGGATACCCCTCTTTGGAAGCACTCAAGGCCAGGCTGGATGGGGCACTGAGCAACCTGGCCTAGAGGGAGGTGTCCCTGACTATAGTGCAGGGTTGTAACTAGGTCCCTTCCAACCCAAACCACTCTATGATTCTAACTCACACTTGCTGTAAGAATGAAAATGTTCCCATAGGCTCTCCCATCAGAATAGCTGCTGTAGTGTAAACATTCTTTTTGGTAACTTGTTCTGTAGTCACTTCTGTTGACTTCAAGGATTACCAGATGTGCCCCAAAGGTGAAAAGTGGCCAGCTCTTTTTCTTCTAACTCACTTATTGTGAAAAGCTATGTCAATGTATTTTGTGGAGTGCTTTTTTGCTTGTCTAGTTTTGAATATGAAATAGGCTCAGTACAATTCTCTGACAGAAATTCTATCATTGCTAAGCTGATTAGAAATCCAGGAACAACACAGCTGAGCTTCATTATAAGCTATCAGTAACAATCACCACTGGGAATTACTGTGTACTCCCAAAGAACAAAATCCATTTTAAATCAGGATGAGAGATGTGGGACAGTCAAGGAAGCTTGGAAGGTGACTGAGTAGCGTCATCAGTTAAACAGACTTTTAAAAGTACCAATTTTTCAAAGCTTTGTCTTCTAACATGGTATAAGACTAGGCCTTAAGGGATTTTGGACCTAAGCAGAGGCAAAACTTGGCAGCAAAGAGAAAGAGTTGGCAGTAAGTCGTTTCTGATGGCTTGGTTCCTTGAAAGCCTGCTGTGGTACAATCACTGAACTTCTCAGAGCACTAAACTGCCATGCTCTAGAGGGCTCCAACACAATGCCTCTGACATGCACCATTAAGCAGCACAAAAAATTACCGCATGTACAGAACCTCTGGTATGGATTGAAGCTTTGAAGGCTGCATTCAGCTGACAAGGAACTTTCTGAAGTTGAAGGACATTTTACTCTCTCCCCACTGCTGTCTGACACCATTATCACAATCCACACTATCTATGAGCAGCAGAATGAACCCATGACGTGACAAGGAACATGCCATCGGCTCTATTACAGACCCAATTCCGGTAGCTCCATCCTCAAAACAGCACAGGGTGATGTTTGTTAGAACACAGTGGGGTGGCAATGGCAAATTAGCACAGTTCAGTGCCAAACTTCAGTATCCTTACATTTATTGTAGAACAGTGAGTTCAAAAACTATTGGTTCTTCCTCCTCCTCATCTTCATTTGAAAATAGACTCTTGCTACCTTGCTGTTATTCACTCCCTGAGTGATCATTGCTGCCTCTTATTAAGGAAATGTGGTCTTACATAAGCAGCTACATTAACAGGCATTAATAGTACAGTAAAATTATTGAAATTTCCTCAGACTTTTTTATTTTTTTAGCTACTTCCTTCCTAATTTGGAATAATTATCTGTATTTGCAAGAGGAACCATACCTTCCCTATAAATGCACTTTTTTTCTCTGTTGAACTAGCTAGCACACAGCAAGACAAGAGGTCGAAGAGTGTAACAATTTTCTCTCCCCAAAGACCACAAAAGAACATCAAATTGTCCACTGACAGTGACCTCAAATGACTGAGAATGCTCACTTTTAAGAACGTCTTGGAACATATGCTTTTTTACATTTGAATCTAAAGCTGAATTGGCTTGAAAAGTACATCAAAGCCCCTGTTCCAATGGCAACATTATCCAGGATCCCATACTTAGGAACATTTTTCTTCTCAGTGTGCCCTCCTCCCTACATGCTTTTATATACATCTCCATAAAGTGAAAGCTACCACATTAGAATTTAGCAATGATTGGCAAGGAACACTTTCAGGCAATGCACAGTACAGGCAGAGAATGATGCTGGATTGCAGTCCCACCTCACTCGAAAGATGGTGCTAGCTTACACCCCTGTGCTGCTTCATGACAAACACTGTGTTTTTACTCCTCACACTGTCCCTTAGCTACTAACTCGCATGTTATAGCTCATCTGCTGAAGCTAAAGGGCCACCTCTTAGTTATAATACCTCTGTGGGAGGAAAACCAGCAGGTTCTGTGGATCTTTTCTAAAGTAACATAAAAATAGCAGTCTCATTCATTTTAGTGACGAGACAAATCAACTTCAGCCCAAATTCCCAGCCGAAATTGTTCTAATTTCTGTAAGTGTCAATGTAAGACGGATATTTAACTGCTGCTTGGATCTAAACCATAGGTCCATCAAAAATTCTGTTGCCCAGATTTTAAATTAATTACTAATCCTATTACATGCCAAAATTCTTAATTTCTCATCCCCATGACCTCTTCCGGGGCTGAGGCTATCTGCATCTACAAGAGAATTATAAGTCAATCATGAGTCATAACAAGCCAAATGCTGCACACAATTAGCTGCCTATTTACAGTTTTAAAGACACATTAATCTTGCTAAGAGTTACAGTGACTTATAAACAATTAGGATTCTTGGGATAGGTTTCATTCTTCCTGATTGAGTAATAGATTGACACAGTCAGTTGGTGCTTTTTCTCAGTGCAGTTCCAGTATAGGCCATACACAACTGTGTATACTCTTGTGCAGGAAGATCTGGTGCTAAGAGCCAAATGGAAATCTGCAGCTTATAGTAAACACTTGTAGACCTAATTCCAGTATTTGAACATGGAAGTTTTCATATGTTCTGTTCTTTCTCATTAATGGCTCTTAAACTCGGGGCTCAACTATGCTTCAGACACTGCTAATATTTGCTATAACTGGTAATACTTGTTCAGTGATGCAGAACAGCCTTTGTTTAGAAAAACTCTCCTAGATGAGATGCAAATGGATGTGGGCCAAATCTGGCCAACAAACTGCCTCAGTTTGAGCAGTTTTGCCCACATGTGTTCTTCAAGCCTCATCACACACAGGAGGCTTCAGGTAGTCCCTCTGCTACACCACAGGCATCACTATCTTTCACTGCATCATCTACATGTACTAAGGCTGGCTCTTGTTCTTTTCCAACTGTGGTGTAGATGCAGAAACCCTATAAAATCCAACCACATTCCACCTTTTAATTCCTTTTCTCCCACTCACTGAAAAAAAAAAAGGCACCATTCAGCGGAGTGTTGCAAAACTTTAGCCAGTACTGTGCCCATGGCACCATCAGAACTTCAAAGGCCGCAGGAGTGGATGATGAGGCCTCTCTAGTCAAGGGATATTTGGTAAAACACTTCAGAGAGCAGTTTCCAACACCCAGTGCAGTTAGAAGTACTTTTGTTGGGCGGAGGGAAAGGAAAATAGGAAAAAAGAAAACTCAAGAAAAGCAGATGTCAGTATGCTTGATAAAGGTAATAAGAGTATGCTTACAGTAGTACTTCTGCCAGTAACGATGAGAGAACTTTCTCAATCAGAGATATTATTATGTTTATTAAAATTGCATTATATCATTTTGTTGTACACCATAAACAGTTCCATGTAGCACCACGGCATATAACACAATGCATTCATGTCTTACTTTGGATGTAGTTTTCTTTCATGAATTTTTCCGTTCACCTTTTGAACTACGTAAACATGTTGAATTCATACATTTCTCCAGTAAAGACTTCCATGGCTTAGCTGAAATACCGTATGAAAATTCACATCCTTTGTTTGCTTTTATCCAGTCACTTGCTAGTTTTGTTCAATGTTCTCTTATTCTTGTGTTGGGAGAGGGAGCTACTTAGTATTTTAATCGTCTTTTCTCATTTTCACAGCTTTTCTACCTTCTCAGTTATCTCTGTCAGTCTATTCACTGCTCTATTTATTATTTAGCAGTTCCATAGTTTTGATCATCCTTATCACTCATCTCTACTATTTCCAGTTTTGGTGTCTGGACTGAGATAGAATAACCAGAACTGTACTGAGCACTACCTAGAAGCACACTGTGCTTATTATTATCTGCTTAGTTTGCTCTTGCTTTCTTACAATTTTTAACATACTAGTTGCCTTTTTGCACTGTGAATTCTGAGCTGGCATTCTCCAAGATCATTCTTTGGGATTTTGTTCCTGCAGTTGAGCTTAATTTTGGATTGTTTTTTCAGCTGCACTCCTTTTAGCTACATTGAATTTTAACTGATCCCTCATGAGAAAAGGTAAGGGATGACATTTCCAGCAAAGAAGATTCAGGTTAAAGCACTGATGCAGTTTCCAGTGGTAAGTAAATCATGGATGCAGACTGTTTAGATAGGGTCCAGCTCTGCCTCTTAAGAGTTATTTTAGAACAAGTTAGGCTATCCATATTCATGTCTACTATATAGTAAATTATGATTTGGATCAGAAGATGAATAGGCGCCTCTTAAGGGTTTTAAAAGTAACTAAAACAACAGTTTCAAAAGACTTCACTAAGTCTTTCAAGGTTCATAAACTGCCACTGATTTTCTTCCTTCTGATCATGCTGGACATTTGCAAGCTCAATGCATCTGGAGAGCAAATTATTCCAGCGATGTAATGTTAAAAACAGAAAAATTTAAAAATATAAAAAATAACAATGAAATATCCTAGGTCATCACTTAAACACCAATCACTTATGAACTGACCTTGACATACCAAGTGCAGAAGTAGTAAAGCTGCTAAAGAAGTGACAGATATCCTAGAAATTCAGAGGTTACGAAATGTAGAAAGACTTTCAATTGTTAGGCCTCATCTACAGAGCAGAGCTGTTGAAGAGAAAATTGAAAAAATTAAAAGATTTGACAGTACATTGACATATTCACATGCAGTTCTACATTTAAACTCAGTGAACTTCTAACTTATCCCGTCCCCACAAGGATCCTACAATACTCACTATTTTAGGCTGTCTTCAGAATGGAAACATTTCTGAATTAAGTACTGGAGAATCACAAGGAATTGTATGAGGACAAATCTAACTTGCATATCAAGACTAGAATTTCTTATTTCAGTGACAGCACTCCAAACTTCACAAGAATTAAGTTTGTCTTTTATCGCTCACTGTGTTTTGAGAACAATGAGAGGCTGGTTTACTGGTTTTTTGTTTGTCTTTGGGCATTTAATAAAAACTTCTTCAACCTGTATATCTTTGGCTTCAGCTTATTTAGCCTGTTTAACAGCTTTTAGCTTACTTATTTAATTTTATCAGATGTCTTATGTTGATTCTTGGCAACGCCACTTGATACTGGGACACTTGGTAGGTGCAGTATGACAAATGACAGAGACAGTACACGTGCCACAAAAAAATTCTGGACAAGTAGCAGATAGAACATGATCTGGCTAATAAAACAAAACAAATAAATAAATAAATCTGAAAACCCTGTGGAAAGGCCCATTAGTTGCAAAGAAGTGCATTACAGCTACAGCGATATTGAGCTTGTATTCGTGAACAAGGAGATACATGTTTCTCCATGTCCCACCTCTGCCTCTTTGAATGCTTTAGAGAGAAAGACACCACAGGTAGGAGATTTGTTCATTATCAGCCTAAGGAAACTCACTTTAATGACTATAGGGAACAATTCTGAGGTATAAGGGAAGAGGTAGAGAAGAGAACTTGTCTTGCCACAACCAGGAACTCATAACCGTATGTAATGAAGAAATGAGCCTTCCCCGGAACACAGTGGAGGGGAAAGAAATGTCTGAAACATTTCCACTAAATTTGGCTCACTTGTTATATTTAAACATTAAAAAGATTTGCAAACTATTCTAGCTAGTATGAATGTTCTCTATGATCCTTAATATTAATAACCTGAGTACCATCAAAGTAATATTAACAGTACCTGCAGTTGAGATGCAGAGTTTAAAATGAGAAGGGGCATTAGATTCTCTGATTTGGATCTCTAGTTCCATAGACCATTTCACAGATGCATCATCTAGTTCCCTTGTGTCTGGCTAAACACATTTTCCAGCAGTTTAGTGAGGCCTGAATTCGAGAAACAGAAAGCTTGAGAATCCACCATTGCTTTATTAGATTAATCCAGTGATTAATCAGCGTCACTTAAAAAATTGTGCCTAATGTTCCATCTGAATCTGGTATGAGTAAAGTATCCAAAGTATCCTTTTTTTTGGCTTACGTTTTCTTTATTTAATTCAAGTTCCTTACTATTATTCTCTCTTCATAAAGGTACTTATAATGATATCATGTCTCAAGTCTTACTTTTCAGAGAACACATTTTGTGTCTCATTCTAAAGCTATCCCTGCATGTTCCTCTAGGTCTCAAACCATTTTGTCTAGGTTTTTCATATATATGTATCTATTCTAATAGAGAAGCTAGAATTGCTACTTGTATTTGCATTTCACTGGTGTTCTACAAGAAAATAACCTTGTCTCCCTAACAGTAAGTATTAAAAGTGATTTTCTTTTTAACAGAGCATCACTGTGAGTTTTTGGTGAGATAATTACACACAGTACCTTTAAATCATTTTCAGAACCACATTGTTCTAGTAAATGTTCAGCACTTTGTAAGATTGGTTTGAATTTCATGTTCTCAGCTTTGCATTTGGCTGTCATAATGACTATCTTGTTTCAGGGTGCTAGGGGCACAGCCAAAGCCTCACTACAATTTACCATACCATGCATCTGGAAATGGTCTGCAAATTTCATCAGCTGTGAGTTTGTATTTACTTCCAGATCATTAATTCAAATGCTGAAAAACATAAGGATTAGTACAACCCCACCACAGACGGTCATGTTCAGCTGTGGATTCCATGAGAACAATTCATCACTCACATCTGACTAAAGAATCAGCTTCCAGATTATTTTCTTTGCTATTCCTTTCCAATTCATATACAATATAGATCTCTATCAAAATGCACTAGTATATTGCCAAATTTTTACCAAAACCTAAATAAGTTTTGTATTTTTAATCAAAGAAACATATTCTATCCTAAAAGTGTAATTTGATATTCAGATTCACTTAGAAAACCCTATTTCCTGTTGATAACCTATTCTTTATTCTGTTTGATATCCAATTCTTTAACAGCTATAACTCACATCCAGTATTCACTATTAAGATTTATCTACCTGTGACTTTTGCCAGTCTATCCTGTAAATACTGCTTTGAGCCATCCTCCCTATCTTTGGAATATCACCACAGCACTAACAGCCTTCCTGTCTCATGGAATAGTTGGTGATGTTCCAAGATTTATTAAAACTAAATTTCAGCAGGCAAGAGGTCCATCTGGTCAACTCCTTAGGTCTCTGGGTACAAATTACATAGGTCTGTAGACTTGAGAAAATTTTTCTTCAGCAGATGTTTAATATCATCCTTAGTTGCTATTAAACTATAAAATACTTTTCATTTCCTCTTCTGCTAGAAGAAAAGCATCATACATTTTAGAATCAATTAACATAAATATTTATTAAATTGTTGTTTTCTTCCTTATTAACTTTATCATCTCCATTTAGTACTGAGCCTAAGCAGGATTTATTTTCTAGTACTCTTCGTCTTCTTATTTCATTCTACGTGATACTAGCATTCTTTAGCAATTTTTCTACATTTCATGACTATATATTAATTGCTAGAGATAGCTCCTGCCATATTTTTCATTGCACAATTTTAATGATAAATTCTATTCTGTCTTCATTATCGTGACAAGACTGGCTCTAAGCCAAAGCTGTCCCTTTCGATAGATTGGAACTACTGGGACTATACAATCCGTTCTGCTCTTAAAACAACCATTTTCATTCTTTTTTTTTTTTTAATTTATTATTTTATTTTATTTTATTTTATTTTATTTTATTTTATTTTATTTTATTTTATTTTATTTTATTTTATTTTATTTTTAATCCTAAACCTAATACGCATTCCATGCATGTTTATGTGCAGTACATTTTTTTAATTACTATTTAATGGAAAATTTATTTTTCCACAGTGACTGTAGTTAGTCTTGGATACTGGTTTACATGCAACCACAAATTTTCCAGTCAGTAATTATTTGTTCTTTAACACAATCTAGCACAAAACAGTCACCCTTTGTTTTCTGTAGCATCTGTCATGTAAGAAAAATATTGCCTTATATTTTTAGAAAGTTTAACAATATTGGCGGCCTGGACCACTCATAGCTGTTCTATACTTTCAATCTAATATAGGATGATGTATTTGTTATAGCATTGACTGTTGATCTGCCTGATGAGGACACTCTTGAAAGACCATTACTCTAAGTTGTATGGGAGTAAAGAAGCAGATAAGACTAATAATGCTAGTGATAGGTTAAAGAGCAACTTTCATGGATTACATTAATGCACTTAGTAGTGCTGGCTGTCTTGCCTGTCAGCAAGGTACTGAGAAATTAAGGATATTATCTCTAATTAATGACAGTGGAAATAGGTCAAATACATCTGCAACTCATCATGTCACTGCTAGCATGTGACATACTAAACTTTGAAACAACAGATCCAGCTCACAGGCTAACTAGAAAGACTAAACTCAGTGAAAGAAATCACTAGCCTTCACAAATATCAGTGCAGTCAGTAGAGGTGAATGATTTTCATGCTAATGCTCTTCTTCATTATTTTCTGTAAGCAAAATGGATCTTACAATCTCATCTGAATTAAAAAAAAAAAAGTATTGCAACTTTCTTTGGAATGAAGGCTGGAGATGCAGAAGACACTGTCAACAAATAAATGGCTTGTAGGTCCAAATTCTGTTTGAAGTGCTATTTGGATAGATACGTGGAAATTGGCAGGGTTGACTTTGTTCTTACCAATTTTGGTACGGGTGCTCAAGTTTCAAATCACAGCAACAAATATATGTAAACATAGGTTCACATTATTAATTCTTTCAATAATTTTAAAAACTAACAAAATACAGCTATTAAAATAGATGAGAAGGCAATCTATTATGTCTAGATTCTCTCCATCTAAAAATCTTCCTTAAATACAGGCAGTTTCAGAGCAGCACAGTGTTTATTACCCAAGGCAAAGCATGTGAGATTTTCATCACCACTAACAAAGTCCATAATCTCCATCTGTGCACTCCTTACACTGCAGACTGTAAATCAGCCTTCTTCTCCAAGCACTGGCTTGAAGTCATTGACTCCCCTCCCTTCAGGGTAAAGAAGACTGGAGGAGCTTCTCAGTGGTCTGGCAGTGCCAACGAGAAGCAGAATGGCTAAATTTCCAGTTTTCAGACTTGTATATGTTACTTAGTCAGCTTGGTCCTCAGTCAGCTTCCAGACATTACTTGGAACAAAGCTGTCTTTACCAAAACCCTCATGTCAAGGATAATTTATAATAATAAAATAATACCATTATTTCATGCCATTGCACAACATCTGCATTATGAGAAGGCACATTTAGAAATAGAAACTCCATATCGAATGGACATGATGGTATAAAAATTGAGAGGGCAGAAAAATCTAGATTGCACATTGCTTCCTTTCTCTCCAAAGATAATCCCATGGATGATCAGGAGATTCTGACTGTGTGGTAAAAACTATTACAAGATTGCTTGCAAGCAGTATAAAAAATGGGTGATCAATACCAACAATTCATTAAGCCTATAAGAAGCCATCAATTTAATAAAGAAATGAAGTTCATAATTACATATACAAAGTCCTTAGGAAATACTTGTCCTTGGTTCCTTAACTGAACAGCTACTGAAAATCCACAACAGCCAGAATAGCATTTTTCAAAAGGGAACATTGTGCTCTGCTTCTTCAAGGAGATGATCTTGTCTGACCAACTGCTATCACTTGAAGTAACAAAGCAGCTTCCTCACCAAAGTTCCATGAATAACTGCTGCTTCTTGGGAAAATTATGGATCTGCAGATGACCATCTCATATATACAAAGCTGCATAATCTTCTCGAATTTTCTTGTACCGGCACAGGAATCCAGGAGTGTGATTCAGCATAGCCATTCAGTTTTCAGTGACCAAATTAACTTTTAGCTTTCTATATGCCAATAGCTGCTTCTAAAATAATAACCAGGATCTGGACAGAGACTGAATATCTACTGAGTAGGAGAAATCATTGATCCCAGCTGGGAGAAGTTCATCCAGTGAATCACAGCCTTTATCCCTTTGTCTGTAATGAGTAGGAATTATGCAGAAATAGATGTGTTTCAGCCAAATGCGTTGGCAGGCTACAAGGGAGTTTGCGGAAAGGTCCTGAAATAATACATGAAGCTCATTTGCTTGGAAATAGCTGTTTATGCTCAAGTGCAAAAAAGCTTGTCATATGCCTACAGAAATACTTGCATCAGGTGTATGTAGCTGCAAATGCCAATGTGTTATAAAGACTATAAATACAAATGCTTGAGGTGCAGTTGCATGACAGGACCTCAGCGTTTGAAAGTGTTCCAAGCGCCAGTCTCAAAGCATGTAGTAACTAATCAAGGAGTCAGTCCTAGATGTCTCAAAGAGAAGGTGGATTAAGATAATTAGAATTAAGAGAGTGAAGCAAACAATCATGCAGTGCTCTGATTGCTCATTAACAGCTCAATTTTGAGCTGTTCAAGAGCTGATCGTGGTCAGGTTCTTGGATTTTGAGCCAACTTGATCCAGGTGGAAATCTGGACCCTGATTTAAAAACAGACTCAAATGGACTTTCCAATAGTCTGTTAATTCTGGAGGTTTGTAGGGAAGCATTCAGATCCAAATTAGAAATGTTTTTGTCAGGATGAAAGGCAGAAAATAGCTGTATGCAAAAAGAGAGCATATTTGATAAGAAAATGTTATTCCTGTTCCTGAATATGCAAGTCATAGAATCATAGAATGGCCTGGGTTGAAAAGGACCACAGTGATCATTGAGTTTCAATCCTCTCTGCTATGTGCAGTGTTGCCAACCACCAGACCAGGCTGCCCAGAGCCACATCCAGCCTGGCCTTGAATGCCTCCAGGGATGGGGCATCCACAAACTCCTTAGGCAACCTGTTCAGAAGAAATAATTTCTGAGGCACAGATTACTTATGTTCTGAAGCCATGCTTCAGTTCTGTAGTGTGCTTAATTCTTTCCTCCTCCCCTGCAAAAAATTGAATCTTTTAGTTTGAATTTTATCATTATAAAGTCCCTATCTATGAACTTCTTTTGTATATGTATTTGCCAAGCATTTCAAAGAGAATGGGAGTAAGTTCTTGTGCAAAATAAAACTAAATTGTTAAAAAGCCAAGAGTGTGGCTGTTTTTCTTCTCATTTTCTGCAAATCGGAAGAGTGAGCTAGCAAAGCATGTAGGAACATACAAACCTTATAAACTGATTGTTATTAACATGTAATTTTATAAATCAGGGCATTTTGTCTTTCCTGTATCAAGAACATTCTACACTTTTGTCATTCTCTGTCTTCAAAAACGGGTACTTTATCCTACACTGCAGTTAAAAAAAAAAAAAAAAAAAAAAAAAAAAGACAAGATTTGTTATGCTCTGGCTTTTTCAGAATAGTGTCTTAAACAGAATAAATCCAAGCAAAAAAAAAAAAAAAAAATTCAACTTCTTATTGAAAAACAAACAGCAGAACTTCTGTAACTGTGTAGAAGAATTTGCAAAGTTGCTATTTCACAGCTTCAACAAAGTGACAGAAAATTGCGTAAAAATAACTCCAGTTCAAGTGAAGAACTTTCAGTGAATGGGTTAGAACCATCCATGAAGGGGACTCTAAAGTGTGAAATAAATCTTTCAGAAAGCAAGACACTTTCAAAAACTTGTATATGAGAAATGTGTGGCATTAAGCCAAAAATAGAAATTATAAATTTTGCTGCAAAGATAACTTTGCCAGAAGAAATGCATCTTCCAACTATGTGGAATGACATGTAACATCTTATTAAGAGAACTATTCAGGAAATACTTTGTGGCTTGATTAAAGTGTGAAAAGACTCCTCCGAACAAAACTTGGGTGAGTAACTCTAAGGTGAGACTGACCCCAACATGTGACTCTTTTAGATCATGAAACAATACAAATATGAATGTATAAAAAATGTTAGTAACATTACCAAACATTATAGAAAGAAAAGATGCTGAAATTCAGATACAGATATGTGTTTCTTACACTTGTCAGTTGCAGATGTTAGCAATGGACAGTGCAGCTGATCTGATATATCTCCTGCCAGTAGAGGATTGCTTCCCTTATCTAGAGCTTTGCTTCCCTCTAGTTTTAACTTTCTTAATAAGTGAGAGTCTTCCTATTTGTACTGGAAGATAATGCTTCACACTGTAAAAATGGAGCATATTGTATTTATTTGTTCTTATTTTTGTTCAAGTATTCCATTATTTATGCTTACTGCTTCATTAAGCAGAGTGACTACGCATACTTTTCTTCTCAGTTATCCACTCTTTCTTGGATACACAGAGATCTTCCTGCATGTCATTAAATGATTTAGATTGAGAGGGAGATGTTCAAGAGCCATTTAGATGCTGTATTGAGGGCTGTGGTTTGGTGGGGAAGTATTGGTAGATGGATGGTTGGACTGGATGGTCTCGGAGGTCATTTCCAACCTTGGTGATTCTGTGATTCTATGATTCTAAGTAGAATTAGCAGATACTAACCTCTACCAACATAATACCTGCTTTGAATCACAAAGATTCAGACTCACATGGATATGAGAACATTCAGGAATGCTGGTTCTGAAGGGCAGGAGAGTATGCAGAATGAAACTGATTTGCTTGTGTGCTAAAAGCAATAATCTCCCATCCATCCATAGCAGGCGGAAATCATCTAGACTAATAAAATGGCCTCTAAATAAGGTCTGCCTCAGCAACTGAAAACATCAACAAAATACTGCTCTGCAATTTAGAAATGTTATAGTAATTAAAGCTGTTGAGCTTATAGGGTTTAATAAATTCCTGTAAGAGATTCAAGGCATACCCTAAATCATGGGTGCTCAAGCTTTTGGCTTGCTTGGGCTTCACTGAGCATAGAGGAATTGCCTTGGGCTGCATATAAAATATATAATATAGTTAATGTATAGAAGCAACAAAACTTCTTTGTTAATAAACATTTTTTATTATAACAGTAAAAAAGGGAGCAACAACAACATAAAACTAGTGAGAAAATTTTTTGTGAATCTAATGTAATGAGTGTCTGATTCGATGGAAATGGTTGCAATTCTTAGTGAGTTCTCAAGGTGGTTATCAGAGATTTTGTTGGATGAAATTCTGCTCTTCGTGTACTTTAACCTTGACAATATTTGTTCACGAATGTATGTACTATCAAAAATGATGTCATGGATAAGGTGTGATTGTGAAGAGGGTGAGAGCCAATGCTCAAAACACATAAAACTATGCTATAACTTGAGTTAGCGCTGCATTGTGCCCTTGCCAGCAAATCAAGACAAGTGATCTTTTCCCTTTGCTCAGCACTGGTGAGGCCACACCTGGAGTGCTGTGTCCAGTTCTAGGTTCCCATGTATAAGAGATTTGGACATACTGGAGAGAGCCCAGTGGACAGCTACCACAATCAGGTCCTGGAGAGCCTCTCCTGTGAGGAAAGGATGAGAAAGCTGGGACTGCTCACCTGGAGAAGAAAAGGCTCAGGAGGATCTCATCATTGTCCATAAATGGCCAAATGGAGGGTGCCAAGAGGATGGAGCCAGGCTCTGTTAATGATGCCCAGTAGCAAGACCAGAGGCCATGGATACAAACTAGAGCACAGGAGGTTCTCTCTGAACACCAGAAGCACTTCTGTGCTGAGTGGATAATGGAGCTCTGGCACAGGCTGCCCAAAGACTGTGGGGGCTCCTCCTTGGGGATCTTCTAAAGCCAACTGCACATGGCCCTGGTCACTCTGCTCTGGGTGTCCCTGCTGGAGCAGGGGTCTAGTCACATGTCCTCCAGAAGTCCCTGACAATGTCAACCGTCTTGTGATTCTATGATAGATAAGCTGGTTAATTTACATTTAATTAAAAGTAAATAAATGAAAGGGAAGACTTGATTTCAGCAAACTTATTTATCTGCTGTCATAAGAAAAAGGTAAAGACAGAAAATGAGAAGGGTGTGGGGAAAGAAATCCATTTCTGATGGCCATCTTACATCAGCCATGCACACATTACGACCACTATATACCTATAATTCAAACCAAATTTCTGTTCACGTAGTTGGGGTTATTTATTTATTTCAATCATTTGCAAAAATAAATTAATGTATAATTCAGAAAGACAGATATGCTTCTGGCTTTCTAGTATTGTTGGGAAACAAATACTTGAATAGTGTCAAAAGCAGTATTTAGAGCATTTGATAAAATTGAAATTAAACTTTTGTAGACTTACTTGAAAACCAAGTTTTAATAAACTGACAACCGCAGCAACATTTATTTTGCTACTGATGGAAAGATTTAGAAGCCATTGCTGCCTCAAAATTACTATCAGCGAGCATATTGATCAGTCTGCACTTTGCCTTCCTTTGAGGGAATATCTGTTTTGAAGCTGCTGAGGTTTTTGTGTCTTTCCATGACTGTACCACTGTGCAATATGACTGGAATCCAAGAGCAGGTGGGAGGAATAAATGGGGGGATTGCTAAGCGCTAAGAGGTACAATAAAGAAAGAAAATCTCTGTTACCTATATACTTGCATTTTGATGATCAAATGAAGTGTTTCTAAAGAGTTGTGCTTTAAAAATAATTACTTCTCAGATTTCTCCACCAGTCCTCATTCCCTTGTATGTTTCAAGTACCTCTCAAAGCTGTTTTAAAAATCCGAGTGCTCCCCTTGACTTGACCTTTTCATTTTATAACCGAGCAATAAGGTTACAAGATAATTTGCATTTAGATTATATTTTCTTTGTAGGGCCATCACACCATTGGATGCATGAATTTCATAGTCCCTCTTCTCACTGAAGTTCTTACTGTGGCTTGTGCTCTTCAAGATAAAGGCAAATGCACTTCAGTGTAAAACATGCAGCAATTGAGTGAACAGAATTCATACCACCACTCACACGAAAATGTGGACATGACTTCCAAAATTTGAAAGTTTTACTGCGGCTAAACTCCTTACTACTATTTTGGCCTGTAAACAGGACAGCTCAGGCTCTCCAGTCACTGAAAACTTGGTATGTTGACAGCTTGTATTTTTTAAATAGGTGGTTAATTGTTGGAATAAATCTTACTCCTTGCCAGTCTGCTTGTCATTGGTTTCAGGCAGCACTAGCTTCCCCAAAAACTAGATTTGTTGATTATTCTCCTCAATTTTATCTGTTTGGTGTTTTTCTAAATACATGTAGTTTCCTGAGACAATTAAAGACTGTGTATTAAGAAATGGCACAGGGAGCTACAACATTAAAATGAACTATTTCACAGATGGAACAGAGATGGCAAAAATTTGGCATCTCCTCTTAAATGTACATGTGAAGGCAAAACAAGATGCAGCTGCTCCTGGTTGGCTAGCAATGATGTATAGAATAGTTATAAAATTTGTAAAACATGACCTTCCTTCCTCAAGAGCTTGAATGCCAGAAGTGCAGCCCAGAAAAAAGAATACTTTGCTTCATTTGTTTTCCATCGCAATGTTTCTCTTTCACAGAAAACCAGCAGGAAAAGCAACAACAACAACAACAACAACAACAACACATCAATGGCAGCTTTTTAAGAAGGGCTTAATTTGTTAGTGGTTCCTAATCTATTTTCTGTTTATGTTTCTATGCCCTCAAGCAAGCAAAGGACAAGGTCCCGTAGTAATGAGAATTGGATAATACCTTACACAGCAGTTCAATAACACGCTCCCTAAATATCAAATCAATTTGCTAATTAATTAACCCCCTCGGTATTTTCGTAAGGCACTGTTAGTTTTCTGATTTATTTTTTCCCTCAGATGAGGAAGATGAACTAGGAAACAGAAACATGCTTCTAGAAACACATTGGAGAATGAGATCCCCAAGTGTTACTAGGGTGTCTGAGGCAAAATCCAACGCATTCCAAAAGACAACAGGGCTTTTCTAGAAGAGCATTTGTATGGAAAACTTCACACTGGAAATGGTTTTCTCCTTTAGCCTTGAGCTGTTTAAATCTGCTGGTCTTACTGGCCTGAGCCAAAACCCAGCTGTCTCAGTGGGGTTTGAAAAACTCAGTGGCACTTCCTTCTTGAATATCATGGGTATCAGCCTCCAACTTCTTATTTGCATTTTAATTATAGTGTGGATGTGTGAAGTGAGTGTGGGTGGAGAAAAATGCTTTTATTTTGGATTCATTATTACTTTTGAATTTATTTTAATTCATGTCAGGGACACTTAGAATTTTAAGTAGGTGTTCTTTCAAGATGTATTCAAACTCAAACGAATAAACAAAAATGATTTAAATTGAGCTACAATGCAAAAAAAAAAAAACAAAAAAAAAAACCCTCATAACATTTACTGATGCCCTTTATTCTGAGCTCACCATCTAAAGAGATAAAAGGCTGAATGATAAAGCTACATGTTATAGTTACATGCTTAACTACTAGTGCAGATACAAGGCTGAGAGTCCCAAAGAAGATCTTGTGAGAAGTGGCTGTAACAGAAACGAAAGCCACAGTGAGGCAGGTATGGGGGAAGTGTCTCCATTGACAAAAAGAAATAGTCTTCAACATTAGTTTAAACAGTAGAGCTGGGAGTTGTCTTGCTAATTTTAAAGGTGATAGGCAGGTCAAAGGAGATGAGGATAGAGCACTCAGTTCATTGTAATTTGACTGAGTCATTAGCTGTTTTGACAGATGAGGGAGAAGTGTCTTAGGCATGGTCAAGGTTGAAAGTGAATGGCTACAGCTGTAAATGGCATAATCATTTGTCTTAATGGCAGCTGTGGCAATTACCAAAGAACAAATGGGATCATGGGATCAGCACTGTTTCTTTAATATGAGATGAACTTAGGTGTACAATGAGTAAGGCTAGAAGTCATGGAGAGAAAGGAGAAAAGAAAAATGAAGGGGGAATAAATAGCAGATGATCACAGAGATGAAAGCCAGTGGGACTTCCCTATGGAGTTAGGAAAACTCAGCACCTGTAGCACAGAAAGATGATGCAGAAGGAAAATGGAAGGTTAACAAAATGATTACTTTTTTTTTTTTTTTTCCTGGAAAGGTTTAATTCAATTTCACTCTGGGAAAAAAAAAAAAAAAAAAAAAAAGACAGGACTGAGGAGTTAAAAGGTGGCTGAAATAAATGATACAGCGTTTATTTACATTCCATAAGTAATGTAAATTCCATAGAATAGGCTTAGGTTGGAAAGGACCTTAAAGATCATTGAGCTCCAACCCCCTGCCATGGGCAGTGCTACCCAGCAGCTCAGACTGCCCAGGGTCCCATCCAACCTGGCTTTGAGTGCCTCCAGGGATGGGGCACCAATAGCTTCTCTGGGCAGCTGTGCCTCATGGCCCTCTGAATTAAGAATTTCTTACTAACATCTAAATTAATTTCTCCCTCTTTTAGTTTAAAGACATTCTCCTTTGTCCTGTTGCTATCAGATCATGTAACAAGTCAGTCCCCCGACTGCCTGTAAGCTCCATGTACTGCAAGGCTGCAATGAGGTCTCTCAGGTGCCTTCTCCAAGCTAAACAAGCCCAATTCCTTCAGACTTTCTTCATACGAGAGGTGCTCCAGCCATCCAATCATACTAGTTTACTTAGAAAATATTTGTAAAGGTACAAACTGGGTGAACATGGTCTCAGCTGCTCAGATGATTCTTGTAATAGCTAAAAGCATCCACAAGTAATGCCAAAGTGAGCCAAAGTGATAATCCTGTGATGCCCAAACCAATGACGGAAAGGGTAAGAAAGCTGGAAGCTGCAAGTAGTAGAATGGTGGCCATTCTACGCCGTCTTCATGATGCCCTGTCATCTGAAATCTCGGAAGAAAACTCCCTAACTCCAATGTGATGTTAGAAAACAGCATTCCTTTATTCCTCATGATACATACCAGGTGACTTGACAAGCAAGTGCGCCCTTTCAGAGTTCAGGTTCTACATTTAAACCGTTAAGACATACAGATGCAGTACGCTGGCATACATATTCATTCTTTTTCATGGTCTCATAGATATATGCTAATGTTCCTTTGGGCGTGCTCAGTGGTATCTAGGGTGATCAAGTGCCCACCTACTTCTTCCCCCTTTTCACCATCAGCTTAATCATTGAAGCCTTTGACCCACTTCCATCCACTTTTCCCCAGTTTGGAAGATTTCCATTGCTTATTAGGCCACTGTGAGCTATTTCTTAAACACAACGTATGTGGAACTGGAGGAAAATGTCCCTGCATGTTTTGAGTCAAAAGACAGAATTATTCTGCTGAGACTCCAGTACTTCTCATGAGACAAAATCATTGAGGCAGAAGATGAAAGTATTCTATTATGTCCCTTGTGCAAAATTATTGAGGGAAAACAAGACTGTTTTCCCTCTAAAGCTGAAATGGAAAGTTTTAGACTATCACTTATGGATTTGTTTTGCTAATGTACTGGTTCTTAAACTAACATACAATCCCTATTGCTAAAAAAAAGCAACCTATATCAGCCCCATTTGGAGTATTGCATCCAGGTCTGGGGCCCAAAACACAGAAAAGATGTGGAGCTGTTGGAGAGGGTCCAGAGGAGAGCCAAAAGATGATCAGAGGGCTGGAGCACCTCCTCTAAGAAGACAGGCTGAGGGAGTTGGGCTTGCTCAGCCTGGAGAAGATTGTGAAAACATCACACTGCAGCCTTCCAGTATATAAAAGGGGATTATAAAAAGGAAGGGAATCAACCTTTCACTTGGTGATAGGACAAAGGGAAATGGTTTTAAGCTGAAGGAGGGAAGGTTTAGATTGGATGTTGGGGAGAAGTTTTTCAGAGAGAGAGCAGTGAGGTGCTGGAACGGGTTGCCCAAAGAGGTTGTGGATGCCCCATCCCTGGAGGTGTTCAAGGCCGGGTTGGATGGGGCCCTGGGCAACCTGATGTAGTATTAAATTTGAAGGCTGGTGACCCTGCATGCGACAGGGGGGTTGGAGCCTCATGATCCTTGGCGTCCCTTCCAACCCAAGCCACTCTATGGTTCTATGATTCACAAGGAGGCAAAGCGGAAGCACAGCAGCACCTCTGGGTACCCCTCTCCCGCTGGCTACAAGCACAGCCAAGGCACGGTGCACACGCAGACCCTCATCAGGACAGCGTGTGTGCAGTCAGCCACACCCATTTCCACATGCATGCTAGACAAGGAACTGATAAGCCCAGCGCACACCAACTGCTGTGACACAGCTGGGACGCGGTTCTTCACCGGAGAGCCGCAAGACAAAACTCCAGCACGCAGCGCGAAGCTGCGCCACGAAGGAGCTCTTCCGCTGGCGACAAGATGGCGGCAGGCAGGCGGCCCTGCCGTGCATGCGCGGAGAGCGCGGGGCGGCGGCGCCTGCGCGCTGGGGCAGCTGCGGGCTGAGGCGCCGTCGGGCGCGGCGGGCTCGCTGACCGGCGTCCTGCGGGCCAGCCCCGCCGCCGCTCCCCCGTCCTCCGCCTCCTCGTCCGCCTCCTCCTCCTCCTCGCCGCCGCAGCTGGCGCTGCTCGTGATGCAGCCGTGCGGCGGCGAGGAGGAGGCGGCGGCGGGAGGCGGAGTGCTGCCGGGCGCCGACGCGCCGCCGTCCGCCTCGGGCGGCCTGATGCTGTTCTACGAGCTGGGCCCCGGCGACGGCGAGGCCGAAGCGGGAGAGGAGGAGACGGCGGCGGCGGGCGGCGAGAGCACGGCCAGCCCCGAGGAGCTGGAGGAGGAGGAGCAGGCGGCGGCCTCCAGCGGCGAGGCGGCGGCGGCGGGCGGCGGCTGCAAGAGCTGCACCTACCAGGGCTGCAGCGAGACCACCACGCAGGTGGCGAAGCAGCGCAAGCCGTGGATGTGCAAGCGGCACCGCAACAAGATGTACAAGGACAAGTACAAGCGCAAGAAGAGCGACCAGGCCCTGGGCGGCGGCGGCGCCGCGGCGGCCAACGCGGGGGGCGGCCCCAGGGCTGAGGTGAGGCGGGGGGCCGCCGGGCTGCGGGGCGCCGCGGGTGGAAAAGCGGTTGCGGCCAGCGCGGCCCGCTTCGTGCTTCATCCGCTGCGTTCGTTTTGCGGCGGGAACTCGTGTGCTTCTGCCCGCTTTCCCCCTTTGAAGCGTCTCCAGCTCCAGTTGCTGCTCAGCCTGCAGGGCGGAAGGTTCGAGCGAGGCGTCGTTGCAGCCTTACAGAGAGCTAATGAGAGGGAGGGGGATTAAGTTTAAAAACTATGTGCGTGGGTACATAGCGATAAGACAAGGGGAAACAACTTTAAGTTGAAGGATGGGAGACTTAAGTTAGATTTGAAAGGAAACTTTTCACTGACAAGGTGGCGAAGTGCTGGCACAGCTGCCCAGAGAGGCTGCGGGTGCCCCATCCTTGGAGGTGTTCACAGCTGGGTTGGGTTGCACACTGGGCAGCCTGATCTAGTGCTCAATTTAGTAGCTGGCAACCCTGCCCACAGCACAGGGCTTGGAACTTGATGATCTTTGAGTTCCCTGCTAAGCCATTCTGTGATTCTGTTTCTTTCTCGGTTGAGAGGAAAAAACAACTATTGCATGCAGTAACCAAGATGCAAATGAATTCTGGGTTTACATACTGGTAGTATGGCATTCTTTATTCCTTTCCTAATAATTCAGCACAATCGGACTGGCAATAGAAATAGTCCCCATAACTCAGGAGGGAATATGGGAGAGGTATACAATTTGAGCATTTTGTGTAGCAATGGGTTGAAGGTTATTGGTGTGTGGTATGCAGTAGTGATTGCTGCATGCTGGGTAACCAAGGGCTTGTTTCTCCCAAGTTGGTTGGAATGTAACAACTTCAAGGCCTGAACCTGCAGGAGAAATAAGGATAGCAGGACTTTTTATAAAGAGATGTGGCAACAAGACAAGGGGAAATGGCTTTAAATTGGAAGAGGGTAGATTATGACTAGATATCAGGAAGAAATTATTTACAGTGCAGGTGTTGAGACACTGGAACGGTTTGCCCAGTGAGGCTGTGGGTGCCCCTTTCCTGAAAGCATTCAAGGTCAGGCTGGATGGGGCTGTGAGCAACTTGGTCGAGGGGGAGCTGTCCCTTCTATAGAGTTGGAACTAAATGATCTTAAAGGTCCCTTCCAACTCAAACCATTCTATGATTCTTTGCTAAACTTGGTGCGCTGTTTTGTTGCGCTAGTAGTATATTTTTTGGCCTCGCCAAGCACCTCTGGAGTCAGATTCTTAATAGAGGTTTTACTTCTCATCTTTGTGGACAGGATTAAAGTGAAAGACTGTTGGGTTAGATGATTGTTCTGCTCTTAAGCCTTTCAGATAGAAGGGAAGTATTGATAGAGATTTGTAAGTTTGAGGAGGCTGTTGGGCAGGAGGGGAGAAACAGTGGAAAGCCAAAGAAGATGTCCTAAGTTGTGAATGTGATCTGCTTAAGGTCAACGTGACTGAAACTTTCCAAAGTGTGAATATTTTCTCTGTAGAACATCATAGAATGTCTTCTGAACAGTGTAGCTCTAATTCGTAAGTGGTGGTTGTACAAGGAACAGGATAAAAATGCAAATGAAAAGTATGTAAATTTTATTGTTTCTTGCATGTGGCTTTGACAAGTCCGTGCTAGCATAATGAAGTATGTTTTGTTTTGCTGTTAAAAAAAAATTGTCACTCCTACCCAACTGCAAATGCTAAACGTAGTTCACTTACACAAACAAGACTGAAGTGTTTTGAATGACTTCACTTACAAGAAACACGGTCAAATTCAGGGCATGAACTAACCATAGTAACTTAGGATCATAGAATCCCCAAGGTTGGAAGAGACCTCCAAGATCATCCAGTCCAGCTGCCCGCCTATCGACGGTATTTCCCACTAAACCACGTCCCTCAGTACAATATGAAATGTTTTTTGAGCACCTAACTTGGTTTGTTTTGAAGTTTAGAAGATTAACTCGTCTGTATTGCTGGAACATTCTCTGTGACTGATGGAACAGTGAAGATAATGTGGAAAGGAAAAGAGACCAGATGTTGAATAAATACAATTGCGTTCTGTTGCTGTTATTTTCCTCTGCAGATCAATAAGACTACCAGATTCTTTACTCTTAAGATTCTTCAGCAGTAAAAAGTAAATGTATGATACCAGGCTCACTTCTCTATTTTATTTTGTCTTTAACGCTCAGGATTGTGTTGAAGGTTCAGTTTCTGCTACAAAACAGAGAACAGGCTCCATTGGAGATCGCCCAGCAAGACCGACTCTTTTAGAACAAGTATTGAATAAAAAGAGACTGGTAAGTTATGTCGTCTTAGAGGTCTGGAACTCGGATACACGAAAGTGGTGTAGCAATGTTTCGCTGTCACCCTTTGTGAAAGATAAAAATCAGTTCAGTGATGCATGTGCATATCTTCAGATGTTAAATATGTTGCAGTTCAGGTGTCTGACTGCTGCTGCCTGAAATGGAAAGGTTACTGAATTTATTGATTGTTGCTTTGTTAACTGAAGTTGGTTTTTTTTTTTTTGTTGTACTAGGTAGGTTTTAATTGGTTAACCAACTTTTCTGTAAAGTTTCAGATAGACTTGAAGTCCCTACACTGTTCTTCTGTAAACTCTGCTATTGTAAATTTGGTAGGCTTATTGTATCACTCTCAAAATTGCATACTATTTGTTGGTAGAACAAACTGAGCATGTGGACTGCACGGATGGCATAGGTTATAAGGTTTGAAACACTAGTGTTGCTTCTGTAAGTCTTTTTAAAGAATTGTGCCTAATGAAAGGGAATAATTCAGTACTTAACTATTGTTTGGGCTTTTTCATTGCAATTCTTTCTACTTCGTTGGTTTTCTTACAGTCTCCTTCCACCAGAAGCTAATAGAACTGTCTGCCTGCTCTCTGTTAGCAGTGCAAAGCAGTTTTAGAATCCTTGCAGCCCTTGTTCAGAGTTCTTAAAGAAACATCAGAGAAATCTTAAGTATACAGACTAATTTTATTGAATACTTCATCCATAGCTGTGAGTGGAAGTACTTGTGTTTTGTATCAGAGGCTGCAGCAGTCAGGGGTAGTAGAATGGGAAAGAATTCATTGAAATGCTGTAAAACAGAACTACCCTGTAAAGTGAAGTAACTTGAGAAAACTAATGTAAGTATGGAGAAGCAGGCTGCACATCTATTCAGTGAGACAGTTGTTGTTAGTAATCTTAACTATCCAGTGCAGTTGGAGGTTTAAGTTGTCTGCAGAATTGTTGTTTTCAGCTGTAGTCTCTGCAGAATCACTTTGTAATAGCATAAAGTTCTCTGCCCTTACCTGGAAACTGCTGGTCCCTTTTGCTGTAAATCTGAGTTGCAGGGTAGCAGTACCTGATGCAGTGAGATGTCCGTTGCGTTCAAAGAACAGCCAACCTAGGGAATTAATTCAACTGAAAAATAACTCTTTTCCTGCTTTATATTTTGGATGATCACTTCCCAACTTGATGTGCTATCTGGCCTTACAAACACTTGTGTTGTCACCTTGCAGGAATGAGAATGATGTTTGTTGGTTGGAAGGCAGGCTGTGACTGTTTGGAAAGGGTTAAGCAGTGCTCTTTGCAAGTATCCATCTGCAGCTTTAGGCTTGTTCCTCTCCTTCCACTTGTTTCAGCAAATTTCTGTTCATTCACTTTCATCTAAGCTGACTTAAAGGCAGTTCATTCTTAAAATCTCATGTCCAGTGATAATCAGCATCATGATCAGCAGTGGAATTTCTTCAGATGTATTCATTTAACCAGCTCCTATTTGGCTTTCCCATTCTAGGTTAGAGGTTAAGATGCAAACAGTTTTAAATACTCTCATCTTTTGACTTTTTTGTGTTTTGTAATTCATCACTAAGGGGTGATATTTCAGTTCTTTGATTCCTTTAAGTCAAGTCTGCTTTTTTGCCTTGCAGTCCCTGCTCAGAAGTCCAGAAGTAGTGCAGTTTCTACAGAAACAACAGCAGCTGTTAAGTCAGCAGGCTTTGGAACAACGGCAGCAGCAGTTTCAAGGAGCACCTGGGTAATGAGAACAGATCGTGACCTGCAGATGAGTCTGGTTCTGAAGGAGGAATAGGATGTATATTTTCTTCAAATATAAAAAATGTAAATGTTTAAAGGAAAAGTAAAGCTGCTGTCATGTATTTTACTTGGTTCTTGTTTGCACTTTGATGTTTTGAGCTGCTTGGGTGTCTGCAAACTTGTGAGTAAATCTGGAGGAGTATTTCTTGATTCTTTTTAAAACTTAGTTTGATTTTTCTTTTTAATGGAAATTTGTTTATGTCAGTAATGTTTAGCTGTACACCCTTTTCCTACCAAAGTCTTCCACTAGATTAACATTTTTCTATATGAAGATTTACTGTTAAACAAGTCACTCTTTGATGACAATCATTGAAGGAAGTCAGTTACTTTCTATGGAAGTTGTGAAATAAAGTCCAATTTGAGCCAGTCCTGTGGCATGACTTAACAGCAATTCCTCAGGGATATGAGAAGCTTATATCCAGTATAATCTTGCACTAAAGGCTAAAGACAACATGCCATCAAGAATTCAACCAGTGGCTCAGAAAAGCATAAATCAGGTGCTCCTCCTGCTTTGTATTCATTATATGCAAGTTGAGTAGGTTTGAAATGCTTCCCTGTCTGTGCAAAGCATGTAAAGGAATAAGTGTTCAAAATCTCCAAATGGGAAGAAATAGAAAAGTGCTTTGGAGAAGAGTTAGAGATGCAGTGTATGCAGTGGGAGAGTTGGACCTTGTTTTGTAAAGTTATTTTGGAGGACCACCTTGTAACACATCCTCACTTGTGAGTAAGTTAAAGCTTTTAACTCAAATGCTTAAGGTTTTTAACAGCAAATGCCTCCAAAATGTCAAACGGGACTGTGCATTTGTAGTCCTTTCTCTTCCAAAAAAGTATAGTTAAAATTATGTTAGTAAGACAACTGATAGCTAATCAGCTCAAGTGCTGGACTTCTCAGGTTTTCAGCCAATTCAGACGAACTTGCAGTTGATTTGGTAAAGAATCCAAACACCTTATTTAAGTAATGAATCCCAAGTTTTGTTATTAAACCGTATTTCCTAGTTGAAGCTGTCTGAATGGTGGAGGTGCTTATTGAAGTACTACTTTGATATTGCAGCAGTTCGATCCGCTGAATAATACCTGTTCAGGAGTGTTTGTCAGTCTTATGGGTTTTTATAAGCTGTGCTTTTTGTATGTATAAAAACTGTTCAGTAGGGATTTTTGTATTCAGCGTTGTGTAAGTTGTTCTCTAAAAAAAGAGATCCAAAAATTTTGTACCAGCAGTTCTGGACCAATAAGTGTTTGAGTAAATCTGTGTTTTTTAATTTTATTTCTTTTGTTTGTTGTTGTTTGGTTACATTTGTATGTTGCTTTGTGTTTATTTTCTGTATTAAAATGGCTAGCTCTGGCTAGGTGACATGAAAACTGTTGTGTTCCCACTTTAAGGTTATTTTAGCATATTTGTGAAAATGTATAATTTCAGCCCATTATAAGGAAGCACTTGTTCTATTGTTTTAGACGGTCATCTTAGGAAAGCATTTAGGCCAACAGCTCTGTCTGGACACTTCTGAAAAATGAAATAATCCCAGGTATCCAACTTGGCCTTTGCCAGTTTCACTGATAGTTATTTTTCCTCTGCTGCTTTCCCATTTCTGGTTTTATCACATTATTTGCCATTATTAAATTCTCAAGGAATTTGTTTCAATTATTTCTCAAGGAAGATATGATGTAAAACATGCTCTAAGGGCATTTGCTTTTACTGGATGAACACAAGTGATTGTAATGAAATGGTTTCAGAAATTTTAGTTGGTGTTGTCCCTCTGCATCTATTCAAAACCAATTAATTCTTCGTTATACTATATTCATTGTACCATATATATTGTATTTTTGGAGACACCATGCTCTCAGCTTTAAAAATATTTCTGCATATAGTCTTATAGTAGTTGGAGTCCTTACTTGTGATTTTTTTTCATTGCAGTTGTATCTGTATTCTATTTAACTGTGGGTTTTTTTTTTACTTTCTACATTTTTCTCTGCATTTCTTAGGAACTAATACTTGGGAAAAAAAGTGCTCAAGTTTCCTTTTCACTAACAGAACGATAAAAACACTCTCTGTTTTATGTAATACACTTGCCTCAGCAGATAGGAGGATGTGCTGTACCACTGATAGAAGCCTTTTTCTGAAGATAGGAACATTCTTGCATCTAAACTAATCCATTATTAATAATCTAACTGATTAAATGGCCATTTAAGATGTAATTTGGGTTGTGGGTTTTTTCTTATTTTTGTATATTTCTAAATTTATCAAACATGGGATCTTCTAGAATGAAAGGTATAAGCCACTTTAAAATCTGTAGTAGAATTAGGTAAGTTGGACCTGGAGTGGCCTCCTCACCCACTTGGGTTTTGATCTCCAGGAATTTTTGCAGTTTCTGTCAGTGGTGTTTGATCACCTTCAAAACTTTTTAAAACCACACATGGACATGTGTTTTTTTTTTACTCAGTTTAGCATTTATCCAGTCCATATATAAGCAGTTTGAGTAGGTTATTACAGGGTGTCATCTCAAAGACCTTGCAGAAGTCAAGATGCACACTGTTTTCTCCCCCTCTTGCCTGCAGAGCGACGTGTTGCATTTTGGATGGCAATCAGTTGGTCTGCTGTCATTTACCTGTGTATAATTGCTGTTCACTCACAGTCCTGTCACATATGGGCTTGGAAATAGTTTTGAGGAGAATCTGCCCCGTGAGACTGAGCAGCTTGTAGTTTCCTGGATTCTTCTTTCCCTTCTTGATGATGGGTGTAATCTTCCTTTGTCCTATGGTAACACACCTCCCCCTGGTCACTCTGACCTTTCTGAAATGATAAGAGTGAGGCCATGCAATGATACTGGCCAGCTCCTGCATCATCCTTGGCATCTCATTTGGTCTCATAGATTTGTGCGTGTCTTGAACAGCATAAGCATTCCTTTTTGTGGAAGACTTTTTCTCTTATGGGTACTGCTTCACATACACTGCTATGAGGCTTGCAGAATGGGGCTTGTAGAGGACAAGCTTTGCCAGGAAAAACCAAGAGACAAGAAGCACCAAGTAAGTATGTCAGCCTTCTCTATGCTTTGTCCATAGGTGTGCTGCCCACTGAGCAGTGGGCCTGTGTTTTCACTGGGAACAGAAGTGTGAAGTGGAAAACAACCACAAAAGGAAAGCTGAACCTATACTGCAATAGAGAAAAATAGTTTTCTAGGATGAAATTTATTTTTAGATGATTGTTTTGATATCTGTAGATGAGATATCTGATGTTGATTTCATAGTAATTACTTATGTCAGTTTCTCATGGAAGAAATTTTTGCATGCCTTCCTTAAACTTTGAAGTGTACATGCATCTGAAAATGAGAACTTAATGCAGTGCCTGAATGTCGTAACAATAGTAAGTTGTGTAGGCCTATTTTGCAAACACTTATACAGCCCAGCTACCTTTTATCTAGTGTAGTGCAGTTATTTAGTATAGCGTAGATGTGCACTGTTCAATTTGATTTTATTAGGTTTTAGATCCAAAGTAAGTTATAAATGAAGATGGCAGTAAATCTGGTTGAAACAGCCATGTCTGGACAAGCTTTTGTTAATCATGTACCACTGAAGCAGTTCAAATGTTGGATTCTCTACATTTATTGATTTGATATATTTCCAAAGACTGACTAAACACATTTTGTTGAGTGCATTGATACCTTTTATCTGTTCTTACAGAATTGCAGGGCTTGGAAGGAACCTAAGAGATCACTGAGTCCAACCCTGTGCCAAAGCAGGTACCCTACAATAGGTTGCACAGGTGGGTGCCCAGGCAGGTCTCCATAGGAGACTCTACAATGTCTCTGGGCAGCCTGTTCCAGTGCTCTGTCACCTTTAACATAAAGAAGTTCCTCTACATGTTAGTGCAGATCTTCCTATGTTCAAGTTTTAGGCCGTTACTCCTTGTCCTAACGCTACACACCACAAAGAACCTGCATCATTTATTTACCTCCTGCTTCCTTTTAGATACTAATAAACATTTATCAGATTCCCTCTCAAGCCAAATGAGGTTTAACAAAGTGCTTACACTTCTTTTTTTCCTTAATATTTTCTTTGGGCAGTGGCAGAGGCACTGTGTGCTGTGGACGTTTGCAATTCCTAGTTTTATGGCAGGCTTACATTACCTACGTGGTAGCTGAATTCAGTATGCCTTGGGGCACAGCCTGTCCTGCTGCAGCCTGGCAGGTAAGAACCTACTAATAGTTTTTGTTCTCATGTTCAGCCCATAGCTGAGATACAACACAGAGTCATAACAGATGGATGCGCGCACACACAAAACAGCTCAAAGATGATGCATTTACCAGCTTTTGCATAGCACTTACCAAGCATGAGCTGGCGTGCTTAGATGGTGGAGGAGCACAGGGTAGAAGAGGTATAGGATGATATTCAACTCTTTGAAAGCATAGATAATGGCAGAACAAGGGGAAATGGTCTTAAGTTGAGGGAGGGAAGATTTAGGTTGGATGTCAGGGGGAAGTTCTTTACAGAGAGAGTGGTGGAGTGCTGGAACAGGCTGCCCAGAGAGGGTGTGGATGTCCCGTCCCTGGAGGTGTTCAAGGCCAGATTGGGTGGGGGCTTGGGCAGCGTGGTCTAGTATTAAATGTGGAGGTTGGTGGCCATGCCTGTGGTGGAAGTGTTGGAGGTTTGTGATCCTTGAGGTCCCTTCCAAGCCTGGCCATTGTGTGATTTTGTGAATGTGTTAAAACAGACAGTGTTTAATAAGATAGTTATCTCAAAATAAATGCAACTTGCTGAAGTGCAAGTTCACTGATGTGAATCTCAGCTATCCTGTATTTCTAGTGGTCTGTGATGTTGGTGCCTTACAAGCTGGTGTAGACTTCAAACATGCTGGTAGCTGGGCTGTCCTGTTTGGGCAGTGTCAGATGGGATTTTCAGGAGGTGTGTGACCCAGCAGTGTCAACACGGTTTCAAGACCATTATCTGTTCATGTTTCTGTACTGCAGAACATAGATAATGAATTTTAGGAAAATTAAAACCTGACTTGTATAAAAAAAGAACATTTGCCTACATTTTTCCTTCAATCTGCACAACTGCAAATCTGTCTGATCAGGTCGGCCTCTTCTCAAAGTAAGCTGGACCATCCTCCTGAATCTTCAAATCTACCACAGCAGAGCTAATGAGGGATGCATATACTTTATACCAGGCAGATTTTACGCCATGAAAATGTTCAGTCCATTTATATATTAGCATCCCATTCTGCTGGGACATCCCACTGATCTTCTTGCATAAGTCCTGTATGAATAAAGGCTTCCTAAAAGCACCAGTTTCCAAAGTCACTGGTTGTCAGGTGGGGACCTACAGCTTTCCAAAGCCAATCACTTTCAAATAAGAAAATAGGAAGGAACAAGACAAAGTTCTTAAATCAGAAATAACTTTATTAACAGTAAAACACAAGACGTGAATAATCCCTTTTACAATAGAATAGTTCCAGCCAAAGAAAATGGAGTGTGTTGAGAAGTGTGCTGTTCAAACATCAGGCTAAATATGTTGACTTCAGGATGCCTCAAATCAAATGCAACAAGAGGAATGCTTGGGAGAACATCCACTTGATTAGCAGTGGTTGTATTTCTGTGTCAGGGCATGGGGCTGATAGAGGACACTGAGCTGCCCCAATGCCTCAGGCTCCTGAAAATAAGCATGTCTCTGAGATTTTTTTGTTCTCGAGAGGCAAGAGTCCAAGTAGCATTATTTACACAGTGATCCACACTGTTTTTACAGAATCTCACTAACTGCAAATACTACTTACTTTCTTCTAGGTGGTGAAGTTTTGCCTCAACTGTGATGGAAAAGAGAGAGGGCAGAATTGTTCGTAGACAGAAGTGGTACCATTAAATCTTTATGTATTTCACAGTTCTTTTCTGCACCAGGCTGTGATAGCTAGAACTTTACACAAAAAACCCCACACTTTGCTCAAATCTACCACTACGACCCCTTGGTTGCATACATCCCTGCAGGATTATGGCTCCGTCAATCCATACCAAGGCCTGTTTTTTTGCTTTCTTGTCTAACTTCTCAGCCCAATTTAAATCACAGAGGTGATACTGAAATGGCAGATTAAACTGCTAACACTGAATTGTCTGAAGAAAACACGCTCTGATATGCTTAACCTGTACTTATAAAGTATTATAAATAATTAAAAACTGAACTCCAATTGCTTGAATAAGTAAAAAAATTATCTAGAGGTGCCTTCTCTCTGCTTGCTTGTTTGTTCTCTTGCTCTCTTGTTTGCAAAGCATCTCTTGGACATAACTGAATCAGTAAGATGTAACACACACCTAAGCATCAAATGATCATTTTGAAACAGATGATGTGCTTGCTACAGTGGAAGTGCAATGGGTCAGACTTTACCAATTTTCTTCTAGCTTTTCTTTGCTGATGAGGTCTGTATTTAAAATTACTAAATGATTGGTCTATTTCTTTCTATGCTATTCATATGCAATATTATTTGAAGATTAACACAGACTATAAAATAGCAGCATTCATGGATAATAAAAACACTATGACTGAAGATCTAAAAACTGTTCACAATTAGCTGCAAATGTTCACATTGGCTATATTCGAAGAGTAGTTGACTGAAGGACATAGTGGTTATGTTTGTCTTGCAGAAGAGACATGACCTGCCTCATTACCTGTCATAGAATCATAGAATGGCCTGGGTTGAAAAGGACCTCAAAGATCATCTAGTTTTTATCTCCCTGCCACGGGCAGAGTCACCAACCACCAGACCAAACTGTACAGGCACCAGCTCTGGTGCAAGTGGAGGTGTGCTCTTGGCTGGACTTACGCCTCACCTCCCTAGCAGGTAAGTGTGGCAGCAGTATGGCAATGCAACATAAAGCACACCCGAGCAAGCTGGGATGAAACAGACAACAGGATTCTGGTCACTCCTGACCACTCTGGAGCTCCCATGAGTAGGTGATGGTCACAAATTAAAGGCTGCTTCTTAAGCTGGTGCATATTGTGTGCACTAGAGATACTGAGCAATTTCTCTCCACTGAACAAAGACTAAATGCCCATTCAGGTTTTCAGCACCAGAGAAGTCAATAAAGAGCCGTGTACTTGAGACCCCTTCAAAGTCTACTAAGGCCTATTGAGTTCCTTGACTGTTTGCATCCAACCAAGGAGCTGACATGTCTGCCTGAGCAGCCTCTGCATATCCAGTGGTTTGTGCAGTACTGCTGAGACTTTGACTTGCAGCACTTATCAGCCAGGGATGCTTGCCAGAAGCAAGGATGAACACGGGTGGATTAGACAAAGCTGTAGTCACAAATGCCCGATTTGCTCCATTTTAAGAGCTATGTGATGGGATGATGTTTACAACGAGAGATGTTTCCAGTGCTGGTTTTATACTCATGAAATGTTAGTATCTAACAACTCTGTCCTGCACTGAACTCATGCAGAAATAGCTCAGGGTAAATAAACATGCTTCATCCTGACACTGTCTCCACTAACAGAGAACTCCTGCCTGTGACAACCAGTTACCATTGAACGTCTGCACAGAGCCACAGAACGACGTAAACCAGAAGGGGTCTCTGGGGCACCCACTCTGACACCCTGCTCAAGGCAGAGAGCTCTCCAAGGAGGCTGTTCAGGCTGTGGGAAGGCTTAACACGGTGCTTGCTGGCTGAGTTCTCTGTAAGGAGGGATTTGAAGGGAGGCAAAGCCCGTGCTGCGCTTCTGAGTGCTCCAGCCATCATATTGACTGTCTGTTGCAGTGCAACTTTTGGGCACAAGGAGAGCAGCAGTGCCATTGGAATGGCTTCAGGCAGCGTAAGACCTGCGTCAGTCCCCTATGGATGTGAACAGCACATTAACACTGGTGCTGCAGATGAACTGGCAGCAATTAGACAGTCTCTTCTCAACTACTTAACAAGAAAACAAGAGGTCTGAGTATCATGATGGATGTTCTTTATGCCATGGCCTGACCAAACTCCCATTGCTGCCTGCTGATGCACAGTACTTTTCCACAGAAACCTTCAACAGGGTTTGATGTTGATGACTCAAAAGACATTTAAAAAAATCTGCCTTCAGCTAAGCAGTCTCCCTGTAAGTGGTTTTAAATCCCTCAGGAAGTCCATCTGAAAAGCTTGGGTATTAATGAATGCCTTTAAAGGCTATAAATTGAATACACAGGGTGATGGGTTCATGAGGACCTTAGAGCACAAAAGATCTCCTTCCAAAATGGGGAGGCATTACAGTGAAATACAAAGGTACCTTGCTGTAAATTATCAGAAACCTGAATTTTTAATTTTTAATTCGCATACTAGAGAAGACTCTGAGGGTCTTTCAGCAAATAGTTAAATGATTTGTCTCATCTTACTGTAGGCATTTAAGTAGGTCAGAAGAAGTGCACTCCAGAAATGCCTGCTTCTTTCCTTTAGGAGGAAGGGCACATTAAGGTGACAGCCTTTAATGAGATGCACACATGGACTGCATGGAGGCCAAAGGGCTACCTGTGTGAAGACTTCTGCAAGAGCAGAAATAAGGAAAGGAAAAGCTGCTCTGAATTTACCAACTTGCATTTAAAAAACACACACTCACTGAGGAGGCATCATTACCAGGCTGTAAGGCCACCTCCCCACAGGCTCACCTCACCTCCTTTTGGATGCATCCAGTGTAGCAGTCCATCTCTGACCATGTGTTCCCCTTACACACAGTTGGCAGACAGAAGAATGCTCAGGGTGCAGTGTATCTGATCCACCTGAAAGACCTCATGATGAGATGAATGACGCCTCAGAAAAACTGCTTCTCTTCACTGTCTGCACTTCTTCCTCTGCAGCATCAGCAGGAAACTGGGTTCTGAAGCTGCCCAAGAGCAGTGCACCTTAGCACAGCCACCTTTGCTCTCTGGGAGAGAGAAGACAATACTGGCGACATCCAAAAGCAACACCTAGGCTTCTCTTTGCGTGAGAAGGGGAGGAGGTTTCAACCTAAGAGGCAAAGAAGAATTTAGGACAAAGAACAGTACTAGATCCTGGACAGGGGAGCTGATTTTCCTGTCCTTAGCTGCTAAATAAAAGGATTAGCAATATGAAATGCACAACTGGGGAAAGGGCACAATGGACACCCTGAAAACAATGGTACCAACAGCTAAATACAGTGACACTGGCGACCAAGGGAGCTGAGGAGAAGGTCTGTTTCCAAATCCATCTTTCTTCAGTCTGCAAAGCAGTAAATAGCATGCCTGGAATTTGGGTGGGACCTCTGTACTGGAATCACTGCCACAGGTCATGCTTTTCCTACTCCACACTGATGATGTTGATGGCAAATGGTGACAGAATACAGTTCTTCATATTTATGAACTTCCTATAAACCTGCAATTCTGCTAAAACTTAACAACCATCTGTCCTCCTGTGCTCTGCCAAAGCTGGAGGCAGCTGATGGTGTGTTTAAAGGAAGCAAGCCCTCTGTTTTATGCATTCTTCTGCTCTTTTCATAACTGCCACCTCGTAGCAGGCATTATATAGCATCTAAAAGACACAGAAAGTATTTCCAGTGAATATTACTTGGTTTGCCTATGTAATGTACCTGAAGATTTCACGCATTCTTTTGTAATTAAGCAGTAAATTGTGTAGCACCAGATACTGTGTGAGGAGAAAAGAAATATTATGTAGAAAATATTTTTCTCAGTGTAATTCTAGTGTGTGAGATTTGAGAAATTACCACTCTTGTTGACCTTTATTGCAAAGCAGTTTTCAGGGGCCTGTTACGCTCGCAGGGAAATAATCCTTTACCCTTTCAGCAAGGTAAAGGGGACCATCAAAATGCAGTACTGTTTCCCATGGCTCACCAGAAAAGAACAGCACATGGAAAGGCTGGCTCTGGGGATGACAGTACAGACCGTAATTCCTCCTGCTTACAGGTCCACAGACAGGGAACTGTTAAGAAAGCGTTACACATAGACACACTCTTCTCTTGCTTATGGCTTATGCTGCCTCACCATCCTGTGCGGGCAAGGCCACAACACCGCAAATGCTGAAGCCTCTATCCAGCATGAGAAACCATCCATGGTATTAATGAAATGCCAGGAGCCCCTCTGCCAAACCAGGGCACTGCAGTCAGGTCGAGGACTGGCACAGTGCAGGGCACAGCCTGCCTGCCTGTCACCTCCTCCTCACTGTATCTTGTGAGCATGGGCCTTCCTGTTCCCAACGCAGACTGTCCTGAGCTGAATGATGATATCATTTCTCAGTTCTTCAATGCACACTTCATTTCTTTTTCCTGAATCACAGTTCAAGTCCCTTTTAGACGTACCCTTGGTATCAGCACAGTAGTCTAACTACAGATAGTCCTAACTTCAAAACAAACAACATCAATACTGTATAATGGATAGGATTCAGTTTACATGCCAGATACATATGTAAGTATGTACGTACTTTGCAAAAAAAGCACTGGAAGTTAATTAGATTTTAAACTTCTAGGCATATACTTCAAATTTTCTTTTTTTTCTTAGGAGCTTGTTGCTTTTCAGTGCAGCAGTACCATAAACTACTGTGTTAAGTGTATCGGACTACTCAGATGTGTCCAGAATGCTCTGATAAGGCGCCAGAGCCAAAGGCATCCCAAGGGCTCTCTCCTCCTGCCAAACCCAGGGGTCTCAGCTCCTCACAGGATCTGTGGTCCCACAGTGCCTTGCAGTACGGAGACAGACTGGAATTGCTGTTTAATCCTTCAGTTGACTGGAGAAAAGTCTTCTCTCTGCTTAAGTCCTGTGCACCACCTAAAGTCCTCTCTCAGATCTGAAGTTAGGATGTAAAACAAATATAAATGGTGCCAATATTTGACTTCTGTTGCCTGCAGAAGGGTGAATTTCACCTACTAGGAACAGCTACAGCCAGGTTTCTGAATCCATGTGAAAGTGCTGAGAATTTGCACCATTTACTGGCTTGGTTGGGGAATGAAGGTGCTCATAGGAACTGCTTGACACTTTTGCAGGAACTTGGCTTATTTTGAGAACAGATATTCTATACCTGAATTCCTATACTTATTGTACTGGCATCAGAATAACTAGAAACCACAAAACGTAGCATGAAAAAAAAAAATAGGAGAGTAGACTATGTATAGATATATTTACATCTGCATACATCTACATATAGAAGCTTCTGTTCACTGGAAATCCTATAAGCCACTGCCTGCAATAGCATCCATCCTAAGGGAATTCTAGAGATGATTCTTAAGAGACGGAAGAGATGGGGTTATGAGGTGAGCCCATCTGTGTCAGAACCTTATCCAGCCATTGCAATGGTCCGTGCAGATGGATCTCAATCCAGCAGGGCGTGCTTGTAACATCTTGGCGATGATACTCTGCTCCCCAGCCCTACAAAAGCACCAGAGGACCAAAAAGTGAGTCTTTTAAAAAAGTACATCAGTAAATCATAAATTCAGTGCTGTTGGTCTAGGATAGCAACAGGTAGCCCACCATCCAGCTCACCAAGATTTAATGCTTTGTCCTAGGGATAATTTTCTCTAAAAAATTAGCTCCTTTTAAAGTTTATTGCTATCATAGTTAACAGGAACTCTGTACTATTGAATTAAAAATGCTTCCCCACACTTCCAGCAGGCGAGGAATGGCCTGTTTCTGAGTCTGGCTGCCTGCAAACAGCCCACAGGGAATGGTCCCCACTGTTTGCATGCCGAAGACGTGCCCGGGAAAGTCTGCCAGGCTGTTGTCTGCACAGACAAAAAGCAGGCCAGGCCCTGTCATAACACTTCAGCAAGACTGGTAATGTTCCTGGGCATTGCTTCATTCATTGGCAGAGATGTACCCTGCACATCTGAGACTCTAGAAGTTGTATGTATTTCTCTAAGTCTTTGGAAACTTCCAGCAAGGTTCTCTTGTCCTCTTTACTTTTAACTTAATTAATGCGCAGACATTTTCCATAGGTTTTCTATCCTCAAACACGTTCTCTTTTCCCAAGGGAATTCCTGCCTGTCTGCCACAAGAAATCCTGCAGTAATTTGTCCAGATCTTTCTGGAAGATAGGGGACATGGAACTCCTGTCAGAAGATGGGCATGTGGTGTAGGCAAGGAGAAAACAGAAGCAGGAGTGCCTCACTTCAAGTGGGCACAGTGTCTGCTTGTTAAGCAGGCAGCCAGTCTGCCAAGATTTGAGCTAGATACACTGATTTTAGCCACCTATGTGAATTCCTAGAACAGTGTGATGGGGTTAACAACGTGCCACTGGACTTGACCAGGTGCTTTTATGAGCATAGAAATACAGAAAACAAGTCATAGCATTCAGCATCCAACCCCAGAGTTACTGCTTGCCTCTTTCCAACCCAAATGCAGAAGCTTTGAGTCGTGATGCTTATGCACAGTACCACTCTCTGTGGTTTCACAGCAATGCAAAGGAGTCCAAAGGAGAGCCCAAAGTCTTACAGCATAGTGGCTGCATCACTGACAAATGCTGAACTCTTCAAGTACTGGGGCTGCTAGAAGCCAGTTCTCTAGAAAACCAACTGGAAAACTAGGACCAACACCAGATAGATGCTGCAAGTGGCCTAGATAAAATCCATTTGTACTTAATGAAGAAAAGAGGCAGAGAACAGATGAAGATGTGAAGCTAAAAAAGCCCAAAGAGTGCTTTTAATCAGGAAGTATTTTTCTGGCCTTCAGAATATTTATCAAGCTAGAAGGTGCCTGTGTTCATAGGCACCTCAGATAAGTGTTCTGGAAATGTTCATATAAAATGCTACTCTTCAAGTGCTGTCATGCTTCTGACTTTGTTAAGAGTCTTAATTACTCAGCTGCACTGAAGATACATGACCAAAGGGTAAGTGTCAGAGGAAATGCTGCACCTCCCCTGACTAGCAGGACGGAAAACCTATATATGAACAGTAATTACAGGTTGCAAACACAACCTGTCTGATTTTGAGAGTTCGGCAGCCTGTGTAAGTGACTGGGCATCTCCCTCTGCTGGCAGCTCCCAAACACTTCCAGCCTTCTTCCTACTGCCTGTGCTGCCTTCCTGGACTGGGACTGGGGCTTTCGGAGGGTAAAATGCCCTGGGGGAGGACTCCCCTGTGATCCCATAGGTCACACAGCATCCTGGAGTATAGGTCAGCCCCAGGGCCAGCATGAACTCAGAGGTGGAGCTTTTCTAAGGATGGAATAGAATAAGAACCACATGCAAAGCTGTGGTGTTATTTTGCACAAAGGATGGGAAGAGAATCCCAGTGCTCACATAAGAAGTCTAGAAATGAGCTTTCCACAGTGAAAAATGAGCTGGGGAATCCTGCTGCTCCTGCCACACCTTCCCAACCTTGTGCAGGTGACAGCTCTCTCCAGTCTGGGTAACTAGTGATAGGACAAAAGGTAATTCCTTTAAGTTGTGCCAGAGCAGTTCAGGTAAGATATTAGGAAAATCTTCTCCTCAGAATGAGTGGTGAGGTATTGGAACAGGCTGCCCACAGGTGTGGTGGAGTCACATCCCTGGACGTGTTCACAAACTGTGTAGATGTGGCACTGAGGGACATGGTTTAGTGGGTATGGTGGTGATGGGTTGATGGCTGGCATAAATGATCTTAGTGTTCTTTTCCAACTCTAATGATTCTATTCTACTCTGTGATTCTGTGATTTTACCCTCTGGCAGCTCCAGCTCCAGCCTTGTGTGGGGGAGTAGGATCAAGCCTCAGCCCCAGAACTTGAAGTAATGTGGGAGGGATGGCACGGGGTTCAGTTCTCAGTTCAGTGGAGAACTCTGACCCTCTGCTTTGTGCATCAGATGTCTCATCTGTGGAGAAGGGACAACAGCCGACCTTGTTTTGTTGGGTTTATCAGCAGCACTGTGTGGATGGCAATTATTACCTGCTCTCCCTGGTGGTCCCTGCACATGTGCCTGAAGTTGAGCTCCTCTCAGGGAGGAGAGGAACTTCACTTCCCTCTGTCTCATGTCCTGCCTCCAGAGACTGACACAGTCCTCGCAAGCTTCTCATGATCTGATGTATACCCAGCCCTCCCTTCCAGCTCAAGCATTGGTGGTGTAGGAGGTTGGGACCAGTGATCTGACAGACAACGTGCTCCTCTGCCCACTGCATACCCAATGCCCAAGAGTATTTATGACCCAGAACCAAATACACCAAGGCTCACACCTTGGGATAGAAATCATTTGAGAAGAATGAGTACAGGAAAGGGTTTTTATGGGCCAGGAAGAGTCTAGTTGACATTTGCATAGCCGTTTTCCAAAGGTCATGGGAAAAGGTTCAAAATAACTCTGTACACTGGTCTTCTGGTGCCTGAGGCACTATAGTGCCTGCTATTGTTTCAACAAAGCAAGGTGATAATATACCAGCAGTATTATTTAGTGCATCAATGCCACTACTTTTTGCTGCCATGCTGGGCTTGGAGGCAGATAACACATCAAAGAGACTGCCCCTGAGTTGCTGAGATAATGAAAATATTGCGTAACTGGCTATACTGCCTTAACAAACAACATGCCCATTCATGTCTTCCATTAAAGAAAAGGCTGCTTGTTGGATTTCTTGCTTTCTTTTTTTCCCCTAATGCTTGCGTGTGAACAAGATGCCAGTCCCTTCCCAAGAACAAAGCAACACCATGGTCACAGGTATGGAGATTATGGTTTGGACTCTTGGGAAAAGTTACAGGGTATTCTTAATGCTCTCAGAGTTATGCAGATGGGTTCCTAGGGACAGCTGGAAAGAATCAGAATCAGAAAGCTGTGTAGGACAGCTCATCTGTTTTTCAGAATATGGAAGAACTGGGCTAGAGCCTCAAGCAATTTTGTTATATCTTAGATGTAAATTCAATTGGCTTGACTCACTCATTTGTTTGGAACCAAATCTGCATGATGAATGGACACATTCAAGCCATTTCTTTTGGTGTCTAGTAGGACCAACTTGCTTCTAATGGTGCACCTTCCCTAGTTTGCAGGCTGAACAACTGCTGCCAGCTCTTCCTAGCAGCACTATAGGAAGTCACAGTGTAGTATGTCTGTAGTCTTGAAGCATTCACTATTCTCTGAAGTCTAAGTGCTACAACAGACAGCAAAGTAAATCCTGAATACTAAAAAGGGTCAAGAAATATTCTAGTAAGAAGGCCATTCAGAAGATTCAAGAAACTCCCACAAAGACCAATACACTGCACACAGAGCAATCACATTGCAAAGTTCAGATTTCAAAGACATGGAAACTGCAAAGGCTTTGGTTGCCTACTATCTCTTCTAATCAGGGGAAGATCAGTTGTTCTTTTGGGCATTGTATTCTGCTCACAAGATCTTCTGTTTGTGTGACTGCCAGTGTGAATGCCATCAGGAATTAAGATAATCTCGAGGCAGGGATCAGACAGGTGGCAAACAATGACTATTCCCAACAAGCTCAGTGGGAAGTCCTAGTATTTCTTGACTGATCATGTATATATGAGTTTACAGTAATGGTGACTGTAAATTTGATTAGAGACATAAAGACTTTTTTTTTCAGATGTGTGGCTCTATCAAATTCTATTGCAAAACAGTAACAATGGGAGAGATCTGCCTAAGTGCCTTGTTTACACACTGCTAAGCCCACCTAAGCTGAACTCCTTATGCAGTCAGTGGGGGAACACCACCATTCAGTATCTGCTTGTTTTTTGCATGAATCTGTGAGATACTTTATTTCTGTAGTCCACGGAGTTCTGTAGGTTGATCACAAATCTACTGATTTTTAGTACCTACAAGTTTAAGGCAGTACTGGAGAACAAGAATTCTGGACTGCAATTTGCAGCTTGGGTGCATATCTCTACTTGGGAAGGATTTGATATGGTCTAGTTTTGTGCTAAAGCTAGCAAGTGCTGGGATTCTCCTTTTCATAAAGGCAAAAGAAAACAAAGAAGCCTTACTTTAACAAAGCTCATTCGAATCGTACACATCTTCGTCAGCTCATATACCACTTCAAAACCATGATTGACTGATTGGGCAAGCAGCTGGGCAAAGAGCTGGTTGTTGAAAATCTTGAGGCTGCAGCCACTGGGGATCTTGCAGACAGTGGCTGGGTGGAAACCATGCTGATAGTTACAATTGCGGCTCTGCACAAAAATACTGCTGTCACTGACACATTCAGCATACACTTCCCCACCAACATAATAAAGATGAACACCTAGAAAAAGAAAACAAGACAGGTATTATTTCTCCATTGCTTACAACACGTTTTATATCAGTAACTTGGTTTGGTTCTGTAAATTCTTTAACTATTTAATTGGTGTGGGCATATAAGCCCACATCACTCCAGGAACTTAGTGCCAATTAAAAGACAGAAAACTTTGTCTACATCCCTATATCTGTACAAGGAACCCATCAGCATAAAGAGGAAATTATCAAAAACAGTATTTCAAGATATGAGTGCAGGAGTAAAATTCTTTATCTCCCAGTTAAGACTGGTTTACTTCTTTAATTAAATAGCATGGTACCTTATGACACATACGTGCACATACACACACACACAGAAATGTCAAACATATGCCAGCCATATTAAAGTGTGGATCAAATCTGTTAAAGAACTGACAAATCTGTTACACATTACCATTGAGCACATGCATGCTGACCAAGACCCACTTCATTGCATGCTACGCTTTACTACAAGGTCTTGCCACATGCTGTTCAAACACACATGGTGTGTATTTCAAGTCATCCAGAACCACGTGTTTACATTTGCACGACTCTGACTTACTCACCAAATCCTTCTTAAAAAAGCAAACTTTAGCAGGAAAACAATTGATCTGGTGAACTTCTCAGTGTCCAAGTGACTTACCAACATTAACTCTCAAACTTTTACCACATTTTGGAAAAAGGAAGATGGAGGCACTTCCATCCATTCAAGGACTCTTATCCACCCAGGATGTCTGCTTGTATGAAAATATATATAAACTAGTGTAAGCATTTTTCTCTTATCTGGTAGATGAGAGGCACTGTGACCAGTCGAGTCACTCCATCCACCACAGAGTGCAGGCTCACAGCCAAATCAAAATGATGGAAGTCAGTGCTGGTGCAGTAAAGGCTCGCTCTTCCCCTGTCCTTATTATTTCTTCCCACACCTGCCTTCAAGCTGTAGCAGTGTCTGGGGACCGGGCAGGCATCGAAGTCAGGGAACTGAACCCAGTGAAAACTAATAAACTTAAAAACAAACAGAACAAAACAACAACAAAGATCTATTTGCAATGAGATCTTCTTCAGTGCCAGCATGGCAATAGGGAACTAGACTACTTAAATGTGAGCAAGAAGCCACACCCTGAAAGGGACCGAGTCACACTGAGAAGATACCTAGACGTTCAACCTTCCCATGGCTAGATTAGGGAAGATTAACCTCTCCCATGGGCAAGAGAGGTGGTAGAACTCTGTTCTTTCTTCTCATAAAAACCACCACTAAATAAAAATAAAATTCCCCTTTCTACTCCCAGAGATGGCATTCACACCTTTATATACAAATGCACATGTTCACAGAGTCTAAGTGTAATGTCTGCAAAGCCAGTGATAACTATGCTTTATTAATTCAGTTGTAATTTGTTTTATTCCTGTTGTCTTTTGTACAAAAATGACTGGTTACATATTCCCAGTCTCTGTTCTTGATTCTGTGGTCATGACAGCAAGGGACAGCAGCACATCCTTAAAACAAAAACAGCCTCTGAACAGGAGTGGGAAAGACTTGGGGAAAAGCAGGTTGAGTGGGAAAAGGATCTGGGAAAAATATGCTCTCCCAGACACTTCCAGTGTGACTCAGACAAGAACCTTAGTCTGTCTTCAAGCCATCACTTGAATTCTACCTCTATGTACCCATGAGATCTCAAATTAAATGTGAGGGGGTGTGGCTCACAGCACAAGCTGGTACTTCACTGAGAACACAGGTGAGACCGCAGCTCCATTAGACCGACCAGTCAGCAGCTTCAGTCCAGGTGCACACAGAGATGCACTTTGTGACTGCTATGATTTGATCAGTGTCTCCTTTCCATTCTGTGGAAGGGGGATGAAAAGGAAGGACACTGATACTAAAATCACACAGGTCTTGGCTGACACTAATGGAGTCCAGGTAAATTCCTGAAATAGACTGAAAACACGGGGAAGGAAGGGAAGAATAAGGACATGTGTTCACCTCCTTATGAATCTTCAGTTGTGATGACTGATTTAGGGTGACTGCACTTCTGGATGCTAAAGTGCAAAGCTTTAAGGGCTGAATTTTCACACTGAATACCCAACTTCCAAAAACAACAACAACAACAAAAAAAAAACAACCCAATGCTTTCAAAGGCATTACTAAAACTGCATACTACAATAACAGAAACACCAAAGTCACTTCTGAAAGTGGCTCTAATTTTCTTTTTCCTTAAAAAAGCAATAAATACAGCAGTAATGAAATGTTAGTGAATATTTCCATTCTTCTGCTATTCACTCACTGGAGACAAGCACCCTGAAGAAGCCAACCAGCTGAATGCATATTTGTAAAAGACCAAATCGAAGGCCTACGTGTTTTAGCAGGATTTCATTGCCCTCTGCAGAAACTGGAGATTCAGCAGCTTCCAAGCATCCACTTCTTTTTAACTCTCTGATCAGTAGTCTCCTTTACGTCCTTGAAGTCTGACTGCTGAAACAGATCCAATTGCTAGTAGATGTTGCATTGTGTTCTGGATTGTTTTTAGCTTTGATGTGGTATTTCCAGGAAACCGTTTCACGCTGATACACTAGATGACAACTCAAACGCATATCCTTATCCTACTGAGCTAATCTTGTTTATTCACTCTTTTTTCTCCCTTGTTAACATGTGACAATTGTATCAATTTCTGCAGCTTTCATCTGTCCAGTGTGCCTTTGAACCACACACTTTTGGAGTTGCTCTGTACTCTTCTGCAGGCCCATACTGGTGCCACTTGTATTCCACTTAAACATGTTTTCTTAAGATTTGCATAAACAGAGAAGAGCATTAACACTGAGGATCTCAGATATACTAAGCTCCTCTCTAGGCAACCTGCTCCCTTCCCTTGGGCAGATTCCTAGTGTAAGACTTAAAAGAACTTTTAATCAATGAAGACGCATCTTCAGATTTGAAAGGACAAAGACTATTAGCATTTACCTCATATTTTTCCTGTTCTGTCTCTTTGTATTTTGGGGCAGAAATTCACAGGATGTAAGATCCTCAAATAACAGCTTTGACTGGGATTTTTTGTTGTTCTTCTTTTAGGGCCAGGCTCAGCTTTGATCTATACCCCTTTGACAGCTTATGCTGATAGAGAAGCTTTGCCTCGTTTCCTGAGTAAGTTAAATCTAGATGCACAACTCATTTCCACTGCTCACATCAATTTACTGGTCTAGCATCACGCCACCTTCATACAGGACATTTGTAACACAGGTACTTTTTTTCCTTCTGGAGAAAAGTGTGAGAGCTGAGTACAACATCTTTCAACCTTCAGATTCATTGTTGTTTGTAAAAACTATGTCACATTGTCTCAGACCTTCCTCGTACTCAGTCATTTAACACTAAGGTATCAAGAGTCAATTAAAATATTGCTCTAGGCCCGGGAAATGAGGTGAGGTTGACAAGATAATAAGAGTGAAACAATTAAGAGTTAATTAGCCCAGTAGGGAATCCATTCCCAGGATGCTACTGGTGAGAGGCTTGGCTGGCAAGATAATGAGTCTAGACTGGATATACTAGAAGAGGCAAAGCTTCAACTGCACAGAGAAGTGGCCAGTGCAGGGCTTCTGTCTCACTGCCACAAAGACCAATAAATTCCAGGAGAATATCAAGCCTTACCCTACCCTAGCAAGCTGGGATGGAGCGAGTGTGGCCATGTGTATCCAGGTGTGGTCTCATCCTACTTGTCACCAACAGCAGATGATCTTGTGTGCACAGGATATGCATACACCAGAAGTGAAGCATACAATGAGAACTGCTGGAGGCAGAACCCAAGACTTCGTTTTACCAGTGAGAAGTTGACGTGGCAGGGAATCAGATTGGACTGATTTCCTTACGTTGCTAGGGGAAAAAAATCTATAAAGGCAACTCTTGTAGAGTTCTTCAACTAAATAACTCAACTGCTAAGTGTTTCATCCATCTCTCTTTGTTATTTGGTGGTAGAAGAACCAGCCCTGAGGCACCAGCAATTATCCTTTTAGTGGCATTTCAATGGCAATATTCCCAGTTGCCAGAAGCTCTAATAAATAAAATGAAAATACATACTGCTAAATTAGAACTTACAACTATAAACAACATTTTTCTCCTTGCTGGCCAAGTAAATAGCTTTTGTAAGTAGATACTCTGCTGATTGTTATTCAGTCAGAAAAGAATCAACTCTTCTGCTTCAGAAGTAATCTCAGCTTTGGTTTTAAGACAAGCACATCAGACAAATCAGCTAGAATTGTTAACACAGTGTATGGTTCTCCCGAGCTCTGAATATTCCCAAGGGGAAGGAATTTGCTCTTACCTTTTCCTATGTGTCTCCTGGTGTTTTCAATAGTAGAATTGCGGTTTACATTTGAGAGCAGTCCCAGGCAGAACCTGTTTTTGTTATTTGAGGGATCTGTAAAACCATCTATAAGGATACTTCGAGAGGAAGCCTGGAAAGTCTCTCCTACCCTGTTGTTGAGTTCATAGTAGGCAACTGAGCACCAGTGTTGTGGTTCCTCATAGCAAACAGGCCGAAAATCTGTAGGAAACAAAATTAATTAGCTGCTGAGGTCTTAGTAATATTTTTTTCAGACAATCGTTCTCTGTCTCTTTTCCTCTCTTCTGTCCCTTCCACGCCCCCAGCTCTTCGTCTAAACAGACATTTATGTCAGACAATCTCAACAGTAGCTTCTGCTTCTTAATGTTATGACCAAAACTCCAAATGTGCAAAAGCTGGTACACCAGTTTAGTTAACTACGAGCCTTTGAGAAGTCCCACTTGTTCACAAAAAAGCGGTAATCCTAATGCATTAAATTAAGCACATGCTAACATTCCTTGCTGAAATGTGGCCCAATCTCTATACTGAAAGTAGTAGGGGATACATTCACTCTGCACACCAGCAGGAGTTAGGGATGACAGATGGGCTCAAAGTAAGTCAAAACCGAGCCAAGCCTTAAGTCTAGTACCAAATGCTGGAGTTCAGAAGTAATCAATCACTTCCTCCCCTCCACCCTTCCTTCTTTGCACGCTTTGAGGCTTTCCACTCCCATGTGGGTCTGTAAATAGAAATCTCATCAAGGTCATTTCTTTCGGATCTATCTCTACCCAGGTTTTCTAACACAGAGACAGCAAAGGACTCAAAAACACGAAAGAATCTCTGAACCCTCACTTGTCCTACAGGAATTATTGGGAAACTTTATCCTGCTTGCCTACCACAGGCATATGAGACCTCCTGCCCCAGAGCACCTTTGCCCATAACCTTTAGTAAACTTCCAACCAAGATTCACAACAGCTGTGATCAGGGAAAATAAATTATGCTAAGGAGATTAAAATCTCAACAATTTATTAAAAAATATTGGTGTCTGATAGCTAGTAATTACCTAGCCATCCTGTGCACTCATCTGTTATTAACAATACCTCAACTTCCTTCTCCTCTAGTTCTGATACAGATATGATCCTCACTGTTTCAGAAAGCTGTACTTCACTAGAATATCTTTTTATATTCCAGCCAGTCAGTAATGTAACATTAATACAATGAAGGTAATAAGAAAGTTTCCAAACATAAGACTTTAAAGTACATGAAACTTAGAACTGATGGTGATAAAGAAATCAGTTTTGATTTAGATAGTGTTCTTTTGTGTTGTATTACTACCTATCCTTGATTTTATATCCTTATCTTTACAAAGTAGATAACAATGTTTGCTTTCATTATCAACTTTCTAACTGTAGTAATTCATGGTTTCAAGAAGAATCTAATCTCTCTAACTTCACATGTAAGTCACTGAATTCTTAGATCACCCTATTCTCCTAGCTAATGGATGGATTTAATACACAGCCTAACCCTCAAAGCTGTCTGAAACCTACTATTACAGATCACTGAACTGATTGTTGTTCGAATAATACTTTACTGCTTAACAATTTTTCTTTAAAAAATAGTATAAATAGTTACTTACTTTCAGTTTCTCCATCGGCAGATTTACCTCCATTGGGCAAAGACAGTACTAGTTGGCTTTCAGCTATTGCATCCATTGACCGCCCACTGTGGCTTCCTGGAGTTTCTCTTGCGTGGTAGGGTGGGGGTGGAGTTTCCACTATTAGAGAGAAGGAAAGAAAGAAAAGAAGATAGGACATCTAAATCAATACCTTGGTAAATTCTTCCCAGCCTTTCCTAGTGAATACATACCACTTCTTCAGCATTGTTTAGCTACAGAAGGGTTTGAAACAAAGCACAAATCTGAATCTGATCTCTTCTCAGCCTCCAGAGTAAGACCATCACATGTTCAGGAAGAATATTTAAGGAGGGGCAGTCATGTTGGATTCCGTACACTTGACGGAAGGAGGGACAGTCAGAGGACTGCCTCAGGCTCAGACCACCATTCACCATCATGCCAAGTTTTCTGATAATTAGAGCTGTTACACTAAGAAAGCAAAGCTGTTTGATCCTTCAGTTCCAGGCTTCTCTCCTGAATGTTAGAATCCTTGCAGAGGATGATTTAACAACAGAAAATAACTTTAATTTCCCCTCAAGGAGAAAGTTCTCTTTCTTCACAGACTATAAAGAAAGCCTATGGAAAGTCTTTTATTCTAAAGTGAGAATTGCCAAAACTCCTTCCTCCAGATTTGTCCTTTTAACTTCTGTCCCAGCTATATGACATCACATCACATAGCAATGAATGAAGAAGTACCAACCCGCAATGTGCCTAGCTCCTGGTTTGTTTCCTTCATGGCATAGTAAGAGAGAAAATGGAAGGTGGTTCTCTGCAGCAAGGATTCTCAAGAAGTGATTTTGTTTTTACATTAGAAAATGTCAGTGTTAAACATTCAGTATTAAACACTGAAAGTATGTAGTGACCAGAAACTCATGTGTAAGTTACAGTGATAACTGAACCTGTATGGCTATGGCTCTCTTTAAGGAGTTTATCCCAGTTTCAGGCTGAAGTTTCCACTTGTGTATGGGCTGTTGGCTGACCCTCGAGACAAATTCACCCAGAGTGGATAAAGGTGGCCTGTCTCATAAGATAATCATCCTTCCAAGTACATATTGCACAGGAATGTTATTAATTATTCTATTTAAGTAATATGCATGATATAGGAATCTCATACATTACACAATATTCCTAACATATACTGGGCATGACCCTCCCACAAAAATGCAGCATGCTAAAATAATAAAACAAAATAAAGAAACAATTGAAGATGATAATATTAAGTTACAGAAAGGAAATAATGAGGTTATACAAGTATTTTTGCTGTCTACACCTTAGCTAGTCACTATAAGCATTCCATATGCTTGCTTTATACACAATGCATCTCAGCAATTTTAGACATACACCTTAAGATGAAATGAATCTTGTTCTAAGAGTGCCTATTTTTCTCTACTGACTACAGAGCAGAGAGCAAATAAACAATTGCATCAGATGTAGAAATTTGCATTGCTGACATCTGTTTGGTCCTATCAATCCCACTCAAGGTTCTTGATACAATCCTAGTTTGCTTTAGATAGTTGTCCAACCCTGATTGTTACACAGGCAAATTATGTTTATCAGCATTCCCTGTGCTGTGATATAATGAAGTTCCAGCTGAGCCACTTACATTTTAAGTAGCTTTGCAAGTTCCCAAGTTCAGTTAAATTACACGAGTCAGAGTCATTGTATACTTAGCAATGCTCCTGATTTACCTGTCAGGACCAGCTTCACTAAATCAAGCTTAGTTACAGAGAGGTGAAAGAAAGAAATGGGAGAAGACAAACAAGTCCTACTGCTTGTGAATTTGGATGTTGCTAAGTATGAGTTAATCTGAACAACAGATCTAGAGAAGAAATGAACAACAATTAATTGAATGTACAAGGAAGGGAAAATGTGTTGAAAGTATCCGGCTTAAAAGGAAGTTCATATACTACAAATACCATGTAAAACTAAACATCTTACTTGTACTTAAAATCATAATAGCATATCATTAAATGTATGAATTCAAATACTTTGTAGTTGATATATTAAAACAATAATCTACAAGATTCTGACCTGAATTCTTCCTTTTGAAAAAGCTGAGTTCACTGAAACTATTTCAGAATGACAACAAAGTGCAGAAGTGAACTGAACCATGCTTTGATATTAAAGCTAGCTCTCAGCTGTGTTGTATGATATCTTCTTCATATATTTAAATTTTCAGTAATTAGAGCAGTACCAAGTGAGGAGTTCAAAACACAAAGATCTGAATGACTTAACCCTGTTGAGTTTAGAACTGTGGAGCAGATGAAACGTTCCAAATTCATGGGAATTTGCCTATTGTCTTGACTAAGTTTTGGACCAAATTATCAGACATCTTAACTTCCTGAAATTTATAGTCAATGGGATCATCATGTATTAAAAAATATTTCTGTGTACCAATTTCCCCAGTTTATTTTGTCTCTCCCATGGAGTTTATAAAGGTCCCATCCTCACCTTTGTTAAAGGTGCCTAACTTGGGTGGGCAGCCCTGGGCAGAAGGTGTCTTGGCACACCTAATCCCCTCCTGTACTTTTCCATTATAGTACTCATGACAGTTCATTCATGCATTCTAGGAGTGGAATGATTACAGCTCCTAACTCCTTGATTTGCCATCAGAAGGACTGGAAGACAATACTAAGAGACAGTCCCAAGAAATGCCATTCCGAATCCATCCTGTCCAATTTCAATTTATAGCCACAGCCTGGGGGGAGCACTGGCTCCTGATCCCAGGCCCTAGCAAGAACTTTGACTGCCTCAGTCAGAATTTCTGAAAGCTCATTCTTACCTGTGAGCTGATACGGACTTCCTGGTCCAGAAGAGCTTCCTGGTGAGTTGGGGTAGCTGATGCTGTTAGGTGACTGGGAGAACATGTGGCTGGGTGATGGTGGAAAAGGGGTACATGGAGGATGCTGGAAAGAATCAGGATAGGTGGCATTGTGAGGCATCAGTGGCTCACTGTGCAGAGAAGTATTTCGAAACTTGGCAAGAAGGCTGAGGTGAGGGTTAAACTCGCTGTGTCTTGGAACAAGTACAGGAGGTAGGACTGAAAATAAAAACAAGAACAGAAAAAATCTGTTCAGAATTACACTCTTGAACGGGTATCTCTTTGTCAGTAAAAAAGAGATATATTCCTTGCTACCTATATCATTCTGTATATACAAGTCATTGAAAAGCAACAAATCTGTCCAAGAACAAGAATCAAAACCTGGTATTTGACCATTTTCCAAGCTTTGCAACCAGTTTCCACATTTGCATGTGCAAAACAAGGTGTCATTCCTAATGTAAGCAAGGTTCCATAAGATTCACATGTACAGCATGTGCACAAAGTCTTCTTACAGAAATGCAAATGGCATAGAACCATAGAATCACAAGGTTGGAAACGACCTATAAGATCATCCAGTCTAACCGTCTTCTCATTACCACTGCTACCACAAGCACTAAACCATATCTCACAGCTCCTCATCCAGACGCCTCTTGAACACTGCCAGGGATGGCAACTCCACCACCTCCCTGGGCAGCCATTCCAGTGCCTGACCACTTCTGAGAGAAAAAGTTCTTCCTTAAGTCTAACCTAAACCTCCTCTGGTACAACTTGTGGCCATTTCCCCGGGTCCTGTTTGTTGCCTGGGAGAAGAGGCCAAATCCCTAATAACCACAGCCTCCCTTCAGGAAGTTGTAGAGTGCAATGAGGTCTCCCCTGAGCCTCCTCTTCTCCAGACTAAACAATCCCAGCTCCCTCAGCCACTCCTCATAAGACTTGTGCTCCAGACCCCTCACCAGCTTCGTTGCCCTTCTCTGGACAAGCTCCAGGGCCTCAATGTCTTTTTTGTAGTGAGGGGCCCAAAACTGAACACAGTACTTGAGGTGCAGCCTCACCAGTGCTGAGTACAGGGGGATGACCACCTCCCTGCTCCTGCTGGCCACACTATTTCTAATGCAGGCCAGGAAATATTTCTCCTTCTCAAAATTCTTTCTCTCTTCCTTACTGAAATAATGACTATATCAGGGGTTTGCTAAATATTATCATCAGATTTTTCCAAAATCAAAGCCAAGTTTAATAACAATTAACAGTGCTCAGCAATACAATGCATTATTTTACCACCAGATTGGCAAACAGAAGCACAGACCAGAAGCTAAACACTATATTTAAAACGTTTTCAGGTACTTGAAAATGCTGCCAGCCAGACAGTGGGATCCTTAAAAGGAAATATAAATGGCAATTGAAATATTGCAGCAATATTAATCTAGTTCTTGCAATATAGTTAGAAAAGATCCAGCATGAAAAGACAAATGTTAATGGTTGATAGTTAACACATGAAAAATGCAAGAAAACTGAAATTCAAATTCATCCATGCAAAAACTGGTCTAATAGAAGAAAAAATCTCTCCTCATCCAGCCTCTTTACTTACCTCTTATACTGTCAGTGCTGTAACACTGAGAAACCCAAAGTTGACCCAAGTGGTTTTGGATTTTGAATTCCGACTTACCAAGAACAAGAGCAGAAGTAGAGTCAAAGAACTTCAGCGGACAGGACTGTCTGAGTTACCTATAAAGCTGTTGCCCTGAGACTGGAACACAAAGAGGCTTGCTAAATATTTCTGCATATGGGAGTTCAACTTTAGGCTTTGACTGGGTCCCTCTGTAGTTGATGAAGGGGAATAGTACCTACAAGGTGCAATTCATGTACCCCAAGAGCTCCCTTAGTCACTAGCTCATTTAGCACCTAATTGTCTTTGCTAAGCCCTTAAACACAGGCATGGGAAATGAATCCCCAAGATTCATTTGGGGGATTGCTAAACCACAAAGGAAGATAAGGAGGCAATCTGCTTTATTGTGACAAGGATGAATTGTCCCAACAACTGGAACAATCCAGTGGGCTTATATTGATTGACCTGGTGTCCAGAGTTCCTTGGCCTAAAACCCAGCAGCTAGTAATCCTTCAGTCTCTCCTTACTAGCTTACAGAAACAAATAGCGATGTGCACTTTTAGCTATAAACGCTGACACAAATACATTGTTTGAACGTGTTTTAACAGATTGTTTAGGCCAAAAGCTCTGTCAAGGTAAGGCTAATTCTTTTTAGGTAAGTTAGCTAGCACCTTTTAATTACAGTGAGCTCTCATTTATATGGTGTAATGAAAGAGTGGAATAATTGCTACAAAGCAAATAATACAGAAATAATGCAAAACGTGTGCATGAGAAGGAACGTGTTCCTTAGTGATCAGTGTACCACACTACTGGCTGAGCTGGGGCAGACAAAACAGAAAGGCCCATGCTAGTACCACCAACACGTGTCCAGCTCCTTGTGGCACCATGCTGCTGCAGGGCTAAGCCACACTCCTGACCCACCACTTGCACACACCATTTGGGAATCTGCCAGTCACCAATGAACTGCCACTATCTGCGTGATGATGTTTTTGTTGCCACCCTGTAATGCCTTTTGGTGCAGAAAGCTATTTCTGCTTCCTTACTTCTCCCTAGTGTTTTGGAGGACTCGTGCAGAAAATACAGGCACTGACATCTCAGCCTGTTACCCCTTCATAGACATTGGAGAGAAAAAGACTCCTTCAGCCCTCAGTCTTTTGCTCTAAACAGGAACAAGGCACTACCACCACTGCAGATGTGGTTTTGGCCAGCTAAATCCCTCCCAGCTCATGATCCTGAAAGCAGCTCCAGGCTGTGAGCTGCTGTTTCTGGAGTTTCCCCTTGCTGCTTCATGGAACTGGTGTGATGCTTGCCAGGTTCACTGCTGCCTGGCCATCTCTGACCAGTAGCTGTGGATAACTCTGGAGATCCCTTTGCACCCAGCAGTGGTGCTGAGTAATTCTGTGCAGGGCTGGGAGGCAGGCACCTCACTGCAGGCCCCACTACTAGGAAAGCAATTTAGTGCAGCCCTGTGAGAACTCAGCACGACTCCTTTTCTAAATGAAAGCTGAGAACTGAGATGTGTCAACAGCACTTGCCAGGGAAAGCCTTTGACTTGCCCTGAGTGAGTCAGCAAGAGGAATTTTCTAGCCTTGCAAGGCCTTGAACTCATTCCCAGTTCTGACCAGGCTATTCTTTTAATTTCTACTCAGCTGCACAGTTTTTGCCACCTCAGTCAATCTTTCCACTGGCTGCCTAGAGGGCTAAAGCCTCTGTGGTGGTGACGAAGACAGAGATTTTTTTGTTTGTGGCTGAAAAATCCCCTAAGGGCTCCGTTCTTTTTCTTTTGGTAGCAGATGCCGTTCTCCAAGGCTCAACAGTCTTGAAGGAACTGTGACCAGAGGCATGAAACTGACTGACTGAGCGCACCAGGTCTTCACAATTGACCTGCATTATCACCGCTCTGTGGGATCTTTTTCTTTTACCTTCCATTCTCATCAAGAGCCAGGGAGGGATCTTTTCTGTGTAACCCCGAGTGCTGATTATTGTTGTTCAACTGAAGCCAAATACAGTCAGTCACATACCAAATCCTGCCACTGCCTTTCCTGCTCTGTTCTCTTCTCTTTTGCCAGAAACCTCTTTGTCCCCATGGTCACCGAGCCTGTGACTTCAGATGCTAGCAAGTAAACTATCTGCTTCATCCTTTAATTCCAGGTGCAACGTCCGCACTGCTGTTTGTGACAAATCAGCTCATCTTCGCAGAGTCTCCTCTCTTTGGAAGCCTACTCTCTGGTAAGCTCCACCTGTTCTCCATGCCCATTTTACTAATGTCAAACACGTGGTCAATAGTAAGATCATTAGGTGATCTTACAGTTGGGAAGACACCAGATCATAGTCCTACTCAGGCTTGCAAAAAGCAATCAGTCAAAGTTTAATGTTCACTTAGGCTTCTGCTCCCTACAGCAACACTGCATATTATAACATCCCTTTGTGAATGAAGTCATATAAAGTAATGAGATAAATGTTCAGGCAGCTTTTCCTGAACTGCAGAATCCCCTGAAAATCAAACATTTAGACTTCTGACAAGCTCTTCAAGGAGGAAGCAGAGCCTATCCATCCTATCTATCTCCTTTATTCTAGGTGGCCTAACTCCTAGCTGCACTGTGAAGTTGCACAAATAGAGGAAATAATTGTGGTTTGTTGTTGTATTGTTTTTTGGTTTTTTTTTTGTATGTTTATTTTTCTAAATGGCACCAGTTGCTCAGCAGACCTGCAAAGAGGAGCTCCACTGGGGACACTTACAGTAGCAAGGAATGCTACACACAGTCCAGGCTGTGCTGGTTAACACAGACTATGATGTGTCTGAGAAGCTTGAAGACACAGACTGCTCCCTGATTACAGAGGCCTAGGAATCTGCTAGGTCACTAGAGAAAGGGCAAGTCCCTTCCATCTTTGACACAAGTCACTCATGCTGAATAAAAGTTAATGGATATGGCCACAGAGTGGTTGATTCAGTAAGACAGATTAGAATAATGAAAGTGAGCCCCAAAAGGATGGATATTTGTATGAAAACAATACTACCTTCTGGAGAGTAAAGAAATGCACTGCTGAATCATTTAACAGGCGGATTCTATAACTCATGAGGATAAGTTTCAGAGAATTTTACATAACCCTAGGATTTCTGAAAGCCTAGATATAGAAGATTTCCTGTAGCTAAAAGAAGACTTTTATTTGAACGGACTGGCACCTGGATCAATTGCTCCCAACCTATTTTGTGGTGACCTCGCTGCTACCATTTCCCCATCAAGCTCATGTCTTCTCTTCCTTCATCCCCATCTCTTCACAGCACTGCTTTCTGACTGCAGCTCTTTCTGACTGTGAGTTATTTCTCCTGCTGCTGCCCCAGCACCTTTGAGTAGGTTGTGCTCCTTGCTGCTCCTCATCTTTAGCGGGGAGATAACTCTCTTGGGAGGCTCAGAGTCTCATCCGTCCCCGAGAAAAGTGTGATAGGAGTGGAATACAAGAATACAAGCTCCCCGATCCTGTAGCAAACTGGAAGAGCACAGCATGCATCTTTGCAGCTATGCTCTTTGCCCTCCAAAACAAGGTGGTCATGTCCAAGTTGCCCAAAAGTGCCTTATGTGGATTGAGCCCTGCACCCTGGGAATCACTAATATGTGATAGTCTGCATAAAACACAGCTGTGCCATAGAGCAAACAAGCATTTCAGCAATTCTCAGGCTGTAGCCTAGCCACGCTTCATTTACTAGTACAGACATAGCAAGCCTGCATTTAGCCAGTCAGGCAATATGATAGGGCCATATTCACAGCTGAAGTTAGAGCTTCATGACTGGAGGAAGTTCTGGAAGCCATTTAGCAGCTGCTGGTTAACGCAGTACTTGCGTTTGTAGAACAGAACAAAAGACCAGAGTTTAAAACAGCCCCGTGCAGAGCTGTCAGCAACTGCACTGAGGAGACTCCATTAACTACACTATAGGTACAACAAAAGAAATGAGAAAGCACCAGAGACTACAGCCTTAACAGTGAAAGATACACAAAATGGGATATTTTATGAGCATCTTTTCTTAGATTCTTGGAGTTTATTTTAGAAAGGCAGAAGATCAGCTCTTTCCACTAAAAACTGTTGACAACATGCACCACTCCCCACAGCTGCAAAATTTTTAGTTCTGGCAATGTTTACAGCAGTTCAGATGCAACTTCAAAATGACAGCTCTGCTGCTATGGAAGGACTATCAGGAAGGGAACAGCCCCATTTAACAAATGTTAACAAATGTCTTTCCCTTATTTCATCTGTGTGAAAAGAAACATCCCACAGTTCACTTATCTGATGCTAATGTCACCTCAGAGTAAAGTTCATGCCAGACAAAGAGTAATCACAGAATAATAAGTATACACTTACCAACCATATCCATTAGTAAATTAAATTACCATGATTTTTGGCAGCAAAGAGAGAGAGGTTAGACATTAGAAATCACTTTGAACTGTAAAGATAGCAAAGCAATAGATTCACTTGCCTGGGGAGGTTGTGGAGCCTCTATCACATGGGATTTTTAGTGCTAATTAGGAAAACATCTGTCAGAAATGTACCTGGCAGTTTGTTCTGAGAGTAGGAGGAGAGAGGAACAGGATGACCGCTTGAGATCACTTCCAGTCCTATAGAAGTCAACACTGAACACTACAATTCTCTAATAGCTGTTTCATTGATAAAAAGCCCAACTAAATGACCCTTCAATAAGGTCATAAGCTTTCAATGCTGACCAAGTCTAGTTTAAAGAGAATCATCAACTGAACAATTCAAGGTTTTATGAGAAGTTGGGGGATTTATTTCATATAAACCGACCACTGAGGTAATTAAATTCCATTGCATGCAGACCACCAAGCATTTTAACAAGAATCAGTTAACCCGGTTTCACATCCATAGCAACAGAAACCATCTTATTGCAACTCTACTCTTTACAGAGAGAGCTAGAGATACATTTTTACTGTGAATCAATGAGTTATTTTGGTTTTCAGACTGCGGCATAAATCCAGCCAAGGTGATAAGACTAGGCCAGTGCCTAGCCTTCAAGCTCACAGACATACCCATGACAGCAGCCTACAGGGGTAGGATTAGGGGGTGGCCAACAGCCATGTCCACAGAGAGGAGCTTTGCTTTCAGCACCCTGGACAAGATTCTTGGGGGTGCAATGGAGCAAAGGCCCCAGCCAGGATCCTGCTCTTCACAGCTGGTATCTGTGATGCTAGACAGGGAAAAAGCCAGGGTCCTTCACCGTCAAACAGAGCCTACTTTTTCAGGTCTCAAAGAACTCATCAGAATGCATCAGGTACAGACCTGCCAGCACAAGAGCTAACAGAGATGCGAATCATTCAGAGATGATATAATTACCTGGAGTTTCCACCCGCCGGTAATGATAGGGGTTAATGCACACTTCTTTCTGTTTTGAGCCAAATGGGAACTCACAACATTCCAGTGGCTTCAATTCATGGTGGGACTGTAAGTCAGGCCAGCGCCACACTCTGCAGTATATGACATGGGGGAGCCCCTTGCGGTGAGACACCTGCAGCCGCCCATCCAAGGAACGTGGGATTGTGACACATTTACTGGGCTGACCTGGGCAGCTTAGAGCCCTTTCCAGTTCTTCCATGGCACCTTTTTTCTTCTTTAATTTCTTCACCAAGGAATCAACAGCTTTTTCTGCCCACTTTTCTTCTTCATCTCCTTGTTTCCAGCCCAGCAGCCTTTTCACTGCAGGGCTGGTGAAGGAGAACAAGGAACTGATAGGGGTGCTGGAGTGCATAAGAAACAGAGATTACACACCAGTGTCAGCAGAAGCACAAATCACTCTCCTGCCTTGTAAGGCCAGGACAGAGTTTTTGCAATATTTGAGATGGATGTTTCCTTCAGAAAGAGGTTCTTCCAGACATAAGTTTCTGTAGCCTTAGGTGCTGGTTACAGGTAGTCCAACAGGCTGGGTCTCAGAACTTTCCAAACATCAAGAAGCTGCTGAAGCCTGGAATAACAACACAATGCATAGTTAAACTTCACACGCTCCTTTCATTGTTGCTTCAGTAAAATATGTTGAAAGATAAATGATTCAAAATGTGTATTCAGTTTTCAATGTTTTTCTGTTTGTTTCTTCTGCTGTTAATTTTGGGTTCAAATCTCTCCTCCTTACTACCCTCCACGCTCATTTTAGACTTGAGCCTCAGCAAGCATTAAGTATCCAGTCACTTTCATTTGCACTTGGACTTAAGTGCACTAGGCAAATTACTGCAGGGTTGGGATTACATTTAACGCAAAAGAAAATGTACCTTTTTTTTTTATGTCTGTAGCTCTAGCTTCAGCTCAAGCATCTTCTAAAAAAATTAATTTGTAATAACAAATTGTATGGGAGTAATGAGTAGAATATTTTTCTGAATTCAACTTTCCCTCTGTCCCTCCAATCTCATTTTACTTGTCAAGAGTTGTACAATATTAACTGCAAAATTCTTTTTCAATTCAACAATTCCCATTTAGTGCCTTTGAATGATCTATCATTATTCTCTAAGCTTATTTACATTGTCTCACATGCAAGAGAAAATCTTGTTTGCCCAGCCAGTTCGTTTGGCTGCCTCCAACAACTCAAAGTTTTTTGGATGAAAATCACAGGCTTTTGGACACAGTTTGTGCTGGATGGATCCTGGGTTATTTCTGCTAGGAGTTGCTACATTTGACAGAGTCCAACAGAAAGAGTTCAATTCTTGAGGGTTTTTCTTTGTTTTTATTTTACTTTTTTCTTTCTTTTTTTTTTTTTTTTTTTTTTCCTTAATGTAGTTGGAGCCAGTCTAATTTTAGATGAAAATGACATATTTCCACTGACTAGAACTCTGAGGGAAAGTCTCCTTGTATGTCAAGCTATTTACTGCTTTAAATATACTTCATGGACCCCCTGCACATATCAAGTCCAGAGGGCTGTACGAAGCACTTAAAGCAGGAGATGAGGGCAGCTAAAATGGATGCCTCCACAGAAGCAGTGCCACAACTGCCTCTGTGGGAGGACTCGAGTCCTTCCCAGCCCTCCCGCAGCCACTGAATAGACAGATATTGCTGGTGCTGGGAGCAACAGGGCTTCACAAACAGTGTTGTTCAGCAGTTTTTTTAGATGCACAACTATTATAAAAGTTCAAAGGGCACATGGGGACACGGAGTGCAAACACAGGCAGAACATGTTGAGACAGGATGCCAATCCCAAAGCCTGGTTCTTTGGCAGAGTCTGACATCCTCAGCACTGCACAACTCCGCAGCACACTCCAGAGTTCAAGAAGCACTTGGACAACGCTCTCAGACATATGGTTTAATTTTTAGGTAGTCCTATGTGGAGCCAGGAGTTGAACTGAAAGATCTTTGTGGATCCTTTCCAACTTGGGATGTCCTGAGCTTCTATACTGCAGGATATGCACACACGGCTTGGGGCACCAGAGCTGCACAGGCAACCTGCTATGTTTGCTGTGGAGTAATGACTGCCTACCTCAAAGGTGACTCTCTGGCATGTCACAAACCCAAGCAGTAGCTGCTATTCCATCTGCAGATTCATGCTCTGAAGTCTCCGCGCATCAGGGGACTTGAGCTAGCATGAAAACATGGACAGAGGGACTACAAAACTAGAAGAAAAAGCAGGCCCACCTTGCTTCACCTTGCTTCATACAGCCACTACACGACAGGATGTGGCTTATGCAATTTCTATACTATTATTCTGTGTGTATATCTAGCTGTCCTTAACTGTCAAGAGACACCCACCGCAACAATCACCATGCTTGCACCACTGAACAATCAATAATCGATTCCATGAAACCTCCCAAACTCATCCCATCAAAGAGAAACTTCAAATTCTGAATTTCTTTTCTCTGTATTTGTAAACATACAATGACCTGGAGTACTTAACTGGAGAGTTGCTTATGCTTCTTAATCAAAACTGCAGTCTGTTCCACCCCATTTAGAGGGTACAAGTGAAAAATAAAAAAGTTCAGAATGATTTACTACAGGGAGATACCATTGATCTGCTAGTACTAGGGCTGCTCTGAAAGTAATGCTTCCTATTTTATGATGTTGGCCCAGGACATCAGAGGTAAATGTTGGTGGTATGGCAGTAGAGGATGAACCTTCCCATCCATATCCCATTACATTTTGTTGACGTGTAACAGATGGCAACTTAGGGGCAGTCTGAGAAGATGGTGTCTGATATGGGAGTGTGTATGAAGCAAAGGCGTGTCACAGAATTCCTTGATGTGGAAAAAATGGCACCCACTGACATCCATCAACACTAGCTGAAGGTTTATAGAGCCCAAACAGTGGATGTGGGCACAGTGAGGCAGTGGGTGGTGTGTTTCAGCAGTGGTGACAGTGACGGTAGGTCACCTCTACTGGTGCTGATTTTTACAAGCGTGGCATGCTGGCTCTTGTTCATGGCTGATGAAAATACATAGCTAATAGTGGTGACTATGCTGAAAAATAATGTTTTGTCATTGAGAATTTGCTCTATCAAATAGTGTTACCGTGCTCTTTGAATCTATTGTAATTTCCATGGAAATAAATAAAAGGCATTACTTTTGGAGCAACCTATGTAGAACATAATGTGGTTGAAATTTAGGCAGTCTAATGCCTTAAAAGGAGGAGGCTCGGCCCACAGAGCCCAGCACCTTCTACAGTTGCAGTGTCCCCTGCTGCCCCATCACAACCTGCTGGCTTCCACGTGCCACTGCAGTGCTGTCATTACTTGGCTGCACCAAACCACATCCTCGCGCGAGAAAATAAAACAATGCTGGGATGGCTGTGGATCAGCCTTGGAAGCAGCAGCAAACGAAGACAGCCTGGGATGAAAGCCCACAGCACCAGCAGTGGTGTGGAAGCCTCTGCTCCAGGCCGACGGGGAAAATGGCTCCCAGTTCTTATCTGAGGGGGTCTCCGGGGCGTTAGTGTGTGTGTCAACAGCTGCCTCTGATAAGTTAATGTGACGCTGCAATCATCAGATATGAAAACATACACGTCCACGTAAAAGTATTGTCCCAAGATTTTCTTTTCCATTTTGACCAAGGTTTTAAATAAACACATTAATCTCTTTCAGTCAAATTAAATAACTCAACAGTGACATCAGTATGAGTCTAAGCACTATTGTTGCTAGTGGGAGAGTCGCCAAGGGTATGTGTATAAAAGCAAAAGCAGTGCTTTGCAGACCATGTGATGTAGTCTCAGATAAGTATATTGCACAATTTCCTATCGTTCTCCCCCTAGTTTCTTCTGAAATCTTCTTCTCCCCAAATCGAACTGACATTCAAAACATAAGTTGCATTAAATATACTGAAATTTTCAAATAACATCATTATCAGAACAACCTAGTTTAATATTATTTCATTACATAATACTGTATATTATTCAGCAGACTAAGCCATGTGCTGCTAGGCTTAGATACTCCATTATGAAATACCTAGGCAGCCACTCTGCTCCAGGGCTGTAAAGATAGAAATGTTAATCCACAATTTAATTTTAATGATCTCTTAGGAGAGTGGTTGTTTAAACTGTATGCCTCTTGTACCAGGCAACTTGCCCATCAGACTGGAAACTTCCAATGCTGAAATGTTTTAAAACTGTTTGACATATTTGCTGAACTGATGACCAATCTTGTTTCTTGATGCTCCAGACCTGAGAACAGAGGGAAGCCTTACAGCTTTGACCTATATCCCCAGCATTCACATAAAGCCCTGGGCCAAACCATGATGGTTGCTTGTATTTCCTTTGGTGACTGCACAAAGCACGATTGTGAGGATGAGGTACACATCCTCTAGGGTACCTCATTAACATGATTCCTTCTTCTGGGGCAACATGAAAAGCTTTGTCTATCTGTCTGGTAAGTGACAGTGAAGACCAAACATGGTCAATCTTTCATGCTTTCTTTATTCCGTTATCAAGCTTAGCCTAAGTTATAAAACATGCTTTATGGAAGAGACAGAAGACATGTACCATGTGAACATGGACCCACCCTTCTGTTTCTGTGGTCTAAAGGAACAGGAAAAGATGGGATTGGAAACATTCCAACTTAGTTCACGTGTTCTGTTCTCCCTGCACAGGTGCCTACCTTTACTATCTCTATGCTAGTAGATTAAACAGTGCTGGGGAACATTTCTAAGCATGAGAAATTGATTATGAATAGTGTAAATTGTTACCACAGTAACAGAAATGGCTTTGATATGTGCCAATACCAATCTCTCTAATGTTTCTTGTGCATGATTAAGGAGTTAGAAGGGTCCAGCAATCACTCCAAGTATGAAGTCTGAAGAGAGTGACCTGGTCTAGGAGGGTGACACAACTACTGTACGGAAGCAAGCATCTCCATCCCAATTGGGCTCAAGGCCAAGAACAGTATTAGGCATGTTTTATTTAGTGGTTTGGACGCAGTCTTGGGGTAGAATTCACTTGGCCACATAAACATGTCCAAATTGTTGACACTCATATCTGACATATAGTCACCCTGAAATCCCTAAATAAGTAACAGAAAAGCATGTGTGTACATAGCATGATGCATTCCACCTCACTGTCACCTAAGAAAAAATCAGCAAAATCAGGCACTGCAAACAACAATGAATGTTGAGTAAGATGAGCCTCACTGCAGTTTTGAATGACTGCTATGGACAGAGAGCAGAAGGGACTGGAATACTTCCTCCTACTCCTAAGCCTGTTTTTCACCTGCAAGCGTAGAACTTGCTTTTAGGCCCTCGGGTCAACAGGAGAAACGTGTTCCTCTACAGTAACTTCCACTGTACTGCTGAAAAGCCTGATATATCATAGTCAGAGAAAAGCAGAAGAAACACTGTCATCATGTGCTTGCTGTTAGCTGACCTGAGTGAAGGCCTGCTGAAGTCAGTAGGAAGGGTTCCAGAACTCATGGAAATTGAACATGTCCACCTCTGTATCTCGCACGGCAATATGCTGACACTGTGGAAAGATTCAGAGAAATTTAGGTTTAGCTTAATCTATAAACGACTTGCTGTGTTGCATCATCCCCCAGCAAAACATCTGTGCAGGCCACTGTGTTGCTGAAGTTTCCCGCTAATTCAATTTCAGTGGAATTGTATCAGTCCTCATTAAATTCCACTCTAAGCTGCATGCAGAAGCTTAAAAGAAAAACTGCTGAAATACTGGTGAAAACAGGCTTAAAATACTACCACATAAAAGCACGGTGCCTAATCATCCTCACAAGACTAGCTGTGCATGGGTATGTATGCAGATGTGTATATGAATCTGGTCTCAGCATAAAACTGCAAGACTCTGCCCTGCCTCGGCTAACTAAGCCATGAAAGGCACGGCTATCAGTCTCGAAAATGGCTGACATCATCAGTCTCCGTGTCATTGCAGCAGCTAAGTAAGGCCACAGAGAGAGATTTCTCAGAGGGTCGTCTAGACATAAGCTGTGCAGTTCTTAGAGATTGCACGCCGTTGGAAAATGGAAGAGTGAGACAATTATAACTGGAAGTCTACAGCTCGGTGACTAAATCACAACAGAATTGGAAGGGAGAAAATTATTTTAGTCAAAGGGAATGTTACAAACACACATGATTAGTTATTTTTACCTAGCACTGATTTAGTTATTGCTTCCTACTACAAAAGAGAAAAGCCTGTGGGTTTTCTCAGAGCTGATACTGCTGTAATAGAGGCTTGATAGCAGTCAGCATACATCGAGGGCTCAGGGTGGCAAAGATCTTCCTCTGTCACATCATCATTGCTGTTTGCTGCATGGATCTCCCACACATCAGCAAGGGGAAGAGTTTTTTAAATAAATAAATAAAAGATTGTTTATAAATTCTTCAGGTCCCAAATGAGTGAGGAACTTCCCTGACCTTACCCTGGGTGTGTTCCCACACCCTGAAGCACAAATCCTGCACTAGCATAGGCTTTTGCAAGTACGGATGGTTCAGTGCAGGGCAGGAGAGGTTTTTACCCATGTGTTTACTTCTGAAGAGTATCATGGAAATGCATATATGAGTTACACACACACACACACACACTCACACACACATTTTCTGCTGCTCCTGTAAGCAGCTCACAGCTCAGTAACAGCTGCCCCATGTTACTGTTTATACATGCAAATCACCTTCAAAAGACTCCTGTTCCAATTGTGACACCTGTGGCTCACTTTGGGATCCTCCACGGTTCTTCTTGTGATGGGGACCAGCAAGACAAGGTTGTTGTTATGAACCCATCCAAAACCACTGTCTTTTGCACCCAACAAAAAATACTGAATGAATTATTCATCACATTGTTACCAAGCTATTCCACAACCACAGAACCTGACACCCAGGGTTTTAATTAAATGGGATGTAAAGAAGGTGGGGTTTTTTTTGTTTTTTTAATTAAGAAACTAAATTTCTTCCTGGTTTGACCCTGGAGTGCTCCACTGAAAACAGCTGTGATGATATGAGGTAAAGTACTTGAGACTCAAATTTGTCCATGTTTCACACAGCCCTGGCAATATCTCATTGTTTATTCCTATAAGCTTAAATGAATAATGCAAACTTCTGAAACTTATTTTCTTGTTTATTTCAATTTGTTCTGAAGGCTTTTCTACACTGAATTTTAAGTGAAGCCATCGATACTAAAGAGCAAATCTCACAGCACTTTGTGCCTCTCTGGCCACTCCTCTGCACTGTGGAGACTTCACTGCATTTGCTGCTTCCAGGTTAAAATGAAGACAAAATCTGATGCCAGTGTCTAAACATCTGTGACTTCCAAATAATCTCACTGAGCTTGTGGAACCTCTCAAATATTACCACAGCTACTAGGCATAGTCTAGCTTCTCTGATCAGGAATAACACATTCATTTACTATAAGGAGGGACACATTCTGGCATGTAAACCGTGCAACTTAACACAGTTACATAAATTTCCATAAGCCAAGCACTTGAGGCCGTGTTTAAGAGGCACAGATTCAGTCACAACAGAAAAGTACCCCGCTCACTTCTGGTATGTCCATGATGCCCTGGGAAGGGATGAGCTAATTCCTGCAGTGGGACCACTCTGAACATGCACATCTACAAGACACTGTACAGCTGCAGACTGAACACTGAATGACTTCATCTTTTGAGTACCAGAAGCAGCAAAACCGTGTTAGACAGGAAGAAGGGAGGGTCACGGACATAGCAGGAGTATGCAAATGTACAAAATGTGCAAGTAAGATAGCAGCAATCTATCTTTCATGTGAAGAGACAAAGAAAGTAGCTAACAGTAAAGTGTTGGGATACTGTCTGCTGTTGGAGGTCTGAGAGAGCAATTACAGTATCACAGCACAGTAGAGGAAAGCAACTCTGAAGGGCACGTGGCCCAACCCCAACTACAGCAGGGACACCCAGAGCAGAGTGCTCAGGACCTTGTCCAGGTGGCTTCTGAAGCAAGGAGGGGACTCCAGAGCCTCCCAGACTTACACAGTTTTCTTGAAGAATAACTGTGCTAGCCATAAGGAGGAAGAATTGACTAGAAAGCCTCCTGAGAACCCTTCTGGCCCTACGGCTCTCTATTGTGATCAAGCCAAAGAGTTGCTCTTTTCAGGTGCAGCACTATGCTAACATGGTTGCACTGTTTCAAGCCCTAGGCCAACTCGGACAGTGCTCCTGCATCCCACTGCTCAGGAGAAACATGCTCACCAAAAACACAGGACTAGAAATTCACACTAATTTGTGCCTTTGAAAATCTCCCACAATATTTGAAAGCGCGACACAAAATTACCATAACCAAGATCCGTGCAAAAATATGAAACTGGACCAACCTATCACTACAATCTCTCTTTGACCGGGTTTCCTTCCTCAGTATTAAATGTTAAAGGAAACCAGCAACTGCCATGTTTATATGGAGTAGACCAAAGTATATTCTCTGGCTGGGGCACACCGAAGTCTCTGAGATGCAATCCCAGAGGATACACCCTCTCCTCTACCTCATGCCCTGCTCCTCCAAGGCAGGAAGAAGACCCATTCCCCTTATCCCTTCCTGTGGCCTGGCTTCCTCTGACCGGCAGCTGTGACAAAGTACTCATTTCTCAACTGCATTCCACCTTTCTGAGATAAGGGGCTAAGGAGTACGCATGCCATGGGGAAGTTCTGATGATGTATTTGTGGGGAAAAGGCAGGAGAGAGTGGGCTATGATGGTGAGGTGCATCAACCTGCCTTGGAGAGCTAACATGTCTTCTCGTGGCTCTGGTTCTCCCCATTCCATAGACAGTCTGTCCTGCATTCTTCACATACTCACCATTCCCAGAGAAACTGTAGCAAAGCCCATCGGTGTTTCTAAAAATGGAACAGTTGGAAATACGCAAAAAATAGAGTTCCTGCTTTTAAAATAAACGCTGACTCGTCTCTAATACAAAGCATGCAGCCAAGTGCCTCCAGAACAAACACTTCACAAAGGAAGAAGGGGACTAGAAAAGAATTTCAGCTTCGTTGCTGGCCTGAAGCTTATATCCACACTAATCAGATACTGTAATCCTTGTTATCAATCACTGCTGTTCTTGGAGCAATTCCCAAATACCCATTTTAGGAAAAGGATTTGCTTAGTTAGATATTAAGAATGTTTTGAATAAGGATACTTCTAAAGAACATTTGCTCCACCTAGGATCTGATGCTCAAAGCTGGTGAGGAGGCTATCCTGGAAGTAACTTAAGTTGGTGGAAAGGAATGCACTTTTTTAGTTCAAGATGTACATTTACAGCACATACATGCAAAATGCATAAGGCAAAACATGTAGCACATCCCATCTGGCTAGCAGGAGATGTGGGCCCAGCTCTGTCCATTCCCTGCTGGGAGGCACAGAAATGAAGGGAGGTTGGCTCCCTTAGGCAGATCTGCAAGCTTTAGTCCTGACACCAGGATCCATATCTTGTGCTTTGAGATCCGCTGCCTACTTGCATCATGTATCTCAAGTCATAGAACCAAAAGGCAACTGTGATGCTGAGAGTTAGCTGGGTACAAGAACAAGTTAGCGTGGCCAACAAGAACCCCATGTGACAGAGCAGCTCCAGCCACAGGCCTGCAGCTCAGCACGTAGGCTTCACACCTGACACCTAAGGCCCCAGATAGACATCGGGGATGCCTGCCTGAAGGGCTACTTACTCCATTACGGAGTTAATGCAGCAGACATCTTTGGCAGATTTAGTATCACTGAATGCAACACACAGCTTGGCGAGTGAAATATAGATCAATAGGTCACACAGACTGTCAATAAAACACTCAGAAGGGAGAACTTCCAGAAGTGGTCCCGCTTGGACTGACAGCAGGCCTAGAGACAGACCCTACAGCCAAATCCCTATAGGGGGATAAGTTTCACACACAAAACTTTCTATATATTTCATGTTAGCAGTTTTCCGTGGAATCACATCAGCATTTCATTGTGTTCAAGTCATATTGCATTCAAAACTGTTTTTCCTAAAAGGCTTTCATTGCACATTGCTGTGGGAAATTGTCAGTGCAATAAGATTGACATAAAGGCTCTCCTGCACCAAGAGTCGCAGCCGTCTGTGCTAACTGAGCCCTCAGTGGCTTGTGAAACCCTGTGAGGAGTAGGGAAGGGAGCATTCACAGGGTTTACATTCTGGAAATCTGCAAAAAAGGACTGTGGAGGACAGGTAGGCACTGATATCATGGGTTTTATCTATGTAGAGATCTGATTGAGCAGAGAGAATTGCCTTGGACAAGGGGCCAATGGTCCCAAGCATTTTCATCAAAAATATCTGGATATGCTTGGACTCTCTACGGAAGCTATTTCACAACAATATGACTAAGAGCAAAAGGAGCAAGAACTTGTCTATCTAGTTCTCTCCTGTGGGGTGTAAAAGAGGAGACAGCTGGCAGTTCCCAGTGACTTCAGCTGAAGATGTGGGTGCTCTGCAAACCAGAACACTTGCTTATGAGATTAAACAGCCTTCATATGTCTACATTTGAGCCTGGGAGCATAAAATGAGGGCTGAATTCTCTTTAACATTCAAGATGGCAAGCCATGGTTACAGCCAGCTTCAGAAAATGCAGGATAACAAACAAAAGGCAGGAAGAGGGCACCAAGTCTTTAGAAGGAACACATCTCTCTCCTGCACATCTGCAGGTGCAGGGAACATCTCATCTCTCCAGCTCCATTTCTACCTTTCCTCTCCCCTCCTATCACTCAGTTCTGCCAAAGTCCCATGCAGGTTCCCACCAAGAAGCCGATGTCCCAGCAGAAGTCTTGCAGGACATGCAGCAGGGCAGCCAAGGGAGCTGCAGGTTGTGCCTCACACCAGAATTAATTTCAGTTTCTCTACTCTAGATGTCCCTGTGAAGGCCTTGTGCCCTCCATGAAGTAATCCAAGGTCTCTTGATTAAAGAGATAAATTAGCTACCTCATTTGTGCCGCAGGGTAAGCAACTGCATGTTGGCAACTGGGCACATCCACAGCAATTGGATGGAGACAAGTAGGTTTGGATAGGCCAGGCCAGCAAGCAACCACAATGGAGTCTTGAAATCTGTGTGAAATCCTCGTGCCTTTGGTCCCTTCTGAGCCTACTGGGCAGTTGTGTGGGATCACAAGCCTCTGGGTAATTGATTTTCCCTCAGGTTTCTGCATCTATCACATAGGTATCCTGACAATGACTGCTTTGTAGAAGCCCTTTGATATCTCCTGATGAGAAACGCTACGCAAGAATGCTTAAAAAATGATTTTTCATTATGGAAAGGCATAGCAAGAGAACGTTAAATGATTAAGCATTGTTTAAATGTACTGACCTCAGTAACACAGTTATTTGCATTATAAAGTATTCTTAATTACATGGAGCTTTGCTGTTAGCAAACACCACTTTATGGAAAGGTCCCACCACCAATAGCTTGCTGCCTTGTGTTCTCACAGCACAGTTGCCTGACCAAGTACAATACAAGGCAGAACAAACACAGAGTAACAGTTATCAAGAAATGACAAATCTTGCTCCTTTTGTAGCCAGGTAATGAGGGTGAAAGGAAGCCTGAAGCAGAACAAACTAGAATGACTCAAGGGTCTGCTAATTTTCTTCCCTTCTCCTCTCTGTCTTTCAGTGAACCACAAGACTGAGGCCAATGGATCTGGAAAACACTGGAAGCAAGGAACATTTTCATGGTCTAAACTAAGACCAGGAGTATATAAAGACTCAGTAAGATAGGTCAGCACAGAGACGTTTCAGAATGGAAAGCAGAAGATAGAGGATTTTGGCAGGACCTTTCACTGACTGTGAACAGAACGTAGGTGGAAGAAGAGAGCTTGTTGGGAAACGGGAGGTTGCAGTATCAAGCTGGATGGTTGCCAAAGTGTGGACTAATGCTTTGGCAGCTGCAAACAAAAGGAAGAAGGAATGTAAGAAGCCATGCAAAGAAAAAAATGTCAGAAGACATCTGGGAGTACCGACTTGTAAGGAAACAGAGCAGTCAAAAGATGATGCTGAGTTTGACAGAGGGGAGGACGGTGGTGCTCCTGACAATGGATAAGAGAGAGGGAAAAAAACAAGTACTGGAGAGCAGGATGCAGGAAAGATAAGGCATTTCTCCTTCCGGTGAGAAACACACCTGGATCCTCATGTCTCAATTTAAAAAAAAAAAAAAAAAAAAAAGCACAGAGATTATAATTTTCTTTCTCTTTTGTTTTGTCTATTTACATAGAGGCAACAATGTCAACTGGGAAACTGTCTCCATTTCCACTGAGTCCTTGCTGTGTCTGTGTCCAGAGGAGCTGAACTTCAAAGAAAAACTGCTCGACCTGTCTGAGATGCTGCAATAGCTCTTTCAGAAACCTGCTGTTGATCCTGTGGAACAACCCATCTAAAAATCACAGGTATCTTCACTAAAACCTGAAAAAGTTTCACCTGTTTTAAATGCATACATCTGTTTGTCAGGATCTTGGACTGGGCTCTGATCCCACAGTCTGTTAGATCTAACTCATCTGCAAAAGCACAGCGTGGTTTTCAGCTACTACAATAAATATGCAGAGCCCTAGACTCTTTAATTCACCTCTTCATCTGTAAAATTCCCATGCTATTATCATTCAAATATTATAAAAGAATGTAAGATGGGAAATAATTGGGGATATTTTTGAAAAATTAATTTTATTACACTGTATTCAGTCTAATGTTTCTTAGAACAAATGTTCTCAAAGACAATAATAGGAAAGCAATGATTCTCTCAAATTGTCACTGCTATTACTATCTTTTGCTGTTAATGTACAATAACACTAATGACTCCTTATACCAGCCTGCAGCAGGAAACCAGGCAGCCTACCATAACAACGTTCTGTACGTTTTTGCTGTGCTGTTTTCAGTTAAAATATTTATGATATTTTTAATTATTTCTTCCTCATCCATGTCATTATTATTTGCAACAGGCATACTGCAGAGCAAATGGAATCTATGTACACTTCACTACATTTTCACCACAAATGACCGAGAGCGTTTGTATTTTCTCCCCTTTTGGCTCCCCTTATTCTGTCAGGTTTCTCTGAAGCAGGGTGCCCCATAGAGCTGAATTACTCTTAGTGAGTATCAGCACCAGTGATAAACACTAACTGGTGTTCTGGTTAGAGGTCACTTGTAATTAGTAGTCATTGTCCTTTGAATGTAACAATGGAAAAATAAAAGTTTATCGAGACAGATTAGCCAGGCCATCACAATTACAGCACTTTAGCATTCAGCAGAGAGGATTACATGACACCCTATCTGCCAAGCCGATAACAGCAGATAGCTGAGGATTCAAGCTCAAGATGCACAAAGTCTGTAAAAGAATAAAAGGGGAAAAAGGAGAATTAACTGTCCAGATGTTATGTGATACGCTCCGCCAACATTTCTGTGGTCTTATTTTAGTGGGTTGGGCCTTGCCTTGTTCCCAGTGAAGGCAGATGGGGAACCACCACCAGTTCGCATGCAGAAGCTCCGAGTGCCTCACCTCCACCTTCTGTAGGTGTGCAGCACAGTGTATGTGCTCTCAGGCTGGGACAAGTGCAGTGATAAAATAGTAATGCTTAACAGCTCTGCAAAGTTGTGCAGGTGAGAGCTTAGAGCAAACCTTTGTGTTCAGCTTAGTTCTGCATGTAAATAAAGCATCCATCCCCAACTCCTATGAAAACACAAATCCTGATCAAATCGGGGTGCATAATAAAATACAAGTGACCCTTGTTTGTTTTTGCAGTTATTGCTTATTGCTTGTATGCCTGTAACAGAGTGAAGAAGAAAACATCTGTAACTCCATCACAAAGGGCAGACAGGAATAGACATTACTGCAGAACTCAGAATGTAGAACAGTGTGCTTCTTGAAACGATTCACTTTAAGAACACTTTGTGGCACACTTCTTCTAGCTACTGTGTCAAAGTAACTCAGTGTGTAAAAATAAATGAAATAAAAATTACACCCAAAGCCTCCACTCTAAAGTACAGCAGGAAGCAAACGCAAACCAGGCAGAGGTGGGCACATATCAAATCTGGACAACGGCAGCTGTCTGCCTGGATGACGTTTGGGTGAGAGATGACATTCACCCTCCCAAGGCTGAGGGGAAGAGTTTTGTGGCGTTTTCTTATGCTTACGCTCTGGGAGCCGAGGAGGGCATCGCCACCCGTACAGACACACATCTCAGCACACGGGAGATGCAAAGCACCAAAACTCGTGCTCTCCGCAGTGTCCTTCCCCAGCAGCCACAAACTTGAACCCGTTCCAGAGACGTGCACATCACTTCCTACTGCTGCCAAGGCAGAGCTCATTCACCAAAGAGTTGGCCATCCTGGGCTGCGCTTTTTCTTTTCTTTTTTTTTTTTTTTCACTAATCTGTAAAACGCCAGCAATTAACAGCACGCGTGTGTTTGTGGGCACGCATGTGTGTGTCATTTATTTTTATTCCCACTGACGTGCCTTCGCGAGCGACCCCGGCCAGGATCAAATTAATTCACCCATAAAATCCAAGTGGGAAAACACAAAGTTGCCACCACACGATATCGGAATTGATACAAACGGGCCCAACTGTGGACCTCCCCCCCCCGGCTCGGGCTGTGCCTTACGAGGGTTTGGTTCTGAAGGATCCCGCGCCTGCAGCTGGAGCACAAACCCAAATCCCCGAATTTCTGCTCCGTTCCATTCGGGAGCGCGTCCGGCGGCGGGATTTCTCGAACAGAAAATAACCTCTGCAAGTGAAAAACCATCTCCGAACGTGTCATGTGGGTTTTGTTTTCCTTAAGGAAAGCAGCCCTCGCAGCGGGAATGCTTGTCAGCCTCCAGCCATCCACAACAACGTTCTTTTTCCCCGCGCTCCTCCTTTTCGCTCGCAGCCCTGGCGTCGCCGTGTCTCCCGCACCCCGGCCCCCTCCCGCCGAGGGGCACCGTCCCGGGGGATGCCGCCCGCCCGCCCGGTGGATGCCGCCCGCCCCAGGTGCGCCGCCCGCCCCCGGCGCGAACTTTCGGGACCGTCCTCCGCGTGCCCCCCGCCGCATCGCGCTCCGTCCCGGGACGCGGCCGGGAGCCCGGCTCTTACCTGCCTCCGGCGCGGGCTGGGGTCTCGGCGCGCCGCGGGCGGGAGCGGGGCTGCAGCTGCGCGGCGGCGGCGGCGGCGGGGCCAGGGCGCAGCGCAGCGCGGCAGCGGCAGCGGCAGCAGCAGCCCCGGCCGGCGTCAGTCAGGCGGGAGCCGCCAGCCTGTATTAGTGCGCCGGGCTGGAGCGCGGCCAGCAGCGCCGCTGCCGCCGGCCCGCCCCTGCGCTCCCCCCGCCGCCCGCCCCGCGCGCACACTCTCTCTCACACACACACACACACTCAGGCGCTCGCACACGCAGTGACACGCTCGCAGAGTTCACCCTCCGCACCCCCACTGCGCACGGCTCGCCCCGCGCTGCTCGCACCCATCCCGGTCCCCGGACGCCGCCATTTCCCGCCCCGCCGCTCTGGGGGCAGAGGCCGGGCCCGGGCGCCCGGAGGGGGCGAGGGGAACCGCAGAGCCCTCACTTCCCGCCTGTCCCTCCGGGGCTGTGACTGTGCCCGGGGACCCATCCTGCTGACGTGCCTCCGCAGCCAGAGGACCCTCACAAATGGCTCGGAGCACCGCAGGGTGGCTGTGGGGGGACGCTGGGACAGCGCCCTGTGAGGGAGCTGGGCACCAGCAGCGGGCTGGGGTCCAGCTGCACCTCCCCGGGCCGTGCTGCACGGGGCCACCAGCTCTCTCAGGCTCCTCTGTACAGACAGACACCACAGACAGGGATGTCGGCCAGGGAGGTGTCCTACAGCAGCCCTCTTCGTCCCACTGTCACACCAGTGCTTGTGGTTGTGGGATCCAGAGGCTAGGGTCTCACCAGCCGAGCAGGCAGTGCCTGGATTTTGCTGCCCAATGGTTTTGTGAGCCGGTCTCGTAGAACTTCCATTTACCTCCTAACAGTAATTCAAACAGAAGTTATGTTATAAAGTGGGTTGTAATACTTGCATAGGGTTGTGAATGCTCCCCTTGGTTCATGGGACTGCCCAGAGAACAGCAAACTGTTGTTAAGTGGATGTATGTTCTGCCTTAGATATTACCTATTAAACCCTCGAATTACCTATGAGAAACCGTTTCTAACCAAATTCTTGTGTACTGTATTAGCTGTAATAAGGACAGGCTGAAAGGGAAATATCAGGAAACCCTGATGCAGGCACTGGTACCAGAGGACACTAGAAGTAAGAGGTATCTGGGAATGTAGGGCTTGAGGCAATGCGAGGAATAGGTACTGGCTGAGCCCGACTGATTGCATAGAGGGTTCCAGTTAAATTGCACCGAGCTTTTGAAGTCAATCAATAAGTATGATTAAAGATACCATCCTGCTGACATTTTCGCCAAAATTCTTTTCCTTGTAAAACATGACAGAAAAGCTAATGTTGTTTGTGTAGACATCAGAAAGCCACAATGGAATTACAGCTCCGCAGTACAAATTCATCAAGGCATGTGTGTGAGGGCTGTGAGGGAGAAGGGGGATGTAATGTAACTCTCTGAATTCCTCACTTTACCACTTTGGTCCAAAACATCTTAAAATATCACTGCTTCCCCACTGCCGTCTCCTTTCTCCTTCATGAGGCTTCTTGACAGATGAGTGGCAGAGGAGATACTGTTATTTATAAATCACTGTAAACATTTATGAAGTGCCAATCACACATCCAAACTCAGCATGCCTGGAGATTTTACATCCACAGTGCTGTTTATTTTTAAGTTAGCTACTTAAAGCGTCAATCTGTATAAAGATTATGAGGAAAGTAACATAATTGCATGAAATACATCACAGTGATAGCTCAGTTGCATATTTAGGTATAAAAGCTATTGGTGAAGCTCACACCTTAGCCCACTCTATTAAATCCTGCACTTTCACCCTTGCAAGCAGCTGCTGCCATACACTGCATCATATGGGTGAGGATGGCCTCCCTCAGCGTGCATGTCACACAAATAAAATAAATTTTCAAAATAAATAAATAAATAAATAAATAAAATAAAATATCCTTCAGTTTCCACTCCTCTACCCTACTTGTCTTAAATATTGCTAAGATGCATTAGCTCATGTTGGCCATTGAGTAAAGATGCATGGATAGTTATGCTGGCTTGGCTGTGGTGTGGAGTAGAACTCTCTGAGACATGATTCCTTCCTTGATCGTGAATCTGAGGGCTTTCATAATTCAGTTCCACTGAATCTCACTGCTTCCATTCCAGTGTTGAAGTCTGTGATTTCTTGTTTCTCTGCTCACAACTACTGCTGCCAGTGAAGAGGTGGCAGAACGAGGTGGTCTACATGGTCTACAGTCCATTATCATTGGTGTTGTGAATCAGTACTGCTACTGGAGCTATCCTGACCAGCAGGGGATAGCAGCAGACAGACTGGATTTGTCATTCAGTCCTTGAATCTTTATTTTGATAGTAGCTTTTTGATAATAGACTCAGTTACATTTAAAACAAGTAGATTGCATCCATGTGTGGTGGTGCCAATTTTAACTGCACCATTTGGAAAACAGTCTAATTAAGTGGTCAAGTGAGTATACAGATTTCTAGACTTTGATATGCTATAAGTGATACTGTGGGGAATACAGTTGTTTTTCAGGTTATGCTGTCTTATTACAATGGCTGAATATGTGCATGCATTACCTGTCATCTGCTAACCTACCGATGAAGAGAGGAACTCACATATCACACCTAGTCTTTTCCCCTTTCTTCACACACTCACTAAGACCCTACCCTAAAGTCCAACTCTTTGTCAGTATGGCTTTCAAATCCTGTGCTCTTGTGTTCAGGATTCATTTCTGCTGTTGTGACCACCTGTCAGTCCCTGCACCACTTAGGATCTGCTAATTCCATTCCTCACATGCTGTTATCCCTGATGACAGCCTGGTTTCCTATCCTGTCCCTTGTAAGAGAAAATGCCCTACTTTGGCCTGCACACAATACAACTTTCCTTCTCAAATCCCAGTCTGTAAAACATGGACCAGCTTTCTTTATTCATGAACCAAAACCTGATCTGAGAATGTTCTCTTTGCTTTGGTCTGCATTTTGTCTTTTTATGCTGGATAGGTCTGTAAACAAAATTGTGAGTAAATGGGTATGTAGAAAATAGTAGATTGGATGTAGCTGTGAAAAGGAAAGGACAGGTACTAATTTTTTAAAAAAATATATTATTATTATTATTTTTAGCACAGGCACTCTGTAAAATGAATAGAATAACATGGATTTTCCACTTGGAAGGGACTGCAAGTTCCTAAGAGCTGTAAATATATCTGCTCTGTGTATGTGCTGTTGCAGGGCTCCAGTGAAGTATTGGCACTGTCCACTACCCACCAAGAAATAACTGCTATAACAGCAGTGTCATGAACTGTGCGAGGGAGATACCTCAACCCTCTCAATATGTTCTGGCATGGGCAGCATCGTGGTTTTACTGTGTGAGTTACATTTTCCTCGTGGGCTCTCTCTAGGCAAAGACAAAGCAGACACTTGCCTCTGGCAGCAGATTCTTGGGAACAGCAAAATAGCTGTGGTTCTGCTGCCTGCTTCTTCTGTGCCAGAGCCCTGGAAAGCAAGGGCTGTTCTGTAACTGGGAATGTAGCCTGGTGTGCATTGCTGTGAAAAGGAAGGATGCTACTTTAAGTAGCAGCAATCACTATCCCTTACCGGGTACATGAACAAAACCAAACCCTGCTGGGATGTCCACTCCACTCTTTTTGTTACCCTTCCCCACATGGGACTGGATCAACCCCAGCCTTGCATGCTTGGATTTTGCTAAGTTTGATGTTGCATGTGATGTCTAGGAGCTTGGAGATTGCTCAGTTTACCCCTTATTCACTGGTTGTTTGGGGATCTTTCTATCCAGACATCTCTCTGAGCAGTTTGAGCGCATCTGTACCAGCTTTTACAATAGACACTTGAACAATCAGGGAGTCCTCTGCCACACATCTTTTCCAGCACAGGCAGAATAAAGCATTTGTTCCATATAGGCATGTTTCATGCTGCTCACATCAATTTTCTGCATGTTTGTAGCATAAGATACAAGTTCTCAGAAGGAAAACAGGTGGAAAAAACAGCTGCTATGTTATGCAACACGTTGGTCAATACAGAATCACAGAGACTGTGCTGGGCAGCTGGTTTCTTTGTTCACTCACAGCAAAGAAATTAGAATTTCTCTTGTCTCACTACTCTTTGCTTCAGACTCTAGAAGTAAAGCTATAAATTCAGAGAATCATAGAAGCAGAAGATGGAGGCAGCAGAGAGGTTTGGAGATGTGTGACTAAAGGGAGAGAAGGGAAAAAGGGTATCATCAATAGAGTTGGCATGTAACAAGAAGCACCTGAGAAAACTGTATAACGGTAGTACAGAAATGCTAAGAGACACTGAGTTGAGCATACTGAGTGGTTTCAAGTACTGCCACCACAATGTGGATTCTGTCACTTTTGGGGGTGAGACAACTAGTAAGATCCAAAAGTTATCATTTATCTTCATGGCATTCTTCATTCAGGTTCAAAAAAGGTGTCAAGAGGCAAATGAGCACAATGATGGGGAAAAACGAATATTAACTTTCAGTTGCCAAACAAAAATATCTCAGAAAAGTGTTTAAAATGGTTGCAACTAAACTTACTACAATTTTTAGAACTAGGAAGAATGATTTTTCCAGCCAGTATTGTAACTGAGCTAAAGATATTTGTTTCTGTGTGTAAGTACCTGCTGAAACAGCTGCACAAGAATGAAGTCATATTATCTATGATTAAAGATTTTAGGGGCAAATTCTACTGTGATCTACAAGAACATAAATTTGAAGCAACTCCAGTGAAAGTCGTCATCATCTTATTATATCAAAGAACCATATATTCCCTCTTTTTTTTTCTTTTTTTTCCTTCTTTCTTTTTTTCTTTTATAAATCCTGACTTTAGACCACCAGAGTTTTTAATGAATTTAGATCCAGCTATCCATCTTGCTATTTGTGCTGAATTTGTTTTCTGCTGCAGAGAATACAACTTTGAGATGCTTAGAAAAATGTGATCATTGGGATATCTTTTTATTCCAAAAGATGTGGCTAGATCCCAACTAGTTGACAGTACTATGAAGTACAGAATCTCCCTGTTGACAGACTTTTTCTTTCTCCTCGAAACTATGAGATCAGATGGACAGAGACAACCTACTTTTGCATCTGTTGGACTTTTTGCATAACAATATTGATGACTGAGTAGACCTTAGAAGTTAAACTACAGAAGGATTTTGTTTCCATTCTGTTTCCATTTAGCCAGCACTGGCTGAAATGTGTCACTTCCCTACAGTTTGTCTGTCCTGGCTGAAATATTAATGTATCTTGGTCTCTGCTGGTTCAAGAATCAGTGTTACTCCTTGCCTTTTCTCCACCTTCTGAACTTCATGCCTGATGTTGGGAAGGATCAGATGAACTTCAGCCATTTCATTTGATTCCATTCTTTATCCTAGTTTGAACAATTTTCTTGTTGAAAATTTGCTTGGATGAAAAGAAACAGCATGTAAAGATTCACAAACATTCATAGGCAGAGTGAACCACTGTCCATACACATCCAGAAGTTCTAGAATTTTGGTTTCAAAGCCAATAGCAATGGTTGAGCTAGAGCAATTCTTCTGGAAAATGTAAAGATTTTGAAGCCTTTGGTGATGGAAAATTCATTACAGATCTTGCTGTTGTACATGTTGTACAACTGTTCCATGGTTAGGTTTATCCTTGCTGTAAAGTAAAACGGCTACCACAAAATCACAGAATCTCTAGGAGACACATGCTCAAAACCTCTTTAGAGATTAGGTCAGAGTCTCCATTTTCTCATGTGTCTTCCAACATTCCTTGTTTCTGTACGTCAGCTTACTTTCAAACATGTAGACACAAGCATTGTTTTCTAGCACTAGGCTTACAAGCAGGTATTGGAATAAATTCCCTATCGATGGGCAGAATTCCTCTCACTGACAAGCATATTAGCTAAATGTCATCTGGTCCTTCCTTGAAGATGGAGTGGTCCTGAAGTCCTTACCTGCCCTATTTGTAATCTGACTACATTGTCTTGAAATTTTTTTTCTTCCCTTTGTGTCATTGGCAAAATTCTCAGAAACAACTTCATAGTTTGTTCTGGGTCATTGTTAAAACCATAGTTAAATACTGTAAGGTCAAAGAATGATCTCTTTGGGCCCTCATTAAAAACCCATCAGGTTGATAAAATTTTCCCCATTTACGATGACATTTTCAGATGTAGGAACTAGCCAGTTTTTAATCAGTTTAGAATAATACAAATTCAATACAGCTTACATTAATTTCCTAATTAAAATGTCAGGTAGTATGAAGCTGAATACCTCTAAAAAGTCTTCAGACCCATTTCCTTTACCAGCCAAACTTTTAATTCAGTTTTAATTTCAGCAGATATTTTTTGTTGATTGGTGTTAACCCACATAGTCCTCCCTTAATTCTTTATTGACTAAGACCTGTATGGTCTGTCCACTGTTCTACCTGAAATTGTTTTTAGCTCTGAGAGACTGCTAATTACACCATTCATGTTATATATCTTCCTTAATATGCTGACACTGTATTTGCTGTCTTCTGATTTAATGTTACCAGCCTTCCAAAACCCACTGAAACAGCGTGCACGGGTCAGAGAGCTCCTCAGCATACACCTTTAAAATTCTTGAGATCAAGGTATCAGGACCTGATGATTTCACAATGTCTTAAGTCGTACTTTGCTTTTTAACATCATCCTCAATACTGTTAAAATAGAAAATATGTTTTTAGCTTGTAGCATAGATAATGTATCATTTCACTTTTTTCCAGATACTTTTTGAAGAGTCTGCTTCATTACTCACAGTTCTATCATTTTCACCTAGTAATGTAATTTCCACCAATGATATGAATTGTTGCTTAAAGAACTCTAATTTATGGGATGCTTAGCTCTTTTCTTACTTTTAATTCTAATAGCCATGGATTTTTTTATTCCTCCTTGTTTGCTAAGGTGCTTTTTCTTCTTCTTCTTCTTCTTCTTTTTTTTTTTTTTTCCTGAAATATCTACTTCTTTTTTGCCTCCTTGTGTTTTATAGAATGTATTTGCATTCATACCCCTTCTGAGTCTGTCTGTTCTCTGTTAACTAGAACTGCTTCCATTCTCAGCTGGACAGTAGTTTTCAAAGCATCTTTTAGAATGTTTTAGGCAGTTCCTAATTATTACTCCATTTTCTATTTATGTTCTTTCTTTTCAGCTGATTTAGCTTTTAACTGTTTTCAGATTTGTTCCAGACTGGCTTTTTGCTTTTTTTTGTTTGTGTCTTTGTTAAATTACTAAGTGCATGTATAGCTGTCTGGACTGTCTTATGGTTACACATCACAAATACAACCAAGTCATGACACCTTGCACTTCAGCAATTTCTTTAGCTTAATGACAGATTTCTCTAATAGTCAAGCCTAAGTTTAATCATACTCCTTTCATGTTAGATGCAAAGATTTTGGGGGTAGAAATGTCAACTTTAGTTAGCAGAACTTTTGAAAGGAATTATTGACCTTAGAGGATATCCTTCCTGACCCCTCCTGGAATTACATTTAAAAGTGAGGATGTAGAGGCATTTTTAATGCATGGCATTTAGCCATGTTTTTAATGAAGATTAGTTATGAAGACTGTCAACATGTTTTGAAAGATATTTTAAGAGTGTGGTCAGCATAGCCTACTAATTCCTGTTCTTGGTTTTTTGGTTGTTGTTGTTTTTTTGTTTTGTTTTTGTTTTGTTTCTTCATTTGAAACTCATCTGAACCAGTTCTACCTACATAGCTTTGCTACAAAATAGATGCAAAATACTTTTGTCTTTATAATTGTAAGAGAAAGACATATGGAAATATTACCTCAGTAGCCTGTGAACTTCCTGATAGTTCTCACCGTATTTTATCTTCATAAGCCAGCATAGTGGAGCAGTGATCCCTAAAAAGTCCTTGCGTGTTGTGTTTACTTAGAAGGTAAGGTTATTTGGATCCTCAGAAGCTCATGTGGTTTCTTAATATTCTTGCTGTAGAAACGGAAAAACAACAGTCAAACCAACAGGTTGGTAACATTCTTTTTTTTTTTCCTGTCTTCCTTTTTCATGGACTTACTACCTCATTAAAAAATGTCTCAAAATAGAAAGGATAATCTCTGTACAGACATGCTACATTTTCTATGAAAGACCATCTTGGAATTGTTATTTGAAACTCTCCTCACTGAATTGTGTCCTCAGATTTCCCTCTCCAGATGAAAACATGAGAAGATGTTCACAATTAATGTTGATGGCAAACATCTTCTTAATAATGTTTTATTTTAAAACACTCCCACGTTTTTAACAAAGATAGAATATATGCCTTCCAGGAGGGAAAAAGACATATCTACAAACTAGACTATTAGAAACTCAAAATATAATGAGAGGAAAACAAAACAAAACAAACAAAAAAAAAACTTAGTGATATTTGACAGACAAAAACATTGTACTGATAAGCACAGCTTATATTATGTTCAGTGTTGGCATTAAAGCAGGATACAGTGAATAGAAGGAAAAATGCCATTTGTGTTAGCAAACCCACTGTATTTTAATTAAAAACTTGATTTATATGGATCAGACCTATCTGTATTTTCACTATCTGGCAGAAGTAAAAAAAGCCTCATAAACTTATAGTTGCTTCAAGCAACGGGGTCAAGCAATGCACCATTTCACAATGTAGTTTCTTTAAAACAAGCTGGGGGCCGACTGAATATTTTGGCTAGAGGCTTCAAGAAGAAAACTGTTGAGCTGCAATCCGCCCCTTGAAAATACATCAACAGCAATTCAGTTGGAGATCATGAAATTATTTCTAATTCCATAGGACCAGTAGCAAAGGTCTGTTTTGAGGTCTATGCCTCTCAAAGGGAAATGCATTTGATAATTTATACTCTGATTTAAAGTTGACTGCTGTTTATGGGAACTATCACCGTTCTTCAGTAAGTTATAGATTAAGCAGTTATTAAATAAAGATTGCAAGACTAAGCATGTGATAAATTCAATCCTCTGGGAATCACCTGGCACCAAATAGCAGGCCTCATATTTAATCATGTTATCAGAGAAGCTGAGTTATATGAAAATCTGTTTTACTGAATATCAGTTCAGCTGATATTTGTTAGACATCCAAAATATACAAACCATAATGAGTATTTTACACTTACAAAAATTTTTTAACCCAGTCATTATCTAAGACAAAATACTCTGAGATAGTGCATTAGTCTCACAGCTGTAAGACTTCTGATCTTACTATAGAATAAATAGTTCTCCTACATAGAAAAAGAGATCAACATTTAAAGATGCTCCACTAAAATGCACTTCCACGAATATCACTATATGAAGGACAAAAGCTATCTATCTCTCAATTTGTGGAATAGTTACTTGTTTTCTAGAATCTGTTTTTGCATCACAGAGATACACAGAGGTGTGTACAATGTTGCCTTCTTATGTTTTTTCATCTTTTTCCATCTCCCAGTCCACATCCTAGAAAATTTTCTCACTCCTTCCACAGGGACTTTTGCTCAAATGTGTGTAAAATGAAGCTTTTTTGTTTGTTTGTTTTGTGGCTTTTGAAGTTTTACTTCCCTCTCTCCCAAGACTTAAAGGCACCATGTTCTACAAACTATCACATTTAGATGCAGTGAAACCCCATGTTACTGCACACTAATGCAATAATGAGAAATGTAATTAAAGTCACTACTATAATAACATCTTATCGGAATGCACAATGAAGATAAACTTGCGTATTCCAGAGACAGAGGGCTTATTGCATAGGAAGCAGAGTGTTCTGATGGATTCTTTGATCTACAACCAGTATCTTTGTTAACTGCAAGGGTGGGGAAGGGCTTGGTGTATATTGCTACATTTTCCTTCAGCTGCCAAGGGAAGAATAATTAAAAATAAGGGGGGACTTCAGGATCAAAGAAATGGAAAAAGTTAAGCTGCCTAGCAAGCAGGCTGAGGGGAAAAGTTTTTTAAAAGTTCTTCATTAGTAAATATTTAGAGAGAACAGATGCTGAATAAACACCTAATTTAGCTGGACTTCAGCAGGACAACTGCTTTATGAAGAAAATCAAAAGACTTAAAAAATGAAAAAGGTTGGTGGCAAGCATGTAAACTGTACAGAAATACCACAACTATGCACAGGGTATCAGGTTTTCCTCATGAAGGACAAGAAATTACTCTCATTCATCTCTCCATATTTTGTATTCAAATGAGACTGAATGGCAGCTGACGGCCTCAGAGACATTTCAGAAGTCATTCCTGGGAATGGGGTGAGATGGTGTCAGCATGCTGGCCCGTGGCACTGCCTGTCTCCAGTGGGTAGAGTCAGCTAGCTCCAGTCTTTCCCAAAGAGGCCACTAATAAGCTGGGGGAAATAAAGAAGAATAGGACTGATTTCTTTTTCTCTGCTTAAGGCTTGCCAAAGCTAGAGTTTATTCAAAATGCTTAAACACTCAGTGCATGGTTCCATGTTTGCAGAGTCCAAGTGGAAATGACTCAGCACGAAAAAAAAGAAAAAGAGCACGCTGCCCTGTTGTAATTCACATAATTAAAATATTCTGCCTAGATGCATTACATCTCCCCCCACACACTTCAAAGGCTTGTGTTTCCTCAGACTCTCCATTTACATTTGGGGAAGGCAGCGTTCTTAAGCTCTTAAGAGAGAGTAAATGTGGTGTGGCCTGAGCATCTCTGCCTAGGTGTGGATAACAAATCACAGCTCTGTGTGAAAACGTAAGGTCTCAGGCAAACGCCTCGTGCTTAGTAGGGCCTACAGAAGTGCCACAACTCTGTTACCCTTTGCTGTGCTAATGGCTGCATGGCTAAGTCAGTTTGAATGTTAGCCTGTGTGGACACAGGCCTGCAATAGGGCATCCAGGGCCGTTAATGATCTACATCACCATCAGCCCAGCTGTGTAGGAAAGCTAAGTTGCAAGTGTTGAGGAATCACCATGGGAAATTATATCCTAGCTGGAAGTGAGTGAGTTTTGTTGTATTTGGCATTTCTGTCATGGATGGGTCAAAATCCTGCTGTGCTACTGTTGGTATTTGAGTAGCAATGGGATAAAATGAAGTGTTTCTGCACCAGCATGTGTGAGGTATTCACTGTCTTGCTGTGGAAGAGCAGCAGCTGTGAGTTTTGGACCAGAAATGAGAGTTACAGATCCACTGAAAGCAATGCAGAGCCAGAAATACTTCATATTTGGATTGTTTGAACTGAGTGACAGCTGTGGGGCAGGTGTGGATTTGTGGGGCTTTGCTGGAGAGAGAGGTGGGTAGGGAAGATGAAGGGAAGGCACTTGGTGCTCTTCCTGCCCTCGTATCAGGTCTGAGAGGCAAACCTGCAAAAATAAAGAGAACAGGTCAAAAGGTAGCAGCCTTGGGAAAGGAGCTGGATGCTGCCCTCCCCTCCAATAGTTAGCTGGGCTTAGTCTGGAGTGGCGGCACCAGGCCAGGGGTGCTGGGGCACAAAAGAAGTGAGGGCAAGGGCCAGGCTGTGGTGGAGATACCCCTGTATCTAGGTGTCAGGTGAGATCTTTGCCTTAGGAGACTGTTTTCTAGCTCACTGACATTATCAGGAGACTTTCCCAGTGGAGTCAGCCACCCTGTGAGCTGGAATCTGCCACCCAGCCCTTGGCTGATGCCACTCCTCACTTCAGGTTGCTTTAATGTTATTTGGTGGTTCCAATGGACTGGCACCATGTCCCGGGGTATCGCATTGTGTGTCTTGCTAAGGCAAGACCTAACAGCATGTATCACTGACTGATAAAAACTGCCCCACAGTGGTTCTTCAGGGGATGTAGAAGTGAGATCATGTTTGGGAAAAATTTCCCCGCTCAACTTGTTTGCTTTCTCCTTGAACCTTCTAATCTAGTTTTCCCTAGCAGAAATAACTGAATGGTCTGTTGCTTACAAAACAGTGGTCTCCCAATTAATTATGCCTTAATGAAGAGTTTGGGAATGGGGCTTGTCTCTACAACAGGAATGTATGATCCACTTCTGGTAAAGATTTGATGGCAGCTAACATAATTTTTCCTGCATGCCCTAGCCCTTCTGATGAAAGTTGTTGACTGTAGGCATGTGGACATAGATAGGACAATTTCACTATTTGAGTGTGATGCTCAAGGACATGATTTAGTGGAGGGTTGTAAGAGTTAGGGTAGTATGGTTAGGTTGTAGTTGAACTTGAGGATCTTGAAGGTCTTTTTCAACCTGAGCAATTCTATGTTTCTATGATTCACAGCTGAGGTAGGTGGCTGGGCTCTTCGCACTGACAAGACAGGGTGCTCCTGTAATGGAGTCAGTGTGATATGTGTGTAGCTCCATGGTGGTCTTTAGCTGATCAAAACAGGGCTGGTATCAGTAGGGACTTTCCTACCCTCCCTGGCTATGCCTTCCCTTGTGCAAGCATTTATAACTGGGTCTGAATGTGGGGAGGTTGATGGATAACAGGAACAACTGAAAACACAGCACTCTTCAGATGCATTAGTGTTCAGCTGGATAACATGCTGATATATGTGTGGTTGTTCAGTAGTGACATGAGGGAAGAGATGAGGATGTACAAGAAGATCAAGATCACACCTTTTAGTGCTAGGGCAGACTCACAGTGATGTGTTTGTATTGATGGTAGAGAAATTCTGTATGCTTTTGTATGGCAATTTCTGTTTCCATTTTTATATCAGGGGAGCAAAGCCATTTGGAATCAGCTGCTAGAAATCAACATAAAGAGATGTGTTGTAAAAGGCATTTGACAAGAGGGTTTCACAAAGGACTTGCAGTTCTCTTTTGGAGAGTGAGTACCATGCTATCTAAGGAGGAAGGCAGGAAGTGAGGGCTGTGTTAGCACAGTAATATAATGATTGTAGCAAAATGAAGCAGAGGGGCTCTGGGTCCTCCTTAGCTTAAAATTTTAAACCGTGGTTCTTCATTGTTAAAATACTATGGAAAGCTATGGGAAGGTGAAGCATCAGGTCCCTGAACTCCTGTTGAAATTGGGCTGTTGTCCAGCAAAGGGTTCAAGACTCTTGAGGACACAGACTAAGTGGAGAAGTACACAGCTCCTTTTTTACAGAGGACATGTCTGAGAATGGGAATTCTTGGTTCTCGTCCATGTGCTGGGAACTGCTTCACAACTCTTGCCTGTCAAGTCATTGAATAAAATGAATCTGCGGCACTGGAAACAAGACCCAGGACTGCTTCCCAAGAGGATATTTAAACTTTTCATTGGAAAAGATTTAAACTTTTCATTGGACATATTTTGTCAGCAATGATTTTATTACTCAGTGGCTATTAATCATATGCCTTACTGTGGCATTCATATTTCACGTCATTAGCCTTTTACTTTCTGGCAAAAATGTAGTAGATCTGTAAGACTGACTGTTCCCTGCTGTTGAAAAATCCATGGCATCATAAAACTTGAGAAGCCTTACGCTAATACAATCAATCTGCTAAATGATGTCTATATCTGAAATGTAGGGTGCATGTATAATGCTTCACAACAAAAACCAAAATAGTCATAGCTGGACCTATTCTGGCATTTGGAGACTTTCATGCAGGTGAAGATCTGTACACTTTGGTTTAGTGGCAATTAGCAAACACAATGCTGTGTTGTCACATAATGTTTTGATGTCAGGTTTGTGTCTTATTAAAATAATGATTCCATCTTCCATTTTTTTTCCCTATTATTAATTTATTTGTTGGCTATGAAAGATAATGTTTGCCACTGACTTTACATCCAGTGAATGTTTCCTATAAGCTTTTTTGCTGTGCAAAGCAAAACCCTTGGAACTGTGAGCCAGTTTATTTTGAAGTTCTTAACTGTCTTACTGTCTACAGAGGCAACAACCACCATAGGTGCATTGCTCATATTGATCTGATCTCTTCCCTGAGAACAAAGAATTCAGTCTTACCTGGAAGGACTGTATGGGATTAAACTGTAAGTGAATATGAATGCAGATCAAATTATGGGCAAAATGTTTACAAGTCCGCAGCAGAACGTGGAGTCTTATATGAAAAAAATGAAGCTTTTGCAGAGCTAGGAATGTGTGGTTCCTGAGCAACTTTTTGGTTCCTTGTCCATTACTGTCTAGGTACAACTGAGAATGCCAATCTGCATGCTTGCTAACTTTTCCTAAATCTGAGGTTATCAGATTGAGTGAGATAGCTTTATGAATGATCACTCTGCAAATGTTTTCCCAAAACATCTTGCTTGATGGAAAAATAAAAGCTCTTGCTCATTGCTCAATCATGTACAACTTTAGCATGCATTAGATTTGCACTTAGTAGCAGAAGTATTCTCCCCAAAGTAATCACCACATAATAATATGTCCTTAAAGTGGGGAATATAATTGATTGATGTTGACTGTACACCTACAGCGCTATATGCATTATGCTTATATTAATAGAGAAGAAAGGAGCTAAACCCCCAGGATTTTTAGTGCAGCCTGCTGAAAGGGTAAACAGGGTCAATGAAATCACTTCACATCCCCCTGTGAATGCTTGATATTCACTGTGAGGAGCTTTTATTCCAACATATTAAAATCTTTTGCTCTCACAATGGAAAATTTAGTAGTTGGGTGGTTTTTTTTTGAGTGTAAATAAATTATCATGCCCATCTTCCACATTAGGGATAGACGGATGTACTGTATAATCTTACATAAATCGCAAGTTGCCAGGAATAGAAAGAATGCTTCATTACTTTACAACCCAGAGAAATCAGTACATGTAAAATTAGATTCCTTTAAACGTGCAGGTCTGTTCAAGCCACTCCTGAAACAGTTCTTTCGTAGGGAGGGTGATGCAGCAAGATCAACCTTCTCTCACTATTTTATCTGAAACTCCTTCAGTATTGGAGGTGCAACATCCATGCTTTTGGGGAATGGAGTGGGCCTTGTACTGGATTTTTCATCCTTCCAGTCTTTTCTGTTTTCTGTAAGATGCAGCCATGTTCAATCTCCTTTGAATAACTGTTCAGGTGCAACTCAGTCCTAGGGTACCTGAGCAGTGACCCCATATTTAGGATTTTATCATGATCCTCTTCACTTATCTAGAGAAGGCAGTGTACAGGATATGAAGTTAGCTCTTCCTTGGTTAGCATGAAGCTTAGGATGGCACTGGTGAAAGACATCACACAACATAGGCAAAATGCTGGGTTACATCTCCATTCTGCATTATTTGTGTAGGGTCTGGTAGGTCATAGTATTGCATATTTTTTGTTTACCACTTGAGAAGAGAAGAGAAGAGAAGAGAAGAGAAGAGAAGAGAAGAGAAGAGAAGAGAAGAGAAGAGAAGAGAAGAGAAGAGAAGAGAAGAGAAGAGAATGGTTATAGTAAGATAGGAAAGAATGGCTAGTAAAACAGTAAGCAATGGCTATAGTAAGTAATAGTAAAGGCTATAGATGAGTGGCTGTAATAAGTAGTCTAGCTGTATATACTAATTCTGGTAAACAATTTCCCAATAATTGATTCCTTTGATAAATTAAATGAAAAGGTCCATATTTTCTTGCCATGTGATCCTTGCCCTATGTGCAGGTAGAGGTGTGGGTAAAAGAATTTCAGATGTATCATAGAAGTTGAGGCAATACATGAATAAATGAATAGTGCACACTAAAGTTACTTAAATCTAATACATTCCTATGTAGTCAACCATTCCTTCTATAGCTTCTGGCAAATACTTGAATGAAATTACTTGCTGTCTCCTTTATGAGAGTAACTGGACTTTTTGTAGTCCCATTGCAGCACTTCTGCTGAAAACTAGTGATTTTTAATTCTGTTCCTATTCTTATGAAGCATTTTATTGAGAAAATAAATCATTGAGAGCAATAGAATTAGACAGATTTTATTTATTTATTTATTTATTTTTTTCTGAGACCAGAATTTTATTGTTTGATTAAAAAACAGTAAAGTCTGTCCTGGCCTCATCTGTTCTTCAGCTTTCATTATCACAAAAGCTTCTACCAGGCAGAATCTAGCCAGACTTGTAAAACTACCAAAGGAAGAGCTGACACAGTGGATTAGCACTTCCAAAACTTATGACTTGGCTTAAAGATTGGAAGATGGCCATGGATATGGTGTTGGGTTTTTTTTTTTGGTTTTTTTTTTTTGGCAACAAAATAGAAAAGTTATCAGCAGTTCTGTTGTTGAGACCTCAAATGGCATCAGACACAGTCAACCAAAAAGAGTTGAAAAATTCCTTGTGGTTTTGACCTAGTTCCTGGTTTGACAGCAGATGATTTAGAGTATGCAGCAGGATAGCTCATGACAGTCCGTGCAACTGAGCTTGCAATGTGGCTACAGGATGAAGCCTGTCCTTGATATAATTGAATGACTTCCACAGCTAAACCTCTCACTGCTTAACAAAGATAGGAAGATAAAGATTTGTCCCACATGTGGAAGGCTGCTTTCCAGAGACCATGCAAAGTGGACTTGCCAAAACTGTTTGCAGAACTGAATGACTCTTCATCATTCTGTGGTTCAAAAAGCTCTTCTGATCTCCAGTCCAAAAGCTGACACTCAGTATTTCTCTTTGTTTTGTAGCGGGATCCTTATACGGATTCAGAATAACCCAGATGAAACATTAGAACATGGCAAAAAACAGATGGGAATTCCAGAGTTAATGTCACCTCATTCTTAAAGAATATTGCATAGAACATGCCAGCAGCAAAGGCTTGGATTCAATCTAGATTTTGAAGCTCACTCTACTAAAACAATAAACTATTGATAGTTCAAAGGAGGGCAGTGATCTCAATAGCAGAACATGAAGACAGAAGGAAAGCAGAGCCTGACTGGTGGAATCATGGACCTGAGAGGGACTTAAGGCCGAGCAAGTAAGAAGGATCACCTGTGGCTAAGCCATTACTGGAAGATGTTTGTCCAGCCTGCTGCTGTTTCTTGAATACTGAACAAACACATGGAAAGAGGCTGTGAGCTTGAGGAAGTTGTTTGTATAATTTGCTGCTTGTATGGCAGCGCTGGGAAGTGTGGCAGAGTGCATGTAGACGAAGATAACCACTCGCAGCCTGCTAGAGAGCTGATGACTGAGTTACTGTTCAGTGATGGTAAAACGTGTCCTTGGAAGAGGTATGAGTGAGGAGGGTCTGATGCAATACCTGGCAGCTGCAAGGAGTCCCAGGAGGAGCACTCCCAATTAGTGGCTTTCCTCATGGGCAGTTTGAAGCATTCCCTGTGGGCCTGCTGTAGGAGTGCTTACACTGCAGTTGGCAACACAGTGTACTACTGCAAACCCTGTGCTGCTGCAGCTTGGCTGCTCCCATTTGCCTGAAGTATGTCAAATTATTTCTAATGACTGCCATCACGCATTTACAGAGCTTCTGTGCTGACCAGGCTGCTGATTTGAAATGGGCTGGCTGCTTCTTTCTTCTAAAATAGGTGTCTTATGTTTATCAGCTACGGACTAGTGGATTACATCCAGCAAGAGTTCACTTCCTTCTGCAGAAAGGGAGACGTGGAACATATTGCTTTATCAAAATAAGTTTTATCCATGGCACTAATGAATGTGCATATACTAAGGCTGTGTGTGTATGTATGTATCTAGTACAAGAATCTGGCAGATAGACAACTTAGAAATTGATGACTGTTACCTGCAAAAGTGTGCTGGTACCTGGAAGACTTCTCCAAACGTGAGGGAACTGGGAAAAAGTTTTTTATTTTCTTTAGGACAGGGAAATACCTATTTAAGCAGTTAGGGCAGTTGAACAGATTTATGAAATGGATGGATCTATGAAAATCTTAACAATTATCCAGGAAAATGGAGGCTAGTTAGCTCTTTCTCTATTGATAGATCTTTCAAATGAAATCATATTTAACCCACTCCTCTCAGCTATGATCTCACAACTATTATTTAAGCACAGTCATATAAAAATACCATCTCTTTTTCCAGCAAGAAACAAAAGGTTTGTCTGTAGCTTCTCCCCAGAGTCTTGGTGACCCCCTGGGCTAGTGTGGTCGAGACTCCCTTATGTGCTGTTGGCTAACGCAACAGGCACGACATAGCAGCCTCCAATTCCTAACCTCTGAATCCCTATCCCGAAGAGGTAGATAACTTATGGTTCAGTTGGCAGGGTGCAGTCTTCAACAGTGCTTGAACACTACTTTAATTCATGCCCCTTGAGCTACAACAGACGTGCCACTGCATCCCTAAGAAACGTACACAGATCATAAATAAGGTTAGATGCTATTTTAAGTAATAAAGATTGAGATACAGAAACTTCATTGCAGCTTCCTATCTTTGCCTGTCTCTGCATTTAGACTATTTTTAGTTTGCAGTCAGCATGATGACTATGAACCTAAAGAACACTTGGACAATAGATATATAAATAATTACGGATAGGTCTCCAGAGTCTTGAACAGTGGCAGAGGGATTCAAGTTATGTACTGGCTGGGACTATCCAGTGCCTTGGAGTTATTGCTATGTATGTTTATACATATGAATACAACTTCATTCTCCGTGGTGAAACACTTACCTGGACTTCTTTGCTTTATTGGTGGTTGAAAGGTCTGCACAGGAGCTCTGAGAGATGTAAACTGATACACTGCTATCGATGTGGAATGAACTGGAGCTGTCTTTTGCACTTGGTTGTTTATGCTCCACAGTAGAGATTTCTGATTGCTTTATATGGCTGAAAACTGTTTACAGCTGTGCTACTATTCATTTCAGGGTTACCCTGCTTTGTGATAATGCTGGAGAGTTACCAAAACTGGTTAATCATAGAATCATAGAATGGCTTGGGTTGGAAAGAACCTCAAGGATCATTGAGTTCCAACCTCCCTGCCACAGGCAGGGTTCCCAACTGCTGTATCAAGTAGTTGATCAGGTTACCCAGGGCCCCATCCAACCTGGCCTTGAACACCTCTGGGAATGGGGCATCCACAACCTCTGTGGGCAGGCTGTCTGTCTCAGTGTCTCACCATCTTCACAGCGAAAAACTTCCCCCTGACATCTAATCTAAATCTTCCCTCTTTTAGTTAAAACTATTCCTCTTGTCCTATCACTATCTACCCATGTAGAAAGTTAATTTCCCTCCTGTTTATAATCATAATCCTTAGAGTTGGATGGGACCTTTAAAGGTCATCATAATCTGTCTTTAAGTATTGGAAGGCCATAATGAGATCTCCTCACATCCTTCTCTTCTTCAGACTGAATAAGCCCAACTCCCTCTCTGCATCTTCATGGCCCTCCTCTGGATCCTCTCCAAAAGCTCAACATCTTTCTTGTGGTGGGGGCCCCAGACCTGGACACATTATTCCAGATGGGGCCTCACGAAGGCAGAGTAGAGAGGGACGATCCCTTCCCTCTCCCTGCTTGCTGCCCTATTCTGATGCAGCCAACGATACTGTTAGCCTTCTGGGCTGCAAGCACACACTGCTGGCTCTTGTTAAGCTTTTCATCTACCAGGATCTCTAAGTTATTTTCAGCAGGGCTACTCTCAAGTATTTTTGCCAGTCTGTATACATATCTGAGATTATCATGATTCAAGTGCAATACCTTGCACTTCACTTGGTTAATCATAGAATCATAGAATGGCCTGGGTTGAAAAGGACTCCAATGATCATCTAGTTTCAACCCCCCTGCTGTGTGCAGGGTCACCAACCACAAGACCAGGCTGCCCAGAGCCACATCCAGCCTGGCCTTGAATGCCTCCAGGGATGGGGCATCCACAACCTCCTTAGGCAACCTGTTCCAGTGCATCACCACCTCTGTGTGAAAAACTTCCTCCTAATATCTAACCTAAACTTCCCCTACAGAGGGGAGTGAAGAAAAGCTAGGCATAGCCCTTGTTTGGACAAGAGGCTTTGTGATCACGGAAGCAATCTACTTACAATTCAGCTCCCTATAGAATCTCTGCAGTTAAGTAGGACTACATCTAACTCAAATCAATCAGTGTTTCACCTGCTAGAGCCTCCCATTCTGTGTTGTGGCACTGCATAAAACCAAGTGGTGGCTTTGGAATACATAAAGAGACAGCACCAGGACTTACCTGCTGGAGGTCTGTACCTTCAGCTCTTGTCTCAGCTTGAAAGAGGAAAGAAGAAATTTAAATTTGTATTTCCCACTTTAGGAAACTGGCTTAGTCCATAGATGACAAGTTCATTCAATGAGCTTGTGGTGAGTTCATAACTGTCAAAAGGGGAAGTCCTCCTTTTCCTGCTTTTTAATGCATGCTTGCTGGAGCACTCAATGAGTCACTTACAATCACTGAAATGACAGAAAATTATCTCAGAAGCAAAGAAAAACAAAAATGGAAAATGGCATCCTGCCACTGTACTAAGCAGAATTGGTGAAAAGACTCCAAGCAGCCTCAGAACAGGTGTAGAGGGAATGCTCCTTGTTATGGTTGTGTGCAATTAAACCAGCACAGCTGCTTCTGAAATGGTACTTAGGAGCATCTTCTGCCACTTCTGGGATTGCTGTGCAACAATTCCAACTGTGTTATGCTGGAAAGAACACAAAGGAGAGCAGTACTTTGAAGAAATCTATCCTTGATTTTGATGTAAAAGAGTAAATACCCCAAAGAGAAGGCATCTAAGTCTTCCTCACCCTCAGCTAAGTGCTATGATAAATGAGTTATTTAGAGCACATCTGATGAGACAGATGGGTTTGATCTCCCTCCAGTGTGGGAGTTTGCTCTTGGTCTCCCATTTCTTAGGTACTGATTTGAATTGTAAGCAGGCTCCTGCTCTGTTGAGGGAAAGCTCAGACCTGTTTTTCTGAAAGGCTTCTATTCTGGACTGTGCAGTGAGCAGACCTCTCTGCTGAAGGGGCTGATGTCAGACAGCACTGACTAAAGCCAACAGACTGGTCTGGGACAAGTAGTACTTCACACGGGTAAAAGGTGCCTCGTTCAGGATTCTGGATTCCAATAACCACAAGGTCAGGCACCCAGGAACCTGATGGTTAACTTCTGAAGTCATGTATTGGATCCAGTCCAAAAGCTGTCATCTGATGTGATCTTCATGGGAAGATCAAGATACATGATTCCAAACTTCCCATTGGCTCAGATGATAGTTGCATACAGATATTGGAAGTACACTAAACTGAGTCATCAGTTAGTATCTAAAAATGTACAGATTTCACAAGAAAAGTTCCTCCTTTTAAGGTAAAAGCTTGGAGAAGATCAGGATATGAATGACTTAGTATATGTATTTCATATACATATTTGCACATGTATTTCATGTGCAAAGACACAGCATCTCTGACTGCTCCAGATTTTAATAAGATGTCATTAACTTTTAAGGGATCTGACTTCTGACAGTTTCAAACAAATTAATTATGTTTTCCTTCAGTTTGCCTCTGACATTTCTATAAAATTCTTTGGTTTGTGTAAAATGTTTTGGTGTCAGAGACTACTGCTTGCTTGGGCATCAAAACTGTTGGATGCTGTAATTTGGGTCTCTTCCACGTAGTCATCTCAGGTAAGAAATTCATAGCCATTGTGTACCTCTAAACATCTTCTTATCCTTTATATTTGCTTAATATTCTCAGTCTATACTTGCCATTGTGCTTCTTTTTCTCTCCATTCAGTAAATACATGAATTCAGTTATTAATAAATTGTTATGTACTGACATGAGTCTTAAGACACGAGTGCACTTAAGACTTCTCACCCAAATCTGGAATTTGTCAGTGTTCAAAATCTTTGCTCTGCAGTGGACTGATCTGGATAAGCCATGATCTGTAGAATCTTTTGAAGTCCCTCATACACACTATAATTCACTGTGGACAAGCTCTTATGCACTTTAGTTTTCATAGCATAAAGTCACTTTCTGCTAATCCAATGTTCTTGTTGGGTTCTATAAAGTAAGCACACCTTTGCCTAAAGACTGTGATGTTTATGTATGGCTGCCCAATATACAGTTAGAGGAACGCTGGTGACTGAGTAAAAGCCTCAAGCCAAGCATGAGCTTAACTTTCTGTTAGAGCCTGTGCTTGATGGAGCCGTGCTCACCTGTGAGCCTATGCTTCTTTCATAATCTGCAAATAAAAGTAGTTGAAGATACTACCCAGGAGACTTCTGAGCACTAAGTATGACAGCCCCGTTGCATTACTGAATGCTGCTAATGGATATGAACATTGTGAAACATTAAGTATTGTCACTGATGAATCTGTATGAAGTAGCCTCAAGACATTACTGCCTGTAGCTCTCTCCATTCACTCCAGTTCTGCAGCAAAGCTAACCATTCTTCTCAGCTGAAGTAAGTATCCTTTGCTGCCTCTGCTTCAAAAATGGAAAGCTTGAAGCACTTGCTTCAACAATGGCAGGAAACTGTTCTGGACCTGAGAACAATCCAAAGTACTATCAGAAAAGCAGCTGTTAGTGTTTCAACCCTAGAACATTCTGTAGCAAACTTGGAACTCATTTTTTTTCAAGTCTGATCTGCTGAAAGATAGAGATATTGCCACATCTATATCACTGAACAGTCAACATACCCCCTTGAAATGACTTTCAGAATGGTTTGGGAATCCTTTCACCATTTCTTAAAATGTGGGCTTGGATTCTCTTAAACATCCCTTTGAATGTGTTGACCATTTCACCAAGAGGGAATAAGAACCATCTGCCTGTCTTGCTGCAACCTTAGGCTGATGAAGGAGAGTGCACTGCCCCTCTTTTATCCTTGTCTCATGAACACACTATCCAAGCTTCCAATTTATAAACAAGTCAATCAATCAAGATGCCTTTGCCATACAAGTTATAATTCTCAAATCAATCCAAATTGCTAGAAATACGACTATAGGAAAAGCTGTCCTTATTCAAGTGAACATTTCCTCACAGCACATAAACACAATGTGGGAAAATGTCGGAAAGGCTACTTTTGTTTCCTGTGTTCTTCATACCTGGATTTCTAATTTGGAAAAGCCATCTTTTACCGAAGTTTGGTTTGTATAGTCTCCTCCATCTTTGTTAAAGATTCCATTGCTCCTTAATGCTGTTCAGAACTGGAACAGACTGCAGCGACCAGGGCTGGAAGAATAACTGATACTGGCAGCCAATTAAGGACTGGCACAGAAAGATGAGATATGATTTGCCAAAGGATTTTGTGAAGGTTAAATAACAACTGAGAAACACTTAGAAAGGGATCCTGGGTTCCAGCCCAGACTCTGAATATTGCCGTATCCACAGTCCCAACTTGCTTTAAACCGTGCCATTTCTGTCCTAACCTTATTCTTGTGGAGGACTTGGCTTAGCAAACCCCTTCAGCTTCCCCTTCCCTCATTAGCAACGTTTCTTTTTTCCATGCTTAATTGATCTGTCTTCTTAGCCATTCCCTTGCTCTTGTATTTTTTTGCTGAGTCCAGTGCTGTTCCACCCCATTCCTCATGCAGTCTCAGTGCTCTGTCTCCCATTTCACTCACTGCCCTCCAATCTCAGCCCCAGATCAGCCTCCTTTTCAGCTCGTGCTCTTTTTGTCCCATTTTACTCTTTTTTTTTTTTTTTTTTTTCATCCCAGTTCAACTTTATCCTCTCTGTAAGGGAATGTGTCAGGCTACACCTACACAAGTAACCTAAATTGTGCCAGGTGTCCCACAGCTGCCTATGTCTGTCACATGCTCTTAAAATATTTTTCAGGTCCACTTTGGCAGTGAGTGGAGGTTCAGGACTACCTCCAACACAGAGCGTGGATATGCCAAAGCTGCTCTGAAAGGCAGCTGAGAAGGACACAGATGTTTGGCTGTGACCTGTGCCATGCCTACAGACCTCAGAGACACAGAACAGATTCTGGACCATTAAGACATGAAGTGACCTTTATCCAGGGCTCAAATTTTCCGAGAAAATCCCCATTCATCCCAGAAGAGAAACTTCGGCCAACAAGTTCCATTGTCCAATCCCCAGAAGCTCAAAAATGGTAAATCCGGCCTTACCTCTGCATCTCTGAGATGGAAGATAAAGTTTTTTTTCTTGGAATGACCTATGCACAGTTGTTAAAGGAGACAGCTCAATAGTGAGACTTACTGGAGAGTCTTATCTGCAAGGTTTTAAAAGATCTTTGTAGAAAATTAAAAAATAATATATATATATATATATATATAAACTCATGAACAGTACCCCCCTTTCCAAGCTTTGACGTCCAATACAAAAGAAGAATTTCTTGAAGAAGAGGTCACCGGATTTTTACAGATCATGCAGAGAACAACGCATGACCTAGGTCTCATCGTTTGAAAAAGATGAACTATGTTGGTTATATTTAAAATAAATTCAATTTTAAGTAAGACATGAGGAACATTTTAGGAATCTGCATTTGAGGGTGGGCTAGCAAGCTTATTTAATCACAGCCAGAGTTACAATTATCCAGGTTTGATCAGGGCAATCTCTCTCACCAAAACTGGGAAGCTGGTTTTTTACTTAAGTAGTGTCAGCAGTCAATCATATGATTGGTTTTGCAGAAACAAGAGATATATGTGAAATCAACAGGAGAACAAAATCTGCAAAATCGAAGATAATTTTGAGAATTTATTCCAGCAGTTTATTATACAGAAAACTGAGGTAACCCTTACAGAAGCAAAACTCAATATTGCAGTATACCACTGCAGAAGGAATAAGAAAAATCATCAGTTGAAAAGTATGTGAAAGTACAGATCGTATACCCTTCATTCTTTAAATCTGTTCATATTTGTATTTGGCTTCGTTTGTTGGCAGTCCACAACTGTTCTGACAGCACTAAAGCTGTGCAGTATAATAAGGTATGGCATTATAAGAAAGACTCAAGGTCCTTTTCTTCTCCTCTGATCACATTCAAAGAGTGAGAACTTCATATTGGCATGGCTAATGCACAGGCCCCCAAGCGTGGACTGGGTCTCATTTCTGCACTAGTTTTCCATACCCTTTTCACTCTTTTCAGAGATGCCAAGGACTACTAGCCTTGAGCACACAGTATTAATTAGGATGTATGAACAAAACATTTATAAATGACAACATTTTGAAATGAAATGTGCTTTCTCTTGGAACTTCTGCAGTCTGGAGGCGATCTGCAGTTTGATCTCAGACAAACTGTTTTAGCTTCAGACAGCTTTAGAACATTTGGAATGTCAAGAGACTACTGAAAGTTCTTAGAACAGCCTTATGAACATTGCTTTTATAAATCAGTAAAGCGCATTAATGTTTCCCATAACACTGAATCTAAATACACATTAGTGCGAATCAAGATTGATCATTCAAGTTGTAATATGGCCATATATTTCCAGATATTACAGAGAAAAGTAGTTGTGGTCATTCACAGCCCAAAACTGCATCTTGTAGAAAAGAGTGCCTCTCTTTAATTTGTATAAATTTTACTAGCGGAAATTCTGAATGTATGATGAGACAAAGGCAGATATATTTATGTGTGTGAGTTTATATGACACGGTAATGCAACTATTTAATAAAAGGAAGACCCAACAACCAGACAAGAAAATGTTCTTTGGAAGTGCTTTCTCTTTACAGAACACTGTACAAATTCCTTGTTGAGAATCTTACAAAACACATACATGCTGCAAAAATGAAACATACAGCAGGAGCAATAAAGAATTACCTCAGCTTTCAACACCATTTCACTTGATTGAAACTGTTCTCATGTTCCATTAAGTATAATAATACATTTGAAAAATGTAAATAACCTAATTACATTTTCTTGTTTCAAGCTGCCAGGCACCAGTCATATATCGCAGTCGTATAAAAAGAAGATCCTTGCCCATCTGCAGCCAGCTCCAAAAGGGAACTAACTTAGAACCTGTGATTAATGAAGAAGAAAATCAGAAGGACATTGTTAGAAAAAATGAGGAATGGCAAAGCATACTTTTACTAGTCGTGAACCTCTGCATTCTCAGCACGTTCAGCCTTACAACACAGACTTTAATTTTAATTAAGGAATATTACAAATACTGTAAAAACATGTATTAAAATGTATTGCCTTACAGCCATTACATTATACCATAAGCAGAGAGATATAGTTTGGAAGCAGCACAGTAATTCAGCATATGCCACAGGATACACAGATTGCTTTGCAGAAGGGCTTTGTTCAAGTAAATAGGAACCTGAACACCAACAGTTAAGTAAAGGATTTCTGAGTGACTTTGTGGAAGACAATCATCTCCTGCTCTTTTACAGCAATATGAACGTGCCAATGTCCAGGCAATGTAAGGAACGCACACCATAACTCCTCTTCTATCTCTGCTAACATTTATAGTAGATGCAATACACCTGGAACTGCACTGAAAGAAAACATTCTCTTTTACAGTCAAGTTGGCTTAGGATGTTCTCTGCTTGCCTGCATCCTTTATCACCATCACAACTCATCACGCTTTTTGTTGTTCAGGGTTGTGCCGAGGAGAAAAGATTCAGGTTAAAAAACAAAAAAACATCAGAGCAAAAAAAAGGAAGGAACTGAATTTGATAGGAGGAAAGCAAGCAAGTGGAAACAAGCAGTACCTCTTGGTACATATATGGGGCTATTCTTCCTAGCACCCCAATAAGAGAGACCTCTGTACATATCTTAAAGAGTCAAACCAAATCTTAACAGAGGGTGCTTTAAAGATGGTCTTGATAGGTAGGAAGAGAATTTTGGAAGGAAAGATACAGAAAAACAGAGCTGAATAAATAAAAAATGACAGTCAGGCTTTCTGCAGAGCATTTTACAAAAGCAACATTTTTATTATCACATTATAGCAAGAGGATGTGCTGAAGTAGTGCTTCACACTACTTTGGCAGCTCTAGCAGTATAATTACCTACTTTGTTTCCAGTGAGAGTTTCTCTCCCTTGCTCTCTGTTCACCTGTTCTTCCTGTGTCTGTATTGCCCTGCCATGACAGAGTCTGGCAAGAATTCTGAATTGTATGGAAAGAAGGCTGTGTGCTATCAAAACTGGGTAAAATATGATTCACTTTGAGAAAATCCTCAGCTATTTTATTCTGAATTGGTACTTAAGAAATCTTAACAAAAAAGAAAGCGCTTCCTTACCTTCAATTTCAGTCCAGTTGACAGCAACTTCTGCTATAGGTATTCTCAAGTGCTGAGCTATATAAAGGAGTTCCACATCAAACGCCCTGCAGTAGAACAGCAAATAACAAATTCAGTGATATTTATTTCCAGGAGGAAGATGGTGGCACTGCTAATTTAAGAGAGGCTGGCATTCAGTTACAAAGTTGATACCAATTCTCTACAGATCCAATGCACATGAAAGGAAAATAAATTTCCTGACTGAATGACTAAGAAAACAGCCAACATACAGATAATAACACTTCACTGCACTCTGTTTCTGAAAGTGTATTTCATGCTGTGTCCACACCACTGCTCACTTTCCATTCTGTCACAACCATAATTTAGAAAATTTTAAAGACCAAGGAGTCGAACGGACAATGTCAACCTGCAATAACAGAGCCCAGTAACCATTTAAAGTGCAACACCAAAACCATCTTGAGACCGGTCTTTTTCTTTGCTGGCACGATTCTCCGCAGGCTGTGCAACAAAATGAATTTGGGAGGAGATCCTACCCTAATTAAGTCAGTTGCCCCCCGCCCAGTTTGCCCAAATCATGCTTCAATTCTCTTTATTCTCTGCATAGAAAATTGTGCATTTCTTTCTTGAAAGTGAATGCTTAGGTAGGGCCTCTGAATCAAGACACCAAAGGTTCTGATATTATAGAAATGCTTTGGCAAGCACAGCTTGCAATGCTTATGTGGAAATCAGCACAGGAAACTACTGGTAGCTGCTACTGACACTGATACTGCTAACTCTGAAACAATTTTTTGAAATGAAAAGAACCTGCTGCCATTGGAGAAAATGCATGCAGAAAAGTAATAAAATAGCATTATTCCTTTGTGCTTCTGGTGTTGTTTGAATTCAAGGTATTAGTAACCTCATTTGACACTACAGCTGTGGGACAAAAAGATGCAAGCAAGCAAAAAGGCATATTGAAGGTGTTGGCCAACCACATTCAAACATCACTTCCTTGTACTATTAATGAATGCAACAGTAGGAGTGACTTTAAAATATGTACTCAAGTGTGACACATACGTGTGTGTTCCACTGAAGTACAGACCACAGCACACTGCCTGAAGGTGAGCTCATTCTCACACACACATCAACCTGGACTTGCACTGTACACGTGTGTGACAGAACTACTGACACACTGTGCACAGCAGTAAAACATGCAGAGGTGGCATAAACAGAAGTTATCAACAGAGACTACAGTTATTCTGTTTAGAGGATTTGGAACCAGTCTGTAAATCAGATTTTGATTAGAACACAGGCCTTTTAATTGCCATGAAAACAGTTACAGGAATAAATTGATGATGTAGGTTGTTTTCTTTTCCCCCCTGTCAACTTAATCTGAGCCAAGCAGCCTTGACACTTTACTGTTGTTTTATTTTTAAATTAGGGTTGAATATTATTTTATTAATTATACCATGGTCTCTTACTGAAATCGTATTATTTGACATTTTGCTGACATTTTACATTTGTAAGCCAAAAAAAACATGTATTCACCTCTGAATGTTTGTGAGTCATGTGTATTAACAGTAAATCTAATTCTGTAGTATTTACTACTTAACTGACTAAAAAACTTAAGAGACAGAATAATTGTCTGACGAATTATACTATATGAACTGTTCTAAAAATATTGCTCCATAAAGTATTAGCCCAGCAAACTAATTGTGATTTGCAACAATTCCTATGGACAACCAATTACCCGAATGTCAGCAATATACATCAGAGCACAGCAACATTAAATAGTCTGGAGAACTACTGTGCTCAAAGTAAAAGACTAAAAGGATGGGAATTAATCAGGTTGAACATTAACGTTGTTACATGTGGTTGCCATTAGTGCAGCAGTGAACATATCCTGAAATATAAAAAATGCCATTCAAGGCTGGACGGAGAAGGACTTCTGACGACTTCTGTTAGTGCACTGCTTGGGTACAGTTCTTCCTCTGCTCCCCACGACCTCTTCATAGAATCATAGAATCACAAGGTTGGAAATGACCTACAAGATCATCTAGTCCAACTGCCTTCACACTACCACTGCTACCACAAGCACTAAACCATATCTCACAGCTCCTCATCCAGACGCCTCTTGAACACTGCCAGGGACGGCGACTCCACCACCTCCCTGGGCAGCCTTTCCAGTGCCTGACCACTTCTGAGAGAAACAGTTCTTCCTCATGTCTAACCTAAACCTCCTCTGGTACAACTTGTGGCCATTTTCTCAGGTTCTGTCTGTTGCCTGGGAGAAGAGGCCAAACCCCTCCTCACCACAACCTCCCTTCAGGAAGTTGTAGAGTGTGATGTCTCCCCTGAGCCTCCTCTTCTCCAGACTAAACAATCCCAGCTCCCTCAGCCACTCCTCATAAGACTTGTGCTCCAGACCCCTCACCAGCTTCATTGCCCTTCTCTGGACACGCTCCAGGGCCTCAATGTCTTTCCTGCAGTGAGGGGCCCAAAACTGAACACAGTACTCAAGGTGCAGCCTCACCAGTGCTGAGTACAGATGTATGCTGCAATAATTAATCAGGAAATATAGCTTGCAGTGTATTCCATACATGATAATATGACCCTCACAAAAAATCCAGGTGGTACAAAGTTTTAGGATGTAAGCGTGGGTATTTTAGCTGAATCCAACTCTAAAGATCAAAGCAGTGCCAGTGGACGAGTTGGTGAATGCAGTACATGTGTTTTGACATGAAGCAGCACGTCAGCCATTTGCAACTAGTTACTGTGTGACAGAAGCACTGCTAGGAATTGCAGGGTATTATTCACACCATGTACTTCAGAGGATCCAGCTGCAGAGTGGAAGTAAGAGCCTCTGGGCAGGAGAACACAGCTCAGAGTACCTGAGTGTGGCTCTGGCTTGAATGAGTTCTTAGAAAAGCTTAACACTGCCTTGATCATGTAGGAACTTCAGCCTTTAATTTAAGTACCTCAAGTTAGACATCCAAAAATATATGGTGTGAAGTTTGCCCATCTATTTCTAACAGTGGCTCCATTATGTGTTAATTAACACAAACACCAAGTATAAAATACTGGAAAACTTTTCCATGTGGCTCTATTTACATTAAATGTTTTTGTCTAACTTAGACACTATTTTTTAGACATAGTCACCACCGTTACGACTATGCTGCCTTAAACTTGATGCAACACCAAGCTGGTGGGTGTTCAACTGAAATTAAATCCCTTTTAAACTGAACTTGTTCCAGCTTGTAAAGTACTATGAGGGCTGCTCCAAAAATAATGCCTTCTGGTTTATTATGTCATCCTACAATTTCAGAGGTGGATGGTGGTGGTACAGCAGTAGAAATTCAACCTTCCCACCAATAACCACGTTATACTTTGTTGCTGTGTAACAGAGAGAAGCAGAGGGGCAGTCTGGCTTCTGAAGTGGAAGTGTGCCTGAAGCAAAGGTGTTTTGAATTCCTCCATGTGGAAAACATGGCACCCATTGACATTCAGCGACACTTGCTGAACTCCTATGGAGACAAAACAGTGGATGTGAGCACAGTGAGGCAATGGGTGGTGTGTTTCAGCAGTGGTGACAGCAGGTAGCATGCAGGCTCCTGTTCACTGCAGGTGAAAATGCATTGCTAACGGTGGTGACTATGTTGAAAAATAGTGTTTTGTAGCTGAGAATTTTCTCTATCAAACAGTGTTTTGTACTCTTTGTATCTGTTACAGTTTATATGAAAATAAATGAGACATTACTTTTGGAGCAACTGACATATCCTGAGAATTTAATAGTTATTTTGAAATTGCCATTAGGCTCTTTTTTGCTTGTCTAATATTAAAAGTATCAAATATCCAACATTTGGCCTTCTGTTATATCATTATGACTGGAATTTATAACTTTTCATTGATAAAATGTTGTTCTAGTGAACTCTTAACAGGGCAGATGTAACTTTCAGTGGCCAAAGAATAAGATATGGTGACAAGCTCCAGCTGTAACAAAGCTTTTGAAAGCCCACGTGCACCTGCCAGGAGCAGAATATTTTAATTCTACAAGACAAAACAGAGATAGCTTTAACAGCAAAATATTTTTGTGTTGATTTTGGAGATGAGAATGCTCTGAGGAGACCTCATTGTGGCCTTCCAGTACTTGAAGGGAGCAAATAAACAGGAGGGGGAACAGCTGTTTATGAGGGTGGATAGTGGCAGGACAAGGGGGAATAGTTTTAAACTGAGACAGGGGAAGTTTAGATTAGATTAGGAGGAGGTTTTTCACTCAGAGGGTGGTGAGGCACTGGAACAGGTTGCCCAAGGAGGTTGTGGATGCCCCATCCCTGGAGGCATTCAAGGCCAGGCTGGATGTGGCTCTGAGCAGCCTGGTCTGGTGGTTGGTGACCCTGCACATAGCAGAGATGATCATTGTGGTCCTTTTCAATCCAGGTCATTCTGTGATTCTATGATTAGATGTTCATAAACAATTCTACTTGTCCTGCACAAAAACAGGAAAAAACAATTCATTCCACTGCTTGTGTTGGCCTATGATGCCAAAGCAGTGGGAAAATATCCTTGTAACAAATATTTACATGTTTTTCTAAGCAATACTGACTTATTTTCCTGTAATTTTTAGAGATTCACATTTACAGCTTAGTGACAGAAGAAAAAATCATGGGATGTCTTTTATGCTGAACGTGTGAGTTTTAAATGTGAAAAAAATGGCTTGTTCAGTGCACAAGGCAATTTTTATAGACTAAAATAATACAATTTGTTCTATCAATTTTACTCTATAAACATTTTAAGCTAACCAAACTACCTAACCAATGATCTGGTAAGTTGCTTAATATCATTACAAATTGTTGCTTTACAAACTGTCAATCAAGCCAGGGCATGAACTACGCTCTGAATTTCCACTCATTTTATCAATATTCCAGGTAGAAAAGTAACTGCTGCCACGTCTAGTTCTTCTGGGTGAGGAAACAAATATTCTGTCTGGAACAACTGTTATGATTCTTCTGTAGTCAGAAGAAAAAAAAAAAAAAATCAATGATCAAATTTTGCACAGAAAAATTCTGTCAGTTAGGCAATCTAATTTTCCAGTTTTCTTCCCGCGCATTACAATTTAACATAAAAATTACACTTCCCCAGCACAAGACTGGGTGCAGAAATGGAGCTTCTTTTGGAGTCTGAAAGTGAATAATTCCAACTGTCCTCATTACGTTTTTAAAATACCTCTTTTAATTTTCTTTTAAGTCTTAATTTAAAAAATGTGCTCCATCCATTTCTGAAAAATAGATTAGTGCTGTAATCAGATTCAGAACTTAAAACATGAAGCATATGCTCTCTGTTCAAAAGGTTGCTCTTATTTCAAACTAATGTCAAAACTTTGCTATGTAGAAAGTAAATTTCAAGAATGTTTGGGTTTTGTTAGTGTATATACAGCCAGCTCTCTGAGGAACAGTTCCACCAAAAAGTAAATAAGAACATTAACGGGAAAAGAAAAACTTGCTTAGGATCTGAACGTGACTTTTTAGTATCAAAAATATAAACAATATCCAGTACCTATTAATTTTAGAAATGCTTTCTAAACTTCAGCATAATAAAATGTTCTGGGAAGTCTCTCAGCCTCTCTAGAAAAACTGCTGTATGATTCTCATCACCCTAAAGATAAAAACATTATCTTTCTCTGTATATTTCAGTTGGCTTGTAAGATTTCATAAAAAAAAGCATCTATAAATCAAACTCAGCATAGCAAGATGATAACTGTGGTTTCAGTTTTCTAGGGTCTTTAACATTAAAGAGATGATATTCAAGTCAGTGTCAGCTGGAAGAGAAGCATGATAAAACCAGAAAAAACCTGGAGGTCTGAGCAACTACTTCTTCATTTTTACTACAGCTGAAATTGAGTTATTTCCCTCTCTTTAAACTAATATTAGAAACAGCCAAAAACAGACAGAGGATCATATAAAGGAAGATCTTGATGCCATGTCCCATTGCTCCCCACTCCCACTTTTGTCTACAGAAAGTGAATATGGAAACGCAAGACTCCATGGTATAGATGGTGTTAGTGAAATATTAAAAACACCGTAAGTGTCTAATTGTGGTCTTTCTGATAATAATGTAAGTATGGAAATTTACTTAACAGTCTTTTATTCTCTCTGACCTAGCAGCAGGATAGCTATGTTGCTCACATGAACATATCTATTACCAGAACATGAGATGTTCAGCTTCCAAGAATGCAACTGTGCTCCTAACACAGGGTGGGGTATGTTATCATGCTGCTGAGAGACACACAGACAAAACCTGTATTATTTACTGGGTAAGTACTTCTCTGCATTTGACAACATCCAGCACTTCAGTGCAGCCTCCTACTACTCAGTGCTTATTTAACACTTGTTCTGTCTGCTGTACAGACATTTTTGGATTCATTTAGCAGAAGGGAAGAATTGTCTTGGCTTTTAGTCTATGAAGACCCCTGACATTGCCTACATGGACCAGAAACTGAGCTGCCTTAGATACAAGTTTGGGTTAGTAGTCCAAAAGGCCTTTTACTGAATGGTTTTATCCTTCGGATGCAATTAAGGCAAAAGCCTCTGACACATTTTGTTCTTACATATTACTACACTGAGTGGAACGTACCCTTCTGAACTTCAGCCACCTACAGTAGAGATAACTCCTGTACAAGTTGTCCAGAGTATCTCTGTAGTTGATGGCAGGAAATGAGCACTTGGCCATGCTTCACTTGGCATACTTCAGAGCCCTGTATCAGGATGAAATGAATTACATCCTGAAATCATCCCTTCTTCTGTCACCCAAGAGAACAAGTAGATACACTCTGGATGTTATGGAAGGAAATCTTTGTGTGTGCATATTTATATTCTGAATAATAAGCTTAAGAATTCAGGGCAGGGATTATTAGACAACTGATTTTATAGGCATTTTATATTAACATCAAGAGTAAGTATATGTTGATGTTTAGTCTAAATATTATCATAGAATGCCTTGGATTGGAAGGGTCCTCAAGGATCATTCAGTTCCAAACCCCCTGCCACAGGCAGGGCCACCAATCTCCAGATCTGCTACTAGACCAGGCTGCCCAGGGACCCATCCAACCTGGTCTTGACCACATTGTGTTTCATAGTGGTTGCAATGCTGAAATTACTTTTCCAAAATCATGTTAATCAAGAAAGAAAAGCAACAACAACAAAGAAAATTTACCAGCGTTCTACGTGGAGAGTTGAGAATGTCCGCAATGCAGCTTCTCTGGTTAAAAGTTTAAATCCACACTGTGTATCCCTGATCTTTTTGACACAGAGAAACCACACAAGGAAATGGAAGCCGTACATAAGGAGAGTTCGGAAGTAAGAGCGCTGTGAACAAAAGGGAAGAAGTTAGATGGTTTCCTTTAAAACAGAGCTGGCTCTCAGGACAAGAGCCCTGTTTCAAGACAGCTTTCAAAGTTCATAAACTATTTTCTTTAATGCAGGAAAGAAACCAGAACTTTTCAGTTGTTACAATGAAACAAAATTACAGCAGAAAAGGGAGAGACTTGCCAGTCAAGTTCATGATTAGGATACACACAGAGATATTACAAGTCCATGTTCTTGTTGCTGTTTTCCCTAATCCATGGCAGCTTTTCATTCTGGACGGTACCATATTAAGTGCAGCAGAAGCCCAAACCTGGATTTCAACTCAAGATTGTGAGAGTCTGTGATTCTCCCAGTCTACTCTTCGGTTACATTTGTGCTCTTAATATCATGTCATCTATAGATACGTTTGTCAATGGAATCCAGAGGCTGATTCTGTGTTTGCAGAATCACTGCCAGTCTTGTATTTGAGGCAGCTCCTAAACAACTACAACTCAGATCCATCACTTCTGAACTCACTCCTGGACTTGGTGAATTAAGTTGAATTTAAGATGATTGTATCTAAGATCACAAGCTGAATACCAGGCAAAAAGGAGACAGCAATTTAACTGTTAAACATCTCCAGGTGATAAGAGATGCCTTTAAACCAAATAATTTCAAACCTTGATTGCAAAATGAGATGATGTTCAGTTTATTATGTAACAGTCTTTGGCTTAAGGAAATTCATAGCTCTAAAAAAGCACTCTAGCCCCAGGTTAATGGTGGATCTGGTGTGGATTCTTCAGCATTCTGGCAAAAGTGAGCTACTGTGTGATAGGGAACACAAGGCTACTTGTGCATGACTGTCATTCAGTAACACCATGCACCATCAAAATTAAGAAAAAGGGGGAGAAACTAAAAGCAAAGAAGGAATACTTTCATCCTGCAAACTGTATTTCTGCAGTTTGCACCCAGTCACTTAGTAAGATCCTTCAAAGATGATAAGAAATACGAATGCACTGAAGAAGATGTATGTATATTCTGTGCTTCCTGTATGTATATTCTGTGCTTCCATACAGCATGAAGGATTTTTTGGGCTACAGTTTGTCTCCATCTAGCTCTATGGAGACAATGTTGTTACAAAACCCCCAGGACTCACTGGCTGTACAACTAACAAGCAACAGCAAATGGTGTATTCAGCCACACCAGCACGTGAATTCCATGTCAAAGATTTATCCTTATTTCTGAAAATTATGTGGGTTTTCTTTTTGTTTGTTTGAGGATATTGACATATACCCACAAGTATTTACAGGAACTCTTCCCAGAGAACTGTTCCAATACCATCTGATAAACCACAAAAAAAACCCTGAAGGTCTACCAGGGGCTGAACATTACCAACACAACTTCTTTTGGTCTTCTGTAACTATTTGATAATTCACACACACACACACACACACACACACATATATATATGTGAATATTTTCAAGTATTAAACATCAGTATTAAAAAAGCTCATTCTTGAGAACATTCAAAATGATGAACACATGCAATGATGCTGGAAAAATTAGTCCAGCAACATGTCTGTTGCAATACAAGTTCAATGCCTGCATTTTGTCAACTACTGACTGCCAAGACATCAGAAAACCAGATGCAAGATAAGACCGTGCCTATGCAGCACTGTTTATTCTACAAGAGCCACAGACTGAACAGTACCCATCTGTGTGTTCAAAACTCAAAAATTTCACTATGATGAGTAATACAGAAAAATTACAGTACTTTCCCACTGATTAAGATACCCTTCAAACAGCTTATTGCTAATTATCCCTAACTCATTTTGAACAGATCTCAAGATTTGTAGATCAACAAGATCCTGCACTGGAAGAGAATCAATAAAAATGAGCTCATCAGTCGCCCTGCACACCAGCACCAGTACTGGCAGAAGATGTGCATTCACACAGAGACTACTCCTGTAGAAGCTTTAACTCATCAGTCACAAAATGTTACCTTCTACAGAGCTGTCTCTAAAACTTTATCTCCTAATAACAGCAAACTTGAATGGTCTCTAGCTATTGATTGTCAGGAATTTAAATTCTGCTTCTAAGATGCTCTCAACTAGGAAAATGAAATCCTTCAACCGGAACGCTAACGGAAACCAGGTCATGGTTTCTGACATGCAGAACAGATCCTTTGTAATGTGATGGAGCACCAGATCCACTCACAGCATTTCTTATTTTTAAGCTCCCACTCTCTTACAGATGTTTATTTAACTGTAAAATCTGTATAACAGAATCAAACAAAGGAAATACTTTGAGTATTAGTATACAAAAAGAAAGGGAAACAAACCTTTGCTACTGAGTCCTTTTCCAGATGAGCTCTAGAACCACAGGAAATAGCCATTTGGTTCTGCACAAAAATACACATTAAAGACTTATTAGTTAAACTATCATTTTCTGAGTCACTGGAATCTCCTGTTGAGACTCTGTATGAAACCTTTAAGAGTGATAAGGACTGTATGATAAAAACTTCAAAGCTTCTCTGCTTTCTGTAGCTACACTTTATCTACTGCTGCTTTCCAAGCTTAAAATAAATCTCTTCTACAGTTAGCAGATGATCTAAAGAGTAATACACTCTGTATATGGTGCATACAAGTTGCTGCAGTTTATTCATACCTATCAACTACAGACAATTTAGTTTACATTGTTCCTCTCAAGTACAAATACAATTAATGTGCAAGGTCCTGCACCTGGGTTGGGACAATCCCAATCACAGATACAGCTTGGGTGAAGAATGGCTTGAGAGCAGCCCTGAGGAGAAGGATTTGGGAGTGCTGGTTGATGAAAGACTCAACGTGAGCCTTGCAGCCCAGAAGATCAGCCATATTCTGGGTTACATCAAGAGAAGCATGACCAGCAGGTTGAGGAGGTGATTCTGTCCCTCTGCTCCACTCATGTGAGACCCCACCTGGAGTACTGCATCCAGTTCTGGGGCTGCCAGCACAAGAAGGACATGGAGCTGTTGGAGTGGGTCTAGAGGGCCACAAAGATGATCAGAGGGCTGCAGCACCTTTCTTACGGGGACAGGCTGAGAGCTGGGGTTCTTCAGCCTAAAGAAGAGAAGGCACTGGGGGGACCTTATAGTGGCTTTCCAGTACCTGAAGGGAGTCTACAGGAAAGCTGGGGAGGGACTTTTAATAAGAGCATGTAACAACAGACAAGGGGAAATAGTTTTAAAATGGAAGAGGGCAGATTGAAACTAGATATTAGGAAGAAATTATTTATTGTCAGGGTGGTGAGACACTGGAACAGGTTGCCCAGCAAGGCTGTGGATGCCCCCTCCCTGAAAGCACTCAAGGCTGGATGGGGCTGTGAGCAACCTGGTCTATAGAGAGGTGTCCCTGTCAATAGCAGGGGGTTGGAACTAGACGATCTTAAAGGCCCCTTCCAACTCAAACCATTCTATGAAATGTAGTAACAGCACAGATAAACATTTAGCATTGCAAGGCACCTAAAGTTATATGTTTTCCCTTTAATTTGCATTGCGAAAAGGATAACAATACTTGTTCCATGGATGCATCTTCAAATAAATTAATTACCATGGTATCACTTACAAATATAATCTCAAATTAAATCAAAAGAGGCAATCAAAACAGAATTTTTAAATTTATTCTCAGACAACTCCTAAAAACTCCCAAACCTGCTGTATTTGAGCATGGGATGGATGCTGGAGACCCAGCAGCCACTGTGGTTGTGAGGAGCATGAGGGAAACACTGCCACCCGGCGGCCCCTGTATGCTTACACTCACAGATGGACAGTGGGAGCTGCCACCTGTCGCACAGCTGCAGCCAGAAGAGCTCCCACTGGAAAGCTGAGTACCACTTCTTGCTTTTTGGAAACCTCATCAGATGTACCTCTGTTCTGGCTTAAGCATTGAGCTAAGGAAAAAAAAATCTCAGTTCTTTCAGGTCACGACAAGACCATGGCTATCCAGGGAGGAGATCTTGTTTCACAGTTTTTGAATTTATATTTACAATAAAAGGTATTCCAAATACTCTCATTAAACTAACAACTCTGAAAAAGAGCTAAAAAGTATGGTGAAATTAAGATGCATTCTTAGATATACAAGATGATATCAGATAAGAATAAAATACTACACTTACTAAGCAAAATAAAGGTTATTTTTTAAGTGAGTAGGAAGACATGCTTCTTATTATAGTGACTGTAACAACTTCATAGGAAGAATGATGAGTAGAACATAATATGCTGCATATTTCATAGGCACAGTGAATGCAAAGGAGGTAAGAGCTCCATGCAAGCTACCTCCTGACAGCCCACTCTCACAACTTCAAAGCATAACGTTTTCAGACTTACAGCTAGAACTTCAGCTGGACTCCAAACAACTCAAAGTGAATTATAAAAATCCATCTGTATGTGCATGTATTAAATTGAAAAGCAGAATTTATACTCACAGGCCACGGTTGGAGATGTTTTAGACCTTCTTCCACTTTTTCAATATCTGCAAATTTTGTAGCTCCATCTGCATCAGCCATAAGAATTTTTTTCCCCCGACAACTAAGAACACCCTGCAATCACAACAGCCAATAAAAGTCTACACCTTCCAATTCAGTGTTTGTATTTATATTGCAATAACATCTAGAAATTGCACATACTGCACACCATCCCATAACGACAGACAATGCACGAAAACGGGACCTTAAGGATCCCTCTTATCTACTGGAGGTTACAAACTAAAAGCTTTACAAGTAAAATCGTGAGACACGTTGCTACAGTCAGCTACACAAGGGAGCACAAAGCAGTAATTAGTGGTAACCACTGCACTGGACAGCTTTCCTTTGTCATTTGAGCTATGGAAAGGAGGATGCAGTGCTATATGTTCTTCTAACTTACTTTCAAAAGAATTCAAGAGATAATCTCAAATTAGGTCTGAGAAGTAATACAGTGTCACTGCAAAACATCCATGATGCAGCAGGTTTTGTAGCCTGTTTTGCCACATTCTTGACAATGAGATCTTTGATGCTTATTGAAGGGCAAGAAAAATAGGAGAGGGTTTGCCAAATGTACTGTCATAACTGAGCATGTGGGACTTAAAAAGTTATGAAGGGACCCCACTCTACACTCTGAACTGCAAAACTATATCACATACACAATCAGCCTCCTTCTGGAATAACTAAAAAATAACTCAATGACTCAACATCATGCTTTCTCCATTTGTTATATATGAAATACTAATGTTCCCTAAAAAAAATAAATTAAAAAAAACCACCCAGAAACTGTACATGCTAAAGATACAGCTTAAAATTTGCATACATGGTATGCATGAGTAAAAATATTTGTGGAATCATAACTAACTTTACATTTTACAGTTTCTCATTAGGCTCATAAAGGCTCTGATAGCTCACAAATGATACCATCCTTTTCCATAAGAGTACAGTGTCATTTATCCTAGGAAAAAAATGTTCTCTCCAAATGTGTAGCAGCTATTTTATGTTTAAGGATAGGGTGATTTTATGACAAGATCTATGTGCAAATACTAGTATGTGGAAGCATAAATTCTGCCTGTTCTATGAAAGACAGGTGATAAGCAGTGGGCTTAAAGTACAAACTCTATTGTACTTTTTTATTTAAAAAAAAAAAAAAGAAGAATGATCATAGAATCATAGAATGGCCTGGGTTGAAAAGGACCACAATGATCATCAAGTTTCAAACCCCCTGGTATGTGTAGGCTTGCCAATCACTAGACCAGGCTGCCCAGAGCCACATCCAGCCTGGCATCCAGGAATAAGGCATCCACAATCTCCGTGGGCAACCCGGAAAACAATACTTGCAAACTTCATATTTCCTCTACAAAACCTTTAATCTGTGAGGGTATTTTTTTTTCCCCCTCACACTGCAAAGTCATTTCTGAGCAGAACAAGAATATGAACATTACATTCCCAGAATCTAAAATAAGTCGATTTTGTAAAGAGTTTTTGCTTCAGTTCATGGAATTTGTATGTAGGAGTCATTTTGTTACTATACTGAATTCAAAACGTGTATCAGCACAGCTGTATTTTCTGCATATTTGGGTACAGGTAGTTCAGACAGAGAAGGAGATGAAAGTATCAATTACCATCCTGACTGCTCCTCCTTTCCCTCGATTTTTTACCAAAGAAAGCACTCGCACTTTGTCGCTTCCGTATTTCTTGCAGTACTTCATTGCAACCTGATAGACATACAAAAACAGCATAAAACAGAAAAAAAACTCAAGGTAGAAGTTTACAATTGCTCACCCTTTCCTTTTTTTTTCATTTAATAGCACAGAGCTATAATCACTTCAGTCTCAACAAATACACAGCCAGTGTTTGCTGGAGTCTGTTTGGGAAAATAAGAAGTAGTTCACAGTCAATACAATAAGTCTGAACGAGGTATTCATATTCAGGAAGCACAGGATATTCCTCCAAGCAATTCTAAACCCCATTTACTGAAGATCAGAAGGCTCCCAGTCCTAATATAATTTATACCACACTGTTTCAGACCTTTTATACTAACACAAACATTTAAAAGTAAAGTAATTTTCTACTACTACCACCTATTTCTCACTCGTCTTTACCTACTTCTCACTTGTCTTGCTGCTCTCTGTGGTCTTAAACAAAAATTCAGTGATGTAAAATCCCATTCACACTGCAGGGATGTGTAGGTTTTGTTCCATGCTACGGGGGAAAGAAAGCATGAGCTTTTTCCTCTTGTCTTCTCTAACAGTTGTTGCAAATCAATATTCATTGAAGTAGAAGAACACAGGGAAACACTGAACATGTGGGAAACACTGCTACTGGCATTGGGATTTTTAACTGAACAATGTCATGAAAGACATGGCAAAGAGATAGACAAAATGTCAGCTCTCCTGTCAATCAAAGTATGAACCAGGTACCTTAAAAGGGGTCTTATGCTTTCTCGTGATTCACATCACACTGCACGTGAAGAATACTTCAGAAGTTGTTTATTGAAGCTAGGATTAGAACTTCTAGAGTTTCAGCTGCAGGAAAGTGTCTGTCACATCAGCCAATTAAGAATATGAGCATTTGAAAAATAATTATATGTGTATGCTTATGTATATGTGATATTCATACTGCATGTAGGACCATAACAGAAAACGTTCAGAAATATGAATTTGAATCAATTATTTCAAGTGCCAAAATACATCATTACTGTATTTCGCAACTGCAATGTAAAAACTCATACCTCTGGTTATTTCCTTACCTCTGTGGTCTGGTCTTTACTACCATCATCAACCACTATTACTTCATAAGTGAAGGAAGGGTTTCGTTTCTTAAAAAAAAAAAAAAACAAACAAAAAACCAAATAGTGCATTGCATGCCATTTCTGAAGTTCACAGTAGGCCTTTCAAGCATCAGCATTCTTTGTGTCTGGCAGTTTTCAACTCATCCACATGTGTCAACTCATCCAATATTACACAGTAAATTTGCTAACATAGTTATTTTATTGAAATAATTTTGCCATATTTGATGCCTCTTCCATTACACTGATTGTCATATTTTTCCTCAACAACTCTTTGGAACTGAAAAATCAATTTAATTTATAAAAACACGAAAGCTCAAAGCAACATGACTGCTAAAACAGATAAATAAAACCAAACACCTTCTTAACTCAAATAACCAATCCTAAAGAAGAACAAATGTTTAAAAACTGGTTGGGACCAACCAATATATAGTTTAGAATGTTAAATGTATCGTTTATCCTCATCTCTGTCTTGGAGCAATATCAGGCATCATACAGTAGCACCTTCAATTTAATAAAAAAAAAAAAATAGCCTTACAGCATTCTATCCAAAAGAAAGTGAACTGATAAGACACATGTTACTTCCAAGAGTCTGTGATACTGCTTTAACATACACCAAAAAAACAAAGTTAATAGATCACACACTTCTTATACATAACACATAGAAAGACAGCATTTTTTGAATGCAAAATTAAAATACCTGTCTTTTTTCTAGATAATCCAAAGCTTCATCCATCATAAGAGGTACTAGAGGAAAAAAAGAAAAGATAATTAGTAGATTATAATAGGCTAAGCCACAAAGGCACCAAAAAGCATCATTAGCACAACCAAGCTGACAACAACCAGAAGGGTAATATGAGCGAATTGCCCCAATCATACAACACTAGTGAACAAGTTTACCTGCGATTCAAAGTCCTTTCTGAATGCAAAAAAGGCAATGAAAAAAATCATACATGCACAATGACATAAAATCATTTCTTTTAAAGATAAGAACCAATATTCCATTTTGAATTAGGTAATGATATGAAGTATTAAAAACATGAAATTCTCCAAGACAGATCCTGTAAATCAGCACTGATTTCTCCTCTTCAAGCAAAGTGACGGACATCAAGAAAAGTTCCCAATGACAGTCAGTAGTATGTCCTCTCTTACTCAGGCTGTTAGCCATGATGATGCCAAAGAGTAGGCAACTGATTTATCTGCAGGTTAGAAAAATATTCAGCCTCATGGCTGCCTTTGGTTCAAGTGAGTATTCTGTCTTCAAAGAAAGAGATAACTAAGTGAAAAGCACATGGAATGTGTGAAGTCCTTGCTTACTGCAAGTATGTATGGAGAAGCAGGACTGAGAAATGCACTCTTCTCTAGAAAGGTCAAATTCTTTACTGTGAGAATGGTGAGGTACTGAACAGGCTGCCCAGAGAGGTTGTGGATGCCCCGTCCCCAGAGGTGTTCAAGGCCAGGTTGGATGGGGCCCTGGGCAGCCTGGTCTAGTATTAAATGGGGAGACTGATGGCCCTGCATCAGTGGCAGGGGAGTTGGAAATTCACGATCCTTGAAGTCCCTTCCAACCCAAGCCATTCTGTGATTCTGTGAAAGGGTCAGGTGTACCTCCTGTCCATGTCTCTCTCAATAGAATCCTGAACAGCTCAGTACTTGCACTCACCAAGAACAGGAATAACGTCAGCTACCACACATCAACAACAAGTACAGCTCTAGATCTTAATGATTTCTATCAGATAGGAAAGCACTCACTTTTTAGTATTTTGTCCTCATAAATAAGGCCACACCAAATAACAGAATGAGAGCCAAGAGATCACGCTTTTCCTTGCTGTCTGAGACTGCAGCTGTTGCTTACAGAGTAGGAAGCTCTCTAATTAATTTTAGAAGTCTGTTTCTACATCATGCCTTATAGCAACTACTGGGGCAGTAAGCAGCTTTTTGCTGCAATTTATTAAAATAAAGCAGATTGCTACAAGTGTTCCATGCTATTTTTAGCATAAGAAATCAAATTACACAATATCTTAATTTTGAAACTCAACATAGTTGGTCAGTTTTCTGGAAACTATGTACAGGACTGTCAAACACTACCACCAACAGAAAGTGACCTCTGCATTATCACAGTAACAACAGGCTTTACTTTTTTTTTTTCCTCAAAACAAGACAAATCTTACACCGGTCTTCCTCATTGTATGAAGGCACAACAACAGAGAGTTCTTTTGTAGGGGGGTCGTGGATACTTGGTACAGGTTCTTTCCTGCCTTCAGCACTGACGAAGAATTTTTCTTCTGCGTGTCGGTGGAGGGTTGGCATTTTTACTGCGGTTATGTGAGCAATCATACAGACCTGTAATAAAAAAGAAGAGAAAACCTTTTGAGCTCTGTTTATAGAATCATAGAATAGAATCATAGAATGGCCTGGATTGAAAAGGACCACAATGATCATCAAGTTTCAAAGCCCCTGCTATGTGCAGGGTCGCCAACCACCAGACCAGGCTGCCCAGAGCCACATCCAGCCTGGCCTTGAATGCCTGCAGGGATGGGGCATCCACAGCCTCCTTGGGCAACCTGTTCCAGTGTGTCACCACCCTCTGGGTGAAAAACTTCCTCCTAAGTTTTCCTACCAGCATCCTGTTAAAGGTTTATCTAACTGCTGAACGCAGTACAAGGGGCAACCAAAGATATTCTGGTAACAAGGCAGATCGAAAGTAGAGGATTTTATCACTGAGGTATAGAGTGAAAGGGGGTTGAAAGGGTCATCTAGCCCAACCTCCTGCAACGACCAGCCAGGTCAAAGTGCTCGGAGCTTGAACCAGCCCGACCAGGGATGCTTCCAAGAACAGGGAACCCACCACCTCTCTGGGCAACCCGTTCAGCGCACAGACTGCACCAGAGGGCCAGAACCCTCTCGTGTAGCGGCTGCCACCGCACGACACGGTTCACCAGTCCTGATCACGGAGGCGGGTTTTCCCCACGGGCGCGGTGTGAACTCCGTCCCCCACGGCACCTCGGACGAGCACAGCCAACGGGACCCACAGCCAACGGGACCCCAGCCCCGGGCGGCCCTCTCCCCCCACGCGGGACACCCGCAGCTCTCACCAGGAGCAGGAGGAGGGCGGCCAGGGCCGCCAGCACGGCGCCGAGCTCGGGCAGGGACAGGGGCAGCGGTAACGCCATAGCCAGGTGGCGGCAAGGAGCCGCGGCTCCAGCGATGCGGAAGCCGCCTTTTCCCCGCCCCGCCGCGCCGCGCCGCCAGCTCGGGCTTCCGGGCCGGGCCGCTGCGCAGGTCCGGAACTACGGCCGCAAAGGACGGCGGTGCCGCCATGGCGACGGCTTTCAAGTGAGTCGGGGGGATCCCCGCGCCGGGACGGACCGGGTCTGCTCGGGCCGCGCCGCTTTCGGGAGGCGGCGTGGGGAGGGCCGGGCTTCTCTTCTGGAAGCCGCTGGTGCGGGGTTAATCGGTGACGGGGCTTCGCGAGGCCCGTGGGTGGCTGCGTTCGAAGCAGCGGCGCTCCGTGGGACCGGGAGCTGCCCGGTGTTTCGGGGACCGCGCTGCTGAGCGGCTTTGCTGCCCGCATTCGTTCTCAAGTGATGTGTTGCTGAAGTTCCAGCTTGCTTTTCCCTCCTGCGCTCTCCTTGGGAGCTTGCACGTGAACCCCCCTTTTCTGTCTGTTTTAGAACAGTGGAGCCGCTGGAATATTACAGAAGATTTTTGGTGAGTAAAAGATGGTGTGCTCGTATACGTTGATGTTTGCAGTTTTCTTTTGCGCGCATACGGTTTTTAAACTTAGAATCATACGATCATTAAGGTTAGGAAGACCTCAAAATCATCTCACCTACCAGCAATGCTGCCCACTGCACCATGTCCCTCAGTGCCTCGAATGTCTCCATGCATTTCTTGAGCAGGGACGGTGACTGCACCGCTCCCAGGCAGCCCCGTTCTGGCACCTCAGTGCTCTTTCTGAGAAAAAATTTCCTGCTACCCAACCTGAACCTCCTCTGGAGCAGTGTAAGGCCATCCCCTCTCGTCCTATCACTGCTTTCCATAAGAAGAGGCCGACCCCCACCTCAGCACAACCTCCCTTCAGGTAGTTATAGAGAGCAATGAGGTCTCCCCTGAGCCTCCTCTTCTCCAGACTGAACAATCCCAGCCCCCTCAGCTGCTCCCCATCAGATTTATGCTCCAGACCCTTCATAGCTTTGTTGCCCTTCTCTGGCCTCAGTGTCTTTCTTATCTACGTGGAAACCTGAAGCTGTGAGAGAAAGACATAAACCTTGTCAAATTGGGGAAACGTGGTCATGAATCTTCAAAACATGTCTTTCCTCCTGCTTATGGTATTGGTACCACCACAGGTTGTGTTCCTGTTTAACTGCAGGTGAGTAAATACTTTCATTGGCTTTGTGTCTCTTTTAAAAAGGGCTCTCGATGCTGCTAAATGCTAATAGAAAATATTCCTACTGACTGCTCACCATAACTGTGAAGGAAATCTGCTAACTTTCTGTCATGCAATCTGCACGACAGAAATAGTTGTGCTGACTGAAATAGTCTTTACTTGGAAATGAGTACAGTATTACTGCACTTCTTGTAATTAAACCAAAAGTCTCTGATTTTGGGGTTGGAGATTCATGATCCTTGAGGTCCCTTCCAACCCTGGCAATTCTGTGATTCTGTGATTTTTGAGAAGCTTGAACTTGTGATGAATAGTAGTCCAGCTCTAACATGAAAATGAACTGATGCTGCTTTTAATTTAAGATTCAGGTTTTGTTGTACAGTGTCTGACTTGGCAGTATTTAGAGGTGTTATGTTTCGTCTGATTCACTCTGACCTTCATTGTCAGAACTCTGCTGGGTGAGAGTAAGGAAGGGAGCTGTACACAGGTAAAAACTCTCATTTTAAGTCATTAATGAGTATCCATTTCTGGATGGTTTTCTGAATCTAGCCTGTAGTACTTATCCTTGAGACAGACAGTCAATCTGTTATATTAATCTTCTAAATAAGTTAAATAAAAAATAATAATAATAATAAATAAAAAAATTGATCTAGAAGCTCAAAGCGAGTATCACTTGATAGAAAAACAAATTGGAATAAGATCGAGCTTGCCCTAGCAATTTTGTAACTATATTTCCACTAAAAGAAAAAGAATGCTTAATTTTTTCCTTTAATAAACACATTGTTCTGTTGTTTGATATAATATGCTATGTTTGGTCTGTTATTTAATTGAATGTTTTCTAACTTGACCTCTGTAAATTTTGTTTAGAAAGAGAACTGTCGACCTGATGGGAGGGAGTTAGGTGAATTCCGAGCAACCACTGTCAACATAGGTAAGTACTTTTTTGGAATGTCTTTAATGATTCTACAGTTCTTTTTAGGGACATGGCCTAGTGGTGATGGGTTGACAGTTGGACTAGATGATCTTAGTCATCTTCTCCAACTTTAATAATTCTATGAATAATAATAATGAGAGTAGTATTAATCTCATAATAGCCAGGACACTTAATGATTTGCTTTGATTTGTCAGTCTTCATGGTGCTCACATTTTGAAACAAGAGAGAGCATTTTTATTTGTAGTTCCAAAGAACGTTAAAGATAACAGCATGCTCACATCTATTCAGTGCTGCTCCTGGGCTGGCGTGCAAAGCATTATTTAGGGGGTCTTGGAAGCTTGTCTCACCTTGTTTCAAAGGTGAGCAGCTCACACTGTAGATGCTGAAAGCAGCATCTGTGTCAACACTGACCAGTGAACAGTCAGTGCCTATCACCTTGAGAGAGAGCTCTCCCTGCTTCTCTTTTATTCGAAGCCTGATGAGCAACTGTCTCAAGCAGAGGCAAGATAACTCTAGGCAGTGAGCAGAGACCTTACCTGCCTTTCTTAGACATCACTTTCTAAAAGCACTGTGCAGGTTAGCATTAAACTGCCATGGAATAGCTGCTGATCATTGCTCAAACTGACACTGCAGGTTTTTTCCTTTGTCTAACATTGCCTTTTCATGAGGTCTTGCTGTAAGCCAGTCAGAAGGTGATCTTGTCAGTGCCATCCTCGATTAGTGGTTTGAAAGTTTTCCCCAAGCAGGATTGTGTAGCATTTTTACCTGTTTGTGTGGTAAGAGATACGTTTTCTTGTAGTAGAACACTGAGTGCTTTTAATTTAAGGGATATTTTTAGTTCAAATTTGTATTAATGAGCCAAAAATAATATTGTGATCATGGGAAAATTGGATCAAGATAATGAAGCAGACTTACTTGGTAACATTTTGGGGGAAAATACTAGAAATACATTTTGGATAATGGATTCAGCAATTCTTAGCTTGAATTTTAGGATTGCTAGTAATCCAGTATTTTGACCGTTTGTTCGAAAGGGAAGCTCAGTTCCCATCTTGGGTCCATCAAGACTTTGCTGAGACTGTTTAGTTTAGAATAATAGAGAATAAAAACTGTAAAGGTGGATGTTAAGGCCCTTCAGATGAAAAAGAACAGATTTCACTAAACAGCGCTTTCTTTCTTCAGGTTCAATTACAACTGCAGATGGTTCTGCCTTGGTGAAATTGGGAAATACTACAGTAATTTGTGGAGTGAAAGCGGTATGGTTGGTTTTTATTTTGACTTGTATGTTAGCTGAATTTGTACACTCATTTGTAGAATGCCTCTCCCACAGATTTACAGTAACATACCAGTCAGGCAGAATTACAGTCTTTCACTGGAGTTACTTCAAACCTAAATAATAATTATTTAGTTATCCAGTGAGACTCGTACATTCAGAGAATGTGTGTTTTTGTGATGTGTGTTGTGCACAGGGGGGGATATACAAAAAGATATAAGAGCTTTTCTTAAGAAATAACAAACAGAATAATTGGTGAGTTCCTTAAGATTGATCCGTAAGTGGGTTGGTGAATAGCTGGCTGAGCTGTTGGGTGCCCTGTTGGCTCAGCTCTGCTGGTGGCCTGCCATGAACCTTGAGACAAATCACTTCACACCCCTGCAGCGAGAAGTTTTCCCATCAGTAAATTAAAGACAGTTTGCTACCTATGAACTTGCAATCAACTCATTAAAAATAGTTCTTTTAAATCTAATTGTAATAGTAACTGGGAAGAAAATGATACTTCATAAACAAAATAGCAGGAAAATCTTTTTGAACAGAATTCAACTCTTTATTTTTACCTTTTTAATTCCAGGAGCTTGCTGCACCTGCAGTAGATTCTGCTAATAAGGGATATATTGGTAAGATTTTGGTATCATTCTTATTCAGATCTTTTCCCTTCGGCTAAAGGGCTCTAATCATGAGACACTCATGAGAGTGCTGTGAAGGCCTCTTAAAAGAAAGAAAATAGCTAGAACTGTATTACCTTCCCTGAAATCAGTTTCCAAATTGGCATTCAGGAACTGCTTCTGAAATTTCAGAACTCCCCTGCTCTGCTTGTGAGTTTTCCATGCAAAGATATCTTTTCATTCCTGGTTCCAGCCGAGGTTGAAAATAAACGTCCCCTGGGGGATAAGTGTGTACGTAAGGAGGAGGAAGGTAGTTCATCTCTGCACAGCCTTATACAGCACTGTATTTCAAAGGCATGCATTTTTTTTCTTGAAGTCTCAACAGACCAAAAGTGCTTCTTGTGAAAAGAGTGAATTAAAATCTACTTACTTCTTAGGGAACTCTAGAAATCAAAGTACATCTGCATTCCTGTATGATTTTTAACTCTGTGGAACTGAGATCATCTGCAAAGTATGTTGTTTGCAGTGAACTTGATTCTGGTCTCAGGTTTTCTGCCCCCCCCCCCCACCTATGACTGTTTATGCATGTTTTTGCTTTCAGTCAAAAGCATCAAGTTTTAACCATTGAAGAAGAGCAGACAGCATACCAGTAAAGCCAGGCAGTGGAGTGAATATGGTTTTGTTTCACGATCTAATTAAGAATGCTTAACACTTATGAAAGAGTTTGTATGTGGTCATGATATTCATAGCAGGAATACAAGTGGAAAATGGTACATATCAGTATTGGCTTTTCAATGGAGTATGTATTTCCAAGTACAGACTTGTAGAAGTCATTTACTACAAAGCCATATTGGATTTCTTTTATGAGGGGAGAGGTGGAAAGGCTTGACTGAAAAAGTCTTGGTTTTACCTTTTGTTTCAAGTATATAAAATGGCATTAGAAGTACATATTGTCCTATTTCTATTTATGATTTCCCATTAGTTTACAACTAATGATCTTTGTTCCCCAGTTCCAAATGTAGAATTGCCATCTCTCTGCTCAACGAGGTTTCGCTCCGGACCTCCTGGTGAAGAGGCTCAAGCGGCAAGCCAGTTCATTGCAGATGTGATTGAAAAGTAAGAGCCATTGTGCTGCATTTAAAATACAAAAAAACTGCAGGATGAAGTTCTGTTCCCTGGTTTACACTCATTTTATTTTAGTTCACAGATAATAGCAAAAGAAGATTTGTGTATTGCAGATGGCAAGGTAAGTTCTGTCTCCAAATGAAGAGGGTCACGGTAGCAAGATCAGAGTGTTAGAACTTTAAAGAAAATGTGGGGGGTTGTAGATTTTGTTGGCTTTGTCTTTTAGTCACCATAGCTTGATTTCTGTTTAAAATGCAAAAATCTCTTTCTCATGTGAGAAATAAGCGTATTTATTCATGTGGCCAGTGTTTTCTTAGATATTGCACTATTTATTTAGCTGCTGTAATATCTCACGTGTGCAACCCTTTTTTGGTAGCTTGCTTGGGTGTTATACTGTGATATCATATGTCTGGACTATGATGGGAACATCTTGGATGCCAGTACCTTTGCTTTGTTAGCAGCACTGAAAAATGGTAAGTCTTTCGTGGAGTAAAACACACTGTGACTACTGCTGCTGGCAGAAATGGTCACTAATCTAAATATCTTACCTTGTTCATCTTCCTTTGTTCGTCGATTTTGTGTAGGCAGAGTAAGTTTGGAGCTTTCTTGTTTGGCAGAACAGAATATTCCAAGCTTAATGCATTATAGTTTGAAATAAGTGTTTTCATGCATGCAATATATGGATCGATACCCACAAGATGTAGGAAGGGCATAAAGAGAAGCTTACAGTAAGGCTTCCTTTCTTAGCGTGACCTGCATGCCTTTGAATTCCTATAGCTACTAGCTCTTGATTTCCCTGTCTCCAATACTGTGTGGGTTGGCAAAGAGCTATCTGATGATCAGATTGTGTCTGTCTTCTAGATTTATGAAATGTCTATATGTTCAGTAGGCTTTTTGGGTGGGGAAAAATGTTTTTTGTTAAAGATATTTTAAGTGTATGGTATTTGGAAGCAGAAAATGCTTCTGTGTAAGGAAGAATATTAAATACTTGCTTGAACAGGTAGTTGTAAGTTAAACGCTTCCATTGAATTTAAAAAATGCTTCGTACAGGAGCACCAGTAATGTAGCCACAATTCTATTCTCATCTGTTTTCAGTGGCTTACCAATATGACAATGGAACAGCTGAACTTATTTCAATAGCCTTGGATATCTCTAGGCCTACTGAAAACAGCAATGCTTAATATCGTACCAATGCAATGCTTTCATTTCTTCAGTACAACTGCCATCTGTTACTATAAATGAAGAAACTGGTTTGTCCGAAGTTAATTTAAAGCAGAAGAATCCCTTGGCTATCAGAAAACATCCAGTTGCCACATCGTTTGCTATATTTGATGAGTAAGTCTGTAACTGTTTCATACTTAAAAAACTGCTGAGTATTTAAAAGAAGTAGCAAAAACCAGAAGGTGCTTTGGATGACAATTCTGCATGTCTCATCCACTTCTGCTAGTGAAGAAATTCGGGCAGGCCTGTTCCTCTACCTTTTGCTTCAAGGCCTGTCCTGCTGACCTGTAGTTGTGTTATGAATGAATATGCAGCAGAATGAAACAAAGTCTGTCCAACTTCTTCCTGTGACTGAATGGTTTCCCAGCCTAAGACAAGCTTGAAAGTAGTCTAGGATTGAAGTTTCTGGAACAGGTATTGTATGTTTATGCAGTATATTTGAGACAAAAGAATGCTAGGAACACTGATAATCTTTTAAAAGTGTGTATACATAACTGATATAAAAGATGGTAATTTTTGAACAGCTTATATCAAGTATTTGTCAACAGAGGAACTACAAAATACCGGTCCAGTTAGAACAAAATCTCTTGATAATGGAAACATATTTACCCAACTTGAAATATGACCAGCATTCCTAAGTCCTTGTTCCTGTAGGTAAGGAATCTGAGAGTTCAGAGTAATCACATTTGATAGCTTGATTGCTCACCTGAAATTGTTTATTGGCTCTTCATTAGTCTGTTCAGTATGTGTTCTTTTGCTCCATAGAATAAAAGTAGGAAACCACAACTATTATTTACTGTGCTACAAAACTGATTAAGTACTTAAGAGAGGTTTACAGTACATGAGATGGAGTGAGGGGAGTGCTAAACTTGAAATGTCATCCAAGTGATACCAAACTTAAAGTGGAAAACTCTCAATAACTTAAATGTTTTTATTAATGGCTTAAATATTGGTTCTTGAACCTGACGTTTGATGTGGACTGAAAGTGAGGGAATTGGGATAACGTGACAGGGAGACAGTTGGCAGGAGATTATTATTTGCACATAAATCATGTATTTCCCAGTTGACCAAAAATTGCCTCTGGAAGAAAGTTTTCAGTTTGGTCTTTGTTTACTTCACTAAAAATGAGTGTTGCATCGAGTTGTTTAAGAAGTCTTACTTTCTTAAGAGTGTGTGTGTGTGTGTGTGTGTGTGTGTGTTTCTGAATTCTGGCTTACTTTTCTACAGAATGTTCATGGGATCATAGAATGGTTTGGAAGGGACCTTAAAGCCCACCCAGTCGCAACTCCCTGCCATGGTAATTGCCCCTCACCAGCTCAGGCTTCCCAGGGCCCCATCCAACCTGGTCTTGAGTGCCTCCAGGGATGGGGCACCCACAGCTTCTCTGGGGAGCTGTGCCAGTGTTTCAGATTTCATGAAAACTTCACATACAGTTTTCCTTGTTGAGATACATGCACTTCAGTATTTTTAGATTCTGTGCTATGGATGCAGCTTAATATTAGTAATGCTGGTGGTGGTTTTTGCAGGTTTTTCTTGTGTGGTGTTTGTTATTTTTTTAAAAGAGAAAACCAAGGCTGAACTGTGGTTGTTGGGCTTCTCTGAAACTTGCACAAAGATGCATTCGAACAGTTAATATTTTAACAGACATCCATCCATTATTTGTGGTTTTTTTTTTTAGTTGGTACGGTGCGATAAGAAAATAGATAAGCTTGAGCACTACATCAGCCTAGAAGTATTTTGTAAGACTACATTAAAATTAATTAGTAACATTTTTTTGCAGTGATATTTATGGTACATCACATTCTAATGTCTGTGTATGTTTTTCTTTCAAAAGCACATTACTCATTGTTGACCCAACTGCTGAAGAAGAAGACTTAGCAACTGGAACAGTGACTGTTGTCACAGATGAAGATGACAGACTTTGTTCTGTCCACAAACCAGGTACTTCCAAGCTTACCACACAAGAACTAAAGAAGAGGGTGGTCTTTTCTTGACCTGTATGTTATGTACCTGCATTTCTTTGTAAAATGTGGGCCCTTTATGATGACAGATTGCTTAAGTACTGATTAAACCACTTACTGTTAAAATCCATCTTGAAGGAGGCAGTATGACTGATATTAAAAAGTCATAATTGGTCCTATGTATAGCAAAAGGCAGACTTTGAGTATGTCTACATTTTAGCCTTAATGTTTCTTTCCTGTGCTTGAAGTTATAGTTGGGGAAGCTGTGTAACTCCCCAGGTGAAAACTGCTGGCTGGGAGAACTACTGTATTAATACTTCAATTTGGAAAATACAATTAGGGATATGTAACAAAGTACAACTGGAAAACCATTTTTTTTTTCCTCCCAATTCTTAGGTGGAAGTCCTCTGACAGGAGCCAAGCTTCAGGACTGCATCAGCAGAGCCATTACGAGACACAAAGAAGTAAAGAAGCTGATAGACAAAGTCATAAAAAGTATAAAGCCCAAGTGAACAAAAAGATCTTTTCAAAAGTGGATTTATAAAAATTGTATTTGTTACGGTGTTCACAAATCTTTTTATACTAAATAAACAAATACTAATACTACATTTACAAAGTTCATTTTCTTCTAAAATGTTTTTCACCCTTTTACTATGTACAATGCTGCTGAATGGTAAAAAATACAAGATAAAACATTCTGTTAAAAAATTAAGTGACTTAAGGAAGCCAGACCTCAGCTGAGGATTTTCTTGATGAAGTCACTACATTATGTAGGGTTGGCTTCCAAAAAGTTCATCTTTTTCAGTGTAATGTCAAAAATTCAGTTTCCCAACAGCACTATAAAACACTGATTTGTTTTTAAGCTTTATCCTTTTTAAACAGGGGAAAAAAAAACCCACACCTTTAAATCATTTTCATATTGAGGAAAAAAAAAAAAAAGCAAGTTTCAGGATTTTGGAGGGACAGGTGTGCCTCTTTTCCTTTTACTTTTTGAGTGGCTGCCTGAATGCTGCTGATGTTGTAGATGAGCTGCTTGTGCTGCTGCTGCTGCCATAGCCATTTGATGCTGCAAGAATCGCAACTGCTGCCACAAAGGAGGAGGAGAAAAAGCTTGTTAGTGTTGGCTACAAAACTATGGTTCACATCAGAAAGAATGACAGTAAGGTGGTGGTGGTGGGGAAAACAAAAATGGAGGAAGTGCTAGGTGAACAAAAGAAACATAACATGTACAGGGGGGCAATGAGTACAGTCAAGCAGCACCAGTGGCACAGAAGCCTGAGGGCATGTCTCATGTTTTACACATATTCTCAGACAGCTACTACTTTGCCCTTTCTGTCCATTGCAGTAACTCAGCAACTTCAGGAAACATTTGGTGACACTCTTTTAGCATAATGCATTTTCCGTGCAAGTATTATTTTCTATGTACCTCACAAGGAGACTGTGCAGAAGTATTTTAATATTTTCATAGACTGTATGAATGATAATACTGAAGGAATGCTTTGCCAGAGCTGTTTCCACATGCTGCCTATAGCTGCACTACATTTGAACTTGCAGGTGCTTACAGTTTTGTTGTTTTGGAATCCTAATGGCACCTGGCAGTTTATTTAGTAATGTGCCACAAGCACTCCTTGAATGTTATCAAATCGGGAAGGTGGATGGCTTAAATGAATAAAAATAAATTCAGTGCTCCAAACTGAGAGAATCACAGATTTCAAGTCTGATTACAATTATTTGCCAAAATTCAGAGGTTTGTTTCTTTGTAAGACCATAATAACAGTCAAAAAAAACAGAAAACAAGATTTTTGAATTTGGAGCTAAGAACTGTATTACTGTTTTCCTTTTTTAAACAGAGTGAAGTTGCTGGATTACTTGTATCTGTTGCTGCTGCTGCTGCAAGGCTTGTTGTTGTTGCTGTTGTAAGGCAGAAGAGAGCTGGAGTCTCTGCTGAGGAAGGCTTTGCCCAGGTCTGTTCATGGCAGAGCCAAGCTGAGACAACACTAAGAAAGGAGAAGGGGAAAGCAGGCAGGTCAAAGAGGTCAGGTCAAGTTTATCAGGGTAGGGAAAGGAAGGCATAGGAAGAATGTAACAGAAAAGGAGAGTCAATAGAATTAGTCTGAGTAAAACTGGAAACAGTACAGAATAAAATATACGTGATATACATACTTGGTTAGTTAGAACATAATTAGATTATGAAGTGCTTGTGGAGACACAAAGAGGTTTATTAAACTAGATGTTCAGCACACAGTTAAGCATTCCTCAATGAAGTCTGGCATGGAATTTTCCTGTGTCTTGTTTTCAGATCAAATGTGACAGCGACGTAATAAATTTACAGCACTTAGCTGCCAAACAAAGCAGAGAAGTGCATGCTTTGAAAGTCAAATAATTCTTGTACAGTTCATATGCTGATAATACATAGTGTGTTGTTCTGATCTTCTTAAATCAGAAAGACCAAACTTCATTTCAGTGTGTATTTATCAATGTGCACAGATACAAAAGGAGGCTCAGCAAGCACATACCTGTGGCTTGAGGTTGCATGAAATTCCCTACTCCCGTCAGGTTAATGACAGCAGCTTGTTGGGCAGACAATGCCTGATCTTGATTTGATGGACCTTGGTCAGACCCCTAGCAAAAATGAAAAGCTTGATCCTTATTACCAAACTAGTACAAATAAGTAAATAAAGCCAGTGTGAAGACAATCTTTTCAAGTGCTATTTGAAAACATTTAATTCTACCTATTACAGTGCATTTATATACAAACTGTACTGGAGTTGCTACTGAAGCATAACAAACAGATGCTAATGCCCCCAAACAGCTGTGTGGGAGAAATGGTATTATGCTCATTGCCCAGCAGAAGTCCCATGCAGATAGCAGCTTCCCTGCTGTCAGGCAGCAAAGATTACAGTTTATGGTTGTAATGGTATCATATCTCCTCTTCAGCCCAAAGCCTTCAGGGGACACCTGAAGCCATCTATATGCAAAGGATCCTAATCATAATCAAAACAGTGTAAGCATAAAAACATTAAACTGTGTGACATGTGCCTCAATTTCATGATAAATACAAATACTGCTTTTGAAGTTTTCTTTTCTGAACAAAGTAGCTCTGACATTAATCACACAAATGGAATTACTGGAACCTGATCCAGTGTCTACTGATGTGAAAGGGTGCTGCATCACACTCTTTTCTAGAACTTAAATTATGCATTTATTCAAGAGGTAGGAAAATAAAGTACATATTACACATATGACTTACAGAAATTGCATGGCTAATGTCTTAAGGAGGAAAAAAGCCCCATCAGTTTTTGAGCTGGTGCCTTTCCAGCAATTGCAACACTTCTTTTGAATGACCACTAATATGAAATAATATGAAATAAAGCCACTAAGATTTGGGTAAATTGGACCAAAAGACTGAACACTGAAACATGCATCATCATTTCACTGAAGACTACAAAGAAGACTTACAAAGTCACAGAATCAACACCAGGAAGAAAAAACCTAAGAAGCACATATGCATTCTATTGGCAGCACAGAAAATTTTTGGTCTTTTGGGGCCAAAGTTTTTTTTTCCACTAAGCAATTGCTTCACAGCACTGTGAACACATACCTTCCTGTCCTTAGTAAAAACTATGGCATTTAGTATACAAAGTAGCCCAATATAGCTTCATGACCCCTAGCTCTAAACTGTAAGGTGTGCTAAAAAAAACAGTTCCTCGGGGCAGGTTAGCCAATGCAGAGAGATGGATTTTCTCTAAAAGAACTTTCTGTCATAAGATGGTCTAGGCTCAAATCAGCCTTTGTATGAATGCCCTTAATGTTCAATACCCAGAAAATAAAACCCAAGAGAACAAGCTTGCATGATTTTTTAGTAACTCAAAAAGTAACTGATGTTTGGATTCTGAGAATAAATCTCAAAGTCTCCCATTAAACAGTCACACATTCCAGAATGAGGCCTGAGATGCAGGGAGTTATACACCGTGAAACCATTTTAAAGAGTCACTTATGAACGGTCTACAGCAGCACAATGAACATTATGAAAAACTGAGCTGTGTAACCATAGAGAATTTTACGTACAGAAGTCCTGCATATCTGGGAAGACAAATGTAATTCTCAGAAGTGTAAAAGCAGAGCAGCTAGTTTTCCCAAATTGCTGTACTGCTGCTTGTAAGAGTTTTAGACACAGGCAGTACCAACCACTCAAAATCTGTCACTTTGAAGACAGATCAGTTTCCACTGCAATTTTAGACTTCCATAATTCAATCAAACTGCTGAGTTTCCCCATCCTACAATGAACACGACGTTGATAACGATGTACTCCTTACATTAAATTAAATTAAAAAAATAATAATCCTTTAAAATTGATTGGTTTACAATTGTTGTTTGTGAGGAAGTCTCATAGAATCACTCAGGCTGGAAAAGACCTTAAAGATCATCAAGTCCAACCACAACCTAACCATACAACCCTAACTCTAACAACCCTCTGCTAAATCATGTCCCTGAGCATCACATCCAAATGGTTTTTAAACACATTCAGGGATGGTGACTCAATGGGAAGCCTATTCCAGTGCTTTACAATCCAGTTTTCCTGATATTCAACCTAAACTTCCCTGGTGCAACTTGAAGCCATTTCCCCTCATCCTGTCACCTGTCACCAGTGAGAAGAGATCAACCTTGCTCTCACTGTAGCCAGATAATTTTAAGATAATTAAAATACATTTTAATGTATTCTAATTAATATAGTAGATTATACCAATATCAGAAATTTTTTAGTAACTCAAAAAGTCTTCAAAAGCACTGTGAATTAATTTCACATTCTGAATATTCCACTGAATTTTAGCAGATTCTTCTAAGAACCTGCAAGGTCTGATGCAAAAACTGTTAAAAGAATCTTGATTCCATTTCCTTAACCCATTTTAAATGCACTGATTTTCAGCCAAATTATTCCCGACTTATCAGCGACAGAGGTAGTGTGAAAGGGTACACTTCAATTTGGAATCACATAAATACAAGCACTTAATTTTGTAAAAGCGCTCTATTCTGGCATATCTGCCTCCTGTGCTCTTCCCTTCCCACAGCTCTGGAGTGTGTATGGGAGTGTCAGAATAATGTAGGTAATGCTGCCCATGATCTCCTACTGGTATACATTTTTTGAAGCATGGTGCAACATTTCATAGAATCATAGAATGGCTTGGTTTGAAAAGGTCCATAATGACCATCTAGTTTCAACCCCCCTGCTGTGTTGCAGGGTTGCCAACCACTGGACCAGGCTGCCCAGAACCACATCCAGCCTTTGTGGCATTTTGAACCTCTGCAGTAATTTGAATATCCAGAAATTACACGCTGTTCTGCCCTGAAATGGAGGTCAGACATAATAATCACCTTTTGCTCATGTTTCTACCTGTACGTATGCTTAAAGGAAATAAAATATTCACAGACCTTTTGAACAGCTCCTATCCCACATCAAATCTGCCTTTCATTGCCAGCAGCTCTTTAAAGTCAACACTGCACCTATCTGTGCATGTTCAGCTCCACTTTTAGACCTTATATTTAGGTGTAACCCTGACTGATTTTACTGTACTGTTTTTTGCTTCTCATGTAAACATAACATTAGTTTAAAGAAAAAATGATTTGCAATAAAAACTCAAGCACAGTATTTTTGGATTAATCTCTTGAATTCAAATGTCAGCATTTCTACACTGACACTGAAAACTAGCTGCTTTGTTGCGAGTTGAGAACATCATTTCCACCTGACATCTTTATGGAAATAACTTTTTCCTCCCATTTTGAATGTCTTAAAAAAAAACATCAAGTAACAATTGCAGTACATGCTTTATCCAATCAACTGGCTTCAAAGATTCGTGTGGGCTAAATATAGTAAACAGCACTAAGCACGAGTCTATAGAAATGTAAGAAAGGATTGTGTCCATGTGTATTAATTACCTGAAGAAGATTTAAGGGCCGAAGATTTGATGCATTTTTCAAACCAAAAGGGCTGCCTGTTAAAGAAAACATCTTTTTATTAGTAGGAAGTCTTTACTTATTTATATATGTGTATTGCAATCAATACACCATTCCACTGGGATTATTTGTAAATATTTTGAAGCTGGAAAACTGGCAAGTTTAAATTTTGTATTTAAACATGAACGCTACATTTTCCTGTAAGTTGAAATGTTCACAGTTCTCCAGATTTAAAGACAACTGGCTGTACAGAAAAACTACTGAACATTGTACATGGTAACCTGCAACTTGTGTTTGCTTTTAGGTCAAAGATAAACGTAGTGAACATTACAGCAGTTCTTTTTCAGCGATTCTCCTTCTGGCTTTGAAACATTTTATTGTTTGCACAACAAATTAATGGCCAAGAACTGAATGAAGTAGCAAGTCCACTGGCTCTCAATCATTAAAACCACAAAACCCTGATCAAAACCTTAGCAGCTGCCCTCCTCTCCAAATGCCCCTGTGAAGATGCATCTGACTCAGGGCTTTTGGCATTACTCCACATGGAACTCTTCCACGCTACGCTAAAAAGGTTTACATGTAGTTATCTGAGGTGGGTACCAAACTGATCTGAATGCTCCAGTAAAATAGTAGCTGTCAAACAGAATCCCCACTGAGGTCTGCCATGGATTTAGATAACCTCACTACTGTCATTTGTTATGTGAATGACAGTGTGGAGTGTAAAAATCTGTGACAAAACTGGCAAGAGTTGACGATGCCTAAAAGGACAGGATTAGAATTAGAAGTGATCCTAATGAGTTGGAAAATAAAGTCCAAAATCAGTGACATTGAATTCAAAAAGGACAAACGAACAAATACAAAACTGAGTAACCAGCTTTGCATCTACACACAAAAAATGAGAAATTACAGAAGCTACAGATATATCTGAATAATCCATAGCACAGATTATAGAACGCAAAGAAGAAAAGAACTTCTTCACACAGTTTACATTTATAAAACTGTCACAAAATGCTGCAGGTAACAAAATTACAAATGAGTTTCAAAAACCAATCAAGTAAGATCCCAGAATTAAATCTGCCACTGGTTATTAAGCAGTCTGCAGCTGAGAAAGCCCCACAGCTGGAGACTGCCAGAAGATGTACAGTCATAGACCAAAGGATGCATCGCTTTACATCTGCCTCACCTTAAACTCTTGCCTAAGCATCCTCTAATGGCCACTGTCAGAGACAGAACATAAACTGGGTGGATTTTTGGCCTAAGCCACTACAGCCAATCGTAGGTTAATGCAATGCCATTGCAAAAAAAAAAAATGCAAACAAAAACAGGCAGACCTCACTTGGGGAAATGTTAACAGGAATGTTGTGGAAGAGATGAGATGCAGTTATTCTGCTGTGCTCCACAGTGGTAAATCAGCCAAGCTCAAGCTTGTGTCCAGTTTTGGGTATCACATTTTAAGGATGTGAGCAAATTGGACAGTCTAGAAAAGAGTGACAGGATTATGAAAGGTTTGAAAATACGACCTATCAGAAAGACAAGACAAATGTGGGACACAACAGCATGTTTCTGACAGAAGGTAAAGAGAAGTGATGAGCAACTATATTCCACGTCTGCATGGAATAGGAGAAAAAGTAATTTAACTTGCAATTAAGGAGATGAGCTGTGATTAGAAGAAAACATTTTTATACAGATAATGAACTACATTAAACAGCTACTGAGGGAGACTGAAATCTTTGTCAGCCAAGGTATTTATGGAAAGTTTAGATACAGACAGCTCAGTATGAGCTGAGACAGATCTGACATCGTCAGTCTAAGAGGTGCATACTTTGATGTCTCTTCTATCCTCTTGATTCAGTAATCATAATTTCAGGTTCTTAGTTTATTATTTTTTTGAAAATAATCAATACTGCTTTAATAAATATTTAAGCATACTGACTTATTTATATAGTCATATTTGAAAGCGATAAGAAACAAATTCATTGTCCATCTAAAATTAAGAAGATAGATAGATAGAATAGAATAAAATACCCTGCACATTTAAAAAGGGAGGCCTCTTTCTACATTCAGTCATGTCTATTTCCACATAGTTATTATCAAACTTGTACCTGAATTTGGATTTGACCTTCAACATCCTGCTGGGCATGTCAAGCATAATCTGGATGTAGAGTATATTTCCCCAGCCTAGCTTTTAATAGTCAAATTATCTGTCATTTGCCTACACTTGGAATGTGAAAAATATTTACGCTGATCCGGAGCTCAAGTCATCAGAAACCATCCATCCACAAACAGCCACTTTGGCCCACTGTTCTCACATGATGTTTCCACACTGTCCCTCTCTGAAGGGTGGCTTTCCATGTTATTCACACTAACCTGCTTGAGAGGCAGACTGCATTGCAGCGGGCAGTGCACTTGGTACCAGACCTCCTGATGGTAAAATGCCACTCAGATTTATACCTGCAGGGGCTATGGCACCAGTGTTGCACCCCAACATAGGGTTTGAACCACTCATCAATGTCTGTGCTCCACTGTAGAAGAGGAAAGACAACACATCAAATCCAAGTGGTACAAGCAAAGCCAAGTAACTGAGCTTTTGCCCTCTGTTTTGTGGAAAGTAATTCAATTGTTTGCCAGAAAGAAGATTATGGATAAAGCATCAAGGCAGCGTAAAAAAAAAAAATCATTATGCCTAGGGTGTAACAAACATGTAAATCCATATTCCAGCAAACAATTTTTTATTTAGTTTAATCCATAAAAAACATAAGTGGTTCTTTTATTTTAGAAAAACTGAAAAGATCAGTCCTCAGAATGGCTGGACTATTGCACCAAAAAGCTGAGGAACGGCTCATGTTTTCCTCTAGCACCATATTGAAGTCTCCTCAGCTAATCAGCACTGATCAACTGCCAACAGCTCATGTAAGCAACTCCAGTGCATTGAAGAGAACCATGTATCTTACACAGTCCATCCTATACTGCCTGTGGTATTTTCATCCAGTCTAAAAGCAGCTCACTTCATACCATATAACCTTTTCTCACCAACAGCTTTATTTCTTAATACCGCAGAATGAGCTTTACAGATCAAAGGACTTTTTACCTCAGTATTTGATTAAACTGTCAGAAAACTTGCTCTTTTCTTAAGTTTTACACACTTTTCATTCATAGACATGTTAACAATGAAAATCTTTCCATTTCTCATGTAGAGAGGTCTTAAATCAAGGCACAGCTTATGGAATTCAATTATATGCATCTGGAAAAGCTGAAAGTAAAATCTCCTTGATGGAATTCTTTCAATATTTTGGTAGTAAAGGCCTTAAATTTCAGAAATATAAATAGTTTCTAGTGGGTTTTCACTTCATTATTACAAAGTAAATGATCTCTTTGTATCGCAGATACTGAGAAATACCTATCCTCCTAAAGGATGCTGAACAGCTTTTGCAAAAGGACAAAAAACCAAAAATGAAACAAAAGAAAACAAACAAAAAAAACCCAACCCCATCCACCACCAACCAACCCATCTAGGACAAACTAAGAAATCATCGTAACAAAGAACTTACCACACAGAGCCCACTACATTGATGAAGTTAAGTCCTGCAGGGTTTGCCATGACCTGGGTGGAGGTTGTTCCTGTAGTAATGGATGTTACCATGGTGGAAAGAGGAATGGTCATTACAGGCAGTGCCTGGCTCAGAGACATCTGCTGCTGAGCAAACGGGGTTAACAAAGTGGGCTGAGGGGTGAAGCCTGATTCTTGGGGAGTAGGGGTGGCAGAAGGGGTAATAGGAGTTGAGCTCTGAGCATCAGAAGGGTGTGGGGTCGATGAAGGGGTGTTGGTTGGAGTAGGAGTAGATGGTTTAGGAGTTCCAGACCCTGCTCATTGAGAAAAATAAAAAGTGCTAGTTTGTTATAAAAGGCCTGTTTTCTTTTTCTTTTCTTTCTTTTTTTTTTTTTTTTTTTTTGTATAATAAGGTTAATGGAATCTTATTTAGCACTGAAATTTGTCCCATTTTTTAAATGGCAAGTGTTAATTTCTACATGACACGAGTGTTGCAGCACGCACTCAGTGTTAAGGATGCAGTATAATCACACAGAAAGCCCATTCTCCGTTCTTTAAGCCTAACACTGTTTTGTATCCTAAATTAAGAACCTTCCATAGTTTACCATACATTAAGTCATAACTCTACTTAGAAATACTTGAACTAAACCAAAACAATTTCTTAGCGACCAGCTTAACCTAATTAATGTTTTTTGTCCTAAAATGTTAAACACACAGTCTGTATGCGCTGCCTGCACAATAGCACCATGTTAAGAACGTACCATGGAAAACAACAGATTCAACAAAGAACAGATACTGCCACTAAATCATCACGGGGGTCACTCTGAATCTCATCAGACAGCTAAACTCCCATTTGCCAACTTCTGATCAAATAAAAAGAACAACTTCTTTTAAAATAAGAACCAGATGATAATACTGCATCTTTACAAGTTACTGTTTGGTGTCTTCACTTAAATGTAGTTTGTACGTAGCAATATCTGTGGATGCTGTTAGCATAGCTTATCAATAGAAAAATGAAATTAAAAAAACAACCAAAAAGCTCAGTGTTTTTCTCTCTTTCTCTCTCTCAAAAAAAAAAAAAAAGCTTTCATGTCCTGCAGAAAGAAAGGAAAGAAGTGTGGATGTTCAGCTGTTGTGATCAGGGCTTTACTTCTTAAGGTAACAACTGTGAGCAGTAGATTTACACAATCCATAGCACTAAAATAAGCACTGAGTAAATCTGGTAGAAGAAAACTTGTCTAAGTTTTCTAGTTTTTCTTTGTGCAAAACAAGAAGGCAGAAAAGTTACACCTTTTGAGCTACAGAGATTTTAAATTATTTAATGAAAAAAATGCATATTATAACACTGTGCAGGATACTGGAATGTGCAGTACATGATTATTCATTAAAACTGAAACTGCAGCTGTGGTTTCTTTGTACAGATCTTTTCACAAAATGTCTCAAGACACATACATATTTTAAAAATGGAGTTTGATCTATTGCTATGATTACAACGATCCTGTCAGTGTTAATGAAAATAATTAAGCTAGGATGTCATTTATTACTGAAATTTACATTTTAACACCTGAGAATATGGTGCTATCATCATCAGCATCACCACCACACTTGCAATCAGCAATGATTTGTAAAACAGTGTAGGAGTGTTTTAAAAAATCATCTTATAGTTTATTGTATCACCACCTTGGGACTGATCAGATTATATACATACACAGAGATACAACTGCATCAGCTCCTATAACATTTAAAAAATCAGATGCTTAAATTATGTCAAGGCAAACTGATCTAACATACTGTTTTTACACTGGAGGAAAAATCTACACTTTGGAATTTCATCACATCATCTACCAGCCTTTCATAGAAGAGGAGATTATACTAATTGCATAAAAGGTATTAAAACGTATACACAAAGGGTGCATACATATATACAGAAAAAACGAACACAGTTACAATAAACATAAAAATACATACAGTGAACAAGAGACCTGCCTAAGGCTGCATAACTTATACAATTTAGGGTACACTGTACACTTAACTTTAATCATTCCACAGGTTAAGAAGTTTTATCTCAGGAAGCATTTATGCAAAAGCCTAAGATTTAATGGAGAATTTAGGTCGTGACTCACTTTGTGAAGAGCTCGCAGGAGACATGGCAGCTGGAGAGAGCATGCTAACTTGGTTAAGATCCATAGATTGTTTCCGAGAAAGACCAGGTGGCTTAGAAGAAGGTGGAGGAGGTGGAGGAGTTGGGGATTTTAGATGGCCACTTGACTGCTGTGGACTAAAGATATTACCTGAAAACAAGCAAACAAACAAAATTAAAATATCTTTTTGTTCTACAAGATAACTCAAGTATCTTTTAGGATATGCGTTTGTGAATGACACAACCAGAAATTAACAAAGTGCTGCATAAAAATCTCATTTCACAGAGAAGATACTGACTTTTAAAATGCAAAACTTTACTAAAGGGTCAGCATATCACTTTACAATAAGCAGAACGCATGGAAATGCTCAAGTGGATAAATAATTACCTGAAGAGCTACTTCCTGAACTTGAAGGTAATTTGATGGGAGGAGGTCGGTGTTTTACACCTTTCCCCAATACTGAAGACTGAACAGAGCCTGATATACTTTCGGGCTGCTAGGAGGGAAAGAGAAATTAACACTACCAGAGCAATAATGTGAGCTTCCATATATTTGACAGATAACATAAATCAGTTAACTGGTATTAGAATTCTCAAAATGATGATAGAATATCCTTAAAACATTTCAGGATTTTTTTTTTTTTATTCAGAAAATAAGCTACAAAAAGTCCTTTTTAGATAAAGTGCTTACCATCAAGAAGAAACTCTATACTTCCAGAAAAATTTAAACTGAGAAGAAAAATGTTAAGGACTTTGTTTTTCTCAAATCTGAAGTCTTTCTTTGTAACTTTTCACAAATGTAAGTGACAGGTGCACTTGAATAAAAAGACAGTTTACTCTTGAAAAATTACGTTATTTCATTCATTCACCAACTGCAAACATCTGCTATTCCAATCAATGAAAATCTCTGTTCCTTGGAATAGGAATCTGAATACATTCAGGAAAATCCTGAATGCATACAAATCAATATATTTTCTCACTGACTTCAGTGGGATCATAATTTCCCTAGCCTGTTTATATTAAATGTGCTAGGTTTTTGTTTTTTCTCTGTTAACATCCTTATCAGGGTGTTTAAAAACAATTCAACTTCAGCAAATCAAATCTATAGTTCTTAGTCACCCACAACAGACCCTAAATCCATAATTTCAATAGTTGACATCATCAAAAGACTCAGTGAAACACATTTACATATACAGACTATAATCCAATAAATGAAAATGGTGCCTAAACAAGCCTGCTATCCACAAACAAGCTGCAACTAGAAAATGAAGCTCTCAGTAAAGCAAACAGAACATTTCAGTGCTGCAGGCCTAACTTAGATTAACACAGGTTAAGAAAGCAGAGCAACCACTACTGTGCAGAATTAACTTTTCTGGAGAGCTTAGCCTCCACGCACTTGCAGCAAAAAGAGACATCACCCCATTTCTAATTGCTAACAAAAAGACTACTTTGAGGAAAGTTCTGAGCATTAGTTTATCTTCTACTATTGAAGACTCCTTTCTCCATTTTGAAAATAAAGACTAAAGCTCCATTCAAAATAAAACAGATCATTAAATAAAGCAAAATAAGTTACTTTGCTTCCACCCTTCAGCAGGGGCTTGTACAGCTGGAAGAGATGGCTTTCAGAAGGACTCTTCCAACCTAAGTTATTCTATGACTTTGCAGTGTGTGAGTTGTGTGTAGATGCGTACACACGTACACACTCATGTGTAGATGCGTATACACACACTAACACACACTCACATTCTTTTCTGCAACTGCTGCAGCTCTTCTGGCTGACACAAAGAGCTCTCAGAGCATGGTTGTGGCACTTCAGAGAAGTTATTTAGTAGAAAGATGTAGCAGCGCAAATAGCCACAAGAGACACAAATTCATTTACTAGCTGAAGTTACACTACTGAATCTCACCAAGAGAGCCAGCATAAGAAAGGCACAGGGCAATGTCAACAAGCATGAAAGTTCAGGAATGTAGGAAATTTCTAACAGATGCATACATATGAACATATGCACCTCCAGATTTATTTGAGAAAATTAAGGGAAAAATAAGTTTTAAAGGTAAAAGAAAAGTTCAGCGACTGTATTTACTTTTATGTTTACTGATGCATTTTATATAACAAACAGGTGCACTGTACTATACTGCCCTGGGAAAGGTTAATCTAAATAGAGAAAAAAGCTGCATTGAACCACTGGAGCTAACTCTAATATAGATTACTGTAAAAAAAGACATGGCTAAAATACACAATTACTGAATAGTAAAAACAAAAGTGCTTTCATCTGACTTCCTCAATATATGCACCATAGATGATTATGGCAATGCGTTTAAAATTAATTCAGCTTGAATTTTTACATTATTTTACATACAAATGTGAACAATGAGGAGAATTCTAATAATTCCATAATCAAGCGCGAACAAAAAATATTCAGCTCAATAAACTCACTTCCATTTCCTTCCCTGGAGAAAGATGACTAAGATTGATTGATCCACCTGAATTATGAAACATTTTCACAGGACACTTAGCTTCACTTTTCACCAACTCGTGATATTGGTTCACCACTCTGAAAGGAACAAATACATAAAAAATTTTAAAAGATTAATAATTTGAAAATAATATAAACACAGATGATACATAAACATATAACTATGCATAAAAGGGACTTAAAATACATATCCATGTAAAATACACACACATAAGGACATACGCTCCTGGGTTCTGTTCTTATTCTTCTTTCTAATGCCAACTACAGCTCCTCAGATAAAGCAGTTTCCCACATAAAGCCTGAGCTTCTGTGAGACCTATCTTACCAGAGAAACATATCCCACCCTTCACAATCATGCCTTATTCACTTATTCATTGCATTTTGGCAGTACATACATTTGTAAACAACTGTTTTCAAGGCTGAAGCAGAGGAAACTTTCATAGGTCTCTGATGAACACCCTGAGAACTCACTAAGAATGGCAACTGCTTACACTGAACGAGACTGATGCATTACTTTCACAAATACCCCACTAGTTTTGTTTTTGTTGCTCTTTCTGTAATGTTATAAATGTACGTTAACTATCTTATAAATTTTACAAGGGCTGCTCTGAAGGTAATACTTCTACTGTTAGCCCATGACACAGAGGCAGATGTTGGTGGTATGGCAGTAGAGGCTGAACCTTCTCATCAACATTCAAATACGTTTTGTTGCTGTGCGACAGATGGCAGAAGAAGGCCAAGTCTGACAGAATGGTGTCTGACATGGAAGTGCATATGAAGCAAAGGTTTGGAACTGAATGCTTGCATGAAAAAAACAACTACAGCCATTAACATTCATCAGTGCTTGCTGAGCGTTTATTGGAGACCAAACAGTGGATGTGAACACAACGAGGTGATGGGTGGTGTGTTTCAGCAGTGGCAATAGCAGGTCACCTCCACTGGTACAGATTTTCACACATGTGGCATGCAGGCTCTTGTTCAAGGTTGGCAAAATGCACAACTAATGGTGGTGATTCTGCTGAAAAACAGTGTTTTGTAGCTGATAATTTGTTCTGTTAAATACTGTTACATTGCTCTCTGTATCTTTTGTAGTTTCCATGAAAATAAACAGGAGGCATTACTTTCAGAGCGACCTGTGTTTATGGGGCCCCCAAGACAATTTCTTTTCACTCAATGCAGCCAAGGCAAACCAAAAGGTTGGACACCCATGAACTGCATCTTAATTTGGTATAATACTGATGTAATATCCTGCCATAAGCAGGGGCCCAAGGCTTAACAACAGAGAAAAGGAGGCAGCCTACCTTTTCTTCAATTAGGACCTAGACAATCCAAAATTGAAATGGGACAAGTAATAAAAAGCTATGTACCCCAACAGTGGCCCTGCCCTCTTCCACCTCTAATATTTCCTGTTCTACACCTGAAACCCAACTGCTTATTCTGATAGAAAGATTTGGACAGAACAGTAAATGTGAAATCAATCATAAGACTGATCAAAACTAAACTCCTGTATTATTACTATTGTGCTGGTTTTCAACCAACAATTCCTCAATTCAGCTTGCAGCACCAGCAACAAAAGCCTCTATCAGCACAAAAGATCTAGAGAAGCAAATAGGTATTTTTGATCAATAAATGACTAAAATAAAATGTATTATTTACGATTTTTTATGAAATCTGGGATTCATCTCCTGCCAGGCATACAAGAAGCAGTTATGGCATGTGTACCACATGAAGGTCTTCTAAGAGGGCACAAATGTGCAATTAGCACTGTGAGAAACTGCTTTTTAAAGGTTCTGCTTTCGTATGCAAGAAGGTACACACACATCCAATAACATCAGGCATGCTGGTAAATATTCAAAGAAATCCTTATTTTGCTACCACACAGTTATGACAGACAGCATTGCTACGCCAATCATTCTACAACCTAAATACACTGGAGAGCTGTTTTGGTATTTGCTTTTCTAAGAAAGCTGAAACAAACAATGAGCAGCATTAAAAAAACATAAATAAATGAAGTTCTGTATCACTCTTTGAGCTGAAATTAACAACTTCCATGACTGCTAACTTGCCACACAAAATCTCAAGACAAAATTCCTTGCAGGAGCTCTCAGAATTTTATCATGACTTGTGTGATCAAGAATAACAATGCAAACAGTGAACAACATGCTTGGAATTTAGATATTGGGACAAGCCATACCACACACTTGTTTTCCTCTATATTTCCTTGCTCATTAAATGTGGGAACTGCAGGCTACCCCACTTATTATCATAATAATTAATTCCTCTTATTTTGCTTATCTGTTCTGCGCATTCCCAGAAATACAACATAAACAGTCATAATAGCAAAAAGGAACAAAATTAATTATTTGGCATCAATTCAGCTGGTCGTATACTCAATATCTGTTGCATATACAATTTACCTTTCAGCATCAGTCTTGGAACCAATGAGGAACCTGAAATGTAAAAAAATAAAAAACATTGTCAGTGATGAACTGCATTAAAATAGCGTGATTATTATAATTACGAACCTTGAAAGAATATCAATGCTATTCTCTTCTTAGACTCTCTCAGAGACAAGAGATACTTTACTCATTTGATGGACTGGGTATTATTTAGTACCTGAAGTAAAAACTTAGCTTCGTAACCATGGTTACAATACGTCCATGTTGTCTAATACAGGTGCCTTTAAATTACTTACAAAGTAAAAGGTAGAATACAAAATTCTTTTTCTTTAAAAGAAATGGAAGCGAGTAACTACTACAGCATTGCTACTGTGAAAAGAATAAATCAACATACCAACCCAGAAACACAGAAATACCCATACAGTACTTATGTTTGTATGTCAAAACCAGCCCTATCTGTTCTTCAACTTTTGGTTTCCATTGCTTGATTTCACAAGTCCAAATTTCAGTTTCCAATTATTTTCCAAAATCAAGCATTTTTCTTTTGTTTAATGCTCCTGCTTTGCAAACTATCTTATTACTTTTGTTAATGTTTTAATTCAAGAAAAAAAAAATTCCTCCTCACTCTTAGTGTTATTACACAACTGTAAACTAGATCTGTTGTTCTAAGTAGATCAGTATTAAGTACAGAAAGAACCTTAGATTTTAACAAAAAAAAAGCAGTACACAGCAATTATATGCCAAACAACAATAACAATTCTTTTCTTTTTTTAACTGACCTAAAGATTACTCAAGCTAACTGCTCCCTGCCTACTCTGCTGCACAGATTTCCCCATGTAAGGTAGTGTCACATACAACAAGAAGAGCTAAGAATTGAGAACCTTTGTAAAAACTGAAGCTAACAATAGCAGATTCAAACCAGTATTACAAACAGGACTAAACTTCTCTGGGAGCTCATGTTTACTGCCTTCATTTGTTCAGCCTTAAATTCTCTATATAAAGGTAAATGTAGTATAATCAAGTCTTATGTTTTCACAGCATCTGGCAGATTTCATCAGAATGATTAAAATTGTGAGAACCATTGTGAAACACATGCTAACCATGTCTGGCAGGATGAGGCATAACATTTTCACAACTGGAGATTTTTCTTAAAACACAGTTTTAACATATAAGAGCATTCAGACTTCTTATAAAAGAACTCTACCAACATCATATCTTAAATATCTTTTTTCTCATCAGAATTATTTTAATGAGGTTTATTAGCTGAAATTTTCAAAACAAAAAAAGCCTCTTGAATCTGATTTCTATCTCCTGAATGCTCTCATGCCAGAAGATGTTAAGTAGTGTTTGTTGCTTTTCATTTGTTGGATCACAGCACAGATTAAAAGAACACAACTTACTGTGGTGGAACTAATAAGCTGTCACTCTCATCATCACCTTTAAGTGTCTGAATTTTACCGTAGTACAACGGATTGCCAAGAGACTGAAAAATTGTCAGCTTTGTTTTTTGCAGCTGATTACCAACTTCACATTCAAACACATAATCATCTTTTACTTCCTAGAAGACAGAAAAAAAAAGATCAAATAAATCTTACAAAAACAGTATCAAAAAAGAGCCTGTAAAATAAACCAGTCCTATGCAACACAAAACATAAATAAACATATAAGAAGGGATATAGTTGCTACTACAAAAACTAGGAGGAAAAAGGGGGAAAAAAAAACATTTACCATCTCTTAATAAATACCATAACATTGCAAATCTTAAAGCAATGATGTTAGATGTCGAAAGGAAGTCCAGGTAAACACATGTACAAAGTATTATAAAAATAGTGGCAGTGAAAAAAAAAAGAAGTTCTAAATAAAATGCCAGAGATGAAAATGAAGTTTTATAGGGAAGTTTTACTTTTTCCTAACACGAGGCTGAAAAGACACTTGATAGATGCTGTTAATAAAGATACTGTTAATAATGCCTCAGAAATTAGGAAGAATTAATGAACTGATTTATGACTAATTATGTTAAAATGACCTTTCTTTATCAAATCACGCAATTTGCATCAAATCTTAAGGCTTAACTTCAGCACCACAGAAAGGGCTTTCTGTAAGAGGCATTTAATACTACATAATCTCTTTTGAAACAGCATCTGCATAAAGAAAGCAATTTGTTGATTGGAGTACTGTTCCCTGTAAATTCTTATATTTATTTACTATAAGTAACAGCTCATTAATCTGGAGATTAAAATTGCTTTCCGTTGTGTTTCTGGTAAACCTGAGGAAATTACAACACTAATCATATGTATGAGGTTGGGTATGAAATTACAAGTTTCTATAATAATGTTTCCAAACACATGTAGCACGTGTAAGGTTAATTACATTGGAAGAGGGAAGATTATTCCCATATTGATTTAGATTTTACTAAAATGAGGGACATTTTAACTAGGGACAGAAAAGTTTGGTAAAAGGTCTGAATTACTCACGTGTGCTGGCCAAACAGTTGGTTGTGAGTCATCAGGCTTGATAGAAGTCTCCACTTTGGCATATTTTTCCACCTTAAAATGGAGATAGGAAAAAAAAAACAGAAACAAAAAAAATCCCCAAACTAATGATCATATTGGCCCAAGTTAATGTCAGCCAAGCACAGCTTCTTCGTTTGAAGTGGATAATGCTAAAGCCTTCAAAAAGTGAGTACAACCCTCTGTATTTAGCATTCTGAAAAGTTAAATTGGAGATCTTTACATTTATTGGAGATCCTTACATTTATTGTTACACCGTACTTGTTATGTTAAACTTAACAAAAGTGTGACTTAAAACTATAGCATCATGTGACCAGTGATGTGCATTGCCATCTTTACTAAGCCCAAAGCTACAATCCTGGCTATTCTACCAACCCCTTCTGTATGCTAGTAGTATACAGTGCCAAAAGTCAAGAATAGGCATGTCCTTAAGATCAGAATGCATACAGACTTATGAGCAGAATTTCCAATGAATATTTTCAATACCATTTTCAATTTTTTTAAACAGATAATTCTACGTCCTAAAGTATACATTACAAAGAAAAATTCCAGCAGGCTGAGCAGCAACTCCTTTTAAAATACTTTCCTTATTTTTTTAACATATTATCAAGACAAGTTCAAATAGACACTTGAAGACAATCTCACAGATGAACAATATTAAAGGTCAGTTTGCACTGTTGATCTTATCCAAATTATCACAGTGCAGTTGCAGTGTATTCCAATGTTTTCATCCTAAAGAAAATTCCACTTCAACTGTCAATTTTTTTTTTTAAATTATTGCTATTTGATATTGGATAATATTTAGCTACTTCCTTTTCCCCCTCATAAAACAACTGACTACAATTGCTAATAAGTGCAAAAGTAACAATCAAACTTACATCCACTTCAGAAGGTGCAGTCAAGTAGCAAGGGTTCTGTTTCCACATATCTACACACTAGAAGATGAACAAAATGGTGTTAGTGTGCAAATTTTTAAAATAAATAGCTAAGAAGCTCACCCACCTATGTCTTAGAAGACTCACATTTCCAGCTTTAGAAATTTTGAGGTCATACTGCTGGGCTCCTTTCTTCTCCTTCTTTTTCTGTAAGTAGTCAACTAATCTGAGCTGAGGTGGAGTTGAATAGTGAGCTACTTCCTGCTGCCTGTTCAGAGATGACTTTGAGTACCTTTTAAAACACCTATGGTAAGATGACAGATAAGTCTGTAAATCCATCACATGAAATTCCCCACTGTCAACATATGAGCACAAAAACATGCAATGAAATGCTAATTGAGACTAGAAAACAGGTTCTGAAATATTCATTTGTTTAATTATATAGCATAATTCAAACTCAATCTCAAATTCTTAAGAATACCAGTATTCTGTTCATGCATTTTGGAGCTGAGAATGGTGTTATTTTTGAAGCACATAATTAAAATGTCAAAACGAGTATCAAACTTACAAACTTACAATATACAATTAGTATATTATCAAAGATTTCAATTCTGCCAAAATATTTGTGTACTGCTTGTGCATTTAGAAATTCATAGGCATGGGAACTATTCTTCATTCTTTGCGTCACACCCAATCTTTCAGCACATATTCAGCTATCCTGGACACTCATTTAACACCTGCATACTCTTCTGATGGAATGCTTGTTGACCATCATGCTCTAATTTTAACAGCAGCCTGGCTGATTTCTCTATTTACACTTAATCAGCACCACTGGTTGTTTTAAATATACTTCAGCAAACAGAAACGATTGTTAGTACTTTTTAGTTCTACACAGTGAATACACCTCTTTTACTAAAAAATAACAAACTATTTCAAGCTTTTGTGGAAAGCAGCGAATCACCAGCACAGAAGTGAAACAATATCAAGATTTTGTATGCAGTGGACTCCACATTATTTACAATGAGTTATGTCAAAAAAGTATAACACTTGTTTTCAGGTACAAAAAAAGCATACTGCAGTACCTATTACTGAAACACTACAAAATTGAATAGTTCAAAATAAGATTCAATTTCACAACTGTTCTCTATACTCCAGATTTTTAAGTAGATACTAATTTGAGCACTGCATAACAGAAGGCCAAGTTTTTGTGCAAAGCACAGCTTGTTTCTCTTTGAAACACCCCATAAGAACTTGAAACATGCTTCACAGTGAAAAAATACCGTTTCATGGGGCGAGTATTCATTTTCTGCTTGTTGTACAGGAGTCTGTTTGTAGTACAGGTTACTGCTATTGACGGATCAAGACACAAAGGCTCGGCTGTAGCCAAAATAAGTTGGCTCTCAAGTAGGAGTTTGTCCTCCTGTAATACACACAGCTATTAATAAACATAAAAATGAAGACTTCCACATCAAGTCAATACAGACCTATACTCAAGGAGAGAAAATACCCAACATTTATGTCAGCAGTCATTAAGAGTTACAGAGCTTTGGTTGGGGTTTCTAAAAGGAAAAGAGAAACTACTGTAATGTAGCATGGATTCTTTTCTTTCCCTTTTTATTTTTACATCACAGTAATGGGAATGAAATCAATTTTCTCTTATCTTGATGGACAAGCAATCAGTGACATAAAGATTACAGAATCACAGAGTGTTTTGGGTTGGAAGGGACCTTTAAGGTCATCTAGTTCCAAACCCCTGCTATTGTAGGAACACCTCCCTCTAGGTTGCTCAAAGCCCCATCCAGCCTGGCCTTGAAGGCTTCCAGGGAGGGGGCATCCACAACCGCACTGGGCTGCATGAGACTTTGGATTACAATTTGAAATGTAGTTTAGCAAGATTATGGTTCTGAAAAACAGATGAGTGGTTGCTTGCTTTACAACATTTAACTAACTTTAACTGTACAATCAGAATTATTTAAGATTCTCTTTACTGTAATAACATCAGTAGCAATGTGCTATTGAAGGAGAAATTGTATTAAAAGACTATAATTACTGCTTCAGAGTTGTATGTTGAAGATTACTGAAGTAAGGTAAACTAGTTAGAGTAATTCCAATAACATCATTTTGCATTATCAAAAGACAAGATCTGATTCTATTAGCAATTCCTACCATTTTCTGTGATATTTTAGGGGAAGATAATACTAACAAGTTAATTCAACAGCTCTCAGGAGCATATAGCATGCATCGCTATGCACGTCATTATCAGTTTGAGTAAATCCAAAATTTTGTGAGTTATGCTTATCAGATTTTTTTAAGCTAAGCATATTCACCACATCATTGCAAAGTTTTAAAATAACTGCTGACTTACCTGTGTCCATTTGTGGTTGTCACTTGTTATAGAATGAACATCACAAATTAAGGTCTGATGGGAAAGGCACAATTATAGTTAGCTTTGTGAGTTATTAATATATGTTCAGTAAGAGTTGTAACTACTGTAACAGTGAGAAATAGATGAAACACTTCTTACCTGCATTGTAGGACGCAAAAGAATGTGCTTGCTTTGGTATGTTGGAGATTTCATGTTACCAGACTGCCTATAGTCACGGATTTCTGCTATGACACATCCACAGTGAAAAATATTAACCTGGTAGAAACAAAGAACAACTTGTAAATATCCAAATATTTGCTTATGTGCCTCAACCCCAGCCTCAAAAAATACGTTACTTATTGTACAATATTTACTGATACTATGGATAAAAATACCAATTACAAAATCAGAGATGTTACAACAAATGTCATGTACAAGCTTCAAATGTTTTCTTTCACATGTGAGCAATGCAGGTTTAAGAAATTCTCATCTCGTATATTTCATTACAATGAAAAGCAAAGAACGTTTTGCTGAGCACAGAGTCTAAGTTGCCTGTCAGCCTACATAACAGCAAAACCTTCTATCCCATTCTCCCTCATTGCTATGAATTTTTTTTTTCAGTTATCAACAAATTATTTGAGGTATTCAGTATTTTAGCTTCAAATGCACAAGCATTTTACACCTTGTTTTTGGAATCACCTATGTGAAGCATTCACAGTTCAAAGTGTATCTAGGTACAAAGAACTAGGTACATTTTTGAAAACAAAACTTTCAAACCTGAGATTTTTCTAAGAGATCAACCAAAATAGGTGGTAACTCCTCTGCATCCAAATATTCAAGCAGCTCTCCTTCCTCATAAGGCAGTCGAATGGTCTCAGAATCTGAATTTAAACAGAACATTGCTTTTATTTTCCCTTTCATGTTCAGACTTTAACAAAGTGAAATCTAAAACAGGATTGGTGGAAGCTTATCAAAATCACCAATTTTTTGTCCACTATATTAATTTTTATATGCATTTCAGTTCCCAGAGCATGATTTTATTCTCACTGTGCTAGAAAACAATGTTCCTTTATATCTCACTGGACACTGCACCTTCTTACTGCATGCCACACTACTAGGTGGCATGAAGGTATGATCAAAATGGAAAGCAGCTGATTTTTAGCAGGTGTGGATATAGGATGTAATGAAACAAATTATTTAGAAGGAACCTGAAGTGAGAAAACTTATATAAGGGAAATGAATAAATAAAATATTTATTTTAATTTTATTTATTTATTTATTTTATTTTAAATAAATTAAATAAGGGAACCAGGAAGAAAAGGGAACAGTTATGAAGCTATGGGGAAATAAGAGAGTGAAAGGCTATCCAAAGATCATTATCTACTGATTTATGTTATGCTATTAGAGAAAATGAAAATGTGAAGTACAGTTTTTTTATGTTAGAAGCAAAACAGTTAAATGTAAGCAATAGCAACACATTCCAACTATTTATAGAGCATTCTGAATAGTTTTAAAAATTGAGTAGCAAAAATATTACCTGAACCATTTTTTCCCCTGAGCATAAGTGAATAACCCTCATTTCCTGGATAAAGGTTCACTACCAGACATGACAACGTCTCCTGCATAACCAGCTTCTCAAGTAAATTCACATTTCGCCTCAGCTTCTGCTTTAAAAGTAAACATTGCTCATGAACATAATACTATCAAGTAATTAGTAGCATTAAAAACAATTGCCAGAATCAGAATACTATTAAGACAAATGCTTCGACATTAATCTAAATAAGCCCTGTTAAATTTAATTTGAATGTATTCAGTAGATTATATTCATTATGTATTATTTTACATATTTGCACACATATTTTTTAATCACTCATTTGAATAACAAAAAAAACCCACCAACAATCTCAAGTTCCACAGGCAACACAGTTAGCAAGAATGGCCTTAGGCTAAAACTTACTATGTCGTAAATCTATGCTGTGCCTTTCTTTGGTAACATCACTGTCTGCACTTTTAAAATATAATTTACACTGTTTCATACCAACAACAAAGCATTTACTACTCTGAAAGAACATATTAAAATACTGAATTACAGCATTTGGAAGCCTTTGTTAATTGCATTGACTTGCCTGTATTTGCTGAAATCTGATGTAACAGCTACAGAGACTATTTCCCTATTAAGTGTAAGAAAGATCTTTTTTCTGAAAAACTATATTTTTTATATATACATATATATAGATAGATAGATATATTTTATATATATAAATGAATGGATATTTCAAAGACCCCAGGTGTACCTTAAAATGTAAACATACTTAATACCCCTTTAAAAATTAAAACTGTGATCTCTAAACTTCAAGTCATTTTATGTCTTGTGACTGGAGGTTAGAATTCATAGCTGAATACTGGTAGCAGATGAAGGTATTCACTGTAAGGGTAAGCTTTGTGCTCTGTTAAGTCTGCCCAACTGCTTATTTCGTATACACCCACTAAATAGTAGTGGGACGGCTCTTTTTGAACAGATTTCGTTTTCCAGATAACTGGGGAGACAGGAAACAGAATTATTACTTCTACAGAAACCATTCCTAAGAGACAACAATTAAAACAAAAACAACAACAAAAGCAACAAACGTAAGTAAGCACAGCAACGTATCCAACAGATGACTTTAATGGGTATATAAAGAAAAAAAGGAGGAAAATCTTTCATCTCTAAGTAGTTTTGAAATAACAGCACAAAGTTAACACTCTCCATGCATCATGAATGATGGTGACTTCATTCTACTTCCTTTTACAGTTGAGAAATTGTGGAAGCTAACACAAAGGAAAGAATGAAGTAGCACAAGTTCTGGAAAACAGATGGGGAAAGAACTGGAGGAATGGGACAGAAGAGGAGAAAATACATCTTGGCAACAAGACAGATAAAGAATGCCACTGTTCTGGAGGTGTAGCTCATTAGATAAATAAAACCTTCAGTTAAGACTCCTATAAGACTCCTGTACGATATCTACCCAAAAGAAGAGACTGCACAGACACAGCTTCAATTGCCAGCACATCACTGAATATCACCTGCCAGCCATCACCTTCACTTAGACAGAGTATGAATCTCAGTCTCAGTACTCAGTCTTCAGAGTATGAATCTTCCTGGAGCAACGTGACATCATTCCCTCCAATCCTAAAGGAAGGACCTGTGGAGATCAACGAGTCCAACCCGCTGCTAAAGAAGGTTGCCTAAAGTAGGTTACATAGGAAGGATCCAGGTGGGTTTTGAATATATTCAAGGAAGACAACTACACCACCTCTCCGGGCAGCCTGCTGCAGTGCTCTGCCATCCTCAAAAGGTGCTTTTTCTCGTGTTCAGTTCCAGTTTGTACTTGTTGTCTCTTGTCCTGTCATTGGGCACCACCAAAAAGAACCTGCTACCCACCCTCTACATCAATACTTTCATATTTAGTTGTAAAATGGCATTAGGAAGATAGAAAGGAATATGTGAACTACCAAAGACTAAAATTGGATCAGGATATGCAAGACAGGTTTCTTTATTTATATATAACTAAAGTTATATATAAAATTAAAAACAAACAAACAAACAAAAAAAACATATCTAGTTCAACCTTTTATTTTCATGAGCTTAAGAAAAACAATTATTCAACTATGGATATTATTTCACGAAAATTATAAGCACAGAATAATTTTAACTAACCAGAATCTAAATAAACAAGTCACCTTTTTTTCTACCCCAGAAATTTGTCCATGCATACAAGAAAATTTATTTTTATAGGAGGACTATGCTCTTCAAACATCTGATAACTAACATATACAGTGGCAATTCAATTGTAAAAGTAATTAAATTGAGTTAATCACGTTACTATGACATAAATTTATTCAGGGAAAGACATTAGGTTTCAGTTTTTATTTTCTATTCAGTAATTGTTAACCAATTACAGCTCAGCAGGTATTTTTGTTTGTTTTTGAGGGATATGAGAAAGGATGCAAAGGAAAGAGCAGAGGACAAACAAACAAACACACCTAGGAACTTTTCTGGCACTTCATCCATATGAGCTAAATTTCTTCAGATGGATGCTAAGTACATTTTAAAATAAAAAACCTCCCCAAGTCATTGGAGTAAACTGGCATTTAAGTACAGAAGTTTCAGTGAGCTGGTAGTTAGTTAGTTACCTTTCACTAAGATGAAAATGTCTGTAACCACAGAATCAGTTTTCTTTCCCCTTTGAGCTGGCTACTGCAGGTGCTAGCTTTGAACTGACATTAAGCTCAGATGTATGGAAACATTTTAAAGATTAAGAAGTGGATTGAGGTGGATTAAATTTCTCAAATGTTCATCACAGTATAACACAAGAACTCAGACACAAAACAACCAAGTCATTACGCTGCTGTTATATCAGCTACTCCCAACCCTCTCTGACATCACCTGCAGAAAAGTGGCACCCTTGTCTCCCTGTGCCTGTGAGCACACAAATACTGAATACTCCTGCCTAACAAGACTTACACAGTGGCTCTATGCTATGTTTGTTACTTCTTCATTCTTGGCTGTAATAAAAATGTTAACTCTAATATCTTAGTCTTCCACACAATGCATCACTGTTGAACAAAAATTGATTTTATCATTATTATGAGTGCTTTTCTTGCCCCTCATAATAACACCTTAAATCAATTTCCCAATTGCCTTTACAATTGAAAAATGGGTCAAAAAACATAAAATAAAGAGAATATCTACATAAAAATAAATTAAAAAAAAATCTTGTAGCTATTTACTATCTGTGAAATGAAAATCTAAGAAAAGAATCACAGAATGGCTTGCGATGGAAGGGATTTTAAAAGATGATCCAGTACCAACCCCCCTGCCACAGACAAGGTTTCCACCCAGCAGCTCAGGCTGCCCAGGGCCCCATCTACCCTGACCTCAAATGCCTTCAGGGATGAGGCACCCACATCTTTGGGCAGCCTGTGCCAGCCTCACCACCCACTGAGTATAGAATTTTCTCATAACATCTACTATAAATCTCCCCTCTTTTAGTTTAAAAGTGTATTCATCCTATCACTACTAGACCATGTAAAAAGTTGATATCCTTCCTGTTTATCCTTTCTCCCCTCATGTACTAGAAGGTCACAATGAGGTCTCCTTGGGGCCCAGCTCCCTCCCTCCCTCCCTCTCCTTTCTTCACAGGAGAGCTGCTCCAGCCCTCTGAGCATCTTCATGATCTCCTCTGGACCTGTTCCAACAGCTCTGCATCCTTACTGTGCTGGAGGCCTAGGCCTAGATGCAGTATTGCAGGTGAGTCCTTAACAGAGTTCTTCCCTTGCCTTTACACATATTTCATTAATCCCAACATCATTATATAAAAACAGAGAAGGTGCACAATCACAGACTGGACACCATCGCTAATTCCTTGCAGGTCCTGACAATGGAATAAGTTGTCAATAAAGAAGAGTCTGTCTGTGCTCACCATCATAATCTGCACATAGTTTTTCTAATTTTAAGTTATTAGAAGAAACAAAGTTTAAGTTTTTTCGTATCATTTTATTCCTACTGTAAATCTCACTGGTTTCAGGAAATTTTTCTTAACAGCCATCATAATTTCACTTCTTGAATCACTTTCTTGAAATCCTGAAGGTTAATACATCTCACTGTATGTATCCTGTCTTATTCCACTCCTTTCAACTGCAGCATGGAAAAAGAGACAAAAGATCTGGATTTTTGATTGCTTAAAAAAAAAAAAAAAAGTGACCACTCAGCATTTCCTATTTTCAGTAAGACACTGCCTTTTTCAGCGTCTTCTTCTGTTAGATAACTTAAGAAGGAATTTTGAAAGGCCAAGATCTATTCAAAGTGAAATCACAAATCTTACAGTAAGTTTTTTTCCAGAATACTTCCTGTAGGGTAAACACTTAAGAATTAATTTTCAGATACAATCCTTCATACGGCATACTTACTCTTTTTTAAGCTATAGAAAAGGGCAGAGGTGAGCACGTATTGAAATACTCATTCCACAGCCAACCAGTTTTAATTACTCAATATGCCCCAAACAATTAGAATAATTCATATACCAAAATTAGTAATGATTCCTTAAGGGAAAAAAACATGTCTCATATGATGCCCCACCTACCCCTGCAATCAACCTACCCTACCACAATCAACCTTAAAACTTGGCAGAAATTACACAGATGCATCATTTTCTGGATATGAAATACAAGGAGTACACTGAAACCCAAGGATGTTTGTGACCTAATTGACTATAAGTCAGATTCTTAGAGAAGACGACTGCAACTAGCTAGCTGTGCTACCTAAGCACAGAGACTTGTACATGGCTAGTAAAGGCAACAAGTGTGCAGCCTCTGCAGCAGAGGCAAGAAAATAATTTTGTTTCATAACTAATGCATAAGATAAGCTTTTACAGATCAACTTTGAGGAAAGCTGTGGTCTAAAGTCTGTTTGTTTCATCCTAATGAGATACGGTTTACTTAAAGTGGACTATTACAGGCAACTGTTTCCTCATTTTCAGACCATTTGCTTCTGAATGGACAGCATGTTTACAACTTACACCACTAAAAGGATGCAGTACAGCAATAGAAATTTTGGCAGTTCTGTACATCAAAATCTCTGACGTCACTGGTCAATCTCTAGTCAGAATACTATTTCCTTCTTGTTGTAGTAAATTGAGACCAATAAGCAGTCCTATGTTGATAGATGAAGTCTCATAAAAACATTGTGTTCTGAACACCACACCTTAATCTTTGAGCTTCTCATTTTCAGCAATTAGAATCCAGAGCATAAGACCAAGATATCAGTTAACTATCCACATCTTAGTCCAGATTTAGCAACAACTACTGTATTTAAACTCCAATTTTACCAAATTTTCTAGTTTAGCAATCCCAATCTTCTCCTTGCTGCTCAAGTATCTTGTAGCCCATTTGCTACTGATGGCTTCATCTTTTCATCTCTGTATTTTGCTTAATATTTTACTTGCATTTGTGATATGAATCAGCATACACTACATAAAACCAACTACTGCAGATTCATCTTGTCCCCATAGACAGAAAAGCATCTCAGAAGTAAGATCTTCACAACCCTCTGGTAGCATTCAAATTTATTACTTTTAAAAACAGATTTGGGGTTATCACCGTAGTCAGTGGCACTCATATCATCCTGCTTTTATTTCAAATTGAATTAAGAAAATTCTATAAGGTTACACAGTCAGTTTAATCCACACAAGTCATTAACTGTTTCAACTGAAGTCTTAACCTTTGTTAACTACTACAGTCACCAGTCCTTACCCTTTTTTCAATAAAGAATTAAATGAAATACAAAATAACTTATTCTGAACTTGCCAGTTCAGACAGCACTGGAAATCTACTGAGAAATTTTCACTTACCTTTATCTCAGGCTCTTTTTCACATTCTTCTATATATAAATCATAGAGTTTTTGAAATACAGATTTTCTGAAATAAAAAAGAACAACACCTTAAAATGTAACCAAAATTAAATAAAAGAAATGCTATTTAAAAGATATTAAGTCTGAACCTCTCACTACCTTCCACTGGATAAATATTTTCTTTTGGGAGGTCTTTGACGAGCACTTTCAATGATGTACTGGAAGAGAAAAATAAATAAAATATCCTACATGGAAATAGAATTCTAGTTAACATGCAATTTTAGTCATTAATAGACTTTGTTCTATGTATACAGTAAGTAACTAACAGAATAAATGGTTAAAAATGTATAAAAAGTTGTCCACTGTATGCTATATTCATCAACAAGGAGCCATCTCATTTTAGCAATGAAATACAGCTATGGCATGAGTTGCATGCAAAGACTTAATTTTACATCCATGTTTTATAATTACAGTAATAAATATTTGCTTAAGTTAACACACTAACATACTGAAGATAATTTTCTCAGATAATCAATTTAATGTGTACTGGCTCAACAGTGTTTTATAAATCATGCATTCTCCAACATAGCCAACTTACAGAAATGTAATTATACCCCCTGGTCTCTTGCATTTACATTAAGTTTTAATTAGAAAACAATATGAATAAAACTACCATCTCATTAAATGTCACCAGTATTCTAACAAACTTTACACAAATGTCTATACGTTTCTCCAAAGTACTTCACCAAACAGTTTAGATTAACAGTATTTCAATGAAAATGTGTATCTGTGGGAAAACCTATTGCCATGAGCACTACTGCAGGAAACCATTATACCAACATGAAATAACATGAATATAAGGGCACTTGCCTTTTCATTCCAATTGGGCTATTGTTAAACACAACTTTGCCATGTATTTCTTCTATCCACAATCACGATTTTAAAACTTTTTATTTCACTGCTCCCAGATTAGTTGCTTTTAAAGGGGGAAAAGCTTAAATGTTGCAAAGTCCATAATCATTGCATCAGATGATATTCTCAGTAGAATGGATAAGAGACAAATGGCTGGCCTAGCAATTTTAGAATTTTAGAATCCACTGCTAGATTTATGGGTCATTATTTACACACACACACACACACACACATACATGAACACGCCCTCTGTCCTCTCACTACTTTCCACAATTGCATTTCTTATATTTTAAGTGTGATACCAATATACTATGCTCCAGCAAGTACTTATTGCTTACCTCTGCTCGATCCAGTGCCTGTTCTAAAGCTTGCTGCTGCAAGATTATAAAGATGCTTTTTTAGAAAGCACGTTAATTGTTTGAACAACCTTGTAAATAAAAGCCACCATAAAAACCCCTAAATTTCTACTGATATGAATTAATAGAATGTGGTCTCAAATATTTGGCCCCCACCAAACTTAGTAAATGAAACGTCAAGTAACTGCATTAACAACAATTAATCCCGCTACCAAATGTCTACATTATGAAGAACAATGAAAGGCAGTTAGAGTTAAAAGTGGGAATAGAAATTATACCTCAGAAAGGTAATTACAAATATTAATAAAAACAATTACAGACACAGAGGAGAAAATCTGTACTCCTTTAAGCTGGCTGCTAACTCAATATTAAGCCAAAGTCTTCATGAACCGCACAGCCCACACAGAAAACATTTAACATTCAGGCATGAATGCCAAAGAATGGTAATTTTTCTACAAAAAGGGAAGGTAGATCCTGCACTCAGAACATTATTTCTGTATGCAAGAAAATATGGAAATTTCTTATGACCATTCTTATGGAATCTGGGGATGTTGGTCATCGCTTGACTAAACATGAGCCTCCAGTGTACCCAGGTGGCCAAAAGGCCAGCAACATCCTGGCTTGTGTAAGAAACTGTTGTCAGCAGGAGCAGGGCGGTGATTGTTCCTCCATACTCAGCTCTGAAGAGGCTGCACCTTGACTACTGTGTTCAGTTTTGAGCCTCTCACCACAAGAAAGACATAGAGACCCTTGCGTGTGTCCAAAGAAGACAACAAAGCTGTGAAGGGTATGGAGCACAAGTCTTACAGGAAGCAGCTGAGAGAGCTGGGATTATTCAGTCTGGAGAAGAGGAGGCTCAGGGGAGACATTATTATTCTCTACAATTGTCTGGAAGGAGGTAGTGGTGGGGTGGAGATCAGCCTCTTCTCTCAGGTAGAAGTGATGGGACAGGAAGGAATGACCTTAAATTGCGCCAGCAAGGTTCAGACTGCATTCTCTTCTTCAAAAGTGTGGTCAAGCACAGGATCAGGCTGCCCAGTTAGGTGGCTGAATCACCGTTCCTGGAAGCGTTCAAGAGGCATGTAGATGTGGTACTAAGGGACGTGGTTTAGTGGGCAATATCAGTAGGTAGATGATAGGACTAGATAATGTTAGAGTTGTTTTCCAACCTTAACGATTCTAAGCTTCTAATCTGCTTAACAGCAGACAAAATTCATAGCAAAACGAGTAACTGCAAAAAGAAGAACATTAAAAAAGTGTATGGAAACTGTTCCCAACTGAATCATGACCTGAATCTGATTAAGCACCTGTGGTGAGCATTGAGTCAGCCACTAGAGCACAGGTGAAGGCAGTTCAGCTGTGTGACCGGGAGGGGGTGGGGCCTGGGTTCACCTCTCTCAGATATCATTTAAGGGCTGACTGCCACTGAGGAAGAACTCCTTGTGGAGTTTCCTGTGAGCCTACAACACTGGTGAGCACTTTCCATTTATCTCTGATTATCTTCTCAAATATGATAATCTTAGCAGCCTAACTTCATTGTATTCTATACAACATCTGTATACTTATTGATCATACAAAAAGGTAGAGCAGAAAAAGTACTTGCACTTTGTACCCAGTTGTTTAATGTCATACATGACTCAAAACACACTGTGATCTTTATGTGATTCTCCTGAGATGTGCTGGGCAATGAGCATTTAGGATAGTTATTTACAGCATTTAGGATAAGTTATGAAGGAAAACTGATTAAAAAAAGTAGAAGGGAAAAAAAAAAAACAACCTCAAGCATTAAGATCAATTTTTTAAAGGAAATATTAATCACTCTTATCAATCTAAACTCATATCTAATCAATCCTTCTCAGTCAGAGCTAGCAGACTCCAGTAAAGAGATCTGAAAATAAATTATCTTAATATATTATTATAACTTACCATTATTGTTGAAGCCAGGTGACCAAGTTGTGAGATAAGTAGTTATAAAGTTTGGTGCAACAGGCAAAGAATCATATTTAATGGTCACGCTTGGGGTACTGAAAGATCAAGGAGGAAAAAAAAAAATCACTACATGACTAAACAAGCATTCTTCTTGGATACAATGTTTTAAAGCATAGAGTGGCTTAGTGTGGAAGGGACCTCAAAGACCCCCTAGCTTAATCCCCCCCAGCCCCAGGCAGGGTTGCCAACCTCTAAATCAGGCACTTGTTCAAGCTGCCCACGATTCTGGGCTCCATCCAACCTGACCTTGAACTGCCAGGGACTGGTGTTCAACATCATTGAGCAACCTGAAAAACAGTTAACTGTACTTAAATCTCATTTTCATAGCATCCCTTCTTTCAAAAGTTGGGGAAAAAAAACCCACCACATTCTGTTCAGTTCGAGGGCAGAAGTTCATATTCTAATGACTTCATACAATCACATTACTTCTACAAAATAGAAGTTGCAATAACTATACAATTGAAATTAAACAGCCAAGTATAGTGTTCTACAATAGGCACCCCAACCACCAAAACTAGGGAAGCACAAAAGGCTCATATTTAATTACAACTAGCCAGAATACTTAGCATATCCAATTAAGTGTTTTGTTTCTATCTCATGAAGTTCAACAAGGCCAAGTGCAAAGTCCTGCACTTGAGTCAGGGCAATCCCAAGCACAAATACAAATTGGGTGAAGAATGGCTCGAGGAGAAGGATTAAGGGGTGTCGGCTTATGAAAGACCCAACACGAGTTGATAATATGTGCCTGCAGCCCAGAAGGCCAACCATATCCTGGGTTCAAGAGAAGTGTGACCAGCAGGTTGAGAGAGGTTATTCTGCTCCTCTACTCTATTCTAGACCCCACCTGGAGAACTGTGTCCAGTTCTGGGGTGCCCAATACAAGAAGGACATGGAGCCGTTGGAGCAGGTCCAGAGGAGGGCCACGAAAATGGCCATGAACCATTTTCTCCAAGCTCAGAAGCAGTGTATCTTGAGGAAGGGGAAGGCTGGTAAGAATTTGCCAGGAGGCCTCTGTGGCTCAACAAGATGGTCCTGGAATTACTTCTGAGCAAAAAGGAAGTCTACAGGAAGTAGAAGATGAACAGGTTACCTCAGAGGACAAGCAGGTTAGGAAAGCTAAAACCCAGACAGAATTGCATCTAGCCAGGCACATAAAAGAGAACAAAAAGAAATTCTACAGGTATATCAGTGATAAAAAGAAAGTTAGGGAAGATGTGGGCCCCTTCCGAAATGAAAATGGAGATCTGGTCACAAGAGATACAGAGGAAGCTAAGGTGCTCAATGACTTCTTTGCTTCAGTCTTCACTGGCAAGGTCTCTAGCCAACCTGCTAAAGCAAAGGTAAGAAGTGGGAGAAGGAAGACCCGACCGCTGTAAGTGAAGATCAGGTTCAAGACCATCTAAAGCACCTGAAGGTACACAAGCCTACAGAACCCAATGAGACCCACAGCTTTTGAGGGACCTGGCAGATGAAGATACCAAACCACTATCCATCATATTTGACAGATCAAAGGAGTCTGGTGAAGTTCCCACTGATTGGAAAAGGGGAAACATTCCCTCCATTTTCAGGAAGGAAACAAAAGATCACCCAGGGAACTACAGGCCAGTCAGCCTCACCTCTGTGCCTGGCAAGATCATGGAGGAGATCCTCTTAAGTACCTACTAAAGCACATGGAAAATAAAAATGAAATGATTGGTGGTAACCAATATGGCTTCACCAAAGGTAAGTTATACCTGACAAACCTGGTGAGCTTTTATGATGGAGTTACAGAGTCAGTAGTTAAAGGAAGAGCAACTGATGTAATCTACCTGGATTTGTGCAAAGCATTTGGTGCTGTCCTGCATGACATCCTCATCATCAGACTGGAAAAAAATTGATTTAACGGGCAGACCACACATTGGATAAGGAATTGGCTGGATGGTTGCATTCAGGGAGTTGCAGTCAAAAGCTCAATATTCAAGGGGTGGTCAGTGACAAGTGGCATTCCTCAGGGACTGGTGCTGGGGTAGGTGCTATTTAGCATATTTGTAAGCAACATGGACAGTGAGATTGAGTGTAACCCCAGCAAGCTTGCAGACAACATCAAGCTGAGTGGCGCAGTTGACATGCTAGAGGAAAGGGATACCATCCAAAGGGACCTGGACAGGCTTCAGAAGTGGGCCCACCCTGACCCGACATGAAGTTCAACAAGACCAAGTGCACCTGACTTGGGGCAATCCCAAGCACAAGGTTGGGTGGCAAACGGCTTGAGAGCAGCCCTGAGGAGAAAAATTTGGGGTGTTGGCTGATGGAAGACTCAACTTGAGTTGGCAATGTGAACTTGCAGCCCAGAAGGCTAACTGGTTGCATCAAGAGTAGCATGACCAGCAGGTGAAGGAGGTGATTTTGCCCCTCTATTCTGTTCTCATGAGACCCCACCTGGAGTATTGCATCCAGTTCTAGATTCCCCAAACCAATAACACTGTGCTCTTGGAGTGAGTCCAAAGGAGGGCCATGAAGATGATCACAGGGCTGGAGCACCTCCCCTGTGAAGATAAGCTGAGAGATTTGCGGCTTTTCAGCCTGGAGAAGAGAAGGCTCCGGGGGAACCTTATAGTGGCTCTCCAGTACCTGAAAGGAGGCCTACAAAAAAGCTGGGGAGGAACTCTTTATAAGGACATGTAGTGACAGGACAAGGGGAAACAGTTTTATACTGGAAAAGGGTAGGTTTAAACTAGATATGAGAACAAAATTCTTTATTGTCAGGGTGGTGAGACACTAGAACAGGTTGCCCAGAGAGTCTGTGGATACCCCCTTCTTGCAGGCATTCAAGACCAGGCTGGATGGGGCTTTGAACAACCTGGTCTATAGGGAGGTGTCTCTGCCTATAGTACGGGGTTGAAACTAGATGATCTTAAAGGTCCCTTCCAACCCAAACCATTCTGTGAGTGTATTATTTTGGGTGAATGTCCTCCCAGGCATCTGTCAGCACACACAGCCTTGCTCAACAATTCCAACGTGTTACCAACTTCCACGGAAAACATACAGAGCCTGAAAGCTGCTGGCGAGCGGCGGGCAAGGAGCAGTCCACAGAGGATGGCGGTGGGCAGCCCAGCCACGCTTATCGCTCGACAGCATCGCCGACTCCGCAGAAAAGGGCCTAAATCCGAGGGGTGGCAGCGACCGGACGGAGCCAAAGACCGCAGCAGCCGGGCCGAGCCCAGATGCCAGGCCGGCCCCTCCGCTCCTGAGGCACACCCTATCCCGCCCCGTCCCTCCCGCCAGGCACAGGGGTCCGCCGCGACATCGCCTCCCACCTCAGCTACCTCCCTCCCGGCGCAGACGGCCCCGCAGCACCGCGCTCCATTACCTGTCGGCCTCCCGCAGGGCCCTGCCCCCCGCACTGCGGCCCCCGCCGCCCGCACATCCGCCCCCTCCTGTGCCCACCGCGGCGCTCACAGCCACTTCCGCCCCGCCACTTCCGCTCGCTGCCGGAAGGGGCGGGCGCAGTCACCATGGCGACGACGGTGTTCGGCCGTGGGCGGGAACGGACTGTCGGCGTTGCCATGGAGACGGCAGGGCGGAATTTATCAGCCCCGCCCCTCGGTGGGCTGCCCCTGCGAACGGCGAAAAATAGGTAGCTGTGCTTTCTTTCCGTTTTTATAAAACATTTTAAGCGTAACTTTCAAGATTGCAGAAAAGAGCATCAATTTTTTTCTGAATATCTGCGACTCTATTTTAAGTTGACGTAAATATATTACCTGCAGATGTATGGTTCCAATCCGATATTCAACTCACAGAAAAAATGTGTCTCTTTACCAGAGAAACATATACCTCCCTTCACAATCACATCTTATTCATGTCAACACTTTTCAGCAGTATATACTATTGTGAACAACTGTTTTGAAGGACAAAGCTCAGCACTGCCTCAAAGTTAGTTCATATCTGGACTTGAGAACATTACCAGAAAAAAAATGGCCATGTGTACAACTGTTGTACAGTGGTAATAATGTTAGAGTGTTGTAATTACATAGCAAGAATCCCTTGAGAGATTCTGTCCATGTTATGATCCTCTTGGAAATGTTGCAGGATTTGTGGTGATAGTCTGGGGAGAGGAAAGGGTTTGGTGATGTACGTAAAAATCCTGCTGTATGTTTCTGGTGTTTGTTATGCTTGTTTCTATTAAGGGATTTTACCTTTTGAAATCTTTTGCAGAGTTCAGTGATTAATGTTGAAGCACCGGACTTGCTTTCCTTGTGTATGGGAACTGCTGAGTCACGGCCTGAACCTCTGATTGATCACCTGAGGCGAGCAATGAGTCAGCTCTGGGAGCACAGGTGAAAGCAATTCACCTGTGCTGCAGGAAGGGGTGGAGCCTGGCTCCACCCCTCCTAGACCCATTTAAGAGCTGACTACCAGTGGGGAAGGATCTCTCTTCTGAAGATCCACTCCACTGGAGTTTCCTGAGTGAGCCTACGATATGGGTAAGCATCCTATCTATTCTCTTTGTCTTGCTTTGCCTGACTCTCTCATTTATTTCATTATTATAACATCTTAATATTATTTGATTATACAATATTCCTTTATACAATTTTCCTTGATTATACACTATCTTAATATTCTTTGATTATACGCCTTGTCATTTAGTTATTTGTTGTTGAAAATCCTCACCATCCTCTTTTATTCTGAACCGTTCTGAATATCAGACTGAGATAATGAAATATGAACTTCTCAATAATCTTTTCCTCGTCATCTTTACCTGTTCTCCCCAGTTACTCACTATTTCAGAAATCATAGAGTAAGATGCAAATCGTATTTTCTTGATTTCATTCAGCTTATTCCAGTTGTCTTTGTGTTTTCTCTGTGCTTTCTATAATCTGTGTTCAAAAGCCTAAAGATCTTCAACCTAGGTGTTGAAAGAAAGCTGGAAGTATAGAATTGATCTGCTTTTCTGTGAGAAACTGGAAAATCAGTCCTGGGGATTGATAGTCCATCTATACTGCCTTTCAATTAGTTCAATCTGTCTTTAAATTTATTCATCTTATTTACTTATTTTGAACCATGTATCATTTTAAAAGTCATCATTTAAAATTCCTTGATTGCCATTTCTCTTACGCATCCAGAGCATTTGAAGACAGATGCTGTCTGAGTTGTATTATGGTTTAGTTCATTTCTTCCTTTTGATTCTTATTTACTCTTAAAAGTCCGTGTTAAAGCAGTCCATCTTTGAGTCTGTAGGTGGGCCTCAGCAAATGCAGCATCCCCAAGCTCATCTGTTACTTCTAGCCTCTAGACAACACAGCAACTTGAATTCTATCATCCAGTGTAATGAGAGTAGTTGTCCATCCAAAACTTGGTCTCCCAGTTTCCTTCATCTTATGGCAACATTCCCCTTTCAGACCTCAGACTTTCATCTGTTTGAGTCAAATATTCTGTCTGGTGTAACAGAAAAGATGAACTGATTCAGCTTCATCTGCTTTGTGCTGCTAAAGGCCAATTTGCTTTGTTACATAAAAGACTGCAGTACAGATCCATCACATAAATTGACTTCTGGAATCCAGAAAGATAATACAGGTGTGTTATTGTTGCTTTTGAGTTTCCGTATTTAAACAGACTTCCCTTTAAGGTCTATTCCTCCCACTTTCCTTTCTACTGTAGTGTAGTATGGATTTTCTGTTTTGGGTCTACAGAATAAGTTTTGTTCTGTTGTACTGACAGAGCTTGACATTTGACACCTAACACTTGACACTCAACACTTCTAAATTCTCTTAGCTTTGCTTCTTTGCTGAATTTTGCTTTGAAATCAACTGGTCCTATACCCATAACCCCCAGAAGGAATAGGGAATGACCGTGCTTCTGCAAGGTTGTACTGGAGAGTGAACTTTAAAAGAAGTATTTGCAATGCATCTTTTGCTGCCTTCCAAGTCTGAAGGAAAGGTAATCCATTTACTCAGACAGGTACTTTCCTGCACATGCAACTTCAGATTCCTTCCTGGAGCAAGAGCTTCAAATGTGTTTGTGTAGCTGAGAAGTCAGTCTCATTATTCGTCTGTCTAAATTGGATTATTCTTTAATAACAATAATAATAAGCCTTCATTAATAATGTTTATCTGTCTACAAACAGATTTGCTTGTTTAGTGTGTTTGATGCATTCATGGGAATGGAGTCTCAGACTTCTGTAGCCATAGTGATGCTTTTGTCCCAGCGCAAAATTGCAAACCTGTTTTTCATTTCCCTGTGCTGTTTCAAAATGAAATGACATGCAGGCATACCAATCTGAAACAGATTTATGTGCTCTGAGACAGAGCTGAGACAGCGATTCAAGTATGGCCCGTCTCATTTGAGTACAGATGAAAAGAGAAATGACAGCATGCTCACGAGTAGAAAACTCTTATTCAAGTCAGCCAGACTGTGGCATGTGAGTTAAACTTAGGGCAAAGAGCCATGAACTCCTGAATTCTAAATCAGTTATGTCACTGACTTTCTGTGTGAGCTCTCATAAATCTCCATGGCTAATATTTCCTATCCTCAGTATGTATATCCATATTTAGGTCTCAAATGATTTGCAGACATGCTGAAGACCCACAGTTTCTATTTATTTTTAAGGTCAGATACACCTTTTCAGGTACAATAATCTATTATTTTTTGTTGGCACACACTTGTAATTTGATCACTGAAACAGAATTTTACAGTTGGAAAAAAAAAAAATACAAATAGCATTTTTATGCAATTTCTTTTCAATTTATCTGAACACACACTTTTCCTTCATGAAAACACAGAAAATTACAGATAAATATTTGTTTTCAGACAGCACAGCTGAAGAAAACATGAAATGCTTTGAAATAAGTTTTGAAGTGACTATTGATAGGAGCAAAGTACAAAATTAATACACAAAAAGTATCTAGGAATGTAGGGTTTTTTATCCTCAGTAAAGCCTAGAAATCAGTACAGCTCACTCTAGGGAAGGTATCTTGAGTAAGCTTTAGTTGCTTGATTACAAATATCTAGTTAGTCTGTAGCTGTCAGCTGAGTCACATTCTACACTGACCTTGTGAGCATCGACATGTAAACACCTGTAATTACTGTCTCTGTCTCAGACTGATTCTTTCTCCAATAGCTCTGGTGCCTCAGTTCTGGGAAGCGCAGCCAGAGACACCTTCAAAACAGCCCCGATTTTCAGAATGTTTTGACTTATACTCAATTAATTAAGCATCTCAAACTTGAAGATTTTTCTATGATTTATATCGGTTGAAAATATAACAGCTGATGTCAGTAAGTTCCAACTACATTGTTGTTTTGATTTGGCTCTTTTGATGGCAGCTGCAGTAAGGCTACTTAACGTAGACAAAGTAGTCTAGCTTTGCAGGTCAATGGAGATTTAGGAGAATAAATAGGACATTCATGCTGCAGATGTATTGGGACACTTGGAGGCAACCTTTATTATACCGATCATTTCAAATTCTCTAATATGTTATCACTCTGCTCTATTCTTGCGCTGAATTATTTGCATATCTAATATTTTACTTTACAGTCCAATGCAAAAGACTTCTCACTCCTAGCAATGTCTCATAGAAATAGAAGGCAATCAGTCCTGTCCCAGAATATCTAATTACTGTCTCTTCTTCATTGCTTTCCCTTTACTTGAACTTGTTGGCTCTCACAGGACACAGCACAAACTTTGATAGGAGTTGAAATCATAGAATCACAGAATAGGTTGGATTGGAAGGGATCTCTAAGATCAAATAGTTCTACCTCTCTGCCATGGGCAGAGACACCTCCTGCTAACCAAAGCTGTTCAAAGCCCCATCCAGTCTGGTCTTGAATGCCTCCAGGAACAGACCATCCACAGTTCTCTGGACAAACAGTTCCATGCTCTGAATTTCTTCCTAATATCAAATCTAAATCTCCATTCTTCTAATTTAAAACTGTTACACCTCGTTCTATCACTACATTCTCTGTTAAAGAAATGTAAGGACCTGCTGGGATTTCTGCACAGGAGGGTGAATAGTAGAGTCTGAATTTAGGAGCTAACATTATTCTTAGGATAACAAATAAAGCAAGAAGGTTTAGAAGCAGACCAATGGTAAATCTGAAACATCATGAGCTTGAAAGGTGAGTCAGAAGCTGAGGTTACTAGGAGTGAATTTTGGATGTTCTTTTTCTGATATATTTTTTTTTTTAAAAAAGAAGGTGAAAGCAGTGGAAAATGGGGATTTGGAAAACAGAGTAGATCAGCCCCCTGATCATTTGAAGGCAGGCAAGCAGAGCTAATCGGGGCCAAAGTAAGGAAGTTAAGCAGTTCAAATTACATTTTATATAGAAAAGCCACTTCATTAGCTTTTTTCCTGCCTTATGCTTACCTAGAAACAGTTATGACTGACAAAGTGTGCTTTTGATAGTTGTTCCAGGATTCTGTCTGAATTCTAGGTCAAAATGTGCTACCTGGCACCACTTTGCTTGCTGTTGGATCACTGTCTTTCTCTGTCCAAAAGCCATTGGCTGGGGTGGAGGTGTGTGGTGCTTGAGAAGTTGCGCTGCAAAGCACTTCAGGGCCAATAATACACTGTAAGACTGAACCTGCTTGTGCTGTAGAAAGAGCCTTGTGGAGAGATGCACGGTTTGGTGTTGAGGGCATTTTGAGGAGAACTTAGGGCCATGTAGATACAGTCAAATGGTTAAGTACGTGATGTCAACGTTATGTAATAGACTGTAGCATACTAGTACATGAAAGGAAGAATACATTTAAACCACCTCTTACACTTTGTCTAATTCAGGAGGCAGTACCAGTTGGTATATCATAACAGATCATAGTGGTCAGCTTGGATTTACTAAACGGTGAGGTTGCCATGATAAACTACGCTGGGAGAATAAAATGAAACTCTCTAAGGCTATGGTGTCTGAATGCAAGATTGTCAATGTCACAAAATGTAGAGGATACTCAGGAATTCCTTGAATTTTTTATCAAATTAGTCCTCATTTGTCTCTCTCTCTTTATATATATATACTTCTATAATGAACAAACTTAGTATGGATATTGAGATAATTAATAATAATGATAGAAAGGTAATGTTTTCCTTCAAAGATTAAAAAATGCATTATTTATTGAACTGCTTCTGTAATAAATAAGCAAAGAAACTATTCCTACATAACTGATTTTTAGATGAAGTGCTTTGGCTGAATTTTCTAGAATTCATAAACAACACATCTGTTGGTCTTCTCTTGAAGTAGTCAGAATCTGGAAAACATATCTGCATATTTAGATTTTGATCACATTCAGATGTGAAAGTGTAGCACTAAATAATTCTTGGGAAGAGGTACTTTTTAAATTTTTCATTCATGATGCACTTGTTCACTATCTAGTTTGGTCTGATTCACTTCTGCTTAGTTCATGATAAATCAGAGCAACATTACATTAGTCTGAATATGTGACTAAGAGAATTAACTATATGGATGCTTTCATTAGCATTACTGTAATGGAGACTGAAGGATATAGATTGTGGAGCATAGTTTAGTAGCTATCCTGTTAAGAAAATCCATATATAAAGAATTTCCAAGAGGCTGCCCTCACTCCTACCACATTGTTCTTCAATTGGCTTTATTTATGAAAATAGCATATCTTGCATATTTTCTGCAGTCTTCACATGGAAGCCTCCCATGTTTCACTGGAAAATCATTGTAGCAGTCATTTTGGAGCTCTGGATTTAATTTTCACTGTGGGACAGAAATAGCAGGAAACCAAAGATCTAAGATCCCCAATCTGCTGTGTATCATGGAAGCGTTCAGGGCCATCAGTTTTCACCGAATGTCATAGTTGATGATACTTCTTAGCGATGAGGTATTCTTAGATTATAAAAAAAAAAAAAAAAAAATTGCAATTTAGTTATCCCAAACTTGTCTTGTCTGTTTCTTTTTCTTTTTTTCTGAATACAATGATAGATATCTCTTTATCAAAAAAGATAAGTCAACCAAACTATGCAGATAGCTAAGAGGCTCATAATGGGCTTTATTTAACACAGAGCTCCCAACAGGCATCAACATTCATCTGGTGAGTCTCATAAACACTTCATCAATCAGATGGATTTTGCCATAAAGCAAACACAATACTGCTGTTGGCCTGTGCTTAATTTTCATCTGTTTAATAAAATAATAGCCCTTGGCTCCTTGTATGGCTTTGCTGGAACTTCTACATATTCTAGCTTTAAATTAAAATTACTATGAAATCCAATTAACAAGTTATCCTGCCTGCAGTAACTGTTTCACTCAACCCACTAGAGGTCAGAGCTGTACTGTTAAGGTGCATAGTTAAAAAGTCAGCTAGCAAGAAATCTCACAAGATGCTTCCAGAAGTGAAAACTCTGTCACCGGTTTCTGCATTTTAGATATTTATAATGTTATATATATTATTCAGTTAATGTGAAATAATCTCTCATATTTAATATGGGCAAAATAGGTTCCTTCAGCAGATCTATCATTAATGTGAAGTTACATAGGCTGATTTTGCAATGACATGATATTAATAATATATTTTGTAACCTATATATCCCCAAAATTTTATTTAAATGTTGGTGAAGTTTTATTTCTAGCTCTGTGTTTGTGTTCTATACACTGATTATGAAAGCATAGGCTTAAAGAAGATCTGAGACAGATTTAACAAATATTTTAAGGGCTAGATCCAGGCATATGACCTTCTTAGTGATGTTTTGAAGGAATGGGTTACAATAGTAATGATGTGTGATCCAAAGAATAGGCTGGGTCTTTGAAATAACATTTTGGTTTGACCTCCAGTCTGGTTATAAGAACCTACTTCATCTTAGTATAAATGAAGATAATATAGCACATGATCACTTTGCTAATATTATTTTTTTCTGCTCTCTAATATTGTCTTCTTGGTAAAATTCATACTTCTTTGTGTGAAAGAGAGCTCCAGTGCTCACAGCAACTTTATACAAATGGTTAATTACAATGACCACACAACTATTCTCCTGGATCAGAGAATCCTGGAAGAGATCCCCCCGAAAGCTGTGCTAAGGCACTGGGAAGAAGACAGGGAGAAGATGCAAGACAACCAGCATGACTTCACCAAGGGCAAATCCTACTTTATCAGCCTAATGGCCTTCTATGATGGTGGACAAGAGAAGAGCCACTGATGTAATCTGTCTGGACTTCAGTAAGTCCTTTGACGTGGTCCCCATAACATCCTACTTACAAACTGGAAACATGGATTTGGTGAATGGACTGTTATTTGGATGAAGAATTGGTTACAAGATTGTATCCAGAGAGTGGTGGCCAGTGGTTCAATGTCTGGATGGAAATCAGTGACAAGTGGTGTCCCTCAGCTGTCAGTACTGGATCTGGTGCTCTTTAATATCTTCATCAATGACACCAACAGTGGAATCAAGTGCACTGTTAGCAAGTCTGCTGATAACAACAAGCTGTGTGGTGGGGTCAACACACTTGAGGAATATGAGGCATTTCAGGGAGACCTAGACAGGCTTGAGCAGTGGACCCAGGAGAACCTCATAAGGTACAGGACCAGATTCATGGCAACCCCAACTATCAGTACAAACTAGGGGATTAAAATATAGAGCACAGCCCTGCCAGAAAGAACCTGGCAGGGTACTGGTGGATGGGAAGCTGGGCACAAGCCAGCAATGTGCCTTTACAGCCCAGAAAGACATCCTGGACTGCATCTAAAGAAGCATGGCCAGCAAGGTGAGGGAGGTGATCCTGCCCCTCTGCTCTGTGCTGTGAGACCTCGCTTGGAGTACTGCATCCAGATCATCCTCAGTGCAGGAGAGACCTGTTGGAGCGCATCCAGAGGAGGGTCAAAGAAATGATCTGAGGGATGGAACACCTCTGCTATGCAGTCAGGGTTTTCAGCCCGGAAAAGAGAAGGCTCTGTGGAGACCTGTGAGCAGTCTTTCATTAAAGAAGGGAACAGACTCTTTAGCATACTGTTGTGATAGGGCAAGGGGAAATGGTTGCAAACTGAAAGAGAGGAGACTTAGATGTAAGAAAAAGTACTTTTACAGTAAGGGTAGTACTGTTGTTACCCAATAGTTGCCAAGGGTTGGATTAACAATGATGCAAAGAGGGAAGAATGACAATCTTTTTCTCCACCAGGATGGGCTAATGTGTTATGATGGTCTCAGGCCATCCAGAACTGATTTTCTGGAGGCAGCTGCACAGAGATGGTCCTCTCTATGAGGAAGTACTTCACCCATTGCTGGTCATCCCAATCACTACATAATGTGACCTTAGATATTAGTCTTTCAGGCTTAGATCTCCTTCTGATAAGTGCTAATATGTAGCAGCCTTGGACCATCCTTGTTGCTATTGGCCTTGACAGGGAGGCCTGGGCCACAATATTCATTTTGTTTTGGGCACTGCCAATCCCAGAACCAGATATAAGAGGCTGGTGTTATGTAGCCTATGCTGAATAACACTTCTGTTGGCCTCAGCCAAGAAGGCAATCCTCAAACAGCCTGAGAAAACATAAGAGGCTGTCTAGTATGGATATAAGTAACAAAAACTCAAAGCAGTAGGAGCTTTGGGAACACATGTATCTGAAGGCTTAATGAAAGCAGGCAAAGGCAGTATGTTAAGACACACTGTGCTTGCTTAATAACTGCCCATGAGAGAGCAGCTGTAGTGTGAAGCTGTCTGTAATGTGCGGCAAATGAAGAGGTGTGTGTCCTATAGGACATGCTAGAAAGATTTGTGGGCAACTTCAAAGCTCTATGAGTTATGTTCTGTGCTAGGGTTTCTGTCACCTACTTTGTATTTGTTGTGAGACCATCCTGTTTAAGAAGATGGTGAGTCCATCATGCTATGCCAGCTTGTTGGAGATGCAGAGCAAGTGCTTTGGCGTACTCATTTTACTAGTATAAACATACTGTTAAGTCCAAATTGAGCAGAGCTAAGTATCTGAATAACTGAGTAGCTAAAGGATGTTTCCTGAATGCTGATATGCTGATTGGGAAATCACATTTGCTCTGCTGTTGAAAATACTGAAAACAATAATACCGTTAATTGTAACTCTTCCCACTTTCTGTGCAGCAGAATTATCTCCTTTAAATTGTTTTGAAGGTGGAGACCTTGTATCGAAACAGAAGAGAGACCAGAAATTGGAGAAACACCTACGTGGCTTAGACATGAAATGAGTGCTGAGCTTCTCAGAGCTGTCAGGATTGCATTTCTTCTGAGGATTCCCGGATGGAGCATTCTAGGCATCAGCAGACCAGCAGAGTTCATCTGTACATTTTCTTCTCCAGACTGAATAGATACTGAATGGTGATTTTGCTGGGCTTCACTTCCAATTAACACATCCAGAAAAACAGTTGGGACACATCCATAAGAAGATTCAGGCACTTAAGGGAAATCTGGATTTTTATTATTGATTAATTTTACTGCACTTAAAATTAATTAATGATCAATGAAATTTATACTTGAAAGCAGGACCCTTTGGTTTCTCAAGCTCAGAAAGAACCAGTATTTTATTATTCTTTCTCCCTCAGAATGATAATTTTTTTCAAAATGCTTCTTTTTTAAGTCAATTTAAAACTTTGTTCAGTAAGATTAATATTGGTGCGCATTGGTTTTTTTAAGTAGTTCTGAAAAGAAATCAGATTAAATATTGCTACACTGACATAGCATGGAAAAAATCACCTGTTAAGAAAGCCAAGTGTCCTTCTGATGTAACTTCGTTTTATATACCAGATCATAATTTTGATTGAGAATATTCTTATTTCCAGCCATTGGAAGCTTCTGCTTTTCAGCTTTATGAGCCTCAAGTATGTCTATTAAGAAGAAAATTGATTCAAAGCCATTTTTTGTTTTGTTGCGTTCCAACTAGAATACAATCACTGCATCTTTTTGTGTAGATAATCCAGAAAGCTTTCTTATGGGAATTTGCTTCCTGTTCAATTTGGCTTTTTGTCTTCTCTTGTTCATTTGTTATTATTGGTTTACAGTATGCTGTAAATGATAAAGACTCCAACGCCTTGAGCTTATTCTAAAATCAAGAGTATTTGGCCCTTTCTTACATGAACAAAGCCAATTTGTTCCATTGTGATTGATCTGTAATTTCCTTTTATATTTTAAAATAAATGTCTTATCAGTACTCACACACACTCTTCATGATTCTAAGGACTTTTTCATAGTGAGTTCAGCTCAGTCTTGGAATGCTGTATGACCATTCAGGCTATCTGAAGAAACCAGACAGCCCAAGGTCTGCAGCCCTGAAAGAAACACCATGCACCTTTCACTGACTTGGTCTCCTCCACAATTTGAGGTTTCTGTTATATTTCACAAGAAATGTTAATTACTATGTGTAGGACAAAATGCTGCCCGAGGAGTAGTATATTTTTGCCTCTACGTGCCATACACACTTCTCAACTGGCTGGTATTTTTAATTATAGTCTAAGCCCTTGATATGTCATGATGCACATTTGATTTTTTTTTGTGATTTTTGTCTTCTGTACTAATAGTATCATATTTGATATGGAAAATAAGAAGTGTGTTATGGCTTCCAGTGTGTATAAGTGTAAGGAATGGATATTTCTTGCTTAGGATTTGTTGGCATGGAAGTGGAATACCAACCTTTCACAGCATTTGTAATCTCTATGGAACTCCAGACCACTCATGCAATTTCTGTTTGAAAATCTTATGTATTTTCATGTATCATTTTTCTATTTGTACCTTCATGATGGGAATCATGTTTAGACTATAGACACTTAGGTTTCTGCATCTCCAAAGTAATTTCCGCATACACTTGATGTGTCTCAGGTGCCCATACAATAAACAAATGTCTAATTAATAGTGAATGGAGTGGGATTCATTTGCCCAAGTACAGCCCATCAGTCTTAAAAGGTTTTTAAGCTGATCACTTATAGATACTTCTTTTAAAATGAGCTGGATTGCTCTCTTGATTGTAGAGGCTGGAGGAGTATTTAATTGTCTAAGCATATGACTTTAGTGTCCGTTTTGTTGGGAGAGGTTTGTTCCCAGACTTCAGCTGCTGTTCAGCAACTTTCCTGCAAGTTTCTTGACATAGCTGCTAGGACTGTGTGAATGTTTTTCATAGTCCATCACAATGCAAATCTCTTTAGGCCACTAAATCTTACCCTAGTTCTGATACGGGAGTACCAAAATGTAGTCTTTACAATGTGAAATTGATTCCAGCCTTTACCCTTCACTGTCCTGCTAATCACCTCTCTGTTAATCCATTTCAGATTTGTTTGTCATGCCCCAAAAGTTGGGCACTGGTTCTGCGCAGCCTTTTAAACTTTATGTTGTACAAACAATTCTATTTTATGTTAATGATCATATTCAAACAATATAATGTTAAACATAGTCATAAAGTTTTTAGTTAGAAAGTTGAATTGTATATTCTATAACTCTGTGTTCTTCTTTTCAAAACGCGTTATGAACAGTATAACATAATATATCAAAAGTATCACTCTGTGTTGTATTTCAGTTGTTTGTGAAGTGATTCTTATTTGCAATTTTGGGATCTTTCTAAACTTGTGTAATCAATGTCATTATTACTTGCTTTCAAGAAGGATTCTACCACCAATGCAATTTGTCTGATGGAGTTACAAATAGTGAATGTCCTTTCATTTGACTCTCACCATTTAAGCAACTTGAACAATTCTGATGTAGACAGCAACTAGAGACTCCTGCAGACACAATGAACAGTCTTAATTAAATTACCTCACTCTTCTCCTCAGCAAAGAATATTCTGAATTGCTAGACAAAAAATCAGTTGTTGAAGTTGGTCCAGATGTAAGCTGGAGAAGTCTTTGGCACTGTTTTTTCTGTCTGAAACCAGTGCTTTTTACAGTAAATAAGCTTTATGTCATTTCAATCAGCCACCTCTTTCAAATGCACAGTTTACTGTGGAATATATGAAGAAGTATACATTTTATGACAATAATGAGGAGAAAGCCACATAAGGAACTAACAGAAATGCCTCAGTTGGTGCTTGTCTGATATTAGGGCTGCCTTCCTGGACTTCGGAGACTAGACCTAGGTTTACAATTCTTGACAGAAAAAGACACTTTTATAGATTTTTTTTTTTTTATCATTTTGCTGAAGATTTAGTTCAGTGCTGGTTGACCTATACCTGATAACACTCAAATAGTGTCTCAGTGCTGAATCACTCACAGTCCCAGGTGTTGAAAGAAGACTGCTGACAGGACAAACAAGAAGTCTGAAGAGATACCATTCTTACAGTGAAAGCCATCTTGTGGCTATGTCATAAGGAGTAAAGGTTTATTCGCTAGCTGTCCCACTACTGTCTCAATAGTCTCTATTTAACTATCTGTCAAGGTCTAGTGGGACAGGCTATCCATGCTATATACCACTATATTTGCAATGGTTCACCATCCTCTGTAGGAAATAAATTATGTTTATCTGCAGGAGTGTGAAGGACCATAACTTGTTACTGAAATTGGAAGGTTTCTCAGTAAATATTACCAAGAAGGAAGAGGTTTTTATTGACTGCAATTGTAGAGAGCCCTTTATATCTGTCTATATCTGTCATGACTGTGCTATGCCACTGGAAAAATCATTTTCTGGTGGCCAATAAGTGGCCAATTCTGCTGCCCGGACTGAGATCTTATGGATAAAATTGTAGATGTGCTAAGGACTCACAGCTGGAAATCAAAGGCACTTAATCCTTATTGCACCCAGGAGACAAGACACAATTTCAGTTACCTGAAATAGCCATGAAAAATTACCCCCAAAAAATTCAGTGATGTTTTCAGAATGGCGTTGAATAGCCTACAATAAATAATGCATGACAGTGAATGTGGAGTAAACCAAATACTGAACAGGTGGACACTGACACAGAAATCTGTGTGCAAAGTGAGCAACGAAGAATTTGACAGAAAATGAATGGTGACACGATCCAGTAAATCAGAAATCATGTTGTAGCTGAGGTCACTTTCACTGCTATACTGTCTGGAGTATTTATCTCAAAGCATTGCTCCTGCTATCAGCTATGGCTGAGGAAAGCCCACTGTCCATGTCATAGCCAGACAGCATCACATACTGCCTGGTTTCTCTTGTGTGTAAAATGCATCTTTTTTCACAGCATTTATCTGCAGAACATTTTAAAAATATTCTTTATTGTATTGTTTGGTGAATATTCAAATTTGCTATTTCTATATTTTTTCAAATTTTCACTAATTTTGTAATTTATTAATTTTATTACTATCATTACTACAGTTAAGAAAAACTACTATATAACTGAATGAGAAAAAATTGGTTAGCTAAAATAACTCTTCTTGACCTGTTAGCAGGTTTTGTTTTGTTTTGTTTTGTTTTTTAAGGTATTTTTAAAGCTAAGCAGTGCTGAAATGACTACGCTGAAATACAAGGTAAAAGAAATATGATTACTGCAGCTGGTCGATTGTACATACAATATATAATTGACTTGAATCAAGTGGTAAAGTTTGTCTCTTAATATCATTGCTTTGGAGTTGTTATAATTAAAAGAAAAAGCAATACAAAATGTACCCAGTAAGGGACAGTTGTTTCATGTTTCTAGTAGATATTTTAGAAAAAAAATCACTTTCCAATCATTCCCACTTTAAGAATGATAATCACGCTGTAAATGTGGAGAAGGATTAAAGTTAGCCAAGCACTTAAATGGAAAGCCCAAAAGTTAATAAAGGAGGGATGAGGTTTCAGTAAAAAGCAGATTAAGTTTTTCTCTCATTATATATCTGCTTTGCCACTGATAAATTTTCCTTTCCTGGCTCCCAGAAAACAGCACTGTGCAAATAATGTATGGCTTGCATAACAGATGCTGTAGATATGCTTTGGACAGATAAATTTTCCAACTGGAATTATCTTGCAAACTCAGCAAGAGGTGGATTGAATATGTTAGAGCTCTTTTATTCAGAACTATTTTTTCTTTGTTCCTTTTGGTTTTAGAATAACCTTTTTTTTTTTTTCATATATTTTTTATTTTCCTTCTCCTCGTCCATAAGTTTTAAAACATCTTCATTGGAAAAATGATAAAATGGCAATAAAGAAGTGGAAAGAAAAAATAAAATATGTCTGTACATGGAGGGAAACTTCTGAACTTTACTAAGTCAGTTGTATGCAGTGCTAAAAGGAGGAAAAGGCATTTCCATTTATTAACTGCCATGCTTTCTGAATACCATTTAGTAGAGAGATTGAGTAGAGAATGACTTTGCACAGTTTAACATTATACAAAAAGAGTTAAAATGAACAGTCCTCATAAGTAAAAGGGATGAAAGATGTCCTGTGTAACTGTTAGAAATGGTGGTGTAAATATAAGCTTTGGTCCAGCTTATCCCTGGACTGATTATTGTGGGAACAAAGAAAATATTGTTAAAAGAAGATCCCTCTATACTTAAGCTTTTCCTGTTGTTTTCCTTAAATTCACTGCTAATCATTGCAGTAGATATGCTTTGAACGGATAAATTTTCCAACTAGAATTATTTTGCAAACCCAGCAAGAGGTGGATTAAGTGCTGATGGAAAAGATGGAAAGAGGTTAGAAGATTCTATGAAGTTGCTTTCATAGCTGGAATGGCAGTTCTTATGATCTTAGGTACCTACACTGTTCTCATTTTTAGGGTATTTAATGTGTTAGCACCTGCTTTAACTAAGATTGCATTTTTAATTCCATGCATATTGTCTTATGAATGAAACGTCATTCTTCATTTTGTATTTTCATTATGAGAATAGGATGCATCTGAGCACACTCTTTGACTTATCTGTCCCAGAGAAATGGGGAGAAGTCAACCTTTGTCACTGAAGCCTCTGTGTCTGACTCACATTCATCTGTGTATCGTGTGTTTCCTGCTGAATCACTGTATGGCTTTCTCACTGTCTTTTCATCCTCTAGTGATTTCATGTTTGAGTGGGAAGTTATTTTGGCTGCAGGCCAAACTACATTATACGTAGTTCTGTGTACTGTGTATGATTAAGAAACATGATGTGAAAAACTAGGAAAAACAGACGAGGGATGATCACAAGAAAATTATTTTTCAACAACACGGGCCATTCCTGCACTTCAGTCACAACAACCCCATGCAACAATACAGACTTGGGACAGAATGGCTGGAAAGCTGCGTAGGGCAAAAGGATCTGGGGGTGTTGGTCAGCACTCGGCTGAACATGAGCCAGTGCTGTGCCCAGTGCTGGCCAAAAAGGCCAAAACATCCTGGCTTGTATAAGAAATAGCATAGCCAGCAGGAGCAGGGAGGGATCGTAACCCTTTCAGCTCTGGCGAGACTACACCTTGAGTACTGTGTCCAGTTTTGGGTACTCATTACAAGAAAGATGTTAAGGCCCTGGAGAGAAGGGCAACAAAGCTGTGAAGGGTCTGGAGCACAAGTCTTATGAGCAGCAGTTGAGGGAGCTGGGATTGTTTGGCCTGGAGAAGAGGAGGCTCAGGGGAGACCTTATTGCTCTCTACAACTGCCTGAAGGGAGGTTGTGATGAGATGGGGGTCAGCCTCTTCTCCCAGGTAAGAGCAATAGGACAAGAGGGAATGGCTTTAAGTTGCACTGGAGGAGGTTCAGATTGGATATTAGAAAAAGCTTGTCCTCTGAAAGAGTGGTGATGCACTGGAACAGGCTGCCCAGGGAGGTGGTGGAATCGCTGTCCCTGGAAATGTCTAAGTAACATGTAGATGAGACACTGAGGGACACGGTTTAGTGAGCAGTGTTGGTAGTAGGTAGATGGTTGGACTAGATGATCTTATAGATCTTTTCCAACCTTTATGATTCTATGACTCTAAAGCAGTGAACTAGTCTTACCGTTGGCAGGGCGCATGTTTCTGTTGCAGCTGTAGCAGACAATCTGCAGGCTGTAGTTTGGACAGGAAGATCCCATGCTCTTTTTGTTGATTTACAAGGTATAAAATGAGCTGCCACACCTGAATTTGCAGTTTTCTAATCCCTGTATCTTTAGAACTGCTTGCAACAAACCTACCAAACAACTAATTAATACAAATACTAATATATAAGTAATGAATATGCAGGCTAATAATTAATATAGTATATATGCTAATAATTAATAAAAGATTATGTAGATTTAAAACTAAGACCTGGTTTTCTCTTGGTGGGAGCATACTTAGTCTCTTTATGCCTGTGTCGCTGATTTATACACCAATGCATACCCTCTTCCTTTCATGTCTAGTTTTTCTACTTCAGTGGAACCCAAGTTCTACTTTTCTCTCTTTTTACATTCTTGTGAAAGTTTCAGTAAATTGACAGGCTTTGTATTTTTAGCGAAGTGTTCAAAAACTGGGGCTTGTTTTAATACATGCAATCCACTATCAAGAATCCTTTTTTGCAGTCTACCTGAAGGCATTTTTCCATTTGCTGTGTTTCTGCAGATTGTGTATTTGCATTTCAGTCTGAGTCTATCAGGTTCTAGTTCTATAAGTGCCTTAAATTAGAGTTACTATCGTAGCTTGAGGCAGAAGCAGACAAGAAAGCAGTGGAGCTGACTTCATGGAGGTGATGCGTTAATACTTAGCTTTGTCATTAATTAAGCTGATTCTAGCTCCTTGAATGGGTTGTTCACACAGCAGCCACACACAGTTGTTGGTTCAGTGGCTTGCAAGTTGTTGGTTCAGTGGCTTTGCAAGGCTGCAAAACAAGTCACTGTGTCACAGATTTCTTGCTTGTAAATTGATGAGTTTCTTTTACGAGCTACAGAATCAAGAGACATTCCTTGTTGATATACAGATTGTGTAAAGGATCTGTACGAGCCTTGGGTTTTCTGCTGCTTTACTTAACAGAAATTATGGAATCATGATTGATGTTGAGACTGGTGTTTCAATACCACAATGTATTAGAAAAAATCCTTTGTATCACACCATCAAATGTTTTTTCCTGGTTAATATTCCAGGCAGCTTCTTTTCATCCATTATTTTCTCCAGGCAGTGAGACGCAGTGATAATGGATGAGCTTGTAACATTTAAGCAAAAGACAAAGATATGCATATAATTTCCATTTTTTACCCCTTGGTATTTCAGAGACTGGCTGTCATTTGCCTCTCTCTGATCATTGCATAAAAGAAATAACAAGTACTGGGACTTCTGAGCCCGCCTGTGAAAGCTATGGGGTATTGGTGGTTTGGATCTGTAGGCATTTCTGGGACTGAGAGGTTTTTGAAGAGGAATCTGAGTGCACCCATAGGAGTGATCTTTCTGAACACTGTTACTTGACATAGATCAGGGCCCAGTACAGTCTTTCCCCACTGACTGTTGAGGGCACCTGGCTGTTCAGATTAGTTCAAATTAGTACATTTTTGAGTAGGTGGAAAACAATGAGATGCATCTCTAATCAATGGTATGAAAAAATCAGTCCTAAAAGGACCCAGTCATCTTGGATTGTTCATCAAAGATGACAGATAACCCATGCTGTAGAAATATCTATTTTTTCAACACCTAGTGTTTCAGTATAGAGGTCTGAAGTTAAGTGAGGTGGATCCCATGTCTATATTATTGATTATTTATTACAAAATCAACATTCAATAAAGTAAGCTAGATTTGACATCATATTAACATAGTGATATCAAAGTCCATAGTGACAGAGGGTGAGGCATGGCCAAATACTGAGGTGAATCAGCGATTTGAGTATTCAAGAAGATATTGCATAGCTTCTTCAGCTCTCTTCACTTTTGTGAATGCAGATGTTTATATTTCTGGCAGAGAAGTGGTAAAAATTCCGGCAGGATTGTTTTAAGCTCTCTTTTTGCCTTCTATTTGAACAGAAATGAACTTTGGAGTGTGGAGATGCTTACTGGTTTCCTGTGTCCTTTGCATTAGTATGTATTTCTCTAGGGTTTCTGGATGAACAACAGTAGGTAACTGCTTTGAGCAAAAGAATGGCAGGCTGCTGCTATAAACACTACTATGTGTAATACTGAAAGCAGAGGCTAAGAAGTAGTCTGAACATTCACAGTCTGCTTCTCCATTGAGTCATAGCCCAAGTTGTTCCAACATTAGCTATGTTGCTTTAATCTGCTCGGTGGAACTATGCAGCTGTTTCTTATGACTGATTCCAAGTAATTCTTTTATAGTATTTGATTTTTTGTGCTACAGAAATTTTGTTCTGGAAGAAGCTTAGCAATATTCATTGGTGCTGTCATTCCTTTTCTGTGTTTACTAGAATGAAGTCATTGACATATGGAAACATTTAGATGAGTGTATCAGACAAGCTAAACTGAAAGAAACTGACAGATGTCCAATGAGTTAAATATGTAAATCTTAAATGCGATTACAGGTACACTTGTACCTGTAAAGATGAAGTGATTAGAGCAATGAACGGATGAAAAATGACCATATTAAAAATGAACTGAATCTGTTCTTATACCTTCTATGAGAGTTTTTGTGACTCATATTATTGTCATAAACACAGTGTGTAACTGTTTTTGTATAGTTCTCGATAATTTGCACACTTTGTTATTCTTATGCTATGTGTTAAGATATTTTTCTATGCCACAATATCTAACCAAAGTAAAAAAAAAAAAAATACAATTCTACCTTTTCTTTGTGTACATTTTCACCACTGGGACTATGTGCAGGTACACAAAACTTGATCACAGAATCATAGAATCACAGAATGGCCTGGGTTGAAAAGGACCACAAAGATCATCTAGTTTAAATCCCCTGCTATGTGCAGGGTTGCCAACCACCAGACCAGGCTGCCCAGAGCCACATCCAGCCTGGCCTTGAATGCCTCCAGGGATGGGGCATCCACAACCTCCTTGGGCAACCTGTTCCAGTGTGTCACCACCCTCTATGTGAAAAACTTCCTCCTAATATCTAACCTAAACCTCCCCTGTCTCAGTTTAAAACAATTCCCCCTTGTCCTATCACTATCCACCCTTGTAAACAATCATTTATTTATGTTTTAAAACCACTGAAGGTTGCAGGGTTTTGCCACTGGCTGAAGCACAGCTGGATTGATCAGACTTAATATGAAATGCATTTAATTACAGCAGAAAGGATTAATTTCTGCCTCACAGACAACCTAGTATGAACTAGTTACTTAAACTTCCTTGGCAGTCAGTGGAGAGAGGTGGTGGAGGTCATGGTAGAATCCTGCTTTAAGCTAATATACCTTTTGTCTACTGCTGAAGGAGGTGACCCCTCATGCTTCATTTATTCCATTGTTCCTTTTGTGTCTCTTTTAGCAGCCACTGGAGTGAACAGGGTCAGGGTCCCGCATCCTTTGTGTCTCCATAGAGGTATGCAGGAACCGCTTCTGGTGGCAGTTCAGGTTTCAGTTGCATGAAAGCACCTGTTTAGCCACACTTAACAACGCATGAAGGGAATTATACTGCCTATAGCAGGAACTCATGCTACTAATGTACTTACTTACCTAGGGAGATAGAGTTAAATGAGATGAGTGTTCATCATTCATCAGTGTTCATTATTCGTAATTCTAAACAGAGCAGAACTTAAATTACCACCAACTAATTCATGAGGATGCCATATGCTCTAGAAGGATACTCTGATACAAAACTGAGATGTCAGTCTAAAATCTGGATTCTAAATGTTACCCCTAACCACTGACGCTCTCCAGCTGCGTCTGCAGGAAAGCCGTCTTCCCTCCCGTTGCTTGTCAGTCTGTTCTACTTTGAGCCTCGGTTCAGAAAGAAAGGAGCAGAAAGCAAAATGGGTTATGAGGTTGCCCTCTGTTCCCTCACGCCCTCTCCGAAGTGAGGACAGCTGAACTCGTTTTTTACCAGCTGTTGAAGTGGCAAAATTTGCGGAGTCATGTTTTAAAGTAAAGCATCACTAGCTTTGGCCTGCCTGAAATACCACAGCCTTTACTGGAGCAGCTCAGAGGGAGATTTGTGAGTTTAGCACGGCTTTTTCCTTCTGCTGGAGACAAAGTAGACTTCTGGGGTGGAAGTTGTGACAGTGGTACTGTTTTGTGACGTATCCCTTCAGGAATCAGAGTGCTTTAATTCTAATTCAGACCTTCAGAGTTGGACTTTTCTCTCATAATGAAAAATATAATCTCCCATAAGAGGCCCTTCATGTTGCTTGAGACTTTCAATCACTGTGTTAATACAGACAATAACAAGCTAATGAACATCTGTACATGATTACTGAAAGGCACTACGTAACAGGGTTATTGTGAAGAGATTCCATTAGACTATTTTCAGAACAAGCCAAAATGTAGGGCTTGGGAGTGTCCCTGCTCTGTGCAGCTGACTCATATATGACTACATTCACCAGCAAAATTTGGGTTGATTCTATGCCCTAAGGATAGGATGTCTTCCAAATGCTGGTCTTCCGGTTCTTTGTGGTAACCAACAGCATGGACTTTGGACACTTTTTGATCCAGTTTCGGTCATATCTAGAAGACCCACTGGGAGGTGCTAACCTACTTTTGTGGGGAAAATTACAGATGCAAGGAGTATACGTCCATATATATGAAACATGCAGCAGCAGCTATATACTGAGTTACTGATCTGTATATAACAAGAGTTTTAATTGATATGTTTCCTTTTCTAGTTTGCTTTTATCATGTGAGCAAAAGATGTACATATGCTGTAATGTGTTGTTTTGTTTTTCTGACAGACTAGTAGTCTGTGATGGAAAGATTTATGTTTATTCACTAGAAAGAGAGGAAAATATTAGTTTTATATAAACTTAAGGGGCATTTGCAGCAAGTAATTGTTCTCAAATTCAGACTAATTCCAGGCTAAGTAAGTTATAATTAAGAAGTTATTGTGCCTCATAGATTAAATTTACTGTGGTAGACAAATATGAAGTATACTACAAAATATTTACCAGTGGGAAGTAATGAGGTTTGATGGCTTTCTAGACCGTTCCAAAGTAATGTGACTCATCATCATTATGTATTATTTTTTCTTGCATGATTTCTTTTGCATTGTATGACCTTGAAAATAATTCCAGCTAGTGAAAGCACACGTCTGCATTCTTAAAATACTTATCTGCCTAGATATTAAAAAACAAAACAAAACAAAAAAAAAAAAACCATCAGTCCTCATGATTTCAGTTATTCTAAAAAACTTTGCTTACTTGTGGTGGTCTGGACAGGCAAAAGAGAAGGTGGTGAGGTGGGGAATGAGGTGGGAGTAAACTTTTTAATACAAGAATTGGTCATTGTAAGTTAAATGTCAGAAGAAATGCAGATGCCAGTTCTTATGAGCAGAAAACCACATTTTCCAGTAAAACACTAAATTCTTACTAAGAAATTTGATTCCTAATTATAAAGTTATTGCCTGTCTCCTTCAGTATTACACAAACTACTTTGGGGCTTGGCCAGACAATAGCAGTGAAGCCAACATTAACCTTTTACTAAGGCATCGAGACTACCACTTTACTTAAGTCATTTAAAATGCTATTAAGTTAGTTGTCTGTAAAGCCTTAGAAAAAATACTGAGAATCAGTAATAGAAAAACTTAATACTCTTTAAGTAAAAATTTAGTTTAGGTGTGTAAGTTTTTAAGAATTTATTGCATGTGTAATTGAAATAAGGGGAAATGAAGAAAAAGTTTGGGTGCTGAAATTTTGGTAAGTCCTTCAAAGAAGGAATGGAATATTTTCGAGTTATTTTTCCCTTTGTTCTTATCTTCCCTCCTCCAGTGCTCTTTTTAAACTTCTGTGCTGTTAAGAATAATGGAAACTTGCTGTCAAAAAAGACAGGGAACCTCCCCTCAACTTTTCATGGAGTATTGTGGAATGTGGAGCTTAGGGCTCTGATACGACAGATTTCAATTTGAAAGTAGTCCTTTCTTATAATGTGACAAACAGTATCTCTTTAAACTGATTCTTGAGAAAACATTTAGAATACTTAGGCCTTGTTTTGTATCTGCTATATTCCACCTGGATTCCAGATGAGTTATTAGAAAAGAAAGACAGTTCTCCTAGTCTTACACTGGATGTTTATACTATCTTGGGACTATACACTTAGTTAAGATTCCACATCAAGAGGAAAGGCCTTGAATTTATAATGATTTAGCCACTCCAGCAAGAGGTTTTCCTTGAACCGTGTATAAAGACTTCTTCAAAAGCTCTTTTAACTAGTAAGGTTTGCCTGCCAAAAGATTAAAAAGTGACAGGACTGTGAATCACCTAAAACCACTATGGAAACCTATCTTAGTTATGTAATTTTTAGCTATCTGACAATCTTTATAACATACTTTGTTCTACAACAGTTTTACAGAGGTAGCTGGCAGAGCACCGCTTTCATATCCATTAATATTTGCTTATATTTTAGCTCATTGTCTCATGGAAATGATTTCATGTATGTGGAATGAAACAGATAAATTTTCCTAACACTGAGCAGAGGACTTGTATTCATGCTAATCTGTCAGGTCTATCTGAAGGTTTTTGACAGTCCTAACTATGAGGTATCTTACTTCAAGAAGTATTCTTTGAAAGACTTATGTTCTGCGTAGTGAAAGAGGCCCACTGCTCTAGCATTTGGTCTTGCACTTGTGGTGTTCACTGTTATTTATCTACTTATCTTACCCAGTCATCTTACCTATTTCAACATTTTCGTGCCTGTCGAGAGCAGGAGTTAGGCTGCTCTGCAGAAGGTGAGCCTGGAGCAGGGAGAAGGAGCTCCATCCCATGGTATCCAAGTAAGAAGAGCAGAGTAAGTCTGGGAATAGTAACCGGGTATACAATGGCTTTGAATGCCAGACAAGTTCATGGTGATATACTTAAGCTGAGGCCAAGCTGGGAAGGCAGGTGAGCAGATCGGGGATGAGATCAGGATGACAAAAGGCCAAGCACAGCATCTCTACAATGCACTGTGGGCAAGGACTGTGTGCTGTGTCTAAGCCCACATTCAGCTCCCAAGCCTGGAGAGGGGTGCTTGACAAGGGTATTCTCAACTTTCTCACATAGCTCTAGACCCAACATTACATCCACACTGTGTTAGAACTATCTGTGAGCACCTCCAGTCAAAGCACTGCAGGAGGAAAATTACAGAGTGTACTGGGACATTCAGGAGCTTGAAGATGAGCAAGAGCAAGTCAGGGATGGATGGAAGGCCAAGAATGCTGAAAAATCCACAGTGACTCTTTGACACTGTTTTTGTGGGAGTTCTTTTCTTCTTGGAGGATATCTAGGGTTTGTTGGTCAATTCAATTTGTAGTTTAAAAATAACTTTCCTTCCTTCTGTCATGGTAAGGTAGGTCATCCTAAGAACCGTAACAGGAAAAATTACAGAAAAGAAGACCCCCACCTTGCCATAACCTCCTTTCAGGTGATTACAGAGAGCAATAAAGTCTCCCCTAAGCCTCCTCCAGAATTAACAATACCAGTTCCCTCAGCCACTCCCTATCAATCTTGTGCTCCAGACCTTCACAGCTTTGTTGCCCTTCTTTGGACACACTCTGGGGCCTTGATATCTTTGTTGTAGTGAGGGGCCCAAAACTGAACACAGTACTTGAGATGTGGCCTCACAGACTGAGAGTACAGGAGGATGATCACCTCCTGTTGGCTGTGCTATTTCTGATACAAGCCAGGATGCCATTGGTCTCCTTGACCAACGGGGCACACTGCTGGCTCATGTTTAGCTTAGTGTCGACCAACAGCCCAGATCCTTTTTCTCTGTACAGCTTGCCAGCCACAATATCTTCCTTTATTTTTTTTTTTATTTTATTTATTTTTTATTTTTTTCTTAATAGGCAGTAGCTGCAAGATAAACAGAAGGAAGTCACTTTTTATATAATGAACAAGTAAATCATGAAATGTTTGAAATGACAGAAGGCTAAGTTAGACACAGTAACAAAAATAGTTCAACTAGCTTGTGGAGGATAAATCCTCAGATAGCGAATAAAATTCATAATCAAAATATGACATTTGGCTCAGGTACATCCTAAACCGTTATTGATTAGCAGCTGGGAGGCTATGCCAGGGAAAAAAAATCTCTCTCTGAATCAGGCATATTTGTTACATGGTGCAATAATGTTCAAGCAGTTTGAATGTTAAGGTAGTTAATCATGATTTTATTGTATTTTTTATTCACTACAGCAATGTTACTTATCTGGACATGAATCTTTTTGGCTCTGAGGATGTCTGAAATAATGAAGTTTACTGCTGCTTGTGTCCTCAGTTGTAGAGGGGCCAAACTTGTCCTTCAGACAAATCCTGGCTTCCTAATGGCATTTGTCGCTGGTTTTAAGAGCTCATTGAAATACTTAGTGACTTAGGCCTGGGATAGCTAAAAGCTGTCCTAAATCTCTAGGTTGATGATGTGCTTCTCTGCACAATGCAACACTCGAACTTTTCCTGGCAGTCTGAGGATTTGGAAAGAAGTCATTGGGGAACTAAGGATCATTAGCAATCTCAGTATATTTTGTTATTTCAAATGAGCTTTTTCTCAGATAAACACGTCACCATGTATTTTAAAGAATAACCTAATACAACATGAAAATAAACAACTCCCTAAGAAAATTCAAATGTCAAACTAAATAAAACCCAAATTCAAATAGGACAAAACTGACCTGTTTCTGACTCTGCTCTTTTATGCTCCTGGAGAGCTGATGAGAAAAATATAAAACAGTGCATGGCCCTTTCTATCCAAGTGAAAGGAGCTCAAATTGTACTGCAATAATCACATAGGAGAGCAAGAATAAAACTGGACAGATGCCATGGTTTATGCCAAAACAAGTCCTTACGCTACTTTCAATCAGTGAAACATTGATAACTATTTTTTTCCTTCCTTCCCTTCTAAGGAAGAATAAGCAGAGAGATTTGGCAGTCCACTGTAGACCCAAATGCAAATGTGGTAGTTCTCTATGCCCTTTAACTTCTACTTATGGTCCATCTTTACATTCTTACAATGTTGTTCATGAGTATATCTTTCAACTTTCTATTTTGCTCTTCCAAAATCTGTTTCATTCTTCTAAATTTGTTTATAGAAGGAATTGTCTTATTGTTATCAGTCAGTTAAAATAATCTGAAGATATACGTATGAACATGCTAAAAAGAAGCATAAATCTGCATCATATCAGCTTCCTCTGAGGAGGCTTCCTTAGACTTACATCTCTCCAGCAATGAACCCTTGATTTCTCTTGGAGGGAGAACTGGAGTCTGTAGATGCTCAAGAAAAAGCCATACTTCTATGTTCCATTTTGATCATAATTTCTAGCTTAAACATTGGCACCTGAATTAATCCAGCCTGGCTAACTGTTGCATGGTTTTTTTTTTCCATTTGTGCTAGAGAAAAACAGCAACAACAACAAAAAAACAACCCAAACCTAAAACATGTACATATTCATTTAGCATTCAACGTGTTCGATCTAGTAAGCATTGAATCATATGACACTGCTTTTTACAGCAGGATAGTCGCATTTTTTAAAAAGTAAATTCTCAGCTGGAGCTCATTTGACACTTTGCATCCTACTCACTCCTGGATCATTTATAACAGAAACTATTTATGCTGAAATATTAAGTAGTATTTCTGTATCTTCTCTGTTGCCATCTCTCGGGCTTTCATTTTCTATAAGCAACTAGTAAAAATTTCATTGTAAAATGTTGATGAGATGTAACTTTGAAACATTTATTTTACCTGAAGAGTTCTGCTGTTTGCTCCTGTGTATGTAGTTTGGATAAAAAACATTTCTTAAAAAAATTATCATTAATAACATAAAGTCCACAGTATATATTTTATAAAGTTTTGAATTCTGAAAAAAGCTGAGATACAGTTGAATAAAGTAAACAGCACCCTTCCCCTGCAGCATAACATCTTGTTGAGACTGTCATTTCAAATGGCAATCTCAACAAGAGATTTTTCAAAATGGCCAAATGCCGGTTCCTGCACTTTGGTCACAACAACCCCAGGCAACGCTACAGGCTTGGGGCGGAGTGGCTGGAAGATGAATAGAGGAAATGGACCTGGGGGTATTGATTGATGCTTGGCTGAACATGAGCCAGCAGTGTGCCCAGGTGGCCAAGAAGGCCAATGGCATCCTGGCTTGCATCAGGTACAGTGTTGCCAGCAGGAACAGGGAAGTGATTGTCCCCCTGTACTCAGCTCTGGTGAGGCCGCACCTCGAGTACTGTGTCCAGTTCTGGGCCCCTCACTGCAAGAAAGACATTGAGGCCCTGGAGCGGCTTCAAAGAAGGGCAGCAAAGCTGGTGAGGGGTCTGGAGCACAGGCCTTATGAGGAGCGGCTGAGGGAGCTGGGATTGTTCAGTCTGGAGAAGAGGAGGCTCAGGGGAGACCTTATTGCTCTCTATAACTACCTGAAGGGAGGTTGTATTGAGCTGGGGGTCGGCCTCTTCTCTCGTGTAACTGGTGATAGGACCAGAGGGAATGGCTTCAAGCTGCGCCAGGGGAGATTCAGGCTGGATGTTAGGAAATACTGCTTTTCTGAAAGAGTGGTCAGGCACTGGAATGGGCTGCCCATGGAGGTGGTGGAGTCACCGACCCTGGAGGTGTTCAAGGAACGTTTGGATTTTGTGTTGAGGGCCATGGTTTAGTGAGAGCTATTGGTGACAGGTGGATGGTTGGACTGGATGATCTTGTAGGTCTTTTCCAACCTTGGTGTTTCTGTGATTTCTGTGATTTCTGTGATATATATACTATGCTAAAGTGTTATATACTCCCAAGGCATAGATCATCATCAGCAAAGACTAAACTGAAGACTAGTGCCTAACTCAGATAGAATTCTGCTGCTAAATGTCTGTAACTTCACCGTGTATTCTGCCCCAGAATCTACCATGCTCTGATTAAGAGCACTGGTCTGATCTGACCTGATCTTGTGCAGATAATGGACAGCTAAGACAACTTTGTCCATTCTTTACATTAATAGAGTAGCAGAAAGCACCTAGAGCTTTCAGCCCTAATTATGCACAGTATTCTGTGAAAAATGATAAGGCTGTCTTGGTCCAGACTAGAGAAACAAGCTTGAATTTTATGTTTCATAGATGCTATGCTTTATGTATCTTACGGCACTTTAGCTGGGCATTGATACTTTGCAGTTTTGATTGGAAGTAAGTGCAAGTGATCCTGGCTCCGTTGGGGTGCTGAATGGAAAAGAATAAAAGTGTATGTGTTGCACATACATAAATCACGGTAAATTATGGGTTGAAAATTTTATTGATGAGTTTGGGGCATGTTTGTCAGAGGAACCAAGAGTAAGCAATAGAAGTCCTTACATTAGGGGAGATAATCTACTTCACACTCTTTTCCATCATGCATTCCGCAGGAAACGTCCGTTTTGCAAAAATTTTAACTAGTTTTCAAAATTTATGATATGGCTTTGAATGCCTTAGTTTAGGTATCTAGTATGATGTCAGAGACCTTGGGTCATCCACAGCTGCTTCTTCTGTCTGTCAGCCCTGTGTCTTCAGTACTATAAGTAATCAAAAATGACCATAGATACCTGAAGACTAATTCAACTTGGCTTGCTTTTTCCCTGCATCTCATTAATCTGGTTTGGTAACCTTGATCTTGGACAGATCAGCTCTCTCCAGAGTCCTGGCCTCTCCCTCAGTCATATATCTTCAGCTGATGGGGGTGGTAAGTCTTCTGCCCAGGGAATTCAGGTTTCTACTATGAGAATAACAAGGCATGTGGGTGGAAAAGGGGTGTAGGTGGGCTCATACCCATCTGGATGAGAGGATTGCATATGGATATGTGGGCTTGAGGTCTGGGGTGAGTACCTGACTATGGGGACTGGACCTGGTCTAGACTATGTCTAGACATGATCTAACGAGAAGTACTAGGTTTTGGCTAATGAGAGACAGCTTGAAATCTACCTAGGTGTGGCAGGAAGGATGCTGAATCAATAGCTCTCATCCAGCTGTGTCCTCAGATGTGGGAGTTTTCACGGCTGTGCGGGTGACAAACAAAGGCAACAGTAACACTATTTGATAGAGCAAATCCTCACTGTTTTTCAGTATAGTCATCACACGCTTATGTTTTGCCAGTAATGAACAGCATGCTGTGCTCAGAAAAATATGCATGGCTGTCCAAAAAGTGGCTTGTTTTACACACTGCTGTCGAAAAAATGTAACTCTTCTCCAAACCATGTGAAAATTTATGGTACCAGGTAACAGAGAAAATTGTCATGTAAATTCCTAGCTTTCAGAAAATTGTAGGTTTTTCACTAAAGTACTATACTTAAATCTATGGTGACTCTTAAATGGACAGCACTGGTGAGTAAGTCTGGGTGGGCTGTGGGAAAATTACTGGAAGGTAGATCTGCTGGGAATTGCTCTTTTAAAAATACAAGCCTCTTTACTCAAACATCCAGGCAGAAAATCATTTGATCCTACTATGAAATTTCTCCTCAGTGACCTTCAGTCCTGAAGATTGGGTCTTTTCTAGACGAAGAAAGCATCTCCCACTTTTGTCTGCAGAAGGTAAGATATGTGGCTACCAAATCCTTTCTCCCACATGGAAGGTAGGTTGGATTCAAAGTGGATGTAAGCATCAATTTCTGTGAAAATAGAGCAGGGAAGCAGGATATCCCTCGAGGGTTTTTGAGGTGTTGCTTCTTTGCACTGACATTCCAGTGTAATCTGGTGCTAATTTTAGGAGGTCTGACTCATTTCCCAGAAGATGCCACTGAACATCAAAGAAACTGAAAGTGTAAAAAGGACAGCAAGTTTGTGTGCTGTGTATTACACTGAAGATTAATAAAGGCCTTTAAAGGAAAGTTTTCACAAAGCTATCTTTAATGAGGCTTATGCATGTTAGAAGTAGTACTTACACAATTCTTCCCAGTTCCCCCTCAATTAGTAAACTCATGTTTTACCTTCAGGTGTTTCCTCAGACTTACAGTGGCATATCAAACTCATTCTATTGCCTGGTAACTAATAGAGAGGTATTGATTTAAACTAATTTTAAGCTAATCTATCTTTCCTTTATCTGTTTCTTTTTCTTTTATTTAGCTGTCATTTGACACAGACTGTTTTCAGATTACTGCAGATTTTACTAGACAGGATTTAAGTGGTAGAAAAAACAGAGGAAATATTTCTTTTAATAATTTTTGATCACGAAACCTTTTTTTGTTGTTATAGTAACTAAAATTTTTTTGGATGTATTCTCAGATAGATCTCTTGCTGTGCGACTGTGTCATAGCATTTTCAAATGATTTTCTCCCCAAAAGTTGAACACTGTCTGCAGGCGTTCTCATAGCAGCACTAACTTTACTTCCACACTGGGAAAACACAGCTTCTCCAGGGGAATATTTCATTATACTTTCCCTCCTTGCATATATCTCTGCCTGTTCCAGGAGGGCATTTTCAGAGGTGGGTGTGAAATCCCTCACCATCTTGTCCAGGCAGACAGTGGAGGTTTGGCTCTAGAGAAACCACAAGCTGTCTTGGCCACCAGCCCTTTGTGTAACCCACTGTAAGAACTTGTTTAGAACCACAGTTTATCAGAGAAACCTCTTTCTTTCTCTCTGGGCTTCAGACTGCCATGAATATAGGGGGAAATTCTGCTCTTCGCTTCAGTTCACGACCATCCATAGGCTTTGAAAAGACTGTTCTTTAAAATTAGAATCATTAGAAAATCAGAACACTTGGAAGCCATTGAAATGGTTTCATTCTGTGTTTCTTAATTTAATTTTGTTTTGTTTTGTTTTGTTTTTCTGATGAGAGAGGGCTTTTGGCAGGATGCAGAGTTTTTCTTTATGAAACCTCGTCTGTTCCCACAGCATCTAATCCAAGAACTGTGGAAAGCAAATGGAAAAAGTGACTATGGTTTTTGTCAGTCTTTACTCTAAGCTGGGAGTACATAAACAGTGTTAGAAGCTCAGTCCAAGATGAAATCTAGCCCCAGGTGTGGGGGCATAGCCATGTAGCCCCATGTCTTGTGGTGGCCATTCCACCCGAAGGTTTGAATAACAGCACACACTCTGTGCTACATAACAACTGTGGGCAAAGAGTAAAGCATACCGCCTGTTTAGGGGTAAGGAGAGAGGGCAACACTTGCAAAGAAATGCTCTGAGGATGAACTGTGCACGGCTGTGAGCTATATATGGAGCAGGACTGTTGGCAACACTGATAGCACTCCACAGGGCTGAGATAGAGAGCCCACAGCCACTGAGATGGCTGGGTTTCAAACACAAATTTTTACCCTCTCATATTTTTGCAAAAGCAGCTAATTGAAGTAAACTCAGATGTTTACACAGCCAACATTTCTAATTTCACTCGTTGCTTCCTGCAAAGGCTAACGCTGGAGAGAGCTTTGCAGGCTGTAGAATAGTGAACATAACAATCTGTTGACTTTGTCAACATGTAACCACAAATTATAATATTTTTGCTATTCCTCTTATTCCTAATCAAAATGCACTTAACTGCACTATTGCTGATACAGCTTTTTGTTGTTCTGGTTAATGAATAACATATTCTGGCAATCTCTGCTCTGAATGATAATGCTCTGAAAGAGTTGTGAGATAACCAATCTAACAACCCAGCCCAAACACCAGAGCATGTTACTCAGTACACCGTGCATTTGCCTGATGAGACTGAGTGTGCTTCTCTCCCTTACGCTGCATTCTTTGGCAATAGACAAGTCAGCACAAGATGGTGCTAAGCAGAAAACCGTTAATTGTTTTCATAGAATCATAGAATGGCTTGGGTTGGAAGGGACCCCAAGTATCATCAAGTTCCAACCCCCTGCCACAACCTCCAGATCTGGTACTAGACCAGGTTGCCTAGGGCCCCATCCAACCTGTCATGAACATCTTCAGGGATGGAGTATCCACAACCTTTCTAGACAACCTGTTCCAGCACCTCACCACTCTCTCTGTTTTCCTGTATGCAGTCCTGAAAAGCGCTTTCAGAAAAGGCAGTTAGCATACAATCTCCATCACAGTTAAATTAAACAAACAAACAAAAAAAAGCAATTCATTTATTTGTTTCTGTCTGTCATGGTTTGGAAAATTTCCCCATTGAAGCCTGTCCACTATGAGATAAGTTTGGTCAGCTCTTAGCCTCTTTTCTTTGGGTTAGAGCAGAATTGCTAGTTGGATATTTTATTTTCTTGTCATCAAATCAAAATGTTCCAGGAAAAATGTTCCTGAGATGTCCAGAGGAAGGAATAGACCACACCTCCACAAAACATGGGTTTTTTTGTTTTTTTTTTCCCCCAAGGTTAGGTGTAATTGGTCTCCCTGAAAAAAAAAACAGACAACCAACCAACCAGATCACGCCTTTGCTAATCTACATAACACAGATCAGCAGAAGTTAACTAGCCAGGGAACTGAACTTGCTGACTCCATGTCTTTCTAGGAATCTCTTCCCACAGAAGGCTTTGATTGTGTATTTGCACCTCACAGATCTTCTTTAACATCTTCTGCTCTTTAAAAACATGATTTCATGGAAATACAAGGTCTCTAAGAAAGCTTGGAGCAGTATTTCCTTCTGCAAAACAATGGAAGGTTGAAATGGGTCCTATTTCTTTTTCTCATCATGTAAATCTCAGGCTCAGCAGGAGCTTTCTAGGAGACTCAGAGGAAGCAATTATTCTACACTGGTGCTTGAGCTGTCCTTCCGCGTTTGCCAAATGCACGTTTTCATGGGCCTTTCTGCTTACCACAGTACTGATATGTAGCATTGGGTGCCAGGTCTTTTGCAGGGTGACCTGATGTGTCTGATTTTCTGTCTCATATCGAACATGAATAGCCACATTTCCATCATAATTCAATTGGCCTGGGTTGGACTCAGGAGTGAGAAGCATTTGTTGCTATTATTTTATATATATATAATTTAATTTATACATTAATATATGAGAGCTGCTCTGAAAATAATGACTCTCATTTTATTAAGTTGGCCCACAGTGTCAGAGGCAGATGGTGGTGGTATGGCTATAGAGATTGAACCTTCCCACCAAAATCCCATTACATTTTGTTGCTGTGTCAGATGGCAGCAGAGGGGCAGTCTGACAAGTGGAAGTGTGTACAAAGCTAAAGGGTGGAACTGAACTCCTCCATGCAGAAAAAATGGCAGCCATTGACATTCATTGACACTTATTGAATGTTTATGGAGACAAAAGAGTGGATGTGAGCTCTGTGGATTGTGGGTGGTGCATTTCAGCAATAGCAACAGAGACAGTAGGTCACCTTCACTGGTGCCGGTTTTTACGAGCGTGGCATGCAGGCTCTTGCTCATTGCCGGTGAAAATGCGTAGCTAATGGGTGTGACTGTGTTGAAAAATAGCGCTTTGCAGCTGAGAATTTGCTCTGTTAAGTAGTTTTGTTGTGCTCTTTTTATTTGTTATGGATTCCATGGAAAAAAAATAGAAGGCATTACTTTTGGAGCAACCTACGTATATTTATACACTAATCTTTTCAGTACTGCAGATTTTGAAATGTAAGCTGAGAGTCCTTCTAGTTCCTATTATCTAATTTTCCATCAGTGACATGAAATCTCTGAAAGACCTCTGTAATTGCAGTAACACACTTTCTGTTGGCATTGAAGAGCAGTTCAAGAATTGTTCTTTCTGCACTCCAATGACACTCACTTTCACTACAAAAAATTTATTTGATGATGAATTGATACATTTTCTCTTTGACTCTTTACCAGGCTTACTGATGATGTTGATGTAAGTTAACCTGCTGACTCATGTTCTGGAGCTAATTATTAGTACTTTTTCATCCGGAGACGAGTCTGGACAACCCATCAGGACCTAAATTTATGGAGAAGTTCTTAGTTTAGATGATAGTAGGATTAGCTGTTGGAACAAAATTTGGCAGGCACCAAGAGATTAGGCATGTTTGTATAGGGGGAACGTTAAGTTAGTTTTGGATAAGTACCTGAACTTCAGAATACAGTTCAACATGTCTGTCTGGAGTGAGCAAGACCCTTCTCTGGATGGGTTATCCCACAAATTTTTACTGGATAGGTGGATCAGCAGTCTGATTTTATAGGATAATCCCCTTTTTTTTTTTTTACTTATTAAACATCAAACCAAAGCAGTTAAATTATCTTTACTTTGCAATTGATTAATGCACTTCTTAATGCATACTCCATTATTTTACTAAGGATATGTTTGATACCCTGGAAGTTTTGCTGATGAGTGTCAAGGCAGACAGATCCTTACACATAAGAATTTGGGCATCTATTCAGATGCAAGAAAAAACACTTACTTTGGCCTTACTGCACTCCTGCTGGGGAAAAACAGAGTCTAGACAAGCATTTGACAAATCTGGATCTGCAGGATGCTGGGCAGGGACAAGGAGGGGAGGGCTCTGACACTCACACCTGATTACTGTGAAGAACACACCTGGAAACAATGCAGTTTTTCCACTGGAGAACTCTCATACTTCCTGTCCATGTTTGCAGTGCCTTCATTTGGGGAACATATTTTCAAAAGCTTCTTCATAATGCAGCATTACAGAACTACTAAGTTGGTACTGAAAGCAATTAAAAACTGGAAAAAGAATAGCACAAGCCTCAGACTATTAATGGCTTTTATAGATGAGGATCCTTCAGTTGTCAGGGGAGGCTCAACAGAGAAAGCAGCAGGCAGTGCAGCATAAAAAGGTGCGAGGCGTTGGCATAACTACACTTCACCAATTGACTTGAGTGCTGAAAGTGGAGAAAGTGGAGAAAGTGGAGACATTTTCCTCATTTTTAACAACACTGCCTTCAATGGATGTTAGAAATCATTTGGCCATTGTGCTCATTTTCCTTTGGCCTTCTGGTGTTATCCCTCCTGCAGGCTGGAACATTGCTCTGAAGCACAGTGTGTTTCTGGGAAAGTCATGCTGGCATTTTCAGCTTGAGCTCCTCAGGAGGATAGAGCCTAAGCATGTACAGAGAGGCCTAATGCTTCCCTTGCTGGAAAACTCTGTATTCTGTGATCGCAGGAGCTTAAGTTACTAATGACTGCATCTTTCAGGCTTCCAGGCTTTTATTCCTTTAGGAAATAGAAACTTAGACCATTGATTTTTTGTTTATTGAAAATATTTTTTCACCTATTGTTTGATCAGTTTGGTTTTTCACAAAAAGAAAGATAAATATATGTGTGTATATACATATATATCGGAATCCAGAGATCCTAATTTTATAGAAATTGTTTTCTATCCAACAGCATGATGTGGAACAACTGAAAAAAAAGCAGCTCTCTAAGGCAACATTGACCTTTAAGTGTTGATACAGTAAGCACCATATGACTAAATTTTAAACATAAACTCTGCCCACAGTGTTTGATTCAAATCCCAATTCAGAGACTTAGGTAAGGAGATGGGTTATTAGCACAGACGCTTAGTTTTCCATAACTGCTAGTTTGCAAATGGGCTTTGGTTTGGGCCCATTTCCTTAGCACAGATGTGGCCCTGTGTGTATGATTCTGGCAGACTGCTGCTCTGCAGTGTGCTTTGGTTTCCATCATATTTTGGGAAGCTCTTCTGAGCACCTGTGAAGTTCAGTCCTGTCTACACTGAGCAGGGCTGCAGACACGGTTCTACTGGGTCCTTCCCTCCAAGTCCTTGCTTGGGTTAGACACAGGCTGAGCTCTTGCAGACTAACTTTATAACATCTGGTGTAGCTCTGCATTGTGGACACCTCACTGGTGCCTCAGCTGATGGACTGAGAAGCCCTGGGAGGCACAATGTCTTCAGGAACCATGGGGAATGGCATGGTACAGGGTAAGTCACAGTATGTTATTTTTCCAGGAGGCCTCTGGAAAATGCTTGCGAGCACCAAAGATAATAGCAGGAACACTTTATTTATCTGTGAGATAAGAAGGGCTGCTTGTTAGTTCAGTATCCAGTTCTCGGCAGAGCCAGCATCCAAAAAAGATATATGCATGGTCAGGCTGATAGTTATGGGAAAAGCCTGAATTTCAGAAAGTTCCTCCTCCCGGATTTTTCATTAGCTTGCAAGCTAAGGTAAGAATAATTTATGTCTTTAAATTTTAGCTTTTCAAGAAGAGCCTTGTTGTCTGTATGAATGCCTAATTCTGCTTTTATTGCTGACCAGTGTTTGAGTGTGTCTCATAGAAATGACCCACACAGATTATGAAATGTTATATAAAAGGCCTCTGTGTAAAGTAAGTTGCTTTTCAGTTTCCTTTCATATGCCTTCCAGCACCTTGATTATCATTCTACAGCCACGCAGTCTGGGAGAACCAACTGCAAACTCTCCAAAAATGTGCATTATGGATTTCTGAAACAGCTACAAGGAGAAGAAAGAAAAATACAGTGCCAAATGGTCCTTTTAACTAATTCATAATCTGTTGACTTAGAGAGATCTTTCGTTTGGTTTTCATTCTGTTCGCTTTTATATTTTGTCATCTTGATGATTTTGGCTAAGAGAAGGTATATTCATTTTTAATATAAACAAAACTGTTAAAGGTTTTGAACCTCTGAGAGATTTTGGAAATTATGGAAAGCTGGCATTCCAGTACAGTACCTATTGGCCATGGCTCACGTGCTTAGATTGGCTTAGGTTAGCCACGCTCACATGCTTGGCTCCTGTCTCTGTCTCGTTGGGCTCCCACTGTGTGTGTGACTGTGTGTTAACGTGACCAGGAGAGCTCACGTGCGCTGTCACAAAAGTACCCACTCAGTTTAAAATGAGGCACTGGAACAGGCTGCTCAGAGAAGCTGTGAATGTCCCTGGAAGTGTTCAAGACCCGGTTGGATGGGATCCTGGACAGCCTGAGCTGCTGGGTGGTAGCAGTGTCCACAGCAGGGGGACTGGCACTTGGCAATATTTAGGGTCCCTTCCAACCTAAGCCATTGTGTGATTAGGTGATTCCATGATCTTCACAGGAGCTCTCTACAGTCAGCAAAGCATCCAGTTCATATGCAGGAGCCAACTCAAGGTTCTTGCACTCAACAAAACATTTCTTCCTTGACTCTTACAGATTCTGGAAGTGCCTTCTATAGAATGAATGGCTTTTCATAATGGGAGAAAATCCATGGAAAAGTTTTACAAGACCTTACTAAAACTGCAGATTAAGACTCATCAGTAGTGTTAACAGAAAGTGAATATCTTCTTGAATTAAGGACACAAATCTGACAGAATAGATTGAATTAATACAGCATACAATACAGATGCATTGTCTAGTAGTTTAAATGCCATGAAAAACTTGGAAAGTTTCTCTTAAATTTTATGTTCTATTTTGAACTTGTGTGATTCATTTATGTTATGTTTAATATTCTTCAGGGAAACCACTCTGATTTAGATCAGCTGGAGGTGTGATCCACCATGTATTATAAAGAGAAAAGCAGGAATACATTTAAAGGAATCTAGCAAAAGTTTTCAAGTTCTCTTGGAGGTTTGAGTACTACCCATCTGTAGTCCATATACACCTAATGTGTGATGTTACCACACAAACTCAAAAACTCTTTGAACGTTTATCATAATTGTAACTGTTTTTAATGGACCAGAATATCCATGCTGCCTAAGCAGTGCAGAACCTTAGACTGTGATTAGCTGTTTACTGCTTGTGCCTTTCTTCTGCTGAACCTAAAGGTGATCAGCATTTTTTTTCTTCTTACAGTTTCTCCTAAGCATTTGAACTGCATTCTGTCTGTACAGCTTTAGCTGCCTGAAGGATTGCCCGTTCAGTTGCCTGATGCTGGAACACTGTGAAAAAGGAATAAAGAAAAGCACATCAGTGCTGTCAAAATTCAGAACTCTCCTGCAGCAGCAGAGTAAGTGTGAAATTATTTCACTGAGTTTAAGCTAAAGCCTTGGCAGGGCTATAGAATGGGATTAGAATGGCAGATTGGAAATATGCTGCATTTCTACCTCATACTTCACTAATGGAAAGTATGAAGTGACCCTGTCAACAATTCTGAAAAGAAAATAGCAAATATTTATTTTTTATGAAAAATTCTTTGAACTAATGCTTTTCAAATGTGGATTTCAAGTCATTCTACTGCTTATATTATGTCTTTATGAAATGCATTGCTTATTATTTCTTCTGTCAGTATTATACTAAATAGGATTCACAATACTTGCTCCAGTTCTATGAAAATACAGACAAGTCACTATGTGTAGTGGACTATTTTTCTTCCATCCTCCAGCAGAATTCTTTGTCCATGCCTCAGGAGTGCTACCTATTCCTGTATTACTCCTCTGTATTTCCAAAATCAGCATCTATTCCATAGCTTTATTTGTAAATCTATTTTATTTTTTCTTGCTGTTTAAAAATATCTGATACTGCTGGTAGCAGTAAAAGAATAAAATAATTTTGTTCCACCCTGTGAAATGAAAGACAATTTATGATTTCATTTTCTGGCTGCCTTCTGTAGATGTCACTGGATAACTTCTGTAAAGCTGAGGGTGGTGGATACTGGTGTATAGCCATGGAGCCTTAGTTAATATAGCAAAGAAGAAATGGACGAGATGTAATTCCTGGAGATCTTGGACAAAAAGAAAAGAGTAAAGAGAAAAGCCACAATAGCCACTTTAACAACCTGATAAGCCATATATGTAATTAATACAATGGATTGGCCTAACTAACAATGGGAAGTGGAGCTTAATGTCTGGTGACACACACAATTGTGATAATGGCTGTGTAAGTGGAGAAATGTAGGGAGAGCTAGAGTAACTGATTATGAGAGTCTTCCTGGAACAGCTTGAAAGGCCACCCATCAAAATGCCAGGGAAAGAGCTCCTGTATTTTCCCTGGTCTCACAATTTTTCTTAGCAATTCAAAACTAGTAATAGATGGATCTCATAATTGTTGCTTCCACTGATATTTTTGGGAATGTCCTTCACTTCTGTTATACTTCAGCTCTTGTCAGAACTACTACCAGCTCTGCCTACCATAGGTAGACATACGTTCTGACACCTTATTTATGGAAATGTGAAATTATTAAAAAAAGACCACAAATATCTCTGACTTGCAATTGAAATCTGCTATTTAGAGCTTCTCCCCACTGAAATCAAAGCTGGATCTAGATTCAACTTTTCTCTATCTTCTTTCCACTTAGGGCAGCAAGAGCATACATAATTCCTCGAGATTTTAAGCAGAGGAGTACATAGTTCACACTCACACTCATCCGTTGGAAGACCTTGCAGCTCTTACATTACATTGGGGGAATGTGTCCAAGTTTTTTATCAGTACAAAGGAGAGTTGGAGGGAGATCAGGAAGAGAAGCATCTGTTTGTCTCCTTCCTTGGGGTTAGGCATGACTAGAGAGCTGTGGAGCCTACTGACACTTCCAAATGTTTCATTTAGATGTATTACAGTTTAAGCACCATGCTTCATTCTTTTTTGAATATGAAGCCTGGCTTCAGAATAGGCTGGGACAAGGGATACAGCTGAAGGAGGAAAGGGATTACTGAGAGGAAAGAGTTAACTTTATTCTGAGGATTTGGACACTTGTTATCTCAACTAATGTGTAATCTGACCGCTACTTTCAATATTGCCCTAATAATATTTAGAATTAAAATCCATTATTTTTCTGGATCATGGATCTTTTCATTGGTCTTTTACAAAAGACAGTTTAAATACAACTCAAGTTTAACAGTGTTTCTATTTTTCCTATTTTCTTAGATCCCAGAAGGTTGGTGGTACAAATATGGACAAATAAAAAGTAAAAATAGAGAGAGAAAAGTGAAATAGAAACCCCAAACAGCCTGGGACAAGTTCACATAGCAGTCAGTAGTGAAGCTTGGGTTACACAAGCATTCAGCTCTTTTGAACCTCAGTGCACTATTCTAATGGTTAGCCCATAGTTGTTCTCAAATTCAGACACTTAGATACCAAAGTTTGAAATACAGAATAAAAGAATGGTGTATAGACTGCTTATGTATGGGATTGTAGTTTTAGTTTTTTCTTTGTATTATTTTCTCTGAATCAGACTCTTTTTTTTTTTCCTTTTTTTTTTTTTTTCCCCAAGCTGTTTGTAAGCAGTAAATTATGAAAAACAAGTAAGGATTTTGAAGAGTTTTTGGGCACCAACTGGATTTATTGTGCTGGACCCTGTGCAATTTCTGTAACCATATGGGCTGGTTGCATAAGTTAGTTGTCCTTTGGAGAGTACAGATTTTTCAGGAACAGTCTCATGCGCTGATAAATAATATTAGCCTCATAAATAGATACTGATGCCATATCCTGTGAATGATGTGTGATATAATGCACTTAAGTTACTGATTTTTAAAGCCCCATTTGTACAGGAAGGCAGAATAAAAGGAAATTTCATTTAGTCACAGTATCTATTTTCTCCTTTCAGACTTCAGGTTTCATGTCAGTCTGGCACAACAGCACGTTGGGCTCAAAATGTAGACTATTTAGAGGCCCAACCACACAACCTTGTGCACAACCTTGTGTCTTCCACTTGAAGCTTTTATTATCCTTAAAATATAGATAACAAGCCAATTAAATAAACTAAAATGCTACTGCAGGTTTTCCAATGGCTTCATTGGAATACATTTACATGTATATACGGTAGATCAGAAATCTGGGAGAAGTGTCAGATGAAGACTGGCTTTCGTATGAGTGTAAAGGCCATCCACCAGATAGGTCTGTTGTTCCTACTGCTGTCAGCAACTAGTTTTGAACATTATGTTATTAAGGGAACAATCAGTTGATTCACCATGCTTAGTGGTTTATATACCCTCCAATTCTGTAATCACGGAACACTGAAGAGAGATATCTTAACCATGAACGAGTCAGCAAAGTGTGCAGCTCTGAGTAGCAGTGGCATCTAGAGCCAATGCATGGCCTGTCTTGGCTCTCAGCTTCTCCTTTTAACATTTTATACATTCACAGTTATTCACTTCACAAACTCTAGGGTCCTTTGAAGCTCATTTGGTCAAGGACTGAAACTGAAGGCATAATGACATGCTTCATGTTTCCTGATCAGAATTTCAGAAAAGTTTTATTTCAAACTTGAGCTGTTTCTCATACAGCATGAGACTTTGCTCTGCTCCACTGCATTCAAATAATATGAAGCTGTGTTCATAATTTTATTTTATTTTATTTTTAATGAGAAGTAACCTAACTTTTCTTAAAAACAGTCTTGCTGCTCGTCTCACACAATGTACTGGTTTTCATTTACAATCAGCTGATGTGTTTTTAATGGCCATTTACTAGACATTTCTACTTTGCATTTTTGCATGGTGAGAACGTGCAGGCTTTGGTTTGCATGTTTCACAGACTAGTCATATTGCTTTTGTGTCTTATGCACCACTTCAGATCCTGAGATCCTACTGCTCTAAAGCAATAGTTTCCTATCCATAGAATGTGGGCAGCAAGCCCAGCATTACTCACTGTGTCTTTTTTTTTCACTGTAGATTCTGCTTTCATGTAGCCTTAAAAAAATAAGAGGCACATGTCCTCTGAAAGTAGCACAGAGACTCAGTCATGTTCCCGTCTGCTCTTCACATAATTTACTTATACTTTATTATCTTCTCTAGAAGATCGGTCATATTTTCCAGGGAAACTTTAATTAACCAGATACAGTCTAAGGAGTGAGTATATATCAAAGCATATTCTGACTGCACAAGATCACTGTTTTTGAATCTTTGTGATTTATCACTCATGGAAAATTTTCCTATCAATAACAGTATAAAAATGAAAATATCCAAACATTTACTACGTCAGTGGAAAATATCTTTTGGTATTTTTCAATATTTTACAGTCTATTCCAAAAAGTGGCTTACATATATTTCTTTTCTACTGTGAATATGTAAGAGTATAAACCCTATGGGCTATTTTGCTTGGCCATGATTTCTGGAGAAACCACCTTATTTGACTCTTTTTTAGTGTCTGACTTTCCACTTGTCATTATGTGAGGCTACTGGGTTATCCCACTCCAGTCTGTGTTCTATTGGGAGCTTCCATACCTTGTAGAAATATCAAGTTTTTGCTCAAATATCTTGGTTCCATCCCTAGTATTCCCTCTAGACAACAACAAAAGCAAAACACTTTTTAGCAGTTCAGGGATATTACACATCATATTTACTGCAATTTGTTATTTGCTCCCTCCTATAGTTCCTATATTCCTCTATCTAGGCAAAATTGATACTGTAAGTCTAGGATTTTACTTCTATCTACATTCTCCTCCTCTATTTACACTCGATTTCATTTTTGTGTCTCACTGACTGACACGTATATGTCTAGGTTAAAGTTCTAATTATATTGATTCTTCCTGCTCAGCTGGCACTAGGAAGGCTTTTCCATCCACTTCTTGGGCTTCTGCTGTCATCTTCTTTGTCCACTCTATTCTCATCCCAATGGTATATGCAAATTCTTGAAAGCTGTGTAGTCTGTTTTCATTCTGCCTGTTTTTGCAGACTCTGATCTCTAAATTGGAGAGATTTTGATTTGAAAAATGAACTATTTGGTGAATAAAGAATTATTTGGATGGGCACAGCCAAAGGTTTGTGTTCAATGGCTCTATGTGCAGATGGAAAGTGATGTTCTTCAGAGGTCTGTCTTGGGGTACTGGTGCTTTTCAACACCTTTATCAATGATTGAGTGCACCCTCAGCAAATTTACTGATGACGCTAAGCTGAGTGGAGCAGCTGACACGGTAGAAGGGAGGGACACCATCTGGAGAGACATAGGCATAAGAGAATCTAATGGGGTTTAACAAGGCCAAGTGCAAGATGATACACCTGGGTTGGGACAATCTCATATATGTGTACAGGCTGGGAGAAGAACTCATTGAGAGCAGTCTTGTGGAGAAGGAAATTGGGGTTCTGATGGATGAAAAGCTGAACATAAACCAGCAGTGTGCTCTTAGAGCCCAGAAGGCTAACAGTATCCTGGGCTGCCTCAACTGAGGGGCAGCCAGCAGGGAGGGAGGTGGTTGTCCTCTCTACTTTGCCCTTGTGAGGCCCCATCTGGAGTATTGTGTCCAGGCCTGGAGCTCCCAGTACAGAAGGGATGCAGAAATATTGGAGTGAGTCCAGAGGAAGGCCATAAAGATGATCAGAGGGCTAAAGCACTTACGAAGAATATTGAGGAGCTGGGCTTGTTCAGCTTGGAGAAAAGAAAGGATAGGGGAAACCTCATTGTGATCTTTCAGTACTCAAAATGCTTCAGTACTTACAAGCTGGAGGGGGACCAAACTTTCATATTTTCTAATAGTTATAAGACAAGGGGAGATATTTTTTTAAAGTAAATGAGGGGAGATTTAGGTTAGATGTTAGGTGGAAAGTATTTATTCAGAGGGTAGTGAGGCACTGGAACAGGTTGCCCAGGGGAGTTTGTGGATGCCTCATCCCTGGAAGCATTGAAGGCCAGGTTGGATGGGGCCCTGGGCATCCTGAGCTGGTGGGTGGCAGCACTGCCCACAGCAGGGGGTTGGATTGAGCATGTCACTTAGCAGAGCACCTCTAATTTGCAGCCCAGTCAGCAGCTGCCTTGTTTGTAGGTAGAAAATTTCCTTTCCCAATTTTAACTTGTGTAGATGGCAAATGTCCAGGCTGGGAACAATTTGCACAAATTCATTTTCACTGCAAAAATTATTATTTTTTAACTTTACATTTGGAGTCATAGTCCACTTCCAAATCCATAAGTGCCATGGAATCTCCATTTTTTTTGTATGGTTTTTAGTATCTTTCTGTTGTTAATTAAATTATTTTTCACCATTTCACGTATTTGCTTGCAGTAGAGTTTGGCAAGGCCTTATTCAACTAGTTCTAGCTATCTTGGCCCCTCTTGACCTCTGGCATTTTCTGATCTGATGAATGAGTCAGAGGCTGCAGGTACTGATTCAGGCACAAAGTTTTCCTGTGTGACTGCCAGAGAATTTCTTCAAAATAGCAACCAAGTGCACCATCCTTTAGGAGTTCTGTCTTGTTCTCCTTCCCATTCTTTAATTTATGTTCACATATGACAGTATAAAAGAGTGCCATATATTAAAATAATCGCTGTCACTTACCAGTCTTCAGGCAGCAGATTATGATAAACTGTAGAAAAATGTGCCTCTTAGGAATCAGTCCTGCACTGTCAGTTAAACATTCTCCTGTGGGTTCAGGGGATCTCTGCTCTAAAACAGTTTTATTGAAGACACAACCAGAAATGAAACTATGATTATATGTTATTGGAAACACTGTGTGGCTAAGAGGATGGAAATGAACTACTTGCAAAAACGGAGAAAAATCTTAACTCCTCTTTATTTAAGACATTTGTTCACCATCAAAAAGGGGAGGAGAGAGAGACTCAAAGGAAACTCTCAGGGGTTTTGTAATCATCTTCCTGACCCTTTCCCTGGAGGCACTTATGAACTGCTACGATGGGAAAAGGAAAGTATGTTATGCAAAAAAAAAAGATTACCCTACTTCTTTTTTTCCCAGGAGGTCTTTCTGCAGTTTTGGTTTGCTGTATATTAACTCTAGTAGCTCTTGAAATGATGCAAGAGCCTGTGGAAGTTTTATGGTTTAGGTTAATTAAGAGGTTTTCAAATGACAGGGGCTGAGCAGTCAGGGATTATTTCCTCCTGCACCTGCTCTATTTTCAGGCATATTGCTGAAGTGATTCAGGAAGATGCAGTGTTTTACTGATGTACCATAACTTAATCCTGGTCAGTTTGTGCACTGGAACCCTTATGCTCCTTTTCTCTTTTATATTCATAACTTATGAGTTAGTTGCATCTGAACTTCTTCCTGGTCCTCCTTCCCTATCCTGTGCTGTAGGACAGAGAGCAGAATCACAGAATCACAAAACCAGAGGTAGGAGTACTGCTGAGGTCATGTGAGAGCTTTTTATACATGGATGAGAGATGGTTTAGGAGAAACTCTTACTTCAGGATTGAAGGGAAGAGGTTTTGAAGATGTGGTCATGGAAGAAGTCAAAGCAGTCTGAGACAAATTAATTAGGAGATGGTAAGAAATGATAGTAGGATATGCACTGCTTAAATGGGACTCCAGAGATATATTTTTGTACTAAACAAAGCAGTCATGCAATAATCAGTGCCTATGTTGAGTATCTATCAATGGAGAAAGATACACAATGTTAAAAACCGCTGAAAGGGCACAGCATCCAGGGTCAAGGACAAAGTGAGAAAAACCTTATTTCACAGCAGCTAAACACTCTATTCTCCACTAGAGAAAAGAGTAGTATGGAGTACAGCACAGTAGTCATAACATAGCAGTTCTATTCTATATATAACAGATGTACAAAGGAGGGCTACAAAGATGGTGAAGAGTTTAGAGGGGAAAATGTATGAAGGCCCACCCTGGGTTTGTTCAGCTCAGAGAAGAGGAGACGAGGGGAGAAGAGGAGTAGGCACTAATGGTGATGGTAGAACCTGAGGGAATGGCATGGAGTTGTGACATGGAAGGTTCAGGCTGGATATCAGTTTGGATAACAGAGGGTGGACAGGCACTGGAAGAGGTTCCCTGCAGTGGTCATGGCACCAAGCTTGCTGGAGTTCAGGAAGTGTCTGGACAGTGCTCTCAGACAGTGCTTGATTTTTGGGTGGTCTTTGTGGAGCCAGGAGCTGGACTCAATGACCCTTGTGGGTCCCTTTCAACTCAGGATATTCTGTGATTCTCATTCTAAATACTGACATATACTTAGTTAGTTCCAAAAGTAATGTCTTTTATTTATTTCATGGAAACTGAACAGATGAAACCATTATTAAGTATTCGTTTTCACCAGTGATGAATAAGAGTCTGCACGCTTTACTCGTAAAAATCTATACCAGCGGAGGTGACCCACTTTTGCTGTCACCAATGCTGAAGTGGCACTCACTGTCTCACTCTGCTCACATACACTTTCTGGTCTCCATAAACATTCAGAAAGCACTGATGAATACCAGTAGGTGCCATTTTTCCTTCATGGAAGAATTCAATGACACACCTTTGCCTCGTATGCACTTCCACGTCAAGTGGAAGTTATCAGACTGCCCTTCTGCTGCCATCTGCCACACAGCAACAAAATGTAATGGGATATTGGTGGGAAGGTTCAACTTCTACCACCATACCACCACCATCTGCCTCTGACACTGTGGGCCACCATAAGAAAATAGGAAGCATTATTTTTGAAGCAGCCCTCAAGTAATAACCAAATATTATTGCATTGATACTAGTATTAACCCTTTGACTTTCTGTGCTGTCACATTGGTTTTTTTTTTTGTTTTTGTTTTTTTTTTAAACAGGGAATTAATGCTCTGTTCCTCATCTGAGGCCCAAGGAAAACTGTCCAGGAGCCATTTTGTTATTGCACCAAGAGCACTGAATTATTTCATTTTCTTTCTATTCTGTCACTTATGAAACAATAAATCATCTTTCCCTTAGTAGCAAACATTTGGCACTACAACACTGAGTCCTTAATCTCTGATTATTACAATTAATAATTCAGCAGAAATATTAAAAATGTTTAATCAGTGGACTCTTTTTTGCTATAAAGCATAGACAAGGTAGATCCTTTCCTTCTCAGGAAAAAGCAGTTTGAGGATTGTTTGCCTGGCTCTTTTCCTTGCCTTCTTAGGTGCATGATCACATAGCTGTGATTCTCAGTTTCTACCACTACCATCCTCCACTTAAATGGGACAATTAGCAGCATGCTATGTACAAAAAGTTAATCCTGACTTCTAGAGCATTTGTACTGCAATTGCAAAATTGCCAGGAGGGTTAGGGGAAGAAATCCAGCAGCTTGTTTCTGCAGCTGTTGTTCAAAACCTCTCAGAGAGAGGGAACGAAGCTGTAGCCGACCAGCTCTGTTTCTGTATCTCATTTTCTTTCTGTTGCCTCGTTAGTTTTATGCTTTGCAGTCAGAAATCTGCTGTCCTCTTGTCCCTACCTATGGAGGCAATGGCTTGGTGAATTTGCCCTATAGTGTAAGATTTCTTTATGTAAAGCATTGAAGTTGTGTTTCCTTTGAAAGCCTCACTGGGTTTTATTCTGCTCATTTTGCTTCTCCTAATTCCTCTCTGCCAGGCTTATTCCTCTGTGAACAGCTTCTCAATATTCTTTAGAAATGTGATCATGTGGAGTAGACATTTCTTTCTTTTATTTAAGGTATCAGCAACTGGAATATCACTGCTTTGTACTGTGGCATTATATTGTATTTAAACAAACTTCAGAAATGGACCTGAACAAATGTGCTCTTATCTGTAAATAGTACTTAGGGATATGTTTATCTTACGCAGGTAATTAATCTCACTGAAGTTGTGCATGTGCGTAAATGCTTTATTGGATCAAGGCCCTTGTTCCTTTGACACCAGGGTAAAAGACTGCTAATGAGAAACTGTGCTGAATTCTTCATGTTTTAAGAGAAGAGAATGAGTTTTTCATTTTTGGCAAGGTCTTTCCAAGAAAATGTTAGGTAAATTGTAATATGTTTGGAAGCTGAGTGTCAGGTTTTAAGTATTGGTGACAAGTGGGAGTGAAGCCTTTAACAGTTCTTCCAGATTTGTCATACTGTGAGTAATCTCCTCTTTCACAGAGTAAGAAAGACTTCCTTAGAAATTACACAGTTGCTCAGAGGATGTTTTCCTTTGATTTATTATAATTGTCCCCGTGGAAACCACATATTGTGTCTGTCAGCTTGGAATGTATTATAAAAGAGAGCACTCAGCAGAGGACATCTGCTCATGGTTCGTAAGTGTGCAGATAAAACACAAGTAAAAGGGACTGCATTTGCCATGCAAGATAAAGTAAAGGCAGCAGTTATGAGAAAATGAATTTTAATACTTAAATATTACTGAGGTGGTAGAGAGGATCGGTTATGAGATATCTCTTACCTATCTTGAGGATATCAACCCACTCTTTCCTACACCTGCTCCACAATTTGCCCTGTAGCATTTCTGGATTGCAAAGCAGAGCAGTTCTGGCAGTTCTCTGCATTGGCTTGTCTTCTTGGGGACATTTTTCACAGCTAGAAATCACAGAGATTCCTGGGAATGCTGATGATGATGAATGCAGGTAATGTCTTAGCACATTATGGGAAAGCGATGTGCAGCTGGAAGTGCAGGGCTGACCCCCGGAAAAGCCTAGTCATCCTCTCAGGGTCAAATTGTGCAACCACGGGGAGGTGTGGGAAGCATCCACGGTGCCAGCTTTCAGCCAAGAAAGTCCTGTTTGAGCAGAGTGATCTCTGGTTCTGTTCTGGGATGAGCAGGAATAGGTGAGGTGCCAGAAGCTGTCGGTTTACTGCAGTGATAAGTTAGGAAGCAGAGTGGTCTCTGGTATGGATGTGAGGACTCCACATCTGGATGCAGTACTCCAGGTGACACGTCACCAGTGCAGAGCAGAGGTGCAGGATCACCTCCGTTGCCTTGCTAGCCATGCTTCTTTAGATGCAGCCCAGGATACGATAGTCTCTCTGGGCTGTGAGGGCATTGCTGGCTCATGTCCAGCTTCCCATCCACCAGTAGTCCCAGATCCTTTCTGTCAGGGTTGTACTCCGTACTTTCATCCCCCAGTTTGTACTGATAATGGAAGTTGCCACGACCTAGGGGCAAGACCTTGCACTTGGATTTGTTGAACCTCACGAGATTCTCTTGGGCCCACTGCTTGAGCTTGTCTAGATCTCTCTGAATGGCATCCTATCCCTCAGGCGAGTTGACCCTACCAAAGAGCTTATATCATCCACAAACTTTCAGAGGGTGCACTCGATCCCACTGTTGATGTCAATGATGAAGATACTCAATACTGATTCCTGAGGGATGCCAGTCATCACTGATCTCCATCCACACATTGAACCATTGACCACCACTCTCTGGATGCAACCTCACAACTAGTTCCTCATCCATCAAACAGTCTACCTGTCAAATCCATATATTTCCAATTTGGAGAGAATTCACTTTTGGGGAAAATGCTTTGAGACATGTTAATTAAAGAGATTTTCCTGATGGTGATTTATAGAAATCACTGTCACATTTTTGAGAGTAATGACTACCCATGAGTGAATTCTTTTCTGAGACCTTGGCTCCCAGAGAATGAACATGAAGACAGTAGTTAATCAAAATGTGCTATTGCAATTTTTACTTTTTTTTTTTCTTTTCTTTTAAAGCTGATTAGCTGTCTGAATAAAATAATATTGAAATAATATTGATTGGAGTAGTCACTAATTGATTTAGTCTATATGAAATGAACAAATAAGGAAGGGCAGGTCTGTAAATAAATTGCTTGGTTTTAAAGGGGAAAACTTGGTAAATTAAGGTATCAGCTATACTGAAATGACAGAGATTTGCATGTGAGGAATTCCTAGTCTTACTTTATTTGTTGTAAAAATAGCACACATCTATACCTCAAGGAAGAGGTTGCAATGTAATTTGTTGTTCTGTAGGAAAAATTACCCACAAAGTAATTCTACAGAAATTCATTTGCTGGAGTCTGTCCCTTGAGTTTGACCAGCTTCAAAACAGCTATTCCATATTTAATTCATCTCATCTGCCCCTGCAAAGATTGCTCTCTCTAGGTTGCATTAAAAGCTCTTGCATGGACAGTACCAAGAAGTCAGAGCCAGGCTCTGTCACTGTGCCCAGTGCCAGGACCAGAGGCCGTGGGCATAAACTGGTGCACAGAAAGTTCCCTTTGAACATGGAGCATTGTCACAGGCTGCCTGGAGGCTGTGGGATCTCCTTCTTGCAATCTTCAGAAGCTGCCTGGCTGTGGTCCCGGGCACCCTGCTCTGGGTATTATACCAGATGACATCCAGTGATCCCATCCAGTCTCCCAACTACAGCAATTCTGTGGTTCTGTGAAAACACTGGAAGGTGAGTCTCTGCATATGAGCAAGGAATCTCATGCATCAGCACAGCTGTCTCCTAGTAATATTTCTGAGAATGGCATGGATTCTTACTTATTCTGGACTTGATCCACTGTCTAGTGGATGTCAGGACCGATGTAGGACAAAGAAGTCCCTTTTCCCACTGGGAATGATTTCTACTTCTTTACAGGATTAGTACTGACCCACTTTCTAATTGGTATATTATAACAATTGTGAGTATAGCAAAGTCCTTCCTTCATTTTTCCTAAATCTCCCTCAAGAAAGGAAATAAGAAAACATTAAAAAAAAAATCTAGAGTGTTTTAATGGATGTTGGTTCTTTCTCATGGTTTTGCTTGTCCTTTTGGCTTGAACCGCTAGAAGTGTTTTATGCCTACAGGAATGCCTGACCGTAAATCATGAGAAAGCATAAGCAGTATCTTTTGGCTACAAATCGATGCCTCATGAAAGGCTGATTCATGGTTATGATACGGAGAAGGTCAGATCTCCCCAACAAAATGTAAAAAGCACGTTACTGGAAATATTAAATTTAAAAAATATCTTGGATGCCTCAGATGTGGCTCTGTGTTGTAGCTGCATAAAAACTAGCAGGTAGCAACTATGAGCATTCTTTAAAATGTGATGTGTGTAGCCTTCATAAACAGATTGAATAACAAGTGTTAATTCCTTGTCCTGATTGTGTGATTATTCTTGTGAGAGTTTTCTCTTCCATGGGTAGTCTTAGTTTTGCTGGAAATGGGCAGGTTGCTAAGCCTCTCATCTGTATGTGCAATTTCATTCTGTCATCCTGCTGGCTCCACTAACCTTCTCTAGTTTGTATCCCTAACACATCTTGTTCCCTCTCACCATCCTGTAGTAATGCTGATGGCATAGTTTCATGACCAGAGTACACACACCAAGCAGTGAGGCCTTAACGTGCTTGGACTCAGTTTGAAGTGGGTGGGAAAACAAAGAAGTGCATCTTGCTTCTTCCAACTGAACACTGGGGCCAAAGGTTTAATCATATAAATCTACTTTGTCATATTCATTATTATGCTGTAAGAAACTCACTTGGCTCTGTTGCCCATCACTACCACTAATCCACAGTATGCAAGGTAGTGTCCATCCTACCATCCTTCTGTACTGTCTTATTTCTAGAATGTAAAGTCTGCCACAATTTTCTTTAATACGTATATATTAATTTTAATTTTTGTATTTTTACAACAGATTATGGAAAATTTAGGTTTTCATTGCTCTCTTCTTACCCTACTGAAAATCGATGTGAAAACTCACCCATTAAACATAGTCTGACTGTGCCTAGTTCGGAGTAAGGTGTCATGTTCTTAGCATTGCCTGGCATGTCTTACAAATTCATGGCCATGGCTCATGTTTGTGGCACTATGCTCATCACAGTGCCTGAGCATTCTCATGTCTGAGCGTCACAAATTGCTGCTTCATCTAGTCTTATCTTCATGGGCTTTGAATCTGTGTTTTCTACCTCCACTATGTATACTCGAGGCATCAGGCTCTGGGCTTTCTGTATTGAATACAGGTAAATAGCAGTGCATGGGCTTGTGGATGGGTTGCTCCTCTGTCCCCACATGGAAACACTGCTGCAAAAACATATTTCTTGGTGCAGAAAGTGAATGAGCTTATATATGGAGTCTATAATTTATTGGTTGGGTCAGTGAATTTTAGTTTTTGGTCTTTTCTCTCAAGGTTTTCTTAACATTACATCTTGTAATAACTTCATACAAAATTCATTTTAGTAGTGAGAAGAAAGGAGCTCTCTCTTTCCCTCCCTGCCCAGTGCCAGACTACAGTCTTTCTCCACCTCATTAACAGATACACTTTGTTTTTAAGTTTTATTTGTACCATTTTACAAGAAAGAAAAAGTAATTTTTTTTTCTCTGTTTCATAGCCCAATTCTGCTGTCAGTGTAACTCCAAAGGAGTTTTGGAAGGATGTTGGATATTATATTTCTGGAATTGTTTACCCACTTAGTACATAGAAATAATAAACTTAGGAAGTGTTGATAAATGTGACTCTTATGGATAAATAAACAAAATTGAGTTGAAGATGAATTTAGCTCTTAGCCACTGTGTGACGGAGGAAATAGCCTAAATACTTGTGGTGGACTGCACTACAGACTTACAAAAAATTAACTTTTCTTGGGTCAGATAACAATATTTCACATGCCAACATTTATTTCTAACAGAGTTCATCATGGTGAGGCATTAATTCTTTGTGCTAGAGACAGGATTTCAAGTACTGTGCACCAAGCAATAGATACTTAAGTTCATGGTGTCAGGACTAGTTCTCTATGTACAAATAACTCAGCTGGGTCAGTGCAGTGTTGTAGTTAAGGTGATATGCATTGATGAAAGTCCTTGTTAGCTTATGTACAAAACTGCGTCAGTGATGCTGTACTGCTCTGTGATGTGGGATATTATCTCCAGTGTTCTATCAGTGTCTCATGTATATATCTGTCTTGTTGATGGTAGATTCAGCATCACCTGTGTAATGTGAAGAGCCCTGCAAAGGCATGAGACACTCCTGAGACAGTTAGAGAGACCACAGGTCTGTCTAGTAGAGTTGTTGGGCAGCAAGGGAAGTGGTGACTCTCCTCTGCTCTCCTGAGCAGTTGAAAACTCATCTTCAAATCATTAGCAATGATGTCATTAACCATTCGTACCATTAGTCAGTTATATTCAGATTCCAGAATCATTGCTTCTCTGTGACACTCAGCAAGTGTTTGACAGTCCTAGAACTACTGGTCTGCATTTTGATGGCTCACTCTGATCATACTGATCATATCATATGTTGCTCTAGTTAACTTAATGGAGTTCTCTGATATCAAACTGCAGTAAGACCAAATTTCATTTCTTTTTCACAGGTATAACAACATCTCATTGAACTTCTTTCATCCAACACTTTGTTACTTCATGATGCATGTTCCTAGTTCCTGGGGAAGGATAGCCCAGTGGCTACTGATCATGGCTCTCAATTTTTGTCCAGCATTCTAGTTACCCTCCACATTCAGAATAAGAACACTCAAAAACTTACAAAAGCTGTTTGGATGCATTTTTTTTTTGGTCACATATCAGAAGAACAATCCCATATATCATTAGCTGATGAGATATCTAGCAACCTTCTTGCTCTTGATATCTCTAGTGGTAATTGTCTTCTTTGCTATAAGAATGCATTTTATTTGGCCATTATTCCATGGCAAAACTGAATGGCTGAAGGTAAATGTAGAGATTACAGTGATGCATTCAGCAATGATTATTGCAGGACTTTGGAGAATTTCTGGGTAACACTGGAATGGCAGTTGCTACCCCCAAGGAAAAAGAAAATTTTAGAATACATTTTCTATTCAGTTGTTTAAGTGGGCATCAACTCATCAGGGATATATGAATTAACTTTGGTTTACATCTGCTAGACTGAAATAATGACTTATTCCAGACTTTTATAACGTTCTTTTTAAACTCTGTTGTGCTGGAATGGGTATTTTAGGCATTGCCTGTCTTAGAAAAATCTGATGAAAGGAGTGACGCTTTTTTGGAAAATGGTCTGTTCAGGAGCAAAGGGAGGAGTAGCCCTGTGCAAGGCAAAGACTCTTATTTTATGAACAACATACTTGTTTTCATGTACTGAACAAGCCCATCAATTACATGTGAAATATGTATGGTTTTTTTTTATGACATTTATACACCATATTAAAATGTTCTTTAGGGCTATCTGCATTATGATTGGAATTCAGTTCACTGATAATTGACCTGTGTGAGTAAGAAAAAAACTGGAATGTGTGTTTCTGAGCTGCAGCTCTGAGTTCTGCTCTGCTGCTACATCTTGCTAAAGACGGGCTCAGCTGGCAAAGTTCAATTGCAGGGAACAATATTTCCATCTCATCATCACCACATTAAGTTGTTTTGCTGTGGGAAGCAGTACATAGAAGCCAAGTAACTAATGAGAATCAGGGGATTAGGAAAAAAAACTGACGTAAGGAATGGAATAAAAATTTTAAAGTGCTTTAGATGTACTTAATCCTGGTTTCATACAACTCTGTCTAAAATGATTTTTTAAGTAGATCTCAAGGAATTATCAACCTCTTTTCAAGTGATTTTGCTTTCTATTTAGCTTTGATCTGAGAGGACACAAAGAGCAAAATAACTTCTCCCTGTCTCAAAGAGGCAGCATACCAGTAGTTTATTCTCAACTTTCCCGTGCATCTTGTCTACGCTTGATGTTTAATAATATGATGGAAACTATTAAGGCTGATTTTATTTTGTTTTTGGATGCATTTTAATGATCCACATAGGACCACTGATGAAATTTCTTACAAAACCCAAGGTGCGTTTATCCTGAGGAACTCTCAAACCTCTTGTGTTCTAAAAACATCATGAAAACATCTGCATTATCCCTGTGCCAAAAGTTTTGGCTTAGCAGGCACTACATGAGAGATGCTCTCCCTTCCAGTCACTTTTCCCAGTGCTCTCTTCTTGGGAGGCTGAACCTGATTAGGTCTTGGACAGGAGGACCTGATGGAAACACTGCAGACAGTGACACAGCAGGCTCCCTTTCAACTCCAACTCTTCAAATATTCAAATAATTAACTCCTTCCTACTAGAGGGAAACTAATGCTTTTATTGTACATGAAAATCTGAGGATATAGCTGAGAATGGCAGTAAAGCATGTCACAGACCCCCATGAATGTGTCTGATAAGACAACCAATGCTAAGAGAGCTAAACTCAGTCTCTGGACTGGAAGCAGAGGTCCTCAACAAAGCTGGCATCTCAAACCCTATTTGACATCTTTCTACCTCATCTCCATGTATGAGCTATAGGAGTGCTACCACCAGTGTGGATAATGGGCTGTGGAGGCTTGAACATACCTTCCAACCATTGCAGGCCTCAGTGGAACCATCTACTTGGGGTCCCAACCTGTTCTCCACAAGACAGGGGTAGTTACTGTGTTTTAGTAAGATTTTGATGCAGATCACTGATCTGTTGCCTGGCACCACACAGTCTCAAGTTACTTTGATGAGATGATGCTACTCCTTTATATCCAGCACTGAAACTGGGTGGAGCTACTGCACTTCAGCCCAGAATGAATGAGGGAAACTGATGATTTTAATCAAATAGAAAATCCTGTAGGTCAGTTTATGAGTAAATTGCATTGACTAATAAACAATATTTAAGAATGTAGAGCTTGCAAGACAAGCTGATACTTCACATTTGAAAATTTTTCTCATAATAATGGAAAAAAATATCATGCTGTAATGTCACTGATCCGATTTCTTTACTTTTAAACATTGGAAGGCACTGGTACTGTTATGGATAACCAGCTGCAAAGCTATTATTTAAACCTTTGCCTCTTATGGGCGAGAGTAACATAGCGGGTGTTGGCACCTATGCATCAGCTGAGGTGCAACATTCAGGCCCATATTCAGTTGGTATAAGGAAGAAATTTGGACACACAACTATCCCTTCCCTTCCCTTCCCTTCCCTTCCCTTCCCTTCCCTTCCCTTCCCTTCCCTTCCCTTCCCTTCCCTTCCCTTCCCTTCCCTTCCCTTCCCTTCCCTTCCCTTCCCTTCCCTTCCCTTCCCTTCCCTTCCCTTCCCTTCCCTTCCCTTCCCTTCCCTTCCCTTCCCTTCCCTTCCCTTCCCTTCCCTTCCCTTCCCTTCCCTTCCCTTCCCTTCCCTTCCCTTCCCTTCCCTTCCCTTCCCTTCCCTTCCCTTCCCTTCCCTTCCCTTCCCTTCCCTTCCCTTCCCTTCCCTTTTCCCTCTTTTAAAAAATGCTTTGGAAACATATACTTAAGAAGCCAGGGCAATTAAGTACTACAGGACTGAGAATTCACTGGAAAATGACATGGAACCAGTGTTGCGGGTTGTTTGCCAAGCAAAGTACAAAAATTGGTAGGGAAAGGTCTCACAAGGAGGGAAAGGTCTCACAAGGAGCAGAGGTACTGAAGGAGACCAACAATATGTGTCTGGAACCATTGAGCAGTGACATCTGACATTGGAGGCTTAAATGCAGCAGGGTGTGCCAGCTGCAGCTGAGTGCTGGGAGTGTGATATAATGAGACACCTCGTGTCTGGCACGATCCGACACTGCTGGAGAGGAGGTTTGCACAAGAGTTTTTAGGGGAGTGACCAGACCGCTGGAGCTGCAATCCTAAAAGCTCTGTAGCTTTGTTCCATTGTTGGGTGAACGCAGTTACATGCAAAACACTGATGAGCTGCAGTCAAGTGCCCTATCTCTAAGAAAAGAAGAGTCTGAAAGAAGTGAAAAAAAAAGATGAAGAACATTTGTCTCTGGCATCTACATTCTTACTGCTGTGTGAGCATACTCCTGGACAGTAGGACTTAGTGGCAGGAGAATGGCTTGAAAGCAACCCTAAGGAGAAGGATTTGGGGATGTTAGTTGATGAAGGACTCAACATGAGTTGGCAATGGAGGGTATCCAGGGTTGCATCAAGAGAAGTGTGACCAGCAGGTCAAGGGAGGTGATTCTGCCCCTCTACTCTGCTCTCGTGAGATCCCATCTGGAGTACTGTGCCCAGTTCTGGAGCTCCAACACAAGAAGGACATGGAGCTGTTGGAGCGGGTCCAGAGGAGGGTCAAGAAGATGATCAGAGAGCTGGAGCACCTCTTTTATGAGGACAGACTGAGAGAGCTGGGGCTCTTCAGACTGGATAAGAGCAGCTCCAGTGACACTGTATTAGTCTCTGAAGGGGGCCTACAGAAACGTCCCCCTACAGGAGGGACTTTTAATAAGGACATGTAGCAACAGGACATGGGGAAATGGTTTTAAACTGCAAGAGTGTAGATTTAGACTATATGTTAGGCAGAAATTCTTTACTGTGAGGGTGGTGAGACTGGAACAGGTTGCCCAGAGAGTCTGTGGATGCCCCCTACATGGAAGCATTCAAGGTCAGGCTGGATGGGGCTGTGAGCAACCTGGTCTAGAGGGAGGTGTCCCTACCTATAGTGGTGGTGTTGGAACTAGACGATCTTAAAGGTCCCTTTCAACCCAAACCATTCTATGATTCTATGATATCTTTGTGACTAGCAATGAGCACTAAAAGGATGGTAGAGAGGTTGAGTTTATCTCTTAGTAAGAAAGGATGATTTGGCTGTTATACTCTATAACCTATGTCTTGAAAGAGTTGGGTTTGTCTGGACTGTTATAGATTTTGTGCTCAAACTTGGGCAAGACATTCCATCCGCATTGTGTTTAGTTATTTGACTTGACTGGGCCTTGTATGGTGATCCAAAAATTCAATAAACACATGCGTCTACTTCAGTTCATGGTATTTGAAATAGCTCAGGGGCCGTGTGCAGGCTACAAAATTATTTTTTTCATAACCTTTAGTGTAAATTATGTGTTGAACATCCTGGGGAGAGGGAGCACAGGAGTGTGTGTGGTGTGTTTCAGGGTGCAGAACCTGAGGAGGTTGCAGGACAGGAAAAGAATCTGATCTAGTGGTTTCCATTTTGCCTTTTGGAGGGATCCCCAAACTTTGCTTGGGAGAGTGCTAGCTGGAGCATGCTGTGGAAAAATCTAAAAACACAGCCGGCATCAAGCTGTGTCCCCAGCCTTTTCTCATTTAATGGTGCACGTATTTCATTGCTTCTATTTGCCTCCACCTCTGAACAATTTCTAATTCACACAGATGGTATGTGAGGAGGAACAGCAGGGACAGAGAGGCCACTGGGAACTACAGTAGTGATGCTGGATTCACAGTTAAGTAGCTGTGAAAACTGCAGCATGAAACACTATCAAAAATAGCTAAACTGAATAAAAACCTAGAATAAAAAAGTTCAGAGCAAGGAGAAAATAGGGTCACTAATGGATTAAACAGAATGTCTCTAACAAGCAGCAGAATTAAGCAGAACTGGGAAATAAAGTGTTTTAAAAGGCTGTACAGTGCATGAGCTGTCTTCATGGGCAAATCTGTCTGTCTTTAAAGCTTCACTGCAAGCAGAGATGAATAAGCAGATTTAGAGATGTGTCTCCCATGTTTGAATCTGATACCCAGAATTATAACTTTCATTTCATTATCTGGTTGAATATCTGGAAATTGCCCTGGGCCTGCTGTACATGTCTCCCAAGACCAACATGACTTCTTTCTAGAGAGAATTTTGAAACTTCAGAAATAGGTTTTCCTTCAATTCCAGAAATCCCCAAATAAGTTTCCCATTTTCAGAGTTCTCTAGGGGGTGTTACTGATGCATGGTGGAACAGCTGGCTGCCGCTGCTCTGGGAGGAAAGTTCAGGGCATACCTGATGGATCTTGTTGGAATGGCTTGGTTTCCAACAGGTCATGATAAAACAGCATAAAAATATTCTCTTGGAAGCTTCCCAAGTGGAAACACCCATTAGTGACACCACATCAAAAGCATCCAGTCTCCCTCAATCATAAGCACACAGACGAGCTTGCTAAAGCATAGCAGACAGAAAAGTTTTAAAAAGATATCACAGAATCATAGAATTATAGAATAGCCTGGGTTGAAAAGGTCATCTAGTTTCAACCCCCCTGCTCTGTGCAGGGTCACCAACCACCAGACCAGGCTGCCCAGAGCCACATCCAGCCTGGCCTTGAATGCCTGCAGGGATGGGGCATCCACAACCTCCTTGGGCAACCTGTTCCGGTGTGTCACCACCCTCTGTGTGAAAAACTTCCTCCTAATATCTAACCTAAACCTTCCCTGTCTTAATTTAAACCTACACACTGTCCCTAAAAATGGCTTGCAAATTGAAAACACTTGACAGCGGGAGGATCCAGTTCTCATGGGCTGCATCTTTTTGCCAAAATGTAGTGATGAATTCATGTATCCTCTCATTTACCTGAGGAAAAAGGCTATTTTTTTTTTTTTTTTTTTCCAATTTAATCAATCAGGGTTTTGTGGAAATTTGGTGTTATATGTTGTGAGGTCACGAGACAGACATTAATAGCGATCATCCTGTGGAGGGTTTCTTTTACAAAGTGCGCTGTGCTGGGTACTGGACATGAGAAATGTCAGTGTTTCCTTGAGAAAGGAATACTTCTCATTGGGTCCTTGGTGACAGGCATAGTACAACAGCTTTTAAAAACAAGGTGACTGTGTAGACAGATAGCAATGGCTATTGGTTATAATCAGTGCAAGACAGAAACAAAAGAAGAAGAGTCAGGACCGAAGTATGGATGATTAAATGCTGGAAAGGGAAGATTTTAAGGTTGGAGTAAGTATCTTTCATTGATGCTCTTTATCTCCCATCTCTCCTGGATTCCTCATTTGCAGTTAAGTACTGAAAGTCACCTTTATTGAATCTTTGGATCACCATACAAGGCCCAGTAAACTCAAGTTAAATAACTAAACACAATGCGGATGGAATGTCTTGCTTAAGTACTCATATCATAGAATCATAAAATTGCTCAGGTTGGAAAAGACCTTCCAGATCATCAAGTCCAACCACAACCCACATGTTCCCCAGGCAGGGAGAATCCTGAACAGTCCAGGAGCTATGGAGAGTTAACACTCAAAATAAATATTTGAAAAAAAAAAAACAAAACATCACTTAAACAAAACACTTTAAACACGAAATTTGTAAATCTGCATACAGAAGAGATTAAAATCAGAGACACTTATTAAATGGTTTCAAAGCCTCTTGAAGCCTGTAGCAGCTACACCATTGCAAAAGCACTGCAAGAACAAAGGGAGACAGAGGCTGCAAAGTTTTCTAATAATCACAGTCCATACTGAAACTGGAAAGGAAAGCTATAAAAACTTATACTGAGTCTTGCAAAGCACAGGGGAAAGATATAGTGCAATGAACACTTAAGGTCATAATATTATAATCCGAGAACACAACCACTGCTGGCAGTTACACTGTCAGAGGGTGCCAGCAAGAGTCTCAGTGCCTTTGTGATGAATGATCTGGAGCCCTCCTGCAGCTGTGAGTCATTGTGCTCGGAACTGCACAAACAGGGCTGACACCCGGTGGTGTGCTGGGGGTGTGGGAGTCCGGGAGGGAGAGTGCTGCATGTGAGCAGGTAGATGTGGGTGGAGGAACTGCCCTGTTCCTGTGTGGTGTGAGCCCTTGCTGGCACTGCTGAGAGGGAGATGTTACCTCAAAGCCCTGTGACTGGATCTGTCCCTGCAAAATAGTGTACATTTTCTCATTGTACCCTCATGAGTTTGCAGGAGTAGTTGGAAAATTCAGCTCCTTAAGTATTCTGTTGGCTGAAATTTGCATGGTTATATCGCTGTTATAATAAAAAAAGTATTTATCTCATTCTGTTTTTTTTTTTTTCCTTCCCTGCCCATCAAGTGAGATATAAAGAAAATGTTATGGGTATAGTATAGTATGTATCACTTCTACATTTTCCAGCTTTCCATATGATAGCCTATTTCTTTGCTCTGGGAATGGCCAGAGCTCACTTCATGTTTTTAAGAAAAAACATTATCCATATTTAAATATCTAAGCCTGAGGTCATTTGGCTGCATGCAGCGATGTATAGGTAGCTGTATATTGTAACACCTGTCTCAAATACTCATGAATATTTTTTCTTTATGATAGATTACATAGGGTTGTATTGTTTCCCTCAGATTGGTGCATCTCTTAGCACTTACTGAGCATCCCTGCTTTGGCTCTGTTTTTCTTCCTCATCTCCACTCCACTACACGTATGGCCTCATCCCACTTCTTTGATGCTGTCTTAAGGATCTTCCTTCTTTGTTCTTCACTGACCCTCCTTCAGCTCCTACTAGGATTTGGTCAGTGTCATTGTCACTTTATCCCACTGATTCATTCAGAATCAGGAAAGCCTATTAGTACCAAATCTGATTTCTAATACTGGCAGGTGATGTCTTCATATTGATTTGTGCATACTCACCTGCTCTGCCTGATGGAGACAGGTGCATTCTCCAATCCTGGATACACCATCTGGAGGACAGTGATGAAGCAAGTCCAATTTTCTAACTGTTCTTAGGAATTGAGTCCTGATTGCTAGCGTAAATTCCAAATCAAAAAGAATCAAGTTATATTATAATGATATACTGAAATAAGGTTATTACCATAACTTCTTACTTTACCCTGGCTGTAGCCTGAACCTAATTACCACTCCACATGTTTTTGTTTAGCACCAGTGTGTTACTGGAAACATGGAGAAAACCACATGCAGAGAAACATGACATTTCTTTTGAAAGAACTAGCACATGATGAAGTTAAACTTAGAAATTATGACAAATGTAATAGAGAAACCCTTTAAGCTGCTCTAACACAGCTTGTGCCTGCATTTATCTTCATCTGCATCTTTGTATCTTCAGTTATTGTTCTATAGTGAGCAACATCACTGGGAGTATGGTCACAATCAGTTAGGTCTTACTGGAGCAGGAGCAGCTAATGAACCATTTTCAGCCTCTGCCTGCCTCGTTCCCAGGTATCTGGAGCTGGTGTTAAGCTTTTCCTCCTGTCATTTCCATTTCTTCTGAGATCTCCAAGCATAAATAGTCACAATATTTTTGGCTCTGACCAGTACAGGTCCACTAAATTCTCCATTAGTTCCTGTAGTGTAGTGGTGGATCTCACCTCATTTCTTTCCTTTTAAAATTTGACATTCTAGACATTTTCTTACAGTGCCACTTTAAAAGACAGCTTTTACCACGTGTCCTCTTCGTTGTAGCCAAGCATTTGTGCTTTCGTTACAAGGGAACTCACTAAGTGGTCTTGTTACAGGGGTCATTTGTGCTGTCTACAGATTCATTGCCACGTTTCTTTCTCTGAACAAACTTTCATTACGCACACAACACCTTCAATAATCCCGGACTTGATTTTTTTTTTGTTTTCTGATACTGCTTTACGTCTTTTATGCATATTCCTGTAATCGGCTATTTTTAGTATTGAATGCCCTTCCTTGGTAATTTTACAAGGACATTTTTTGTTAAAAGGCAGCATAATCTGTCATTTAAAGAGCCACATTCACAGGATTGGCATCTTAGTTGTAAGCCTGTGAAAAACTTAGTTCCCTTGTACTTTGCTTTTATCCCAAGCGGATACATGTATAAGTGAGAATAATCTGCTTAGAAATGAAAATCTTCCAAGTTTTTCATCCATTCTTCAGAGCTCCCCTCTTCATTGCAGCTCCACCAGGCACACTGGACGGAGTTTCCCAGCCAGGCAATGCTGAATGCAGGTGAAAGATCTACTTGGGATTTGTAGTTTACTTACCTCTCTGGCTTTCCTATAATGTTCAGCTTGCTGTCTGAACCCTTTCCATGCTTGTATTTCTCTGGATTGATAGAGTTGGTGACAATGTCCTTATACAGGCTCCGTGGTAGCTATTTGAAACTTTTTGGCACTATGTATTGTACTTCTGGCATCACTTAAATTTCATCAATAAGTGCAACTGGTTTGATAGTAAAACTGCTGTTAGAACCTGAAAATACATGCAGGAATGAAGTAAGACAATGTCCTGAATTTTGCTAGGGGTAACCAGGGAGAGAACTGTTGAGCTCATTGTTTCCATTTCAGTTACTTTCAAAAAATAAGAAATGACATTGACATCAAGAGTTTTTCTCCTTAAAACTCCTGTGGGTTCTGACTCAAAGAGCTTGTGGTCTGGGCCAGCAATCACAGTGAACATGGCTCAACTTGAGGGGTGCAAGTTGATGTAAATCTATTAGATCTGCTTATCTTCATTTCTGGATCTCAAAAACTACAACCATGAGGTCGTAGGATGTGGTCTTCCTGTCTGAGTTCCTGCTAAAGTGTTTCACTGACACCTTGGTTTGTCACAATAACAGAAAGAATAGTGTGTGATGAATCCCAAGGGGCTGACAGTGAGACTGAACTTTGGAACTATCTTACTGGAAATCAGGCATGTTCAGAAATGACAGTATCATCTCTCCCAGTCAGTCTTCCCAGCCCTTCTGAGTACCTGACCATGTTTACTCTCCATACACAAAATAATTTGAGAGACACATAACTGCCTGTCCCCATTGCTTCTTTCTTCTCTTCAGCATATAATAAAAATTAATCAATTAATTAATTAATAGTTAATGAAAGGAAAGATTGCTACAATCCAAGCCTGGGATCATTTCTAGGAACAAGGAAAATATGAGCTTAAAAAGGTTGGGCTTGGAAAAATTAGACGCGAGGGAAGAGACAGTGAAAATGATGTTAATTTGCAAATGTAAAAATATTAACATGAATACCATGGTTGGGAGCCAGGAAAAAAAAAAAAAAGAACCACAAACACAGGCAAAGAAACCCTAATATTATATATTTACCACTTCCATAGCAGAGAACTAAAGAGAAGCATTTGTGAGGAGCAGTTCAGCACATTGTAGAGTCTGTTTTGTATTAGTGAGCATCTGGTTGCTTGTCTGCCATGCTTTCTTATTGCACAGCTGTTTATATATTTTATCTGGAGTGAAACTCAGTTTTAAAAAGGGAATTGAACCTCATTCATTACTAGTGCCCCCAGTTCATCCAGATGTACTTGAATGATTTACTACTGATACTGTCATGTAGCATATATAAGACTATCTTGCATCCCTTAAAGAAAAAAACTATCACTGACTTCAGGACTTGGCATTGTCTGCTCTGATCTGTCCTCACAGCACTGACCCATCAGAAATTTCTTAATAATATTAATTCTACCTTGGGAACTCTTGCTACTGAGCTTTTGTGAATGGGTTGATTTTGGTACTGGGAACCACTGGCTGATGAGACACTACTTTGCTGCAAATAGCTTGAGAAGATCTGCAAGCATGTCCAGAGCCAGTGCATCTTCCCAGGAAAGCTGCAGTCCCATGACAAACTCGGGCATGACTCTGTAATTGGGAAACATTCTCATGGTTCTTTCAAGGGCATATTTTAGATGAGACAGATAACTTTCAGGAAAAAGGTATTTCCCAGAAGTATCTGTCAGGTTGTTTGTTAATAGGAAAAAGTGACATAAACTCCTTCTTAAGATAGTATTTGAAATGTGAATTTCTAAAAATAAAATTTAAAAATTAATTGCAGTGGGTGGAAAACATAAATCTGAAAAGACTTATCAGAAATATGAAAAAGACATGGGTCTAATCAACTGATCCTCCATGGTCCATGATCCTCCATATTATGCCTTGTGTTTTACATATGATATATCTGAGGATAGCAGAAAGGGCCTCATTGTAACTATATATTTAGTCTTCTCACTGACTTTAGATATGCTGAGTTAAGCAGCAGCTTTTTATCTTGCTCTGAAATTTGTAGAGATATGAGCAGATCAGTTTATGCATAGTAAGTTATTATGCTGAGCTTCAAAGAACATGGAAGAAGGAGATGTTTAATTCTGCAGTTTTAGAATTAAAACACATTTCATTGTCTTTTTATTTCTGTATGTATTTTTAACTGAAGAAAACTACAAATGTCAACTTGAGGCTTGCATTTGCCTTTTCTGTCAAAACAAAAACGTTTATCTAATCCTAAATTCTTCTTTGACTTCTTCCTGCCCATTTTATGTATCTACTTTTAAAACACACGTGCAGTTTGAATAATGTACACTCTGTACTGTACAGGTACTGTACTCTTCATCAGTTTTATTAATTATCTTTTTTCATTAAGAACATCTGCTGCCTGGGGTAACAGAGGAAGTACTGGTTTGGCTCCGAACTGAAGAGATGAAGAATGTCACACCTCTGCTTGTAGTAACTGTGGCTTATTTTTTCTTCCATGTCTTCATGTTCATCTCCCCAGTAATATGCAAATAGGAACAGGAATATGAAACTTAAGAACTGGATTGCTCTGAACTTTGAGCCAACTAAACCACATTTTTTTATTGCCTTTTTTTCATTTCCAAGAAAATTTTGCAACCTAGGGAACTGAAATGACAATCAGCTGAGTTTTGATATGCCCCAAATAGCTAACCAGAAGTACACAGAAACAGTTCTTGTAATTACTGTATTTTAGTTATAATTATGCTAATAGTTATTTATTATTAAATTATAATTATTCATAATTACTCAACAGTTATTTATTATCCCAATAACAACAACAACAACAATAATAATAATAATAAATATGATATTGATCTTGAATAAAATAATAGTTTGGTCCCAAGTCAGTAGTCCTTTTGTGGTTCCTACCTGAATGTGCTATGAGTTTGTGTTTGAACCCTGAGACCGAGGGCTGGATAGCTGAATCTGCATGCATTAGAGGTGATCCAAGTGAACAAAGCCCTATGACAGAATTATTTCATGAAAGAGATGCCAGACCAGAGTGTGGAACACACCAAATACTACAGCTGCTCTTGTGTCTGTCTGTCCTGAAGCAGAATTAGTGGGTTTGGTCACAAGCCTTCTCTTAGAAGAGGATAGTTTTGATAGAACACACCTGACTGAGCCTCTACAGTCTGGCCAACAGAGTGAAAAGCAGCATCGCTAGGCTCTGTCTCCCATTATTGCTCCTCCCTGGCATAAACAAACCATTCTGTAATTGCAAGAAAGAAGAGCTCTTCTTGAGCAGTCCTGTGGAGAAAGATGTAAAGACCAGAGCAAGATTACTGTCTGCCTTTTTCTCTGTGGCATGATGGACCTACTGACATACACTGGTGAACTTATTCCCAACTTGAATTATCCTGGGTTTTTCTGAAAGACATTTAAAGAATAAATCTATTATCATAGGCAGCATGGTTTCAATAAGGAAAAGTCCTCACTTAGTAATTTGATCTCCTTCTATGATAAGGTCACCCATTTGGTGGATGAAGGGAAGGCACTGGACGTAATCTTCCTGGATTTTAGTCAGATCTTCGATACTGTCCCTTGTGACATCCTTCTGGACAAACTGTCCAACTGTGAGATGAACAGGTAAATGCTACACTGAGAGATGCTGAACAGCGGACCTCAATGAGTCATTGTTGGAGGGGGTACATCTGGCTGTCAGTCAGTCACTGGTGATGTTCCCCAGGGCTCAATTCTAGGGCCAGCCCTGTTCAACATTTTTATCAGTGATCTGATGTAGGAGTGTAATACACCCTTAGCAAGTTTGCTGATGATGCTAAAGAGGGAGGTACTGTTGATTCTAGAGGGACGAGAGGCCTTGCAGAGGAATTTAGATAGATTGGAGGACTGTGCAGTCATCCACAGCATGAAGTTCAACGCAGGAAAATGATGAATCCTGCACCTGGGATGGAGTAATGCCAGACATGGACAAAGCCTGGGAGCTGAGTGGTTGGGAAGCAGCTCTGTAGAAAGGGATCTGGATACTAATGGCAGCAAGTTCAGCATAAGCCATCAGAGTGCTTGAACAGCCAAGAGGGCAAACTGCATTTGGGGATGTAGATGATCGGAAGAGGTGTTTTTTCCCCCTGTATTTAGCCTGAGTGCAGCCTCACCTTGAATACTCTGTGCAGTTCTCATCTCCACAGTTTAAAAATAATGTTAAGGTTCTTGAATTCTTCCAGAGGAGGGCAACAAAGCTGGTAGCAGGATGAGAACCATGAGAGGGTGGTGATGCACTGGAACAGGTTGCCCAAGGAGGTTGTGGATGCCCCATCCCTGGAGGCATTCAAGGCCAGGCTGGATGTGGCTCTGGGCAGCCTGGTCTGGTGGTTGGTGACCCTGCACATAACAGGGGGTTGAAACTAGATGATCATTGTGGTCCTTTTCAACCCAGGCCATTCTATGATTCTATGACACTTGGACTGCCCAACCTGGGGAGAAGGAGGCCAAGAGGTGACCTCAATGCCCTCTGCCAATTCATGCAGAGGGGAAGCAGAAGGAGGTGCCAGGCTCTTTTCTCTGTTAAACAATAATGGGATGCATAGGAATAGCAAAAAGCTGTGCTAGGGGAAGTTCAGACTGGACATTAGGAAAAATTTCTTTACTTTGAAGATGTTCAAACACTGGGACAGGGTCCTGGTAAGCCAGTTAATGCCCTGAGTGTCAAGAGGCTTCAGTCTTGCATGAAGTCCTGGATGGAGCAGGGCACTGTAGCTGCTCAGAGAAGCTCATGTCAGTGTATGGGAGTGCTTGTCAGGAGTTTAATACCCCAAATTCCTTCCCTGCCCAGGAGGAATTTCTGGCAGTAGTCCATTCCCAGGCTGCTTTGGGTGGGGATGGGAGTGGAGGGGTGTCTCTCAGAGCACACTGTGTGCAGAGCTGCCAGCAGTGGCAGACACCCCTACCAGCCTGCGGGAAAACTATCATTCAGCATCTTGGGAAAACATCCTTGAACTTGTAAAGGTGTTTTCACCTCGGGGCATAACATCATTGGCAAAGCCCATGGCACAGGGTCTGCTCCCAGCTTCTGCCAGTGCTCACCTTCCCTCCCTGTGTGCCCTGTACAACCAGTTAAGAAGTTAGGACCACTTTCAACACATGGCTCAGTTGCACCCTCACCCTATACTTCGCAGCTTCAGCAGGTCAGATTATTCCCTCAGCTCTGTCTTTTCCTGCTTTCATTTATGGATGAAGAAAGTACTTACTCTTTAAAATGTAACTGGTGGTTCAGGCTTTAGGAAATCCTCCAATGCAGTTAAAGTAAATTATTTCTTTCCCACATAACTTTTGTCTTCCTGGGCGCCTCTTCTGTAAAAGTCAGCAGGCTCCTGTGGAGGAGCAGATGTAGCCTTTGGGCACTTTGTAGGCTGCAAATGTTGGCAAAAAGGAAGAATGTGGTGACCTTGGGAAAATCATAGTTATTTGTACAGCATGGATACTAATAAGGCAGGACTTAATAAGTTCTGTCATCCCAAACTACTTTGTGCTCAGTCTGGATGTCTCTGCCTCCATGGCAAGTTTTGGCCTCAAACCAGATAATATATCTGCTGACACCAGAGAAAAATGTTTTTTCTCTTTTTCTACATCTGGGACATTTTAGATACTAACATGATACAACTTTTAATTTAGATGTCACATTTAGTTATCAAACAACATTAGAGTTATAACACAACATCTTTTGTGTTGCTTTACCAGCAGATGAAGAAATACTAGTTTAGTAAAAAAAAAATTGCTGAATGTAGCTGTTTGTGCTTCTTTCCGTTACCAGGTCCAAGACAAAGAGCCACATTTCCTGTGTTTTTATCTAGTGAGTGTAAGACTCATATACAGTAGGGGGCTCTGAGTAGTGGTTGTTGTACTATCTTAGAAAAGAGCAGCACACTTTAGTGAGAAGGAATATCGTTATTACTTAGCTCTATGTCTAGTTTAAGTAGGCAGTGAGATATCAATGGAATTTCCATGCTAGTTAACTCCCACCATAACTTTCGTAAGGTAGTACCGAAGGGCAATGAATTACAGAAGTAATCCATGTGTTATTTTAAAGTAGTTAATGACATTCTCACAACCTGATCTAGTACCTGCTCTAGCGGTTGGCAGCACTGTCTGGGGCAGGGGAGTTGGAACTTAGTGATCCTTGAGGTTCTTTCCAACCCAAAGCATTCTATGATTCTACAATTAAAATAAACAGAACAAGGGATGCACATAAATAAATGAAATGCATTAGCATCAGAGGCGTTCAAAGCATTGATGCACAGTTATTCTTACTCTCGCACAGTATATTTGTGCTGAACTGCACCAGGAAATAAGATGACTCTTAGTAATGCAGCTTTGCTAGAAAGGAAGAATAACTGGATGGATTGGAGAGGACAGGGTGTTTTAAATGGTCAGGAATTCTAAGATAGATTGGAACATATTGCTGCAGAGTGAATGAAAATTTACATGCTCCTATCACAAAAAAAAAAAAAAAAAAAAAAAAAATCCAGTTACAACTTTCTTTTCACCATGTTCTGCTTTTGCATTTTAATAAGAGGCTGATTTCAAGGGCTGAAATCTCGGTCTGACTATAGCCAAAAATAAAATACTCCTTTTCTTCCATGCATGGACATTGCTGGACATGTCTAGTTTATGCATTTTCAGAAAAGAATGTTTTAATCATCTTTGTAAATCATTAAGTATCTTCCAAATTCACACTCCTGAACCTGCAAATCCAGCCATCACGGGCATCTGAAAACAAGAGACAAAATCATTAGTGGTTTTAAAAGAACATGGCTTTTTTTTTTGGCATAATCTCCAGTTGGTATATTCCACATGCAGAAAAATAATGCACACAGCATTTGAAGACAGCATAACTGTTGCTTAACATAATCTCAAGCATCTAAACATTTTTTTGTTTATTCTAATAGTCAATATTTACAGAAATTACTTTTTTTCCCCATCGGGCAAGAAACATCTGCAATTTCAATATTGAGTTGTTTATGTTCTTAATGGCACTGCAGTTTGTTTTTGAAAATACTTATTGTCGAAGTCAATTAGACATTAATCTTCCCATTCCAATATCTTTCCAAGAAGCGTTGCTTGCAGAAGATGAGCAAAACTGCCCCTGTAAGGGTATAAGGCATATTGTTGGCCCAGGTGAAACAGCTGTTGGTTGGAATGCTAATAAAACAATACTTTTTTTTCTTTTTTGTCTCTGTAATCAAACAGGCCAGAAATGAAAATGAAAAATAATCTAGGCTGTTTGCATGGAAACTTCCTATATGCTTTTGATTACCTTGTGTTGACAGCCCTTTGGATTATACTGCTTCTGATGCCAATTTGCACTGAATTTGCAGACAGAATTTACGAGGTACTGTCACATCTCTAAGCTGTGGGTTTCATACATTCTCATGATGTGCACTGTGTTTTGACAGAAACACTGCCTCTTGGAGAAACTCCCTTTCCTTTCTGAATCTTTTGTCGCCGATGAAAAGTACAGCTCACAGTTTTTGGTACAGTCATAAATCAATATAATATTACTCATTTTTCACTCCTCCAATTCTTCTCTTCAAACATTTTTTTTTTCTGTCCTTTTGCCTTTCAAAACGAATTTCTGCATTAGCTGATTCTCTCTATGATCACTGTCCCCCTTGCCCATGTACCCTTTTCCTTAGGTCTCCTCACTTGGATTTACTGTGACTCTTTCTCTCCACCATGTTGTCCAGAGACCCGTGTGCATTACTTCTGGAGTCTGCTGTTATGCTTGTGGCAGTGAGTTACTGAGGTAGTAAGTCAGAAAACTGTAACACTAGATGAAGTACTAGATTGCAAGAGACATCTGAAATAATGCTTTTAAAGCAAATGCTTTACTTCACATGTTGTTTGTGGAGGAAAGTTATGAACTTTGAAACAGTTATGAGCTTTGAAACAAGACTTTCTGCCCACTAACTGTGTTTAAACCAGAGTTTTGCTGGATCCCTTCAGCAGCATCTGCCCCTCCAGTGATTAGAGCATTCAAGCTCTATAATTGGAGGATTGGTTTATCAGGCTATTGCAGTTAGATATGTAAGCCAGGGATGTAAGGCAAAGAGCTGAGTTTTCGAACACATTTAATGCTGTGTTGGGAACAAATACAGTCTGAAAAACTCCCCGTGTCGGGTAGAGGTCCCCATCTTATAAACACTGAATTTATTTTCCTACTTGCTAACATGTTTAAAAATATTCATTAGTATGCATTCAACTTGGACCAATTGCCATAGCACTGACTTTCAGATCTTAACTTTATTCTAATAATATTCTTCACTCCTATTGCCTCTGGATCTCAGACCAGATTCTCATAGCTGGAAAATCTTGTGCACTTGTACTCACATAAAGCAACACTTATATGATTAATAGCTAAGCCAGCACTTCTAGTAACCACAGTGTTTCTGAAAGCTTGTAATGCAAATGAGGAAATGTCAGCTTGATTTGCATTTTCTGTAGAACCAATGTAATCCAGGATTAACTAAAACCAGTTTAGTAAAATATTTAATACCTGCTGGCTTTAATGTTTTTACATAGTATTTCTGGTTGACTGATTCCTATAAATGAACATTTCAAGCCCATTCACAAAATATAAAAACTTTGTATGCATCCCTATTAACATACAAAATGATATTGCTTAAATCCATCCGGTTACATATATAATGACATCAAATAAAAATAACTCAAAGCTCAAAGGGTGCTATAAAACTATAGCCTTACTCAGACTTACAAAGTTGTAGACATTCAACCTCAGCAGATATAATTTGATATTTATATGTCCAGAGAGAAGTTACCTATAAGGCCACGAAAGAAATGTTAAGGTGTCTGATTTTAATCTGCTAGATGACAAAGTTTCTTACACTTTCATAGCAGTTTCATGTGGAAGCTGCATTGTATTATAACTGTTAATATCAGGTTTCCTATTTTTTTCAGGTGACGGGAAATTTTTCTCTCTGCATTCACTGTTTTCTCATGAAACAGCTATTAATACTCTAGGTGCAAAAGCCATCTCCCTTCTAGTATCTAAATGTGCCATAACTAAGCTACAGAAGGCAAAGGAAAACAAAAAGAGGAAAAAAAAAGGAAATCAACTAAAATTATTAGTTGATTAGTTGATTATTACTTATTATTAGAAGAGACAATTAGGCACAGATGAATAATAATTTATCATTCATTTCATATGTACATGAAATCACAGAATTTTGTGAGCATGAAAATCTGTATTGGGTTGGAAAGAATTGCTTCAAATCTGTTTTACTGAAAGCATACAGTAAATCTGTGAACTGCTGTCAAGATGACACTTTTCTTGGGACAGCATCCACAAAAGACATGAGCAACTTGATAAATCCAGCCCTGGAAAATCCTCACTGAAGCAATAGCCAAAGTGATAGAGAGAACAGCAACGTGACCAACATTGGACTGGAGGCTTCCAATGGAATGTAAAAAGCCATGAATATTTTGGTCTTGGAATTTGGGTCTTCTCTGAAAACCGAACAAAAATGAGAGGAAAGGAACAACGAATAAGAAACACAAGAGAACACTAAGTTTGGTGGGGGGATTTCAGGGCCTTCTTCTTTATTTTTCCCCCCAAACAAAACTCACTGCAAAGAAGATAGCTCAATCAATTTTCATTTTATCTTAGTGTAAATTTTTATGCAGACCAAACAGTGGATGTGAGGCTGTGGGTGGTGAATTTCAGCAGTGGTGACAGTGATGTGAAAGACAAGCCATGTTCTGGATGGCCATGCAGATGTACATGATTGTGGCATTCAGGCTCTTCTTCATCACTGGTAAAAGTGCACAATTTATTGTGGTGAGTATATTGAAAAACAGTGTTTTGTATCTGAGAATTTGCTTTATCAAATAGTGCTATTGTGCTCTTCGTATCTGTAGTAGTTTCCATGGAAATAAAAAGGAGGCACTGCTTTCAGAACAAATTATGCCTGAAGGACTGTAGTGGTGCCATGCTGAACTGATCTAGATTTTTCTCTCTCTTTTTTTTCCTTTTTTTTTTTTTTTTTTTTTCCCCATGAATCTGTCATTATAATTTGTGTGATTTCTTTCTTGTGCAAAAGATTATTGATTCTGGTATCTGATAACTTATTCTGAGACATACCACAGCATCACAATCCTTAAGAGATCCAGATAAGAAATTTCAGGAAAAGCTGTCAGGAGCAAACTAAGTCCCTGCTCCCTGAAGCCTTGTTTAATTCTAAGAGGACAAGATTTCTCTTGAACAATTGAAATAGAATTCCCTCTCAAATATCAAATATTCATCCCTCCGCCAAATAACATTATTAAAACATTCACTCCTCCCCTTTTTTTTTTGTTTATCTTCTATGTACCTTCTACATTCAATCTGCAGTAAAAGCACAAGTTTGAAGAGAGACCTCTGGGAGGCCCCAAAAGGAGAATTGGTCATAAAAGTTTTATCAAATTGCTGCTGAAAACAGGAGTCTTTCCATTAACTGCCCCTACTGAGATAAAACTGTCTCCACACTGATAGAAAATGTTCCTTAAGCTGCAAGTATTAATTACATATGTGATTAATTGTCTTCACCAGAGCTTTTTATGAGGTTTTTCAAAACTCAAGTGAAGAAATCGTCTCAGTGTTTAGTTCACTGAAGAGGTTCATGTTACTGTACAAAGAAGGCAGGTTTTCGTATTCTGAATCTCTCAAAGCTTCTTAGAAATTATGCAGTTCTTGGCAGTTCATTTTTCATCTGAAGTTGAATCTATGATATTTTAAAATTAAATTATTATGGAAAATGAAAATAATAAGTTTCCAATACTCTTACTCAAAGAGGCAAAAAGTGTGATATTTTAAAAGGAATGCAAGCAGAGTTTGGCTCTGAAATGTGAAGTGTAGCTTATAACATTCCTTGGGTATTATTTCATCTAGCATACAGCAGCAAATAAGTTTTTTAATTGAATTTTTTTTTTTTTTTAAATTACCAAGAGATCCAAAAAAAGAGGAGCTTCCAAACACATTGATTTAACTTCTGGAGAGTCCTTCACTGGCTCCTTACTGCCAGGAACAAGATGCTATTGTGTTGATCTGGAGTCATGGCAGGAAAGCACAACAAAGATGAAATCAAAGTTCTGTGTCACACATGTTGGCTGGAAAGCCTTTAGGCAGTTAGAAAGGGGATATTTTTCTCTTCTGCTTTTCATGTTGCCTCTTGTCCAGCTAGTCCTGAATTTACCTGGTGAATGGATGTAAGAAATATTTTGCCTCTTTCTGTGAAAGAAAGTGTATGCAATATTCCTTTTTACTCAAATCAACGTTATGGAAAGTTGGAGTGCCATTGTTTTGTGACATATTTCACTCGATAATCAGCCCCAACCATGATGACTGAATCTAAGCCTCTGGGAGCTTCCCCAGAGAGATGTCTGGAAGATGACATTTGAAAAACTATCATTATTAATTTGGAGGCTTAGAAATGGAATTTAATGCAAGATCTAGGCTAGCTGTGTAAGGTTTAACTTAGAAATTGCATGTCTAAAAGTACCTGGCATTGTCATGGTAATGCTTTTGCAAATCAGACTGCTTTTTTGGTATCTCAGCTCGGATGCGTGATTCTTGGCCTTACTTGAAAAGTGTAATGACCTCAAATCTCTCAGAATTACACGTAATAACAGCTGAAATCAGACAGATTCTTCCATCCTGTGATTGTTAACAATAACTGAGATGGTGCTATTGCATAACATCCATGTGGTCTACTCCTAAAAGTGCCCATACAGTAGAGCCCTGAATACTGTGGGCTTGTCAAAGGTGCATTTGTGCTGCAGCTCACAGGTGAGGACACAGATGAGGCCCGTGGAGTCTGCACACCTGATCTGAATGTGAACCTGTGGCAGTAGGTGATGCTGCACAGCTTCCATAACTTTATGTTATGCTAGGGCTTCTTGCAACCCACAGCCATACCATGCAATGCTCATATAGCTACAGGGCAATGTGACAATTCTCTGCATTGGAAACCTGTGTATCAGCTCTCCCAGCTTGTCTCATTGCAGAAATACTTGCCAGCTGGTGTCTGCTGCAGCAGGAGAGGTGTTCCAGGGAAAGGTGGTGGAGCAATGGAGTATTGCAGAGACCACAAGACTTGACACAAGTCTGATAGTACATAGATTTTGGCATGCAAAGACTCTGCTGCAAGCCTACCTGCTCTGCCACAGGTAGCTGACATCTGCTAACATCTGATTTCAGAGCAAAACCATCTCACCTGGAACATTTTTTGGATCAAAACATAAAGTTAAGGACTCTTAGAAAAACAATAGCCAGGATCATACTTCAAACTCCTCTAAACTGAGGAGTTGGACCAGATGGCCCTCAGAGGTCCCTTCCAACTCTAAGGATTCTATGATTCTATGACAAAACAATACTTGCTCAGAGTAATAGTTTTGTTTCAAACTCTTTTCTACTTATTCTGAATAGGGAGAGGATCTGAAAGCAATTTTAATTGTGGAACAAAATTTTAAAATAAATGAGGTGTTCTGAATATTGAATTAACTTTAATAGTGTTTTTTTTTCTCAACATAATCAGACACATGCAAATATCTCACTGCCCTCAAAACCGCATCACCTACTGGAGCAGGAAACTAACTAATTTGAAGTTTTCATCACTTTTAACCACTGAGACTAGAGGTATGATATCTTTGCAATGTTTTCTCTTACTTTTGCAATATTCCTCCTAAATTAGTTATACGAAAAGTTTAAAAAAAAGGAAGCAAAAGAAAAAGAACAAAAGCAAAATTAGAGCTTTCTCACATTTATTAATTCTTTGGAAATAAGTTTGAAGATTTAATTAAAAACAAAAGCTGAAAGAGTTTTTACACTGAAATCTTCTGTGGAAAAATTGAAACTTTCTATTTTGAAATTGTTACACAAAATGCACTTTAACTGAAACCAAAGCAAATATCTTTTTCTTTTTTCAAGTTGCTGAATCTCAACCTTTTTCTAAAAAAAAAAAAGTGTCCAAAAAAATCTGCTTAACCTTATTTCTGAAGCTTGAGCTAGCACATTTCTAAAGAAACAATCCCAAATACCCTGGCTATCACTGTTCTTTTAGCAGAACAGTACACAGGAGCATTTTTAGCACTCAGTCTTGAATACAGTATGATAAACTGCGAGTTTTAGGCTCTTTCAATTTTTGTTTGCTTAAGACTTAAGACTCACTGTAATCCACTGAACACAATGGGTCTGTGTAGGAAAAATATACTGGCTTCACAGCAGTTTCTGAATCCCCAGTAACTGTGGTTTGCCAGGTTTGCCAGTCAGAAAACAAAGCAAGAAGGAAAACAGATCATAAGAGTATAAGTGATCCCTGATTCACTGGTCTATGTGCTTGGCTACCACTGGCCATCATATGGCCTCAGCTGTAAACATACCAATATTCATCTTTAAGTCTGCTGGTTTTGCTTGTACTTGATTTTCTAATGTATTTGTTTTAAATATTCAGTAGAATTGTTTGTTCATTATGGTGCTGTTTAAGTAGCATAAAATCAGGCACTAATGCATGCTAAGTCTGAAAGCACAGATATATAATATTTAGTTCATGTAGAGTAACTGTCAAAATAAGATAATTTTGGAGAGAATAATATCATTTCAGACACAATATGCTTTTGTAACTAGAAATATCTTGATCCAAGAGGATCTAAGACAAATATGGAACACCTCTACGCAAAGTCTTGTTTCTAGTAATCATCTCTTACCTTCTGAGCATTTGTTGAATAGTTTGTTTTTACAAGCTGGTGGAAAGCCCACTGGAGTAGGTGAAAGAAGAAATCTGTGATTAGGTTCTACAGGACAATATACAAGTGGTTTCTACTAAATTTAGTTTATCCAAGAAGAAAATGGACAAACAGTATTTGGCGCCAAATAAAACAGGAGGTACCTTCTTTGAGGTAAATCATATGTAGGATTGTTTTATGGTTCATTAACAATTTTCTCAGAAAAAAGAAAAAAAAAGGATAATCATTTTTTTGAACACAAACATTAGAAAATTGATTTTTTTATGTGATCATTTGATTAAGTATGATAAACAACATGAAATCAAAGAGGAACTTGCTAGCAAGCAAGATAGAGTTCTGAGAAATGGTATAAAGGAATCATAAGAAGAGATTTCTTCAAAACTTACAGTGAAATTAATAGGAATATTTCCATTTAAGCTTAATGTGTAGATCATTTACATTGCTTCATGGCCTGATTTCAATTTTGTACTTTGTGGTACTTCTCTCTGTTTTACAATAGTTTTAGCAATCCTATTAGCCAATAATGAATTGGTAAGACCACAGTAAAAGCATCCAGTGTCACTGGTTGGGATAGAAGAGGGCATGTTCCTCCTTACTGTCTTTTTGAACCTACTGTCAGCTATTTAGATTCAGCATTGAACCTACCAACACTCTATCCACTTAATTTCCTGTAGCAACAGATTAGAGAAGATCACAATTTTCTGAATAAAGAAGTATTGCTGCTATTCATTTTAAACCGACCTCCTGTGAATTTTAGTGATTGCAATCTAGTTGTGTGTCATGGTTTTGTGATTTTTTGGTTTTCGGTATTCCACATCATAACATCATGTGGGGCAGTGGGAGTTTAACTGTTGGTGCTCAAGCTCTGGGTACCTGCCTGGAAGAGAAGAAGAACTACATTCCCCAGGGGACTTTGCGGTCACAGAGAGTCTTGAGATACAACTCCTGGCAAGGTCACCTGATGCACTCTTCTTAGCCTGCTCTTCGTCGGCTCTCCTCCCTTTTCTCCCTGCTGCTCAACTGGACTGCGCATCTCACCTCAGCTCTCCGCGTTGTGGTGAGGCCTACCCACTTTTCGGACATTCTCTCTCTCATTATATTTGATTTATTAGCTTCAAATTTAATTATATTGTATTATAGTGTGTTATCTTGCATTTTGATAGTATATTTAGTAAATTAGTTTGTTTCTCCTCAGATCATTGCCGCTGCTTTTAATTACTGTGGGTTCCGCTGTTCCCTTTTTCCGGAGGTGCGGATCTGCGGATCCCTCCGCCCCGCTAGTCACGGAACTGGGCCGAACCAGCCCGTAAACTGTTGACACTGTGGGAATGTGAGATTTGGTGAAAACAACCCCTCACACACCTTACCCACTGACTCTGATGCTGCAATGAGCGTGCTAAAGAGGTAGAAAATAAATCTGAGAAGTGAAAGAGCAGATACTTCACCGCAACTATAACACAAACAATTCCTATTGCTTTTCTCCTTGTTTCGTGTGATGGAACATTCCATGCAGGGTTAGATGACCACCCAGAAGTGGAGGAAGGGAGAGCCTCGGAGTCAGAAGGATGCGTTGGACCACTGCCATCAGCAGTTGGATAGTTTCAGGTTCCTCAAGTGTCAGTCTTCTGTATTTGGTGTAAGCAAGCAGCAAGCCCTTCTTAAATATTTGCACTGCTCTTAGGAAATCACTTCAGTACTTCATTTGATCTCAAAAATGAAGAAAACTGTCCAGTTCTGTTAAGCATATGAACTTTGTCACATAGCTGTAAAATCATCTATTTTCAAGCTTCTATTCCCTTTGTAAATAATTGTTGCCTTTGAATGAGTAGCAGTATGTCTTTGAATTACCTACTTTGGGTTAATTTATTGTGTCTTTGAATCTCAGCTCCATCATGCAGTGGTTTCTGAATGAGGTTTTCACAATGACCACCAAGTCATCCTCAGTGATTTATTCCAAGGATAAATTGGTTATCATAGATGTCTGACCTCAGATTTGGTGATATTTGAAAAACATATCCTTATTTCACTTGAAATGGGAAAAATAACTCTAGATTATTATGAATTATACCTCTCATACTTGTGTGATCTCTAGCAGTAAGGGTGTATGCTTTTAATTTTATTAATAGGAAAATCAATAACTGACCCTTCCAGGACATCACCTGAGTAATGTCTGTGTGATGTATCTTTTCCTAATACCTGTTGGCAACTACAATTTGAAACCTGTCATTAAGGAACTAAGCCAGTAATATGTCTAGTTTTTTTCTTAGCTAGAATTCTTTTTTTTTTATCCCAAGATTTTAAGACTAACATTTCCTTGAGACATCTAAAATTTAAAAGTGCACCATGATTACTGTCTTACGTAAGTCCCCTTTATGTAGATTTATATAGAGAAATGAATCTTTTCAAGAATTATATTAGTGGACTATAGTACCAGTGAGACCTCAAATCAGAATTGCAGCTTGTCAGAACTTGTAGGCTTAGAAAATTATGTAAGTTATACACCAGCGCTGAATGTTTTTAGGTCAAGAAAGAAGCAATAGAAGACATCTTTGTTTAAGAAATCCCATCAGAATAGCAGCTGAAAATACTTTCATATCCCCCAAACTTTTAAGAGACTACTTAAGAACATTTTTCAAGTAATCAATAGTGCTCTTTTTAAAAAAAAATTCTTACTGATCCATGGATATTCTAATTTTTAAATGACTTGGCCACACTTTGATAATACGTTATTCTCTGGAAAAGAAATACAGCCAAATTGCTGCCAAGTGAAAAACACAGAGCAAATATGTGAATTACAGTGTCTTTTACTGAAGGAGTGCTTTTGTCAATAAGCATTAACATTTGTACTCTTTGAGAACAGATGTTTAAATGCTCTCATGCCTGACTCAGTCTTTTGGCCTTTCAGGACAGACAAACCATGTATTGTTGTCTTTTCACTGACATCTTAGTAATAAGTCTAAGTCATCAGTGCCTCTGTGAATACCACAGGAGAATGCGTTTGTTCTATACCATTGCACAAAACAGTTTTTCTTTTTGTGCCCTGATTATTTGTCCACTTGCCACCTTTGAGAGATCTTTATTTAATACTGCTTCATGTATTTAGTCTGTGAAGAGTATAATCTGTAGAGCTCTTGAAGATTAGCAAAAAAATAGTTTTTGATGTTCACATAAACTACTCCAAACCTCAAAAATTTGCCTGGAAGGAAAAAGTAATACACTGATTTTCTTGAAGTGCTACTGTGGTGCTTCATCACACTTGGTTTTTGGCTGTCTCAGGAGCCTCTGCCTTTCTGTGCCCAGTACTGGACCTGGAAACTTTATAACCAGTCACACACCATTGCCTTTGAATAAACTGATTAAGTGCTATAGGTTATGGTGAAGGATGGGATATGTAGTCTAGAAAAGACACTCAGTCTAGACAGGAGGGTGGGATCATGAACAGTCCTACTTAGTATACTCCTGTGAGGCACTGTGGCTGCATTTCAGAAATAATTTGGAACCTATGTTTCAGTTTTGTAACTTTTCTGAATATTTTCTATGAAGAAAGTATTTTCTGCTCTATTTCTTTTTAATACATGTATCTCATCAGAAAGTAAAATTCATCACGGATTTTGTGACTTGAGTTGAAGTTTTGAGAGAAACAGGGCCTTCATCATTGTTTGTAAATACTGCCCAGATTAACAAAACAAAACAAAACAAACCCTCCTACCCCCAAAACAGTAAGGCAGTTTAAAAACTGTTTCCTGTCTTGTTTATTTGGCTTAGGTAATACTATAGGTCAATAAATATATATTGGTAAGTAAATATAGTATCATCATGGCAGAAAAAAATCTTATAAGAACTGGACAACATATGGTAAATTAGCTGAAATTAATCGGAAGATTGTTGCTAGTTGAAGCAGGACCAGAATTTAATCCTTCAGATTATATCTTAGAACTCACTTTATGCAAAGCAAAAGATAAGTTAACATTTCAGTGAAAGCATTCAGTTCAAAACTAGATGAATAATTGAGAGAATCTGTGGAGTTAATACTATTTATCTTGTGCCTTGTATGGTTAGGGTCTAGCACAGTAAGTAAGGTATGAAGAACTTTATGATCAAAAGGTTGAGTACCAAAATAGAAGAGAAAAAAACATACTGGTTGAAATGAAGTAACAATTAAAATATACAATATAGTCAGTTTACAAACACCAAGCTTCTTGGCATTATTCATATTTTTTTCCCTCTGTTTATAAGGAGAATAATTCATCATCGCAAGTCTTCCACTTTAGCTAAAATCACATTCCAACACCATTAATCTATAATTATAACTTAAGATAATATTCGTCTGTCTTCTCTCACAGTAGATTATGTTTTTCTCTAGCTTCTGGCCAATGAAGGTGGATACTTTTAAGATATATTATTAATTTTCTGTGAAAGAGAGTGGCAGAATCTGACGTCTGCAAAATACCATTTTCTTTAAATAAAATCCTTAAAATTTTTTAAGCACCTAATTTGAAGTAGTTTGTCACAGACTCCTTTGGGAGGTATTTGCTTATTTTCATACAGCAATAGGTGATATATTCTGCTTTGTCCCAACAGTTATTCTATGCATATGTACTACATCACATCAAGTAAAGACTGTAGCTGTTTTGAACTTCTTCTGTAGTCAAAGGCAGATATAAAAAAGTACATGGGAACACTTTTCCACAGTTTAGATGTCTTAAATAGGTATGATGAGAGTGTAGTTGATCCTGGTGCAGCTACTTTTCTTCCACTGACAATGATTCAAATGACTAACTCAGGTAGATAAACATTTATACTGTGGTTATTTAAAATGAGATGACCAGAGTCCTACCCATCCAGGAGCTATAGTAATCACCTCTTCTCGGTTCATATACAGAGACCCTAAAGAATCTAGACAAATGAGTACCTAAACCTATCTGCAGGTCCTTTTATGCAGGGATAGCAAGTCTTTGTGACTCAGCGGAAGATGATTATAGAAATATAGTAATGTTACCTGAAGGTAAAATAATAATTTAAAAAGTGGGTATTTCCTTACATACACCCATACATTTCCCACTAATATGGTAAGGTTCTTAAGAAGCTACCAAAAAAAAAGCCTAAATTATGGAATTGTAAAATCATAGAATCATAGTATTATAATAGAATCACAGAATGGCTTGGGTTGAAAGAGATCTCAAAGATCATGTAGTTTTAATCCCCTGCTGTAGGCAGCCTCGCCAGTCACTAAATCAGGCACTAGATCATGTTGCAGATTCTAACAGAAAGTGTAGAAAGGGTCTGTTGGTGTTAGGATTCTCCATGTTGTGGTTAAAGCAGGGAATGACCATATATTTCTTCTTTGAATCCATCTAAGGAGCATGTCCAGAGAAGGGCAAGAAAGCTGGTGAAAGGTCTGGAGCACAAGTCTTATGGAGAGCAGCTGAGGGAACTACGATTGTTCTGTCTGGAGAAGAGGAGGCTCAGGGGAAACCTTACCACTCTCTACAGCTAACTGAAAGTAGGCTGTGACGAGGTGGGGGTCAGCTTCTTCTCCTGGGTAACAGCGATAGGATCAGAGTTATTGGCCTTGGTTGCACCAGGGGAGGCTCAGGTTTAAGAACAGGAAAAACTTCTTCTCAGGAAAGGTGGTGAGGCATTGGTACAGGCTGTCCAGGGAGGTGGTGGAGTCATTGTCAGCTGAAGGTAATAAAGTGTAGATATGGTAATTAGGAACATTGACTGTAGGCAATATTGGTGGTAGGTGGATGGTTGGACTAAGTGATCTTAGAGGTCTTTTCCAACCTTCTTGATGCCACAGTTCTGTCATCCTAAGGTACTATGACACAGATTTTTGTCTGTATCCTTTCTAGGACAAAGATTGCATATTTGGTACTTTTTTGTTCTAGCTTTTATCTGGTATTCGGTGAAGAGAGGCCTTTGAATCCTGATAGATTGATACTTAACAGACACAACATTTTTTCTCCTAGATAAATTGCACAGAAATAAGCTTGAACTGATTATCTAAATAAGGGAAAGCTAATTAGCCTGGTTTAATTGTTAACTGTAACATTCTGTGTTGTATTTACATTACTCTGCCGCTATGTTAACTAGCATATGATGCAGCCTTGTGGCTTTGTGCTCTGTATGAGTAAATGAGTTCTTTCTACTACACAAGTGACTTCCCACAGTGTTTTCTAATTGATATAAATGCTGACTAGCAACATTTCTGAGGAATCAGATCGCTTAGTAAACTCCCTCACTGTCAGTGAGAAGAGAAAGTTGTCTGAAAACTATTGTTCTGCTCCCAGGAGCATAGGTTTCATGGGAGGGTCTGAGTCAGTAATTGTAGCCATATGTAAATTCAGTTTATTTCACAATAATTGAACAGTTGTAGATACTATTCAAAAAATAAAAAACAATTCCATATTATGCATATATAATAGACTGACATTATCCCAGTTTGCAGAAAAATGTGTCTATTCCTAAAAATGACAGATGATGCTGGCATCAAGATTCTGCCTTCTTCATTCTACTGTATTCTTCCTCTCATTTTTAACAGATGTTTTAAGGCTCCCTAGAAGCTTTCTTATAGCTTCACTGCACTACAGTCTGACACTTCGCAGGCATTACCCATGAGTGAATCAAACACAGTGTAACTTGAGGTTAACACTGAGGGTACCACACATTTCTGAAATTTTGTATTTTTAGTTATTCTTGGTCAGCTGAGCATTCTGTTTTCTTTTTTTCTTTCACAAAACAGCACAACAGTGGTCACATCCAGTCATCTAATCCTGGTCTCTGCAGTCACAGTTCATAATTGCCCAAGCTGTTGCATGGGGCATAAGAACTCCAGCTTAATTTCCATGTTTTTGGAGACATGAAGTGATGGGAGTTCAGGAAAGAATTAGAGATCTGCCAAACTGCTTGAAACATCTGACATTTTAAAAACTGCCCTAATCAGATTTTCATTTTAGATGATATGTAGGAAGCATTTTGCAGGTGCTCTAAAAATTGGAAGGAACCATGCAACGTTTTCAATGAAGAAAATATCTTAGCATTAAAATCAAAGAATACAATTGATATCTTATCAATGTTTCTTAAGGGGCCACTAATGGATTTAAAGAATTGACAGCATATTGATATTCTGAATAAAATCATGTGTTATTTTAACCAGAAATTAATTCTTAATGCCTAAAGCCTCTCAGCATGTTAATTGCCATTGATAAACAAGACAGATAATACTTGAAGAAGACCAATTTCTCTGCACTTTCCAGAAAGTTCTTTTACAAGTTCTCTGGAACTACATTAATATTATAAGTTCACATACTGATTAAGAAAATGGAATCAATGAGACCATTCACATGGAAGAAGAGAAGATCCCCATATTTATCAGTTTTAAATTTGAAGTCCTGTCTCAGTTTAGACTCTTCACATTTACTAGAAACTCTGATTTGAGTGATCTGAAACTAGCTGATAGGTACAACTGTAATTGTAAAAGGTTTTTAGATAGATCAACCCAATGTACACCTGCTCATTTGCAGATGATTAATGAAGTATGAGTGAGCTGATGGTCAAAAAAAGAGAGCCAGATAAGTAGCAGTGAGGGGGAATTGTGAGCTGTCGGAACAAGTCTAATTGATGCGGAATGAGGGCAGCAAATGTAGCCACAGAATTTACAGGAAGTGGAAGTGGTTGGGTGACATAAATTCTTGTCTAAAGCTGTGGTTTGCTGAAGGGTAAGACAGAGCACTAGAAGAACTAGTGTACAACATGTACCTGGCTCTTTCAGCAGTTAGACTGTAAGGCAGAGAGGAAGGAAGGGCCACATCACTTAGATTTTCCTCTTTCTGGTCTTTATACTTGACATTAATCGTCCTGGTATATTTTCTTTTTTCTTCTTCTTCTTCTTCTTCTTTTTTTTTTTTTTTTTTTTTGGCAGTATAACTACTTCACTCATTTCCTTTCTAAACTGGGCAGACATTAAGGAAAGCCAAATGACACAGCAGTTTCTGAGTGCTGGAGACTAGAATGCTAACAACTTTGCAGACATCGTAATGAGAGCAAAAAACTAGCAGTATTTCCTTTTCTTTTGTAATTTAAGACTAACTTAAATTTAATTGCCTTTGAGGGCACATTCACTGGAGTAATTGTTATGACTGTATGAAACTGATGCATTGGCTTGAAACTCACCATGGCCATAAATGAATAGTGGCTGACTTGGAAATGTAATGCTTTGCTCAGTCTGTACAAAACTGGAATGAAAAATACTCTGGGTATTGCAGAGAGAGAGGTCTTATTTTTCTAGATTGCAATCCTGATTGACTGTGAGTTCTAGCAAGCTTCTTTATTGAAGAAAGTACTGGATTACAGGACAGATTTTGGCACTGTGATTGTAGGGTCTTAAAGTTCATAAGACACAGCTTGAGAAAACCAGATGAATTACATTAATGGTATGTCCATGGATTCAAAAACTGGAATGGGCTCATACTTCTTTCTATGCTAGTGTAACTGCTAATGTGTACACTTATGGAAATGGATGTATATGTAAAATGATGAATCTATATGTAACACAACTGTCGGAATGCACGACATAAAAACACGACCAATCTTGGAAATGGAAATCAATAAGATCTTTCTTCTGGAGACTTGCATAATTAAAATGGAAGCCAAAATATGTCATGCCATTTAGTGGGATTTAGCTGTTAGTAGTTTCAGGCTAGAAGAATCACATGCCTCTTGAACAAGAAATCAAGCATGCAAAATTTAGCTATATTCAAAGTCTCAAATGAGGTGCTTCTCCTTGAACAAGGTTGATGTTCAGCCTTTAAGGTAAATGAGAGCATTCTCTCATTCCTCCTTAATTGAAACATAGAAACATATTCATAAGCCATAGGGACAGACTTCATCCTTGTTTTATGGTGGATGATACAAAATATTTGCTCAAACTGCAATGGTTCACAGAACTGAAAGCACTCAACTTTTAAGCTTCAGCTCCAGATATGAAATTTGCTGATCTGCTAGATTGCTCCTTTTGCATCTTTTCTCTTTCCATCATCAATTCTTTCCCCTTGAAACACATCATGTTTTCCTTCACATAAACATACAAGATTTACTTAAAAAGGCAATATATTTTATTAAGAAAAAGATACCTTCACCTCCATGTATCAAAGTAAAATTGAACAATTGTTTTTCCCTGCCTCTAATTCAATCAAGCAGCCACTGAATAGTAATGATGTACAGTTACATTATTTTAAAAAATGAAAATAATCTATGAATGCGTAAGAGGTAACACATTTGGATAACAGGACAGAATGCCTTCAGGTACTGAAACAGAAATATTTTAGCCATGACTATGAATCCAGCTATTTTTATACAAAATCTTTTATCCTCTGCAGTCTCAGTGTAAGTCTCAGCATTTCTACTGATAGTTTGATAATGCTTGGTCTCCTCAAATCTCCAAGGGATGTACAGAAAGGTCTTTTTCTGCATGGTATGAGATAGGTAACTCAGAGAGAGTGGTAAGGCACTGGAACAGGTTGCCTAGTGTCATTGATGCCCCATCCTTGAACACTTTCAGGGTAAGGCTGGATAAGGCCCTGGGCAACCCAGTCTAGCTGTGGTGTCCCTGTTCATTGCAGGGACTTTGGACTAGAGGGCCTTTAAATGTCCCTTCCAACTCTAAGGATTCCATAATTCTATGATTCTATGCAAGAAATTCAGCTGAAATCTGATTTGTTAGATAAATGGAATATGTTGCAGTAAATCTGATAGTGACCTAGTGACTACAACTGCAAATTTGATTATACCCTCTGCCTCTAGAATAGTGATAGAGCATTAATAGTGGCATAATTTTGTTTTGTTGAATAAAAATGCTGCCAAATACTTCGAAGTTGTTAATTTAATTTGAAAATCCCTCATGTTCAGATGGAACTTCCTGTGTTGCAGTTTCTTCCCATTGTTCCTTGTCCTCCCACTGAGCACCACTGAAAAATGTTGGGAAGTATTACAGAGGACTCACCATATACTTGTAATCTTTATTAAGCACCTGCTATTGACTACAGAAGCAAGACCAGGGGTTATGGGGACCTTTGAATTAACTCAGTACAGCTATTCTTATTTTCTTTTATTTCATAGGGATAAGGGAATGAATGTGCAACAGCACTACACAGAAAAATTTAAATTAGAAAAAAAAAAAGCTGTATATATATATATATTTGATGAGAGAACTAAATCTATCCAGGGAATTCCAGGAGATCTGATTGATTGTCAAAGATCACATCCACCAACTTCAAGAGGAACGGACTTGAAGACGGCCTGCTAAAGACAGAAGGAAGCCTACATGAATTAGCAAGGAGCTGTGATAGTCTATGACCATCTAAATTAGATGACAAAGAAGAAATGTTTGTACTTCAAGAGACTCAAAAGTGGGTGAACCAGTGATCTTTACAGTACAAGGGAAACATTGTGCAATAGTATTTCCAACTGGAAACAGATGTTGAAAACTCGGTGCTATTCAGGAAAGACACAGTTAAATAGGTTACATATTGCAAAGAAATATGTGACAAGGCAGGTAAAAATAATCATCATCTATCAAAATCAGCTAGAAAAAGTAGAACTGAGTAGTGTTATAGTATGATAATCTTAAGTATGTTTATAACTCATGTATTGAATTAAATAGAGAAGATTGATAAAATAAAAGAAAAAGCCTTGAAATTTCTTCATGAAAGAGGTCCAAAACTGTTTGGAATTTATATTCAAGTGAATAGAAGAACTTGTTGTAAAAATATCCTAACCTAATTGAGTGATAAATCACAGGGAAGGATACCAACCAGAGGCTACTGGTAGTGCAAATCCAAACTTACCAGCACAAAAATTTGTTCTTTAGTACAGTATGCATTGCCATAAAGTGAGGAATTCTGGAAAGGACAAGATAACATTTGCAGTTGTGAGAATCATTGAATTGTAGAATGACTTAGGTTGAAAAAGACCCTGAGAATCAGCAAATTTCAACCCTCCCGCCACAAGCAAGGCCACCAACCTTCAGGGCTGGTACTAGATCAGGCTGCCCAGGGCCGCATCCAACCTGGCCTTGAATACCTTCAGGGATGGGGCATCCACAGCCTCTCTGAAGAGCCTGTACCAGCACCTCATCACTATCTCTGTAAAGAACTTCCTCCTCACATCCAATCTAAACCTTTCCTCCTTGCACTTAAAACCATTCCCCCTTGTTCTATGACTGTCTACTCAAGTAAAAAGTTGATTCCCCTCCTCTTTACAATCCCCTTTTAAATAATGGAAGGCTGCAATGAGGTCTTCTCTTGTCCAGGCTGAACAAACCCAGATCCCTCAGCCTGTCTTCTCAGGGGAGGTGTTCCAGCCCTCTGATCATATTCGTGTCTTTCCTCTGGATCATCTCCAACAGTTCCACGTCTTCCTTGTATTGGGAGCACCAGTCCTGGACACAATACTCCAGATGGGGCCTCACGAGGGCAGAGAGAGGGACAATAACCTCCCTGTCCCTGCTGCCCACCCCTCTCCTGATGAAGCTTAGGATATCATTGGCCTTCCAAGCTGCAAGAGCACAGTGCTGGCTCATGTTCAGGCCTTCTCCACATCAAGGAGTTCTTCTCCCAGTATACATATCTGGGATTACTCTGACTGAAGTGCAAAACCTTGCTACATTAAACCTCATTAGGTTCACACAGACCTATCTTTCAATTTTGTTGAGGTCCCTCTGTGTGGCTTCACTTCTTCTAACATGTCAACCACAACACTGAACTTGGTGTCTTCGGCAAACTTGCTGAAGATGCACTCAATTTTGTCATCAGTGTAATTGATAAAGATGTTAAAGAGCACTGGTCCCAAGATAGACCCCTGGGGGACACAGCTCATCACCAGTCTCCACCTGGACATAGTGTCATTCACCACAACCCTTTGTCTATGGCCTTCTAATCAATTCCTTACCCACTGAATAGTCCACCCCTCAAATCTTTATCTCTCCAACTTAGTGATAAGAATGTGGTGGGGGACGATGTTAAAGTCCGTGCACAAGTCCAAGTAGATGACATCAGTTGCCCCTTTGTCCACTGATGTTGTCACTCCAACATAGAAAGCCAGCAGATTGGTCAGGCACGATCTTCCCTTTGAAAAGCCATGCTAGCTGTAATGGATCACCCACACATCCCTCATGTGCCTTAACATGTCTTCTAGGAGGATCTGTTCCATTATCTTCCCAAGCACAGAGATGAGGTTCACCAGCCTGTAGTTCCCTGGGTCCTCCTTTCTTCCTTTCTTGTAAATGGGAGTGACTTTTCCTTTTTTCCAGTCCCTGTTAGCCATGACTTTTCAAATATGATGAAGAGTGGCTCAGCAAGCACATCAGTCAGCTCCTTTAGGACCCTGGAATGCATGTCATCCAGCCCCACATACTCATATACGTTCAGTCTGATGAATGTATACAAGACCAAGACCTCATGAGTTGGCCTTGGACGTGCTCTGCCTTTACAGTGGGGATAATTTACTCCCCTAGTTCCCATCTAGAGGCTTAGGGATGCAGAAATACAAGAATCATAGAATGGCCTGGGTTGAAAAGGACTAGACATTTAATTGTCTAGTTTAATTTATCTACTTTCAACCCCCCTGCTATGTGCAGGATCACCAACCACTAGACCAGGTGAAGCAAAAAACTCATTTAGTACCTCAGCCTTCTCCATATCTGTTGTAGCAGTTCTGCTTTCTCATTTACCAAAGGAGATATGCTCTCTTTGGCCTGCCTCTTCTGCCCAATGTACCTATAGAATCCTTTCTTGTTGTTTTTAATATTCCTTGACAAGTTCAGTTCCATCTGCAATGAGGGAGGAACTGTCAATTCCTTGCTCTTGTGTGTACAGTCATTTCTATATGGGAACAGAAATGTGAGCATCAAGGCAGAAATATAGTTCTATAGAGCTCTCTAGTGCAGAGAGTAATAGTGCCTTTCATACTCAAGAAAGATGAATTCAAGTTGCTTGAGTGGGGAAGATATTGCAGGAGAAGGCTATGAAGATAGAACATTCAGCTAGGCATCCAAAGATTGCCTGTCTAAACAAAGTGAGAGGTGCTGATTCTGTCATGCTATGGAGAAGAACAGGCTGTCCATCTGCAGCTGCTACTGACTAGGCCCTTGGGGTCTGTTTGTGTGCTGGGTCTCCTGAATGTATTACGTGGTGTCTTGTGTGGGCTGGATGTCTTCCTTTTTTACATGTTCACTGCTTGCATAGACAACAAATTCCTGGCTTTGTAAAGCCATTTGGATTTTACAAAGAAAATGAGTCATATCCCTGAGTGATGTGGCTTCATTGCGTGAGTCTAATCTTTTCTATAAAATATTTTGTCTTAAGCATATCAAATTCGAGTGGTCAAGACTTCTAAGGAACAGATAACATAAACAAACTAATTAATTTGTTGTTGTTGTTCCCCGCAGATCACAAACTGTTTAAAAATATTAACAGATGTATTTTTTTGAGATTTTTTTCTGGTAAAAACAAATAGAAATAGTGTCTGTCCTTCCACAGCAGTTGTAGTATCCAGAATGAATTAAGAGAAATTAAATGGACTTTTGTTATGGGAGGTTGTAATTTACTGTTCTTAAACAGAGTTTTGTTTTGTTTTGTTTTTTTTACACAAGCATATGATACTCCACAGCCATCTCATTTCTTCAGTTGATTAAATAAACCAAGCAAAACCACAAAGACAAAGGGAGTATATCACTGCTGGACAGATAGGAGCCAAAGGTAAAGACCGAGGAAGTATGATTTCCTTTGGCTACTGCTCTCTGTGTCTGTCTTTACTCCACACAAATCAAGAAATAGCCAGTCTTAGTTCTGGTTCCAGTGCTGCTGAAACTGGGATTTCACCTGGAGGCTTTGAATTTATTCTCAGTACTTATTCCAACAGCTGTGGCATATAAGTAAAGTCTGCATTCAATTGGCAGCAATACACATGACAGCACATTTGAAAAAGATGGTGGAACAGATCAGTACATAGACAGGGACAATCTGTTCACAGTCACTGAAATCTCCATGAGTAAGGCTTCACATTTTGCTTGGGCAGCTATAACTTCAGTACAGTACCTGGGATATCAAATCAGAGAAAACTCAAAGCATATTATTTTTTCAGAGGCTTATATATATTAGCAAAAATGCTCATATATATGCCTGTATACATTTCATGTGACTTTCAGTGAGTAAGTAGGTTACTTTTCCTTATCGGTTTGCTCAAAATAAATATAATATGTATTCACATGTATGAGGGCTATTGCAAAAATAATGCCTCCTATTTTATTACCTTAGTCAACAACATCAGAAGTGGATGTTGGTGCTTTGGCAGCAGGGGTTGGACCTTCCTGTCAGTATTGTGTTACATTTTGTGGCTGTGCCACAGATAGCAGAGGGGCAGTCTGACAGATTGGCATCTGAGGTGTAAGAGCATATGAAGGAAAGGTGTGGTTGAATCTCTCCATCTGGAGAACACTGCTCTCACTGACATTCATTGACAACTGTTGAACATTTATGGAGACTGAGCAGTGGATGTGAGCACAGTAAGGCAGTGGGTGGTGCATTTCATTGCAGATTTTAATGAGCATGGCATGCAGGCTCTTGTTCATTGCTGGTAAAAATGCACAGCCAGTGGAGGTGACCATGTTGAAAAATACTGTTTTCTATCTGAGAATTTCCTCTATCAAATAGTGGTATCGTATTTTTTTTTAATCTGTTGTAGTTTCCATGGAATGACTTACTTGTGTGTATGTGTATGTATATATATATATATGAAGCATGACTTTATCATAAATGAGGGATTTCTTATACCAAAATTTCTGTGGTCCTTCTGATTTACTTGAGTTAGACGAGTGTCTCTAATTTCCTAGTGTGTTTTCAGCTGGCTTCACCTTTTGGGTTTTTGTATATGCTACCTCAGAAATAACTCTAAAAATATTCTTCTAGACATTTTTGCTGTACAGTGTGTCTGGAAGGAGAGATTCGTCTGCTTGCCTTCCTGAATCAGACTTTCCTGAATCAAACTTTCCTGCAGAAAAGCCAGAAGAAACTGAAGAACACAATTAAATAACCAAAAATGAGAATTGCAGAAATGCTGGATTTCTCTTGAAATGTCTCTTGCAGTCCTGTATGAGTGTTACAGCCTCTGGAAAGAGAAAATAATAATGGGCTGTAATGGATTTATCATCTCAAAAGCACACGACCTGATGCTTTGGATACCTCTTTATGTTATTAATTTATACTGTATCCTTCTGTACCTGATCCTCACAGGGAGGTTTAAATTGTCACGTTCTGGACATAGCGCTGACTTCCCATTCTGAACTCTTTCCTTTTCATACAGGAGAAGAGGCAAGTATTTTATACTCAACCAATAGAGTAAATGAAACCACTTTCTAAGAAAATACCTGTGTAATAAATAAATCAGTAAATCTCTGAGACTATCATGTTCAAGAGCAATCCAGTGATTTCTAGAGAACATGTAGAATGATGAAGTTAGAATGGGGGTAATTCCATGGGAAATGTGTCATAGTTCAAAATGTAGGTTTGAATTCTGACATAGTTCTCAAGCTTCTTAAATTAAATTGTCCTGCAAATTTTCAAAACTTGAAAACTCTAGTACAGCATCTATTTACTCGTTCATATTGAAAAACCAAAGAAATCTACAACCCTGTTTCTATCAGCATTGCTACAGGGCTCACCATCAATACAGAGGTCCAGCTTCTTGATGTTTATTGTTTCTCAAGGTTTGTTTTGTATTTAAAGCCAGAAATCAAAATTGAACTAAAGAAATATAGTTCTGATTGATAAAATAAAAGACAAGCCTTCTTTCTAACTTTGATCAAACTAAATTTCTGAGCAGTCTAAATTATTTTTTTTTAATTATATAGTTTTTTTTCTGTGCATTTTTTCAGCTTCCTTATCTCCAGATAGTTCAAGTTTCTGTTAGTCTCATCTCTTTGAAGAGTCATATTGATTGCATTGCGTCATATTGGACACACTGGTTGTGCATCCAGTTCTGAGCCTCCCAGCACAAGAAGGACATCAAGCTGTTAGAGTGGGTCCAGAGGAGAACATGAAGATCATCAGAGAGCTGGAGCACCGTCCTTCCCTGTGAGGACTGGCTAGGAGAGCTGCGGCTCTTCATCCTGGAGAAGAGAAGGTCCTGGGAGAACTGAGAATGGCCTTCCGTACCTGAGGAGGGCCTACAGGAAAGCTAGGGAGGGACTTTTTATAAAAGCGTGTAGCGACTGGAGGAGGGAAAATGACTTTAAATTGAAGAGGATGAATTTAGACTAGATATTAGGAAGAAATTCTTTACTGTGAGGGTGGTGAGACACTGGAACAGGTTGCCCCCTCCCTGGAAGCATTCAAGGCCAGACTGGATGGGGCTGTGAGCAACCTGGTCTAAAGGAAGGTGTCCCTGCCTATAGCAGGGGGGTTGGAACTAGATGATCTTAAAAGTCCCTTCCAACTCAAATCATTCAATGGTTCTATGATTCTATAAAAGGACAAAATGCTTTTAGTATCTTCCCTATTGCCACAGAAACCACTGATCTCAAATATTTATATAATATTTAATATAATCTTTTGTAGTGGGGACTGTTTTAGATAATACAACACAGAGGCAAATCTAACAACCCAGTCATTTGTGCCCTTAATCTATGTTATTAACTGTGGATGTGAACAAATAATTAACCAAAATTAGTCTTTACATTCAAATCTCATCTTACAGCACAAATAGTAAGCTAGTAGGCTGCTATTAAGAACTTTTCCACATGAGGGAAAAGCACAGCAATATGTAGTTGGGTATCAGGTCACTTGTTAATTACATATGTCAGTTCTACAACAGCAAGTATTTAAAAGAGTAATGATACAGCATCTGTGCTTACAAATCTCTTTTACTGCTTAGTTTGGCATTAAAAATTTTTGAACTAATTCTTTTGCATGCAAAGTTATATATTATACATAATTTATATGCATTTGATTTGATTCTTCTGTTGTAATTCATAGCTAATGTCATACTGTTTTAGTAGATAAGCATGAAATTCTAAACTTCGTGTTCTGGAATATTTAACATCTGTGCTTGTTTTGGCTGACCTTGTCAATGTGATGTCTACATTGTTAAATACTCTCCAGTTCTGCTGCAAGACTGGCCACTTCATATCAGAGCTGAGTCCAGCTTCATGACTGTTGGCTGCTGCAGGGATGGGAAGCTGCTTAATAACAACATCAACAAACTTATAAACCGACATCTGTCTTCACCTGTTATTTTATTTTTTTTCTTTTATTAAAAAATGGTTTTAGTAATAGCAACTATTGCTCTGGAGAGAGGTCATGCTGGTTAAAGCTCTGCAGTTGGTGTTCTCAGTGTTGCAATCCCTGCAGTCCCTGGCCCCCTGTAGAAAGTGGGGGTGTTCCCAAGATGCATAGGGACACGTGTCCCGTTTTGCCCCTTCAGTCATCTCTTTCTTTAAAACTGAAATAATAATAGAGTAGAATAGAAGGAAGGGACTTAGAAAGATCATCAACCCGTCCAACTGAAGCTGATAAAGATGTTAAAAGGGAGTCTGCTGTGACAGTGACATAAAGTGCTTGGCAATGTGGCTGAGCACCATGACGAGCTGGTTTCTCACCCAAAACAACTTCATTTTGGAACTTTGGTACTTTGGAACCACGTTTTGGCCTAGGAGTGATTCATGGTGAGAAGATGTGAAAGCAAGTTTGGGAATAGAGAAGGAAAGGTGCCTGGCTTAAGCTGAGACTGGGGAAGCAGGAGGAAATGTATTTTCTTAAGTGTTCATTTTATTTTTTTTCTCAATACCAAATGAGTGCCACTGAAGGCTCTTGTTCATCACTGGCAAAAGTATGTAGCTGATTGTGGTGATACCCGAGAATTTGTCCTATCAAATAGTGCTCTTTGTGCTCTTTGTATCTATGGCAGTTTCCATGGAAATAAGTAGGAGGCATGACTTTTGGAGTGACCTACTTATATACTGAAGGAGAAGAAGAAAATAACTTTCCTGTGCAGAAAGAAATTGAATTTTGCAGATACTAAATTTTAACTGAACTATACCGTCTTGTCACATCTGAAAAGACCTTCCTGAAATATTTTCTCCCATGTTTTTTGAATATATTCCGTTATATATACATATATACAGATACTAGCAGACTTTATCTTTCCTGATACCATTTCTTTGTTCTGTTTCTCATTGATAACTTTTATTTCCACATGAAATTAGCATGCTTAAATAGATATGCAACATTCTAGCATCCTGATACTCCAGAGACAGTGCCAGACACGTCCTCAGTACACAAAGAAGCAAAAGCAAACAAATGAATGCCTATTACAAGTAATTTACAGCTGGAAGCAAAATCTGAGTATTGAAAAGCTCATGAGAAACGCTGTAACTAGATCACATAAAGAGATGAATGCTATTCACTTCTAGAAAGAATATTTCTACAACTGATTTATTTGAATACAAATTTTGAGAGAGTCTTGGTTAAGGCCTTTTCAAGCATAAGGAAGATGCCCAAGATCTGATTTCAGAAGTATGCACACACAGATTTCTGGAATTCACAGTGCACAGACTCCACTCTACGAAAAACAGTGTCAGGCCATAGACTTTCTGTCTCTTGCTAGCTTGAATTTCTGGGGTGCTTTAGGCTTGGTATTAAAAGAAAAAGATTTATGTGCATGTTTGTGATTTGAATAGCATCACTGAATATCCTGAGATAAAAGAGAGCTGTCAAGATCCCTGTGCAAGACCTCTCTTCTACTAAAGGAGTTAACAGCTCCTCCGAAATTAGCGTTGTCTGCAAACATAATTAAGATGCATTTGACTTCTGTATCTAGATCACTTATAAAAACATTGAAGAGAACCAGCCCTAAAGCGGAGCCTTGGAGAGCCCTACTGGTGGCCAGCTGCCAGCCTGATGAACCCCATCTACCATAACCCCTTGAGTCCAACCCATCAGCCAGTTGTTTACTCACTGTACCTTTCTACCTGTATGCTGCTCATTTTGTCCAAAAGGATATTCTGAGAGGGAAGCTTTCCTGAAAGTAAATCAAGCATCCAGGTAGCTGAATTTCTCTAGTTTCTTCTTTCTATCTGCATATTTTTTCCTTCCAAAATAATTATATGCCTTTTATTATTATTATTATTATTATTATTTTGGAAATCTAATGGTCCCACTATTTATATTGCATGGTACTTCTAACTGGGTTTGTGTGCATTTCTGCAGCGTGTGTACAAATGACAGTGGTCAGTCTGGAAGGGTTGATGAATGCTGTGTTTGCATGCACATTGTAAATCTGATACCCTCCAACTGCAGCAGATTTACTACATGGATTTCTCATCATTTTCTCAAGATGTATGGACAGGAACTGATATTTCATTCCTGCATAAAAATGATTACCCAAAGCAATGAATGTTAATCTGTCTTTGCTGATTGATTTTTTTTTTTTCATGGATTTTTTTTCTTCTCAGTTAGCTGCTGCCCAGAGCAGAAGGATATGGACTGACTTTTACCTGCACTCACAGAACCGTTTTTCTTTGTTTAAGCCTTATCAAGAGAGCTCTTTGAGAATTGTTGAGGAACTTGTTACACGGTCCCTGAGATCACTGATCATTGCTAGTTGGGTTGGACACTTTGTGACAGACCATATTAGGGACCTCTTGAAAAAAAGAGTGTGAGGGTGTTTTTTCCCCCACAGAATGTTGGCTGCTCAGGAGGGAATTTACTGCCAGTGCTCCTGTTCTTCAGAATCATAAACTGTGTCTACTAGCTCTTCATCCTTCAGTGTTGTTTGGTTTTTATAAATTTGGCTGATCTTATTCTGCTACTCTGGTTAAATAAAGTTCTTGAAAAGAGAACTGGCAGCAGTCTTATGGCAAGTAAGGCACATTTTGGAACGAATACCACTTATTTTTAAACAGAATATAAGGAGTTCTTAGTTCTTCCTATTTAATTGGCATCTGTGTGTACTAGAATTGACAGACCCATCTTAATTTATTTCAGACAGTAGAAAAATATTTCTATCTAAAGTAATGTACTCTCCATAGGAAAAATGACTCAATTCCTTACAACTTCCATGTGGAGTATTTTAAACATGAGGTAATTCAGGATCAGATTATGCTTAGGAAAATCTTCTGTACTGAACTTTCTGCCATGAAAGTCAACAAATAAATTCAAGTGGTTCTGCAAATCTTCACAGAATTCATAGTTTCAAATAAAAATACAGGACAACCAGATGGGAGTTAGGTTTCTGAATGGAGATATTACAGCAGCATGATCTGAAAAACTGAGATCTGGTTATGAGAGCAGGGCTTGGTTACAAGCAAGCTAAAGAAGGAGAATAAAATCTAAATTGATTTGCTAGAAACAGCCAAAAAGCAGTTTGTGTAGACACCTTTTGGCAATACAGGGTTTGGCAGATGCCTGAAATCAGTGTGAGTTAAAAAAAAGATCCTGAACAGTGTGATCTAACATGGAAGGTGACTTTGCTTTTAGCAAGGGCTGGACCTGATATCCTGAGGTCCCTTTCCTCCTGAATTAGTCTATGATTCTGAGAACTAAGATTCCCAACTAAGCACTTCCCAAGAGGTATAGGAAAGGAAATTCACAGCTAGTCAAGTATCCTTTCAAGAAAATAAATTTTGCTATCCAGACCTATTTAGTCTGTGGATTAGAGGCCAGAACTGCTTTTTGTCTTTATTCCCTTTTTGGGGATGCACAGGGGAGCCTGGATTAATGCTGGGACTGACTGAGAAGCTTTAATTGAGTGGTTCCAGTTGGAGCTGATCTAGGCCTTGGAGTGACCACTAGGGTCAGTAGCAACACTGATGGAGCAGAAAGGGACCCAAAGGGTCATCAATGGCAAAACTGATACCTGCATAGACACACATTCCTTCCCACATTTCTCATGTTGGAAGTCTTGGAGCTTAATCATCATTTCTCTGTTCTCCAGATTTCACGGCAAGATACTGGCTCCCTCAAGCCAGGAGTCTGTCACAAATAGAAAACAATTATTTTAACGCACCCTTCTCTGATTCAGTACTTAAACGTAAACCTCTCTACTGGCCAAAAAGTTTGTTAATACAGTTTTTGACTTAATAACCAATTGGTCCTGTGAGAAATTATATTTTTAGTTGAAAAGAAGCTATCATCAGAGCACAGTCAACAATATCTTGAAATACAAAGAAAGAGTGTGGATCATCTGGCTTTGATTAAATTATCCAGAGAATTGTTATATGAAAGAAAATCCTCAGTTCCCAAGTAGTTGAAATCACTGGTGAAATTAGCCATCAGTCTTAAATTAAAAGCTTTTTTCTTTTTGAGAAGACATTAATCTGAGGATCTCTGACAGGCTAAGGAAAACAAATTAATATCCATTTAATGGAATGATGTACTTGAAACAAGAAGGAAATGTTAGATCATCTAGTTTCATTTTCTGTTTGAAATGGATCAAACAACTGCATTCAGTTCTCTTCTACTGTGGCTAAAGGCATCTAATCTTAATTTGAAGACATAAGAAATGTCTTCACCAGAAGGCTGGGCTGTCATCCAGAGGGACTTTGGTAAGCTGGATAGGTGAGCTGAGAGAAATCTCTGCTTTATCTACATCTTTGCTCTGCCCCTAGCTGATAGAGAAAATTCTGCTGTAGCAAAAAGGGAACAGGAAAGCTGCTGCATCTGTAGTGCCTCTCAGATATCTGCTTGCTGCATATTTTGTATTTCCTGTGGATGAAAGTCTGTGTTTTCCTGTTATATCTATTTCCACCTCTGATATCAACTTTATGTCAACCAAGATTCATTTGATGGGTTAATGGGTATTTTTTTCATTAGATAATAGAGCAAATATGAGTGAAAGTAATTTTCTTCCAGCAGCCAGTGTTAATTTCCCAAGTACATGAAAATTAATTCCTGCATTTTGGGGGGGATATCGAGCAAATTTCTTCCTATTAAAGAAGGTGAATTGGCAACAATATTATATTCCTATGGTTTTTTTTTTTTTTCCTTCCCTATTTATGATTTGGGAAATCTGTAAGAGGAAAAAAATAATTTCAGAGGACATACTTCTTTTGTCTTTAGAATAATGTTCTTCATCACTTCTTAGCCCATGGTTAAAACTCATCACTTTGTTTTTGCAGCTTTCTTGATCATGGGACAGTCAATAAATATTGCAAGAGCCGAAAGTCAGCTTGCAAATTGCAGTGTGAATGACACATAGGTAAGTACCTAAAAAGTTTATTGGAACAAAGCTTCTGGAAACATAGACTGCAGTAGAGTAGTCCTGTCAAAACCGGATGAAGTTCCCAACTTGGGGTAATTTGCAATAGCCCATTTCAAACAACGCTGTTTTGAGCAACAGTAATATTCCATATCACAGATTTTTAAAAAATCAATCCAGGACTTTGCCTGATTATCCCCCTCCTCATCTGAACTGAATCCAAATATATAATTCTACTGAAGAAATAAGGAATGTTTCTCTGGAATTAACTGTCAAGCCGAAAAGAACTCACACTGTTTATTCCTCAAGTCTTAAAGTTATTGTGTGAGAGTTTTCATGTACTCTGTAAAACGAAGACAACCTCTGTCTGTGATGGGACATGGAAGACTGTTCAGCAATAAGTGAAGATATAAACATAGAAGAGAACTGAGACACATGTCCCTGACATACGGAAGGATGCTTCCATGTCCTTTGCCTTTTTCCATTAAAAAGATTAAAGAAATATCTCTTCTTCCTTCAGAGAAGTACCTGAATATTGACCTGAATATTTTTTTTAGCATCAGCTGGACAGTTCACAGACTTCATACCACACAGAGTACTTGAAAGCATCTCCTGGATGGCAGTGACAGGAAACTGATCTGTAGACAGAAGTACATAATGAAGACAAGCAAGAAATGTTGACAGGAATGAATAATTAATTGCACTCAGAGGGTTGCTGCTTTGCTAGAAGATTTACTCAGACTCTTAATATTTTGTTTCTCCACCCATCCACATTTTATACTTTCCCACTAAGGAGCTCTTCTGGGGTATCTGGCCATTTCTAAGTTCTTTGGGTAAACAAGAGAAATGAGAAGGAAAAAGTTTTTTCACACCTTGTACAGCTCTAAGTGTTTGTGGAAAAGCATTTGTACCGGTGGAAAAGTATTTGTACTGAAAGATCTTCAGTGCTTACTGCTCCTTGCTGTACAGAAATGCTTAACCTTTAAATGGAATTTGCTTACACATCTAAATTTAGTTTTTATTCAGCAGTGCAGTGGCTTTGCAATTTCCATAGGTTTGTTTGGTGTTTTTCCTTCTGTGATGATATATTCTGCAGAAATAGCTTTCTAAGAATTTGACATTTTTACTATGCTGCTTTGAACTTAGAGGATATTTAATGGTTTGATGATGTAAATCTAAGAATGTCCTTCTGGTTTATTTAACATTTGCTGTGCATATAGAATCTTGATTCTTTGTCTTTACAATTAAATTATATTGTGTATGTTTTTTTTCTATTATTATTATTGTTGGCTCCCACTGCTAGAGGACTACATTCAATCTGGCTTTCATCTGGCAGTTATGTAGAACTCTATATTCCTGCCCAGATGATTTTTTCATTAATTCTTTTGTGAGTTGGTTTGCTCACACACATACAAATCTTCAGCTGCTGCCTGAGGAACTGGTACAGAGTAGACAGAACAGATAAGCCTCTCTTGCATCTTGGTATCTAGGGTCTGCTTTGCAGCAGATGTTTTACTCATGTCAATAAATGACGTATGTATTGACAATTCAAAGAATAAGATTTTTTTTTCTCATTCACAACATACAGTCCCAAATAATAAAATGATGTGTATAGTTTAATAAACAGTGACTTCTTAATAAACATGCAGTTTAATAAACAATCTACTGTTTGCCACTCCAACCAATCTGAAAAGTCAAATGACTTTGAAGGTTTATGTGGTGACTGGTTACCCACCAAGTCTGAGTGCTCCTCTTTGACTCTGCTTTATTGAATCAAATATATAAATATGTTAAGATAAATGGGCTTAAACAAGAATTTACCTGACCAGTTCCTTTGTCAGATATTAAACCCAATACTTCTAATTTTTTATATGTTAAGCATTAAAGAACTAAGAAATAACTTCCAGTCCTTTCCTTGACCTTCCTGTCGCCACCAATTCCTGGGCCATATAATTGATACTTGCTGTGATTTGACGCTAGCAAATGGATTATACTTAGTTTTCTTTTATAGTTGGGAAATACTTGCAGTCTTTCTCAAACATTTGAAAAGGAGATAGATCAGTGACATACTTACGTTGTACCCGAAAATAATTGTAGGCAAAATGTTTTCATTAATGTGTGTACTGGTGAGAGCTTCTGCATGACTCATACAAATTCTGTCAAAAAAACTGCAAATATGGCTTTATTTAGAAATCAGATAACTGCATAAATACATATGTCTTTGGTATTCCTCATTGTTTCCATCAGTAAGTACTCTGTCTGACTAAAACAAAATCAAATAAAATTGAGAAAAAGATCACCGCAGGCAAGGAAAAGCCTATGCAGCATGGAAAGGTGAAAAACGTGATTCTAAGTGGAAAATCATGGTGCAAATATTTATGTTCATATCCAGGCATCTGTGGCTTTAGTCTATTTCCAACTTCTACAATAAGATTAAAATAAAATGTACACAGTATGCTTTAGGCTATAAGATCTGAGAAAAAATACTTTCTTTGCTTTAAAAAGAACTATGCCTACATGTTCTTAGGAAAATTCTGAGAAAAAAATGTTTGAACCAACTTACTAAATATTTAACAGGATTTTTGTTAGGCACTTTCTGCTTCCATTCTCCCTGACTTGGGCCAGAGTCTGCTAGAATTTGGTCTTTTGGAGGTAACAAATTTTATGGTGTGGTCAATTCGATCATTAAAGAGGGCAAAGAGTCTCTCTGAGCCTATCTTGATTTAGGGCAATTGAGTAGGATATATTCTAGAAACCAGGAGATGTGGAGTCTTTCATTATCTCATATAATAGAAAAAGCTATTTAATGATTAACTACTAGTTTCCTTTCTCTCATAGTTCCTTTTCTTTTACAGTTTATCTGTTCTGTCTACTCTGACTCAAAGGTCTTTGAAATAGAACCTGGCTCTCCAAATGACAGGTAAAGTTCCTAGATGTTGAAATGCTCTAGAGTGTTTCCCGTTTTCTACACTAAAAAGTTTTCCCAGATACATTAGACCTGCAAACATTCAAAAAAAAAAAAAAAGAAAAAAAGAAAAAAAAAGAAAAAAAAAAAGAAAAATAAATAAATAAAAAAGAATTAATTCTAATGCTCACTTATATGAGCTCTGGTCAAAAGCAGCAAGTAAGAAAATTGAACAACAACAAATAGCTGAAAAGGTAAAATACTATTTTGACCTTATACCTTGATTACTATTTTCTACATCACAGTCTGCAGTCAGAAAGCCTTCTTTCTCTTTCTTTTCTCTTCTTGGAATTGCACTGCTCTGCAGAAGTAAATATGCATGGGTCTTGGGAAGAGGATGAAGATCTCTCACACACTAGACAACTCCCATAACTGCTAATCTGTGAGTACAATTTCTTGACAATTTCTTTTTCTGTTTCCTTGGCTTTTGCTTCTTCTCATGGAAAAAAAAAAAAAAAAAAAAATCAAAACAAAACCTGTTAGATTTGTCTTGATGAAAACTGGGAATGTTTGTCTAAGCTCATGAAGTTTTGTGAGTTGGGAATACTCTTTCCAAGTTAACTCTGTTAGGATTTTCTAGATATTCTGTAGAGCAAATAAGAAGGGTGCTGTCAGCAACTGCAGGTCAACTTCAGGTTTTGCTAACTGTAATCTTTAGCGACTGCTCTAAGGGTTTTGGATTAGAAAGAACAAGTTTTTTCAGAGGCCACTACATATTGAAGAGGAGAAACCTCTGAGAATCCTGGAAGTTAAGCTATGTGACTGAAACTCCCACTTAGAGAAGCTGCAAGGATCATTGTGTCCATGCTGATCTACCCTGTACCTCTCTCCTCTCTTAGCACCATCAGATGTCCCAGTAAAGTCATGAGGGCCAATTTTTATCATTTGTCCCAGAAATGGAGAGAGTTTTACTGCCTATGTCCTAGAAGCATGGCTACTGACCAGCTGCAAATTTGTCTTAACAATTGCTGCCCCCACTGGGCAAAGCTAATCACCAGGGAATAATGGCGTTTTGAGCTGCCTGATTTTGGGTGTGAAGAATCCCTCTGCTCAAGTGGTCAGTTGTAATTTTCACTGGACAGATTTAGCAAATTAACAAGTGATGTTGGCATAGTTTTGGTTTTGATGTTAATTTTTTTCAAAGAGACTTGTATGATGCTGTATTTTAGATTTTTACTGAGAATAGCAGTGATAACAAACCGATCAGTTGTGGTAGAGCAGTCCTTACACAAAGTCGAGGACTTTTCTACTTCTCATGCTGCCCTGCCAGTGAGGAGCTGGAGGTGCACAATGAGCTGGGAGGGGACAGAAGCAGGGAAACTTGCTCAGACTGACCAAAGGGGTGTCCAGTAACATATGGTGTGATGCTTAACACTAAAAGCTGGGGAAAGAGGAGGAAAGGGAGGAATATTTAGTGATGGTGTTTGTCTTCCTAAGAAACCATTGCGCATGATGAACCCTGCTTTCCTGGAAGTGTCTGCTGATGGGAAATAATGAATGAGGCCCTTATTTTGATTTTCCTGCATGTTCAGCTTTTGCTTTACCTAATAAACTGCCTTTGTTTCAACCCATGAGTTCTTGCACTTTCCCTTTCCAGTTTTCTCTCTCATTCCATATGGGGAGACTGAGCAAACAGCTGGGTGGTACTTAGCTGCCTGCTGTGGTTCAACCACAACAGATGTTAATGTATAATCTGCAAAAACACAGATCCTTCCCGAATGAATAAACAATTCAAAGGTTTAGCTGGGGATAAGCTAGGACACAACTAACCACAAATGATAGATTTGTGTTCATATCCCTTACTGGGATACTGGAGCTGCTCAGATTTAGTCAGAAGACAAATAATCTGCATGCAGAAGACAGACCAGATGAAGTAAACTGTACATGTGCCTCAGGAGTGTGGGAGCCACCCAGTTTTGTCAGTTGTCAACTCAAAATACTGCATCTAGCATGCCGCTCTGTGAGGTAGACTCCAGATTAATAGCAGTGTTCATTGAATTTTGTGAACGAAAGATCTTTTTTGCTGCACACAGTACTTTTTTAAGTGAAAAGGAAAAAGCCTTTTCTCAGTCTTGCTGTGAAAGGAAAAAAAAAACCCTGTATATTTGCTCAGCTCCAACTTCGGTAGGTACACTACTATCTGATTTCATTCAAAACTTCCATTACCAACACGTTTCACCTGAACATGGAGGGTGAGATGTAGAAGCCATTCAGAAATGATGATATAGAATAAAACAAACACAAACTCCGTATTTTTTTCTATCTAGACAATCCTGGGAAAGAGTTATGTCTCTGCTATTGTATGCCATATACCAATCTCAGATTTTGTGCTGTAACATAATTTAAATAGAAAAAAATGTAATAGATTTGCTCTGGTAGCTGTCACTAAAACATTTAAACATTACATTAAATTTTCACATTGGCAGTTCACCTGGTATGTGGGAAAATGTTTATTTCTATTTGTATTCAGGCTTCTGAATTAACACATTTTGACTCTGAAATCAGAATTAATAGTTTTGACTAATGAAATTAGTTTTCAGACCTTATGGAATGGCTATTCAGACTTCTTTGACAATATTTACACTTGCTAGTAATTAGACTACAGCTGTCAAAGCTCACTGTTGAAAATATATTCTAAAATCTCAGACTCATCAAGGGCTTCAGTTTTTTTATTGCTCACATAGGTAATGAAAAACAGAGGATTTCAACTTCCTATCTCAAAATAAAGCCCTTTTCTTTTTCAGTGGTCTCCTGTGATATACAAGAAGTCTATTGTGGCCCTACCAGAAACCCCTCTACATTCAGAGACAATCAGCAAATGAAAGAAGTCTGGGACTGAACTGATAGATTAGCTGTTGAATTGCAAAACCTTTTCTTAGACTTGTCTGTGCACAGGGACACTCATACCTCAGTGGAATTCATTCTCTTCTACTCATTTCATATCTATTACAAGCCAAGAAGGATCAGAAACTAAAGCCTGCTATCCCTTTGATATTATTCATGAGTTGTGAGTCTAACTCACCAAGTTCAAGGCTTGCTTTTATAGGTAACAACCACCGTATATTTTTTCAAGGTCAGATCTATTTGGGTCTTTTGGTTAAACTCATGTGATCTGTTGGTATCTGTTGTGGCATTTGTAGAAGTTAAAAGAATTTATTAAACATATCTATAAAAAGACTTAAGGAGAAATGAAAAACGCCTTTAGGTCATCTAGCCCATGTCTTTGCCAAAGGGGCATTGTTCCCTCGAGTATAATTTCTAGGATTTGGAATAGATTTCCAGTTTTTTTTTTTTTATTGGTTTCCTCTTTTGAAAGTTAACCCAGGACTATAGCTATAAAGCTCAGATTGTAAACTGAAACTCAATGTTTCCAAGGTACATAGACTGCTGATCCTTCTGGAATTATTGTTCCATTTTGGACTATGATTCTGTGGTAAATGGAAAGAGAAATATCCATTATTATATTTTGAAGATGTTAATATTTCTGAAATAAAATAATGGAACCTTCTACTTTAGCAGTTGTTGTTAATGTTGACCAATGAATGCTGTCCTGCATTTGTTCACCTTTTTGTAAACTTTCTGTTTTGTGCTGAAAAAAACACATATGAGGCAGAACTGTGAATAGAAGAAGTGTTGTTGTTCTTTTGCTTGATCTTGTCCTCTCTCTTCTGTCAAGAACTGAAATGATGTGCAGAGAGTCTTCAAACAGAAATCTGTTTTCCAGCTCTATTTCTTTATTTCTAAGTGTATTTTCCCTTAAAGCAGACTTAAATGTGGTCTTGATTTGCACTGGATTTATGTTTAAAATCTCGGTAGTAGAGTGAAATGTTCTGTTCAATGTGATAAAAAATAGGTTGTGATATACATTACTTTAAGTGAAATCTCCTTGGTCACTTAGAGAGGCTCAAATAAATTGTTAACTGCAGAAGTAGTAGTTAAATTATAATCAGGAAGTCACAGAGAAGCTGAATAAATGAATCAAAATACCATCACAGCTTCTATTTTGGTGTGTTTACGTAAGTCACGCTGAAAGTAATGCCTCCTATTTATTTCCATGGAAACTATAATAGATACTAAGAGCACTATCATTATTTGATTGAGAAAATTCTCCACTACAGAACACTCTTGTCAAAATAGTCACCACCATTAGCCTTGAATTGTTGTTAGTGATGATGCATGTTATGCTCATAAAAATCTGCACCAGCAGAAATGACCTACTGTCACCACTGCTGAAACACACCACCCACCACATCACTGTACTCACATCCACTGCTTGATCTCCATGAATATTTGGGCTACAACCATCCAACAAATTCTTTATCTGCCTATTAGGCCAGCCTTCAAATCCATATCTCTCCAGTATAGAGATAGGGAGATATGATGGAGGACCATGCCAAAGGCCTTGCACAAGTCTCTTCCTTTGTTATCACTCTACCACAGAAGGCCAGCAGATTGAACAGGCATGATCTGCCCTTGGTGAACCATGCTGGCTGTCTTGGATCATTTCCTCATTTTGCATGTGCTTTAACAACTCTCCCAGGAGGATCTGTTCCATGATCTTCTGGCACAGAGGTGAGGCTCAGCGGCCTGTAGTTCCCTAGGCCTTCCTTTTTCCTTTTCTTGAATATAGGACTGATGTTTCCAGTCTCTGGGAATCCACCTGACAGCCAGAATTTTTCAGATATGATGGACAGTAGCTCGGAAACCACATTAGCCATTTTTTTCAGAACCCTGCAATGCATGTCATCTGATCCCATAGACTTATACACATTCAGACTCATCAGACTTGCTGCACTTTTACACTGGAAGTAATTTTGCTCCCCTGACCCCAGCTTAGAAGTTCAGGGACATGAGAGGTGTGAGAAGCCTGACTGGTTGTAAAGACTGAGGCAAAAAACTTGTTTAATACCACAGTCTTCTCCATGTTGGAAGAGGCCAGCTCTTCCTTTTCATTTATCAGAGGTAGTACATTCTCCTTTGCCTGTCTCTTTGGCCCAATGTATCTAAATAAACCCTTTTTGTTGTTTTTCTCATCCATCACCTAATTCAGTTCCATCTGTGCCTTGACTTTCCTGATCCCATCCCTGCACATCCTGACAGCATCCCTGGATTTTTCTCAGGACACCCATCCCTAATTCCACTACTTATACTTTTCCTTGTTTTCCTTCATCCTGGACAGCAGGTCCTGCTCAGTCATTGAGGCAGCTGTTTTCCTGCCTCTTCTGCCTTATTTTTTATTCTGGGAGATGGAGAGCTCTTGTGCTCTCAAAAATTTGTTTTTAAAGTGCTGCCAGCTCAGTTCTGTTCATTTGTCCCTAAGGACAGTTTCCCAGGGGATCTCATCCAACAATTCCTTAAACAGTCTGAAGTTTGCTCTCCTGAAATTTAGGGTTTAACTTGGTCTTCAATTCACTCCAGGCGTTTTTATAGGGGAATCAATGAAACAAACTGAATAAGTGAATAATAAGAATAGCTGTTGCTAAATCAATCAATAAATTAGAAATTTGAACAAATTAGAAAAAAATAAATTCATCTCTATTAGATAAGAGTTTATTTTTAAATCAGCAATATAAAAACAATGAAAACGTTCTGTACATAGTAAAAATAAAACAACAAAGAAATTTTTGTTTCTAGATAAACGTACAGATAGTCTTAAAGAAGTTTAAGCATTCCTTTGTGTCTAGGTAAGTTCTCTATACATTAATAGATGCAGCCAAGCTTCCAAGTGCAAAAGTGTTCGTGGGAGAGAAAAAAGAAAGGTGAATTTGAAAGAAAAATGTTCCCAAGAGAAGAGGGGAATGATAGATGTGAATTAGTCATTTTGCAAGTAGAAAATCCTGTGCTCCAGTTTATATTAGTAAATCCAGTTTTTCATGTTATATCCTGACATACCAGACCCTCTTACATTCTTTTATTCCCAGTTGTGAACTTTTTCAACATGATTAAGATCAACAATAGGCCAAATGATACAGAGGTGAGACATTTGCAGAATTGCACGTCACTCTTATCATTGACAGTTTCCTGCAGTCGTTTCTCATAAGTTGCTGTAAGTAATCAAATGTGAGGGCTGCTCTGAAAGTAGTGCCTCCTGTTTTATTATGTTTTCCCATAACGTCAGAGAGAGATACTGGTGGTATGCTTGAACCTTCCCACCAGTATTCCATTCCATTTTGTTGCTGTGTGATAGATGGCAGCAAAGGGGCAGTCTGACAAAATGGTGCCTGACATGGAAGTGCATATGAAGGAAAGATATGTGATTGAATCTGTCCTTGTGCAAACCGTTTCGCTCACTTACATTCATCGATGCTTGCTGAATATTTATGAAGACCAAGAGTAGACATGAACACAATGAGGTGGTGGGTGGTACGTTTCAGCAGTGGAGACAACAGTGTGAAAGACTGTCGTCACACCATGAAATGAATAGTATCTTCATCAGCTCACTTGCACATAATCAATAGATTACAACCAAGGAACTGTGAATGGAACTGAACATTCAATGGTTTGATGCATTGGAAATAACAGTGGCAATATTGGAATATAGCAGTTTGCACCAGATGGGTTCCTCAAATACGCAGGAACAGAATGAAGGCTTTCTACAAGTTTTTCAGAATCAAATGAAACAGTATGAGGCAGAAGAGTCCTCTTTGTTTACAAGATCTCATCATTACCTGTGATGAGATGTTATGTCAGTACTGTGAGCTGGAGTCAAAATTGCAGTCCGTGGAGTGGTGAAATGTGAATTCCCATCAAAGAAAAAGTTGAAGACGCAGCCCTCAGCAGATAAAGTGATGAGCACTGTCTTTTGGGATAGGAAAGGTGTGATGCTTCTGGATTTCCTGGAACCCAGACAAACCATCAAATCTGACCACTAAATCATGGTACTGACTAAGCTAAAGTCTTGAACTTCCAGAATTAGACCAGAGAAGAAGACAGTCTTTTTCTTACAGCATGAAAACGCCAGGCCCCAAATCATTTTGAAGACTGTGGATTGCATTGTAAATCTTGGCTGGACTGTCCTACTACATTCACCACCTATTCTGGATTGGTGCCTTCTGACTTCCATCTGTTAAAGCTGATGAAAGGTGGACTGTTTGGGCAACATTTTCCTATTTTCCTGTTGTGAAACAGTGGATCACCTCTGCTTGTGCAGATTTTTATGAGCATGGCATGCAGGTTCTTGTTCATTGCTGGTGAAAACACATAGCTTATGGTGGTGACTGTGTTGAAAAATAGGTTTTGTAGGTGATAATTTGCTCTCTCAAATAGTGCTATCATGTTTGTTGTAGTTTCTTTAGAAATAAATAGGAGGCATTACTTTTGGAGAGACTAACATCGTGAGTTATGGAAACATAGCTTAATGAATAAGAAATCATTTTTAAAATGCCTTTGACATGAAACTTTGGATATGTTAAAAGTCACTAAACTCAAAGGAAAACAGATTTCAGACAACTTGAATCAAGAATCAATTAAAAACATATTTCCCCCTTCAGACAGAAACTGTAGTGTAACCAGTGCTCCATTATTATTGTGTTTATCTGTGGTCTAGCAATATCTGAATCACAAAGTGTAGGCCAGACTGTGAATTCAGTTTCAGCTATTCTAAAAGTAGAAATTACAAATCTTAGATTGGTGTTTGTGCTGACTGGATTTTATTCGCTGATGACTGGCATTGATAAGTATATGTATTTCATATTCTTTTTATGATCTCTTGAAAGTTAAGTGCAAAAAAATGGGGCCAGGACATAAAATACTGATTCTTTCAACCCATCAATCCTCAGCTTAGACCTAGAGGTGATAGAAATGAAAAATTCAGAAAATCTAGGATTCAGTTTTGTAATAGATTTTCTTGGCAATACAGGCTTGTCTGCTTGACTTATTACCGGTACCTACTTAAATTCCAGATATACTGCAAACTAAATATATAACCAATGCTAAAAATTCAGAAGATTTTTTTTTTTTTTCTAAATAGTATCTGATGGTATTACATCTGGAGCTTTTTAAAAATGACAGTTCTGAACAGAAGGAAAAAGGAACAGAGATAAATCTGCTGGAATAAATATTCACAGAGGGGAAAAAAGAGAAAGTAATCCAACTGAACAGTCCTATGTGTTAGACTCTTTTCATGATGCATGTCTGAAGCTCACATGATTTGGATAGGCCTGATGTCTCATGCTGGGTAGCAGTTGATGGCGCCAGATGCTCCATCAAAGAAAGATAATCGCAAACTGAATCCTGCCAAGCTGTTGATGTATTAAACACTCTGTCTGTAAGTAGTGTTATAAACAGAGAGGCTGTTGCTCCCATCAGTCCTAAAATTGATGATGTTCAAAAGCAACTTTTTAAAATTTTTATATCTGTGGGTGTTACAGAGGCAGAGATACCTTAGTTCCACAGATAGTGCTCCAACAACAAAACTGCCTGTAGCTGTTCCTGCCCTTCTCCCGTGCCTCCATGCTTATTCCCATCCATACCTCTAGTGCAGAGATGCTTATGACACAATGGATTTGCCAATTAATCACATATATCAGCCGATTCTGATTAAGAATATCTTTTAAAAAGGGCTATTTTTAACCTTAAGCCTTTTAATCCCTTCCTTGTATTGGTTCATCTCACAGTCTGACAAACAGCTGTGGTGCGCAAGGGTATGGCGTGAGAACAAGAAAGAATACCTCTGTGCAAGGGTGGAGCAGACTGAGGAGCAGCCAAGGGAAACATCCGCTGGACCACAGTTCAAGCCACATGATTTCCTTTGGAGCAGTCAGGCAGGAAGCCATATACAAAATCAGAAGTAGTCCTACAGCAGAAAGCTAATAAGGTAAAAGAAAAAAACAAAAGGCTTCAGTGTCCTGCCTCACTGATAACAGCTGAAAGGTGGATCCCAAATGCTGATGGTTATCATAGTTACCATAATGCTGAATATCATGGCCCTTTCTTTTGCAGTTCTAGTGAATGTAACATTTCTGGATTAGACCTACAGACCTACTCTCCTGCAGATATGAGACTTATTCAGCACAACAAGAAGGAAACTCCCTGTAGATAACTGAAAAAAAAAAAAAAAAAAGGAATAAAAAGAAATTTATTATATGCTCAAAATGAACAGAATAGGAAAGTTCCCTACAGGTACTGTGGCAGATAAAAATATTCCTGTAATGAAGAGTAAAATCCCTCTGAATGTGGAAGAATACACGCACAACAGCCATAGAAAAATACATAGACACTGCAATTTCTTCCTTTATACTTTGTTTACCTGTGCCTTCCATTCTGTAAAAATGTTCGTAACATGGTGATGTATATTTCTGAGATTGGAAATAAGAGAAGAATGTATTTCTAACAGCTACTTTAAATTCTTTAAACGTATTGGTCCAGGTTGGCTCAACATCAGTTTTATTTTGAGCCCTATGTGGTAAGAGAGAAATGTAATTTAGATTAGGGCATGTATAACGTTAAACTCTCATATATTGTTTTTTTGTTTGTTTGTTTGTTTGTTTGTTTGTTTTTTGAGTAGTCTCCTATGAAGTCAGATGGAAATATTTTTTATGGATCTTCACAAAATATGGATTCTTACTCAAGGAAAGACTTGAAAAATCCCTTCAGGTTAAAGCAAGAGAGATAGCTTGCCAATAACTTTTACTTATACCTTCTTTTAGGAGAAATGACTGATAATATCTTTCACATTTTACTGGGGGTGGGCTACTTGGACTATGTACCAATGTTTAAGTAACTGTTTTGCAGTGAATAATGGATCTGGACATATTGAGAAATGTCCATTTCTGAAATTATTGGTCACTACATCTGCTCTTTCTGGTCCCAAGTTCAGAGTATATGCCTAAAAAATACAAAGTGATTCACAATTTGGTATGAATGCAACTTTGCTAATTTTTTATTTTATTTTATTTTATTTTATTTTTAGAATTAAAGGCTATTACATTTTTGTTTGAAGTCTTACTGAATGTTAAGAAATGTATTTAGTAATTTTTATTCACATGGTCTTGGAAGAACATAACCATATATTCCTGTTCTTTTAATTCATAGAATCACAGAATCATAGAATGACCTGAGTTGAAAAGGACCACGATGATCATCTAGTTTTAACCCCCCTGCTATGTGCAGGGTCGCCAACCAGCAGACCAGGCTGCCCAGAGCCACATCCAGCCTGGCCTTGAATGCCTCCAGGGATGGGGCATCCACAGCCTCCTTGGGCAACCTGTTCCAGTGCATCACCACCCATTGTGTGAAAAACTTCCTCCTCATATCTAACCTAAGCCTCCCCTGTCTTAGTTTGAAACCATTCCCCCTTGTCTTATCACTATCCACCCTCATAAACAGCCATTCCTCCTCCTGTTTATACACTCCCTTCAAGTACTGGAAGGCCACAATGAGGTCTCCCCAGAGCCTTCTCTTTCCAAGCTAAGCAAGCCCAGTTCCCTCAACCTGTTCTCATAGGAAAGGTGCTCCAACCCTTTGATCATCTTAGTGGCCCTCCTCTGGACCTGCTCCAAGAGCTCCATGTCCTTCCTGTACTGGGAGCCCCAGGCCTGGATGCAGCACTGCAGATGGGGCCTCACAAGAGCCAAGTAGAGGGGGACAATCACCTCCCTCTCCCTGTTGACCACCGCTTTTTTAATGCAGCCCAGAACACAGTTGGCCTTGTTACTGAGACTCATGCTTTGTAAGAAATACTTCCTAGAATTTTTTGTCCCAATTCTCTCAGATTCATCTAAATTCTTTTCCTCTCAGCAACTCTATTTGAATTGAACCTTCCTGCCACAGTGTTTAATGTCAGAGTGTGGAGAAGGAAGAATCTTATCCTTGTCAAAACTGGAATTCTTTTATTCAAAATACATGGGAACATCTTCAGAAACCTTTATTCAATATCAAACAGCATGGTTAATATGTAACAATATTTCTATTTTTTGCCTCATGAAAATTAGTTTCATAAGACACGTACGTTTTAGAAGAGATTTTGCAGTGGCAAAAGTAGACTTATGCTGAAACTTTGTTTAGCAGAGAGAAAGAGTGAGGGAGCATACCATCAGAACCTTAAACTATCTTGTAAAGTAAATGCTTTTCTTATTTCTTTCCTATTCAGTTTAAATCTACTCAAAAGATGCAAAATATTTTCTTATTGAAAACTTCAAACTTAAATAACAAAATCCTACCATTTATAAAAACCATCTGAATGTTTCACAGTTCAAGAAAAATACCAGTGCACAGAAATATTCTATGGAACATCTTTATTCCTTCAGAATAATTTATTTTCCCTCTTAAGGATGTGACCTTTCATGATATACGCAGTGCTTGAGATAACAAAGCATTAGGTGCCTGGCCAGCAATATCACAGCAACTCCCTTGCACTGGCGTTACAGTACCAGTGAGATGCCCATTTCTGCTGCAGCAAAGTCATCTAGCACTGTAGTTGACTTTTAAATTAAAAAAATTCACATTGTTTATACAGTGTATATCAATTAACTATAATATGTAATATACACTGTTTCTTGCAGAGCTTGAAAAATGTTCTGAGAGGACAGGAATAAGCTCCAAAGAGATAAAGCCTTCTTGAGAACCTGTTTATTTACATTTTAAATTCTTCAGTTTGGAATGATTATTGTGTCTTCTTTATTTATTCTTTTATAAATATTTCTGTAGAAATATGAGAGTTCTAGCATCTGGTGGTGTTAAACTAAGGAAAATAGAACCTATTCTTCAGAAATTAGCTACATGAAAAAGAACACTGCAGTAATTGTAACCTGGTAATTCCCTGCAAAAAGAAGTGAATTAAAAATATCATGTATCTACACTGAAAAGCTGTATTTTAATCAAGAAGAACCTCTTGCAGTGAAATTAAGATATAAAGTCTGCTAAGGAATTAACAAGTAGCAGAAGATAAAAATATTTTCTATTGTTAAATATTTGACTGTATAGACCACATATTCATAGAGAGGAAATGTGGATCAAGTATGGATAAACAGAAGGTTAGGATAAGATTTCTCAAGTCTGAATGTTTTTTTGTTTTCTCTCCCTCTGCTTGGCTTTGTCTGAGTAACTGACAAAGTTTTTCTTTCATTCCTTGGTATTTAGGTTTATGCACATTTAGGATTTGAACAGTCATGCATTTCACTTCTTTGGTATATGTTTAGTGATATTAGTAAAAATACCAACAGTCAGCAATATGAATTATTGCTTTCTGCCTCGTAATCATCTTTGTCTCAGTTTTGAAGTGATGATCTGTGACCAAAAGACCCAACAGAATGATGGTTCTATTCATAACCGCCATCCTCAGGCCTTTGCTTGCTGCTGGGAGCAGTCTTCTCTGAGATCCCAGAGAGAGCGCAATGGACTCCTTCAGGAAGGAAAGACCACTTGAACTTCCCTAAGACCAGAAATTGTTTTGGACTGATAGGAAATGCAACACTTTCCCTTTCCTCATAAAAACGTTTTAAAGAGTCCTTTTTTTTGTTCCGGTTGAAAAATGTATTTTTTAACTGACCACTCTAGCTAAATTTGATGCAGACTGGCAGGTGATTTCTGTTTCCTAAAAATATCTTCTTGATAAAATGCTGTCCTTATGTCTATCTGTGAATGAACTCTTTTTTTTTTTTTCTTCAAACCTTGTTAAAAAAAATAGAAAACCTGATTTAAATAACATGGCAAACCCCATGAACTACAGTAGGATGTTAAAATGGAGCAACAAACACAGAAGCAGCTGTTGCTGCACACGTAAAGCAGGTCAGAACTGAGGCCCAGAGTCCTGTGCTGACAGAACAGATGTTGACCTAAAGATACAAGCACAGGAGGGTAACAGCATCGCCCAACTCCCATTTTTCACTGTTATTTTCTGTGCATGTAGGAGGCTAATATTCACACCATGTATTTTTTATATTCCTTCAGGCAAACATGTTTTTGTTGGGACAGATAAGGCTGCCTGACGTTTCCCCTTCTTTCACTGCTGTTTGGTAGTCTGACAGCATTTTCTTCCACTGCTGGTGGAGTAGAGCCAAACCCAATGAGCTGTGCAGGAATGCACAGGAATTACAGGAGGAATACAGGAGCAGAGACACCTTGCCGTGCAAGATCCTTCATGGCTGTTTGCACTACTGATATCGTGGGATGAAGATGAACCAGCTGCTTTCTCTGCTGTACTTCTTTTATACTGCAATTTCATCTTTTTTTTTTTTTTTCCTAATGCAATGAATGTACATGGAACTCTAGCTTCACAGTCATTAATAGTATGCTCTTATGAAGGGAGACCAGTGTCCTCCAATGGGTCCCCAGTTGTGTGAAGAGATCTCTTATTAGTTCACATATTATATTAATATTAGCTTGGAACACAGGGGGATCAGGAGTCACTGTGAGAAGCAGCACTAACTCCTAGCTGCAAGTGGTGACTTTTGTTTTCTTTATTTGCTTTATGCTTGCATATGAGACATGGCATGATTGCTTCCACTGGGGAAAAACAGAGAAATTACTCTTGGAATAATGTCTCATCTCCTCAAAGGCAGCAATTTAAGAAGCTATGTGAGCTTTTTCTTTATCCAGTTTTCTTGAAAATGACTTTGCCACTGTAACAAAATATGTAAATTAATGGAACAGAAGAGCTACAGATTTTAGCTACTGATATGTTACAGATATCTTCCTGCCATCATTAGTTAGAAACTGTTTCTTGAAGTACAAAATTACACTCAAGTAGTTAAAAGCTGTTATCCAGTAACAGGCTACTTTGGTAGTACACAGCTGGATTCCATCTAAGTTATTTAATCTCTTATTAAGGGACTCATCCTTTCAATCATAAACATTTATGCAGATTTTATAAGAAACATAAACCAAAGATTAGATAATGTGATATTCCTTTGAAATAGCAACATTGAGTCCTTCTTGTCATTAATGGAGCATATTTCACTTTAAGTAGTCAGTCAAATTCAGCAAGCAGCCATAGAAAACTGACAAACACCTGCAAAACCCTTCTCAGTTTCAATTTGTTTTCCTTTGTTGTAAGTATGCAAATATACATACCTGTGTACACACACATAAGTATACCTTACGAACTCAGTACAAAAATTCTGGCTTCACTAATAGTCTCAGACACTGCAAAATGATTTTCAGATGTAACAGATTTGACTCATAATCCCTGAAAACCCTTGTAGCCAGAGAGTCCATATTTATCTTTTCTACCTTGAGAGTCTATCTGCAGGAGCTTTGCAATGCCTGTGAAGAACCCGCCAGATGTGATCTTTAATTTCTTTTTATATAGGGCTGAAGACTTTGTGTTTCAGAGAATGTTAGGAAAGCTATAAAAGAAATTATGCTGGGAAAATGAGTAGCACAAGCAAATGGCAGGCACACTTGTTTTATTAGCTGTGATAAGTAGAAGTATCTACTATTGGTATTGATGGGTTGATGGTTGAATGAGACAAGATCTTAGTGATCTTTTCCAACCTTCATGATTCTATGATTATCTACCATTATCTACTATCTCTTAGACATGAGGAAATGAAAGCAAGAATATTCTCAATACTTGGAAGAACAATGGTTCAGCACTGCAGTTTGGTGACAAAAAGTTACCATGAGTTGTCTATTCAAAAAGTTACTGAATGCTTGTTTAATAAAAGGTGATATTTCCCTGCAAAAAATACTTATTATATAGCAGAATTAACTATGAATTATATTACAGAAATACAATAAGTATTGTGTAGAAGTGTCAGAATTCATACTGTATATTGCCATTCTTGACTAAAACTGCAAAATATGAGTGTTTAGGTAGGTTTGGCTATCAAAATAACTTCCAAATTATGAAATGAGGCCTTGTAGTTTTGTGAAAACTATTTCCTTTTTTTGTATGTGTGTGGTGAATTTGGTCCCTCTTACACATTTTCTAGAATATGTGCAGAAATGGCTAAATACCCTGATCTGCTTTTGGAAGAATAAATAATGTATGAAATGTGAATTAAAAAGAAAACAGAAACAAGTGAATCTGAATATTGGACTATATATTACAAGTTTTTGTTTTAATAGATAATGACATAAAGATAGAAACCATTTTCACCAACTGCACACTAAATATCCTGTCTTTTAATAAAACACAGAATCACAGAATGGCCAGGGTTGGAAGGGACCTCAAGGATCATGAATCTCCAACCCCCCTGCCACATGCAGGGCCACCAACCTCCCCATTTAATACTAGACCAGGCTGCCCAGGGCCCCATCCAACCTGGCCTTGAACACCTCCAGGGACGGGGCATCCACAACCTCTCTGGGCAGCCTGTTCCAGCACCTCACCAGTCTCATAGTAAAAAACTTCCCCCTGACATCCAACCTAAATCTGCCCTCCCTCAACTTAAAACCATTTCCCCTTGTCCTGCTGTTATCTACCCTTTCAAAGAGTTGATTCCCCTCCTGTTTGTAGGCTCCCTAAAAACACATATAAACTACATAAACAATAATTTTCATGTGCTAAATAGATATTTATTAAAAGTGATGTGTGTAAAATGAATCTTCAGATGTTTAGTATATCTTAGTTTGAATGACTGCAAAGCAAACCTTAGTATGTTGGAGCCTAGCTGAACATTTTCCCACAATAACACATATATCGTGCCTCATTTACATATGCAAATCCCACAAGGTATTTCCATTAGTTGAGGTATGCATAATGGTCATAGTGTTTTAGTAGACTCATAGGGAGAGTATTTGTTTTTCAAAGTCAGGATAATACAATACATTTCCCCGCAGTATTCTCTATAGATTGTGTACCATATAATCTCAGCAGATGGGACTTGGATTTGTAGATGTTACAGAATCAAATGAAAAGCATATGCAGAAATTAATTAGCAAGTGAATGAGATGGCTGTGGGTTTATATGTAAAGACCATGCACAAGTCTCAAATGTCTCATTTTCTGCTCCATACAAGGAAACAGGACTGAAATCTGTGTACATAACTATGTGCTATTTGACAAACAACATACGTATGGATGCATTGACAATCATGCCTAGAAAAGACTGCAGAAGGACATCTAGTCCACCTCCTTTTCCGCAGGAAGAATAAAATGTTTTACTCCTTGTAGATGTTTATCTAGAAATTTCCAATAATTTATCCCTGAAATCAGTATACTTAGAGATGATGAATGGGTGACATTTTTTCAAATTTTAATTCTTAAAATGATATTCTTTTTTTTGTTGATTCTGTTTGTGCCTATTGGCATATGAACTTGAAGGAAGGGTTTTCCTTCTTTTGGTGTTAAGTACTTGAAAGCCTCCACTCTGTAGCTTACAGAAAGGTAAGGGTTCTGTTATACTTTAAGGACATGCATTTCTAATAGAAGACAGTCTGCTTTTCAGATGAACTATTATTTTTCATTGGACAGTGATGATACATGGGGAAATACTTTATTTGACATATATATTTGAACACACTCTATATCACTATTCCTAAACCTTCTTTTGGGAGAAGAAAATATAATATCCATATTACTTTATGAACAAAACAGGCTTTTTCTAATTAGAAGACTTCCTCCATTTCTAGCGTTTTATGTTTGGGGGCTTTAGCAGATCAGAGAGATTTGCTGAGACTATTATGGAAAAAGCTGAAAAGCTGTAGGCAGAATTTAATACAGGTATTTATCAGGCAATGCAAAATTTTTGCAGTGATTAGAAAATCAGCTCTTTAGTTGCTTTAAATCATATGTTTGTTTTGCATTTATGCTTTGTTTATATATAATGATTTCCTTTAGATATAGAGCTACATTATATTGTCTACTACATAATTACTTTTGCCACACTGTCTCAAACAAAATAGTATTTCTTCAGAGGAGGAATTCTATTAAATATCTGCGAAATTGACACACGTGCTTAGCTATACAACATCCAAATATTCCCACTGAAATCAGTGGAAATGCTCCCAGGTCTCAGTTATGCAGGCCACTGTTATTCTGCAAAGTATTTAAACATATTCTCAAGTCCCTTTACCTTTAAATAGCTGCAAGAACAAGTTTATAATTAAGCAGGGAATTGTGACAACCATTCCACATTGTCCAAGTGCACTTCAGCCAAATGCCTTTGGGTTTAACTCCTGCACCCCAGTTACTACTATGTTATACAGCAGCCTTTTCAAATTCAAGAATGGTTTTCTTTAAATGGGTAAATATTAAAGACATCAGCAGTAACTAAAGTAGAAAGCCATGTGTTGTGAAAATTAACATTGTAGGCCCTAATTTACAAAACCTGTGATCAAATATTTACAGGCTAGTCTGTCTAATCAGTTTTCTAATCTTGTAATCAGTCAGATGTTTACTTTTTGAAAGCATACCCATGGCAACATCCATATGTTAAGGGTGAGGGATTGTTCTCAGTCCCCAAGGCAAATTCCACCTCAAATGTAAAGCAAAGCAAAGCTGTCTTGCCTCAACCAGTTCTCTAAATGTCCTATGGGGAATAGTCCATGGAACAGACTCCTTCTGAATCATACCTACAAACTCCTGGAAGGTTGCTAACTAGACAAGGGCAAAGGCTTCCTGGGACTGAAATGTCCCAAGGTTAGAGATGACCATAATTGAATGTTCAGGTCTATGTCCTGGACCTCATAGTCTTTCTCACACAGACATGTATGGTAGGGCAGATGTGGAGAATAGACATCTGAGTTTAAAATTTAAATGAATGTGAACAGATTTCCTGAATGGAAAAAATAAAAGGGCAATGGCTGATCATGTTTCATAGAACCCTACAATCATTAAGGTTGGAAAAGAACTCTAAGATCATCTAGTCCAACTGTAAATTAGAATTGTGGTTACGAATACAGAAAAACTGTCTTGCCACTCATGCTGCATGAAGTAGATTTTCTTTACTGTCGGTATAATGTGCTGACCATGTTTCTCAAGTAACTTCTTGAGATATGTGCCTTTTCAATGTATTACTCTGAATTATTAAATATATATTTCAAAATCTTTAGCTTTTTTTTTTTTTGTCATCATGAATTTGACAGGTTCTTTCAAATTGGTGACAATGTAATTATCTTTCCATGGGGTTGCAAATTGTGCATTAAGAGCTTATTTCAGCTATAGTTTTCACTGGTTTCTTTTTATTATTTTTACCATCTAAACTCAAATAATGACCAGATTGTTTTAGTCCTTGAGGAGAGGAGGGAAGCATTAGGAGGCTGAAGTATTTTAAATGGGAGAATTTTGACTAGTGATTGATGAATAATAAGCAACATCATCTGAATCATTATTTTTTTCCTAGAAGTCCACAGGCTTTTGATTCTGGAAGAACCTTTATTGAGTCATACCTTTGGCTTGGATTCAGGCAAATATTTTTGTCATTCTGCAAATAACAGAAGTGGTGAATTGCAAGCTGTCATTCGTAGAAAATTTCCATCAACTCCTGTATGAAATAGTGGTACAGCTTTATGTTAGGGTTTATTGCACATTTTTTCTGGTTTAGAATTTCTCTCCATAATAAGACATTTCTTCAGCTAAAATTGACTAGATCTACATGAGTTGTGGTTCGAATACTTTGGTATTAATAACATCCTAAATCATTACACAATTCAGATATGACACTTGGTAGTTCTTCACCTCTAATTTCAGTATGTTCCAACAGAAAGAAATGTATAAATAAATAAAATAGCAGGGCTATGATATGACTTTCTTACATAGAATTCTCCTAACATCTCCAAAATACACACAATTAACAGTAGAACAGAGTTTTCTACAAAGAGTTTTTCTTCCATCTATACTTGCAATTATTGGGATGTATGAAAAACATCCAGTGGAAGAAGAATTGAACGTGACATCAGGGAGAACCTGACAACATCAAAAGATGCAGTAATTGTATATATGTTAATTGCTGGATTTTGAAGTATTATCTCTTTTCTAACACATAGACTTGTGATTTTTGCATGGATATTTAAATATTTTCTGCCTTTTATGACATCTTGTTTAAGTGGAAAATGGTGGGTTGATTTAGGTTTGTCACATTCACTTCCAATATTAAAATGACTCAGAGCATTGTTAAATTTACTTGGGAAGCCAATTAAATATGTAATATTAAGGAATTTTAATACTGAATGGGGGTGATGAAAGTCTTAATGTGGTTTGATTAATCAAATTTAAATTCACGCCGCTAGGGTCTTCTGATCAGTGCTCCAGAGTTTCCCATTAAGTGCAGCAAAGTATATTTGTTGTATTCTTTCCTACCGGTGAGTAGGAAATGCCTGGAAAAAAGCTTTTGTAGCACAGAATATAACTAGCACAGTGCAGTGCCATTACCCTTTATGGTGTCCTTAAAGGCCTAGAAGAGAGATATTTCAGAAGCACAAGCTGGAGATGTCTACTGAAGCTTGGCTTCCAACTTACTGCTGAAATTCAGGTAACTTTTATTGGTACCCTTGACAATTTTGCATCAGTCCACCAGAATTATTTGAAGTCACTCCAGAGCAATCCATTCCCTCTCTGCTCCAGTGCAGAGGAGACGTTTTATGATAAATGCCCTACTTGACTTGAAACAAAGACAGAAATGCAGACAGCAACGTGTATCACTCCAGCCTTCTGCTCTCCAGAAAAGACAGTGTTTGTGAGATCCCGTTCACATGTGTTGTGAAGGCAGCACAGTATTGGACCAGCGAAATAGTGAAATTACTTGTTGACTGCTCATATGTTATCCCAAGACATGATCTCCTTGATCTGTTAGCAGATCATTCTGGTTTACAGATGGAAGGGGAAGGCAGGCAGCAGATTGGGAAGCTGTGGAAGAGAAAATGCATCAAGTTCAATTCAGCAGAGCAAGCACTTAGAGAAGCAAAAAAGACAAATCTCACCTTCAGAGATGTAAATCCACTTTTGATTAATCCATGAGATAGACCACCTCCTGATGTCTTTTCACTGGTTATATGAGAAGGTAATTGAATTGGAGTTGTAAACACAACTAATGTCAGGACATTGTACGTGTCTTTATGTTTTATATAACAGAAATGTAATATTTATGCTTTAATTTATCGTTTTATTATGCTGCTCCAGTTGTCTTTTTATTTTAAGTGAACATGGTCAGGCACCACAGGTATAATATAACCATGGACAGACGTCATATTATTTGACAGTAAAGTTGCAATATTTCTACTCAACAGGTTTAGAAAAGGTGGTATTTTTTTTAGGTTATAAATGTATATATTTACAGGCTCAGTAAAACACATCTGATAGTAAGATCAGATATCTTAGCTCGTCATCCATGACATTTAGTTCTTATCAGTTGGAATTCATCAAAATAAAACATCCTGCCCGCAAAGCTGAGGATCTCCCTTGGCTCTTCTCCACATGGTACTGAATTAAACATATCACTGCCCTTTTCTCTCAGTCATTTGCCAGTATATCTGGTGAATTTAAATTCTACATTCATGTTCCTTCTACATTAAACTTTAGCAACTCATCATACTTTGAAGTCAATTTCCATGAATCCTACCCTTTTGCCACCACAATACTTATTTTGCTGGTGGTTTTTTTTTTTTTTTTTTTTTTTTTTTTGCTTTGTTTTTGTTTTTTGTTTTAATAAATGTAAGTTGGATAATAATCATCTTTCCCTTTAGAAAGATCTTAAAAATAACCATTCTAGGAGCCTTTATTTAAAGCAGTGATTAGAACACTCAAGACTATAGACAGGACTATGACTCCCAGTGTTATACAGATGAAGAACACAGGAATTTCAGGCAACATTGGAATGTGCAGGGTTTTCAGATATATCTATCTTCTGATGAGTTACTCAACCTACTCAAAGCAGAGCTCTTCTAATGCTTTTGACTCCTCATCCCCATGCTGCATCCATATAAAGTAAGCAGAAACCTAGTTTTTTTCTGTCTAATTCTAAGCACTATTCTAAGCATTTAAATTCTTGTTAAGAATTTTAACATTAAGATAATGATGCTAAATGGTAAATCTATTCCCTGTTCATTCATTATATATTTTGTATTATATTGGGCTACACGTGATGTGGATTACTGCGCAAAATATATTCCCTGTTTGGAACCAACTATTAGATTAGTCATATTTGGTCTGTTATTGCATATCTTCAGATCTGTTTTTCCATAGGAAGTAATCAAGATTCACCCCTCAGTCAATGCAGTGGCAAATCTAATATCATTTTAATACAAAGAAACTTGAATTAAAAATCGGCGTCCTTTGAAGTCTGCTCTGTCAATTTGTATCATGGTCATTGTTATCATGCAACCAGCCTGCTGTATTGAGAAGAGAGCATTCATTTTAAAATCTTAAGTAGAAATAAACTATCTACAAAACTTTCTAAGAAACTGCTAGTGATGTATACTGAAAAGTCTAATCCTAAAACCTTCATAGGATTCAGTCAGATAAACTTCACTGAGACAAAAGCAGGCCAAGTTCTATGCATCATTTTGAATTATTTTTAGGGTTAAGTGTTCAGGCATCATGAAAGAACCAAGCAGCTCTTTGAAAGTTGACTCCTTTAAGTACTATTTCAGAACTATTACATTTCTTTGTGTTAATACCCATATTTCTGAAGTGTCTATATAACATTTGATTTCTCAGTTGCAATAGTTACTGGAGATTGCAAATGGCTCCAATTCTGTCATGTGCAGAATTTGATGCTTGACATTAAGACAGCCTTATGCTTTCAGTTCTTAAATCCTTGCTGGAGTTGGAGGACACCCAGGGTAGATTCACTGCATTGAAACAGCTGATTTGCATGAACGCAGGACTCTCAGGGTGCAACAATATTGGGACTGCTCTCTAAGAACAAGTGAGCCCAGAGATAAAGGGTGGCAACAGGGCAAAGGCTCCATCCCATGTCACTCAAGCAATAGGAGTCTGGGAATGGAAACGAGGGCAGCCAACAGCCCAGACAGCCACACTAGTCTGTGATGATGGGTCTGACCATTTGGTAGAGGCAAATACTGCAGACACAATCTGAGAAATTGGATCAAAAAGAGCAGAGGGGAATGTATTCACGTAATTTTTAAGCTCAGCCTTAACATAGGAAATAAATCTTCAGAGCTGTAAAATGAGGGCTATCAGAATGTTCACTTGTAGATTTTCTCTTTAATAAATATTATTCCAAATTTATTCGTAGTAAGAAAAATATTTCTCATTAGATATTACATTTTTTTTTTCCAGAGATTTTTGGATAAATTAAATGCATGATTCAATAAATTTGATGCTTCACTCTATAGGGAGTTATCAGGTTTTTACATAAATGATCTCTGTGCCTGAAGTCTGAGCAATTCTTCTGAAAGAGCAACAGAAGTTAGAAATCTGATTTAGTCTGACCAGCAGAATGAAAGTGAATGCAGTACATTCAAATAGGCTGTGGCCTTTTATCCCTTTCCTCCTTAAAAAAAAAAAAAAAAAGAGTTAAATAATTTGTTTTAATTTTTTTGAACAATAGCAAATATGAACTCCAAAGCTCTTTTATTTTCATGTGCTCTGAGGTTGTTCTTTCATAGTTAAAATTTTTATTCTTCATTCTCGTTCCTCTAATTTGCTGACAGGGTTATAGCTCTGTGATATGCCAGAAGTTTGAAAATTATCATAAGTAATGAAGCATTAATTTACAGTGATCACAAGCATTTTTAAGTACAGCTGTTATAGATCTTTGAAGATCTCTGAGGTCATTAATGGAGAGAAAGTTAAGAAAGATAAATCTGCTAATCTATGTAAAAGTAAACTGTCTCCTCAAGTGACTGTTTTGGCTTCATGCATCCTTTTCATTATGTAGTTTGATGGTTTAGCAATTTCAGCTGCCTAGATGAACCTAGAAAATAAGGCAATTAAAACCATACAGAAATAGTAGGGAAAAAGAAGTACAGAAACTCTGTTGCTGTTCTTGAAATAATTGGTACCTAGAGGGATCTGGTTACAACTTCTCCATTGAATTATTTTGCCATAATTAGCTCACTTTCAAGCCTCATTTTGAATGGTAAATGCCATGTTCCTTTTTGAAAACAATCCGTAACTCAAAGTATTGTGTGTATCAGGCTCAATTAGTTAGGTTAGTATCTTTGGAACTAGTTCATCTTGACACTGAATGCAGTGGAGACAATGACTTTTATATAATGTAAATTAGGAAGTAGGAGACAAAAATAACTGTGTTTAGAAAGTTAAATTCCCACCAGTGGTATGTACCTGTATCTGGGTTCTGGGTTTCCTTTTGCATATATTTATATGGCATATATTGGTTAATCCAAGTGACCTTGGGCAACTTGTCTTTTTTTTTGTTTTTTTTTTTCAAGTATGACATTGTTCCAATCTGACTGTTCCTGAATTCTCATTTTGTCACAGGTTGATGGAACTGAACGTATAAAAGATTATAATTACTGAGGACTTTTCAGAAAACTCACAAGAATCCCTCCAGAGAGCTCACTCTGTAGCAAAATGAGTATCAAAATAGATGAGTGAAACTTTATGGTCAGGAAAACCCCATTCACTGGGAAGGTCAGTATCACAAGAGAATTTTTCCCTGTGGAGAATTTGCTCTTCAAAAATAAGAGATAAAACATTACTGGTACCATGTTATATTACTTCTACTGAAATGGGAACTGCGTGGGTGGCTGACAAACTTAAGGGAGTGAAAATGCATCTGACTAATACTGTTTTTATCTTATCTTTTCTGTGGGCTAAAAAGCAGCATTGGGAAATACTTATGGAATGGTCTTTTCTTCATGGCTCTTTAACTTGATTATATCCTTATTTACTATTTATATTCCTTCAAGTTCTCCTTTATTATATCAGAATGTAATGCATGACACAAAGGATTGAAGGTAAATAAGCAGTAGTAATAATTACTCAGAAGCCTAGTGATTTTTCGTTAGATATTTATGTTTGCAAGGCACTGAATCAGGTCCTCATCAATGAGTAGATTTCTATAGCATGGATAAAATAAGGTGATTAACATTTTTTCCTGTTAATCTAAGTCCTTCTGTTGTCTTTATCTTGTGTACATCAGAGCAAGTGTTGCACATTGATACATAGCTCTGTTTACCCACATGGATGCTTTTGATAAACTTCTCCTGAAGCCCTCTTTGGTTTTGGGAGAGTAATTTTTGGCTATGGATTATTCCAAAACAAAATAAATGTTTATGGGAAAGATCAGCTGACCAGTGCATCTGAAACTTGTGTAGATTCCTTTCTGCCTCAAGGAGGACTTGTAGATTACATTGGATCAGCCAAACCTGAGTTCAAGACCTCATCCAGAGTGTTGAAACTCTTTGGCAAACCTAAGTAACATCTGCAAAACCTTGGGAGGATGTTATGTATAGCTGCTCAATATGCTCAATACACGTTGCAAACTCTGTTCAGAATTATACTTTTTTAAAACTATTTTAACAGGATGTAGTGCACCAGTAATGAATAACATTGTGATCTCCGCTAAAGTTTGCTGGGCTATACACTTGCAAACATAAAAATAATTATACCATATATTTATATGTGTACGAGTGTGTGTATGAATAACTTTATTTTGTTTTCAAATAACTATCTTAGATCTCAATCCCAGTCTTACTACATGCAGTAGGAATTACTCAGTGAATAAGAACATAGCAAAATAATTACAAAAAAAAAAACAAAAAAAACCCATCAGATCTTACTTTCAGTGCTGTGTGATTTTAAAGCTAAGTTTGTTAAAAAAGATTCAGTAGATTTAAAGCATATATATAATTTATTTTTCCATTACTAATTTATATTAAAGACATTTGTATAAAACAAAAAGAAATAAAACAGAAAGCTCATCACAACAATCTTTGATTTACAAAATTATTTTCCATGTGTCTTTTTTTTTCTATGGGGATTTTTCTAATCTCCCACAAAACCATTAAATTAAGTAAAATCTTCTCAGGTTTATGAGAAGTCTGTGTAACTCCAAGAAAGGATTGGAAACAGACATTTCTCACCCTTGGAAATTTTTGATACTTCAATAGTAAAATATACAGTCAAATAAGAAAAAAAATGCTTTCACAAACTTAGTTGAAAAAAATAATTTTCTAAATTATTGAAGGTCAGTTCACCAATGAATGATATTTGTTTGAACTTACATATTGTCTAAGGAAGCTTAAAGTTTTATGTGTTTTCAGTCTCCTACTTCCCTCACTTCTTGGGCAGGCATCATGAATGATAATATACTATAGTCATGGGGCTTTCAAACTGTTTTTCAGGTGGGGAGTTCAAAATAAGTTATGAAACATGTAGCATGAATAGGAATCTTGTCTTCTTAAGTTTTATGGCTCCCACAGTAAATATAAAATTGGTCTAAAAGTAAGTAAATAATTTAGAAATGAGTCAGCACTGCTCCTGAAATCTCTGCCATTTTGTGTGTCCTCTCCCCTCTACGCTCCCTACTGGCTCCCACCTGTGGGTGGAAAATCACTTTTTATACTAATCAGTTCTATTGAGTAGTTTTACCATGGAAGTGGTGTGCAAAACACAAAACTCAGTGAGAGCTGAGTAGCAAATTCAATTGTAAGATTAACAAAGTGATGAAACTTTTATATATGTATTGTAGCAGAGTATTTCCTAATGGAGGTTTAGTGTGTGGGCATATATGCAAGCTCAAGGTAGCCATCACATGCATGGTATGAAGTGAAAAGTGAAGGAACAGCAATAAAGGTGAAATTATTGAGGGAACACAAGATGTGCACTGAGACTGTGAAAGAAACATACACTCATGTTTACATTTACAAAGACTATCTTCCACAAAACTGAAAAAAAAATATATCTTTTCCTATGTAATCATGATGTTCTTTTTAGTTAGCACTGAATATGGACTCTTGAGTGCTGGTATGTGTTTGACCCAAATTGCAGAAGCATGAACAACTACTTGGATTGGTAAAAGCAGTCTGGTTGTAGTCACTGTATCTCTTATTACCAAATCAACTGGGCTTTATCAGCACGTGAGTATACAGAAGCCATCTTTCCTGGGGAAACAAGATGCTAACTCATCTCTCACTCTTTTTTTTGGCCAATCTTTGTCTAAAAATATTTGAGCCCACAATTAGAAAAGTGGAGATATCAGAGATATTAAGTTCTGACAGGCTCCTTAGAAGAGAGCCTCTGTTAATTACTTCAATGACAGAATTGAGCTTTATGCACTTAGACACCTTGGAATGTACAGAAATATTCATCTCCAAAACACAGCTTCTTAGAAAATTAGGCCTTACTGTCCCAGTGGTCTTGGAGACACTAGCTTTTCTGCAAATGCTTTCATATTTAGCGTGGACAATAGAAATCTGCAAGATAAACTACTTTGCCCAGAGATTTTCTTTTACTGTTTTTTTTTTTTTTTTTTTTTTTTTAATTTCTTCGTTAAGAAACACAAACATATCATTACACAAGTCTCCACATAAGTCCACTCCAAGAGACCAAACCCTTTCATTTGGTGAAGTCAGCCAAAGGGAACTATAAGGCCAGTAAGTAAGTCTTGTTGTCTGTCTTTGGAGAATAAATTTGCTGAGTTCTGGGAACTTTCCAAACATCTGTACCTTTCCATGTACAGTATCAGAAATGTGAGCATCACTGACAGATATGGATCCTAAATGAGATCTCTTCTTCAGAACAGGCCTGGCAGCACTCAACCTAATCCTTACCTTCTGCCTCCAGTGCTTTATATTCCACATGTATTTGGCTGATGTGAACTAGGATTAAGTGGAGGGATTTGGATGTGTTCAGCTTGGCCCCCTTTTCAGGTTCAACAGTGTGAGAAGCTATGGGAACGAACTATGAGGCTGATAGACATAAAAACATCTATGTCTGAGGCATCTGGTTCTTCATCTGGCAGTGGACTATCAGCCAAAGGCAGCAAACAAAAGAGGCAGGGATGAAGTTGGTCAGCTGCTATTAGTCCTCACAGAAAAGTGTGGCATGAAGAAAGGCTTGCAGCCATCCTACTTCAAAGAATTTATCTGGCAATAAGAGAAATCCTTTTCTGCTGCACCTCCTCCAGTACAATCAGGTGATGACTCACAATACCCATTATGCAAGTCCACAGGAGGAGGAAAGCATCCCACAGACCATGAATTCTTCTTATAAGGACTAAATGAAACGTATCACAAAAATGAATATCCTGATCCACTGACAGAATAAAAGTAATAAGAATAAAAACAGCAATGGACAAAATGATTTCAATTTGTTTGTAAGATTTTGCTCAGTATTTGTTGTTGTTTGTTGCACTTTTAAAATCATTTCGGTTAAATATAAGGTAACATTTGATGTGGCTATTCTTAAAATGTTATTAGTTTTGTATGAAACATTCATGGCCAGAAAGTTTGGCCCGTTCTCTTGTCAGTTTGCTTGTACAGTTATTTTATTTCACCATACTATCTCCATCCCTCAGATCCATCAGATATTTAAGTAATTGTGCACAGAGTCCTGGATTCTGTGTAAAAGAATGGAAAAAAACTTTCCTCAGTTCTTTCCCATAGCTTTGGATCTCAGGTATCCTTAAGAGTAATGCTTTCAGGTGTTTGTTTTTTTTTTCCCCAACTCCCATGAAGGGGGTTGACTGGGGTGTATGTCTGACACACTGACTTTAAAATGGGTTGTTGGGCAGATGTCTAAGAATCCACTGGTACACTGCCTGTAGCTTTGTGAGTGACTGCATGTAAGTTGGGCTCTGGTAACTCATCTCTTTCCACAGAGGTTGCCAGGTAGAGAGAGCACAGTTCCTCATGGGAGGTTATAATTTGCTTGACTGTGCCACCTTCTTTGGGTAGAAAGCACAAAGTCCTATGCTACTTCCTAATAGCTAGATCAGATTTTTCACATTTTTTGTTCTTAAGGATGAAGTCTCCTTGGTCAGTGCTGTAGGTAATTTAGGGTTCAATTTGTCTAAAAGTTAGATGCCTTATTCCTTATTACTCCCTCATTTGTCTGTTATCATCTAGGAAAGGGCAAAACCAACAAGAGCCAGTAGCCTGGAAGAAGCTCAGAGCTTTATTTCTAAACAATTTCAAGAGTCTCCTTCATGATCTCACGTATCTGATTACAGTCCAAGTCTATCCAATCTATAAAATGATAAACATTGCCTTTCTAAAGGCACTTCCAACTATTAATGCTACTTTCTATTAGCTAAGAATTTCTAATGCATAATGTCTGTTGAATACTTCTACATACAGAGAAGAGAGAGTGCAGGAAAGGGAAAGTATACTAGGTTAAAAACAAATACAGGCATTAATTTAATAGACTTTGTTCTAAGCAAAGCAAAAATTGTGTTTTCTCACAGTTTCCTGACACTGAAATGCTGTTGTTTTCCTGATAAAGTATTCAAGATCCATAGCTCTTACCCAAAATTTGCAGGTCACTGTCTTCCAAAAATACATAAAACTAATTATAGCTCACTTCATAACACAAAGCTTAATCTTATAACTTTTAATAACTGCCTTAAATTTCTGATTATCTGAACTTGTTCTAAATAAAATAAAATTATAATTGTTTTAGTTTGAAAGAAAAAAAGTAATCTCTAAATGTCAGGTAAATCCATCCAAAACACTGCCCATCCTTTCCTTTGTTCTTGAATCCATCACCATACCAGAAATTCTTGGATAACACCTGTACAACTATGGAAATGGGGAGAATCATTTTTTCAGCATCTTTGTGGAACTGTAGGACAAAGCTTGTGACTGAAATAGTAACCTTTGAGGAGCCAGTGCAAGTGTGATGTCCCTTATACCATGCACTATTTGAAAGAGGTGCCATGTAACAAATAATTTTCTGAATTCTGAACTAGCCTTAGCTCTGGGGTAAGCCTATGGTTTAGCCCCATAAAAATTACTGTCCTAGTAGTCTAGGTCAGAGGTCTCATGGCATTAATGGTGGAAGCTATAAGATTTACTTGTGAAAGACCTCAAAGTGATCTTTAACAATTTGGTAAGGTCTGCTCCTGAAAAGTGGAATTCTGGATTACATGAAATAGAGTGAAAAATAGAGATGGCTATTGCTGCACTTTTCTTTCCAAATAGCAGCTGTGAGTACAATATGACTCTAAAGACCTGCTCCCACACTTCTCTCTAAAGTCACCCTAGAGTTTTTCCTATCTTTTCTGGCTATTTTCATAAGCAATAATACCTTTTTATTTTTCCAGGCTGAGTCACAGCCAGCTGAGTCTTATATTTACTTTAAACTTTTTCCGGCATCCATATGACTACTGAAGATGGTCAGACCAGATAATGAGGAGCAGCAGTTTCCATCCTTCTCAGCGAGCAGAGCTTAATCTTTTTCCAGTGAAGCTGTAGATGGCAGCATATCAACTTTCTGCTTCTTGAGAATTGTCTTGTAAACTTCACATTTCCAGAAAAGGGCCATGAACTCTCAGGGATTTTTGGACTGCAAATTCAAAGTCATTGTTTTAGAAATACAGCCTGAGTTGCTTGCAAGATCACTGAACAACCCTGGGGCAGAGGACTCACTGGAATGTGGGACTGTTGCCAATCCCTTGCACAGGATGCTGATAGCCAGTGTCTCTTTCCTTGGAGCCATTCATGAATCTTCTCTTGTGTTACTCTTTTCTACATTCTGCCTGTCAGAAAAAGAAAAAAACAAAACTCCCCATAGGTTGAATGAAAAGCTTAGTTTCATCTGAAACTTTATTTTCTTATGCTTTAAAAATAAGCTTATTATATATGAGTAGAGAGTAGGGGGCTGGAATTTTGCTACAGTGACTGAAGAGCATTGTCTACTTGGTGTTTATTTTGGCCAAAGTCCTGCTGAACGCTGACAGTCCCATGAGTCCCGTCTGACAATCACTCGCCCCAAGATACTTCTACTGCTGTTGTAAGATAATTCCAGACTTTCAGCTGAAGACCTGGCATGCGATGTCTTGGCTTGTACTAATTGCAAGTGGACAGATTTTCCTCTCAGAGGAAGAGCTTAAGAAAGGGTGGCATTTACTCTGGCATAGTATGTGGGGCTGTAAGTCTGGAATGTCTGATTGTCTTAATGGAACTAATAGATGCCTGAGTATTTCAGTTAGATGATCAGTCAGTTAGAGGGTGCTCCTGGGCTTAGCACAGGAAGCAGTCTCAGACAAAACACATCTCTAACTGGTCTTTTTGGCATTTACTTCAAGAAATATGCTCTGTTACAATAGAAGGTGGAAAGAGAAGCATCCATGAAGCGTGTACCTCAAACAGCACTGAAGGCATCAGTTTGGAGATTAAAAGATTGGAGGCTTTTATATTCCAAATTGTTATGGTACAGGTCATCATAGAGAGCAATCTACTGCAAACTTTGGGTCTAATAAGACTCACTTCTCACATTTTTGGGTGATCAAATTAGGAATTTTGGAAGCCGATTGCTGCTGTGCTTTATAAACCCTCTGCTACTTAACTATGTGAGGTTTAAAACACAGACTGGAGGGAAAAGGAAAAAATCTCCAAAAATGTGTCCAGGAAAAAATCTAAAATCTCTTAAGTTTTTAGGTGAAAAATACTTCAGATAGATTGTTTTTTTCCGAGTATTCTACAGCTGAGTGCATTATGCTGCATTATCACTAACACTTCTCATCTACATCCTTACTGCTATTCAAGGGTTTTCTGTATATAATATATTCAAAAATATTATTAGCAAAATGAAACGTGGATATAAACAATGGCAAAGTATTCTTAACATGGATATATATGCTCCTACTACATGGTGACATGATTTCAGGGTACTTTTCACACATTTGTTTTACAAAATATCTCTGCTTCCATTCTTGGTGAAGAATTTAAGTCACTTTCTTCATACGCCTTTTAAAAGAGGGGAGGAAAAAACCCCATGTCTTATGCCATATTAACCAGTTACAAAGTAAATAAAAACAAGACATTCTTGTAGGTTTTAATGAGTCAAACTAGTGTTTTTCTTTTCTTCTTCTCACATTTATTTCTCATGAGTACAATAGCCTTTGTTGAATGCTCAGTTTGGCATATGCAATTAACACAGACACACAAAGAGCTTGTAGGCCCCCATGTTTTGGATCTTCTTATACATGTGGCTGTTCAGATTATTTAACTCCTTCACTAGAAAAGATCAAAGTCATAAAAACATAACAAATTAAAGTTAATTTCAGGTCAAACTGATGGTTCATCTTCTCTGATACTCTGCCTGCTCTGGTGATGAACCGCAGTTGCTTGAAAACAATTAAGATAAATGAAAGCAGATTGTGAAAGAATCTTACTTTTAGAGACTTACTGAATCAGAAGTATGTCCAAAGTTTTCACTGCGATGGTCCTCTTCAAATTAGTAATGTGAAATAACTATAAGGAGGCAAACATAGTTCATTAGATTACTGGACTGGTAGAGAGCATGCTTGTTACAAGGCACGGTAATAGTCATGGAGCTGTGCTATCTTAATATACAAACTGATACTCATTTATCCATGTTAAACACAAAAAAAAAAAAGGCTCTGCAGTCAAGCTGATAAACATAGGATATCAGCTGTTGCACTTAATATTAGAAAGCAAAGATAAGTATCCATAAAATAAAATCTTAGTTCAGTGTTCAGTTATGTATACAGGAGTTTAGTATCTGATGAACTTCTCTGATGGTTGCGCTGATTAAGAAAAATGAATAAGCAATAGGCTTCTCCTGTCCTCCCACCCCCATGCAGCTTTTTATGGTGCTCACAAGGCATACAAGGCATTCAGTTCTTTAGCAGCCTTTCATGCGCACTGCATTTCGTTGCAGCTTCCAGATCTCCATTAGCTACAAAAGAGATGCAGTGTTTATATGGTGACATTGCATGTCATCTGAACACTGAAATTATTACTAGACATCTGGTACTTTTGTACCAGGTACATTGTTTTACTGCAGAGAATAAATGCCCTCAGATGTCTTGTGCTACTTGCATCTCTGGTATTACATCTACATGTGGATGGGAAAAATGGTTAGTAAAGAGAATGAAGGAACTTAATGCACCAGTAACAATTATCATTCATTTCAGCATTGAAAGCAGAAACCTCTGACCTTCCAAATAAGACTAAAGATAGGAAATGCAGCCCTGTATAAAATGTGCTGCAAGTAGGAATTCTGAGGAAATTAAAATATAAATCAGACACAGACTCCACAGTTCAAACATAGGTCTTCACATTTTAAGGCATTTTAAGGCATTCCTCTGTGATGTGGGCGCTAACAGTGGACAGTACGGTCCTGAATAGAAAGAGCTATGTTTATCCCGGAGTTGATCAGCAGAGCTGACCATTTGATCTATTTATTGCTCAGATATCTGAAGCTTCTCTGTAAGACTGATGAATTCTGGCCGAAATATGTGTATGTCACAGTGCTCATGCCAGCTATGCTTAAAGTTGCTGTGATGCGTTAGATCTATGCTTCCTGCAGTGATTTGCACTGATTTGCATAGTTCTGACATGTCCTGAACAAGACAGACGTGCAACATGAATCTAGTTCAACTCTAAACCGGGAACAATGTGTTCAAGGCAGCACAGCAGATGTACGCATGATGTAAAGTTAATTTGCATCACAAATAATGAATCAGGTGGCTGTTGTAAGCACACAGGTTATGTGTGTAGGACATGGAAAACAGTCTTAATGCATCTTGCATATGTGGAAAGCACAGCCTATGAAGGAGATTGCTTTGGGATATTTGTTGACTGCTTGACTGAGAGTTTTGGCTGCTGAATTAAACAGAGAAATAAAGAGAGAATTCAGGCTTATGTTTGTCCCAAATTGCATACCCATAATGCCTTTGCATCGCCAAATAACTTGTTTGGAGATAACTCCACTGGCCCTTCCTGTTACCGCCTGCCTCACACAGGCATACATATGTGTCTTAGTACAAGCTTCTTTGAGGACAGTAGGTGCAATCTTACCCTATTAGACACTCTTCTATTGGATCTTTAGCACAGCTGGATGGCTTTCCTGGCTCTGTTAGAGGGTGAAAAGACGCTGATTGTTCATTTTGTTCCAGCTCATAGGAAAAATTTCACATTTTTTATATCTGGCTTATGCCTGGCAGATTAGAGTAAGGAGGATTAGCACTCTGGATCCCACAGATATCCTGGGATTTCTGCTCTACAAAATACCCACGGAGCTTTTCCATCTCTCCTGTATATGCCAATCCTTCCTTTCCTCACAGTCCAGTTTATCACCTACAAATCTATAAGTCTGAACATTTTCAACTCATATAACCCACTTGAGTCTTGGGAAAATGAACAAACCCCTTGACCTTTCAACACGCTTCCTTTGTATAACATAACAACAGAATTGTAGTGCAGTTAGTACTAGATAATGATCCCATAATTCCCTTCCCGTCCTATGGGATGACATTTTTTATTGTCCTGCTTTGCCTTTAGCCTTTTGCTGTTTTTCATTATTGGAAAGATGTGGTGGCCCTGCCTGGAAAACAAGCACTCACCCTGTTGTTTATCCCTGTTGCAGTTGGAAGTGGGAGAGGAGAGGAAGAACAGGAGGGATCAAGAAAGTTTGTGAGTCAAGATAAAGACAAGAAAATCACTTCCCAGTTACTGCCAGAGTCAAAATAGACTCAGATTTGGAAAATTAACTTGACTTATTACCAATGAATATAAATATTGAATTACATATTTGGAAGACAAAAACAGCAAAAGGAAACAAATGCTAAAACGCTAAGACAAAATCCATTCCTCCTTCTTGCCCAGTCTCAACTTCAATGCAGACGCTTTTCCTTGCCATTATCACCACAGGTCATGCTCAGTAGCTTCATAGAGTAAAAGGATGGATGAGGCTCAAAGTACTGCCCTGACCTCATCATGAAGTTAGCCCTGCTGTGAGAAGGAGGTGGGATTAGCTGACATCCAGAACTTCTATCCACCTAAATTCTATGATGTCACTCTGCAGATGGATGTAGGGACAAGTGCCAGACCAGAAATTTTTCCTGCCATGACAATTTCTGTTATGTTAATCGTCTAAGTGTAACATCAAAAGAAAAGGGATGGGTTCATCTGAAAAAAGTAAAATAAGAATAATACAAATAGAAATAAAATCATGGTGGCAATATGAGTATCTTGTGGAATGTATTTTTTTAACTGAACAGAGGAAATTGAAATATCACAGAATCATATATTCACAGAATTGTAGGGGTTGGACAGATATACCCTTCTTTGGGTAAGGAACTGGCTAGAGGGCAGTGCCCAATAGGTAGTGGTTAATGGAGCTAAGTTCAGCTGGTGAGCTGTTACAAGTGGTGTCCCCCAGGGTTTGATATTGGGGCCCATCTTGTTTAATATCTTTATTGATGACCTAGATGAGGGGATTGAGTGTACCCTCAGTAAGTTTGCAGATGACACCAAGTTGGGAGGTGGTGTTGACCTGCCTGAGGGTAGGGAGGCCCTTCAGAGGGATCTGGATAAACTGGATTACTGGGCTGAGGTGAATGAGATGAGGTTCGACAAGGCCAAGTGCCAGGTCCTGCACTTGGGCCACAATAACCCCATGCAGCATTATAGGCTTGGGGATGAATGGCTGGATGACTGTAAAGAGGAAAGGAACCTGGGGGTGTTGGTTGATGCTCAGCTGAACATGAGCCGACAGTGTGCCCAGGTGGCCAAGAGGACCAATGCATTAGAAATAGTGTGGCTAGCAGGAGCAGGGAGGTGATCATCCCCCTGTACTCAGCACTGGTGAGGCTGCACCTTGAGTACTGTGTTCAGTTTGGGGCTCCTCATTACATGGAAGACATTGAGGCCATGGAGCGTGTCCAGAGAAGGGCAACAAAGCTGGTGAGGGGTCTGGAGCACAAGTCCTATGAGGAGTAGCTGAGGGAGCTGGGATTGTTTAGTCTGGAGAAGAGGAGGCTCAGGGAAGACCTCATTGCACTTACTTACTGCACTACAACTTCCTGAAGGGAGGTTGTGGTGAAGAGGGGTTTGGCCTCTTCTCCCAGGCAACAAACAGACCTGGGGAAATGACCAGAAGTTGTACCAGAGGAGGTTTAAGTTAGACATAAGGAAGAACTTTTTCTCTCAGAGAGTGGTCAGGCACTGGAATGGCTGCCCAGGGAGGTGGTGGAGTCGTCGTCCCTGGCAGTGTTCAAGAGGCATCTGGATGAGGAGCTGTGAGGTATAGTTTTGTGCTTGTGGTAGCAGTGGTAGTGAGTGGGAGGGCGGTTGGACGAGATGATCTTGCAGGTCGTTTCCAATCTTGTGATTCTATGACTTCTAGAGATTATTGAATCCAAACTCTTGTTAAAATAGGTACCCTATAGAAGGTTGCACAGGTAGGTGTCTAGATGGGTGTTGCATATCACTGGGGCTTGAATATCTCTGGAGAATGAGACTCCACCACCTCTCTGGGAAACCCGTTCCAGTGCTCTGTCACTCTGGTAGTGAAGAAGTTCTTCCTTGTGCTACTGTGGAATTTTGTGCCTTCCAGTTTCTGCCCATTGCTCCTTGTTCTACTGCTACATCTGACCAAAAAGAGTCTGTTCCCATTGACTCGGCTCCCTTATTTTAGATGTTTATAAACAGTGATGAGATCCCTTCTCAGCCTTCTCTTCTCCAGACTGAACAGACTCAGGTCTCTCAGCTGTTCCTCATAAGGGACACGCTCCAAGCCCCTCATCATCTCTGTCACCCTATACTGGACTTATTCTAGGAATAAATGCACTTTTGGATGTTTTGATAAAGGAAACATTCAATATGAAATACAATAAAATGTACTGATCCAGGATATAGTCACTACATAGAATACTGGGAGGAGGCATGAGATTATTTAGTTATTGTAACACTTGCATGACTTTTTAGGTTTAAATAGTTAAAAACATTTTAGTATAAATATTCAGTACAATTTGAGCTAAGTACTCAATCTTATATTGAATATGTGATTCTTATATTGAATACGTGATTCTTATATTGAATACGCATTTCTGACATACATAGTAAATACTACAGGCTTCAAGCAGACTTGATGTCTCCATCTTGAAGAACTCCTCCAAGCCCATTTGTTTTTAATCATCCCACACCATAATTTATAGTTAATAGCAGAGATTATTATTTTTTTTTATTAGAAGATTTTATAGGCAATATTGTTTTTATTCTCCGGAGCCTGTGTACAGATTTGTTAGGTACATTGTGTAATCCAACATTTGCCAATTTTCTGTCTAGGGAAGATGATTCATTAATGATATATTATTTTTGTAATATAATAAATTAGTTTTGTTGTGTCAAAGTATAAAAAAATCAAGATTTTGTTTATTTGAGAATGGAGTTCTAAGAACGTAGTTGATTTATATGCTAACTGAACTCCAGTCTACACATCAGTTATAATATTGCATTATTCTATTTTCAGTGCAAAATATTAATTTTCTTCCTAAGACAGATTCTAACCCCACCCTTTCCATCTGAATAACTGGCAGAACCACTAGGTACATGTGGAATGGTGTATGAGAGGAGGCTGTCAACTGATGAAAATCACAATAGACGAGGGTTACTAAAGGAGCCTTACTGTTTCTTAATAAAAGATTACAGTAAGAGGACATCTTATTACATCTTCTTACTATAAAGTGAGGCTTTTAATTCAGTGTGTATTGTGCATAAGTCCATCAAGATATGAATCATTAGACCTTGTATTGGAAACGTGGGATGAACGTATATATAGTTTATTCTTCATGACATTGAATTGAAAGAAACAGTACCTTCAGTGTTCACCAGTATAATCTTACGTAATTTTTATAAAATTTGGCCACTAACCAAAACTTGGAAACCCTGAGTCTGAAGACAATTTAAGCTGAAATCCAAGTTAACATATTACATATGTCATTTTTGTATAGTTGTGCAATACTTAAGGATAAATCACAGATTAATTCATTACTATTATTATTATTAACTCAATTTATCAGCTATAGACATTTAGTACAATATAAAAAGTCGATATAAAGCTGTGGAATAGAAACTTAGATGAGACTTTCATATATATACATCTGAGCTGAGATTTCACAGAGTTGAAAATAACCCCGCTTTACAGAAATGCGTCTCTGGAAGGTGAGATAGCCTTAAATTATCCCCATTCAGCTGGAAGTTGATTAACAATCAATTGCTCAGAATTGCCACAGAAAGCACATCTACACTTTCAGGCTTCTTTGCTCCTTTTCTTTCATCATTTTATGGTCTACATGGCAGAGATGTTAATTTACACTTGGGATTCTCTCTGTGATGAATTAGATAGTTCTCTGACAAAGCACAGAGAAGGCTAAGACTGGAATGGAAGTGAATTACTTTACCCAGCAATAGATAACAAGCTGCAGGTGCGATGGCTGTGTATAAGTAGAGTAACCAGCAAAGGAAAATTCAGACATTTCTCATCAGCATTAGAAAGTGTATTTTAAAATGATCTCTGCCCAGATTTATTAAGCAACAAGACATTTTCAAAAACACTTTTTGAGGATCTAACTTTACCTTTGTTATATTCCTCCAGTTTCAATTTGTCTTTTATTTCCACCTATTATCATGTTGCAAACTGCATTGTTTTTGTTAGAAAAAGTTACACTCCTAGAATGCATTGTAAGCAGTTAACCCACAGTTAATGTAGGATAACTACTATTTCATTTGTGTGCATGGAAACCATAAAATTAGAGAATGCACAAATACAAATACAGGCAAATGTGTTACACAAACATATTTTAACTGATGGAAAGTATTTTAACAAAACACGGATACTGCATGCTATTAAAATGAATCCAGCAACATCAGAATCAGCAGAAAAGACAGAAATTAGAAAGCATATTTCTGGCAACAGTGATTCAACCAAGCAGTTGATGAAGTGAAGTGTTTATGGGATAATATTGCTTCACTGTGAAACTGAACAACTCACCATAAATCTCAGGACTGTAACTCAATTTTTTCTCTATGATCTTATGAATTCTTTATGTATCACAGAGGAAGGAAAAAATGTTTTCAGACAACAATAATTATCAATCAGCTTGTCTAAGCACTAGTCGTGTGCTAGATCATGTCTGGAGATGTGACATATTTACTAAATTTCACAAATTGCTGCTAGAAACTCTTATATGCAAAAGCTGCTGAGGACATTTATAAACATTTATAAACTGCCCCTGAAATGGGGCATGAAGTGAGGTATCCAGGGCACACAGAAGAGCTGGGAAGAAGCCCACCTTTGTCTTTCACTCATCCTTGCCTTAGTGTCTTTCAGGCTGTCGAGTGACTGGGCTTATTTATACTAGGCAGGAGAAGCCTTTGTTGTTGTTGTTGTTGAAAAGCTGGGTGAAAGTGTTGGCTGTATACAGTATATTCCAAATATCTGATCTACATCATGTCCTCCTTTTCACGCTTTCCAAATATTTCCACTCTGTAAAGAGATGATAGAATTCCTTTATATTCCTAAACATGAAAATTCATTAAGTAGGAGAACTTTCAGTGGTACTGTCACAGTTACTAAGCCCAGTTTGGCCCAGTTGCATGACAGGGGACAAAGGGACACATGGTCCCATGCCTGCGAAAAGGGAAAAGGGAGTAGGGAAAAAGGCAGGAAGATGTGCCTAGACAAAGAAAAACAGCAGCAATGAGCTAAGAGAGAAAACAAATTTACTAAATGTGATAGCAGAATGTGATATAATACAGTAATACAATATAATTAGAATTCAAGCTAACAAATCAAATAAAATAAGAGAGAGAGTGTCCAAAAGCAAAGGCCTTTACACTAATGCTGTAGGCAAGACAGCCAGGGAGCACACCCAGCAAAGTGGGCAGAAAGAAAAAATCAGTCTTGTGACTCCTGGGCAGTTTTATCTTTCCCTCTGAACGGGAAACAGAAAGAGAACAATGAAGTCTTCTGGGAGCTGTAGTTCATTCTCTTCTGAGAGCATGTACCTGGAAATATCAACAGTCCAAGAATTGCATCATTAAATCTTTTACTCCCACTGTATTGCATTATGTTATAATGTGGAATACTGATAATAAAAATCACAGAAGCACAACAAGTACTGTGATGGAAAGATTTTTAGTGAGTATATGGATGTTTTTACACCAAAATTAAGACTACTAACAATCAATTTGCTTTTCTCTCAGACATCTCTCAAGAGTAATAGAATTCCAGGCTGAAGTCTAACCGATGGAAGATATTCAAACATTCAGTTCCAGATGCAAGTTTGAGTAGAAGCCATTAGACTCAAATTTTGCAAACTTTCTTCTGTAAAGCACCAGATTAAATGATTTTCACAGTCTTAATCATTTGACAAATGAAGTGCGTAACTCTTAAGAAAACTCATTCTAGACCCGTTTGCCACAACAATAGCCTTTGTCAAATATTTTGAATATATTAATAAATACTAATTTAACACATTTTACTAGGCAGTACAAATAGAAAGACTAACTTATTTCTGAAGCTAGTCATGATCAGTGAAAAATAATTAAAGTTCCTAAATCTTACTTTAGATGTCCTTGTCAAATCCTTTTGACTTTTTCTTTCTGTTGACCAGAGAACCTGTTAAATAATATAAAGAACATTGTATTTAAACTACTGCTGACTAAAAAATTCATCTGTATTTAAATAAAAAGGCATTGGAAGTTTACTGCAAATGCATCTAGAATTTAATTTGGGGTGCATATTCTTACTCAGAGCAATGGCATTGAGAATTACAGTAGGAGGTTATTTTTACTTTTTCCAGCAGCTGGAGATGCATCCTTACTCTGAATGGTCAGAGAAACAATATTAAACACAAAATCATTCAGCTAGGACTATTTTAGAAAAGCTATGTATTTCAACTGAAAACAAGAAGAACAAATGTATGTTGAAATTTAGTACATATTTGTAGCTTCAATGGTGGGTATGTCTCTTCTCTGTCAAGATGGCTCTTCAGAAAACCAAGCTGTATGATTCCTGGAATGCAATTGCATGGTCAAAGACCTTCACTAATGATAACATTTGCCAGCATACATTTAATAAAGTGATTTTCATATATCTTACTCTCTTTTCCTTTATTAAAATGGATGCAAGCTAAACCACTATCCAACTACACAGCTTAAGAGAAGGAATTGTATTTCTACCACTGAGTGATACAGAAGTCAAAAGAGTTCTTTAAACAGTACTTAAAAATGAGATTTTCTTCACTGTTCTCTGGAAGACTCTGAGTTTACTGTATAGAAAAAACTATAAAAAATTAAAAAACCCTTCCTGAAACATAAATCATCTTTCATATTATTTATGTTGTAAATAAACCTGGTTTCACATACAGGTGAGATGTTCTCTTAAAAGAAAACGAAGTGACTGATAATAGATGCAAGTACTGTGAACTGAAAGGTCTTAAAGTGTATACTAAAGGAGATGCAGCCTAGTACCTGTGTGTGATAACACAAAGTCCTTAGACAAATTTTCAGTTTTTGTTGTCTTTAAGTAGTACAGCTCTGCTTAGGAAGGAGATCTAAAGGGATGTAAAGGGCTGAGAGCGGGGGGATAATCTGGTAGAATTCAGAGAGAAAATCAATCAGAGTGAATTATTTGTACCATGGAAAGCAGAAAGCAGACACCTGCAAGTAGTGTCAGCCATGATATTTCAAGAAAAAGAAAATATTTTTCCACAAAACAGATGTTTGAGTGTTCTCCTTATGACTAACTCATCTGGTAGTCTCTGTTTGATACTATCGGGTATCAAACTGCCACTTACCTTAGGCAATCTTTTTCTGCTAGTCCTTCTGCCCCTGCCTGAACCCAAGAGGAAAAGGGTAAACCCAAAGGCTCTGCCTGCTGATCATGTTACTGATGGTTCCTGAATCATCTGCATCTTTTAAACCCTCATAACTATCCCAGAGTGTGGTGGTAAAGGATTAATCCAATCACATCGCTTTGTTTTTGAAACAGAGCTCATAGCTGGACTGCCATTGTTGTGATACCAAGTTAGCAGCTACCACTTTCTATTTCTTCAGACTCCATCTAAGAGGTATCAATGCCATGTTCTTAACCATATCAAATCTATAAATAAGAAGGCTAAAAATAAGAGTAAATACCAAAGACAAAAGCAAAATAATTTAATAAAGGCAGCTAATGTTACAAATGAGCAATAGAAAATACTTAGAGATAATGTAATGTCTGTATTAAAAGCATCAGATTTTTAGCATGGTATCTGATACAGAGACCTCAAAAAGGCATCTCTCTTTGCTCTGTTAGAAAGTAGAGAGTTGAAAACTAAATAGCTCATGAAGAAAAAAAGGCATTACGCATGCAGTTCAGAAGAACTCATTTTAGAAAAGACTGCTCAAATAGGAAAAAAAGATCTCTCTCAGAGGAACAATAAAACTAAGTGTAAAACATTAGTGCAGCACTCAGTAACATATCAATAGATTAAAGAACTTCACAAGAAGGAAAAAAAGTGGATAAGATCAAGCAAAACAAGAAAGAAAAATGAGCCAAGCCACAGGTGGCAACCACTTCTAGGAAAGGAGATGAAACATTAAATGACACATCTTTGTAGGAACTTGTAGGAACCGTCTGATGGAAGGCTGATGAAGCCACATCTTGAGACATAAACTAGACTAGATAATAATCATAACTTGAGTTGCTGAATCTCCTATGAAGGAGTATAGCCTCTCTGACATGTGCAGTGATCAATTAGATTACATAAAACTTCACAAGTCTATCAGGGCCATCCAAGATGTGCAGGAATTTTCCAGTTATTCTAACTGAAGGCTAAATTTTGCAGAATGCCACTGTGCTTGCCAGATCAGGAATAGGTTTTGTCTTTGGTTTTACTAAAGAAAAAGAAAAAAAAAAATAGACATAAAAACATTGTATAGATGACTTTTTATAGCTTCCATGAAAACAATATGCTAGTTCAAAGTTGTGAATGGTTTCTAATCCAAGTGGTCTGACTATCATCTTTTGGTAAATTTTAGAGTTTAATTGTATTATGTGTCATTCTGTCATAAAGCAGGTATATAGAGAATCATTTGCCTTTGGGAATGCTTTTCTCAGGTGGTTCTTGCTCCTATCCTATAGAGCCATGGTGGGGAAAAAAAAAAAAAAAAAAAAAAAAAAAAAAAAAAAAAAAGGATCACATTGATTTTTCTCCAAAACAACATGTGGCTTATGTAGAATTCTTATTTCTGTCATACACATACATACTTTCTTCTCTGCTGAGAAATCTATAGACTTGATTGAGGAATTCTTGCAGAAGGTATTAATTCAGGTTAAAGCTAAATGACTGAAGGATATATTTAATTCGGAACATATTTAAAAAATAATTGTATTCAAAATTCTTCGGCTTGCAAGATCAACAAACACAGCCCTTTGTCTGTTTGCAATGTCTAAAGAATTTATCACAGCAGAAGCTCTTTAATGCAAAACCATCTTGAGAATACTATGCAGAAGAAAAATGCATAGATCAAGCCAGAAATACCCATTCAAGAACCTGGGAAGAATTTGGTAGTATTTGCTGTCCCTGTTCCTGCAGTACATCCTCGCTTGCCTGGATGTCTGCCTGCTCTCACAGACACCCTGTTTCACCCATATGCAATTGATTCTTTGAGATTGCAACAGATTCTCCACTGGACAAGAATCATCTTGACACACCTACTAATTTATGCTTCATATTCCTCTCGACAACATGCCTCATTAACTCTCTTGTATTCCAGAAAGCCTTTTTCTGTCCTTCACTAGGGCTGTTAGTTCTCTGTTCAATGTGCTGAGAAGATCTGGAATGAATCACAGCTTCTGCCTTTATTGATCTGCTTTGAATAGTGCCTTATATTTAGTTTTCCCTTTAAGCATTATATTAAAACTTATTATGATCATTTCACTTGAGTGTGAATATCATCACGTTATACACTCATGTCTTTTCAGTTCTGAAAACAATGCCATCCTCTGAGTAAACATCTATGGCTGTATTTGGAGAGTCATGTTACAAAACAAAATATCCTACTTGTAACTATAGCAAAAACAAGTGAAGGAAATGGAACCTATTACATGTTTATTTATTTATTTTGTCCAAAAAGCAGTGAAATACACAGATGATTACAAACTCACAATCCCTCTTCATTCATCTCAAATTTGTATAATATTTGAATCTTCGTAGAAGAGTGTCTGCTTAAACATAAGCTTCCCAGAAAAAATAACTCAATGAATTTACAAAATATCTGGGGAAGAATTAGATAACAGTAGTCAGTGAGGTGATCAGACTAAGTGAAAAAAAAAAAAGAGAAAAGAAAACAAGACAGATGATGATATGATGTTAACCATGTATTCCAAATTATCCTTTCAATTATCTTAAACCAGATCTAAATTAATAGGCAATGAAATGGACTTAAATGAGGAAGATTCATCTCCATGTAAATAATTCAATTCAAATTCTGAACAAGAATTTCACATTAAGCACACATCCTTTCTTGCTGTTTGATTCAATCTCAAGATTCAGATCTATGCATTGATACAGGTTGATTTGTTTAGCAATAGGGGCTAGTACATTGTTTTAAGGACCAATATATTAGTTTTGCAAAAGGAATCAATGAGTTCTAAAACTTTCCATTTCATCTTTCCTTGGTGTGTGAACAGCCTTGTTTGACCCAATGATTCTGCTTCACAAAAAGCACTGAAGCCTATTATGACCACTTTTATCTTTGCATTTCTCCAGGTGCAAGAACGTTTTCCTCAAATTTTCACACATATTGTTTTGGAAATTGCCCATTATGTCCTAACAAGCAATGGAATTTTTCTGTACTGGGGAAAAACAACTGAAGTTTGGCTAAAAGTCTCTGTGATGAAGCTGATGTTGGAAAAATGGAGACAAAGTAAGTGGTCATACAACCTCCTTTGATGCAACTGTGCATGCCCAGAGGAACATTAGCATATATTAATGAGTTCTTGGAAAAGAGGAACATGTATGCCAATGTACTGCATATGTATGTCTCGATGTTCAAATGTAGATCTCCAAGATGGTGCACTTGTTTGTCAAGTTGCCCTGTACATACTGTGAGGAATAAAGGAAAGCCACTGTCTAATACCAAACTGGAGTTAGAGATTTTTCTTCCACAGAATCACAGAATGGGCCGGGTTGGAAGGGACCTCAAGGATCATGAATCTCCAAATCCCCAGCCACAGGCAGCACCACCAACCTCAACATTGACAGCATATTTTTTTCTACTTTTTTTAAAAATTATTATTATTATATAATTATTGTTATATATATTATAATTGAGTGATAATATATTCTTGCAGATTCTTTAACTATTTTTGTAAGACCTCTTTTTCAGTTGAGTGAGTGTTCCACAGCCAGTTATGACAATGAGAAATAAACTGGCGAACCACAAATCCCCTATTATATCTTCATGTCAAAAGTATAACGAAATATCTTGTAATTTTTAGATTTCTGAAGTGTTTATTGTGTCTGATGGGGAAGAAAAAAGCCAGACCAAATTAAGTGGTTCCTTGTTCATCATGACGCTTTTATAGATCTTGTTTTTAAAAAACCTCACTATCTTCAACCACTATGTATACCTTGGGTCTGAGAAAAGATAGTGCTGTTTAGACAGTAAGCAAAAAAGAATCAGAGAGGTGTAGGAGTTGAAGGGATCATCTAGTTCAACATTTCTGCTAAATCAGGTTCCCATGAGTAGGCTGAACAGGAGAAACATACAGAAGCAGAATGCATGACCTTATAGATCTGATTTCCATAAAAGTCAGTAGTTACTGGAAAATGGCATTGTCAGAAGATTTCCTTGGTCAGTCCGGCTAACATGCTCCTGGACATGAAGCAGCTGTGCAACTTCAGGCACCACAGGCCAGAAGAATCTCATGTGCTTGCCAGCTGGGCAGGGTCTTTTGGACTGCCGTACTGGGTGTGTGAGCCCAGAGTCTGTCTAAACTGCACTTCAGGAATTTCATTCTGTTTTTGTCTATGTTGACATCATTGCAAGACGAAGAGTCATGAGACCTCTTTTGCTTCTGGTCCTGCAAGTCACACAGCTAGATTATGATAGAATGGAAACTTTTACTTATATCTGAAACATTTAATCACCTGGCCTCTGTAATTTCCTTCCCAACACTTACAGCAAAAGCAGAATTAACCTGTTGTTTTGGCTCTGCGTGTTGAGATACTCTTCTTTATTCTTCAGAACATGAGAAAAGCACACTCTTATGGGGAGGCAAAAAGGATCAAATTCCATTCTTTGCATGATATTCTTCTCTACTTACAGCAAGGGACAGGATATAAAGCAATTAGACAGCATGAAATGTTGCCCAAATTTTGGCTTATTATTTCCACACTGGAAAAGAGAAGCTAAATTGCTGTGCTTGTTTGCTGCCATAATGGACCATAAGGATACTGTAGAAAAGTCCTTTAACTTATCAAGGTTTTTACTTCTGGGTTTATTATAGTAGTATAATACATCCATTCTTCCCCTTTCATCAAGTGTTTTTCCTTAAATGCTTTCTTCATCTCTGTCTTGAAATTATTTTCACTTGGTGCTGCAGATTTTTCTTTTGCAATACTTACCTGATCCAAGAGGTGATCTGTCTGCAACAGTGGTTGCCACAGTGTCAGAGAACGAAACTGACTGTTGTCTACTCTCCATGAGAATGTCTTTCCTTCATTTTCTTGGGAAGAATCTGAATCATTCAACAAATATAAATAGGAGGACATAAAATGGGAAGAAACATGTATACGTTATATTTTTCCCCAAGATCTAACATTAAAAAACAAATTGTGCCATTTTCAACTTACACAGGCAAGTTTTTGTACAGTTCATGACAAAATGGGATATTGCTGAGTTGAGCAGAAACATACATGCATACAGATTGCATTTTCTTGGTGGTTATTTTCCTTCTAAGAAAAAATCTCAAATCCCCTCCCTCTCTCACTTCTCTTTCTTTCTCTCTCTCTCTCTTTCTTTCTTTCTTTCTTTCTTTCTTTCTTTCTTCCTTTCTTTCTTCCTTTCTTTCTTTTTCTTTCTTTCTTTCTTTCTTTCTTTCTTTCTTTCTTTCTTTCTTTCTTTCTTTCTTTCTTTCTTTCTTTCTTTCTTTTTCTTTCCTTCTTTCCTTCTTTCTTTCCTTCTTTCCTTCTTTCTTTCCTTCTTTCTTTCCTTCTTTCTTTCTTTCCTTCTTTCTTTCTTTCTTTCTTTCTTTCTTTCTTTCTTTCTTTCTTTCTTTCTTTCTTTCTTTCTTTTTCTTTCCTTCTTTCCTTCTTTCTTTCCTTCTTTCCTTCTTTCTTTCTTTCCTTCTTTCTTTCCTTCTTTCTTTCTTTCCTTCTTTCTTTCTTTCTTTCTTTCTTTCTTTCTTTCTTTCTTTCTTTCTTTCTTTCTTTCTTTCTTTCTTTCTTTCTTTCTTTCTTTCTTTCTTTCTTTCCCTTGTGTAAATCATTTTATCACTGCCAGAAATGATTCTGACTTTGTCCAAATTTATATGAGTCAGAGCTTGGAAAACATACCAATAAGTTTGCTGTGTCTCTTGGATGGTGTCCATATGTTACAAAGTGTTTTGATAGGGTAGTGTAGCTTGTTTCATTTTGCATTTATTCCAGTCAAAAAGCACAACCAAAATTTTATGCCCAGACAGAAGTTCAGTTTTCCATCAGCCCAAGGTTAAACAGTTTTATCACTGCATATTTCTTACTACAAAGATTAATTTATGTATTTTATTATTACCTAATTATGGTGGCTTTCTTTGAGCAAATATCATTTGATATGCTGTGGAGATTTTGAGTTTGTTGTGTAGCAGAAAATAAACATGCTCAGATGTAAAATTAACTAGTTCCTTTGTTCAATTTACTCTTCTTCTTTTCTTATTATAGAATGGTATTGATTTGTAACCTTACTAAATTAAATGACCATTACATAATTATTTCTTTTTCTAGTCAATTTTGCCTACATATTGTTGCTCTGGCTTTTTCAATATGTCTTAAAACATATCTTTTGATGAAATCATCATAACTTTGTCAAGAAAAAAATGAACAGTAGATACCTTAGTAAGCAATCGCTGTCTTTTTTTCAGTCAAAAACTTTTCTTGTCCAGGATCTATACACAAAGTTTATAAATTCCACATAAAACTTTGGTTTGTGCTTTGATAGATCTATTATATTACTTACACTATTAGCTTTTATTTTTTATTAGATTTTATTATTAATTAAATTCTTCTGACATTTCAAGTTTTTTTTCTTACATCTTACACCAGGCACAGATTTTAGAAAAAAAGAAATATATCGTCCTCATTTTTTTCTCCCCAAACTCCACCCTATCCAGCCAAAAAAAAAGACTCTGTCCTTCCAGGTTAATGACAATATTAAAATTGACTTTGAGTGCTTATGGATTAATACATATAGAAACTCATGGCCAAGTCACTATTTCCAGATGAAGCACTGTGGTTCGAACGAGAAAGGGTATACTGAAGCAGAAAATACTGCATCAAGAAGAAGGCAATGTTTGTCATTTACATCATAGAATACTGGCAAAATTTGTCCAGGGGTTTGCAGAGTTGTAGCAAGGATTCCAAGTAAAGCTATTAACTCAGGAACTGTGCCATATTGTGCTTGAGCTGTCTGTAGTTACCTTTCCCCACAGCAGCCCATATAGCACTTGGCTTTGCACTTTTGATATTGCACCAATGTTTTGGCTATTGCTGAGCTGTGCTGAGACAGCATCAAGGCCATCAGTCCAACTCACTGTCGCAGTAGCCAATTAGCTGCAGTTGGCCAAAATTAAGATTTTTCTGTACCTTAGATGCACGGAATCTTATTCATATCTCATTGAGGGAAAAAAAAAAAACAAAAAACACAAAACTAAACCAAACCAGTCAACAAAAGAGAAAGCCCAATGATAACAGAATAAAATAAATTAGGATGATTTTTTATTTTAGAAGGGAGGTGAGTGCACAATGCATATTCAACTACTGTTGGAAGTCTGTTGAATAGGCATTTACTTTTTTTTGAAAATCAAATCCAGAAAAAAAATAAATCACCAGTGCCAAATGTAGGACTCACAAAAAACACAGCATCTAAATTTAGACAGAAATTGGAACTCCTGAGGCTTAAGTTCTCTTTAACTTTGGCAAAATAAAATTTTGGACTGTTGCATCTTGCATTGTATTACTGTAGTCTTCCTGGAAGAATTAGAAATACTTTCAAGACTGTGATCGAGACTGCCTTCAGAGTCCAGATTTCTAGTTAGCTAGAAACGAATGTTTTGAAAAATATGTTCTCTCACAAAAAATGTTTTGGAAACCAATGACTTTATTTCCCAAACATAAAACTTTAAAAAATACCCCAACAACTAACCTAAAAGCTTTATTAAACTAGACATTTCAAAATTATGTTTGAGAATTCACCAGTGTCAACTGGCATGAGCAAGCTCCTTCCCTAGAAGTTTCAAAATTTATTTTTCTTAATAGGCATTATTCTAAAGACACTGACATGATTTTCTTCAAAATTTTCGAGAAAATATTTATTTATCAATGAAGACCACAGAAATGACTGTTAAAAGACTTTTCAAGCCATCTGGATTCATTCTCATGCCTTGTACAAGCTTTTGACTGGACCATTCATATGTGTAAATAACCACTAAATTAAAATCACTACCTTCCTGCCAGAAGTAACAAGACAGATTCTACCAATCATGGATTTCTTTATAGAACAAAGTTTCCTGGCAAGAAAACTTGTAATAAATGTAATTTGCACAATTACCATCCTTATGTGACTAATGTGTCCAGTTTATATTTAGGTTAAAAATGCAAAGAAGAAAAATTACTGTGTGTACAATCAGTATAAATCAATGTTCTTATTATCAATGTTCTTAATGATTTCTTTTGAAAAGGAGAGAGTTCCTTATGTTACATTTGTGCATAGCTTAAAATTGTATGCATTTTTTTTTTTTAATTTAATTTGAAAGAATCTCTCTAAAAAATATTGTTCATGTCTCCTCTCTCTCACGGAGGGAAGAAAATAAAGTTTGTTCATGATGGAGCATTTGTAGAAGGTACTCACACCATTTGCATCTACAATTTTTACTCATCAATTAAGTGGCAGTCTAGACTTCTGCCACTAAATATCAAGTGTCTGTCAAATGTGAAGCCCTCAGTACAGAAGAGACATGGACCTGTTAGTGTGCATCTGAGGAGAGCCACAAATATGATCCAAGGGATGGAACACCTCTCTTACTAGGACAGACTGAGAGAGCTGGGGCTGTTCAGCCTGGAGAAGAGAAGGCTCCAGGGAGAGCTGAGAGCAGCCTTTCTGTATCTGAAGGGGGCTATAGGAGAGAAAGGGACAGACTCTGTAGCAGGGTCTGTGGTGATAGGACAACGGGAAATGGTTTCAAACTAAAAGAGGGGAAATTCAGGTTGAATATAAGAAAGAAGTTTTTTACAGTAAGGGTGGTGAGGAACTGGAAAAGGTTGCCCAGAGAGGTGGTAAATACTACTAGTCCTGGAGACTATCAGAGCATACAATAACTGTCCAGTCAATCTCGGGTGTGGAACTCTTTGATTTGTCCAACTCTTTGATTTCACTGTGGTAGCCACTAGGCACAGAATAGAAGTATACCCTAAATATGACCTCTAAACAATATGAGGAGGAGATATTATTATCTATTATGCTGTTGGGAATAAAAAGGAACTCTGGTCAGTGGAGTGGAATCTAGACTTGGCATAGATACATTTGCTTGAATCCATCTACAGTCACACATAAATTACCAACAAAACAAACTGGCATTGTTGAAGGAATTGGAATGGTGTTATATAAATTGGTGGAACTTGAGTGATCCAGACCTGAAGCAGTAACCAAGATCTTGATTTGACAATTTGTTTTGCATTCCAATTCCAAAGCTACTAGGAAAAGAAAAAGGTGAATTCTATGAGTATTTGAAGAAAAATGTGATTGAGAGATGAAATGATCCCCAGCTTAACATTCATCTGCTCTTTTGAAGTTTGTTTACAGACCTCACAGGCCAAGAGGCAGAAGATATTTTCCAACATTCATGTCTGATCAAGTCAGAGTTTTTGATCTACTAAATTATTTATTTTTACTTGATTTACTTTCAGCTGAATGGGCCAAGTAGTCTACCCAGTGTGATTTCTTTTTATGATATCAAAAAGCTTGATGACTCAAAAATATTGAATTTTAAGGATGTGAGAACCAAATCTTTTGCATCTGGTTTCCACTAAAAAAAAAAGGATCATTTGTAAGCCTCCAGTGAAACCATGATTCTGTATATAAGTCTAGTCTTTAAATGTGCTTAGGCACAAAGGCACAGGAATCAGTTTATTAGTACAAAATATTGCAGACAGGTAATAAAAATAATGGATAGAGGTAAATATATTCATTTTTAATTTCTTACTAGAAATTATATTCATTAATTCATATCCTTAAGCTGAATCAATTGTATAAACAAAGAATGTCATAATGAAAATGATAATAAATGTAGTATTTATACTTCAAACAAAAAGTACACCAGAATATAGAGCTTATTAAAACAGACATTGGAGTTCATAGTTTAATCAGTTTTGTCCCTCACAACCTTCTTGCTTCATTCATTTATTTTTTATTCTGTTTTGACTTTTAATACTCACACAAGGAATTGGCCAACAGATGTAGACTACAGAGAAACCAACAAAGTGTTATTCATTGCTTTACTTTGCATGATTCCTTTGTGTTTTATCTATGGATTATAGAAAGTCAAGATGAATATGCTGGATAATTTTATGGCATACAGAAGATATTCTGTAAGGAAAAGACCAACACCAGCAAACTCATTTCCTTTGAAGTCTCCAGAGCTGAAAAATTTGAATAGTGTCACTTTGCCAACTTCAATCTGGAATCCAAAACATTCAACAGGTGCTCACCAAATTGGTCATGTTATTTATTCCGTCTGCCTTCTTCAAGTAAAAATGTTTGAAGTTGATGGACTCCATTATTCTGAACAAAGGACGTGTAGTAAAATTCAACAGTGAAGTCTCACTTACACCACTTTTGATGATGAGAATAATGTAGTCAAAGCAATTCAGTGGATTTAGTGAATTTGCACAGTAATAAAATGGATTTATTTCTAATACCTCTGAATGCCACACAAAATACATTAAGGTGAACAGCATTCAGTGTGTTCAAGCAGAAACTGCAGAAATATTTCATATGTATTACTATGCTTCTAGTAACATGATGTTTTCATTGCAGGCTTCTCTCGTTGATATGACTTTCTAGGTAGGAAGTTTGAACTACGTTAGAGCTTAATTTGATTCTGATCTGATACTTGAATTTGTTTCCTTATTATTGCCTGTTTGCATCTAAGAATCCTGAGTAGGTGAGAATTTGTCACGTTTTTAAAGCAACTTGAAGTATTTTCTTTGATATGCAATCTTTTTTTCATTTTTGTGTTCATATCAATCCATATGAGACAGTCAGATCTAATGCTTCATCCATTGGAATTATGTGTCAATCACACTTGGGTCCTTATTCTTACTGCAGTATGCTCAGCAAGTGTTTTTCTCATATCAACTTGTTGCAAACCATTATTCATGGTAGGAATGTAAATGACGAGTGTTAGCATTTGAAGGAAAATAATTGTGCACAGTGTGAACCCATTAAGCAGTATCTCAAGAATGGGTAGTGGTGATTAGGTCCAGGGTGAATGTTACTATAATATGAGGAAGCACCAAAGAAAGTTAATATGTCTACTGCAGAGGATGAAGACTAAGAAGAAAAGCATGATTACAGATTATCACTGTAATGAAATTTGTAGTTTGTATAAAATTCTTCCTGTAGAAAATGTTGACACTTTAGTCTGAGATACGAGAACATCATGCCTATTTAGCCACAAGAGTTTTAGATCTCTTTTGTTCAAATGAAGTATTCCATGGACTTCAATAAATTACATCAGTATTTGGATTAGACCTGTCTTCTGGTGAACTCATCAAGTAATGGAAATGCATTGTTAAAGCCAAAGCTCTTCAAAGTTTACTACAGACATCACTTTCTTGTGCCACTGTTCTGAAGGACTGTGGCTTCTCATTTCTGCCTGTGAACAAAGTGAAACTCTTCATCTCTTAAAGCTGGTTTTCCATTACCTTTACTCCTTAAAAAATGTCTTTGAAATCATTTATTTATTTGTTTTTCTCTCTTGTCTCCCTGGAATATTCTTTATTCTGTAGTGTGCGTAGGATGAATAAAGATGGGATGCAGATTTCCTTCCTTGGATTAATAGTGATATGTTGAGGACTTTTAGCCTACTTTACAGCACTTCTGACAAAGCTTTCACTTGTTTTTAGGCTAAAATATACCATACTTGTCTCTAAGAGAAATTGTAGCGTTGATGCTGCCAAGTTTCCAAAACCTAAAGTAAATTCAGGTACATTACTATTTGGCTTGTATAATTCATATAAACTCATATAATTCTTCTCAGTACACTTAAAAAGAATTTTCCTAGGAAAATGTTCTATGTCAATATAAATTTTAATGGCCCTATATTGATCATGGAAGTGAGATCGTGCAGACTACAGAGAACGTATTTGTGAGTAGGCCAGAGAACAGAAGATGGTATTTGGTTTTACAGGTTTTTCATTTTCAGTACATTACTAAGATAGTATTGAAGAATGTGGACAATGTCCATTAATATATGTTGGTCTCCATATCTGACTTTGTGCTTCAAAATTATGTAGCAGGATACATGACTGTTTTCTCTGCCTAAGTTCTGTTTCCTGAATACTTCTCTGTCTTATTGTGGATTTATTTCATCATTCTGTTGAAATCCTAGATTCCTAGATTGATCAATTTTAAATTAAAAAAAAATATATATTTTTTTAAATAACAAGTTTAACTGAACTCATAAGACTGGGCAAGTCAATTTTCTCCCTGAAATTTGGCTTGTGGCCTTTAAAAAAGTGATCTTCCATGAATAAATATATCAATAGTCTGTGAAAGTCTGCTGTTGTGAAAATGAGTGCTCTAAAGCTGATTTTTTAAATCTTCAAACAAGCAATTATCTTAAGCACAGCATCAATGGGAGAATTTATTGTGGCAAAAGAAATCAGGGGTGGCAATATCAGGCAACTTCCTAAATACTTGCAGATGAATTAAGACTATTAGGATTCTTATTCCTTTACAGAAAAGCTTCTAGCAAAAATGTGATACCTGCACAGGGAATTTGATCTTTCAAACAAAATGATTTTGTGGTTGTTTGGCATTGAAAATTGGTTGAGTTGCAATATTCCTTGTAATTATGTCTTCAAAAAACCACTGTTCTCATGGTCCTACATTACCACCTCAGTGCATGCAAAATTCATTCCTATCATGACATCTCTTAAATATCATACAGAAGTCTGTTCTGTGCAGCAACAGTTTACTATTTACAAATTGTTAAGTTCCATACCTCTTAACACTTGTGCAAGGTGGGAAATGAACGCTGTCAAGATTTAGCTACATGTAGTCTTGAGCTATAGATATGCTTGTTAGAAAACTGGAAAAAAACACACAACTACACAATAAAAGCTGACGAGCATGATAGCTTGTATCATAAAAATACCCAGTAAGTATTTCTTATCATAACTGGAAGACTTCAGATTTTGAAACAGTATCGTAACTGAGGTATGCATGTGTTAGGTGGCTTCTCCAAGCAGTGTGAAGCTATGACTTCAGTAAAAAAAAAAAAGTTGTTATAAGACTCATTATGGAGTTGCTGAGCTGAAAGAAAATTTCTATTGAATGAAGTACAGTTGAAATATAAAAAAATATCTTACAGAAGGCAACAAAGCATCTTCCTGTGGCAAATGGGCACACTAAGCAGTGTCTCCTAGTAGATTATGCAGTAGGGAGCGTTGCTGTAGATATGATGATATCATTACCTGAATGAAATCAGTTAACAACTTCTTGTGATAATCATAACTTAGTTTATTGCTTGATCTCACATTTATCCATACAGGAAAAAGGTTGCTGTGCTAAGAGCTGGATTTCTGCTAACCATTCCAGTGATTTGGGATTTGAAATGAGCTATACAGAGGTTAAGGGATAAAACTTGAAATATACCTCGAGAGAATTATAAAAGTTTTATGATATATTAGATATATTATGATATGTGAAAATCTCACTACCTGACAGTCCAGGCTACATTCAGTCCTATGTACTTTTAGCTGCCTATCTTTTTGTAAAGTGTCCCAGACACACAAAGACTGAATATACTCTTCTTCATTTAGTAGCATAATGAAGAGCTGATGATAAGCAGTAAAAAACATATCCTGAAGCTCCTCAGGTTTGAGCATCAACCTGGGACTTCCATTTCTGTTAGTGCTCTGTACGAACTTAAAGCAGAGAGCTGAACAGAAATTGTTATTCTTACAGAACACCTATAAAACTGAAGACAGGCATTTAATTTAATGTCCAGTAAGATGTCCACCTAAAATAAAAGTCTAAAAGTTCAGACTTTTTCTGCCATCAGTATTCTCTTTCCTTGCACCACTCAAATGTTGGGATGATGCTAGTGTTGCCACATAGCAATATATACATATATATATATATATACACACACCTATATATATGTATATTTTAATGAGCAGAAATAGTATTTTGAAGTTATTTTTCAGCTGAATGGGTTCTGTGATCCAACTCATGGATTAATTGAAAGAAGATGAGGCCTAACACAAGGACAAGAGCAAATGGCATGTTCACTTTGATTCCTTCTGTGACACTATCAAATTCTTCATATATTTGTCCCAGTGTTTAGGGAATTAAGCTAAGTTCTCATAAAAAATATACCTTTCCCAAGTATGTCTTAGCAGGCCAAGTAAGCGGGGAGGAAAGAGTAAAGAAGCAACAAAAATATAGTTTTAGAAAAAAACTGCAAACAGGAAAGAGCAAGTAAGAAGCCAATTTTTGGGGTAGAGATTGAAAAATATTGATTTGTAAAGCACTGTTATAAATTCTAGCAAAGTTTTGTATCTGTTGTACAGTAAATCAGCAAGCCTGCATTGAAGAAACATGTCATAAAATCAATATTACTTCCTAATTGCTTCCTAAATGCCCTGACGTCCAGCCATCCAACATCTTAAAAAGCAAATTATTATTTTTTTTAACTTTTATTTGGGATTAGGAGTTGGTGATGTATTGTTTAATTGTGGCACTGATTGTTTTCGTAATTCAGTGACTAAGAATTAAGTTAATTTTATTCCTAAGAAGTGAATTGTGAACAATAATTTTCCAATGAATTTTGGAAAATTCTCTAGAAACAGAAGCTTCAGTCTTATTTCATAACTCTGATTAGCCTATTTTTATATATTTAGTTTTACAGTTCACTATGGGCTCTCAGAACTGTAGATCTTGCCCAAAAGATTATTGCAATGGCATAGACGCCATAAATGATATCAAGTTTTAAGTTTCTGACACTCAAAAATTTGATTTCCCAAAGTGGTTGTGGAATATTCATCTTGAAAACTGCCTTTTTGTTTTTGATGGATGGGATTTGCTTTGTTTTCTCAGAGGAGTCAATTTCTGCTGAACATTTAGTTGTATATGATCTATGAGCATTTAAAGCTAGCTGCAGAGTGAGAAACAACTTTTAAGTAGAGTCCTTCCAAATTAAAATGACTTTTCAAACTTTCCAGTATAAACAGTACTTTCCTTTCTAGTGTGACAGTGTAGTAGTTATGCATAGGAATATTTAACAACTAGTGATATTTTCAGTGCAAGATGTTAAGTTTGTCATATGCAGAGTGACCTTTAGTACTAACTAAACTAAATAGGATTTTGGCATACCATGTCCTAATGGTGTTTAAATATAACAAATAAGTACAAATACAGGAGTTCCTCTGACAAAGAGCAAAGATATATTTCTGGGAGAAATTCCAAGCCAGATCATTGGAATTTCTCTGGTCTGTTTCTAATTTCATTTTTTGGTTTGGTATACTAAATACATATTTGTCTTGTCTATATCATTAGCTTCTCATTAATAGAGTGGGACAGGTAGAAAGCTAATAGTATCATAGAATTATAGAATCACAGAATCACCCAAGCTGGAAAAGACCTACAAGGTCATCCAGTCCAACCATACACCAATCACCAATAGTTCTCACTAAATATGAGACTGTTAATGATGCATAGAATCATAAAATAAAATTCATGCTCTGTTTTAGTACAAGAAATGACTGGATTCCTAGCCCAAAGGCTGCTGTAAGGAATGTTCCCTGCCAGGGTTAAAGACCTTTATTAATGCAAATTTCTGTTCCTGAAGTGAGTCTTTTGAAGTTCCATTCCACCATGGAAGAAACACAAACTTCTTTGCCCTGCTTCAAAGGGGCTAAAAAGACAATGGACATGATGTTGCACAAGACAGCAACCCTAGTTATGGAGTCAGACTTGGTCCAAGAGCAGACTGGCATGACTGTTTGACCAATACGCTGGGATGTCTACATAAAAGGTCACGTAATTTAGTTACATGAATTTGAGGCTCCTTGTTTTCTTTATTTTTCCTTGAGGTGGTTTTGTTCTTAATTAATAGCAATTTGTTTAAAGAGAGATAGGTGGAAGCTGGGTAACAAGTTCTATAACATGATCAAGGAAGATAAGAAATTAGACCTTGTATTGCAACATAGAATTAATTACTGGCCGCTGCAGCTGATGTAGGGTCCATTCAATGTGGGGAGACTTAATACCAGCTCAGAGACATGAAATCTTTGTGAAGTACCTGAGAAGAAGCCTCTAGGAGACTGAGGACTTAGTGGATCAGCAGACAGAAAGATTATGTTTATACCTATCGTTACCAAGTTTAACTAAGGTTAAAACAGAGCAGAATAGGGCTAGAATACATCAGTGGCAAAAATTTGTGAGCTTGGTCTCAAGTTCTCTGACTTGAAGCCAGGGGAAAGTTCTCATGGAGCTGGTGACTTTTTAAAAGCTCTTTCTTTGTTATATAGATACTAAAAAGCAAAGCATAGTGCCTTGAGGTGAGTCCTTGCGTGCTCCCCTGGGGAAAATACTGAGTGAAGTCCAGCACTTGTGTCTTCCATCCCATTTGTAGAAGTTTACCCTAAATTTCTAATCTCCTTGGTCCTGTAAAACTCCTGCTGCTTTCAGCTTTGTTATGAGTATGAATTATATTTGATTCTTCTTGAAGGAATAGCAAGTGAGAATGAATGTTTTGGGATCCAGCCCAGCAGTACAAAGTGAAAAGGTCTCTCAGTAACACGAAAGGGCTCAAAGATATTAAAACAAAATTTGTCCATATTTGATATTTCTGGTGAATGCTCAACCCTTCTTAAACTATGCTGATCTTCAAAAAATGAAATGAACAGACTGGCTGGTATAGGTGGTTTCTGCCAGGTTTTCCTGTACCCCAAATGCAGAAATTTGGCAAATAAAAGTAATACTCACATGAGGTACTGGGCCCTCTGACTCACAGGCATGTGGATGAACCATGTGCTACTGGTTAGATAGATGACTTTATTTCTGCTATCCTCTTGGACCATCTTGATTAATTAAAGTTGAAGTCTGAATCCTATGCCACAGAACACCAAACATGTACATGCTTTCCAACTTCTCATAGCCAAATCCTATCCAACTCATCATAAGCTTATCCAATAGGGCTTCTAGTGTTCAGATTCACACATTATCCTCTCTCCTTTTAACATTTGGCAGTATACTCGTGCAATCAAGGGGAATATTTTTTGTTCTTTGTATGTATTTAACAACAATAAATAGAAAATAAAATCCTGTGATTAGCTTAATACAGTGCATTTAGCTAAGTCAGGAGTCATAGACTAGCCACATATGGCCATAGTAGGCACTTCAGTTTAGAGAAAACTCCTTCAGCATGAGATTTAGGACTGTTAAAGTTAGCAGTTACTTGTGATGTAATCTACTTAGAGTGGAAATCTAGCAGAAGACCCACGGTTGGAAGACCCATAACAAATACTGCATCCACACTGGGCACCAACCATCTATGTCACTGTAGAACTGAATGTCTCTGGTACTTGTGGTGACTGTAAAAAGGGATTAATCTGATAAAGCACAAAGATATGAACTGGAAGTGGGTGAAAATTTGAGGAATTGGCTACCACTCTGTTAAAAAGCAGCTGCAACTTCTAGATATTTTTTTTTTTTTTTAATTGAACAAAGCAATGTTTTCATTTTGAGGAAAAGAGCAAAGTCTCTCTCCTGATCTCATCTTGGTAACTGCTTCACTAATTTCTTAATTCTGCAAATAACTTGTCTATAATAGGAACACTGTAAGAAAACTTTTTTTTCAAGATTTCTCAGTAAACCTATGAGCATCTAAAAATTTCCTGTAGAAAACATGATTTCTTTCTTGTCTTGGCAGTCTATTCCCTTTTTCAAATACCTTTAGTGTCCAAAGCATTTTGACTTAAAAGGAGTGGAACAGTGAAATAAAGAAACTTAACTGATCTATATCACAAGAGCTCTAAGGCATCTTTGCAGACTCTGAGTCTTCTGAAAGGTTTTGGTTTTTCTTCTCATCATTTTCAGTTCTTGGTTGGTTTCCAGTGTATGACATTCATTTAGGATCATTCATAATTTGCATATTTATATTTATCTCTTGGAAATAATGAAGACAAGCTCAAAGAAATTTGCACAGTTCTTAAGAAACAGAAAAGTTTAAATCAAGACTCATTTTGTGAGAAACAATAGCATTGACTTTCAGGAGAAGATCCTATGTTGCAAGATGAGAGGACAAATTATTTCCATGCTCAGAGAACTGAAATTCCAATAGTTGGATCTGAGATATCCTCCTTGAATTTTCCCTTTGTGTTGTTCCGTAGCTTATAGGACTTATAGGAGTTCCCTTTGTGCTGTCTCAGAGACTGAATATTTGTATAAAGTCAGCTGCCATGTAAAACCAGACACTGAGAATCTCTGTCCTGTCAGCTCACTCTTAAGAAAATGTAACTAAGTTTATACATGTACTAACTTAAATTTGATTAAATTTCCTGATAAATATTAGATTTCTCTTTTAAAACATTTCCTTACTTCATTTCCAATATGTGATACCCATTTAGAATCATTCATTATTTACATAGCAATATTTATTTTTTTGAAAAAATGAATTTTTGAAATTGAAATTTAGGAATAAATGGTGTTCTCATTAGTTTAAAAGCAGTTCCTGCTATCTAAAATAAGCTTCATTTTACTGAGCATAGTCTTGTTCATCTGAGCAAAAACTAAACAGAGGCATCAAACCTTCAGTGGAGTTCACCTACCAGAATAGACCTAATCACCCTTCCTCCTCTCAGTAAAGAGGGCATTGGACAATTCTCTGGCCTTGAGGCTGAGTAACTTACATAAACCACTCACATTCTCCCTGTGATGTCTTCTTAGAGCACTGCATGTACTGTTGTACTGCTTTTCCTTCCCCCTTCCCCCTTCCCCCTTCCCCCTTCCCCTTTCCCCCTTCCCCCTTCCCCCTTCCCCCTTCCCCCTTCCCCCTTCCCCCTTCCCCCTTCCCTTCCCTTCCCTTCCCTTCCCTTCCCTTCCCTTCCCTTCCCTTCCCTTCCCTTCCCTTCCCTTCCCTCCTTCCCCCCCCTTTTTTTTTCCCTATGTATATGTGATGTTTTTATGGTAGGGATGTATTTGCATAGTTTTGCCTGTGGAACTCATGGAAAGGATGGCAAGCCCACTGAAGGAGGGCTTCCTACATCCTTGTCAATACAGCTTTGAGGAAATGTTTTCATGCTTGTGCCCTAGTGCTGGCTTAGAGACAAAATCAGAATTAGGGAGAGAAAAGTGAAAGTCTGTGGGCAAAGAGGAGCCCAGTGCTCAAGTTGTCCCTGTTCACACATTTTAGCATGATAGATGTATATATATGGAGTTCATTATAGGTCTACTTTTTGTCAACTGTCCTTGCTAATGCCTACACTGAGCACCAGCTAATGTGCAATATGCTTTCCTCCTGAGGGATTTGCGTAGTACTTCTTTGAGCTCCTCTCTAAACATTTGAAGTTGCACAGAGGGGATATATGAGAATATGCAAATCTGTGAATTTGCATATTTGCATTGTGAAATCTGACCTGGTGAGATCACATTCTTTTTCTAGTTGGGGTGTAAGAATATACTGGAGATTAATTTTGTACATTTAACCAAACAAAAAGCCAAGGATCTGAAGTTAGGATATGGGCTTAATTTCATGTCTGAGTTTTCAGGTAAGAATCGTCTAAAATGAAGGAAACTTAATGCATTAGATTTAAACAAAACAGTCTGTAGAGAAGTCTGGTTCTGAATGTCTACCTTTGATAGAGAACTATAAAATTTTCATCCACGGTTCTGGTTTACGTCTCTTTAAAGAGTTTTAAAATGAATCTAGATTTTTAAACTTCTTTGCATTTGCATGTCCACATCTATTAACTTTTTTTTTCCAACAATTCACTGCATTCTGTGTTTGTGTGAGTTGGCCAACTGGTGTTGCTGTTGCTATCATTTTTTTATTCCACTGAGGCAGACTGAGTTTGACCAGAACTTCCTCAGAATTTTCTGGTATCACTGTCCACACAGGATGGCTGATAAATAGAAGTTCATTTTCAGAAAGATCAAGTGGAAAAAGAAACTTTGTGGTTATGCAGTGCTCACATGGGAAAACTGAATCCTCTCTGTGTTTCTCAAAGCAATGAAAGCAATTTAGCATCCGCTAAGGGGAGATAGAATCCTCAAAAGTCAGCAATTAAGTTATTAAATATTGTTGAAATAAATTAATAATAAAAAAAAAAGACTTTCTGGGAAAATCTAAACTGTTTTCAGAGAAGTATACGAGGAAATCATTTCTTTTCTGTCAGAATCAAAAAAGCCCCATACCAGCTTTACCCAGAAATTACCTTGCCTCATGACTTTTTTGTCATACCAGCTTTCTAATTGAGAACAAAGCATTTTGAAATTGCAGCGTGAATCTCTACTTCTTACAGATACCACTAAGTATGGGCAAACTATGCAGCAGGCTGAGGATAGTAAATCACTTATTCCTTTGGACATTCTGGCCTGAGAAGTTTTGCTGGGTGCTGCAACTGTTGAAGGAGTAGAAAGAGCACATGGAGATACACTGATATGCTTCGTTTGCAGCTGCATCACTTCTGTTTCTCATCAGAGCAGCAAGAACTTAATCCATCCTCTTTGGGGTGAAATTCCTTTGTGTGTGTGTGTGTGTGTGCATATAAATGTGTTTGAGATAGTTTTTTATTTCTTTGATTCAGATCTTTCCCCAGACCACATAGTAGTCAGTAGGATTGACGGAGGTTGACATTACATAATCTCATGCCAAAATAGAACATAAAGATGAATTCCTCTGTGTAAGAGTCCATGGATAGGATATCCACACCCACTTTCATATCTTCATGCTGGATTAAATAACTACTTAGAATTACATTTGTTCTCAGGGAACAATGTTATGTAGAGAACTAAGAGAAAAATAGGAAAGGAAGAAACTGTGTATACAAAGCTTTAAGGGTGGCTCTTTATGCTGCCTTTTAGGAAGATGAGCTGTAGGTCCTCATAGGTGAGCTGGGTGGGAACAGCAGTGGGAAAGTGTATGAGGATAAGGCAAAGAAAAGAGTAAAAAGAAAAGAAGTTGGAGCCTTGAAAGCTTCTGAGGTGGGAAGTAAGCAGCTTGGAGGACATCTCAGAGGAGGTTCTCCAGCTGGCAAAATATCTTCCTGAGGTAGTGTACGTGGAATATTTTATCCAGTTACACTGTGATTTAAAGATGAGGTAGGACATGGGAACTGTCTAAATCTTGTACTGGACTTATGCCTCAGGGAAAAGCCGAAGTGATAGTGAAGCCTGTGCAGCTACAATGTGAAATATCTCTTATGCCTGGAAGTAGATAGTAAACAAGTGCTTTGTAAAGTCCTCACTGTCACAGAGTTAGAAAAGACACAGCTGCATATATTTCCTTTGAGGGTTCTCCAAAAGGAAGTAAAAATCTATTCAATTCACCCTGATGGGTACACAGTGTTATATTCTATTTGGTTCCAACAGACACAGTATTTGAAATCTTTCCCACAGCATCTGAAAATGCTCATCTAAGCAAAACTGCATACCGTCACTTGATGAGAACATCTGTGAAATTAAGGTAGTAAGTAAAAATTCTGGAAGTAGATTAATATTCACTGGTTGAAGAAAAGATTAGGAACAGTTACAGCACTTTTTCCTTCTGCACAGTGGAGCTGTTGCTGCAGTATAGTGAACTTAAGCATTAAACCCGGCTTTCATTCTTACAAACACATCAGAGTGTTTCTCACTGTTCTCTGAATGCTTTCAAGTATAAATACTTGAGACTTGCAGAAAAGTGATGTAATAGTATATTTCAGTGTGGACGTATTTGTCATATACGAGAAATGAGGAAACTATATAATGCCATATATGAGAAATGAGGAAAGCATATAACTATTTAGAAGAGGGTTTTATTTCTCTGCTTTTAGTTTCAACTATGCACAGGTGACACAAAACACCAGACTGTGTCTGGTTTTGAAGACTTCTCACCCACTGAAGCCCATTGGAGGCAAAGGAAGAGTCGAGTTTTAAAGGGATATTGAAGTCTGCAAGACTAAATGAGAAATAGTTATTTCCCAGATAAATCAATGGAAATTAAGAAGCTAAATTGCTTATAAACTTTTGGTAGGTAAGGTTCTATGTGGTGCTGTCTACCCTTCACCTCCACGGAGTTTAGTAGAACACAGATCAAGACCAGTAGTTTCTAGAGCAAGGATTTTTTACTACCTGATATTTATCTTATTTACTACCTCATATGTATCTTAAAAACTGATGAGAAAGCAGCATTTTCAGCTACAGCAAATTCAAACAAAATCCCATTGCTAAATAAGTTATAGAGAAGTTGATCCTAAGCCTCCAGAAGTAAGTAGACAGGCTCCATCTGAATTATATTGGCTTTGGATCAGATTCAGAAAGGCAGTAGGGAACTGTAATCAGACAGTTTAACTTATCATGAGATTGCCTAAGAAATTCTGCTCAGAAAAGGCTGTCTCCTCTGGATGTGGAAAGACGTTGTCTTTGTGAACTGCTGTCTAGTAATAGATGCTCTCATTTTTGCCAATGTGAGTAGCTTTTGGACTCAGTGTGAGCTAGGATCTGCAGTACTACTAAGTGTCTGGAATTTGATTAATAACAAGAATATCTTCAGCGGTATACTATGACTTGCTTTATATGGCACTTTGCCACTCACTATGAATTTGGACTTGTATTTGGACTCAGTGTGTGATTAAGTGATAATGTAATATATTTCATTTCATGCCTGTTTATTAAAAATTAGAGTACAGCAGGGGCTCTGAGAAAGTTAACTACTAAATAAACATTTCTGAATAGCATCACTAAAGATAGACTGTCTAAAGACCATTGGAAAATAGTGGTTTCATCTATAAAGTTCAGAGAACACTTTCTACTTTTCCTCATGCTATTTTTTGAAAAAGTTTGAAAAGAAGTCCGGTGCTCATTAAACATTCTTCTAGGTTTATCCTAATGATAATGTGAGAAGATTAATTTGATCATCACACTTAAACTGGCCAAGGTTATACATTGTAAAACAATTTGGGGGAGAATATTCGCAGTCTTCTTTGTAATTTTACTCGGCATTTCTTTGTTATTAAAGGTAATTTTATTGTTTCAATTCTAATCAGAGTAGTACCTTCAAAGCTAGTAACTACAGTGGAATCTTCCATACTTGTGAAAAGTTGAGTTACTCTTCAATGTAGTAAAAATTTAACATAACCAACAAAACTTTGGCTTAATTTTATTTTGAATATCCATTCAAAGCAAAAAGAGTAGAAGGAAGGAACGAAAACCAGTATATATATATAAAAAAGTATTATCACAGTTCAACATACCAATTGTTTCTCTATTTCATTTTATGAAAAAAATTCCATCTGCATTTAACATTTATTGTGACTCATAAAATAGCACTATGTTAGGTAACTTTTTCCTTAGAATGGGTAACAGTAAAATAGGAATGGGGAAAGACTACGATGGAATAAACTCAGCAAGACCAAGATCCAGGTTTAAGAGGGTAATGTTTATGGACACAAAAAGAATTTTAAGACATGGATGTGAGTCTAGATAATAAAATAAAAATACATCAGTGACATGCTTTGTTCCAAAGTATTATCCCTTTATATAATGCTTATAAATGATGAAGGCATTGAATACAATTTAGCTTTAAAAATACATTTTTCACATGGATTGCCAGCAGGTTTTATGTGTGCCACACTGATATACATGTGTTGTAAATAGGTCTGTAAGAGATAAAAGATATTTTCTGTGGCTGCAGAGACAGGAGCTGCAGTGCCCATGGAGATGATCAATGGCAGTGGGCCCTCCTGCGAAGGAGTTTGCAGCTTTTGCCTCCACCACAGCATATGATGCATTGCAACGATCCTGGATTTGTATATGGGACAAATTGCATGTGGTTAGGCTGTGACAGGAAGATGGAGGACAATTAAAATAGAAATAAGATCCTGTTTTGAAAGACTCAAGAAATACATGGAAAGAACAGTAAGTAGTCAGTATTTTCCCTGACAAATTCTTGTAGGTGAGCTGGACAACTCAAACGGACATACCTTTTGGTTCTATTTCAAAACTGCAATTTGTTAATCTTAGGTACATATTGCTCTTCCCTGTATTTGAGATTTTAGAGAGATAGCTTAGGTCTCTCATCAAACTTACTCTAAATAAAGCATGGCTTTCAGTTAGCAACAGTTGTGAAAGCTTGATATCTTCATTTTTGTATCCCTTGCAAGAGAATATGTATAGTTCAGTTCACAGATCCAGTATGGGAGCTTTGTTGTTTGGCCTTCTTTCACATATGAACATAAATAGATAGGAGATTATGAAGCAGATCAACAGACTTGTAACTTCAACTTTTGCTTCTTTGATGCTTTCTAATGGATGAAAGAGACTTGAAGGCTGCTTTGTATAGGAGATTGTTTTCCCTAAGGTATACTTTGGATATTTTGGGGCTGAGAGACCTTTCACTGGAACAACGATTGTTTCCTTGGATGCTGTCATATGTGGAGATGCCTGATTTAAAGTGTCACGACCCCTAAACCCCTAAACCGAAAGCAGTATCTTTCCACTCCCTTTTGAACACAGAAACTCATTTTAGTTCCAAATGAACAACAAGTATTTGTTGTTCTCTCTGACTCATGCTAAAAGAAGTATTTTCTGCAACCTTTTTCCATTTTCACTAATTATGACATTTACAAGCTTTGTGGCCATATCAAGTACATTATTTTCTCTTCTGGTGGATGAAGACACTGTAAGTACCTCTTTGAAAAAGGGCATTGAGCCCTACTAGAGAGAGATGAAACTTTGCTTTTAAAAACAAAGGAGAAATCACGGAGTTATTTTAACTAGGGGCCTAATTACTGAGTCCAAATGAAAGTCAGATTATGAGAAGGATTTCCATTCTTCTTCTCTACTCCTAAGCATTTTACTGTTGACTGCCTGCACTTCACTGTCTAAATAATCTCATCTCTGATTTGCTGAGCTCACATCTTCAGCAAAAGATGCCTTAGTATTTGGGCAGACTAACACAAGGGTGGTTCCATGAATTAACATTAAAACCAAACCTTGAAAATTTAGTAATTATTTCAGAAACTAGAAAGTTCAGTCTTTGGTTTAACAGTAGAATCATGAAATATCCTGAGTTGGAAAGGCCCAATAAAGATCAAGTCCAACTCTTTGTTCTACACAAGACAACATAGGAATTAAACTATATATCTGTGGGTGCTGTACAAACACTTATTGGACAACACCTCCTCACTTCCAGGGAATCCTGTTCCAATGCCTGACATGAAGAAGATGCGTGACATAAATGACGAACATTTTACTAGCATCCAATCTGAACTTCCCCTGTTACAACTTTAGGCCATTTCTTTGTGTCCTTAACCTGTCAGTTAGAACGCTGAGCCATCACATTTCTGAATCATGAAGTATCATATACCTCCTTGTCCACAGCTGAGATGAAAACTATTGACCCAGGTGGCTGCAGGTTATGCATAAATCACAATGAGAATTTACTGGGCTGATAGCACTGAAACTCTGTGTTTATTTAGGTGACGTAAATAATAGGCAGTGTTTTGCAGAACTTAAGGAAAGCAAGGATCAAAATCCTTGTAGTCTTTATTTTGTCTCGTCTTCTGCAGAATCTTCCTGTCCAAAAAAACATGCTGAATTGTGAACATTTGTCACTTTTCTTTCAGAGTAATTCAGTAGGTCAAAAAGATAAATGTTTATCTTACTTTTATAGCAACACTTTGATTCAGCTCTGGACAACCTTGTATTTGAGGGGATAGTGATCCAGAGCAGGCCTTGTTTTCTCTATTGGGCCTTGCACTTAAGGCCTGACTCACATATTGGCATGAGTAGCTGTTACATGGGAACATGTTGGTGTACAAAGTGTGCATCATGATGGGTGCTGCAATATTGATAACAGTCCAACCTGTCAGGAGAAGATGCATGACTGCCTGATATACGGAATAAAACTCATCATAGCAAGAAGGGAGGAGCAGCCTCTCCATGGAGGGGACCCACGTAGCATGCATTTGCTATCTCCCAGGGCCCACCTGTCATTGCATGGGGTGAGATTCCCAGCATCTGACAGGAGGCAAGATTTACTCATTATTTCTATTCTTCTTTTTATTCCACCTTTTTATTCTTAGAACAGCTATTATATTCTTGTTTTTTATAATTCTTATAGAGATCCAGAAAGAGCCCTGCACCGTCCCTCACTGTCTCCTCATTATCTTTCCCCATGCAGATTACTTTTGTTCAATGTGAATATTTGTTAACTCTCAGTTTTACTGGAAGTCCATCATGATGTTATGGAAAAAAAAAAAAAAAAAACACAACAACTTTGTTTCATATATTTTAGCTATTTTCTGGTTTAGGACTAGAAAATTTCTTAGCTTTGCTAGAACCCTTTCCTTGGGTAATTTATGTAGAGCAGGTTTAATAATTCAACGCAAAGCCTAACTTCTTGTTTTCTATCAGTATGTATCACGTTTAAGTGCATCTGCTCAAGTTTTCATTGCTATAGTGCACTCAACAAGTTCTTGAACAGTTTGGCCCTAATCCAGAAGTGTGCTTAGTTTTAGTCATGCAACTAACCTCAATGAAATAAAGTTATATTCCCAGGTGAAAATTGGTACAGATTATTCTATTACTGTTGTCCCAACCCACTTGATTGTGCAAAGAAAGCATTGTGATGACCAGTTCTTCAGTGTAAAATGTTATTCATAAAATGTTCTAAATGTAGGAGTGTCAAAAAAAGTTTTTTAGAGCAAGATAAAGAGAAAGGTTGTCTCAGGAAGATTTCTTGGGCAAGTTTTTGATACGTACACAACTGAGAAGTTGTCTGAAAATGCCTGTAGATCCAATAACACAATTGTTACATAAGAATATGTTGCATTTTAAGTACTCTTATTTATCAAGTTATCTAATACATTTTACCATGACGGGTACTGTTTTAATTTTACTCACAGGCAGAAGTTCAACATTTGTAGACCCATTTCTCCATTTTGTCCATGTCCCTCTGGATGGTGCCCCTTAATTCTACTGTATCAACTATACCTCTCAACTTGGTTGTCATTTGCAAACCTGATGAGAGTGCATTCAATCTCTCTGTCTATGCCATTGATAAAGATGTTGAAGAGCACTCATTATTAATTCAGGTAGGATATAAGAGCTGATAGACAATAGCCTGTAATCCAAAAAATCTGTATCACGTTTTCAAAAACGCATGAAGATGAATATGATTACTACTGATTTTACTGATTACTGTTTCTTTTGGAAGATGAAGCATCTGTGGTTCAATCCCTTCTCCAGCAACTAGGCACTGAACAGTCACCGTGTTATAAAAGAAATTAGGAAAATTACTTTCTTTCTGAAGAGTGTTCAAGCACCAAGGGCTGTGCTGCGCTTCCTTGCTCTTTCCTAACTGTGAAATGGCTTTAAATAAAAGGGGCAGAAAATTTCTGGACCATTCAAATTCTCTTCAGCTGAACATATAACATGGGAAGTTAGGCAGTATTCTGAGCTGTAAGACAGACTGAGTATGGTCTTAAATCTAGCTATTTCTCTTTCCCACTGGCTATGCTTCCTGAGAGACTGTCCTAAAATGTAGAGGATGGCCTCTTCCAGCAATAGTACAAACACAGGGCATCCTTTTCACTTGTTTGGAAATAGACTGTGCAAACTATATGGAGAGGTGATGAGATTGAGTGCGCCCTCAGCAAATTTGCTGATGATACCAAGCTGAAGAGGTGCAGTTATACACCAGAGGGAAGGGATGCCATCCAGAGTGACCTTGATAAACTTGAAAGGTGGGCACTTGTGAACATAATGAAGTTCAACAAAGCAAAGTGCAAGGTTTTGCACTTGGGTCTGGGCAATCTCAGATATGTATACAAAATGGGAGAAGAATACCTTGAGAGTAACGATGCTGAGAACGACTCTGGGAGACTGATTGATGAAAAACTACATGAGTCAAGAGTGTGCGCCTGCAGCCTGGAAGACCAAAGGTATCCTGGGTTCCATCAGAAGGGGGATGGCCAGCAGGGCAAGAGGGGTGATTGTCCACTGCTCTGCACTCACGAGGCCCCAGCTGGAGTATGATGTCCAATCCTGGGCCTCCATACAGGAGGAATATTGACCTTTTGGAGACCATCTAGAGGAGGCCAAGAACATGATCGAAGGGCTGGAGCACCTCTCCTGTGAAGACAGACTGAAAGAATTGGGCTTGTGCAGCTGGATGGCTGTAAGGAGACCTCAGTGTGGCCTTCCAATATTTAAAGAGAGATTACAAACATGAAGCAAATCAACTTTTTACACTGGTAGATAGTGATAGGACGAGGGGGAATGATTTTAAACTAAAGGAGGGGAGATTTTGATTAGAGTCGGGAGAAGTTTTTACTGAGAGAGTGGTAAGGTGCTGGAACATTTTGGCCGGAGAGGTTGTGGATACCCTGTTCCTGGAAGTGTTTGAGGCCAAGTTGGATGTAGCCCTGGGTTAATGCTTGATCTAGCAGTTGGCAACTGTATCTGTGCAAGAGTGGTTGGAAGTTGACGGTCTTTGAAGTGCCTTTCAACCCAAGTAATTCTATGATTCTATGATAAGAAGAAGCCTCAGAAATACCTCGGATTTTCAGCATTTACACATCTCAGCAGTTTCAGTTGTCTGGCTATTTATAAATTTCTGTTCATAGCTCTTTCCAATCTCATTCTGAGCTTCTGGGACCATGCAGAATATAAGGGCTGTTTTAAGATCTAGTTAAGATCTAGTTCAATTTTCTTTTTTATTCTTATTTTTTATAAATCTAAAGTTTAATGATTTAAATTCAGATTATAATACTGTATTGAAAAGATAATTAAAACATCTATCTGAAAGGAATAGTGATTTGGAGCACATTTACAATTTTAAATACATTATTGATTATGCATTAAGCATAGATTGCTAAAACTCTGAGATGAATCTGATCCAAATGAGAATTCACTAAGTTCATTAATATACCATGAAAGCATTTAAGTACTTACAAAGTAACATGTTCCACAAACAAATCCACTAATAGCAGTGAATATTTCTGCCAAAAATTTCTCTTGTTACAGTTTCTTATCTCTACTTGCCCTTGGCCCAGCTGACAGGCATCACTTGAGCATTAGTTATTCATGTTTATTAGAGACTACTCACCTTTCTGAAGGTAACTACCTAGATTTTAGATGACTAAGGTGAGTGGAGAACAAGTAGTTTATTGCAAATTCATTCTGACATTGGTACACAGTTCCCTTGGATAGGCAAATTCACTGACATTTAGGGACCTTTTGTGGAATTTGATGCTGTCTAGTACAAGATGTCATTTGGGGTTCTAGCACAAAAGAAAAGAAAAAAAAACAGAAAAACATAGTCTTTTCCTCTTTTAAATTATCAGTTGGTTTATTGAAAACAGCCATCTCTTGCAAATCCTTCCTACAAATCCTATCTTGTGTATATGCCTAGTTCGCCACAACTACACAACATTGCTTATGTTTTAATAAATGTTAAAAAGAGATTTTTCATGACTGTGGCCAACGTCTCTGTCTAAAAGGAGAAATCACGTATTTCAGAAAAATGAAGTATGACATTTATCATCTTGCATTCATAATGTGTACTAAGAATTTTTTTTTAGAAGCAGTGAAGAGTGAATAGACATTATCTTCCTTATCTCTTGCATCTATATATATTTTGCAGGTCTTATAAAGGACCTTAGAAAGTTTCCTTTTTAATACAAGAATTGTTATGCTATGAGGTAGTTTTAATCTCCAGCATCTTTCTGACTAAATCTGATTCTAATAAACTTCATGCTTGATTCTTGAAAAACAGTCATTGTCAAGCAGCAATAAAAGTAAATAATGTACTGTTTGATTCAAGTTCTAAATATCTGGATGCAAGCTACTTCCAAATACTTGTCATAAGTAGCACCATCCAAAAGTGCTGATCCCCACTTCTAGTCACATTCCAAGGGCTTTGGATGCTGTTACAATCAAGAGTGGTGACTCATTTCAGCGTACAGTCATCTGTTGGATCTGGAATTTAGACTTCAGGAAAACATTACACAGATGTCAAAGGCACATATTTAATTGATTTATTTATATTTGAGGGGAGGGGAGAAGACTTCTTTAGAACCCCTCTCAGAGCCTGAAGGATCCTTCTTTCTGATTCCTCCCCTGCATCCTTGAGGCCCTTGTGGTCCTTTTGGCCATGAGGAATAGGACACACCTTATTCAGCTGCCAAACACTTATCATTCTGGGATGGGGCTCCCTGCCATCTACAGCTAAGCATGAGAAATATGGAAATATGACCCAACAGAATAGAGCACCCTTGGGATCTATCTTCATGAAATATAGCAGAATCTCTATTTCACACATTTGAGTGATTTTTCTTTTTTTTTTTTTTAGCTTCTGGACAGCATTTTGTGCAAGAAATTCAAATGTGTTTCTTTCTGTAGATTACAGGTGGCATTGTTTTAATAATTCTAAGGGCAACTCATGAGTGTATGCTTTTGTGGGGGTAATGGTGATGTGGGAGATCTGGATTTTCTGTATGACTCTTTTCATTAGGCTGATGAAATAAGGACATCCCCTTTGCAGTTACTTCATTGTTTCACTTGTGAATGCTGGTGCAATGCATTTGGAAAGCTGTTGTTTCAAATTACATTCTGACAACTTAGATGTGAAGGGATGATGTCCCATATCCGGTATTACAAGGCGCTGAAATTCTTTCAATTTCCTTTCAAATTGCTGTGAATTGACATACTGGGTGCACAGCAGTTACTTGTTGGCACAAACAGTTAACTGTTATAATCTGATAACAAATTTAAGTAGGAATAATACTTCTTATGAGAAGATGTATGAGAACTGTAAGGAGGAAATCCTAACTGAATATACATCTAGTTCATTTTTGACTAAATATGTTTTGGGTTCAGTTTGGAGTGAGAAGAACACTGGCATAAGCTTTGATCTTGATGGCATGTGCCATCAAATAAATACATTTTCTCTCACCCTTGAAGAACATGACAAAAGCCACACTTCTGATTATGAATGCAGGAACTGCAACTTTGGAGTGTGAGAGTGAGCTATGTCTGACTGTGTTCAGAGTAGGACGGAAAAACGTAGGTTTATTTTTAGATGAATGAGGCTTGATCATCAGAGAGTAGTAGCCCAGCATTCTGTTGGGCTAATTCACAGTGTTAATTCTGATTGAATTATTGTGGAAAACTTACATGATACAGACTCTAAAAATGACAGACGACCCTACATCATTTTGCAGGTGCCAAAAAGGACATAACACAATATCCATCTTCCCCGTACTCAAAAATGACTTCCTAATTAGAATGTGCAGTAAGATTATTCCTTAATTAAGTTCCAGTCATCCTAGCTAGGTGTTTCTATCAAGCATATGTCTGAGGTCTGAATTGACCTCAGATGATGAACATTTGATGAACTCAGATGATGAAAATTTGAAAATGTGAAACGTTTTAGAATAGTGTTTGGCAATTCAAGTTATTATAGTGATGCCATTTAAGTCAGATTTAAATAAAGAATTACAGAAATAAGAGTATGGAGTTTTCTAGGTAAAACTGAAATCATCAAATATTTTAAATGTATTTCTAATGAAGCTTTTGTATATTAAATTAAAAATGTGCTTTATGCATACATAGATAGAAAATGAATTAATGGAAGCATTTATACATTCAGTCAAATATACTTTCAGTCTTTGATTTAAGTAATTCTTCATAATTTCCACAACACTCAGGTGGAATTCATCTCAACCAGCTTGTGCTAGTTGAATTTTTGAAGTTTATTTTAAATGAGTCATTTAAACTTCCCGTCATAATAAAAAGAAAAATTACCTTCTGTAAACAATATAAATAAATAAGATGAACTCTTGGTGTGACTTTTTTCTCAATTTCTTTTTGGAAGAAGCCTTGGAGATTCTCCTCATCTAAACACTGAACCTTTAGACTATTGAAAAGAGTTAAAATAAATTTCACCACGACTGATTATAATGGGTCTACATAAGTTAATGTTAGTGCATGTATGGGTTAGAAGATCATAGTATATTCTTCTCTGATGGTTTAAAAAAGCAACATAGGCATTTCTATTCTGAAAATGACAGATGTGAGTTAGAGAGACTGTCTAGGAAAGATTTTAGTCAATTTTTCATTAATAAGAATGAATGCATTGCACACTTTTAGGCTTCAAGTTTTATGTGCATACTAAGTATAGAATGGAACAGAATTTCATCTGGACAATATATTACTAAAAAAAAAAAAAAAAAAAAAAAAGACATATTACACACATACTAGAGAATGAAAGAATGGGAAGTGTTTGTATACTGTAGGAATGCTGATATTTCATAGAAAGTGATATATTTACCTTCCAATAGAAAAGGCTCGATAAAAAAATATTTGTCTGTTTCAGATTTTGTTTGACAAAAATAAAATAGAAATACTTTATCTATGGTGCAAGTGAAACAAAAACATTTTCATCAATATATTAACAGTTGCTGAAAGTAAGACCTGAAACCTGGCACAAGAAAGAAGTGTTATTTAATTTTAATTAGAAAAAAAAGAAGCACGTGTTTAATATCTTACTGATAGATCACAATGTGAACTGATAGATTTCACATACAGTAAACTTTATTTTGCCATTAACAGCAGTAACTATCAAGTAAAGATTAAGAGCTCGGAAATATAGCACAGCGGAAAGATTTGCATTGATTAAATGGGCCTTGGAATGAACCCTGGAACCATAAATAATGAAGAACAGTCATTAGCTAGCAGATATACCCTATGACTGAGTGGGACCATGAGATGCTTTTCTGGTGTCTCATTTCTGGGCTTGGAAGAGAGTGTGATGGCTGGCGAGGGTAGTACCAGCTACACAGCTCCTCATTTTCTGGGCTATAAGGTTTTCTTCTACTTTGTCACATTGCAAGAAGTATCAAAAAAGACAGTAATGATGCATGTTCACCTCCCTTGGCTAAAAAGAAGCATATGTGTCTGTCCTGCAAGTAAAATCCTCTACACCCCAAATAAGTCAGAAATGAAAAGACCTGAACTGTCTTACTTGATATGGGAAATTTGTCTCTGCATGAACTAGCATCTAGTACAAACCAGCATAAATTCATTCATAGTCACTGGGGAAACATGGGTACTTATAGCAGCAATTCATCCAGGCACATAAACTTATTTAAAGCTGATAGGGTGAATTACACTGTGAACGTGCCCCTCTTCCTCTGCTGACAATAAAGGGCTCAGGCTGTAAATTTAAGGCAGACCTCCAGCTTCAGCTGGCTCTTGTATGTAATGCATGTTAGCATGTGTATATACAGAAGAGAACATGAAGGGTTTTGTCTTCTAGCCTTTTATTGCCTGGTAAAGGAACAAACAAAACACTGAAGACTCAAATCTGCTAATTATAGAATAACTGTTTTTTAAAAAAAATATTATTATTATTATTTTAAATTTTTTTTTTCTTCGGTGAACAAATAGCAGCTTTAAGAAGTAAAATAGTGATTAACTATTGTGCCAACCAATGGATAGCCATCTCTGCACAAGAATCACAGGAGAAACTGCCAGCTTCCTCCACAGGTCTCCCAGCCCTGACTCAGATAATCCCCTGGGCCATGGCAGAGCTGCTATTCTTTGCAACACGAAAGGGGAACAAAAACAAGCTTTGCACTTACCTTGATTCTTTAGAAGTGCAATGCAACTTTTCCTTTTTTTTCAACTTGATTTTCTTGATGCATGCCATGAAAGCCACTGATTGTCTTTGGTCTCAGTATTTGATCTGACATACAATGAAGGGTTTACAGCATCATAAATGCTTGTCACTTGTTGAACCATAAACTTTCTCCACAGCATTTAAGATAGATAAACTTGAGAGATTAGAATGATTGACTCAGTATGTGATATCTTTACATAAATTAGAAAAATCTGGGAAAAAGATCAACAGTTCTTTATGTTATGTCTAATGCCATGAAAACACATTTATTGCATATCACCGAATGTGACAACACACTATAAATCCATGCTGTTTCTCATACTTAAATAAAGAGTCTGATCCATCTTTTCTTAAGGTGGTTTGTTGGGATTCAGAATACAAAATAGCATTGTCCATTCCAATTCAGGATTTCAGTTTGCACAGTACTTTTGATCCCAGACAGATTGCATGGCTTGTGAAATTAAACAAAACAAAATAAAGATAGAAGTTTGTAAATATTGTACTAATTTATACTTTGTAACTTTTTATGAAAGCAATGATTTTTTCCTGATAATGCCGTGCTGTAGTCAGCACGGGTTCACCAGGGGGAGGTCGTGCTTGACCAACCTGGTAGCCTTCTATGACGTTGTCACTGGCTGGGTGGATGGGGGGAGAGCAGTGGATGTAGTCTACCTTGATTTCAGCAAGGCATTTGACACTGTCTCCCACAACATCCTTATAACGAAGCTGAGGAAGTGCGGGATAGATGAGTGGACAGTGAGGTGGGTTGAGAACTGGCTGACTGGCAGAGCACAGACGGTTGTCATTGGCAGTGCAGAGTCTGGTTGGAGGCCTGTAACCAGCGGTGTTCCCCAGGGGTCGGTGTTGGGTCCGGTCCTGTTCAACATCTTCATCAATGACCTTGATGAGGGGATAGTGGTCACCCTCAGCAAGTTTGCTGATGATATGAAGTTGGGAGGATTGGCTGACACGCCCGAAGGCTGTGCTGCCATTCAGCGAGACCTGGACAGGCTGGAGAGCTGGGCAGTAAGGAACCAGATGAAGTTTAACAAAAGCAAGTGTAGAGTCTTGCACCTAGGGAGGAATAATTGCATGCACCGGTACAGGTTGGGGATGACCTGCTGGAGAGGAGCTCTGCGGAGAGGGACCTGGGTGTCCTGGTGGACGACAGGTTGGCCATGAGCCAGCAGTGTGCCCTTGTGGCCAAAAAGGCCAATGGCATTCTGGGGTGCATTAAAAGGAGCGTGGCCAGCAGGTCGAGGGAGGTGATCCTCCCCCTCTACTCTGCCCTGGTAAGGCCTCATCTGGAGTACTGTGTCCAGTTCTGGGCTCCCCAGTACAAAAAAGACAGGGATCTCTTGGAAAGAGTCCAGCGGAGGGCCACAAAGATGGTGAAGGGCCTGGAGCATCTCCCCTATGAGGAAAGGCTAAGTGAGCTGGGTCTGTTTAGCCTTGAGAAGAGAAGACTGAGAGGGGACCTGATCCAGGTCTATAAATATCTAAGGTGTGGGGGGCAAAGTGGCGAGGCCAGACTGTTTTCAGCAGTGTGCGGAGACAGGACAAGGGGAAATGGCCAGAAGCTGGAGCATAGGAAGTTCCGCACCAATGTGCGCAAGAACTTCTTTACGGTGAGGGTGACGGAGCACTGGAACAGGCTGCCAAGGGAGGTTGTGGAGTCTCCTTCTCTGGAGATATTCAAGACCCGCCTGGACGCCTACCTGTGTGACCTGGTGTAGGGATCCTGCTTTGGCAGGGGGGTTGGACTCGATGATCTCTGGAGGTCCCTTCCAACCCCTACGATTCTGTGATTCTGTGATTCTGTGATAATGTCAAGAAAAAATGTTGCTCTAGAGCTTGCCAGCTTTCTTACTATTTTCTGCTGCAACTGCTGTAACTAATGAACTTAAGTTTCTGTTGAAGTAAAGTAATAACATTTCACATAAATTTTGTCTGAAATTTTCCCTTACACTTTTCTGCAGTAATATGGAGACCCATAAGCAACTTTTTTTCTGTTGCAGAAAGTGAAGATGATATCAAAGTTAGGTTTTATTCTGATTATTCAGGCTGCTGTTGTAGACAAAACATCTCTAAGAATGACTCCTTCCACCTTCTGTTCTTAAAAAATTTAAGAAAACCTTTTTTTTTACTGTATTGTATAGTATACAAACAAGGAAGAAATGTTGCTGTTGAGCTAAGTGTAATAATTACCATTGATACATACTCTGCTTTTCAACAAGTCATACTTTTAAGCTCTGTACAACTATAAACTTTTTTTAGTTGTGGGACAAAGATTTTCCATGGGAGTTTGCAGGGTCTGTTTGTGTGACCATAAGCTTACAAAGCATGGTATGAAGTATAGAACTTACAGGCAACGTAGTCTTTTGTATGGTCTGTTGAATGTGCCAGAATAGACTGAAAGGGTCATTATTTTTACGCACAACTCAAGCAAACAGATATATTGAAGAATATGTAATTTCTTAAGGCAGAACTAGTAAAGATCTGTGTCTAAACTAGATCTTCTTACTGAATACTACAGTTTATTCTAAGATACCTGGCAGCATCTCCAAAGTCTGTGAGAAAACAAGCCAGAGAGTAATTAAACCATTAACATGATTGGAAGCTGCTCTCTACATTTTCCAGGAAATCAAAAATAAAACCCTCATGCATAAAACATTCAACGTGATTTTCAGATACATAGGCAAAATTTCTCTGAATTAGTTTTCTGAGAAAATGCGGTAACTGTAAGGGCTTGTCATTGTCGTAGATGAGACAGGTGAGAGGCAAGCTTGCACTTCTGTGAGACAGTGAAGCAATTCTGAAGAAATGTAGATGATTGCTCAAGTGCACAAAAGTAAAATTCAGGGCATAGAAATCCAAAATTCAGTATATAGCTGTGGATCACATAGTGGTGCCTATTGATATCATAATGCAACCACTTAACCCTGGGTCACAGCTTTTACTTTCTTTGGGTCACAGAGTTATACACTGATGTCCTTACATCATCAGGGAAAATCAGTCACATCTTACATAGTCCTTCAGTGTTCTGAAAATGTTTTCCTTTTCTCAGTGTGAATATTATTTTTGTTGAAAGCAGTTATCTCATTTGCATCTAGTTTTTCATTTTCCACTTTTTGTTTGTCTCAGTTTTTCAGAGTTCCTAGGTATATCTGAGCCAGTTTGATTCCTGCTCTTTACCAATTTGCTCACTTGAGTTGGTATTTGGGGTTCAGCAGATGGAGGGGGAAGCGGTCTCAGAACCGCTGTTTAGTTAATTTATAATAAAATGCATTGATTTAAGCGTAGCAGTTAAAAAACAGCTTTTCAAAGAATGCTTAAATGCTCAAGTTCTACTCTGATCATTTGAACATCAATAAAAGAGATGCAATTTTCTACTTTGGACTGCATAGAAGACACTCCCTTCCATTTTACCCTTTGTTTAATTACTTTCAGTCCAGTTGTAATCATGGCGAGTTAGCTATGACTGACTCCGTGGAAGTTATTTGCTTACCTATATTTATCAGTAAATACCTCTCAGACTAATTGCATAAACATTTCTCAAATAAGATCCACATCAAAAAGATCTGAAGGAAAAACATTTCTCAGTCTAGTCCTTCTGTCTTTCCAGAAGAGGTGCTTGCCTGCTGGAGTCTCCAGAAAAGTGATTTTTTTAAAAAATTCAGAGAAGATCATTTTTATTCTTATTGAATATATAATTTAAGCCAATAGCTTGTTACATGGAATTTATTTTCATACATGCTTCATTATGTCATATGGCACATTTTCCCCCCTGAATGCAATTTCCAAATTAATCTGTTTTGTTTTCTGATCATCAACTTCAGCAGCACACTTGCAAATTAAAAAAAGAAAAAGTGGACAAAAAAACTAGAGCACAAACAAAAAGAGTGGCGCATTGAACATCTGTGAGTTGCACACAGAAGTCATAATATTTTATAAGAGCTGATTTTTGAACTGCCTTTCCAGGGGATGTTATGAGTTTGAAGTTTCACCCACTTGAGGAAAACTTAATGCTTGTAATATGAGAATTATTGCAAGAGACAGTGCTGCATTTCTTAATCCTACAAGTTCTTAATAATTTAATTTGTTTTCTTAATAATGAAGAGATTAGAAGAAAGGATGCAGCTTCTGTGTTTGTAGAAACAACTATGCATTCGATTACACTGCATTCAATTTTCTTCCAGCTTTGAGGTCTGGGGAGGTGATGTTCTATCCAGCTAATCACTCAGGTAAAGCAAACACCATCTGCACCTGGACGTTCAACCATGGACTGAAATGCTTGTCCCTATTTCCACAGTTCCTATTGTTGGAAGGAAAGTGGACTTGAGCTTCGGTGAGACCAGATGTTGATAAGAGTATGATGCCCTTATCCAATGTGAATTCCTTACTCATTTAAGACATTATATTAGAACATACATCAACTAATATTTATTTAATTCTATAACAAACAACAGAAAAATCATATTATTGATTTTTCTTGATAGTAGGTTCATAAATAATTTTCTTGATAGTAGGTTCATAAGTAATGATAAGACCGACCAGATTAATTGTTCAGCTAGACAAGGCATTTTAGACCATGGGTATTTTTCCTGTGCAAATATACACAACTGGTAATTTTTTTTTTTCTATTACTACTCAGTCTAGAGATAACCTTATTCAGATATTCGAAAATCCAGTATAAAAGTCAAATTACAATCTGAGGTAAATGTTTATGCTCTTGTGGTGTTCAACAGAAAGATGTAGATTCAGGAAATTAGTATTTCCACTTTTAATGGATACTTATTTCTAAGTGAGACGAGCCATTCTGTAAAATACTCCTAAGGTGATTACAGAGGGAGCCTAAATTATTAGTGGACAACACATCTACTCAGAGATGGCTAAATTTAAGTGAAATTAATATTGAGTGAAATCATTCTTAATTAGTAGTTCTGCTCCAGTGACTGGATTGGCACTGAAGTTTTGAATCACTATTAAAACTAGGATACAATAAAGCAACAGCTTACAGGACAAATGAGTCTTACTAAGAAGGATTCATAACCCTATTCAAAGGTTGTTGAGCTGATTAATCTTTCCAGATCTCATAGCTTGTGTGGTCAAGGATGTAATAAATAAATACATGAAAGTTCTTCAAGATGAAGATAAGATATATAGAATCACAGAATATCCTGAATTGGAAGGGACTCACAAGGATCATTGAATCCATCTCCTGGCTTCACAAAACACCACTCAACATTCAAATCCTAGGTCTGAGGGCACTGTCCAAATGCTCCTTGAACTCTGGCAGTTTGAGGCCATGACCACTGCCCTGGAGAGCCTGTACCATGCCCAGCATTCTCTGCTGAAGAACCTTTTCCTAACCCCCAACCTGGAATCCTCCCCTGAATATGTTGTGGTTTAATCTGGCAAGCAGCTAAACACCACACAGCAATTTCCTCACTCCCTCTTAGGTGGGATGAGGGAGAGAGTTGGAAATAAAACTTGTGTGTTGAGACAAAAACCATCTGCTAAGACAGAAAAAGAAGAAAATAAAGCAACTATAGCAATATATATAATCTATAACTCAATTATTTGACACTCACTGACCGACACCCAGCTAACAATACAACTGCTGCTGACCAGTGCCCCAGGAGCAACACAACATCTCACCACTCTCCAACTGACATCCAGCAATCCCCAAGCAGCAGGCACCCTTGGCCAACTCCTCACAGCTTTATAGCCTTACACATAATGTCGTGGTATAGAATAACCCATGCTTAATCCAGGCTATCTGTCCTGACTCCACCCTGTCCACTGCTATTGTGCCATAATAGTGGCAGCTCTTCTGCTGAGCGGCCCAGCCTGTCTTTGCATGTCCTTCTATCACTCAGCAACAACAAAAACATTGGTGTGCTACTAACACTGTCTCAGCTGAAACCAAGACAGCAGATCAGCTCACAAGTAAAGAGTTTTCTTTCCATGTTTTTAGCAAAATAAAACTGTTTCTTCACACACTTTCAATGCTGACTCTCTGGTTAGGTCCATATCCAAAATTTCTGATTTTTTGATGTATTTTTATCAAGTTTTCAATATATAGAGAGACACTTCTATTCAGACTTCTATCTCAGGACTGAATATACCATTAGATAGTCTACAGTAAACTCTCAGAATTTTTTCAGTCCTATAAGTTGAGTAAAGATGCCAGGAGACATGCATGAATCAACAAACAGCTCCTGACAACACTAAGACATAAAAATGAAACATACAGAAACCAAAATCAGGACAGGAAACCTGCAAGGAAGTTAGAGAACTTGCATGGGCGTGCAAAGATGTAGTTAGGAAAGCTGAAGCCCAGCTGGAATCAAATCTGCAAGGGATGCCAAAGACAACAAGAAAGGAAGACTAAGGAAAATGTGAGCTTGCTGCTGAATGGGATGGGAGACCTAGTTACATGGGCTGGTGAAAAAGGAGGTGCTGAATGCCTCCTTTGCCTCAGACTTTACCAGCAAGTCTCATCTTCAGGAATTCAGGTTCCAGAAAGCAGAGGAAAATGTTGGAGCAAGAGAGATATACCTTTGTTGGAATAGAATCAGGTCAGGGAATACTTAAGCAAACTGGGCAATCTTTGAGTCCATGGACTCTAAAGAAATGCACTCACAAGTGCTGAAGGAACTGGCTGATGTCATTTTGAGGCCACTATTACTTATCTTCAGATGTTCATTGTGACTGGGAGAAATTGCTGAGGACTGGAAGAAAGTGAATGTAATTTCTAAGTTCAAGAAGGACAAGAAGGAGGGCCTGCAAAACTGTGGGATGGCCAGCCTCACCTCAATCCCTGAGAATGAGACAGAAGCAGTAATCCTGCAAACCACTTCTAGGCACATGAAGAACAAGGAAGCCATTGGGATTAGTCATTGTGGATCCATCAAGGAGAAGTCATACTTTACCAAGTAGACTAATTACTATGATGGAACGACTGGCCTAGCAGACGAGTGGAGAACAGTGGATATTATCTGCATGGACTGTAGCAGGACTTCTGATGCATTCTCCCTAAATCAAAAAGTGGCTGAATATCTTGGCCCACCCTCTGGGTGACAGGAAATATAGATGGAGGTCAATGAGTAGTGTACCCCAGGGGTCAATACTGTTCTGGTCCTGTTTAACATCTTCATTAATAATTTGGATGAGGTAGCAGAGTGTGACTTCAGCAAATGTGGAGATGACACAAGACTGGGAGGAGTGGCTAATACACCAGAGGGTTGTACTGCCGTCCAGAGAGACCCTAAAAGGACAGAGAAATTGGCTAACAGGAACCTCATGTAATTCATCAATAAGAAATGCAAAGTCCTTCACCTGGAAATGTGAACCTTCTCCCAGGCACAAGGACATGTTGAGGGCTACCTGACTGGGAAACAGCTTGGTAGAAAATGACCTTGGGTTCCTTGCTGTACAGCAAGCTGAACATGAACTGCAGTGAAGAAGGCTAAAGACATTCTTGTTGCATTGAGGAAAGTGCTGCCATCAGAAAGAGGGAGGTTTTCCTTCTCATCAAGTCAGTGCTAGTGAGACCACATCTGGAGTGCTGTGCCCAGTTTTGGGTTTCTAAGTAAAAGAGAAATCTGGAGGTACTGGAGAGATCTCAGCAAAGGTTACTAAGATGTTGAGACATGGTGTATCTCTTCTATTAGGACAGAAAGGATTAGAGCAGAGTAACAGCTTAAATAGACTGAATTCTGTCATCCATGGATTAGCCTATGGTTCTGCATCTTCATTTTATGCCTTAGAATCTCCCACATGCCTATGTTTGTTCTGTAACCCAAAGAGCACTTGAAATGTGCTCGTGTGACCTTTAGAGGAATGTATAGCTGTTGGCATAAATAACTGTAGATGTCATAAAGATCTATAAGACTCTGGGACATCTTTCAACTCAGACTCAAAAGGGAAAAACAACCATTTCTGGAAAATGATTCATCCTATTTTTAAAAATGAATTCAATGCACAGAAGAGATGTCTTCGGATGAACTGTTAACTTTCCACTGATTATTAAAAGGGATCTAAACAACTGACTTTAAATAGATATCTGTAAGACTGCTAAAGCTAAAGATGATAAATAATATCTTTGAGGAAAAAATGTTAAGCAGAGTCAAAGTATAAATGCACTTAGACTAAACTATATGAGCTAGAATTGAAGGTCACTGAGGAAATCAGCTAAGTAAATTAAATTAAGAAAACTTTTGATTTTACTTTTTTGTAAATCCATGTTTGCTGAGCTGATCTTGAAGCGATAGGTCTTTGTTCTGTGTAAGTAGATCACCTTTAAATTCTAAGGTTAGCTTCTGAGATAATTGGAGTTTATCTACATTTTCTCTGTGGTGTTGCTCTCAGGACTTTTTCTGGAATTAGAACCATTAGCTGAGGAACAGTCCTCCTGCTCCTGGATCTGCTTAGGATGCTGCATGTGATTCACTGATGTGGATAAATATACGCAGATGCAGGCATTAACAGCGAGCAGAGGTTCCAATCTAGATCTTTGGACAAGTGGACAGGTTATGTATCTCACATGCCACATCCACAACCTCTAGGGATTATCAACCAACCAAAGGATGGAACTCTTTCTGTGCTCTTCTAAACACAGATTTTCCACAAGATTCCTTTCACTACCTGTTCCAGTTTATTTCTATGTTGGCAAAATTTTACAATGAAAAGAAATTATTTTATGAGAGATGTAGGAATTCCCATGAATAATTATTCTGGAAATATATGACAATTCATTTGCTATGGACTTATTTGACAAAATGATGTTCTTTTTCTCTTCTGGAAATGCCATTCTATGTTTCAATCTTTATGATTAAAAAAAAATGACAGAGTGAAAGAAGCTCAAAATATAATATTATTTTTTTATCACATAGCGATTTCCAGGATGTCATATGATGAATTTGGAATTGTGAGCTCCTAGTCTGATTGAAAATTCAGAAGACTGAAGTTAGGAAGGAAAAACTTAACTTTACTCCAATAAGAACAGAAAAACACCCTTCTACTGATTTCCCATTTTCACTGACATCAGCAAATTAAGATTTTCTGAAATATTACCTTAAAAAATTAACAAATTTATTTGACACAAAGACAGCCTTCCAGAATGAGGGACAGACTTTTGAAAATGAAAAATAAACCTGGAATATTGTCATTAAAAAAAAAAAAAAGTTTGGAGGAAATATGTTAAACTTATTTGTTTCGAAAATTAATTTTTGACTTCTTTGTTATTACTATTTTCAGAGAAAGAAAGGATGCTTATCAGATTATGTTTCTGTTGGCAACAATAAACAAAATCAAACTTGGCTTGAACAATGGTGCCATATTTTCCAATCATGACATGATAGATTAACTGTCTTTTGCTAATACTAGGAAAGCAAAAACTGACTCATATTTTGGTCTCTTGTGTAAGTAACAGAGTTCTGCTTTCATCCAAGATAACCTTCATGCATCTCCATTTGGCTTAGCTAATATAGCAATCTCATTTAACACATCTGGAAAGCTCCTGGCTTCATAAATGGCTGCCCATATGTTTGCAGGCAGTCCAGGAGGTGGACTGGATTCCTTACTGGACTGTAACTTAGAGAGGTATGAAATGGTAAGGAAAGAGACACTCTCAATTCATTTTATAAATTACAGGGGAACAAAATGCATTCATTGTCTCCCTTTATGCTTAAATGATAGCATACAACGTAAAAATATTGGTTTTACAGGAGACTGCACAACAGATCTCCAAATGTGCTGCAGGATGGGACTATATAGAAGTCTCTTCAAAGGCTATATACTTCGTATTTGGAAATCCCAGGAAAATTGTCTAGTCCTACACTCAGGAGAGTCTATGAACTACAGACCATGGCTCCTGTGTTCACGGTATACTCTTCTGGTTGCTGACTGGGTTCCACACTGTGCTGTCAAGTACAGGGCTTACAATATTTCCTCAGTTTTGAGTAGGTAGCATCCTTCTCTTGGCTACTCCTGTGTCAAGTCCATACACTTTATATGAATGGCAATCTGAAACTAAGCTGAGGTGCTGAATGGACTAGGTTGTCCCCCCTCAAGGATCTCTGTTTTGTCTGGAGATGATTATCAATGTAGACTGAAATTACAGTGTGTATGGTGACAAAATCTAGTGTAAGAAAAAAGGGGCATCACCACCCAATCAGTCTTGCTGTTTCCTGTTATATGCAGAAGCATTTTCTTCAGGAAAACATCTGAAATGACTTCAGTGGTGCTTTTGGCTGAGGAACGAGTGAGTATGAGTTTCAGGGATTTTTCTTATAAAGTTGAACAGCAGATGACAAATTAAATTTAGATTGATGTTTTATATATGAAATTCCATTGTAATATTAATTTACTTACTTATCCATTTGAATGTGTTTCAGTATTCTTTAATTTGATCTTAATGAAGTTTGTCTACAACACCAGATGTTCACTTTGAAATGCTGTTCTCTGAAAATCCGATTTTTTTTAAACTACTGTTTACAGTAGAGATCTACTTATTTTAATCTTCTGATTAAGTGATCTGGTTAATATAATTTATATTATGAAGTTGATTTTTAGAAATGTGTGGCTTTCCATGACTAAAATGCACCTTTCTCAGGTGGTATATACACAGATTAGGAGGAATAGAGAAAGTACATTACTAGTAAAATCAAAAATCCATATTAAGCACCTACTCAGATTTAAATAACTAACTGCACAGTATAAAGCAGGAAAACTCCTGTTGGAGTTACTCTGTGTTATATAAATCATGATTGTTCTCCAGATTTAGTAATTCAGAGAAGCTATAACTTGAAATTAACTTTTCCAGATATACGATGATTGGCCTGGGCACAGAGATCCTGACTATCTTGAGGCTGAGCTCAGCAAGTATAATAGTAAATTTTGAAGAACTTGGTTGTTCATAATATGGAATGAACTATGCAAGCAAACCCAAAATGCTCCTGGCAAACCTAATGAAAAAAAAAAGGCATTTTCTTGTTTCAATGCAAGCTCTTCTTCTTTACTCCTATGTAAGCAGTACTGGTATCTTAGCTTCTAGAATGGAAATGTCAGAAGACTATAAGACCTGATTGCTCCCTTCCTGTGAGAAAACCCAGTGGTGATCACATAGGCATGCACAGGCTAGCTGGCTCCAAATTCCTGTGCTTTACATTTCATGTATAAAGTCTTTGCTGGAACTACACAATGCAGAAAATATGCATTAGTTAGGCACACAATGACATATGTGATTGATCATGGTTTGCATATGCACACATTTGCAAGGAAAAAAGAGCTTAACTCAAATGCTAAATTTCTTATGAGAGTTTAATCTTGTAGGTGTACTTTGATGTTTATTTTCCTCTCAAGTAATTATAAAAGCACTGATGAATGACTATCACTTTCATCAGTTTAAACATTAATCAACATCAAGCATTAATCAAACCATGACAAAGATGATTGATTTATTTTTCATGAGAATCAAATTGGGCTGTGATTCTTCCAGCACTTAAATAAACATATTTACTCCTATAGTCAATGTTTTCTTGATCAACTCCATGTGATAGTGATAGTCCTATCACTAATGCATGGAGCTCAGAGGCACTTTGCTACAAGTTTTTAGTGTTTTAAATTTAGGGAAAATTTTTGATCTTACTTCTTTTCCCCCAAGAAAGTATTTGAGTAGTCTAGGCTTAAGCAAGTTCTGTTCCCATGGAAAAAAGATCTTACCTTTAACTGTTTTATGAACATAGAATCAAATGGCTTAGGTTGGAAGTAACCTTAAAGCTCATCCAGTTCCAAGCCTGTGCCATGGGCAGTGCCACTCACCATCTCAGGTTTCCCAGGACCCACCTAACCTTCCCTTGAGCACCTTCACAAATGGGGCATCCACAGCTTCTCTGGGCAGCTTGTGCCAGTGCCATCACCCCCTGAGTAAATAAGTTTTTCCTAACAGCTAGTCTTCATTTCTCCCTTTTTGGTTTAAAGCCATTCCCCCTTGTCCTACTGCTATTAGATCATGCAAAGTCAGTCCCCCTCCTGCTTGTAAGTAGTACTGGAAAGCTGCAATGTGGTCTTCCTGGAGCTTTCTTTTATCCCACCTAAACAAACCCAACTATCAACCTTTCTTCGAAGGAGAAGTGCTCCAGCCTTTTAACCATATTCATGGCCATCTAGGGCCACTCCAACAGTTCCTCATCCTTCCTGTACAGGAGGCCCCAGCACTCCATATGGGACCTCACGAGGGTAGAGCAATCTCCTCCCTCATCCTGCTGGCCACCTCTCTTTTGATGGCCTTTTGGGCTGCAAGACTACACTGTTGGCTCATGTCCACCAGCACCCCATGACACCAAACTTGGAGGCAACACTGATGGCAGACTCTGATAAACAGAAAACAGCATAAGATGGATATTTCAGTCCACAGAGGAGTAATAAACGAGACCCTGGAGTTTATTCTCCAGAGATTTCTTTGCTTTTAGGTCTCTGTAACTTCGTTGTGACAATTTGCTTCTGAATGGCCTAGACATTCTGAGGGGTTGATTTATGGGAGGAAGAGAAAATTGTTCCTTGAGCTTTCCCCTTCATAAACAGGGTGACACAAGCCTTCTCCGTCATCTGATTCAATGGCTGATGGAAATGGCAGAGCCCTTCACTCCATGCTGTCTCATCATATACATACGTCCACTTGGAATTATTATATTGTTTTCTGTGTTTATGACTGGATTAACAGAAGAAAATTTCTTAGGTCTTACAACACTTTTTCCACAGAGTTCTGAAATATGTTGGCACAGTGTTATACCCAAATCAATCTTTACCCGCTAACTTCTATTTAAAATGCAACTAAGGAAACTGCATGGATGGGAAAGCATATTTTGTAAGCTTAATATCATTTTTATAAATAGGGCCGAAACAGTTGTTTTCATTGGTACCTGAAAAAATTTATTTTCAAGGCATCAGTCATTACATATTTTAGAAGAACTCAATTGCGAGTTCAATTTTGGTTTTCATGTCTTTACAGAAAATTAATAAGGATTGTGGAATGATGCTCCATTCCATAAGTCTAGCCAGAATACACTGATAGGACTATTGCCAATTCAACGATTGATAAATATAACTCCCATATTGCAAGGCCCATAAATAAGTTATGCAAAACAACAAAAAATCAATTGCCTATGACCTTGTGTGGTCAGTGTACAGAGCTGTGTTTCCTCTCAGTACTGGCCTATGCTGTCTGAGTACTGTGTGATGAAACATGTTGCTCTGCCAGAAGAGAATTCCTATGTTTGAAGGTAGTGTTGGAAGAAGAGGTTAAGCCCTAAACCATCTGCTAGTGCAACAGCTTCCTATGCAGCTCTGTTGCTGCATTTTGTCAAGTGTTACCTTAAGTATAGCACTTGTTAAAAGGTAATATGAAGAACTATTTTCATTCTGAGTTAACTGATGCTTTTCCAGTGGAACTGCTAGAGCAGAAATTTGTTTTTTTTTTTTTTCCAGGTATATCATTTACATGTTGACTATAAAGGGTGTTGCTTGTCAGTCCTCTCACTGCATCATTGAAGTAAGGGGCTGCATAAAATTAAACACAGCATAAGCCTGAAGATGTTATTGATATTAAAGGAAAATCTTTTGAAAAATCTAGTAATTTGTAACAACTCTATCCTGGCACAGAACGTGCATGTCTCTTGGTATGTTAACAGTTTGGTTCAATTCTACATCAAAGGACTGATTTTGTAAGACTGTTGTGAAATACTTGGTTTCACAGATTTAGCTGCTACCTTAGACACTGTGACAAGCCTGAACTTTCAGACAAGTAAACCAACACCATCTTAGCAAATAAATTAACAACAACAAGCAAAGAAAAAAAACATGAATTAAATAACACGCAACAAAGTTATGCAAAAATTATTAATTTAATTAAGGCTAATTGCAAAATGTTGACTGTAAAATCTGTAGCTGGTTAAGCTGAGGAATTAAGAAAACTGAAACATTGCTAGAAATTTCTTACTTTGATCCATTCTTTTGGTAAATCTAATCAAGTAGATATCATGTCCAATCCCAAAAATCGTGTTGTCAGATAGTAAATAAAAAATGTGGCAGCTTCATTCTTACTAAAATAATTATTTTATCAGTTGACATAATACTTTGTTGTGCTTTTTCCAATGTAGAGTCCCTGTGAGAATAGAATATATCTCTACTGGTCAGATCAATGACTTCCATTTACCAGTAATGACTACTAACATAAAAATGTGAATATGTACCAATGTATAGAACCTTTTGCAGATGAGCAGTTCTACTGATTTCAAAGAAAATATGCAGATATATGGAGGTAAGGTGCATGTACTTATCTACAAATCAGACAAATTAGATAAATTAATTCCAGATTAATTCTTTTATTTTGTAAGACAAATTTTGCTTCTTTTCTCTATTATAATGCCATATAACCCATGCTACAGTAATTTTCTTTACTCTTTAGCTAAAATGTAAAATGAAAAATCAGGTTTTTACACAACCTAGCACTTGAACTTTTAAATGCTAAGAGAGATGAAGAAGGATTCACCTTTAATAATGATGTAGTAATTAAGAGAAACTAATATTAAGAGAAACTACAAATGTAATCGTTAAGAGAAACTACAAATTCAAATTCAAAGACAATTCAGGCAGTTAGCATAGAATTTAATCTCAGAAACAATGCCCAGTAGACTAAGAAAGTCAGAGCAAGTGTCTCTACTCCTAAAAATATAGCAGACCATGACCACAACTGTGACAATTGCTCCTTAAAATCACATTTTCTTTCCTCTTTATGCTTAATTAGCTACAGTAAGTAATAAACAATGTTTAATTCATGCCGTTTCAGAGAGAAATTAAATCATATGTGATTCAAAAAGAAATAAGCCAAACTTTAGTGCAGTTAATATGTCATTTAAAAACTTTAAATTAAGAGCCTGAGATGCCTTTGTTATGTGGTATACCAGCTGGTCCACATAACAGAGCCCTCTGGACTCAGCATAATTATAGTTTTCAGTTTCAGTGCAATTTATGGTAATACTTTATGATTTTACAATTTTTTTCTCCCCTAGTCCCAGAACACACATCTCCAATTATATCTGCCAATCCACACCCCATAATTGTAAGATTATCAAAATTCCTGAGTGATGCAAAAAATTGTCATGATCAATGTGAACATTGAACATCAATGTGAATATTTCCATGAAGGAAGTAAATGCAGAGCATCCAGGTATACAATTTGTCATTTTATTTAATATGAGATAATATAATTAATATAAGAATACAATTGCTAGGTTTTGTTTTAAACTTGATAATTTAATATAAGAATAAAATCTCTAGATTCAGAAAACATTACAGTTAAGGGAAGAGTTTAATGGGCTTTGGATTTGCTCTAGTGATGGCAGTAATAATTGGTAATTGAGTCACAACTATTCAAAGATAACTACTTTCCCGGACTTGAATGAGATATTTGTACTTGCTTCCCTGTGTGTCTAGGATTCAGTAAATTCATATGGAATAAAAACCTTGATTATTGTCTGAGGTTAGGCAGCAGTGATAGTTTATTGCAATCAAGATGGGAACTACTAGCAGAACACAGCTATCTACAGCGATCCCAAACTTACGGAATAATAGAACAAGGAAATAGCTGAGAGTGGAAGGCCCTTCTGGAGATAGACATTCTGAGAAGAAAAGTTTCAGTTACAGTAGGTTGCATAAAGATTATTTCTGTGCATACTCCATGGCCTCTCTGGGCAACCTAGTTTGACCATCCTTACAATGAAACATTTTTTCTTAGAAGAAATTGTAGAAGAAATTTTCTGTACTTCAAATTTCGCCCATTGCCTTTTGTCCTATCACTGTGTACCACTGACAAGACAGCTCTGGCTCTGATATCTTTACTTCTCCCCATCAAGTATTTATATGCATTGTGTACATGTTCATGACTCTGTCCTTAAGCCTTTTTTTTTTTTTTTCTTTTTTTGCCAGGTTGAACTGTTCCAGCTTCTTCCGCCTCTCTTTATATGAAAGATGCTCCAAAGGCTTAATCATCTTAGTGGTCCTTCACTGGAGACAATCCAGTGTGTCAGCATCTCTCTTTTACTAGAGAGTCCAAACTTGGACCCAGTACTCCAGGTATGACCTCACAAACACTGTGTGAAAGGATCACATCACTCCACCTGCTGGCAATACTCCTCTCGCTGCAGTCGAAGGTATCTTTAGGCTTTTTTACTACCAACACATGTAACTGGCTTGTGTTTAACTTGTTGCACACCAGGATCTAGAGGTCCTCTGTTGTGTTGTTTTCTAGTTGGTCTGTCCCCAGTATGTACTGCTGTATGGAGTTGTTTCTCTTCAGCCATAGGACTTTGTATTTCTCTTTGTTGAGCTTCATGAGGTTTCTGTCAGTCCATTTCTCCAGCCTGCTGATGTCCCTCTGAATGGTAGAACTACTCTCTGCTGCATCAGCCACTCCTACCAGATTTGTATCCTGTGCAAATTTGCTGAGGATACAGCAAATACAGTCATACTCTCCATTAGGAAGAATTTTGAGCAGTGTTGGCCCCATATTAATCCCTGGGGTAAAGCACCTGTGTCTTGTTTCCAAATAGGACTTTGTACCATTGATTGCAGTCAATTTCAACCTGGCTATTTTAGCCAGTTTTCAATCCATCTAGCTGTCCACCTATCTAGTTTGTCTATGAAGATGCTATGAGAGACCTATCTTGCTAAAATCAAGACACTATATCCAGTGCTCTCCCCTTATCCAACATGTTTGTCATTTCATCACAGAAGGTGATCAGTTTGGCTGGGCATGACTTCTCTCTCATAGATCCATGCTGACTGATACCTTCCTGTCCTAATTTTGGAAATTGCTTCTAGGGTTATTTGCTGTACCACCTTCCAAGAGATCAAGATGAAACTAGCCTGTGGTTATTACCTCCTTACCCTTCTTGAAGATGATAAATAAATTTGTTATATCTCAGAACTCAAATATTGTTAGACAGAAAACTGTGGACGTAGCATAAGTATGTGTTTCACGTGGTAGTCATCTGGACTAAAATTAACTGAGGAATATTTGTTGATTCCCTCCTTCAACTTCCAAAAAAAAAAAAAAAAAAAAAAACCAAACCAAAAAACAAACAAACAAACAAAAAAACAAGTTAAAAAATATTTTTTATTCACCATTCCACATGCTTTTTTCATGCCTGGTACAGGAAGACCAACTGATCTCACTGAAGTAATGAGACTGCACAGATTGTTCAGCTTCCATTTGTGCCATTGTGATTTGCAAGGAACACCTCACACAGGTGGTCCTGGTCATATTACTGCTACTTAGAAATATGATGCTACTTATTTTCTTTTGTGCCTCTAACTTGTAAGGCATGCTTTCACAAAGCTGTGAAATTTTTTCCACTCCATCTCAGAGCTACAGCCTTCAGGATAGGATATGCAGATGAATGCCTGGGTTGGTGAAACATACTCTGCACATCCTGCAAGTACCTGCAACCTCTCATTGATACACATATTCATGGCATAAAAGTTTTTTCCTCTTAATTCCACTTCTCTCAGGGAGATGTAACAGCAAAAAAAGGGCAATGTGTTGCATTTCCTGGTGCGTGGTGTGACAGTGCACAGATATTTCCAAGGGAAAAATGGAAACTTGAATAATTCCAAAGGACTGAATAGGGTTGAAGCAATGACACCTGGTGTTTGCAAAGCCATCCTTCCTTTTAGGACAGTCCCCTGAGACTGTCCTCAAAAAAATAGTTGGAAAGAAGGTACCCAATGCTATCCACCAGATATTTGTTGGGATTTCAATGGGGAGATTTATGTGTAAATCTGTCTAATTTCTGGGTCACAAATGAAAGTCTGGAGATAGATTCCTATGACTGCTCCATATAAAATAGCCAAGCCTCTGGACTGAAGTGCAGCGAAAATAGCCGTTAAATTTGATAAATCTCCAAGAGAAACAATAGCTTGTTTGCAACTGGCTATTCTCACTAAACCCAAGCTTTTAGAAGTATGGAAAGAACAAATAAAGTGTTAATACAGGGTCACAATATTGTTCAATTACTAAGAAAAATGCATTTCTTCAGGATAAAAATGTGGCAATATTTGGTTATTTACAATTACTCTAACTTGCCTATTGTATGAATTTTCCTATGTACTTTCCCATCTCCATTGTAGTTCTGATTTATAAAACCATCAGAATTTATATCTGTCTGTGTTTATTACTGAAACCTAAATTGGGAGAAAAGCTTGCAGTGTGACCTGAATTCCAGGCATACATGTAGCTGCTGTTATGCTACCAGTCAAATTTCCAGCTGAAGGACCCCATGCATTCTCAGATCTAGCAGTTAAAGGCTTAGATTATTTTATACACATTAGGTAATCATTTTTACACGTTTCTGTGTGATTGCCTGGCTTCATGAGACAGGTACGCATCAAATACGGAGGGAAGTCTTAGGCTATTACAGTTAATATAATGCTGTTATTAAACTGAGGAGACATGAATCTAGGAAACTCAGAGTCAGAAATCTAAGAAATAAGGAAGAAAGAAAAAAACGTGTTTCAGTGCTAAGTTTCAACGCAGTAATGCCTCTGCAGTGAAAAAAATGTGAACAGTGCATCTCTGACAAAAGTGAGAGAATCAATAACTAAATTAAAATGACAAGTATTATATACATTTTTCCATCTGAAATTGTAAGAATATACAGAGTCCTGAAACAGGCCTGGCTGCTAAGTTAGAAAGGAAGGCAGAGCTGGAGCAAGCTTCTGTGCTGTATGTTTTCAATGGAGTAATA